>NW_027526204.1:115835856-117248356 GCF_048455015.1 Haemaphysalis longicornis
CCGCCAACCTCCGTTCCACACGTGGCGGCCCGGTCCACTTGATGATCATGCGACAGGTGGCCAGTTGTGGAGCCGGTGGCCCGTGCGTCGCAGCAACACCGGCGTGCGCCTGTGGAACCAGCTTAGCTCTGTGGCGATTGGTGATGATGCGCCGGAGCCACTTGATAAATATACATGTGTCCCATAATGCGTGTACCGTGTGTGTGCCATTGAAGCAGCAGTAAGAATGATAATCAAGCTAATCCTAGACAACCAGGAAAGCTAAGAATAACCAGCTGAACCGTAGCTCACGCTACGCATATCCTGGCATAGCCGAGGTAAGCCACTGCTATTTTTTCATAACTTAAGCGTTTTATTAGAACATTGAGATCCAAAGCTCTGGCCTAAATTATTTTAGGACAATGCCAGTTATCCCTTTTTACATCTGCAGGAAGGGATGACCAGGAGTCATCCCTGTCGTCCCGACGTTGTCACGTGGTAGACACCTCCGAGGGGCGTGAGAGCTTTTACTTTCGTTTGGAAACCTTCTCAATGCATAAGTCAGCGGCTGCTGCCATTACTGTTTTTCGTGCGCACCGCGATGTCCGCGCGGGTCGAGCACGTAACTACACGGTGCGTATCCTCCTTAACCGCCAGATCTGCCAGCCGTCGTCTCTCGTTCTCCGTCGTTGAGTGGCGGTGTGGAGAAATGACGGTCACGAGCGTGCGTCCGTCGGTCTTGTCGGGCTGTCAGCGACCGGGCCACTCCGGCCCGACCTTTTGCTTTCCGCCGTGTGTGCTTCGGGGCTACGCGCCTCGTATGGCGAGTCGCGCTGACCCCTTCGCTCGTTTTTTTTTCCTTCGTTTGTTTCCTGTGCAGATGCTGCGGCATTATTGTGTGAGCTCTATTGCAGTGTCGTAGAAGCAAGCGTCTGCCTTATAGCAGCACTGCGTGGAGATTACATTACGGATTAGAACCTCCATATATATATATATATATATATATATATATATATATATATATATATATATATATATATATATATATAGAGAGAGAGAGAGAGAGAGAGAGAGAGAGAGAGAGGCAGTAGAAGGACCTTGTCGTGGAGCCAGAAGACAAATTAGAGAAAATCGTTGACTCACGATTCAAAACAAGAACAATGGTTATTGACGTTTCGACAGGAGGACCAGTCTTCTCAGACGAAGACTGGTCCTGTAGTCGAAACGTCAGTAAACCACTGTATTTGTTTTTAATCATGAGTCAACCATTTTCTCTATTACACACACACACACACACACACACACATGTGTGTGTGTGTGTGTGTGTGTGTGTGTGTGTGTGTGTATGCAGTGGCGGTCCCAAGGGGGGGGGGCAAAGGGGGCGGTCGCCCCCCCCCCCCCCCAAAGAGGTCCTCAGTTTCTTATTTTTAGTTTTTTTAAGCATTCCACTTGCGCGAAGTTAAATCCCAGCGGGTTGCACCGCATACGCGCACACGCCTCCATGGTTATCACCACCTCCGCAGAATTGGTGCAAGGAGGGGAGCGATTCTTTATTCGCCTCGCCCCCCCCCCCCCCTCAAAAAAAAAATCGCCCCTCCCAAAACCGATCTCTGGGACCGCTACTGTGTGTATGGATGTATGTACATCACGATCATCACGACACTCTTCTGAGTCACGGCGATTATGATGCCGGTCGTATGACTGTTCAGGTCTACAGATATATCGAAGGACCTCTTTGTCGAGAAGGGGTGTGGTTAGTAGCTTGCGGGGTTTGTCCTCTGTCTGGTTCTTCTGTCTCTGGCGCCGTGCTCCTCATATGAGTCTAGGCGGTTTTTTCCGGGTTCACGCGTGCATAAGCATGAGGGCTGAGCTCTTGGAAGCTCGGGGCGTATACCCAGCCTCGGCGTTCTCTCCACCGCACGTGGTGTACGTCAGAGATATCTTGGCGCTTATCGCGTTTACCTGCTCACCTTGCCGCGTCGCTCGGCCCCGTTGTTTTTCGCCATGCTGCCGCTCTCCCGTGTCGACCACAGGAGCGTAATCTCTTCTCTCGGCGCGATAATGAGGGAGCCGTCCCAAATACGCTTGTTACTATAGCGCCGCTTAGGGCGCAGGAAACCTTGCCGTCTCTCGCTTGCGTTTTCCTATTTTCGTTCTCTCTCCCGTTCTTGTTCTTGTTTTGTGGGTGGTAGAGGGGGTCCTGGTGAGTCACGGAAACCGTCTTTGGCCCGCATCCAGCGTGCCAACCCAGCCAAGAACAGTTCGCTGGCTGGAAGTGGGAAAGGTCGGCTCCGAGCGCCTCGAGGCCCCTCTAACGCTGGGCGGTGGAGCTCTAGCTTAAGCTTACGGCGTCAGCCGCCGTTTCCGAAATAAAACAATGAGCCGGAATGATTTTCAGCTGCAACAGATATTCCTGCTTGATGTCAGTGGTGTGTGCGAGTTTACGCAGTGAGAGGTGCCATAACAGACCTGTGATGGTCGAAGCGCATTCAGATGTGGCGTTTGGCTCTTTCAATGGGCTTAGATCTTGTTCGTCAAGCAAACGGTGTTTAGCTGTGGCGCCTTTCTGAAATTCCATAATATTTACATGCATTTTGATTTGATTGATTTTAGGGTTTAACGCGCCGACGCAACGCGGGCGATGAGGCGCGTTGTACTTGAGGGCTCCGGATCAATTTTGACCACGTGGGGATCTTTAACGTGCGCCGAAATCTCGTACACACGGGCTGTATGTATGTATGTATGTATGTATGTATGTATGTATGTATATATGTATGTATGTATGTATGTATGTATGTATGTATGTATGTATGTATGTATGTATGTATGTATGTATGTATGTATGTATGTATGTATGTATGCATGCATGTATGTATGTATGTATGTATGTATGTATGCATGTATGTATGTATGTATGCATGTATGTGCGTGCATACATATATATGCATACACAAAAAGGAACAAACAGTAACGCTGTGGATGGATGAGTTCAGGAATTCGACATGGTAAAAAGCGCACTTGACAAAGAGTTACTCGGGACAAGCGCTAGCGCTCGTCCCGTGTAACTCTCTTCTTCTGTCCCCGTCCAGTGCGCTTTTTACCATGTCGAAGTCTTATCACCGACTAGCCCAAATTTCTGCGTTGAAGAGTTCAGGAAATCTGGTGGCAAAGCACGTATTCGGACCACGCAGGATAAGAGCAGTTAACAAGTTATTGAGACAGGTTTCCCTCCTGCATTGGGCATAAGAATATTAGTATCAGAACTAGCCTATCTGCAGTAGTGTCGGAAATTACTCCAAAGCTTTCGTGAACAGGAAGGCAATGTTGCGCACAACGCAGTCGTGTACATTGAGCGCGGTGTAATTTACGACATTTTCTTTCCGTCACGTTCTTAATCACTAGTATAAAAGTTCCAAGAGTGAAGACGTAAGCGGCAAAAGTGCTAAGCTACGAATACGATCAGGACCACGCTCACATCTGTGCGTGGCAGGCGAAATACGCTAGCAAGCGGATTCGGAGAAACTGACAGCGCGGAAAAGTTCTTGGAACACCTGCGGGCCGTCGAAAGTCAGAGGGCATGAAACGAGCGTAGGCGCGTAGAAAGCCCACCAAGTATTCTTTACTTAATAAAATTAACTGTCTAGGCGTATACATCTAGAAAGATTTCGTGAAACAACCTTCCACATAAATGAAAACACTGAGAGATGTACTTGCTCCAAGGCTTATGGGTCTATTTTTTCCTTCTCGCCCGTTCGCAGGCAAGAAGTGGCGTGGCCTGACGCTCCAGGAGAGGCGGCCGTTCGTCGAAGAGGCCGAGCGGCTGCGGTTACAGCACATGCAGGACTACCCCAACTACAAATACCGGCCGCGGAGACGCAAACACGCCAAGCGCGGCTCCCGGCGCGGTAGCCCCTCTCAGCCCGGCAGTCCGGACGAGACCGGCGGAGGCAACGGAGGAGGCCTCCAGACGCCCCCAGACTCGAGCCCCGCCCGGGGTAGCCCGCCGGACTGCAGTAGCCGGCTGATGCCCGAGATGCCGTACGAAACGCCCGTGCCGCCCACGCCCGAGCTGTCGCCGATGGAACCGGAGGAGTGCTGCGGCCAACTCGACGACGGCACGGGAGGCCACCTATCGCAGCTCATGTGCAAGTTCAACGACAAGTCCATGTTCCTCAAGAACGTGCGGCCCCCGTACCGAACGCACACGCAGCGAGGCCTCGGTCCTCCGCCGGGCCTGACGCAGCAGCACCATGGCTTAGCGGTCAACACGAGCTCGGCAGGCGGCTACGCCTTCCAGAGGACGACCCCGACCTACTACCAGCAGCTGTACGCGGCCACGTCTCCGTACGGGCCTCCGCAGGGCGACCTCCCCCAGGACGCCTACTACGGTCCCCCGGAGCCCCTGTACGCGCCGCAGCCGCAGGACAGCTTCCTGGAGCACAGCGACCTGGTCCAGTTCTTGGACGCCGCGACCGCGGCGTCGCCCGTCGGGTCGGCAGGCGGCTACCCGCCCCCGCTGACCCTCGAGCACGCCACGTACGAGACGCTCGGCTCGGAACCTCCGCAATGCGGCATCGAGTACTCGACCATGCCTCCTCAGCCCCACCACCCGTACGGCCTGTACGCGACGCACCACCACCACAGTCATCACCAGCAAGAGCTACATCACCAGGAGCCCGGCGCGGGCATCATCGCTGCGCTGGCCGAGACGCGGCACATCATGTCGTGAGCGCCCACGTTGGGCGCCAAATGTGGGGGACAACACCAAAAATCGGGGAGGTGCGAGTCTCCGTTCTCGACCTCCCGCAAACAACTCCGGAACCGTTGTCGGCCCGTGGCCGTCCTCTCGCCCTTCCGGCCCCCCGGCTCGGAAGCTGTGTGCGTGTGCCTGTGCGTGTGTCTGTGAGAGTGCCTGCGTGGGCGCCGTACCCTGACTTGTACAGAGAGACTCCAAGCCGTGCGCGGCAGCGTGCCGTCGTCGGCGTGTACGTGTGCTGCGCGCGGGTGTGTGTGCCGCTGCCTTCGCGTCGCGAGCGTCGGAGAAGTCCGTCACGGATGGCCTGCCGACAAAACCGCGGGGGATCACCACCGCTGCCACGGCGTTCGCTACGCTTGCGTGGCGGTCGACATGCACGCCTGCGCGCGCCTCCCCGCCATGGCCGGCGATGTTGCCGTCGCCGTCGTGGCTGCCTCGCTCGTCGCTGACGATGCCACTGCTGCTGCTGCTGCTGCTACTGCTGTGATCGTTGTGCGGCGGCGCGGTCCCCTTTACCAAAAGATGTGTAAAAAAGAAAAATTAACTGAAGAAGAGAGAGAGAGACGTAGAGAGAAAGAGACCCAAGGAGAGAGAGAGAGATGTTATAAGACACTGCGCAAAACGAGGCCTGCCTGCCTGGCCGGGAAAGTGTGGTTTTTATGCGTGCTCCTGGCTTGAGGCCTCTCAGCCCCTATCGATCTGCTGCTGCCGCTGATGCTGCGAGCCTCTTCTCATTGTGCAATAAATGAAGACCACCGTCGGTTCTATTACCAACTCGGCTTAGTGTTTTCTGTGAGTGCGCGTGCGTGCGAGTGGGGAGGCCACTTTCTTCCCTCTCCGCCTCCTCCTCCTCCTCCCACCCCATCCTTATTTCCTGCCGCGTCGCGTCTACGTATACGTGGCTACACTCACCGGGCTACTCCTGGTTTCATCTTGTGTGTTCAGCGGTTGCCTCAGTACCTTCGACGGCCCCGGGTAAGCCGATCCCGGGGCTAGCTCTGTCATGTCGCAGTTTGTGGCACTACTCACACAGCTGTCCTGACCTCTTTACGCTTTGAGGGGATGTTGAGCGCAACCGATGACCTTTACGGTGGGTCTAAGAATAACGCGAACCCCAAAATACGAGCCGAGCTCTTTCCGAGTTGTACACGCACATTGTTGGCAAGGTGGAGACAGTTTTTCTCCTGCGTACGCAATGGTTCACGCGTATAAGCGGTATCCGAAACAAACGTTCCCGCATAACACTATGCCAGAATATTTTCTGCTCTATGCGGGAGCAGAACCTACTGCTAGAGCCGCTCTTTAACCTACCTTTGATTGCCTGCAGGTGTATGTCCCCAAAATCCTGAGTTTGCATGCCTTTGCGAAGCGGTACAGTTTTATTACCAGTCAACCTTGCTGCCCCGCCTGGAGGTTACGCTTTCTCTCATAGCTCCTGGTCTCGCCTTGCGTCGGTATGCTGCCCTGCATGACCTTGCTTCGCAGTTACGATGGGTAAAAAAAAAAGCTCAAAACTGTATTGCAGTGCAAGATCCACTTTTACGTAAACTCATAACATGGGATTGGCACCGGGAATTTATGCTACAGAATAAAAAATCCGCCATGCTGATTTGGAAGTCTGTTGAGAGTAATTTTTAGACCTAGCTTATCACCCCTTGACGCAGCTGCTTAGCGCTAAGAATGTGCGTTAAGTCAGGTTGATAAAACCAGCGACATTTAATTTTATTGTGTGACAGTCGTCGTATTACGAGCGTTCAAATGATTCGGGAAAGGGAAGCGTTGATCTCGGGAGTCTTTTATTTTGAAGACGCACCAAAGAACTCCTTTCCGAGGGGCTCCCGTGTGCTTTTTAAAACATTTGAGGCTGATATTTAAAAAAAAAATATTCGACAAATGACGGTCCGAGAATTGGGCAGGCACATTTCGACGAAACGCGTGCGAGAGAAAAAAAACTTCTTTCACTATATCCAGTGTGAGTGCTACTAACATATGGTTGCTGTACTATGGTGGTAGGATTACATATTGTCGGTTCTTCTGACATCGCCTGTCTTGAAATAGGAAGTGTTTGATTGCCGCACCTGGAACTTCACTGGTTGGACATGCATTAAGGCGGACGCGGGAGAGATGTATTACGCGCCATGTTAATTCAAAACAACTGCTGCCATTTTACGAATGTGACGCTAAATGTTTTACAGAGGAGCGCAATTAGGCTTCATGTGGTTGCCAGTGCGAATTCCGGGCGCTTTTGGTGCTGCGCCACATACTGATTTGGCAATGGGGGTGGCGATGATTTCCTCTTTGAACGTACACACAGAGTGAATTGGCCAGTCTACTTGAAGTTACTGCGCTGTGATATGGAAGATAAGTTGGGTTTTAACAATGGATATCAAGAAAAGCTTGAAAACATGGAACAAAAACAGAAGTATAAACTATACAATAACACTATCCATTATTACACCCACTCACTAATCAATAACTAATGAAGGTCACTAATCAATTATCATAATCCACTAAAACATACCATTAGCCAAAGCTGACGGATGCAAACAAAATGCGTTTTAACGCGATAGCATTACGTGGCGCGTCGAGCGAGATAGCTGGCGTCGGAAGCCGGCACTTAAGTCAACGTCATGGCGAAGCGTTCTATAACGCGTGCGTCGCATTAATAAACGCCTGGGCATGCGCAGAGCCGCGTGGAAAGCGGAGAATGTATCGAGAACGCGTCGCGCTATCCTCTCCCGGTGATGCAACAGTCACCAGCAAGCCAACGAGCTCTGGCAGCAGTACAATTAATCGTATTACCGTCGTCGATATGGTTCCATGTACAGCCAGCCTGCTAACGTAGAAACTCTAAAACATAACACGCACCAGTTTGGTCGCAAAACTCAAAGGAGGACTTAGCGGCCTTCCATTGGATATTAATGCTTTTGCATACACAACTCATCGGAGTTTTTAGGTGACCTCGGATCTTTTATTTCTTATTTAAACAGGACAGTGTCGTTTTGCCTAATTCTGTCCTATTTACACCTAACACGGAGTGCGCTCGGGTGTACGCGGTATCATTTACTTCATACGTAAACAGGACAATGAAATTCTGTTCCTAAGAATTGTGTCTTGACGATTCTGTGCTTTTATGCGTGTGTGCCGCGATTTAAAGTTGTTGAAGAAATGATGACTGTGGCTAAGCGCCAGCTTCGTAATTTGATAGCAGTGGCTAAGGCGTTCTGCTGCTGAGCACGAGGTCGCGGGTTCGATTTTTGGCCGCGGCGGCCGCTTTTCTGATGGAGGCGAAAAGCAACAAACGCCCGTGTGTACGAGATTTCCGCGCACGTTAAAGATCCCCAGGTGGTCAAAATTAATCCGGAGCCCTCCACTACGGCGCGCCTCATCGCCTGCGTTGCGTCGGCGCGTTAAACCCTACACAATCAATCATCGTAATTTCATAGAAGTAGAGGCAGAAGGGGTGTATTAACTGATGATACGCGCGTTATCACTGCTCCCAGCTCGATGAAAATAGCAGATAAGCAACAAAGGGCGCTCTTGAGTCGTCCGTGTTTGTCGAGTGGCCAGAGACGACGGTACAGAGTTTGTGAAGGCACTGAGAGGCAAGGGCGTAGCTTGATCGAAGCTTATTTTGCACGGTACATTAGAACGGCTATCCGGAATTCATTCATACGAACGGCGACTCTACTGCATTCAGTGCAAGTTCTGACAAAAAGAAATAATCGTAAGAATAATTAAGGGGAGAAAACAACCGGTATGCAATTCCTTCGGAGGAAATAATTGTGAAAATAAATATACATACATAAAAAATTGCAACCGGGAACCTTATACTTAATGTTTCTCTAGAAATAAAAAGAAATGTGGGCCCATTTGCTGGTACGTTTGTCTGAATATTTATTCTCGGTTTATTAAAGAGCCACATGTAGAAGTTGTGATGGTGGCGGTGGTGGTAGTAATAGTACACTAGTAGCAGTGAAGTAGTAGTAGTCGAATTTATTCCACGCAATGTCGCGAAGCTCGCTGAGAAAGCTGCATACAGTCTGGAGGAATCCCCCAAGCAGTGTTGAATTCATTGACTTTTGTTTAACGCTCCATAACAAAAATATATTAACTACCAGGTGACAGAAAATACTGCTCGCATTAACCGGCAAATAAATAACTAAGGAGGATTAAAGGTGTGTGTGTGTGTGTGTGTGTGTGTGTGTGTGTGTGTGTGTGTGTATGTGAGAGAGAGAGAGAGAGAGAGAAAGAGAGAGAGATAGATAGATAGATAGATAGATAGATAGATAGATAGATAGATAGATAGATAGATAGATAGATAGATAGATAGATAGATAGATAGATAGATAGATAGAGAGAGAGAGAGAGAGAGAGAGAGAGAGAGAGAGAGAGAGAGAGAGAGAGTCATTCATGAGCCTTCTACAGCGTAAGGGGTTGCAGCTGACCCCTGCTTGGGCCGGGTGGCGACTAACTGCAAATTTAAAACTAGATTACAAAAAGAAAAAAAAAAGAACCGCGAGCGACCTCTTGTACTTGAATAGTTGTGCACTGGGACGACCTCCCGGCACATTCATGGTGCACGCTGGTATGCGAGGAAAGGTGTTGCGAGCGCTTCTTTAACCTTGAGTGAGACACGCTGGGTGAGGGGCTCAGGTGGCAGAGATTTAAATAAAGGCGAGCAGTGCCGTCACGGGGGGGAGGTCGCATTCTTTGGGGTGCATTGTTTCCAGGAACGTTCCAGGCATTACGCGTAAAAAGCGCTATAAAACGCTGAAATTTCCTTCTCTGTAACGCGCTCCAGCCTCTATTTGCGTTCTGAGACCGCAGCTGCCCTTAGCACATGCACGAGTGAATAGTTAAAACCTCCTTTGGGTCTGCCGCACTGTCCGGCTGCGTCTTCTTGCGTCGGCAGCGTCTTGCGATAACTGGTTTGTCTAGCCTTGCCTAACGAACAAAACCAAGGAGGAAAACGTCTGGAAATTGCCAAAACTAGCGGAGCGAACGGAAAGTAGACAACTTTATTGAGACGCTATGAAAACAAAAAAAAAATATCCGAGAGAGACACTTGAGACTTTTTACGCGTAAGAATACGAGAGCATTACATTTTATTTATGTCTGTGCCTAAAGGGTCATACGACGGTTCTATAAGCACTCCGCTAAAGCGACGTCCACCGGCGTTTGGCGAAAAATAAAATGCCGCGTCTGGCACTACTTCGCTCTCACTGGCTGCGTTCCAATTCGCGGACAGCTTGGTAGACAGCTTACGAAGCAGTCTAACTAGACGTCTAAAGGAATAAAATTGGAGCGGCGCAGCGGTCCCAAACGCAACACCAACGCAGACGACAACGTCGTTGAGAAACGCGAGCAGCAGGTTTCGTAATTAATATTCCTGTAATTATTACAAACATCACGCGATTTAAAAATTAAACAAATTCATCTTTACCACTACTAAATTATACTGAATACTTCAATTAAAAACAATTGCTTTTGTTCCAACATTAATACGCAAGAAGGTGGCGCTGGCGTCACTTACTAGTTTGGTTAGGAAGGTAGCCTGCATCGTTGCTGACTTTGATGCCGTCTCCTCGAAGCAGTCTTCGTTGGCTGCTTCGTTCGAATTGGAACGGTGCTTAACATGGTGGGCTGTCCGCGAAGACGGCAACGAAACAGCCTAAGGGTAAATTGGAATGCACCCACTGACGTAAAGTAACGTAACCTTACGTAGCCTAGCATAAAATAACCTGATGAACACAACACAGTCGTTTAAAACACCAAATACAAATATAAGCGATAAAAATTATGGTTCAAAGTAAACAGGAGGAAAAAAAGAGCACCAGCCGGACTGAAACGCCTCCACTCGGTATCGGAAATCTAAGACGGAACGTCTACAGAACAAAAGCAGACGCTCTGACGCGTGCCAGACTGATCTTACAAATTCGAATGCCATCGGATGGCATTCGATGGCATTCACTGCAGCCATGGCTAAAAATAAATAAATAAACAATATATATATATATATATATATATATATATATATATATATATATATATATATATATATATATATATATATATATATATATATATATATATATATATATATATATATATATATATATTGTTATGGTTTAAAACACATCGCTGAGCAATAGCGCCGTGTCGGACGCCACTCTAGACGCTACATTTATTTAAATTTGTGCGATTCTCTGTGCTTAATTGTACGTTAGTCGTGATTCCATATTCTACCGTCCTTGTGCGCACAGTTTTGGGTGAAACGGGCAGTAGTTCAGATTCCAAGCATGCAAAAACCGCAGATACGCGACGAATTCGTGCGAACCGTGTACCGATTAGTGCATGCAACAGTGCGGAAAGCTGAGCCAGTATACATACAAGACATACATACAAGACATACATGCAAGAGCTAGTGTTCATTCGTTTCAACGTGCTCGTAAGCGTGCTGGAATAATCAATCGACGCGAACGTTGCCCTTACTTCGCTAAGCCTTTGGAAATTCGCTACTGTGCGCGTACCACTTACGCGGAAAGGGCAGAGTTGAGCCTCGCTGTATATAGCGTCTACGAAGCTCAGTTTTCTAGCCTTGGAAAATAACAGCGTGGCTTGCCTTATCGTTGCCACGATACGAGCGTATACCGCGCACGCGGGTTGATTGACGTAACTGGTACACGACCCCGAGAAAAGTAAATAAAACACTTTTCAACAAGAAATTGTAACTCCGAATGTCATCTTTAATATTTATATGTTGGGAGCATTATTACAAGGACGCCTTTAAAACAAAACGCGCCGTATATTCCTGAAAAGCTTCGTTTTTGATGACGCCGAGTGGGTCAATTTTTTTCTGCCCTCAGCGAAACCTTAGTTATGACGAAATCGGGTTATTTAAAGACTATTTCTTCGAATTCTTACGGCCGTGACTGCAGTTCCGGGGGAGGAAATAACCGCTTACAGTAAAGTACGCTTATAATAAAGCCAGTGTTCCTTCCAGGCGACTTCGTAATAACTAGGCTTTGCTGCAATTGTAACTACAGGACGTGTTTTTAACTCTTAAGAAGCGAATGCACCGAACCCTTGCTTGTTAGCTGGGTGGACCAAATAGGCCGCACTCGAAAAGTGCGCGTTACGATTTCAAGGAAAGACACGTGTTATTGTGCTAGAAACAAACTGGAGGTAGTACGAAACGTCGTTGGGGCGAGCTGGCGGCTGCGCTGAAGTAAAGTCAATGGAACACTGGAACTTAGTTCCAGCGACTTTGCGCGATATGACTTTAATGAAGTTCTAGTGACTTTATGCAAGCGTGGCGCAAACTAGTGCGCGCAAATACGGCGACAACATCCTCCTTATACAGGCAACGTATTACTCAACCAGCTGCGTATTTACATTTAGCGTTTTTTGTTAAAGCTAGAAAAACGTTGAAAACAAAAGAGTAAGTTAGGCAGTAGCTGCGGCGGTTGGTGCTTCTATGGCGGCCACCGAAATTTCTCATTTGAAAAGCAAAGCCCGCAATCAAACGACGTGGGTGTTTCATGACTTCATTTTAGGTAATTATACATTGATCAGTACGCAAACGCACGCAAAGCTGAGACAGTAATTAACTATCATCAGTTACCTTAGTAACAAGAAACTGAAGTTGTGAGCTTTAACATCTTTGTCGGAGTTAAGTGGGTAGCCATCATTAAGTAACATGTTTTAGGTAACAACTTTATCTTCCTGAATTCGGTTGGGACTTGAAATGGTTAAGCGAATGATGGGAACGGTGAATGTGATGCAGATGGAGACAAAACCTTTCCGTTTTAGTCTTATGGCAAACTCAGCCACTACACGCTGAAGCTGCGTCAGAAAGCCGACCTTTTTGTGGCGTATGAACTTTTTAAAAGATGCACACGGGATCACAGCTTCAAGTCAACACAAAGCCTGTGACCATCAAAAGAGAAATTCCCCGGTGTTTTGCCTATGGCGGCGCTACACGCTTCTTTCACCATTTAAAGGGACCCTGCAGCACTTTCCAAAACGCTTTCATTTTGTCCTTCGCGTCTGAAAACACTGAGAAAGCTATAGTTATAGCCAGCACGGAGCGGCACTGCGTGATTTGCCCATCGAAGCAGATATGCCCTCCGCTTCTGCTTTGTTCTTGTTTGTTTATTTGTAAGGTTACCATCGAATGCGTTCATTGCTGCAACTGAAGAAAAACGGGCCGAAATCTGCTACATGGCCTTAATGACGTAATTGGAGCGCTCGAAGAACGCCAGGACCGGGAAAGAAACAAAAATCTTTTGAGCGAGCTTCCAAGTTACCTGATGGGTATACATCAGTAATTTTTGGCTGAGGTATTTTGCGACCCGCTGTGCACGAGGTCGCGGGTTCGATTTCCGGCCGTGGCGGTCTCTTTTCTGATGGAGGCCAAAAGCAAAAACGCCCGTGTGTACGAGATTTTGGCGCACGATAAAGATCCCCAGGTGGTCAAAATTAACCCGGAGCCCTCCACTACGGCGCGCCTCATCGCCTGCGTTGCGTCGGCGCGTTAAACCCCACAGTCAATCAAGTCAATTATTTTGCGACCCCCTAATCTAAGTACCAGGTGTTTCGGGTGACTACGTTCTGCAAAGATTTCAGAATAAGTTGAAAAGAAGAGTTGCACGGTCCCTTTAAAGCACCAAAAGACGTGACACGAGAGGTGGACAACACGACGTAGATGACGAATCCGCATCCAACTAGCTTCGCTTTCAGTTCTACGCCCTTCCTTCCATCGAGTCCTTCACGCGACGCATGTTTATGTCGCCCATTGCGAAGCGCATGATAATGTGTATCGCCACAAGCGTCGCTATTTCGAGCCCCAAAGCAAACTTGCACGCAACCTCCCAACGGAGGCACGGGTTTCACCTCGTATAGCACCGCCTCCAAAAAAGCACGCCCGTATCTCCGTTGTCAGCACTGCGCATGCGCGGATACACCCCTCGCGACATGTCGTACACCCGCCTTTTCCGCCGCTGAACGGTCACCTGTGTTAATTACATGCTTGACCCCGTAAGGGCCCTCGTGGGAGGCGTAGGAAACCGCGCACTGTACGCTGTTGGGAAGCTACCGCAACGGTGTTACTGAACCTGCCCAGCGCTATACATAGCTCGATAAGGGCGCATGCGAGCGACCCGCTCGGTCGCCACTCTCAGCAACCGCCGGGGCATGTGCAGGGCAGGATGTTCTCTACTTCCTTTTTTTTTTCCATCGCTTCGCAGACATGCGAGATGAGTTGAACAGCCGATTGGACGTGTCGTCGTGTGATCGACCAGGCAGCGACGGGAATACGCCCCCATTCTGTCTTCTTTTTTTTTTTTTTGCTTTTTTTTGACGGGTGTGGAACACGTGACAGTAGCGTCAGATTACGAGTGGAAAAAAACAGCCCCGGAGGTAAGGTGCGATGCGCCACGGCGGATACCGACCCTTGCAGGATGTCGATTGGCTTTGAGGGGAATCGGTTGCGGATTCTTTACGGGGCGGGTTGGGAAATTAGTAACTGGAAGCGCCGAATGGTAGTCCGACACCTGGCTTGCCCGGGAGTTTTGATTGTTTATGATGGCAGGGTCGCCTGCCTTCGCGTGTGAAACACCTGGGAGCCCGCGGGAGCAGGTAGTGCGGGAATAGCTCTCTGGAGCTCTGGTTGTATAACACGTGAGAGAGATCCGTAACTGCGCGGCTTTTTCCGCGCTCTCTGCAGCCGCTGTGTGACCGATAGTATACGCCTGAAAATAAAAGCATGTCCTAGAACAACGATTCGTTTTGGCGGAACGCTGAAGCGAAATAAATACCCGTATCACACTGCGCAGACAAATTACATTCTACCTAAACGCGCTGTCTGATAAAACCAATTTTGAGAAAGTATGAAGGACCCTTGATGAAGCCGATGGATGACGGTCGCGAGCTGTTTTTTGAAATATTTTCGTATAACCGGTACTGATAGATAAGCATCCGCAATTGTAGTGAACAAGTCAGTTTTACCAAATGGAAAGCTAACCTACGTCGTTGGTGAGGTGCCTGAGCTTTTTGGATTTTTTTTACACTAAATGGCGGGGTATTCTGCACCTTTGGCACGAAATGTTCGCCCGCGAGAGACATGTTATTTGCTTTATAATCGACGAGTTGAACAACAACGTTTCAGTGCCGATTTACTATCAATGTATATTGTTTGCTTTCGTACGAACCGTGTGCACAAGTCCGGAACAAAGCAACCGTTGCCTATCATGAGCAACTGCAATTTAACTATGTGAAAACATTTTTGCGAAATTTTGTAGTCCACGGGTCGTCGCGTCATTACTGACATAATCAGGGCAGCTACTATGGACGCAAAGGCAACCGAGACTCTTGGAGCAACGAAGCTGGGTAAGTAATTTTGTTTCAGTTGTGTGTTCTGCCGCAGATAGAACGAAGTAAGAGGAATTTTTGCGAGATCTTACTCTGCTTAGTGTCAGGCCCTTTGCGCGAGCAACTCACAACGACAGCTGCTTGTACAAAATAGCCAAAGTAGCTGCCCCCCCCCCCCCCACACGCGCGCACGCACACACACAAACAAACAAACAAACAAACAAACAAACAAACAAACAAACAAACAAACAAACAAACAAACAAACAAACAAACAAACAAACAAACAAACAAACAAACAAACAAGCAAGCAAACAAACAAACAAAAAAACAAAACAAAACAAACCACCAAAAACACAAGAGATAGAGATGACACTGCTGTTGTTCGTCGTGTAACCGTGAGATCGTTCCACGAACTTCTCCTTGGCCTTTTGAAAAGCAGTGAGATGTGCGTTTAACCTCTTCTTTTTTTTTTCTTCGTCCCGTGCATTGGTTTTGAAATATTTTATGTGTTAAGCTGAATATAGGAACGCGGGCTTTTTTAGACCTAATCAAACTCCGTTTTCTCTTTTTCGTGTCTTGCAGCGTGCAATATTGATCTGAACGCGTGTCATGATGGTGCGAATAGCGAAGAGTTGAGCGCTGAAATATCGAATTTTTTGTCACGTCGATCCCGCCGCTCTGCGAGCCGCGGAGCAGCTTGTTTGGTGAGGTGGAACTCGGCAAACAATCGTCCGGCAAACTTCATCAGGTTACTATGCTGGGCAAACTCCGTCATGTTCAGATGGAGAAGCGCGTCTTTTCAAATAGGAGAAGTCTTACAAACAAAAATTGCGCCCACCTCCCCGCGAGGGGAACCCTGTGTAGATGCGACGCATCGTGGGGTTCACATGGTGTTTCCGTTGGATTGATTCTGAAATCGCGTAAAACGTGTCGGGAACGCGTATGATTGTTATGTTTTATGATTATTATTATGTTTTATTGACCAATCTTGGTCATTCTCTCTAAGTGGTATGCTTGGGGCTTCGCTGTCGCAACGACCTTTACTCCATCATTGTTGCTGTAAGTGGGAGCTTCTTTTCTTGTATTGCAAGTGTTAATCATTGCCTCATCATGCGTTGTATCAGTAGCATCTTGACGTAGTTTGAATGAGTCAAGGATATAAGGCGCGTTCGTAGCATTTGATTCTGTCTCGGTTTTGTGGCGCAGTGGGAAGAGCACCATGTACCTCGCGTCCCCCCAAGGGTCGTGGGATCGAAACCGGGCGCCGCTAACTATTATTTTTTTATAGTGTAGGGGGAGGGGTGTGGACGGACAACAACGCCGTATGGAGGGACAAGGCGAGTGAATGAGATGCAGTCGCATCTAAAAGCGAGCAACATATACAACGAAGTACTGGTCGCGTGTTACAATCATCATTACAATCCTTATTATTATTACTATTTCTATTATTTTTTTTCGGTGCAGCTGCCAACCGTCATCACATGCTAGCGATGCACTTATCCATTAAATTTTAGTGTCAAATTTGACTGCCAGCTAAACACTGTTCGTACAACAACGTTTCATTTTTTTTTTAAATTATTGTTCTTTCTTTATAGAAAGACTCCTTTAGGATTCGGGGAATTGCGTTTGTGTGGCGGTTATTCAGCTAAGAACGTCGTGATTCGGAGAAACAAACCTCGAAGCGCTCGAACAAACCTTGCTGCAATACACGATCTGTTTTCGTTTGGATGGCCGTTCACTCCTGGCTCAGGATTTTCGAACTCGTATCACGTGAACTCGCATCTGGCGCATACGTTCCCAACTTTCGTCACCTAAATTGATGTTTAGCCTCCAACAACAACAACAACAACAACAAAAAGCAAGAATGCACCGTTTGCCATTCGCTTTAGTAATTCGAACGCATTAAATGCCACAGGAGGCGATAAACTTGCGCTGTTATCTGTTTATGGTATGCCGAAATCCCACAAGCTACCATTTTACTAATGAGTCGCATAGGCGGTGGGTGTATTGCGTTAACGTTTAGTGTTTGGGGAGTTGGTGGCAGTGAATGCGTTGTATCAGCAGCTTCTTGACGTAGTTTGAATGAGTCAAGGATATAGGGCGCGTTCGTAGCCACCCATTCTGTGTCGGCTTTGTGGCGCAGTGGGTAGAGCACCATGTACATTGCGTTCCGCCCGCAGGGTCGAGGGAACGAAACCAGGCGCCGGGTAGTATTTTTTTTTATATAGTGTAAGGGGAGGGGTGCGGACTACGACTACGGACGTCAACGCGGGTGACATCGTGAGTTACTGAAATGCTCTGCATTTAAAAAAAGAAAACAGTAGCAGGAACGGGAATCAAACAGTTGAGTACTTCGCGTTGACGTTAAAGTTACTTGAACCACGCAAAGTGCACAGTTCAAACGGCTTTCAAAGTACTTTTCATATGAACGAGATGGTGCCGAGAGGAAAATACAACCAAGAATTAGAGCACACCCTTGTGGTACCTTATCGCGTGCTTCAAATGAAGAAGAAGATGATGATGATGATGATGGTGGTGGTGGTGACTGTGTTTATTGGCGCAAGGGCTACTTGCCCAAAGAGCGTCAAAAAAAAAAAAAAGAGCGTGTTGCGTCTAAGGTTAGTTGTACGCGCCATGTTTTTGGTACTTCTAGATAGTGCCAGCAGTGCTCCGTGCGTCGCGACGGAAGGTTCTTCCACGTCACATGTGCAGTCAGTTTATGCTCCGACAAAGTACGGTCGACCATGCACGTACGCCAGCAAGTCCGTGACACAGGATGCGAAGAATGAATGCGGGGAGAAGAGCGCAACGTCACTCGTGCTGCTGCTATTCCACAGGTGTCGTCCAACTCATGTTGCGCCAGGCATGGTGATTGCAGGAGGAAAAAAACGACAAGCCGATCCGAAATTCAGGCAACGTGATCGCTTGTATGTCTTGTTGGTCCACAAAGCTGCCGAAAAATACTCGCGAAAATTTTCGGGTGCAAGCAGTGGCCAATGTACCCCTGCAGATTTGTGCTATGGCCACTGTTATGCTTTATGCTTAAAAGGACCCTACAACACTTTCGATAAACGCGTTCACTCTTTCCTTCGCGTCTAGAAGCTCTGCGAAAGCTACAGTTATCGCCAGAACGGAGACACTGCGTGATTTGCTCTTGGCACCACATACACATACGCCTTCCGTTTATGCTTTGTTTTTGTGGCTCTATTTTTTAAGTTGCTATCGACAAGCGTTCATTGCTCTAATTGAAAGAAAACCGACCAACAGCTGCTACATGGCCTCAGTGACGTAATTAGGGCCGTCGAAGAACGCCAAAACCGGAAAAGAAAGAAAAATATTTTGAGCGAGTTTCCAAATTATCTGATGGACATAGAAGAGTAATTTTTGGCTGATGTACTTAGCGACCCCCTAATCTAAGTACTGGGTGTGTTGGGTGACTACGTCCTGCAAGCATGTAATATTTGGAGAAAAGTTGAGAAAAGTGTTGAAGGGTCCCTTTAAAGGGGCGATGAGGAGAAAACAAATTTTTTTTTATTTCAAAGGACTTGGCTGCAACATTTCACTGGGCTCCATGTCAGCCACGGGAGACGTTTTTTTTAAACCTAGAAGATGCAAGAAGTATTTACGAACTTTAAAATTTCCCGCTACAGTGACGCTTCATCGGCAGCAGTGACGTCATATGGGCGAGTAATGAAAACGTAATTTTCAGTGTGTTAACTGCGCGTTATCATTAATGTGATGCGCTCAAACGGAACGAGGGCCCAACTACAATCGTCCAATCATGTGCCTTATAGCGATGGGTTAGTTCGGCTACCGCCAATCGCACGAACTCAATTCTCCGACGTCATAGAAAAGGTGCCAGCAAGTGGATCGCGTCGCCACTGCGTCACATGTTTTCTTTAATGCATCCATCATTGTTTGGAAGTTTTCGATAGAATTGGTATCATTGTTATCGCGACAAAGCAGTCTCTCTAATGAATCGAACGTGTTTTTCGTCTCCGTATCCCCTTTAAAGGTAAGTGCATGTCGAATCTAGCGACATGGTAGGCAACGTGAAACTCATTATACGGGAAGCTGCGGGTACCTGTTAACGTCGTTAGACCTGATAGCGTAACGTTAGAACTCACGTTACGAAACACTTGTAAAGTGTTCACTCATACAGACGTGCAGCTATGTGATGCTATTTCGGTAGTAAGGGTGGGTGATTTTAGGGGCTGGGGCCGTCGGTGTCTCATGTCGTCGTCATAAGCGTCGTCTCATGTAGTCCCGGTAATAAAATATTGAGAAACTCGTTTACACCTCGCGCTAGAACGTAACGCGAACTAACACCAAGGCACTCGTTTACGCCTCACGCTGGACAGCTTCCTGCTTCAAAGACAAGATACTTTTACACCAAAGCTGTATACCTGTACTCCCCCCCCCCCCCCCCAAACGGTTTCATCTCCGTTGGCAAAAACGCCAAGGCGCCAAGAGTACACTTATACACTGCATGCTTCTCCCCTCCCCAGGTTTCGCGTTAGTGGAGGTGGCCCGGGATTTTTTCTTTTCCTGTAAAGCAGTACAGCGATGAGACTTCGTAGGAACTTTTTGCACACGCGACATTCGGTTCCGAGATGGGTACAAGCCAGATACTTCCAGTGAGACGGAGAACTTAAACGCGATATGTTGCACCCCGTCTTTAAACCTACATAAAAGATACCAAACCACCTTTATTTTGGAAAAGAATGCGTAGATTGGAGCCAAGAGAACATTTTACCGTAAAAAAAATCACGGGTTTTGCAAAAAGCTTTGACGCTGTGGGGGCTCAGATCCAGGCCGTTCACACCAAAGAAACCCACGATTCTAACCCTATAGGCTGCTGCGACTGGACAACGGTGTTCTTTTAGCATTTGCTCATAACAATGGAACGAGTATTCGAAGAGTACCAGTACGTGGTGCAGGGTGCGGTACGGAAGTACCGGCTTGCGGACAAAAACTCTTATCCGTGAGCAGGTACAACAAGAACTATGCGCAGGTTGCGGCAGGGAGCCAGAAACCATGCCACACACTGTAACGCAGCCCTCAGTGAGAAAGACGTCCAGCTTCCGGAAGCCCTTGGCTTTTAGGTTAACGGAAAAGTGAATTGGACAACAGTAGAGTTCAGTAAAAGAAGGTTAGAATGTTGGTGGGAAAAGAGCTGAGAACAATCCGGGAAGACGTGCGAACATATAAGTCAGACTAGCACAAAAATTCCATAACGACTTTTTTTTGGCGAGGTGATTGTACAGTGGCATTACGACTAAGGTCGCCGTGCAACGCCACCCCGTTACAAAGCGCTAACTAGCAGCTTCGCCTCAATACAACATTCACAGGTTGCGCAGTCCTTTCACTCTACATACGCGGTGCGTGCCAAAGATGTGCCGAGGGCCTATCGCCAAGGAGCGCGTCCGCGGGCGTATACCCAGATGTCCACCGGACGGGGACGTCCGCGGAGGGACGATAATCGCCGCCGATTGATATGCGCGCTGCTGTGTAATTTACCGGGGCCGTTCTGGCCCGTTGTCGTAATTGAGCATCGGCGACTAACGGGACCTAATGATCGCAATGAACGGGAACGGCCTCAGACCCCCTGCATCGAGGCATCTATGGGGCTTGTCGTCGGAGCATGCTCTTTCTTTCTTTCTTTCTTTCTTTCTTTCTTTCTTTCTTTCTTTCTTTCTCTGCTTCTGTCCTTATTTCCTTCCTTCCTTCCTTCCTTCCTTCCTTCCTTTCTCTCTTTCTTTCCTTCTGTGTTTCTTTATTTCTTTCTTTCTTTCTTTCTTTCTTTCTTTCTCCCTTTCTTTCTTTCTCCCTTTCTTTCCTTCTTTTTTTCTTCTCTCTCTCTCTCTCTCTCTCTTTCTTTCTTTCCTTCTCCCTTTCTTCATCTCTTTCTTTCTTCCTTTCTTTCTTTCTTTCTTTCTTTCTTTCTTTCCTCCTTCCTTTCTTACTTGTACAGTAAAGGCTCGTTAATTCAAACTCGGTTAATTTGAACTGACGCCCTGGCTCCGGCACAGCCCTGTATATTTCAATGGAGGGAAACTCAAGATAATTCGAACGCGTCGGTATCTAGAACGGTTAATTCAAACTGGGAACCCCTGGTTTCCATCGATACTCGCAGAAGAAGTCCGCCCAGAGTTAGGCGTTAACACATTACAATGTGTTAAAAATTGAAACCAAACCAAATTTACTAGAGATGAATGAAAAGCAGCGTCGAGGCTGGATGTTGCAGCACGTTATTTCTCAGCAGATGAGAATTCTCACGCTGCGCTGGAGCTCCTCGGCAAGTTCCAAGCGACGCTCATGGAGTCGTGACGGAAGAAACGCAAGCAAATGCATATTACCCATTACTTTTAATTTTGATTGCCTCGATCCTGCGTGGTAAACAAACTTGTTTTCGCGCTTAAACAGCGTTATTACTTCGACATTACGGCTCACTGCTCACATGAATGCAATGTCAGTGCCTGTTTCGGGCGTATGACTGACTGACCCATCGATTTCGTTCGCTGTTCGACCTCCACGAACATTTTTTTTTTAAATAATCCCCTGCCACTGACGTGTAGTAGCGCCTAATTCGCGATAACGAGTCCAGATGCGACTTCTCTGTGTTCTGCCCGCGCAGTGAGGCGCGATGTCCATTCATTCTAGAGCCCTCCCGCTAATTCGAACTCCGCTTAATTCGAACAGTTTTATGGTCACCTTCGAGTTGGAATTAACGAGCTTTTACAGTATTTTTTTTTCTTTAACCATCCACCTGGTAAGCTTGAGCGGCTTAAAACCTCCTCGTCCCCAAAGCTAAGTTCAAGTTCTGGGGGCAATAAAGTTTGTTCTCTCTCTCTCTCTCTCTTCTCTTTCTCTCCTCGTCGCCTAGGGGATTGGATTGGATTTAAATGCCAACGCCGCCCATCGCCCCTTTTAACTGATTGTTTACTCGTTTCTATTTACTTGCGCAAAGACGCACGCTGAGAAAATGCATCACCGTCAAACCCAAGTTTCCGAGAAAAAAAAAAAGGCTCAGCAACAAGTTTCATATTTTTGTTGCTAAAGACGAAAAGACAAAGTGAACTGCAGGGTTTATAATGGTCCATCGCTGTTGAAGCACTATGTGTTTAATTTGTATCCGGCACACGTCGTAACCAATTAACGTCGCCGTGATAGGAGTGCCAAGCCAGCAACCGTCAGTCGATCATCGCCGGCAAACCAGGTTACGGACAGCGGGCTACCACGCCACGGCCACTCGCCGATGCACCAGTTTCCGTTTCCGGAGGCTACCAGGCGGAAAAACCTTGTATGTACACAATTCTTCGTTCATTCGCCAACCTCGCACTTCCGCAAGAATTTACATCTTCAGGTATTCAGTAAATGCATCGCAACACCTAAACGTTGCGTAACATGAGGCTAACCTCTAACCCAGCCCACGCCAAGGACTTACCTGTCTTGTGCATATCAACGTCAGCGCTCCATTGTGGCATACCTCATAGCCGAGGTGCAGGTTCGTTTGTCATGCATGTAATGCCACAACGTAAATTTACCGCTAGGTCAAAGTAGAGTTACTTGTGGGTGAAAGCGTTGCCTCCCAAGGCAACATCATTGTCAAACACAGCAGAAAAGATGTACGGCATTACAGATGCGTTAATGCGATTGGCAAGCGGCGTAGGGGTTAACCTTTGCAAACTACAATGTGCCTTCGATTAACAACAAAAAAAAAACGCTTTTAGATCTGCCCATCCTTATGCTCGCTCCAAATTAACGCTAAGCTAATAAAAACCGAAAAGAAATGTAGAAAAAAAAAAAAGGAAGTAAAGTAGCAGAACGCATTCCGTATATATTAATGTTGATGTAATGTAATCAGTATTATCCTGTCTGTGCGACAGATATCTGGTGATAAACCGACTTCCCTTCGCCTATTTCTTCCCTTCAATCCCTTCACTCCAGCAAAGCTCCTTGGTTAGAGAATGGATAGGGTGCAAGGGTGGCGTGACATCGCCCCATCTTATCTGATTTAGTAATCTTCCATATCTAACTGACCCTATCTTATCCCTTCTTTCGCGTAATGGCGCTTCTACTGCAAACCGTTATCTCAAGTGGCAATGAAATAACGATTAATCAACAAAAAAAAGCACGCCAAGTCACTCTGTAAAGGTGGTTGGAAAGCGAAGCTGTAGATGACACCCACAACGATTGCCCATTGGACGTCACTTCAATTCACACACGTGGTTCTACAAAGAGTGAAGCCATAGGCAAATGAAATGCACTTAACCCAATTCTTTATTACTTCAAAGAGATATTCTTTGCTAAGATTAAATCAATGTATGATTCATGAACTGTGGCTGGTTGAGTTGTATTGGTAAAGCACTTGAGTGGAAACTCTTTTTTTTTTTGTAAGAATTAAAGGAAGCTCAAGCCGAGTGTTAGACGATGTCTTCCCCGTCTCCGCCGCCGCCAACGGAGGCGACGAGATCGGCAGCAGAGACGGGGGAGAAGTGAGATGCCATGCGTTGGTGTAAGCTACCTTTAATTTTTATGACTCCTAGCGCATACGCAAGGCGCGCACACGGCCGCTACATATGCTGTGGGGTGGAGGGCACAGCGGCGTGAGAAGGTCGCATTACGATATCACGTGGCATTAAGCGAGAACGCAGCCGGTAAACCCGCAGATGTGCTTGGTGAGGGCACCGTCCGTTTCCCCCGTCTCCGCGTGAGCTCGTAGCGCAATCGGTAAGACAACGGGCTCTCGCTCCGTTTCTCTATTCGCTTCAGATTCGATTCCTGGGGGTGCCAGCAACTTCTTTTGTTTGTTCGCGGGAGTTTTCTGTTGACACCAGCGGTCGCCACAGAACCCTTGGGGGGTAGAGGTAAAAAGCTAAGCTTTAAAAGAGCAGACGCGGCTGGTAGATTTTGTGTAAGGAAGGAAGATTTCAAGTTCCGCGCCGCCTTTGTTCACAGTTTTCTTCGCCGAGACAGAACACAGCGGTGGCCTTTCGGTGACCGCTCATTGTATGCTTATGAGGGGCTTGGCCGCACGCGGTTAGCGACCTTTTCGTGATACGCCACCTAATAATCGGCGCCGTTATGCGCATCATTGTCGTCCAGTGAATGGGAACTGAAAAAAAAAGAGAGAACTCAACAAGGTTGAGTGATTGTATTCAAATAGCGACGTCCCGTATTCCACTCTCCTAACCATAGTAAATAGTAGACTTTACGATGAATCTGTTTCAAAACAAAGCTTTCTACCTCTACCAGCCAACAGTTCTTTCGTGGCGTGCGGGACAAGAAACTCCCTGCGGAGGGAAGGGCGGTTTTCACTCACGGAGTAAAGTGTAGATGGCGCGGCGAATTTACCCAGCGTTCCCCACGCGCTCACGCCGGGGGGCGCATCGGTGCGACCCAGGTTTGTCAGCTGCTTTAGCCACGGTTGTTTCGGGCATGTTCAGGCGCAGCTTCGCGTCCATTGCGCACTTCCTTCGCGCGGCTGGATTAAATTGTTCGACACCACCTCCTGGGTAACTCGGACACGACGCAATTGAGTGGTTGTACGTTAAGGTACGTTAAAGATTGCTTTGCAGGGCATGAAAACAAAATGTAGAGGCGGCATACAGACATGTGGCCGCTAAACCAACACTACCTTTTGCGCACTGCTTGGCACGAATGCGTCTTTGTTTTCGAAAATGGTGAATAACAAATCGGTTGTGTTTTAAGAGGTATTGAAAAGGGCGAAAGCGGCGACTGGTTCTGATAAATAGCGATTATAAAAGTTCCCTTAGCTTTCTCGCAATTCTTAAATAAATGGAATCACCTAAGCTCACATGCAGAATTGTTTCAGTGTCAGCGCTTGTGTCGCGCGGTGGTGTAGCCCCGGGCTAGCACATCAGGATGGCCATGTTCCGCTGTCACACCCTTCGAATGACGCTCCTTGCCGTGTTCTTTCTGCCGACGCACGTCCGGGCTACACTGTCCGCCGCTCTAGCCCGGACGGGGCCGACGCTTCTGCGTTCGGGACGCCGTCCCTGCGAATTCTAGGTACCGGCAGGCAGAATCTCTAGTTTCACTCTTTTTAAGAGTCACGTGTGTGAATTAAACTGCCATCGTATGGACAATTGTAGTGGGAGTCGTTCACGGCTTTGCCTTCCAACCACCTTTATAGCGTGAATTGGAGCCATTTTTTAATTACACGCCTCCTCTGTAGGGACACTAAGGGCTGAATGATCCGGCGGCACATAGGTATACGCACTTGGGTGAAGGTCGTAATGATACCGCGATATTTAGGCTGAAATAACTAATTGAAAAGGCAAGATGTTTTTTTTTTATTTCGGAGCCCGAGAAGCTTCGCACATGACAGACGTAATGAGGTCTGGAAACAACGCGTTTCTTAAAGATACCCCGCATCAATTTTGTCATCTTTCTCCTCAATCTTAAATGCTCTCAGAACGTAGTCAATAAACACATCCAGAACTTAGAATAGCGGCCTCCAAATACATCGGCCGGCTCCGCTCGGTGAATAAAGTTCAGTTGAAACTTAGCGCCTGTCCCGTCTCCTTTCTTGTGTACTGTCTTTGGGTTTTCGCGTTAAACATATTTTTTAGAATCATGAACCAAGTAGCCCCCCAACAAGTTTTGTTAAATTACATCAGCCAAATATCGCTGCACACTTCCATCAGAAAACTTTCAAACCTGCTCAAAAGATTTTTCTCTCTTTCCCGCTAGTGGCGTTTTTCGACCGCTGGAACATCGCCTCCTGTACTCTACAATGCCAAACGCATCGTCCGCTTCCCAACGGGAGTGAGTGGGAGGCCTGTTGCACCCAGATGTCGTAAGGTGGGGCCCCGAGCTTAACCGGGATCACCCGACCGTATCTGAACTGGAGAGCGGCTTGTGCCTGGTTGCCAAGGCAACTTACTCTCGTTACTGTTGACCTTTTTACAGAGTTTGGAAAGCTGGTTGAAGGCGAAAAAAAAAACCACTCTTACGCCAGTCTTTCTTCCAGTTTTCGTGAGTGTGTGGGACACACTGTGCAAGTCTTTCCAAAACGAAAATTGCTCGTATTACATAGGATAACTCCAGAGTAGTCCCTTCTGGAAGAACTGCGATAAGCCGGGAAGCTGCACCATATTCCGAAAGGAAAAGACTTGTTCGTATCGAGGCAGAAAGAAAAAGAAACTTGGAGCGGTATTCGGCGACATTCAAGAGAAGGTACACCAGCTGTCGCTTTAAGAAACGAAATAATAAAACAAAAGAAAATATTTTTCTTTGTATTATTTGACTTCCCTTGGGCACGTGGGCATGAAGAACAAACACATAATAACAACAACAATAAAATAACACTAGCTGAGATGGTGCAAATAAAGAATGGTCTCTCTGAACATGTCTGCCGAAAGCATGCCTCTAGTTCAGTTACTTGTAATTTTGTTTCTTCAGTACCTCTTACGCGCATGTGGTTGGAACCTATGATTAAATCGAATCCCCTGACAACAACAGAAAATTGGCGCGTCAATGTCATATCCCGCGCGCTGTGGGATGCCTTGCTTTGCTACGGTTAACACACGAAATACACAGTACACGCTGGCTGTACGCGGTTCGAATATTAGAGTTTTATCACTCCGTATGCTCCGCCTGTGTTCAAAGTTACCGCGTTGACCGGGACCGTCTGAGCACTTGCGCATTCGTTTAGGTAGGGAGGATTAGTTCCGTGGCCGGCCCTCGCCATGCCCGCGCATTCGTTACGGTGGGATGCGTCCTCCTCGCCGTACCTGCGCGCGCAGGCGGAGTGTGGTCCCGGTCAACGCGGCAACAAAGGAACAGACGGAGCATACAGAGTGCTAAAGCTCTCTAATTACAAGCGTCTAGCCGCTCAGCCACTCCCCTGGGCATCGCTCGCCTGTCGTGCAAAATGCTAGAAATTAGACTAAGACACCTTTAGATGACGCTTAGGGATAGGAAGATCGCGTCGTAGATGGCGCAGTGAACTAAGGGAGAAAGTAACCTAGCTCATAGTTTTAAAGGAAGAAATGTAGTTGGGATTGACGTGCAATGGAGAGAGCTAGTAACAGATGGACCACCAGGCAAGCAGAGTGGCTGTACCAAGAGATGGAACTAGAGAAGACCGATAACTCGATGGAGGATAGAGAGAGGGAAAGTTAGTGGCAAAGAATGGATTCGTACAGCGTATGATGCGGTCAGTTGGAACTTGCAAGTCAACGGGAGAGGTATTCATCTTGCAAAAGGCACCCATATGACGATGACGGTGAGACTGAACAAAGCAGCAACCATGCCACACAACTACTGCCCGCACCCACAGGAACGTGTTTACGTCCTTCCTGGAGGCGTCTGCCCAGCGCAAACGGCAGCGCCTTGCCCGACGATGGGAAACGACGCCAATGCTGGCGGCCTGCACGCCGCGAGGACGAGCCCGGAGAGGAGGAGAACGGTACCGATAAGTCGCGCACGGGAGCCCGTCGCGAAAGCACGATAAGATACGGGAGAAACTGGAAAGGCTGCGGCCGTGTGTGTTTCTCGTTATCTCCGGCGTTCTTCTTTTGTTTTTACTCTCTGATGATCGGTCAGCCAGCCAGCCACCCGAAGCGTGCGCAATCTCGGCCCCGACACCGGAAAGGTCCCATAGCCACGATAGCAATACCTGCGGCGTCGTCGGCGGCCCGTCGTGTGCGTGCGGGGGTGGGTACAACGGCATCGCTATTATACGCTCGCCTAGATAACGGCATCACTGGCCGTATGTGGGATCGGCGGCGGTTACGGGCGCCAGGGATTTAAATTCGCAAGCATTCTTTGCCGAGTTCTTTCATTACTTTCATTGCGTCAGCGTGTGAAAACCGCTAGCAGGCCTCAGGTTGGAGCCAATGGAGCATTGCTGGACGTAAAAGCACTAACGAGCGACTTTATCCTTTGCACCAAAATAAGAATCGGCTATCCGTTCTTGCATCGACAGTACAAAATGTGTAGAGATTTAGTTCGTGGCGACTCAAATAAACAAAGATACAGACTTTGCTGTAAGCAAGAAAAAAGAAACTTCGACACTTCAATGATAGCATTATTATTAGCGAGTTTTAGCTGACCGTTTTTCACGGTCCGCTCCGCTTCGATAGCAAGCGGGAGCCCCATTGCGCATGCGTGGCCCGCTTGACCGCGAACGGCATTGGCTCCGGTTGTGCTGAGCCTGCCGCCGATACCGGCGCGAACCGTCGAAAACGGTTAGCTAAAACTCTCTACTGTCTCGGAGAGGATATAATTTAAGCTTCGCGCGTTTGCACAGTCGCTGTGACCAGCCGCACTTGGGCGCCCCGCCTACTTTTTTGTATCTCCTTCGCTCGCCACACATTCTCTTCAATCCAAGAATTCTCGCCGAATCCTTAACATACCAGCATAAACCAAGATGGCAAGCTGGGCGAGTTGGTATTGGTTCATGGTGATAGGCGATGCCGCGCTGTGTCTGTTGTTACCTTCCTCGTCCTCGTCTTCCTTGCGCTGGCTATTTTCTATCACCATGAACCAATACCAGCATAAACCAGACGTGTCCCTTCCACCTTCATCGATGCTTGCAGGCCCGAGAGCCACACGGAGCTGCGACGAACCTTGCGGTTCTTATAGAAGACCAGGCTTTGCTCCGGAACGCATGTGTTATTCTGAGCAAGCTCCGCCCTCGTATCGATCAATATTTGTTGAGTCTCTACTGGCCAGATAGCCCCAGGAGCCGCCGCCAATGGCCCGCATTAGGAACGCGTTGATCGATGCGGAGCACCACAGACAGGGTGGGCAAAGTCTATGGACGACCTATGCGCAGTTATCCATTGATGTGAATGAATATGCTGTAGTTTAAACTGTGCCTACAAACGAATGTTTGTCCCCCTAACACCCTGCTACACGCTGTGTACCCTACAGAGTGTTCCACCACTTGTAACTTGTGCCTCAAATATGGGAGTTCCAGTGCAACAAACCGCTTTACTTACCCCCGATAGCGTTGGGTGAAGCAGCTGACCAGTTGAGTCACCGGACCAGCGACGATGGTGTGACATGCCCGGACCGCCAGCAAGGGCCAAGGCATCTTGTACTAAGGATGTCTCTTTAACGGCAGCGTAAGGATGCCTCCCACGGTGTGGAGGCCCTGACAACTTCTCCTGCTCTGAACACAATGAAATGCCGGTGTCTCTCCAACATAAACTCGATGGCCCACTTCTTGCCTGGCTTGCAAACATACACATTGCAGCCATCCACGACAATCACTCGAGTGCACTGCCGCATCTGCTATTCTATTCTCTGGTGACTTTTCGCAGAGGATGCATCGATAACATTGCCTACTTTGTTCCCTTCATCGCTCTTCGTAGGCGCGCCGATCTTCGGGAGTTACAAATAGTATAAGTGGCCTTGCCACAGTGCCAGTATATAGAATACAAATGGAATGTCCCGCATACGTTATTAAATCTCGGCGCAGTAATGATTCTGTCATTGGTTCCCAGCGAAAAGTATTAGATGCACTGTTTGATTATTTACACGACATCGGCGTCGCAGAGACACTGTAGAACTCGACATCGACATCCTGTGAGAACACCTGGACTTTTCCGTGACCCACGGAACACTCCATGTAGCCTTCTTTTTTACCTCTTCTTTTTTCCCCTCTCTTTCGCCCTACTTCCTTTAGGGCCTTTACCTCCTCCCCCCCATCCCCGCAGAGTAGCATGTAGGCGAATACATGCCTGCAGACCTCTCTGCTTTCTTCTAATAAAGAGCTTTCTCTCTCTCTCTCTCTCTCTCTCTCTCTCTCTCTCTCTCTCTCTCTCTCTCTCTCTGTCATTGGTTCTGTCATTGGTTTCATTTCATTTATTTTACCCTCAAGGCCAGAGGCTTTACAGAGGGGAGTGGGTAATCTTATACAAAAGATACAACCAAAGCAGCATGAGTGATGTATATTATTAGATAGTGCCGGCAAAAACGGTGTCAACTAAGTTTCTTCGGAATCGTAGAGGCTCTGTGATGGCAGCTGTTGGCCCGGGAAGGTGGTTCCAGTCCTGCGATGTCCTGGGTATAAATGACTGCGCACATGTCTTAGTGTGGCAACGCTTTACGCCGACTTTATGTTGATGATCAAAACGTGAAGACACATGGGATGGTGAAGGAATGAAGAATGTGCGGAGAACCGGAGTATGGTAAAAAATCTTTTGGAAGAAACAAAGACGGAAGTACCGGCGACGAGTTGCTAGTTCTGGTGAACAGAGTTTTTCGTGGAAGTGACACTCGATGTGCGACTATAATTATTATACGATTATATACGATTATTATTAATACTGTAAGGCCCTTGAGTAAGTGGCGAAGCAGGACGTTTATTATACAGTACAGCCGTCTCCGGACACCTGTCAAGAAAGCGATGGTGATGACGATAAGCCAAGGATGTAGACTAAGTGTTCCGCAGTACTAAAGTTTGATAAAAGGATGATGTGAGGGTGATATAAAACAATTTCCGCCCTTCCAGGCTTCACGCTCAGACTATTGTACTGTTTGATTATATTAATTACACTAGTTCTTACATTAACCAATTAATGCTGCCCCCCCCCCCCCCCTAATAGATCTTGCATGAGAGTGTAGAGTAAAATCTCGCTATAACGAAACCACTTTATTCGAATTCTTTCTTTATTCGAAGTTTCTCTCAATCCAAACTTCAGTTGAGTGAGAGCAAATAATTCCCGCTTCTAATAAACAAACGCTTATAAGAAAGCCATTCCCCTGTCCCCAGGACTTACTCATAAACCATAGGAACCCTGACCATACCCGTCTTCGCTGCAACTGGGTGAGTGAAGTGTATTACAAAGGCCAAAAGGATGGAGTGAGTTTCTTGCCTCATCTTCCCCGTTCGCCTTCACGGTGGAGCAGAGGTTGGATGCTGCTAACTTGGGGATCATGTACGAACTCTTTGATCTGTTGGCACCTTGAGGATATGACAACTGCGGCATCTGAGATTAATGCGCCCCCTCCTATATTTACAACCTACTCGCATAAGGTTTTATAGACCTCCTTAACTCAAAGGAATCGTTGCAGCCCCATCGGAGAACAGCAATCTTTCTCCCCTGAACTTCCGATGGGCTTCAGTCGGAATGTCCGCCCCGTATTACCCTCGGCCAATTCGCCGGTGCAAAATCGCCTCTCTCAGTACGATGATTCCTCACCTGCGGTCCTTGCCTCTTCTCTTCGTAATCCGCAGGGCCACGTCGGCTTGCATGAGTCCTCTACAACCTGGCCGTTTTTTTGCCAAGGTGGTGCAATCATCGCGTCACCGCCAATTGCGTCGTCACACACGCCCATACACTGGCATGGTCGGGTAGGCCGGGCTGCGTATAAACGTAGCGTCCCTGATATTTTCTGTGAGTATCAAATGCCCACAGCGCACTCGCCCGAGTCCCTCGCAGACCGGAAGTAATCCGATAATGTGGTGCAATAGCTAGCATGCCGTTAGTCGATGAGTCGCTCTTCGGTCGTCCGGTCGCCTCCACGTGGTCGAAGGGGGTGCAGTGGGAAGGCAATCAGGTGGCTGCGTGTCTTTTCCAACCCAACAGATGGCCTATGGCGAAAGTTGGGAAAGGAGAGAGCGGAAAAAGAGGGTGTCTACACGTACAGGGCTACATCAGTTGTCCGAGAAAAGTGCCATAAAGCGGAGGGGTTAGGGTGGGAACGGAGAAGATTCTCAATGATGGGTCGATCCGCTATTCGTACGCAGGAACATTTTTGGAGTATTGGCTACGAAGAGACTGAATGAAGTCCTTGCAGTCCCATAGCAAATGTTCTGCGTCAGGTCTACAGTTTTCCCTGCAGAAATTTCGCCTGGTGGAAGATATCCAATGGACATCCTCTTCTGGGTTACTCGTCCGGCGGTCGGCCACCTTGACGTTGGTTCCCCCTTTCTAAAGTATGTGATCAGTCAGCGCAGCGCCAGTTTAGTATGGAAACTTAACCACTGCCAGGAAGATCTTTTGATAGGGCGTCGTATTTTTTTACGGTATTGAACCAGACGACAATTTGCGCCATTGAGCCTTCCCATAGTAAAAGTGGGCAAAAGGGAAAGAAGGATAAGGATGATGAGAGGACGTGTTTGGGAACCAGACACTAATTCTTTGACGTTAACTACATCACTAGGAGTGCTTAGCTGCCTTCGTTATTATTTTTTGCTATGTCTATACTTTACGCCGCCGCAGTTTTTATGCTGTCTTTAACGACTGACGTCGACTGGAATGCTTCCAGCATAAATTCTAAAAGCAATGGGGATTGCTTTCCCCTCAATAAAATGCTACATAACAGGTAGAAACTTCATCAGCGACCTCAGTCTTTTGTGGAAAGACGCGAGGGGAGTTTCCCCACACCTCTGCCTATAAAAGTTTCGGGCTCAGACATTTGGCCAAACGGGAAACAGGTCCGAAAACACGAACACGAAAAAGCTCAGTTTTGTTGCTTGCAAGCATAAGTCTGCAAGCATAATTCTGCAAGCGTAATATGGAATATGCAAGCGGATTCTGCAAGCATAATCGCCTGAGAGAAGCGCCTATCGACACAACTACGTTTAGAATCCATGCGCATTCAAGCAACTAAAAACACGATTAACCGGTCGCGGAGCAATCTCCCCGAGATACACATGCGGACTCTGCGCCACCGAAGTTATAAATAGTCACGCCCGTTTACACCCCCTCTTCATTGTGAACAAGGCTCCTGTAGGGGCCCCAAAACGTGTTTATTTTTTTTTTTCGTTTTTTGACAAGGCGAGTGGCTGTTTGCATTTCATCCACGAATCACCCTCGCCTGACAAGTTTTCGTCGAACCTTGGACTATTTTGCTGTTTGTTTCCTTGTTTCTTAATGTATCGGTCGGTACTCGATTCCTCTCCTGGAAATGACTTCTCACACAGATGAACAAAGTATGAGCATATAATTTTTATAAACAAGTGTGTGACTGCAAGGGGTTGCTTGCAAATAGCAGCTCCGTTTAAGAGGCTACACTCTTTCTTAACAAGATTGCTTTTGTTTATTGACGATTCTTGAAAGTATTTTTCTTGTCTGTAATTTTTTATAACTATTATGTCGCGAAGCCCCCGTTCAGTTTGCTTTTTATATTTTGTAGTATCCTTCTTCAGTCGCCAAGCCCTGTTTTTTTCTAAGAAAGGCATGCGGCGTGCGCGCTGACGGACCATCGGCCCAGCTTGGGTTTCGGCGCCCGGCGTTCCATACCCCCCGTGGCGTGCGCGCTGGTCGCTTTCGGGCTGCAGGTCCTCGGTGTGGTTCCGACGACCTTTCTGTACTTTACACGGTCTAATTTAGTGTGTTTTGTCTGAACTACTTTCTTTACACCCATAATTCTCCAAGCGCGGGTTTCCGGGTTCAAACCTTCTGTCTGTGTTTGGCTGGTCCTTTTCACTTTGGCGGGAACATGGCTGATTGGTGTTTACAAGCGTCTCCCCGATTGGCTGCAAGAAAGTGGGGCTAGAATGCGCTTTTTTCCCTCGAGTCCGCATGAAACGAATATAAACCCTCTCTGCCGGGTTCACGGAGAGAGCAGAGGGCGGAGGGCAGCGGTGGGCCTGCACCAGGACTCACTTCAGAAAATCTGCCGCCCGTCGTCGTGCCCTTTCGCAGGGAGACCGCAATCCAGTCAGCCATGTGCCGTTAAGTACTGTTAATCTTTTGACTGTCTTTCTCATCTATGTAAAAAGTGTATTGTTTCAAGTTCGTATGTGCCACATGTCATCAATGTTACTAGTAAAGTAAACAATGCTACTGGTAGTAAAGTAACCTTAAACCTTTCTTCGACGTCTCGACTTCTTTCCTGCGATCATCATGCTACCGTAGCGGCAGTTAGTTATTGGACGAATTTGGCCGTTACAATTTGTTGACCACATACGAGCAATAAACTTACGCCAGCACAATTCCACAGATTTCGCGAATGTGTCAGTGTCGAACGCGACGGCAACGATCCCCTAATACGTGTCCACGTCGTGTTTTCTAGGCCATTGCTTCTGAACCCGGAACAACGCCACTTATATCACCATTTAAACTTCCCGCGCCCGGTATGCGGCGCCAGAAAGGGAAACATCGAAAGTGTTTCTTTCATCTGCCCTTCCCAAGCTGTTAAGAGGACTCCGCTCCGTTTCTGCCCAGCAAGACGCTCTCGAGGCAAGAGGCTCCTTGAAGAAGCCCTCCATCACAGGCAGTCATATATCCCGATCTCAGGACATTGCATATCTCCACAGCCTGCGTAGCTCTTTGCTTTTCTTCTAGATTTTCTTCAAGTGGTACTTTCTCCTTCTTCGCGACATCCTGGAGAAAGCGGCACTAAGAGCATACGAGACGTACGCTCTTCGCTAAAGAAAACTTGCACAACACAGCATTCGTCATCACTGCAAAGTTCAGTGCTTTTATCGCTTACTTGCTCTTTGCCACTTTTTTAGAAAGCAACTGGGAAGAGCATTGTGCATTTATCTATGGAACTCCTGACAACAATGTGTGTTTAATGCGTGCGTGCCATTCCAGGGAAAGCGATATCAATCACCGTTTGCTTCATAGACTACACATGCAACTGGTCCTCTATGTCGTCGCCCTATCTTGTCGAGCTCAATTCGATGAAGTCTGCGCTCTTTTGAAGCGGCATGCGTGTTGATTTAACATAGGGAATGCGTGACCTTAATTAAAAGCGTGACTAAACTAAACTAAACTAAACTAAAGCTTACTAAAAGGGGCCATGAAGACAATATACAACTTCGCTCAGCCTGAAAGAATTACTGTTTGGTAACTCACTGATTTCCATTACAGCCGTGAAATAGCTTTTTTTAGCAGGAAAGATAAAAAAAACGTTGGAAAACTTTCAAATTTCGCGCTGCAGTGACGTAATATCAGCGCGAGTGAAGTAATATGGGCCAGCGCAAACACTTTGTTGACAGCAGGCTAACTGCATGTTACCACTCGAGTTACACGGTCAAGCCGAATTAGAGGCCCTGCTACAATGGCTTAGTTAGTGTCACTAGATAAGGTTACAGAGTATCGGCACTATTTTCTTCTATTGTTCCGTACCACCGCCGTGATCATTGGTTAGTTCGCATCACGTGACGTTTGTTTACACTGCGACGGTTCATGGGCACCGCCAGTTTGTTGTTTATGCGTTTTCTGTCGGTCAACTATGGTAGTGTCAGGTTATCCTTCCTGCTCTGCGGCTGCGCGCGACTGGCATCGTTCCGAACGCGAATCAAAGGTAACGCGCTTCGCAGCATTTTACTGTAGAAGTGTGTACAAAGATGCCGTGTTGCTGCGTCTTCGGCGGTGTTTTTTACAAACGACTTCGCCAAATTTAGTGGTCAGGCCCCAGAACCGGCAATCTGGCAACACTGATAAACACGAAAATGGCCGCAGTTGCTCACTTGGGGGCCTCAGTGGCGGTACTCTGTGTACTCTTATACAGTGACACTACTCTGTGTACTCTTATACAGTGACACTAGGCCTAGTCATGTTTCTTGGAGGTGGCTTAGGACAGCGGCCACCAATCACACAAACGAAGCTCTGTGACGTCATAGAGAAACCGCCGGAAAGCGATGGGGGAGTCTACACTGGCTGATATCCTGTTTTTTATATCTCCATTATTTTTTGTGAGTCTGGGTAAGATTGGTAACTTTGTTATTGGGAAAAAGCGGTCTGTTTTCATGAACCAAACCACAGTAAAAATTGACGGCAAGAAACATTTCTGTGGTTTATCGTATTTTCGCGTGTCGTACTGTCGTCTTGTCGTATTCTTGTCGTGTCGGGATTCTAGTGTTCTGTCGTGTATCGTATTCCTGACCTGATCTGATGTTCCGTCGTGCCGAATTCCTGCCTTGTCGTGATCCTGGTGTTCCATCAGTAGTTGCACATTGTTTGAATGTTACTGACCGTTGTGAAGAGAGTAGCGTAAATGGCAGTTCTGCTGTGACTACAGGAATGTTTGCCGTTGAGAAAATTGACTTTGTCGTTACGACAGAAATGCGTCTCGTAACAACAGACGGTTTTGTCGCAGCGACCGCACTTCTGCTGTCCCAATAAAGTTTTTTGTCGTACGACAGGAGTTTTTGTTGGGTTTCCATTTTAGACTGAAAAGAAAATACAAGTACTTGTATTTTGTTTTCATATCTCCTTGAAGCCACGGATGGGGTCTTCAGATTGCGACGCCTGCAAAGATGACGCTATGTGATGCATCGAAAGACGCTTCCCACAAAGGCTGCCCGAGGGTACACTTCGTAATGTCCAATTTACTGCCGTGAACCGTAGTCTAAAATATTTCATCGTCTGGATGGGTTCTAGGAGCACCTGCGATATTCATGGGCGCATAATTTATCTACATGCAAATGAATCAGGAACTGAGATCGCACAGGCCTAGTTTCAGCGACTGCCTGGGAAAGATGTCGCAAGTGGCCGAAACAAAATGAGCGAGACAGACAAATGTAAACGACACAGGCGAGAAAATTGAGAGATGGGAGATAAACGCTTATTCGCCCAATTCTTGAGTTTAGCAGCTCCTTGGGGTCGCAAAATGAAAAAGAGAGTGCATCTTGAAGCTTATACTTAGAACCCAATACACATATATCCATCCGCTACACCTGAGAAAGTATTTTAATTTTGCTGCTAACATTTTCATTGTGAGAAAAGTTTGCTATGCATTACGGAGTGGGCGGACATGATGGGGTTCCATTTGTTTGTCTTTTCTGGCGTACGAAACGAAGATACCTGGGCAGCAAATAAAGTAGTCACCCGCGTGGGTTTTACACACAAAATGGTGCACCTGTTTCATACCGTCCGTGGACACTGCTGCCGCATTATTGGCTAAAGGCATAAAAAGGGACTTAAAGTGCGCTCTTCTTTCTTATTTATTGGCTGATCAAGCTGTTTTCGACAGAGACAGACAGGCCGACAGGCACACAGACAGTTCGCTATTTATTATGTTACTACCTCGCGATAATTAATAGGGCCTCCTCCCATATCGAAGCAGAGATCGCCTGAGCACCCATACAGCTTCCAGTAGCGGTTCTCCCTGTTGCGGGGACGTCAGGTTCAACTCAATACCTGACAGAATCCGCGTTGGCATTGCCGAGAGCCCAGCGTTCACACTCTACCGTGTTTTCAAACGACGACGGCAGTTCGCTACGCGAACACCTCCCAAGCGAGCAGCACGTTGAGCAGGGGCTTGTGCCGCACAACGTCTGCATGCTCGGCCTTCCTGGTGACGCTGACTCTTCGCTGCCGTCCTGGCAGCCATCTAGCGTACAGCTTCCAAGCGAGCGGCGCTTGAACGACGGAGGTGTTCCATCAGCACGACGCCTCCGGCGTGCCTCAGCTGTAGGCACCTCCGGCAAGTGCGGAGCGCATGCGCACAGCGACTCCTTAGATCTTCCCTCCTCTTCCACCTGCCCCACGAGTGTCACCCTTCGGCGAAGACGCGGTAACCACCTCTCTGGTGACACGCCCATTAATAACAGCATCGAAAGCCGCGTTTAGATCAGGAGAATGGGTTTCGCCATTATTAATAAGACGTTGGCCTAGTGGCTTTCCCGCTTTTGCGTTGGCCTATATGGTCGGCGAAATAACCCAGAATTCAGGAGTTTAGCTTCAGTTCATATTTCTCGACCACAGCCCTTGAAAAGTAGCCGTTGAATCAAGCAAAACGCAGAAATAATTCGTGGTATTTTAACTCCGCATCATCCAGGCTCTTCACAACGTAATGTGCGAAAGGATGTGCTTACATTATATATGCTGATAAGACGTCAATAGTAATCAAATCCAAATTTGCATAAAAAATGGCGAAAAATTCAACTAAACAAAGGGTGCAAAATTGTACGGGGGGGATTAGGTGGTGGAGATATATTCATCTAAAACGGCGAGAACTCGAATTCTCGCTTGTTCATTGTGCCACTCTTGTCTTCTCTTCGTCCTGTTCTCGCGCTCTATATTTTCTCCGCAAGCATAATGGCCGAGAGTACTTGTTATAAAACGGCAGTAGACGAAATCGTGCTGTAGGCGCACTACAGAAACACAATACCCTCAACTGTTAGCCCCCTGCTCTTGAAGAGGAGCTCTCACTTTTTCGCCTCCGTGGCAGTTCGTCCAGCAAGGACGAGAGAGACAGCAAGCGACCTTGCGCTTGTTCGCTGAAATACAGCCCTCGTGCTCGAGCTGACTGGAAGCAACTGCACACAGGGCAGCCAATACATGCCGACTAGCATGGGATTGCAGATAGGAAGGTACGTGAGAGAGCTTCTACCTGATAGCGACCGCGGGCCAGCGATAACCGGCGGCCTTCGATGGCACGTCACCGAGGTTTCTTTTTTTCTCCTCCCATCGGCTCCACAAGAGCGGCTGCGGTGGGAACTTGGAGTGGACGGAATACCTGCGCTTTATTTCTCGCCTTATCGATATTTCTGTTGCAGCACGACCCGCGCGGTTCCTCGCTGGGGCTTCCCGACTGCCTGTCCGTCTACATACCTTCTGATCATTGCACCGGTGCTCAAGTCGACGTCGACCCGGCGCCTGATCTGCGGATAAGAAGAGAGACAGAGAGAGAGCGAAAATAAGATCAACAGAAGCACAGTAGTGGTTCCTTACCGCCGCCCCCCTTGGACCATCGCGTGGAAGGTGCAACAGGTAATACGCAAGCTGTGGGAATCGACCCAGATTTATGATTGTAGTAGTAATAGTACTAGCAGTTATGGTAGGACAAAGAGAAGTAGCAGTATCAGTGGTACTAGTAGTTATAGAAGTAGTAGCAGTAGTAGTAGTAGTAGTAGTAGTAGTAGTAGTAGTAGTAGTAGTAGATGTAGTAGTAGTAGTAGTAGTAGTAGTAGTAGTTATAGTAGACGTAGTAGTAGTAGTAGTAGTAGTAGTAGTACTAATAGATGGAGAAGTAGTAGTAGTAGCTGTAGTAGAATAAGTTGTAGTAGTATAGTGTTGATAATGGTAACTTTTTAATTGGGATAGTATGCCTTGTGGCTGAAAGCGTACATTACAACTGCATGTTGACTCCCGTATCGCCGAGGAACGCAAGAAGGAAACGGTGGTGTGGTCCCTACATCCACCGATAGAGAGCAGGTGCTCTTCCAGGGTGGAGGCTCGTGAAATAGTAGTAGTAGTAGTAGTAGTAGTAGTAGTAGTAGTAGTAGTAGTAGTAGTAGTAGTAGTAGTAGTAGTAGTAGTAACAGTGGTTGTAATAGGTTAGGTTCAATGGCACCATGGCGTATGAGGCTAGAGAGCGCCAAGACCATTGTCTGCTAAGGTTGTGTTTAGCTGAGAATATAGTAATGAGATCAGTGGGGAATGCACAAAGTGGTCATTACTGAATGCAGGGTCATCATCGTGATCTAAAACGTGAAGATGCCCGCAAAGAGAAGTGACATTGAGGACCTGCAGGCACGAAATTCACCAGGAGCCTATAAACAGGCCTTGGCAAGGGCACCGAGCGTTCCGGTTCATACGAGGAAACCTCAGTGCCGCCCTTGTTTCCGAGGAGTTCTGAGGTTGCGCTCGGCGAGAAATGACTGATAAAAGTTACGTATCGGGAAGGTACAACAGGCAACTCGTTGAGAAAGTAGGTTTTGCTAAATATAGGGACGGATGCAAAGGAATTGTGTAAGTGTAGACTTCAGAAAAGTGTTGCCGTCCCACGTCTTAGGCCGTACACTCGAGTAAGACGTGGAAGAATGACAGCCGTCCTCCACATTAACAAATACCAATGTGAAGCGTCGGACGGTCTATTCTCACTCTGTATATGGACATCACAAGTGTATCTATTTTTCATTTGGGCAATGCTTACCTATTCTTGGTTTTATGATACACAGTTTGTTGTTTTTTGTGCCATTTCTTTCGCCAGTGTTTCTGGAGTCTCTTTTGTAGAAGGCGGTTCATGATCTGGTACGAGACCGGTGGGACGTCTACGACGCTGTGGAATGCGGCGACTTGTTTGGCGGCTTAATTGTCCAGAATGCCGTCATCTCCAGGCACACTACTATTGCTAGGTTTTTTTAGTATTATCAAAAGTTATCGCTTTGATGCGATAAGATAATACGATGTTTTTCCTAGCTAGGCTTCCGACTGCAGAGCTATGGCGATACTATAAGTCTGTAAAGACATGCATTGTTGTTTTGGTTTGTGTAATGTGTTACAACTCAAATAAACTTCCGTGTGGTTCTGCTGTAAAAACTACTGGTGCTTTTGTTTATTGTCTTCGCACAGGTAAAGTCTGAGGCACGTGCTGCGCGTTCACAGAGGAAGCAGGCTTGGAGGCATCAGTGTAAACGGAGTGTAGCAGTAGTACTAGTGCCACTTTACTTAACATTGGGTTCAAAGGGCCTCGCGACAGGCATTTGCTTGTGGGCCTAACAAATATTGTAAACATTTTTCCCTGTGTGCATTCCTGTCATCAATCTGTCGAAAAGGAACGCGGCAAGCAGTAGGAGATGATCGCGGGGTACAACAAGAACATCAATACTGGTTGTGTTTGTGTCGGTGAATGAAACCCGAGCTCCTCGGCCTCTACTCTCCCTAAAAGAAAGACCTTTGGATGGTGGACGGTCCGAAAGCGGGGTCCTCAAAGTTGGTTCATAGCTAGAGCACACGGGTTCATCGACCCCCGTTTTGGGTCCTCTGAATACTCTATGCGTGCATCTCACCCAAGCTGCATTTTTTTTTCGTCAATTTAAAGGACAGTGATAAGCCTTTAAATGCAGACAACTCGCCACACATTTCAGACACCGAAGCAGGTCTGAGCTCTGCCCTAAGCGAGACAGATCTCGACATTACGTCACTGCTGTGAGCCACGAAAGTTGACCAATCTTCACAACGTACACTCTCTCTAGTACACCAGTAGTGCAATAGACTTTCTCAATGAAGCTGCAGTATTTTGAGTTTGTTACAGTTCGTTATGTAGAAGCTAGGTGAATACCTCACACGGTTCACTAGTGAGCGGAGTGATGAGGTGACTGGACAGCTTATTTGCAGCTTCGATGGTTCCTTCGAGCCGTACGGTTGAGAACCGCTGGTCTAAAAATAAGCCTTTACATGGATTATTCGCCATTGAGGTCATATTCAGGGCATACGTGCGTTCGCCTATGTTCCAAGCACCACTCATCATCCCGCTTTAATATAAGGTATGTACAACGCTTGAAGGGAGGGCGCAAAGCGCAAGGAGGAGCCTTAAGTGTAGTCCTGGGGCGGTATTCCCGCGTTTTGTCCCTTTTGTGTCCCTTTCAAAAGTGTCCCTTGTGAGCGAGCCCTGATTGGCTAAAAGCGAACACCTGGATGTGACGCAATGCAAGCACGGCGGAGCTATGAGCCGTGGCTACTCGGAGCAGACGATTTGGAGCAGACGATTTTTCGTCGCCTTATTGTTGGTTCGCTCGCGGAACAATAAACACATAAAAGATACTCTGATACGGTTTCAGTTCCTTAAAATGCGTTTGCAAGAACAGTTACGGTATTTGAATCAAAGGCCCACTGCTTAACCGGAAGTACGACACAATCAAAGGGACGCAAAAGGGACGTTTTCAAAAGGGACAGTTACGAGAATACCACCCCTGTACTTAAAATTATTGTTCCAGGTTCTGATTCCGAACCACATACAACACTGCCGTAGTCTAAATACTATCTTACAAAGCTTTTAAGAAGCCTCAGAAAGCACGTTTTATCCACATTTTAAGACTGGCGAAAGAAGGCATTTTCTATGTTCACTGTTTTTATGCATTCCATTTTCAGTTCTTTCATCTGCGAGGCAAATTTCATACTGTAATCCATACGAACACCCAGAAATCCGTTTGCTGTTTTCACAGCTATGTCAACTCTGTTGAGTTGGACGAATTGGGTGCCGCGCTTCTTAGAAACTAACGCAGGTGCTCATAGGATGGATTTTAAATCCGTTTTTGTTTTGCAACCACTACAAAAGTTTGGTCAATCTTAACCGTACCATCCTTTGGCAGATGGATGAGATCATTTAAAGTTGATTCGGACAGCACCTACATATACGAAGTAAGCAATGTAGGGACATTTCTTTTCATAGAGCGTTGATTTCAATAATGAAAAGCGTGCGGCTGAGTACTAGCCCCTGGGGCACACAAATTTTGGGGGTGCATATGGTTTGAACAACAGGGCCCCGACTTCACAGAATTTTTTTTATCCCACAATAAGCTTTAAAGTGTGAATACCATGTTCCAGACACACCGAACCATCTGAGGTCGCGCGGGATGCCATACAACGAGGTAGTGTCGTAATCCTTTGATAAGTAAAAATATACATTCACCGTACTGCATATAGATGAAAGCGTGTTTCACCTATAATTTCTGGGCTACGAGCTCATCGGTTGTCAATCGAATTCACCGAACGCATGCTTGACAGCCCTGTAGGATGCCATTGTGTTCTAGAAAAAAATACCAGTCTTTTATTTATCATTGTTTCAAACGGCTTGCACCAACAACTGATCAGGGAAATCGGTCCATACCTCGTAGGGGAGGACGTGTCATTTCCCTGTTTGAGTATCGCACGATAATACCCTTTCCCTCATCTGTCGTGAAGCTTTCGGCCCACTGTTATCGTAAATAAGCAGATACTGGCTTCGAGAGTGCCTGCATGCAGGTGCTGCATGTTAGTAATTCGGTAAGGTCATGGCACTATAGCTTTACAAGAACTGTAGGCAATCATCAGGCCCCCAGGGAGAAATCACCGTTATTGGAGTCATGTGATGGTTTGTGGTCGCGTATCGGCTTCCGCTCTGAGGACTTTTTAAGTTGCATGGATGTGTCCGTATAGTACGAACAGCTGGAGGCGTGTTGAAAGTGCGCTGCCAGTGAGCCTCCTACGGTCTGACGCAACTCTTCTTTGCCGTCTCTGGCTGGGGGTGGCATTCACAAATGCTGACTCATACTTACTAGGAATGGCAGCAAATGAGTAGTGCGAAACGTGTGGCACGCCGGAGACGATACGCCCCGTCTTATTTGAGTGCCCACGCTACTAGCCCGAAAGAAAGAAGCTGTCGCCAGCACTTATGAAACTGGACTCTCGGCGTCCAGTTTCGGAGGCGAGGATTCTGTGTCACTAGCCTCCTCTGTCATCCGCTCAGAAGGCGACTAAAGAATTTTTACGCTTTCTACGGGTGACGAACGTAAATATACTGAAAGCCTCCAGTGTAAATCACTAAACTTGAACGTTTAGTGCTTTAGCGCTGTGCATCCGTGTCTGCTCCAACTTTTCTTCATTCTTTCCTTTCTCTTTTTTGCCTATTTTCCCCTTGCCGTGTTGAGGATAGACAGCAAACTGGGCTCTAGCCAGGTTAACTTTCATGCCTTCCTTCTGCCCCCTTCCTTCCCTTCTGACCAGTCTTTCAGAGTGCCAGCTGTGGTAGTGGCAACCGGCAAGTTGCGCGCGTTTTCCCGTTGTGTTTTCTTACCCTATAGCAAACGTTGCGCCTATCAGTTTATTGAGAGTGCAAATGACCTCCAGCCTTCACTTTTGGGATCCCATGTATTCAATACCTTTCTCATGGCTTTATTACACTTAAAGTCGATCAGGTTTGCCGCAAGTGGGTGCCGCAAGTGGGTATCTGCCAGCACCAGCAGCACCATTTCTGAAGCACTCCACCACCAACGGGAACCCGCAGAGAAAGGGACGGCCTCACGGTGGAAGGCGAAAGTCGGGAAAGCTAGCTTTGGTGGCAATGACACGTTTCCGCCAAAAAACGTGCTCCCGCGTGTCCGCCGAGCTTCGCAACCTGTTTGCTTGTTCGCGTTATTCTTACTTACTCACCCCCGCAGTCTTCAAAAGAAGCAAAATAAACACCACGTTGGGCACTCTCCGTACACGCCTCGTAAACTCATGCCGGCCAGCGCAACTCACTACCCTCGTGGCCGTCATATATTCGTCGTGCTCGCGCAGCGCTCTCCTCCTGCACGATGGCGCGCAGGGCCCGTTATTTATCGCGTGTTTAGCGCGCACCCAGCGATCACCGCCTCCTACTCGCGCCGGCGCAGCGGGTCAGTGCCGATACCTGGCAGCCACTCCCCCACCCCTTCCAAAGCCTTCCCGATGCCGCTTACCTTGTCGTCCGGGTCCGGTGCTAACAGGAACACCACCTAGACAACAAGGCCTTTACGACATGTCCACTCCATCAGATCATTCAAAAGATCCATCCATGTTTATGGAGCAGCGAACTTACGGCATCATCAGTATTAACGAATCCAACTGCTGGGAGGAAAAAAAGTAGAAAGGGATGTTTGAGGTATACCTAACACGCCTCGTATGATCTCGAAGGTGTTGCGAGGCTGTGGCGAATGACGTGGGCATGCTCTTCCGCGGCTACTTTTTGGCTTCTTTTTTATCCCCTGCACGCGTGTGCTCTGGCCGAAGCGGAGCGAGAGATTGCTTTCGGGTCAGGCGCTGAGGTTATCGCTGTATCGCTGTGCTCAGTCGCCGCTACTCCCCCCTCCCCATCTCCTTGTCTCACGCCCTCTTCCATTATTTCGCTATAGCTGTCCTCACTGCACCTCTCCTCGTATTCTCCCTCCTCTCCTCCCCCTACCGTTATTTTATTCGCTTTTTTTTTCGTTCAGTCGTCCGCGTATGACTCGTTGACACGGCAAGGCGACAGTTACGGGGAGGATACATTGACCCAACACGACAGCGCTCCCTCAATCCCTCGTCGATTAAAAAACGCTAGCGAACTGTTATTGAAATGCATTGGTGTCTTTATTTGCCCTGTTTTCCGTTTTTTCCGCAACTGCAGTTCACACTTTTCACTATTAGCGTTTACGTGTGTAATGCTGGAAACGCACTAAGTGAAGCTCACACTGCTCACGCTTCACGGAAGGTGTGCGACGTTTTCTTGAACAGCTACTCCGAAAATTTCTCCGTGAAAATATGGTAAGCGGCAAATTGACTGCCTAACTGATAAACCATACAATGTTGAACCTCGTTACGACGAACCCTGATATAGGGAATTATCGGATATAGCGAACTAAATGCGAACTTTGGTTGGTTAAGCTTCATTTCAATGACACTTATTCTTTCATAACGAAAGTGAAGCCGTGACAGCCGCACGCGCTATCGGATATAACGAAGAACTATTTGACCAGTATGCTGAGAAGCTACTTGGAAAAACTCACGGCGTCCGAAACTGCAATAGTATAGAAAAGGCCCCCTTGTTCGTGGACACTGTGGAAAACTTCATCGTGCTCGGTGCTGTGGATAGCCAGCAGGCAAAACATCACATCCTTCCTCGAAACAATAGGAACGCAGGCCTGTTTTGTCAAATGAACTTTGTTCTGTTGTAATTTCCCGTTTCATTTTCTGGTTCATTGAGCTTGAATTGCCACATGGAGAAAGATAAGGGTTGCCTTGTTTATAGTAGGTTCGAAGATTAAAATAAAGCGTTTTTGTATCAAGGATTTTTGCAGGAGCCAGATTACCGATTGGTTTGAACGGATTGTTATCTCTACTGTTACAACGAATATCGGATATAACGAACGAAATTACTGGACTTATACTACTTCGTTAGGACGAGGTTCGACTGTACTGAGATTTTACACGACGCAGTTACACCCGGCCTTTGAGGCGAGCCGCCGCGGAAGGCTATGCGGATTAATTTAGGCCACCCCGGGATCGTTAACGTACTCCGAAACATCGACACATTGGTGTTTTGTTTCGTTGTTTCGCACCCGAATTAGAAAAATGGAAGCCGCGGCTGGTAATCACCTCATGACCACGTCCTGTGTAGTGCAAACGCCGTAGCCACCGCAGAGAGTCCAAATACTGAAAAAGGCCAACATGACTGCCACAGCTATTTCAGTGTGGCAGCTCTCTCAAGTGAAAGGAAGAACGGAAGGAAAGCAGGGAGGAAAGAAGGAAGAAAACAGTTTTGCGTAAACATTTCAGCCCCAGCCCGATGAATAGATATGAACGGACCCTTTTACTCGTTTTTCAAGGGTTGCATTTTTCTACTCACCTCCTTCTACTCCTACTTTTTTCTGTACGAGATGTTGCGTCCCCCTGCCACCGGGGGTAAAATGCCTTCTATGCCGTCTTCTGTGATCCGCAGAGTAGACCTACAACGATCTTCCACACCTTAACTTCAACGTCCCCAGAAATCGTCTGGTGGTTCGTTTTAGTCCCCGCTTTGTGCGTGCGTTTTCGGATACTCTTTTGATCGATCGATCGATTGATTGATTGATTGATTGATTGATTGATTGATTGATTGATTGATTGATTGATTGATTGATTGATTGATTGATTGATTGATTGATTGATTGATTGATTGATTGATTGATTGTAGGGTTTAACGCGCCGGCGCTACACAGGAGAGGAGGTGCGCTGTAGTGGAGAGCTCGGGAATAATTCTGACCACCTGGATTTAACGTCCGCCGAAATATCGTACACACGGGCGTTTTCGCTTTTCGCCCTTTCAGATAATCTAGGCCATGTAGAGATCACGAAGCTTTCTTGTTGGGCGTTTCGAAAGTACTCGCCAGTTGTACGATTTTTTTTAAATTGGTAAAATCATCGTTTCTACATTATTCCACCAATTTCCTGCGTGGTTCGGTACTTCAGCTACCATTTCGCACTGCCGAAGAACAATGTCTCGAAGACGAATAGTTATCGAAAAAGCTATGCAGCCGCGCCAGTCCGCAAAGCAAAAGCAGAGCCCGATTTCTCCGAAGCTTAGCAATTGCAGACAAGTTGGTCTTGATTCGGGGTTCGAATCCTCCTACATCTGCGATATTCCTACATCTCATCCTGCGATATTCCTACATCTCGTCCTGCCAAAAAGATGACCGCTTGCAGCTCCAGGGCGACCTAGTTGACAACTGGAAGGGGACTAATATATAATCAAGGTGGAAATGGCTAGATGAGGCTCGTTCCGTGCAGAGGCAACAATATGCACAACTGATGATGAAGATGATGATGATGACGACGACGACGACGACGACGACGACGATGGTGATGACGCAACCCTAAGGCTACACTTAAAAAGTGGCCAACCACAAGCCGGGCCTTGCACAGCATTTGGTTAAGAAAGCACGGGAGGAGCTTGTGCAATCATTACGTCTTCAAACGTAAAAAGTGAGAGGACCGATGAAATTTTTTAGACGAATCCTTTCCTCGGGTCTCGCTATTCGCAGAATACGATTGGTCCGCAGTGGCGCCGCAAGCCAACGGGATTTTAGGGGCTCGGGCCATCGGCGTCTAATGTCGTCGTAGTGACCGTCGTATCCTGTAGTCACGGTGCTAAAACACCGGGACATTCGTTTACGCCTCGCGCTTCAAGCACGCGGTACTTTTACAGCAAAGCTATATACCTCTATCCCCTAACGGTTTCATCTCCGTTGGCAAAAACGCCAAGGTGCCACGAATACACTTATACACTGCATGCTTCGCCCCTCCCCAGGTTTCAGTTTAGTGGAGATGGCCCGGGAGAGGGTAAGGGGGTGGGGGACTTAGAAGGCTGTTGTTGATGATGTTGAAACGCAACGACGGTGCACCAGTGCTGCATCCAAAACGACGTCGAGACTTTCACAACAATCTCAACAGTCAAAGTATGCGCGTGCGCATATTCGCCCCATTCCGTTCGCTTGTCCAGACTCTCGTCCAGTGTGGCCCCACGGCACGCCGAACAGGAAACGGCATCGTGTGCTGAATGGCCCCATCGACTGAACATCGAACCCGTTGACCGTGGCTCGCTTTCTCACCCTGCTGTCTATCAGGGGCCCGGGATCGATGATACGCAGACGCATGTATACATAATCGGCGCCCTCATTACACCACTGGGATGTTAAATGGCATGTTGCGACAATGGTACTTGCATACCTTCCGCCCTCACTTCTCGCACGTTATGCGCTTCAAGGACGTGCTGCCTGGCTCCTACTTCGGGGGAGCACATAAATCAACTCTTCTTCGAGCAAAGCCAGTATATTTGTGTATTCTTCGGGAGATTTTAGCCGTCCTTGTTTTAGTTATGGCTAATTTTCGCTGTCGTTTTGTAAACGTGGCATGCGTATACGTCTTCCAAGGAGTCCTGCCGCCTTCAAAAGGGGAAATATTTGCGCATCTTTTGTCGTTGCGCTTTCGGTTGAGGCACAGGTTTACAAGCTGGGGTCAAGGATATCAACGAAATGCGTACAATTATCTCTTTCTAGGGTGCTGCTAAGAGAAACTCAGTTGTGACGAACTTCTGATAATACGAACATTTTTTTAACAGCAGAGCTGCCGGACAAGCCGGAAGTTTGGTGTTCCAGGAAAAAAATTGGCCGCGTATCTGCTCCTTTCGTTGCAAATGTCGTCAAAAGACGAAAGTCTTTGTAGACATTTGTCAAGGAAATGCCCCCATTTGCTTTCCCGCTCACCTCTCATGCTTTTTCTGTACCGTCGCGCTCATCCCAAGGTAAACACACTAAAGGTTTGCGCAAGGCGATTTTAATTTACTGCGTTCCACTGCTACAGGCCGGGTTCCTCGATGCCAGCGCTGCAGTACGGTGGAGACGCGTGTGAAGGGAGGCGGCCGACTACAAGGTTTATAGCACCGCGCGGCCGTGCTCCACGTGCGTTCCAAGCAGAACGTGGAACCTAGCTAGCGGAACCTTTCGTTGTTGTTGCCGCGTGATATTTCATATGCCGCCAGGAGGCGGCCGTTTTCTGCAGTAGATGTAGAATATCATGTGCTATCGAAAAACCAAGCATCCATGAATTTTTTAATAAAGGAACACTGTAAATATCCCTTGTGTACTAATTTTCTGTCGTATATTTGCGTAATGTCTTGTTATTGTTTAACAAAGTTGACAAGTATGAACATATAAACCGGGCTTAGACGTTTACATTTGGCTGTGAGTATATAAGACTATTGCGCACTATCAATTTTACTTTGGCCGGGTGGCTGAATCGAGTTACAGACAGACAGACGGACAGACAGACATACAGACAGACCAAAACTTCTGGGTTTAAGTAGCCCGAGAAAGACTATCGTCTTTAAAAAATACCAAGGAAATGCGGAGCGCTCGTGAACGCGTGCCTCGCGACGACCACCGAGCCACCGGCTCGTGCAGTATATTTAGCAGGAAAAAAAAAAACCTTCAGCGCTGTCACTAAGCGCTCCCGCGCATGCAATGCTTGCACTGCGATAACGATGCATATGATGATTATTACTACTAGGGGAGTGTAAGGTAACGACGGAACATGTAAATAAACAATTTCAAACTTGTACGAATGCGTGGTGACATGTCCTTCTGTGCTCACGTATAAAGAAATCCGATTGCTTCGTCATGGTTTAAGCCTCGCGCGACTTAGTGCAAACTTCGCAAGCTGAGCTCGTGGAAGTCTACAATGCTGAGGATGTCTTTGCATCGACCACTCGCCGCGGAGAAGACGACGTGCTCGTCAATGAAAATGACGACGATTACTAGCACCGCAACTATGCACATAAGCAATGATACTGAAACTTAACTATTTGTCCGGCAATGCCCATCTACAACAGCTTCGCCATTCAAGTCTTGAGCGTGCGTGCAAGCTTCCCTGAATTTTTTTTCTTTCTGTTTCTTTGAAGTCTGTCTAGACGCAAGTCAGCGGTGACAAGCTAAAGAAACAACGCTCTATAGAAAGCTCATCGCCATGACTCAGGCTAATAAACGCTTGTCTCGAAAGGATACATTGCGTGACAAAGGGGTGTGAAATCGACTGCGCTAGGTTTCACCTTTAAAGGGACCCTGCAACACTTTCGATAAGCGCTTTCACTTTTTTTTTTTCGCGTCTGGAACCATTGCGAAAGCTATAGTTACCGCCAGCACAGGGCGGCACTGCGTAATTTTCTCGCCGCACCATATGCGCCTGCCATTTCTGCTGTGTTTTTGTGACTCTTTTTTTGTTTAAAGTTGCTATCGAAAAGCGTTCATTGCTGCAACTGAAGGAAAACCGGCCAACAGCCGCTACATGGCCTTAGTGACGTAATTCGAGCCGTCGAATAACGTCAAGACCGGAAAAGAGATAAAAATATCTTGAGCGAGTTTACTAGTTATCTGATGGGTATAGAGCAGTAATTTTTGGCTAAGGCACTTTGCTACCCCCTGATATAAGTACTAAATGTGTTGGGTGACAACGTTCTGCAAGCATTTAAGATTCCAAAAAAAAAGTGAGAAATGTGTTGCAGGGTCCCTTTACCTACATGAATTTTCACCCTGACTCAGTTTACACCCTGACCGACAAGAATCACGACGTCGAAATTCCCAGATTTCTCGCAACTTTATTTCCAGTTTTCCAGATGGTACCGAGAACGCAAGTGCGGTCTTGAGCACTCAGCGTCCGTTGCGCGACGCATGCTTCGGCGGCTTGCTCTACGTCTGGCCGCAGCCGCCGCAGTTCGGAGTCGGACAGCATCATGGCCGAACGATGGAGTGGGCCATTGTTTCCCCTGGACGCAGTGTAACGTAGCATGTGAGCGGTATCTATATTTACGTTAGCTCTCGGGAAAGGATGTAGATTCGCACCAGGCACACAGCCCTTGCGAGACTTCACGATACCCGAGATGGAAGGAGAATAAATAAATAAATAAATAAATAAATAAATAAATAAATATATATATATATATATATATATATATATATATATATATATATATATATATATATATATATATATATATATATATATATATATATATATATATATATATATATATATATATATATATATATATATATATATATATATATATATAACCTCCTCGCAGAGGCACAACCGCGTTGTTTTTAACGAGCCACTCTCAGCGTTTACCATTTTCTCAAGTATATATATATATATATACCCGCCGCGGTGGCTCAGTGGCTAAGGCGTTGCGCTGCTGAGCACGAGGTCGCGGGTTCGATTCCCGGCCGCGGCGGCCGCTTTTCTGATGGAGGCGAAAAGCAAAAACGCCCGTGTGTACGAGATTTCGGCGCACGATAAAGATCCCCAGGAGGTCAAAATTAATCCGGAGCCCTCCACTACGGCGCGCCTCATCGTCTGCGTTGCGTCGGCGCGTTAAACCCTACAATCAATCATATATATATATACCATTAAGGGTCATGAAGGGTAACAGAGTGGATCCCTAGAGGAGGCAAGCGTGGCAGGGGGGACAAAAAGTTAGATGGGCAGATGAAATCAAGGAGCTCAAGAAGTTTGCGCTGATAAATTGGTCGCAGTTAGCACAGCACCGGGATAATTGGAGATCTATGGGAGAGGCCTTTGCCCTGCTGTGAGCGCAGATAGGCTGATGACGATGACGATGATGGTGATGACGGTGGTGGTGGTGGTGTTGATATATCGTATTTACTCGATTCTGAGCCCCCAGTTTTTTCTGCAATCGCGGTGTCCAAAGTGAGGGGGATGTACCGCTCCCACCGTGACGTTTTTCGCGGCCGTATTTCGAAAAGACAGGTTCGCGGAAGTATGTTTTAGATGGCAAACATTCCAAAGAAAAATAGCCCAGACAGTGAACCCAAGGCTTAAGCCTGATACTCTGTCGCTCAGTACCATTCGAGTCCGTTGCGCCGCTTTGGCCGCCGGTCTCTCAGTATACCCCAGCAGGTCACCTTCTGTTCCGTTGAAGTGGCTTGTAATTGAAAACTTCACAAATTACTTAGCCCCAACGTCAACTCGGGACCATTTCGATGCGTCTGAAATATACCTTGGGGTGGTTGGTTAGAAAAGGGGGCTTAGATTAGCATGGAAACTTTTTTTTCCAATTTTTTTTTCTGGAAGTAGGGGAGGGTGTTTAAAATTACAAAAATACGGTATATATAAGCAGCTGCGATCGCCTGTGTAAATATACCGAGTATACTCCAGTGGTGAGTATATCGGCGATACATCGGCCGCGGCCGGCTCGCCTGCCTACCCGCGTGCACGCAGGAGCACGTCGGGTTACGCTAAACTGGTTCTGCTTGCGCGCTTTGCGAAATGCACGGCGGGCAGACGCGAACGCTGTTGGCGCATGAGCGCAGTCTCGTCGGCGCTTTGCGGCGCGTATTCATTGCCTTAGCTCGGTCATTCCATCATGACACAGCTGGTGTGGGGCTCGGCGTACAGTAGCGAACGGCTTTCTTCTGCCGTTTCGAAACTGCAATATACGGTTGCCTGCAAGGCGGCACACTTCGAGCTCTGCTTTTCCGCCGTTTCTCGGAGTCCTTTGGCTGTGGAAGAAAATATATCCGGAAAGAAGAGCTGCTTTTTTTGCAGCGAAGTTGTATTACGCCACCTTATGACCGACATTGCCTGCGTCTACCGGGTCGCATCGACAAAAGAACCGCACGCGCTTGCTAGTGAGATAGTATAAAATGCCTCAATTTATTGTAGGTATATTGAAAAAAAATTTCACTAAAATTGGCCGCTAAGACGACTCTATCATTACACCAAATTTCATTTACTTGTCGTAATTGGTTCACAATGAAATTGTAAACGTCACAGAATTCCCGTCTGCGTTTAATAAATAACTGCTTACGGCAAAAGTACGGTTACAGAAAGCGGCTGTAGCTGTTGTTTCATCGAAATATCGCGAAAGAAACATAAGCATTGATTTCTGATTAATTCTGAGAAACTTATGTGCATGTGCCTTTATTCGAACAGTATGGTAAGTCACTTTATTTAACTCCGTATACTTATCCACCAATAAACACTGCTTCGCAGGTTATCCGTCTTCACGGCAGTGCAAGTACTCTAAATTATTTTTCATTGCCGTTTACTCTGAAACCAAAAAACGTTACAGGTGGTGTTAATCTCTGACTATTGTTTTTGCACAAGACGCAAATTCTGGCTTGGGGCACATTCCTCACACAATGGCTTGCAACGAGCCCACGAAATGACTTCGAATTTTTTGAATTGCATTTTTTCTTTCAGCCGAGTAGCGTGGGCACTAGCATAAAACGTGGCGTATCGTCTCCGATGTGCCGCACGTTTCGCACTCCGCCCTTGCTGCCATTCCTATTAAGTACGAGTAAGCATTTGTAAATGCCACCCCCAGCCAGAGACGGCATAGAAGAGTTGCGTCAGACCGCGGGAGGCCTAGTGGAAGGGGACGTTTTGCGAAAAAAGCTGTCGTCAGCGCTGAGGAACCTGGACTCTCGGCGGCCATTTTTGGAGGGAAAGATTCTGTGCCACTGACCTTCTCAGTCATCCGCTCAGAAGGCGACTAAGGAACTATTACGTTTTCTACGGGCGACTAACTTGAACACTAGGCTATAGAGTGAGAGCCTCCAGTGTCAATCACTGTCCGTGCCTCAGTGCTGGGCATACGTGTCTGCTCCAACTTTTCCTCTTTTTTTCCTCTCTCTTTTTTGCCCATTTCCCCTTTCCCACGTGCAGGATAGCAAACCAAGCTCTAGCCAGGTTAACTTTCCTGCCTTTCTTCTACATTCTTCCTTCCTTCCTTGATTTGCATATACCCACCGCTTAGTGAGGAGGAGATATGGTGATGGCTATAATGAAGTGTGCATGCATGCGTGTGCGTGCGTGCGTGCGTGCGTGTGTGTGTGTGTGTGTGTGTGTGTGTGTGTGTGTGTGTGTGTGTGTGTGTGTGTGTGTGTGTGTGTGTGTGTGTGTGTGTGTGTGTGTGTGTGTGTGTGTGTGTGTGTGTGTGTGTGTGTGTGTGTGTGTGTGTGTGTGTGTGTGTGTGTGTGTGTGTGTGTTTGCGTGTGCGGGTGTACGTGTGTAGGGTGCCGCTTGCGCGTACAGAAGCGGATCTGACATGCTCGGCCGCGGTTCTCATTGAGGCCGGACAGCCAGGATAATGAAACAGTAATTGCTGGGCAAAGAATATTTTGCATTACAAAGAAGAGACTCATTCGCGCATCGTGCATTTCTTAAACGGAGTATTTGCTTGGTCCTAAGCACTGAATTTCTTTGTGCCATGGAATCTCGCTGACGCTAATTCGGCACAATACGTTTTCTGACCTAATACGATTTCATTTTCATTCCCAGCCGACGTCCCTTAGAAATGATGCATTTTAGTGCGTTTAAAGCCACAATTTTGCTGAAAAGTGGGCAATACAACCGCAAAAGTGGATCTTGACCGACATTTCTCAAAATCTCCCGCTTGTTCTTCGTTACAATAGCTTAAATTGCATTCCGAAAAGTCAAGGTCTGCACGTTGCAGAGCCACTGAGGCCGTGGCAGCGCCAGTTTCGCGCAGAAAACATTACTTCCAGGCGTGGTTGCTGGCCCTCGACTTAAAGGGGGCATTTGACAACGTGTCCCACGCGAGCGTTCTCGGTAACCTCAAGAAGACGGGATGTGGCCAACGCACGTTCGGCTACGTAAAGGATTTCCTGAGCAAGCGCATGGCGGTCATACAGATTGGAGGAGAGAAGTCGGACCCGATAGAACTGGGAGACTGCGGCACCCCACAGGGTTCCGTCCTGTCGCCCCCGCTATTCAACCTCGCCCTCCTCCCGCTGCCAAATCTACTCAAACAGATCGACGGCGTGGACCATGCATGCGTTCTACGCCGACAACATTACGGTGTGGACGAGTCGCGCGGGATCCGAAGTCTGGACGGAGGAGGTCCTGCAGAGGGCGGCAACGACGGTCCACGAATACGCCAAGACCTGCGGGTTGGGCTGCGCACCCCAGAAGTCGGAGCTCCTCATCGTGCAGCCCAGAAGACGCAAGAACGATGCCGAGCCGAATGTGGTCGTTACCATCGACGGCGTAGACGTCAAGCCCACGCAGCAGCTGCGCATCCTCGGTCTCTTGCTACAACGAGACGGCAAGGCGGCAGCGGCCATTGCTAAGATCACGATGGCCTCCGAACAGGTCACCGGAATGATCCGACGCGTTGCGAACCGGAACAGAGGACTTAAATATGACGACGCCTTCCGCCTGGTCAGAGCGTTCATCGTGTCTCGCATCACCTACTCGGCCCCGTATCTCCAGCTAACGAAGGCGAACAGGAACACGCTAGACACGATCGTAAGGAAAGCCACCAAGACGGCTATGGGCCTGCCCCAGTACTCGTCTACGCAGAAGCTGCTAGACATGGGGGTACATAATACGGTAGACGAGCTCATAGAGGCTCATCGTTCCAACCAGAGAGTGCGACTGAGCCAGACTGAGCACGGCCGAGCAGTCCTCTGGAAGATTGGTTGGCCCATCGAACCACATATACCCAAGCACCCTCTACCTCCGCCGTGGAGGGAAGCGCTCAAGACCAAGCCCCTGCCGCGCAATATGAAGGCCGGCAGGAACGACGAGAGGCGTGCCGCGCGGGCACAGGCACTCGCCCGTCAGCTGGAAGCAGACCCCCGGGTCCTCTACGTGGACGCCTCACTTCCCCAGCACAGCAGCAAAGCAGTGGCCGCCGTCACGACCATCGACAAGCTGGTGACCAGTGCGTCACTACGGACGACAGATGCCAGCCAAGCAGAAGAGGTGGCCATCGCTCTCGCCCTCACGCACGGAGACGTGCATACGATCGCCACAGATTCCAAGACGGCTTACGGCAACCACCGCAAGGGAATCGTCTCCCACGCGGCCCTAGCAATTCTCGCAAAGCGCAGCCCACCGGGACGAGACGTAGAACTCGTGTGGGTTCCGGCACACTCGACAGTGGAAGGCAACGCCTTCGTCGACCACTACGCCCGCGAACTAGCAGACCGGGCCGAGGACGAGTCGGAGCTACCGCACCCAGTTACGAGCTACCGCGAGATTACCACGCTGTACAGGAGCGCCAGGTGCAGGCTTCCCGTGCCGCACCAGCAACTCGACCGCAAGCAACAAATAATAGTGCGCCGCGCACAAGCGGGGTCACTGGCGCACCCAGCTTTATTGAACAAGATGTTCCCGGCAGAACACGACCCCATTTGCCCGTTCTGCAAAAAGACGGAAGGCACCCTGCCGCACATACTGGCGGAGTGTACTGAGCTCAAGAATCCCCTACCTTCCCTCCCCCTTCCCCTTCCCCCCTACCCGAGCGATGGGAGATCTTGATGTCCAGCCGCGACCTGTCGACGCAGCAAGAGCTCGCGTCCAGGGGCCAGGAGCTATTGGACTCATATGGGACTCGTGAATAGGGTTCCACCCCGTCTGACGCCTGCGAGCGTCACCTGAAATGGGCTCAGCGAAAGTTGTTTCTCTCTCTCTCTCTCTCCTTCCAATGATGATGATACGTCAGGAAATGCAGCGCGTCATTTAGCGAAACGTATGATAATCAAGGAAAGCGCGAATGCTCTCGGCAGGCAGCGGCTGCCCTTCCCGGCTCCTGGCCATGCTCCGTGCATCCCAAGCAGTTCTGTGGTCTCTTTCTGCCTGGTTGCTGCGTTCCGTGGTGCTGCTGTGCTTCTGCGGTGATTTTTTTAAAGACGATCGTCTTTCTTGGGCGACTTGGATGGAATAAACTTTATTTAAGACGAGCTTTAGGTGCTGATGTTAGGGGCACCTGCCCTGTGGGGGGTCTTCTTCAGTCCGGAAAACCCAGGTCCTCGCTGGCTGCTCTTGCTCTTCGTACCAGGTCTCGCTGGTCGGAGAGGTCTGAGCTGGTCAGCCGGGCCACCCACTGCTCGACTTAAACCCAGAAATTTTGGTCTGTCTGTCTGTCTGTCCGTCTGTCTGTCTGTAACTCGATTCAGCCACCCGGCTAAAGTAAAATGCGTACTGCGCAATAGTCTTATATACTCACAGCCAAAGTTATACGTCTGAGCCCGGTTTATATGTTCATACTTGTCAACTTTCTTGAACAAAACAATACATTACGCAAATATAAGACAGGAAATTGGTAGACAAGGGGTATTTACAGTGTTCCTTTATTAAAAAATTCATGGAGTCCTTGGTTTTTCGATAGCAAATGATATTCTACATCTACTGCAGAAAACCGCCACCTCCTGGCGGCATATGAAAAATCCCGCGGCAACAGCAACGAAAGGTTCCACTAGCCAGGCTCCGCGTTCTGCTTGGAACGCACGTGGAGCACGGCCACGCGGCTCTATAAACCTTCTAGTCGGCCACCTCGATTAACGCGCGTCTCCGCCGTACTGCAGCGCTGGCATCGAGGAACCCCGCCTGTGCAGTGGAACGCGGTAAATTCAAATCGCCTTGCGCAAACCTTTAGTGTGTTTACCTTGGGATGAGCCCGACGGAACAGGACCAGCTTGAGTGGTGAGCGGGAAAGCAAAGGGGGGCATTTCCTTTGCAAACGCCTACAAAGACTATCGTCTTTGACGACATTTGCAACGAAAGGAGCAGATACGCGGCCAATTTTTTTTAAAGCAAAGCATTACATGATTTCCTCCCGCGGTTTCACGGAGGATACGCAAGTTAACCTTTCGACTGGAGACACACACCCGGCGACATACCCCTCGGAGCGTATCGCGGTATTCGCCGGGCCCGCTGTCGGCGCTGCGCGCAAGGCCCCGTTTTCAGTCGTGCTCACGTAGCGGCGGCGGCCGCGACGACAGCGGCCACTCAGCTGATCGGCAGCCGACCAAACCCGCAGCCTTCCACGCATGCGCCGCTGGGTCGTCTCGGGCTATGTGACTCATCTTTAGCCGCGTTCACTGTGAAAGAGGAACGTGCCGCGTTCGCCTGGAATGAAAGCGAGGCCGGGCCTCCTTCAGTTGGTGTTGCACGGGGCCGAATGGCTTTGAGCCATGGTCGGCAATACAGCTACATCAAATGTTAACCAAGCGAAACCAAGACTCAACCAGACTAAGCCAAGCTTTTGCTTTGCATATCCAAGGTTAGCTGAGGTAAGCCGCCGCCATTTTTTGTTTGTTCGCCTCCGGTTGCCTTGTGGCGTTTAACCTTATTGGATATAACAGCTATCGCATAATACGTATTATTCGCCGGTTCCCGTGAAAAACGTATCAGTGAGATTTCACTTTATTTCGTTCCAATGCCCGAGGAGGAGGCCACTGCTCACGCTATAGCCGCGTCAACGTCGATTTGTGTATCGCTGAGCGATTGAAACTACTCGTTGTAAACGGACGTGTGCGTGTTTGAAAGAATGAGAGGGAGTGGAGGATTACTGACGCTCAAGGTCAGAAAACAGAATCTGTTCGCACCGTTTCCTTTGGACGACCCGGTTATCGTGTTCTCGAGACTTTCTACATGCTACCGTGTAGCCGCATACGTAGCTTATAAAGCGAAGCTTTGTATGACTAGGGATTCCGCGCATTTTAAAGCGAAGCTTTACTGTTCTCACTGATGGCGTCCGTAACGCGAAAACGGGTGAAGTGGAAGAAAAAAAAAAACGTTTCCCGAGGTGGGAATCGAACATGGGTCCATCGCGTTATGAAGCCGGCGTATAACTGATTGCTCCATTTGTTTTTTTTCTCTGTGCTGCATGGAAAACTGCACTTATTACAGCCTACGAAAGCTATCGTTATCTAAGAATATGCACATCACTGCAATTGGAATAAGCCGGCCGTCAGAACTCCGGCAAGCCGACGCACGCGTCCAGCAGATGCAGCCGTTCTGGTGGGTCAGTTTGGGCCGCATAAATGCTCGGCACCAACGCAGCCTGCTCCCAAAAAATGGACTTCGTTGGGCGAGGTGGTTCCGCATGCCTGTCATTCATGCGGCACTTCCACAAGCTATACAATCCCATCCCAACAAGTTTAGTTTATCATAATGCACTCTACTCTAGTAGCACATCCAAAAGGCAAGAACCGAATTGTATAAGGGGTATTGTCCGTGTCCTTTTTAACATGGTCGAAGCGGTTTTAATTTGGAGACGGGTGCATGGACGTGAAAAATTAGACAGAAAAATCCTGAACCCCGCTACAGCGAACTAACCCAACTGTGTAAAGTGGACGATGATCCGTCACGAGAAAGTTTTGCGTTCAGCCACAGTCGTCGCTAGACCGAGGGGTGCCTGAGTTTTCATGTGGTGGAGCATACACGCCTTGCGGTGGAGCCAACTTTATCGCAAATGCTCAGCATAAAATTGCTGTACTGTTGTTTTATATAAACTTTCCCCCGAACAATTATATGACAATTGGCCGCTGAGTTATATTTACTTGCCATACTTAGACTGTTCACCGTGAAGCTACAAAGATTGTGAAATAACGAGAGGTAAACAGAAAGCTTAAAAACTTCAGTTAAAACTCTGGTCCTTCCAAGTTTTAATATTGACTGGGTCATAATTCACTGCCCTTATCAAATTATGAGAAAAATAAATCCATGCGCATTCTCTAACCATATATGTGATGTGTATTTTATCAGATTCGCTGGCCATCCACCTTCCCAACGTGAAATGGCTCCCAAATGTTTTAATACGCGACGCCGCTGTTTTGCAATCGAGTTCAAGACAGCGTGAACTGGCGCTGAAAGGCATAGCCGCAGTATCATGACGCAGTTGCGCTGAGTCATCGAAAGGGTGTCGGTGTAGGGAGCGATACCTTTTCTTGCACTGGAGTCTTCGTATTTCGCTTCCGTCGGCCCGCCGAACAGCACAGGAAGTGCAGCTGTCGGTTGACTCACGGTGTCCTCATAGCATATATACAACGCAAAGGGGCGATAAGTGCAAAGATGCGTGCGGCCCTAGAGTGGGCTACAATGCAATTAGAATCAGCTATCTTCCCTCTCCCCCTTTCAGCCGGAGTTACAATTGTCGGTAGGTTGGTGAGGCGAACTAAAAAAATCAACTGTAACGCGGATTGAAGGCGGGCCAGTTTGTACATAACTGTGTGACAAAACAGCGCGGGAAACGGGAGTACAGAACGGGCACACAGACACGGCTCTGTGTCTGTGTGCCGCTTTTGCAGTCTCGTTTCCCGCGCTGTTTTGTAATCTTTCTACAAAAATAAAGGTCTTGTTCTCCGTTCTGTAGCTAGGCGCCAGTCAGAGGGCGTAAATAGGGGCCAATATGTGCATATAATACGACTGAAATCATGACACGCTGCCAATACTTGGGCATTCAAGCAACACGGAAACATGCATGTTGCGCATGGACACACCATAGCATGTCCCGCCCATGTTTTCGCATTTCGTCCACGGGCGGCGCTTTTGACCGGCGCCAGCAGCGCCCCCTATCCCCGGTACTGGCCCCTGTATATGCCTATACGATCAGAACTCGATCTAAAGAAAGCCGATCTTACGAATTTCCCCAATCTAACGAACAAATTCAGATTCCCACTCAGGCGCCCATAAGGCTCAATGGATTTGTGAACTCGAGCTAACGAAATCGATTCTTCGCCATTCCCGATTTAACGAAACATTTAGAGTTCCGTAAGCCCTCAACACAATGAAGAAGAGCAAATCGCGCCCAGTTCATGGGGACGGCATCGTCAGTTTGACGACGTGGCAGCAGATCTTAGCGGACGCAGATGCAAACACGACAGAGGCTTTGAACGATGAAGAAATCGTACTGTCAGTTTCCAGCGCACAAGAGGCGTCCGGATGCTGAGGATCAAGAAACCGCTGAAGCTCTTGTACCCGCTCTAGGCCAAGTGATAGACGCTACTGACTTCCTGAGGCGCTTTGTTGGTGCTGACGAAGGAGCGGAGAGCGCGTTGAACGTGCTTGTGTGCTACGAAAGGTCTACCCGCCCAATGCTAACGAAGCACGCACAGGCGAAAATTACAAGTTTTTTGCCCAGAAAATAAATTAATTTCTCCCAGAACCCCTGAAGTTTTATTCTTTATATTTTCGCCGCAAAATTTCAGCGCAGTGCTAAATAATTGACAGGCGATCACCGCGGCTGCCGCTGTTACGGTGTTATGGTATTAGAAATTGAGTTTATGGCATCCACTGCTTGTAAAATGACAGTACTGATTTTACGATGTTTTAAATTTATCGAAATAATTTGCGGTTCCCGGTGACTTCGTTAGATGGGGTTTTCACTGTATATTATTCGCTGGCTGGCTCGGTCCTCGCATTCGCATCTCATGCCCTCGGTCACTTTCCCAGGGGAAGTTTAATGGTATTTTTTTGGCAATGAGTGACTTCAAAATTGAGTTTATAACTATTTCTCTCCCTCTCTCTTCTCTGTCTCTCCCCCAATCTTCTTGCGCTTGTAGACGCATCAAATGCGCTCGGTGATGGTGCTTATGATTCATGACTGAGGTCTTCCTGCTTCCCGCCACTCAATTTCCAAGTCTTCCGTGGCGAGCGACCGAGTACCGACACGTGAGACGGTGACCTGAAGTGACCCTTGACCTCGCGCTTGCACACGCGACCTATCGTTAGCGCAGCATTCACAGTATCATGGCCTCGACGTCTTTACAGAGTCATCAAAAGACAATGTGCTTCAAAATGGCCGCCACTTACGCTCTAATGGCGCTCATTAAAATGCAAGACTCGGGCATTTAGCCGCTACTGACCTTGTTGCTCTCGACGCCGGACCATCACTTAGCTCGAAAGAAATCTGATAACGCACGAGTGAGGTGAAAATCGATTCCCCCGGTACGAGCAACTCGCTCAACTCACCTGGTCGCTTCTGGCCAACTTCGGCTGGCCGCCGACTACAAGCCTGATAACGGTGCTGATAAACTGATTTTTCCTGTTTCACGGCGTCCGCCTGGTGTACGGACAACGTCGATAAAGTAAGCTAGTTGGCTTACGATCCAGGGAGAGGTTAGCAAGGCTGAACAACGGGTTGGATTGAATGGGCAAACTTTACTGCAATACGGCAAAACGTGAATGTTTACAAGCACTTACATTTCAAAGCGTGTAACTCTGGAAGCATTTGTATATCGAGATGTATGCCCTCCTGTATTCACTGATTTCCCGAATACGAAATCCCTCTACAACATTAGCTCGCTCCCCTCCACTCCGCAAAGCTTTCCCCTGACGTGGGTTGTGGAAGAGGGGATGTAAATTAAAAAAACTGGGGTATTTTCTCCTACTATCCTCCTCTCCATAGTCTTCTCTCTTCTTACCGTGATTCCACATACACCTCGGGCAAACGCTTTATAAAATGGCTAATCAACTGAATTATTCCTGTGAAGAACTTCAATCAATCAATCAATCAATCAATCAATCAATCAATCAATCAATCAATCAATCAATCAATCAATCAATCAATCAATCAATCAATCAATCAATCAGTACGCAACGCCCTCACACCATAGCACATTCCCGCAAACGATTACTGGCCCACGCCTTAGCAGCAGGCATTTATGGGTATTTAGATGCACACGCATTAGAGACAACGAGCAAGCTCCACTTGGACCAATTTCACGACGCAGATGAACTTCATGATGCCTGCTAGCGTAGCAAGAACGAATCCGCGTAACGCGGTCCCGTATCTTTTTTTAGGGGCGACGCACCTTAGGACCTCGCTTTGTCAGGGGCTTGGCGTCCGTGTACAAAGTGTTGCGCATGCGCGAGGAGCATTGGATTGGATTAGATTAGATTGGATTGGATTTGGATTGAATTTGGATTTGGATTCGATTTGGATTTGGATTGAATTGGATTGGATTAAATTGAATTGTATCGACTTCGATTGGATTGGAATTGTATTAGGCAGCGTCGAGAGACGGGGTGGCTCCGCGGAGCCTTTGCTCGTCCCTCCTGCAGGCGAACATTCAATAAAGTCTTTTCTCTCTCTCTCTCTCTCTCTCTCTCTACTGTACACACGCGTTGTCACTCATTTACATGCGCGAGTAGGCAATGCCACGGGTGATTTACGGTAACAAAGATCCCCAGTGCTTCGCCCACTCGTCATGATTCACTTCGTGGAGATGCGTGAATTTTTTTTTTTTTTTAATTGCGGAGCAGTTCAGGGGCCCGACTTGTCGTCGCAGCTTGTCCGCGGTCACGGTGTCACGCGGCGTCACGCACCCGAACAGAGGCTTCGAAAAGGTACCCGATCATCCCTCGATTCAGCCTTCCGGCCAAAAGTTCAGGATACCTGAACAAGAGGTATATATAGGCAGAATCATTCTAAGCTCCTAGAACCACTGGCAGTGTTTTCCTCATTATTTAGCGCCAAGAAAAAACCGGCAGTCCCCATGCTCAGTCCCCGCGGCGTATCATGTATTTGCATATGTACAGTGAATAAATTATTATTATTATTACGCAGTCCCCGTGCGTAACGCCCCGTGACTGCGGTGCCTAGACAACGTGACCGGGGACGAGCTACGACGACAAGCCGGTCCCGTAAAGTACTCTGCGCTTTAAAAAATCCCGGGCCATCTCCACTAACGTGGAACCTGGGGAAGGGCGAAACATGCAGTGTGCGCCGGTGTTTCCAGAGCAAGATCACTGCTAATTTGGGGGATGAGAGACAGAAGACGATTTTTACGTATAGTATATACATATGCACATTTATCATGTGCAATCAGCAATCGCGTAGCTAATCACAGTTAATATGCGTAATGTATTTTAACACGTACGTGTTTTATTCTGGGGTGCACAAAGATTTGACGTCAAATCCGTCACGGAAATGACGCCAGTACAACGAAGCAAACGTACCTGTAAAGGGCGCACCCCTGCACACAGGGCCTTCTTGCGGGGAAGCAACCTTTAGTACTAAAGAGTACGCGGGTTGTTCGTTTTCTGGTTGTATATTTTAACACGAAAGTGTTTTATGCCGGGATACACCAAGATTTCACTGACGTCATATCCCTCACGGAAATTCCGCCAGTACACCTTTGCCGAAGCGACCCGCCAGCAGGACGTCGCTCTCCAGGCATACCCACAAGACAGCCGCCGACCCGCAAATCATGCTCATCTTCAGATTTCGCTGCACATTTCACTTTCGTGTTTTACCGATTCCTACGACAGAGAATCAACCACAGTTTTCTTGGGTCCTTCTCCCTCGTCCTAGTGCTCCTGGTGCTCATTAGGCCTCCGCGCTTCCAAGTCGCACACCGGGCCGAGTTCAGTTATAGGTATACAGCGTTGCTGTAAAAGTCTCGTGTCTTTGAAGCACTTGGAAAACTTGCGGTTGCGCTAGTTGGTTCATGACTCGAGAAATAATTGAGCTCAAATGATGCGACAGAGGACACAGGAAGACCAGACGGGACAGGCACTCGCAATAAAGTCCCGTCTGGTCTTTCTGTGTCTTCTGTTGAATTGTTTGCGCTCAATTCTTTCTCGGACCTTTGAAGCACGAAGCGTTCTAGCGCGAGGCGTTGGAAAACAAGTGTCTCCGTGTGTTCCTTTAGTACGCGTTCTTGCCCACGGAGGTGAAACGTTCCAGCGCGGGGCGTTGGAAAACGAGTGTCGCGGTGTTTTAGTACCGCGACTACACGAGACGACGACAGGAGACACCGACAGCCTGAGCCGCTAAGGTGCTTGACCCCTAAAAATTGACGGGTTCAAAATGGCGCACCAGGGCTCCAGCAGGTGCAAGATGAAAAAACAAGCACAAAGAAAACCAAACTCCCGTTCGGGTTGCCACAGGCAGAAGAAACAAAATATAAAGAGAAGGATGCGAGCTGTTCCAAGGAGAAGGCGCGGGAGCACTGCGAATGCGGGAAACTTGAATTGCATTGAACAAACCTCTGTTCAACTAATCAAGATGGGAGTGAGACAGGGAGCGGAAGAATGTGAGGGGTGGTAGCAGTGAGCGGAGAATGGAACCTGCGTATACAAAAAAAAACTTAAAGCCGTTCCACTCAATCTGAAAGCTGTCGGAAGTGCCGAGCAGTGATTCGCCTTAACGGGCTGTAGTGCCGTTATCCGCTCACTGCTACCACCCAATGCAATTCAAATTTCCCGCCTTCGCATTGCTCGTGCGCCCCCTGCCTGAAACTGCGCCAGCGGGAGTTCTGCTCTTTTTGTGCTTTCTTTTCCTCCGGCACGTGCCGGCGTTGCAACGCCTAAAAAAACAGCCCTACGAGCGTTCCTAACTATGAAAGGGGGCGCTGCCGGTTAATTACGCATATTTCGCCTCAAATGTACCTACAGCTTTCTTTGCGCTGAACATCGGGGAGATGTATGACAACCGCCAGCGGTTCACAAGTTTTGAACGCTTATGACTACATAAACCGCTTGGCTTTCGAAGCCTCCCGGTTACGCCGCGACGACAGCCGAACGCCGTGTGGCTCTACCTGGATCCAGCGAGCGAGCTACGGCGACAAGGAGAGCCTCAAAAGTGCTCTGCACTTAGAAAAATCATGGGCAAGAAGCTCATATTGCATACTGTGACCTACTCACTGCCGTATCTGCGTACACAAACACTCACTTACGAAGTCGTCTTCTTCTCCCAGCTTCTGCGCGCACTCCCGTTTCGATTCGCATTTAGAACGGCTGCTCTGCCCGATAAAAGACCCTCCGAGGCGTCTTCGCGCGGCGTTCTCATGCCACGCACAACAAAAGGCTCTCCGATCCGACACAATGCCCCCGAGGCGTCGCCGCCCCATTGACTGATTCCCCGGCAGATTCGTCTTGGGTGAGAGTTGGCGCGTTCGCTCAAGTGCGCGCGCGCTTCGTAACAATGCGGCACTGAGTGGCTGAGCTACCGTATTACTTACTACGCGTGTGCGTAGCCCAGCCGGCTTGGCGCTGCTAGACAAAGGCCGCCGCTTGTCTGTGTGTGGCCGCCGCTCACAACAATAGCTGAGTAGTAAGCGCGCGCTTCGAAGCTGCCACCGCTCTGCTTGTTGATATTTGCTAATGGCGGCCGTGAGAGGGCGCCAGGTGGGGTGCGTTGTAGCACACGTGTAGGTATATATGGCCGCGAGGGGATGGACGTTTAAGCACGTGCTCCGTGATCGACGTATGTACACAGTGAGATCGGAAAGTGGGTTATTGCGCTTCGAACGGGACGAAAGGAGCTGTAGAAGTACATGTGAGTGACGTGGCGTCTCGTTCTGTCACGAGATTAATCTGGCGACCTAGCACCCGCGTAGTCGCCAAGAAATGGCTGGTGACTACGATGTGAATCACCGTCCGTGATAGTGATTGGGTTACCGTGGGAGAACGAAGCTCCTGGTCTGTATTCTGTACTCTGATTGCTTCCGATCTGGTTCAAATGACAAACATTTCAAAATCAGCAAGAAAACCGATAGTCGCTAGCAGGCGAGCCGCTCGACAAGTTATTCTCTGCTATGTATCGGTAGCGGCGAAAAGTTTCTGTTACGGCAGCGGTAAAAAGATGTTACCATTTATTTTGAGCTGAGCCGACATACGTTACGTACAGATGTGCTCCTGCTTCTAGACGCATTGGTAATACCCGCCGCGGTGGCTCAGTGGCTAAGGCGTTGCGCTACTGAGCGTGAGGACGCGGGTTCGATACCCGGCCGCGGCGGCCGCTTTTCTGACGGAGGAGAAAAGCGAAAACGTCCGTGTGTACGAGATCCCCATGGGGTCAAAATTAACCCGGAGCCCTCCACTACGGCGCGCCTCATCGCCTGCGTTGCATCGGCGCGTTAAAGCCAACAATCAATCAATCAATCAATCAATCAATCAATCAATCAATCAATCAATATTTACGTTTTAACGCAATCGCCATGCACAGAATGTTTTTATACGTAATTAATGTATACAGCTTTTATTGAATAATTGCTCTTGCATTGGCATTTCTTTCACTGTTTTTCCCGCGTATTCCGGAGTTACTGTATAGGCAACAGGTGATTTCCACTGGACCATAGGACTTGTCTTGTCGTGTGGAGAATTGTGCTGCATCCATGGCAAATAATTCCCACCCTCTCGAGGCCATCGGAACGGCTGCAAACGACAACCGTTCACAGATTCCTCAAAAATGGTCATTGTAAGGGTAATGTGTGAAATTAAAGACCCGAACCGTAATCGGGGCCAGTGGCTTTCCAGCTAAGCTGCTGCACATCCGAGGCTTACCATTTTGTAGTCGGACGGAACGAGCGAGACATCAGCTGCCCGAAAGTGGCCAAATAACTATCTTGGTTAAGCCCCATTACTTCTCTGCGCTAAATCGTCCTCGGCACTGACCCGAAACCCCGGTACTCCTCTCATAGCTCGCCCTATAGCTGGCCTCACAAAAGAGGTCTTCCAAATGCAGGCTATACGCCTCGAGCTTCGCGACCGCTGCGCCGCCTGCCGCCGCTTCTTTGCGGCGTTGACGGGACTTGCGCTGCGTGGCTGATAGGGCCGCGTGCAGTGTTTAGGTTCTGTTTCGCTTCTTTTCGCCTTTCCGCGCCCCGAAAAAAACTTGTTATGGTGACGTCCATGGGCAAAGAGTACGTTTAGGTCACTTAAAAAGCACCTGTGTCTTCGTAGAGTACGCGATCGCCTGCAAGAGCTACCCGGAGACGCGGTGCTGCGCGCTTCGTCGCCGCTCTTCCGGGCGTCGGCGACGGTATCAACATATCACCCCTGTCACCTCCAAAACATCAGGCACAAATGAATTCTACTGTCGCCACGTTTAGACCTGATACTGGCACAATGAGAGGTTTGCTTCATTTTGCAGCGTCGACAACGAATGCGGCTTCTTTTCGAATATATACGTCACAGAAAAATATGTTTCGGGGATGTGATTACCCAATCCCGGAAAATAACATAAGCCTTTTATAAGCATATAAACCATGCGAAAATGTTAAGTATATTCCAAGCCTAGCTGTGCGTCGTTAAATATGTGCCCACACACCAAGGCAAGTTAGTGAAACCACGGAAAAATAAATGCTGTGCAAGTGCGCAATTAAGAAATATAATTCTCCAACGGAAATAAAAAAAAACAGTGCAGCTTCTGACTGCTAAAGACGTTCGTCGAAACTTAAGCAGGTAGGGTTCACTAGACCGAAATACGCGAAATGCACTGCTATTTAGCGAGACATCGGGGGGGGGGGGGACGCTGTGTACAAATGCGGAACGGAATCAAGCAATGAACGTTTAAGTAATCACACACACACAAATCTCGCGTTCACTTTCCCTTTGTTTTTCTACTTCAACGAACAGCTGATCATACGGCGGCCGCATTCTTGGAAGTATACAGGGTAGGCTGTTCAACAAGCGATGAAAGGTGTCGTTGGAAGAGAGTGGTATGTGATAAGGTCCTCTGATTTCAATTTCTGCTTTATTCTGCTGGCTCCCTCTGCCATATGACGATATTTCGAAGAAGCATTAGTCGCGGACGCGGATTATATTCTAAGCCCGTCTCCGCGCTGCTCGCAGAGGAGCAGATGAATGTGTGCGGGCGCTCACCTCACGACAAGACGACTTTGTCGTGTGCTGATCCCCGAGTATAATTATGCATTGTCCATCGTACTTCTGTTGAATATTCCTTAACACAGACTGGCTTGTAAATGGTGGTGATCAATATCTGAGGTATAATATTGGCAAACGTAACTGCAGGCGCGCTGTCAGGTATGAGTGCCCCGCTGATTATGTAAGCGCACAAAACCAATTTAAATCGTAGTGTATAGCTGTAGCATGAGCATCCGAGGAACCGGTGGTTTCGGAGACACTGCTAGTAAATTCAGGTCAGTCTAACTACAATCGGCCCCATCACACGCCGGTTCCGCGCTGCTGGCCTGTGACACACACCTGGCGCTTATACAGACCGAATATACCACACTAAGATTGCGTCAGAAACATCTACACTCTCGTAAACACACCTCGTTTGCGAACAGAGTGAGTGCTGCACATAAACATGAATCTCAAACGCCCGCACACGGTAAATCTCAGTCGTGGACGTGCCGCAAAAGCAGAGGCGGCACTGGGGAGCGGGACGCCGACTCCCGCGCCTCCTTTCGAAACGGGCCGCTAGGGGGATTTCAGTGGCGCCCCTACAGGCCGCGCTCGAGGCGTATAATACACGACATTCGTCCGAGACCCCGCGGGTCACCACTTCGCTCAAGCTCTGCAGCGGAACGGTAAACGTGCTAATACAACAATTAGCTCGAACGGCGGAAAGGACGCACCGAAGAGGGGGAGCGGCCGAGCGAGCATTCATGGTCAAGCTCAGCGGGTAGTTAACGCTGCATTCACACCGCCTTCCGCTTTCTTGATTTATGCGTCCAGCCGTTGTTAGTGCGCACGCTCGTCGACAGCACCGTTTCACGGCCACTAGGAGACCTTGCCAGGTAAATGGGGGCCCTTGGGTGGATCTGGCAGTGCGGCGGCTTAGTTAGATTGCTCCATTGATGTCTGATCGAAAACAACGTCGGTGTGGAAGGAGGCAGTGCATTCGACTACGGCTCTTCGTGCGCACAGATGGGACAGTACGCCTCGGAATTAACCGCAGTGACAGCAGATTTAAAATATTGTACGCACCGGGTTGCTCGGTAGACATTGTAAATACAGCATGCGTTCTCAGACTTCGTCTCCGTAGTTCAATGCCACATACGCATCCGCAGGAATCGAAGAAATTGGATACTTTCGCGTTGAGCGGCAGTGGATCTTACCGGTGCTCACCTACGGGCAGAAACTTCGAGCCTCACTAAGAGTGTTCAATTTAAATTAAGGACTCAGCGAGCAATGGAACGGAAGATGATAGGCGTAACATTAAGGGACAAGAAGAAAGCGGAGTGGCTCAGGGAACAAACGCGGGTTAAGGACATATTAGCAAAAATTAAGAAGAAGAAATGGGCGTGGGCAGGGCATGTAATGCGAAGTCAAGATAAACGTTGGTCATTAAGGGTAATAGAGTGGATCCCTAGAGAAGGCAAGCGTTGCAGGGGGCGGCAGAAAGTTAGATGGGCAGATGAGATCAAGAAGTTTGCGGGGATAAATTGGTCACAGTTGGCACAGGACCGAGGTAATTGGAGAATAATGGGAGAGGCCTTTGCCCTGCAGTGGGTGTAGATAGGCTGATGATTATGATGACGACGTTAAGTAGCAAAGCCACTAAACTATATTTAACACCGCCCCCACCCCCGGCTGCAGCCACCTGTTTGAGATGCACTATCTGCCGCAACGTGCGCACGGATCCTATTATTCCAAATCCACAACAGCCGGGGAGGACAGGGTATACGTGTAGTATATGATGCAGATGTTTCTCGAGACAGTCACATCTAGACTGCGCGGCGTAAATCCCGCATTGCCACCATAGAGCTCGTACATATTTGTAGACAGGGATCTCCAAGGGATTGAAGAAGGGCTGGCCCCCCTAAGCCGTCCCGCATGGCTGTAAGCTCTGCCAGCATAAGTGGCAGGGTGCAAACTGGTTGATAAGCGCAAATTCCAGGGGCTTGACGGTACCATTGACATTTCACCGCTGTAGTCAGGGGACCATCGAGGGCATCACCGTCCAGAAACGCCTGTACCTCGTGGATCTAAGCTGCCAGTACAGGTGTGCACGTGAAAACGGCGTCTGTATTTCCGAACGAAAGAATATGAATTCGAGTCAGTGGCTGGATGTGTAATTGATGATTGATTGTAGGGTTTAACGCGCCGACACAACGCAGGCGACGAGGCGCGCCGTAGTGGAGGGTTCCGGAACCATTTTGACCACCGGGGGTTTTTAACGTGCGCCGAAGTCTCGTACACAGGGGTATTTTTGCCTGTTGCCTCCATCATAAAGGCGACCGCCGCGGCCGGGAACCGAACCCGCGTACTCTTGCTCAGCAGCACAGTGCCTTAGCCACAGTGGTCGGACGTCGTTCAACTGATCGTATAGGCATGGCGGATAGGGAACGACCAATATAGATGGCAAAGGCCACTGCCTCCGCAACAAAAATACGTGTGCGCATGCGGGTGGAGCAACGTTAACGGACAAGCTCATCCAGCGTGCAGAGCTGAGCTTGAGTCTAAAGTCATGGCATCAGTGTTATTCTTATTAGTGAGGTGATTGTGTACATTGCAACTTTGTTAATCGCTTCAATTCGGGTCAACTTCGACTGGGTCATGTGCTGGAACTGAGTCCTTCAGACAAGTCGATGCTGACGTACAGACCGCACCAGAATACGGGTCATTTCGGAGCAGTAGCCACTAGGCTTCCGTAAGATGCGTCGGATTGGGTGAAGCATCTGGCTTGCTTTTTGGCGGGAATACCTGAGTCACATGTCACTTGATCTGTAGACGCTGAAACCTCCAGTTCAAGCGCGCGAAGGGAGGTAGCGGTGAGTATACAGGTCGGCCGGAGAGTTGTACACAATCATGGGCCACCACCAGATCGTTGCGGCCCCAAGAATGCTGGCCATAGGCTGAACGGCCGTCTTTTCCAATAAAATATTGGGTCCCCCGCATGCACATCTTTCCCGTGTGCCAGTCAAGGCTTGCTGGAAGCACGCGGTTTGCGGAGTCCGGTCTGAGTGGACCGTCCACACGGTGGTGTCCGCGTACCCGAGAATTTTCAGGCCCGGTATGGAGCCAAGATGCCGGGCAAGTGTCGAGATAATAATATTAAGAAGGTGTGAAGTGACAATAACTCCCCTAATTTAAATTGAGAAAATATTTCAGAGCGGAAGGTCAAAAGGAGGGAACGGTCCCTGTCCTGGAGAAGAAGACTTTGGGGAATATTTACTAATTGGCTCCCCAACTGACGTTGTCGTATGCCTCGAGGATGACAGTGGCAAGCAACGTCCGTACTTCGTGCGAACGACCGCCAAGTAGCCCCATTGACAGCAGATGGTCAAGCCCATCCTCCGTACCCAGACGAGATCTGAACTCAATTTGCGCGGGGTGGTGTACCAAATGAATGTGTCCAGCCACCACCGAAGTCATGCGCAATTGTAAGTTGAAGTGTACGCGTATGTGCATGCATAAATATCGGAAGGGTGAAGACATATGAATGCACACCTAGAAGCGAAGAAGTGAGATATGTAGTACAGGCGTCAATTCGCAGCTGACGGGCCCCGAGAAGCCAAGTCACCAGCCAGGTCAAGTAAGAATGAAGCTCTGGGTGCGTTCCCATTTATCCCTTAGACGGCTTCGTTGCCGTCTTCGCGAACAGTTCGCCATGTTAAGCCCCATTCCAATTCGAACAAAGCCGGCAGCGAAAACAGCTTCGTGGGGACAGCATCGAAGTCAACAACGATGCAGACTGCCTTCCAAACTAAACTAAAAAACGGCACCGGCGCCATTTATAATGTCGTGAAAAGTAACTTGTCGTTTCATTTAAATATTTCATGTAATTTACAACTGGTGAAGATGTCATTGTTTACTTTTTAAATCTCGTACTTTGTAAAAACGAAATACTATCTTTTTTACGAAACGACGGCTTGAGTTTGTTAACATGTTTGCTAAGAGGTTTTCGCCGTTCCCATTCATATTCGTTTAGACGTCGAAGTAGACTGCTTTGTAAGCTGTCTACCAATCTGTCAGCGAATTGGAACGCAGCCTCTGACAGCTGTCATGGCGGCTCCAGGACAGCCCCGCGACTATAGCGAGATACCTCCCTCTGGTACATTCTAGTATGAAGCTATGTCGCTGGGAATGTTCATCTAAGAAACAATACAATCCAATACAGTCTAAGCATCACCTGATGCACACTCCCTCAGGACAGTCCTTTTTCGTTTTGTAATTGTCTACAGCGCCGTGCGCTCGAACGAGCGATGTAAGATGCCTGCACGCGGAAAATTTTCCACTGGCCCCTAGTTAGCTGCCTCTTATCTGTTTGTTTCTTCTTTTTTTTCATCCGCCCTTCGCGCGACCCCTCGTACCGCGCCGGCTTGCCAAATGAGTGTAATCAGAGGCGACACCTTTCCGGCGCTCGGAGGAGCGCCCCGCGACGCGGCTTCCATGATGACGAGGTTCGTTGAAGGAATCGTAGACAAGCCGTCCTCCGTTTTCGTCTGCTGTAGCTACGTGCGTACCGCGTACTGCGCGGTTCTTCCTTATGGAGTGCAAAAAAGCGTCTACAGTTAGCGCCTGCGACCGAGCAACATGCTAGTACGGATTCGCGAATGAAGCCCTCTCCGGCGCCTTGTGCCCTCGCCCTGAATGGCCGCACAGATGGACCTTCCGCTGGGTCAACTTGGCTGCGATTAGACGGTCATGGTGAACGTAAATGACAGCAACTCACAGTACACAGTACGACCATCCGCGCCTGCTCGGAGGTGCAATTTAACACCAGCCACGTGCGAGGCTACACTGGTTGAGAATCAGTTGTTGCGCTGGAACGTGTTTCACCAAAGAATATGAGGTATGCCTGGATCGGACCGAAAATATATTCGCCCGTACGTTTGCACGTACAGTTTTTGTCGGAAATTTCTAGGCCAGGACAAAAGTTTGCGGGCCATGAATTATTCGACGGACGCGGTTAACATGGAGTGTAAAAGCATCATTTTGTTACAGTAAGGAACCGCGGTGCTTTTGCCAACATTCTAGGACAAGACCTCCTCCATCTAGAGGAAAGCTTACATTTCAAATTCGTTACTTGGCCTACGAACTTGTGGCAATGACTGCATACCGCTTATGGTGAGGGTAGCAGGAGTGAGGGTAGCATGAGGATGGTGGAGAGAGTGTCATGACACTCCGTTGTTCTTGAAATAAAAGAGCGAGAGGCCTAAACTTTTTGGGGCACTTACGTACCATACGAACCTCGCGTAATTGAGAGGAAGATTGAAGAGGAGGGTTTGCGTTTGCATGAACGCGTTCGTATCCCTTGGCTTCACACACTGCGTTTTCATCAATCCTTTCGTATCAACATAGCGGTAGATAGGTGTGCAAACCTCGATTTAAAGCGAAAGCTTTCTTATTGGCACTGATGGCGTCCTGTCAAAAAAACTAATGAATTTCCCCTTAGACCGTTTGGTCGACAGAGAGGCTCTGGTAAGATCTCTGGACACAGGGCGCGTGCGTGAAATAACCGGGCTTTCATTGTTTCAAGACGGTTACTTGAAAGATCTCCGAAAAGGAACGCTTCTAGATCAGACAATACAAGCATCGATCATAAAGTAAGAGTAGAATAGTACACCTTTATCTCATAAACCATGTATCAGTATACATTTAGATCTTTCGTAGACGCGTTTACTTAGTGCGCCAAAAATTGTCTCACAGGTTCGTTTTTCGTTTGCGATTTAGGTCTTTCAATGTTTGACGATCGACTTGGCGTACTTTCAGCAAAGGTTGGACGTACTTTTAGCGAAGATTTTGGCGCCATTTTGATGCCGTTTTGACGTCCAAAAACTTTCTCGCTTCCCTCAACTCTCTTTAGGGAGGGACGGTGTAGTTTTTTCGTCGTGGACATCAAAAAGACGGAGGAGCAACTGGTTAGGCGACGCAAGTTCACAAAGAAGGCAGCAGGACCGCTCACAAAACGCCATCCAAACCAGTGTCAATAAGAGCGTCGCTCCTAACCCGTGACCTCCGTGACCTCAGTAGCCGGTACTAGTGCATAACAAGTGGTTACGTTGTCACGTGCGCACTGGGTGGCCATTACGCGGCCACTTACAGATCGCCCTGCGCCGACCGTTTCCTCACTGCGTGGACGCCCACTGTTTAGCGGACGTGGGTCTTCGTCGCTGCCGCAAGTGCTCCGCGGGCATGTTCCTCCAGCGCACGTTGGGCGCCAGATGCTAGCGCGCTGTCGGGCACGGTGATTGCGTGTGACCGGGTTTTCCGCCTGGCCGCCGCGTCCAAGGTTTAGCGCTCACCGCGGTGCGAGAACGTTTTGGGATAACGACTTGAACTTAGGCGACCGACGTGGCAGCCGTCGTTGTCGCCTGCTCTCTGCGACCGAGCAGATGACTGGACGACGCTCTCTTTCGTACCACCATTTCGAAACGGCCCCCCGCCACGTGTTTGGCCATATTGCTCTGTCCGCTGCGTTGGCTGCTATGCGGCGGCCAAACGGAAACTCAGTCGTTCACCACTTAACAGTGATGTAATTGCTTTTTGTTCTCTCTCCCTCTCTCTCTTTCGCCTGGAAGCTGTGGCTCCATTTTGATGGTGGGCTGGCTTTTTTTCCTTAAGGGAGTATGAGTAGAGGGTCATGGACGAATTTGCTGACTAACAAATGAACGCGTTTTGTCTGCTCTTGCGGTTTTGCAGCTCTAAGAGCGCTCTCTCGCAGGTGGGGTTCTGTTGCTAAAACATCCATGGAAGTGGGTCGGTGGCGGAGGTGTTCTGCTGCATGCTGGCACTTGTTGTGTGACGACGTGACATAGGACACGGACCATGGATGTGAAAGGTGTATTTACAAGATGTCGCCCATGAGGGATTTCGCGCAGGCTACGCCTGCATCTATCTTCTTTTTCGTCAGCAGTTATGATCGAAGCGGTATGCTGCACTGGCCACTTCGTCCTCTCATTACATTATAGCCTGCGGTTAGTCACCGTTCGTGGCTTGGAAACAGCGATTGCTTGCTTGAACAGGAGGGAAACGAAGACGCCCACATCTTCAATTCTCGTTTTTCATCACGGGGCGTTTTTAATTGAGACTGGGACATACGAGCACTTTACTTTGGCGCATTTAGCGGTGACAGGTTGATTGTTTCCTAAAAAAACGTATCAAGCTGACGATTGCAGGAACTAAAATACGTACTTTCCTACTGAGAAGTATTAGAAGAATAAACATATAAGAAGGCCAATGCAGTCGCACTGGCACTTTACAATAGCGCCGCTTTGTCAGCATTGTTAAAGATGTTGTTCTTTCTTGGCCAACCTCAACGCCAAAATCTGTCTGTCTGTCTGTCTGTCTGTCTGTCTGTCTGTCTGTCTGTCTGTCTGTCTGTCTGTCTGTCTGTCTGTCTGTCTGTCTGTCTGTCTGTCTGTCTGTCTGTCTGTCTGTCTGTCTGTCTGTCTGTCTGTCTGTCTGTCTGTCTGTCTAATCACCCAGCAATATTGCCGATGATCCTGATGGCTAGGGGTTATGGACCCACTGGGTAAGTGCAAGTGCGCTGGGTAAGTGCACGCGCAAGCGCAAGGGAAATCAGGGGAACGGGAAAAGAGGAAATGATACAAAGAGAACGAAGAAGTAGGAGAGAGAGAGGAAAGAGACTAGGATGGGAAAATGGTGCAGCGGATGGGGACTGAGAAGGGAGGAGTGCGAAAAGAGTGGTCAAGGAGAGGAGAAGTACGTAGTTCGACTAAAGTTAATCCCCTTAACTCGGCGTTAATCCAAAGCTCGCCTGGATCGTGTTCCTTGTCCTTGTCCGACCGTTCCCTGGAAGCGTCGATCCCGATGTGAAACGCCGAAAACGTCCGCGCGACGGCATGCAAGCGCAAGTTCTCACGCAACGTATACGGACGCCCGTTCGGAAACGTAGGACAAATTACACTCACACCGCGGACGACGCCGTCACGGATAGAATAAGTATCAGCGCTGACCTGCAAAACAAAACTGCCTAACAAGTTCGCATTTGCTTCGCTCCAAGGCACCGGCGTTCCTAATCCTATTTTTCTGCCTCTTCTTATCTCGGTTCTGTTTGGCAAACTCTTCCACACGCATCGCTCCGAATCACAGGATCGCTTGCGCGATCACCGCCAAGCCAACGCCGCAGCTTTCTCAATGGAAACCGAACAAGCCTACGCCGAAGCCAGAGACACCTCACATTACTAAGGCCTGCGGTCAACGTCAGCCTCGCGTAGACGACCGTCCGAATTCGCTCATTCTTTGTGGCCCAGACGACAGGACGTCGTCATTGTAAGGGTCAAAGGTAGAGTGAGACCTGTACCTGCGGGGAAAGCGTCTTCAAGGAGGGATAGTATGGGTCTTTTGACATCCTAGCGGCGTCGGTCAGAGCGTTAGCGTGTACACACACGCACGTACCGGTCATCATGTAAATATGCACGCCGCGAGCGAACGCGCGCGTCGACCACGCCTTGCGAGCGGGGCGATATGCCGGGGCCGGGCTGTGGTGCGCCGCTGAGCTGACTGCAGATGAACGGTCGCTTTCTCTCTTTTCTTGCAGAGCGACACTAGGGTATAGCACAAGGCGGTGGCGTTGTCCAGTCAGTTCCTCCGCGGACTGTCCGTAGAGCTGCTGCAGTTGCGTGCAGTGTGCAGTTGAAGGGCCATGATGACAACATTAAAGTTCGGTTTATTAATAAGGCTGTTTGGTCCCGATAACAATAATACCAATTTCGCCGTCAATGTTTCAAACTAATCATCGAGTTATCGAAGAAAATATATTCAACAGTGGCGACTCCCTAGCCACTTCACGGCAATTTTATGTGACGTCACAGAATCTTGTTTGTGCGACTGGCGGCCGTCGACCTCAACAATCGCCAAAAAAAAAAAAAGAAGCTTAGTGGGAGATTGTAGTAAGGCATCTACATCCGTTTGACCGCATCACTTCAATGCTATCGCGCAGTTAATACACTGATAAAAATATTACTAGCGCCGGTACATAAGACCGCATTCCCACCCATATTACGTCACGATGGCGCGAAATTTGAAAGTATAATATTTATTGTGTTTCTTTTTGGTTAAAGAAACGACTTTCGTGACTGGAATGTAGCCGAGTGAGCTGCCAAAGTCCAGTTCTTTCAAATAGAACAAACTTCCATTTTGTCTTGATGGTTCCTTTAAAGGCACACTAAACCCTAGTCATAACGAGATCCCTGTATTCGAATTCTCGCTTTAAGAAAAGTTTATAAAGCTCAAAACTGCAGCGCAAAGAGAGAGTAAAATTTTCCCGCATTTAACAGAATGCCTTTTATAACAACGTCAGCTTCCTGTCCAGACCGATTCGTGATAATGAGGGTTTACGGTAGACGCGAGCTGCCGGGGTTGCGGTGGTTTACAACACACGTCCCACAGCTCTGGCTCATCGTCGTTTTGGTGAAAAGAGGGACTCGCTGAAGCGTAACTATTCGAAAGCGGTCATACCTGCCAAAATCCACAGTACTCGTAGAATGATGCTTTCACATGAAAATAGGAGAGTAACACGGAGATCCATTGTGGTAATTAAGAGAGATACAGTCTTTGTCAAAATTTTCCAGGCCACGCCGTAGGAATTTGGGCCACAAATAATTTAAAGCCAAGGCTTAACGCTCAACAGTGGCCAGAAAATCTTAGGACAATCACCAAGTCGCGCGCTTTATCCAGATTCCTCACAGAAAACATTTCAGCCTCGCTCGTGAGGTAAGCTTGTAGTCAGGGTTTTTTGTGGCCCATGGACTTTTGGCATGGCCTAGAAAATTTTGACAAAGACTGTACGCGTTTCCGTCACACACCTTCTTTTACACTTTCTGTGCGTCGTTTCAGTCGCACCGTTTTCGGGAATGGCGAATTCGTTTAAACGAACCTCGCGGCACAGGAAAGTCCTCTGTTAGTAATGTTACTGAAGAGGGGAGTACGTACCAAAAGATGGCCTGCCTATATACGTCGTCTCTCCGTCACGCCAGGGTTCTTATAGCACATAACAGTTGTTGTGTAGCGAGCTTACACGCAGTTCAGCCAGTCAGATAGGAATGTAAGAGGTCGTGCAGCTTAGCTCGAGGTCATCTCGAGTTAGAGAAAGGGCCGATTATAAGCGGCCCTTGCAAAGAATGCTGCCGTAAGTCGCATACGGCTCAGTGCGGATTCAGTGCTTGGCAAAAAAAAAATCATGGATTAACATTATTCCGGACTGTGAGACCACGAGAGGTAAATCTTTACCTGCCTGTCTCGACACTGCACATTTTTATAGTGGAGCGTAAGATTAATAGTTAATGTCAGCCCAAAAATGTGGTATTACCAGCGGGTCGCGAAGATAAGGGAGGCAGGGTGTAGTCTCGTAAGATATGATAGCAGCTGGAAAGCTCATTTGCCCAGCAGCGCAGTCACCTTCGTGCTTCGTCAGAAGGAGGTACGCGCGTAGAACTGGTCACGCTCCACACCTACGCATGAGGTCAACCGTCCTATACGGGTTATTTCCCATAAATCATAGATTTGTGCAGTGTAGGCCAGTGTGGGCTACCGGTTGGAAGCCTCCGGAGGAAGTCTATTGGACAGGCCTTCACATTACAGTGAACGCAACGCAATTAAGCCGTCAATCAATCAATCAATCAATCAATCAATCAATCAATCAATCTATCTATCTATCTATCTATCTATCTATCTATCTATCTATCTATCTATCTATCTATCTATCTATCTATCTATCTATCTATCTATCTATCTATCTATCTATCTATCTATCTATCTATCTATCTATCTATCTATCTATCTATCTATCTATCTATCAATCAATCAATCAATCAATCAATCAATCAATCAATCAGTGTTTATTAGTGTGCCCAGGAACAGCTGGGGGGCCTTTGTGCTGGCGCACGAGAAAGAAACAAAAACAAAAGGAAACAGGCGACGCAAGACGTGCACATCTTCTTGTGCCCTCTTCTTTCTGTCTGTGTCGGTAGCGCTGTTAATATGAACAAGTACCAACTCGCCCAGTCTTCCGTTTTAACATCTCTCGCACACAAAAAAGAAAATACCATTGGTTACAGTGAACGACAATTACACGCTTTGACACACACACACGTACACACGCACACTCATCTATATATGGAAATTGTAGTGCCTATAGCAATAGGGCGATGCGCCCGAACGGGAATGCAGGTTGAATAATGTAAGCCGTACAAAAACGGAGTGATCTAAGATGGCTCGCACTTGAGATAAACAGCACAAAAATAATGTATGCATGGAAAGATACGAGAAAATAAAAAAAAAGCAATAAGAAAGAAGAAAGAAGGAAAAAGGTTTGTGCTGCTAACGTTTCACGCCGATATAACAGAATAACAGTCAGTCCGACATCATCAAGACAGGAATAAAACAGCGTAATGTTATGGCATGACAAGCTCACGGACATGCTCGCGAAAGAGAGTTGGGGAATTACTCAATATATCTAAGTATTCAGCCTACCGGTTGTACAAACAGTGGATTCGGAACAGAGGGCACAAGCCACGCAGTCACTTCGCAATAATAACAATAATAATCAATCAATCAATCAACCTTTATTTTCGGTGCCCAGGAACAACCCTAGGGTCTTGGTACTGGTACACCATATACAAAACATACATAAAAACAAACTAAAATCAAGACAACACAACACACAAAACCGTATGCATGAAAGAAACAATAAAGTAAAGATAGTTACAGTAATCTCAGAAAGCAAAACAGCAAAAAAAAAAAGAAAAGAAAAGAAACAGGAGACCTAGCGTTGCAAGCCGTGACACTCGGACAGCGAAATGTTCAAGCCACGTGAAAAACAGGAAATACTCACTGAACATGACAGAGATACGTTATACGCATAAAACGAAGGTTTTATAACAAAATGTTCGGAAGTTTCAACTTTGAAAGAAGCTCAGCATTACAAGCACTGGCACTCAAACCTACAGAAATTCAAGCAACGCAAAACCACGAAATATGAAAAACAAACAAGAACATGATTTGCCTAAAATAAATACGGCGCATAAATTTGCAATGACATAAAGGCACTTAAGCTACAACAGTTTTCAAGTCGTTTGAGAACAAAGAAAAAGAGCTCTAGAATATATCAAGACGATCAGAATATTCATTATATGCACATTGTATTCTGCAGATGGACGAGTGTCTTCTACTTAAAGCATCTGTTCTAAAAGTTCGAAATGTTCGGAAAAGTTTGTTCGGCAAGTTGACATTGATAAGTGTAACCAAGTCATCACACAAAATATCCCCATGAAGAAATTTATAAAGAAAGATAATATCAGCTCGCATTCGTCGACACCGAAGGGAAGGAAGACTTTTCAGAAAAGGCACACTGCCGTTAGCGTCTTCTTGCACATGACGGAAGCGGTGCTTAAAGATAAAGAGGACTTATTTTGAACTCTTTCGATGCGGTCACTATTGGACTTGCAAGTTCTATTCCAAACAACAGAGCCGTATTCAAGAAGAGGTAAGCAGAGAGCCGAATACAACTTCAAGAAAGGAAGAGGACCTTTAAACTCTCTAGAATATCTGCAAACAGCACCCAGACATCGAAGAGAGCGACGGGTAATTTGTGTAACGTGGGAAGAGAAAGTCAGAGAAGAATCAAATAGTACTCCCAAGTCTCGAATTTCAGTCACCCTCGGCAATGCAGTGCTTGCAATTTTATAAGAGTATTGCAGCTCTTGAGTTTTTCTACTATAGGAGACAACTTTCGTTTTTGAGGGGTTCAAAATTAGGTCTTTTTTGGTGCACCAACGATGGAATGACGCAATATCAGCCTGAAGATATTGAAGATATTACGAATAATAATCAATCAATCAATCAATCAATAATAATAATAATAATAATAATAATAATAATAATAATAATAATAATAATAATAATAATAATAATAATAATAATAATAATAACAATAATAAATGGCTACCCCTCCTTTATGCGTGTTTCCCACACGAATGCAGCGAAGCACGAAAACAGGGTGGTTTAGGCCGCGCGTAAACCTCCTTAGTGCATACAACATGAAAAAATGAAATTTTATTTTAAAGACGATAATCTTTCTCGGGCTCAACCTAAACGCGAAAATTTTGGGCTTTCAGCTTCTGCTCGTCACTGGAATCAGCCAGATGCTTAACTGGTGAGCATGCGTGCACTAAAAGGTTTTTACTGACACTTGCTGGCTCCACGATGGATGAGGCGGATGAGGACAGAAAGGAGGGAAAAAGATATAAATTGTGAGAGAAGGGAAGATGGAGAGACAGAGAAGAGAATACGGAGAAGGTGTGGCGGGAATGGGACAGGGATGGCAAGACTCGGAATGGAATGGTGAAGTGGATGAAGGGGGAAGTAGAAGGAGCGCTGTAATATATTATGGAATTGAGGGCAACAGGGAGGGGGTAGACGAGTGTAGTTGAAAGGGGGAGGGGGGATGGTATGGGATATGAATGGAGGGGAGATGGAGAAGGGGGAAGAAGATGAAGGAGTTGGGGAGAAGGTTGTCACGGGAAGGGGACGCGGAGGAGTGTATGCGGAAGAGAATGAAGTTACGGGAAAGAGACGTAACTGGAGTGGGAAACGAGGTGAGAAGGGAGGGGGAGAATGGGCTTGAGACAGAGAGAACGAGAGGGAGAGAGAGTGAAGGGAAGAAAGGAAGGAGAAGGAGACAGAAAAAATGCTGTGGAAGGGGGCTAATAGGGAAGGAGAACGGTGAGAGTCAGTGCGAATGAGTAAACAGAAAATGACGGGCGAGCCGGAGTAGATACGGGAAAGCAAAGAGAAATGGCGGCATCACGAGATTTCCGCGGGAGAACTGCCACCGTCTCCATAAGCACGCTGGTTGAAAAGAACCACAGCTAACGCTGGTTCGACCGATCCCCGTTCGTGAAGCACTCGGGGGTGTCTCGGCGGAGCGGGAATTACGAAAACAGTTCTTCTAAGCTTCAACTTTCGCTCAACTGGTCGTTTCGAATTCGTTCCATTGCATGTACGACTAGGCACAGAAGCGTCCTCACAGGATCGTCTTAGCTGCACGCAATCTCCGGAAAGACTCTAGCTAGGAAAGCGTGCAAGATTCCTCGAAACCAGAAGACCTGGACCGGCCGGGCTGCTTAGGCGTGCACATGCAACCAACCCCCCGTGGCTTGTGCGTTAACACACGCGGGCGTATACGCGACTCGGGTGCGTGCATGCATGTTCTCGAATTAATTCGCTGCTTGTTTGTCGTTCGCGCCGGGTGCTCGCTTGGGAATGCACGAGACGACGGGGAAAAGCCGAAATTTGGTGTACAGCGCTATATTCGCGCATGAATGAAACGATGCTGGTCGCACTCGTTTGCGGACTGGTATAGACGTGCTGGTTGTACTAATGCCCCGGGAAGAAATGCTCTCGGAAAACTGGGATTACGTGAGCGCGTTACATTTCAATTAATCACTTGAGGGGACAGTCTGAAAGGGACGCGTACAAAAAGAAGAAAATATAGAATTGCCCCTTGAAGTTTGGGTGCCTTCACCCTAGCACTGAAATCTGCCGTTGCACTATGCGTGAAAACACGGATGCCATTAACTGATTCGGTACTGCATTACGCGTGCCGGCCGTACACTTCGAAGCTTTATCCGCTTATACGACCGGTATCCCAATGAACGAGCAGACACAACCCATGTTAGGCGCATCATAAGATCCTTTTTACTGAGCAGGCTATTATTAAGGTAGCACCCCGGAGTATCACGTGCATGACCCGTACGTGAACGGAGTAGGGGTGTGGGTGAATCTGTAACGTAGCCGATCATTGAACGTTCTAACACGCGCGGAATATATTAAGAGCCTGTGCAGAGTATCCTAGTTGCATTTATCTTCCGTCTCCGTACTGAGGCGTTAAACCCGACCGGGCTAATACACTCCTCAATTCAGTTTTCCCGGTTATTATGTTGCCCGGTTAATACGCAACCATTCCGGTGTTCCCTAGCCAAGTTTACAAGCCCGCATTTTCGGCTCCTCCGTTGTGGCCGAACGTTACACCGCCGCAGAGCTAGTGCTTTGTGACGTTTACAACAGACGGGGTTCATAACGTGTGTGGTGGACAGGGTTGCGATCTTGGGTTGGGACCGTAATTGCGTTTCTGTTTCCAACGTAAGAACTATCACCCGGCCACGGTGCGATGAGAGAGAGAGAGAGAGAGAGAGAGAGAGAGAGAGAGAGAGAGAGAGAGAGAGAGAGAGAGAGAGAGAGAGAGAGAGAGAGAGAGAGAGAGAGAGAGAGAGAGAGAGAGAGAGAGAGAGAGAGAGAGAGAGAGAGAGAGAGACTTTTTTTTAAAGAGGGCCTATTCGTGGTCGGGGTCTTCAGTCCAAGACCCAGCCGGTGCGGCGGCCTGTCTTCGCCATTTCCACTCACAAAAACTGCGTCTTAGGACAAGAGTTGGTCAACGTTTCCACTTTAATGACTATCACCCGGTATGGCGCGATGATAACGAGCTACTAGTGGTGAAATGGGAGTTCAGTTGCGCTACTACAAACGAGGTTGCGTGTTGGGTTCTCAGCCACGGAGGCTGTGCTTTTGACGAGGGCACAATACGAGAGAAAAAAAAGGCTAACTTCAACGCACGTTATTGAAGAACGCCGGGTGGGCGAAATTAATCTATGGAACTCCATCCTGGCGTAGCCGTAACTCGTAAAACCCTCTATTTTAACCTGGTACTCTGAAATCAGTTGTACCATCTTTCTTCCAATCGAGCCAGCAACGTGGAAGAGAACGGCCGACCTACTGCGCGAAATCGGGGGGATTATACCGAGTATCCCGGTTTATTGATGGCCGAAATAGTGCAGCAGCCGATGGGGCTTGCAACAGCGCAGGGAAAACACATCATTAATTTTTTTTGGTGAGGCCAATAGACAGCGCCACGGGACAGACTCTACATTTAACAATAAAATCAAGTCTGCAAAGTTTTAAATTTTTAAGCATATCTATGTCAACTCAACGAGCAAGCGTCTGCAACACTTCCTGTGTCACATTTTATGCTAACAAGAAAAGTTACTTGAGCGATCACATTTTGCTATACGACCGCTTAGTTTGCGCTAATAAATGCCCTTGCAGCTTTGCGTTTGTGTCTAATGGTGAAGATGACTTTAGAGAGGCTTGGTGTAAGGCGTTTTATAGGAATCTGTGGGGTGTTAAGAAGTTATTCATTGAACGTTTTTGTTCCTTCACAAGTTAATATAAAACTGCTTATAGTGAATCCGGATAGGCCGTCTTCCGAGCAGTACATTTTAGTACAGCGGTTAAGCCGACTGTAAGGGCGCTTGGTGTGCGGCATCGCTGCTTCCAACTTAGCAGTTGCCTCAATTTTTTTTGCAGCTTGAGCTACACTGGCCGAGGTTGAGCAGTTTCACGTGGCTCCGGGAGAGCCGTGCTGCGCATGCGCGAGGAGCAGTGACGTCTCACTGCGCACAGCTGGCGCGCCGAAGCCACCGCCACCGCCGCGATTGTATAGGATTGGATTGGATTGGAAATCGTTTTAGTAGCAGTAACCATGATAATCAGCTAATCCTAGACAACCAGGAAACCTAAGAATAACCAGCTGAACCTTAGCTCACGCTACGTATATCCTGGCATAGCCGAGCTAAGCCACTGCTAATTTTTTTTTGTCATCAGCTTTGTGTGAGGACTTACTGAAAACACTAACTTCACCTCACGCACGAAGTCTTCCAATCGAAATGGACTGAGCTGTGAACGCTCTTCCATTCCCTACACCCTCCCTCCTACGGCATAACGTTCTGTCCGGCTGAATGGTAAACAAAACAAAAGCACAGAAGAAGCGTGTCCTACTAGCCGTCCTCGGGCCGGCGGCCGGTATATCGCCGAGGCACTATATACTCGGATCAGCCCTTCCGCGAGAAGGGCCGCAGCCGGCCGTGGCCGAAGCCAGCAAGGCGGGTCCCCCCCGAGCTGCCGCACAAAGGGCAATCTCGCGCTGCTGCCGGCACGGGCGTGCACGCGCGGCGCCGAGAGGCTGCAGCGGCGGCAACGGCAGCAACGCCGGCGTCGCCGCCGTTCGTGACCGGCGTGGCCGCTTTTCGCGGGGCGCACACCCCCGTCACTCGGAGAACCCGTGCCGGAGACGAAAGGGACACGATAGCATCACACCGTCCGCCGCCGCCATCACCGCCGGTGCGGCACTGGCAAAACCGGAGCGCCCCCCGCCCGACTCTCCCCGAGACGAGCGTCTCCCTCTGTTCTCTCACCGTTCACGCTGGCCTGGACGACGCCAGAGCGCCCATCGCGCAGCCAGACCGACGCGCGGTCCTAGAACAACCGGCCATTCGCACCGGCCAAGTTTAAGTCAAAGTATAAGTCCTCGTAGGCTTCCTTCCCCACATCGCTCCAGAATGACCAATGGACCTTTTTCCAGTAGCGCTCTGCGCATACGCTACTCTCGCTCCCAGAGACCGATACGCCATTATTGGGCGTCAAAATGCAAACAAAACGACGCCATATTGGATTAGCCATTTGCGAACGCCCAGCCAGCTGCTAAGCGCTGCTCCGTTTTCTGAGTCCTGAAAGCAGCTAGCGGACCGCTAGGCGCTATGGCTGCCATCGAAAAATTTCTCAGCCACAAAACCGTGCGTTGCGCCTGAGACGGTTTTTGGAACTGCGCAAGGCAGGCGAAAAAAGGGGGCGTGTTCTTCTATAATCCCCCAAATGTAGTTCGGGTGGTTGCCGCAAGATGGCTACGCTACTGGAAAAAAGGTCCATTGAAGCGGCGAAGTGTGCAAATTCGGAGAGCGACGAAGCCCGACATATGATTTGACTAACAAAAAATCAAAGCCCCCTTTTTTAAGAGAGAGATGGTTAAAATTAGAAGCTTCCTTCCATGAAAGCTTCGCAGTCGAAGTCAAAGTCCGAATCCAAACTGCTTCGACCGCGTCGGAATAGCGCAATCGTTATGACGGCGGCTTCTTAATTAACGCGAGGGACCCAGGTTGTACTCCCACAACGGGAAGCGTTTTTTCTTTCTTTTGAGGAGCTTGATTTTCCTTTTCTACTGAGACAGGACCGTGGAGCCACCGAAGGTAATGCGCGTCTTGCCGCAAACACAGCGCTAGCAACATCACGTGTTCTCTTCGCGAGTACTGGGTTCCAGGCACGTCCGTAATAAATGGTCAAGGTCTGTGGGAGTTGCGGCATCGCAGCATGCTGGGCATTTCCCAGGTCGGAAGTAGTCCCCTTTCCACCTGTGCTTGCCGAGTAGTGTAAGACTGCTCGCATGCTCCTACCAGGTGCAGTTCAGTGTCCAAATATTTTTAGATGCGAAGCATCTCATGCTCGGGGCTGTGTTCCTCCTTCCCTCGTTGTCGTTGTCCGCCGTCCGCACTCTAAAGCGCATGCGCGTCTCTTCAGCCCCGTCAGCGTTTGGGCTGTCATCAGCTCAGTCCACTATAAAAAGAAATAGTTAGTCGGCGCCCGGTTTCGATCCCACAACTATCTGGCCGCAACGGGAGGTACGTGGCGCTCTTCACACTGCGCTACAAACCGGGACGGGAGCATGTGCTGCGAAAGCGCATTAGGTCCTTCACTCATTCAAACTACGTCAAGAAGCTCTTGATACAACGAAGGCACGCGAAGCTGGACGTCCACGGAAACGATGAACTGAAAACTAATGGGAACTTCAGTCGACCCCATGGCTGCTTCGCATACTACTCAGGGTTCCCCTACGGGAAGATGGTGTAATTTGTGATGTACCGAATTTTTATGTACTCAAAGCAATGATGCTTGAGTAACGATACTCATCTTCTCTAACCTAATCCCCGCACGTATAGCTTTACGCTTTCCTCTAGGACAGTACCAGTAGTGCACACAGTACCCATCCTATCTTTGGCCATATTGGAACAATGTCTTCCCTTATAAATCGCTGGATGGAAACATCAAAGTTGAAGACGCCATGAAAAATAAAACGAATATATCATATATCTTCCCAATAAGTGTGGGCACTGTAAGTGTGTAACTGAGCCTTGACTGTCCCTTTTCATCAGCTGCACCTCGAATACGGCTGGTTCTTCCCTCTCGGTTGAGTGCTTCAAATGCATCTTTTCTTATGTTAATCCTAATTGCTAATCAGCTTGATTAGTACCAAATATCATTTGATTTCTTTCTACCTACAGTGTCTTTATTAGCAATAAAGTGTGCAAGCGAAATATGTGAGTGCTAAGATAAAGAGGATACGCATGATTTGTCGTGGATGAAACAACTTGAAAGTTTTAGGAGTCAGTTGTGTTTTTTTTTTAGTGAATGCTAACCAGGAGTCTGTCAAGGAGTACTACAACGACATCGACAGGGCGAACTGCGATAGTAGCATGAAAGATTGACGAAAGAACATGCGCCGGGGACCCTGTGTGGTCGCCACGAGGCACGCACACACGAGCGCTCGGCATTTTATTGGTTTGGTTTACTGACGGGCGGCCGCCGCGAGGCCCGCGCTCAAGTTAGCGCCGTTGCCAATTTCTTGGTATTTTTAACTGCGGACACGAAAAATTACGATTTGCTAAACAGCTTGCTTCGCTGTTAAAAATCTACGCGTTAAGGAGCTTGGAGTGAGGAGTAGGGCGACGTAAAGATGACAAGTTCGACGATCTGGTGAGGGAGCCGGGTGGAGAGAGTGATCGGCAACACTGTTAAGGGTAGTGATAATGTGTTCGCAGAGTGGGGTGATGAGCATGACGAGAAGTTCCGAGGAAGAGACGTGACTTCAAGAGTGGGAAGCCCGGTGTCAAGAAGAGAGTCAAGGTGCTCGCAGAGTGGGGTGCCGAAGCAAGGAGAGATTTCGGCGACGTGCCGGATGAATCCGACTGGAAAAGTGACCAGCGCAATCACGGGGAGAGAGCGAACAATTACCTGTTTATAAAGGTTGATAATGTAGTTGACGGAGGAGTTTTATATTGTTACATGGCGGCAGGAAAAAGGATGAGGCGAACCATGGGTGTTGTGTTTACATGTGTTTACAGGCGATGTGTTCGCACTACAGTAGACTCTCGATAAACGGAACTTCAAGGGACCTGAAAAATTAGTTCCGTTTTACAGGAGTTCCGTTTACTGAGAGAGATGTTCTAAGGTGCAAATTTATGTGCGTACACATTTCTAAGGGCATTTCATGGAACTCTAACCACTAGAAAGTGACTGTAGCTGATAGTTTTCAGAAAGCAAGAAAACTACAAGAAGCATGGGCACAGCATTCACAAAGTTCATTAGGCAACAATGAGTCGCTGTGCACTACGAAATACGTCAATTATTTTTGTTTGAGTCCTTGCAACTGCATCTTCACGGAGGCCAGAGGCCTCAACTTCGCGAGTGCTTACGAGCCACCGAATTCAGAAGACGGCAACGTGGTAATGATGGACGAATAGCACAACGATGGCACGAACGAGGCGACAGGAGGTGAGCCCTGTAGCCTCGGCGTCTAGAATCGAGACCGAACGCCTGGAACAGGAACTGCGATGTTGCATTCGTTGCGCTAACACGGCTAACCACTTACGAGAAGAGGCTTACGAGGCCAACAAGGCTAAAAAAGCATCGAGGAAGAAAAAAAAAACAAGAACGAAACAGCCGGAACCGTAAAATACTGATTCTCATGCCAGTGGATTTCACAAGAAGGTCCACTACTGGTTCCGTTTACACGGTGATGCGGAAATTTTAGTTCCGATTACCGAGAGTTTTTTTACGTTATCTGAATACAAAACCAACCAAATTCCAGGCAACTGTTCCGTTTAAGCGGCAACTCCGTTTGAGCGATTTCTGTTTATCGAGATTCTACTGTACATGCATGTTGACCAAGTCAGAGCCTGCGCCGGCTGTGCGCCGCACACAGCTTCTTCTACTGGGACGTTCGGATCATGGCGATATGTTCCACTCGCGCCATCACCGTATTGTGACAATATTTAAGGCTGTGTCCTGACGGTCCGCTATGACGTCTCTTATTTATGGAGGACCGTTAAGGGCTGGAAACCTACGTCGGGTATTCCTACTTTCCACTTCGCGGAAACATAAGTCTTCATTCAAGAAGTCTTGTGCACCCTCCTCTACTCCCCCGCGCCACTTCTTGTCAAGCAATCAGACTCCTTCTCCATCATACTCAATCATCTCCTGTGTTGGGGGAAAGACGAGGTGAGTGCCGAGAATAACTGCCGTATTCAGTCTCGTGCTCTTATAGGTGACTCGGCGACGGTTGAAATGATGCGGGTGCGCTACCAATGTGCCGTTAAGTCTTTTTTTGTGTGTTGGGGTGAACTGAAACAGCACGATAATCAATGAGTGAGTGAGTGAGTGAGTGAGTGAGTGAGTGAGTGAGTGAGTGAGTGAGTGAGTGAGTGAGTGAGTGAGTGAGTGAGTGAGTGAGTGAGTGAGTGAGTGAGTGAGTGAGTGAGTGAGCGAGAGGCATTTACAAAGCGGAAAGAGTTTCTCACCAGTAAGAACATACCAGACTTGCAAAGACAGTAACGCGGAGCGTATTCGCAAGCTGACAAAGTTGCCCTCGCCAGCAGGTATTCCGCTCCCATTAAGCGCCCCTAGTTACGTGAGCGGACTCTCCGTTGTGTAGCACGCCATGACCTCTCCCCTCAATGCTTCTTCATCCTGTGAATCAAGCACACCTCAGCGCCCACCAAACTGCATGCCCAAGCCACCGAAACTGGATATGCAGAAGCGTCACTGCCGACGCAGCGGCCTCCGAGAAGGCGGCAAAACTCGGCGACGGACGCCGGGCGGGCAGCTCCGTTCGCGCCTCGCGAGAGGAGGGAGGTCTATCTAGCCTGATTCCTGCAGGGCGCCGCGTGGGAATCGACGGCCACGATATCCGAAAGGCCCCGGCGAGGTTCGCCGAGGCAGCCTCTCGCCGCACGGTCGACCTTCGCCGCTGACGACGCCGGGCGCCGAGTCTTCGGCCCTTCGGGAGAGCGCTGCGGTCAACGCATGCACCGTCTCGTCGGTGCATACATGTTTTGGATATGCTCCCCCTGGCGCCCCGCCCTCGCCCTTCGCAACCCGCGCTCTAATTCAACTTGCTTGCGAAGGTGACGATGTCCTCTACCCCTCGCTTTCATCAACGGGCAGAACTGGCTCATTTATCCGGAACCACCAGGAGCTGGATGTGTATGAGTTGTAGCATACTTAAAGAGAAAAAAACACGTATAAGGCGCGAAAATGTATAAACACCTTCGTTTTTAAAAAATCGAATTCAGGTACAAGTTAGCAGCTATTTGTTGTGCTACTGTTGTTCTATTCTGTCCTTGCCCTGTTTTTTTCTTTCCCTTGTCTTCGACGTTCGCTCGCTCAAGAAGGCACGGCAAGCACGGACGAAGTACACGAGACACAGCGCTGCTGTTCCCCGTGTATCTCTTCCGTTATAGTCGTGTCTTTGTGCCCCGGTGAACGCCCAGCACGGAACAGCAGCTCGCCCAAACGTGCACACCTTGTTTAACCAACTTCGTTCCGCATGCTGTCGGAGTGATACAGATCATCCTTTTTTATTAACGGTTATCTCTCTCTCTCTCGAATAAAGAAAAATTTATCCTATCTTCCCGCGAGGGGAACCATGGGTAGATGCGACGCATCGTGCGGTTTCCGTCGCGTTTCCGTTGTTGTTTCCGTTTAGCGTGTCAATTTGTTGTTGTTTCCATTATATTATGTACAGTTGCGCCGACCATCGCGATAGCAGGCCTGTTAGTCTCCATTCAAATCATAAGTGGTCATCGGATGTCATCGGAGCGGCGGAACGACTGAGCGGAGCGGCGCAGTTACCGCGTTTATGTGTACCGCGCGTTAACGGTGAAGGGAATGAGAGAGAGCAGCGCATGCGCATGTGTTAGATGTTTAACCGAACGCTAACGCGCGCTGACGCACCGCTGGCACGGCGACGGGAGCGAGCGCTAACACGCAGATGGCGCTGCGGTGAGAGCGGCGTTAGCGCAGGCGAGGAGAATGGGGGAGGGATGCGGACTACGGACGCCGGAAGACGCCGGAGGGACAAGGCGAGTTAAAGAGATGCGTTGCATCTCAAAGAAATTGACTTGGGCTACACATGTGATGAGATGAAATGACAACCGGTCGACAAGCAAGGTAAGAGAGCGGCTACCGAAAGATGGGAGTTCTTAGATCTAGCAGGAGAGCGATAGCTCCGTGGAGTGCTGGAATAAGAAAATTAGGAGGGGACAGGTGGACCCGGGCAGCGCCGAACAGGAGAGGTTGGAGGTCTATGGGAGAGGCCTTCGTCCTGCAATGGACGGAAAATAAGCTGATGATGATGACGACGGGGATGCTGCTGATGATGGTGATGGCGATAATGATGTTGAAATTGTTGTTGTATATGAATGTAACAATACTGAAACGATCCATACATACACAATTATGGGAATACGGAGTTTATGCGCAGTACAGCGCACCGAGGCGTAACTAAACGAGATTTAGGTTTTAAAAACAGTGAAAACACACGATTTCTCACAATAATAGCTTCCAACAATTCATGTTCCTATAATCAAGTCAGAGGAAAATGAGACTCCGCATGTTCTCCGTATTCTCCGTATTATAGGGAATTCATACGGATAATGATGTGACGTTTATGGCAGTCTTATAGAATAAATAATGGTGTCAAATATCTCGAAGGGTACGCATTCCTTTATCGCTGTGTGTTTTTCAAAGATATGTAATGTTTTATAGCGGCCCTGTGTCGTGATAGGTGAGAACTCAGTATTTCCATAATTCCGTGTATATGGAACGTTTCACGAGAGAATGACGATGATCATTGTGTAGTCGGTCACTGAGGTCACCGATTTCTCGGCGACGAATCAATGTAGCGAAGGACCTTAAATTAGACAGGGGGTGAGAATGAAGACAACGAAACTGGCTGGGCTTTGCGTGTAACTATTTCTGTGGACGTGGAACAGTGTTTCTAAGCGGCCAACCCACCGCGGCTAAGGCGGAGCGCTGCTGAGCTAGAGGTCGCGGGTTCGATTCCCGGCGGCGGCGGCCACTTTTATGATGCAGGCGAAAAGCAAAAACGCCCGTGTGTGCGAGATTTCGGCGCACGTTAATGATCCCCAGGTGGTCAAAATTAAACCGGAGCCCCCCACTACGGCGCGCCTCATCGCATCCGTTGCGTCAGTGCGTTAAACCCTACAATCAATCAATCAATCTGAGCGGCCATCACGAAGTTGTTGCAAACAAGATGGAACCACTCGGGAATTCCCTTATCCAGGAATGAGCCCTCCATCTGGTCGCGCGGTGAAGTCGCGGCTGGGGTCGAAAAGGAGGAACAGTACCCACACTGCGTCAACGCTTCCCGAAAATCGATCATGAGGGGACAAGGCGCTCTCTCCCCCTGGGCCCATACGAAAAATTTTGCCGATCCTTGATGATGCTCCGAACGGCCTAGTTTCCATATTTCGGAAATACGTCACTTCTGTACTAAAATAAAGAAATAAGACTCTCTTTTGCTTGTCAGCTAGCGCCATCTAGTGAAAACTAAATGAACTCGAACGGATTTCTTGTTTATTTTCTATTTCAGTAAATAAATGATATATTTCTAAGCGAAGCAAAATATGCCGTTAGGAACATTTTCATGCATTTGTAAAACTTTTTGTATCGGTACACGATGCTTTTTAAGCCCGTGGGTCATAAATTTGTAAGTCTCATAGGAATGTGATCAGCTGGGTACCCCTTAAAGCATTGTTTATGTGCCATTGCTGTTCTTTTTAAGCCCGTGGGTTATGAAGTAGTCCCATTTAAGGTGGGTCCCCCTTAATGAACGTAGTGATAATGAATTGAGTGATTGTAGGGTTTAATGCACCAACGCTACACAGGCGATGAGGCGCGCCGTAGTGGAGGGCTCCGGATTAATTTTGACCACCTGGGGAACTTTAACGTGCGCCGAAATCTCGATGAAGACACCGGCGTTTTCGCTTTTCGCTTCCGTCAGAAAAGCTGCCGCCGAGGATGGGAGTCGAACCCGCGACCTCGTGCTCAGCAGCACAACGCATTGACCACTGAGCTACCGCGGCGGGTCAACAAAAATAATGAAGGAAGCTCACACTAACGCGTCGACTTGAAGGTCTAGGTTGCCGCAACGACCTTTACTTCGCGATTGTTTAAGTGAGAGCTTGGTTAAATTTTTTTGGAAGTGACAATGATTCGACATCGCCTTGGAGGGAAGTACGCTATCACGTGTCTTTCTCGTTCCGAGCAAGTGTTGCCGTGATTGCGGCGAACGCTGGAGCTTTTTTTTTATTTTTTGCCAATCTTGGTCAATCTTCTTAAGTGGGTATGCTTGGCTTGACAAACGTGCGCGTCGCGAGGCACACACACGCGAGCGCTCGGCATTTTCTTGGTTTTGTGAACTGCCGGGCGGCCGCCGCGAGGCCCGCGGTCACGTGCGCGGGCTCGGAAATTTCTTGGTATTTTTAACTGCGTATACGACAAATTACGGTTAGCTAAACAGCTTCGCTGCTTAAAAAACCCACCTCCCCGTCTCTTACACTTGATGTGCTGCACTTTTGAAGCATAGGGAAATGCTATTCATACAAGTGCCTAGAGCTTTCCCGCTTTCATGTGGCTGCTTATATTCACGTAAAGAAATGTCGTCTCCGCAAGGCATCTAGGTATAGAAGTGAAGGCGACATTAAGGGGGTTAACTTTATAGCTCCCCGTCGATACATTGAGCCATGTGGACGTATTGAAGAAATTGCCCTTTAGGGCCTGCAGAGTTTGATGTAAGATCCAGCAAAGCATTTGTGTGACGTAATGTGACAGATGAACCGCGTTATAACGAACACTGATATAGCGAATTATCGGCTACGGCGAACTAAATACAAACTTTGGTTGGTCACGCTTTATTTAAATGACACTTGTTCTTTTATAACGAAACTGAAACCTTGAGAGCCATGCGCGATATCGGATATAAAGAATAAATATTTGACCAGGAGGCTAGGAAGCTAGTTAGAAAGACCCCCCGTAGTCCGAAACTGCAGAAGTATAAAGGCCATTTGGTTCGTGGAATCCGTGGAAAACTTCATCCTGCTCGGTGCTGTGAGTAGCCACCAGACAAAGATGACATCCTTCATCAAATAAATAAGGATGCAGGTCTGTTTTGTAAAGCGAACTCTGTTTTGTTGTATTTTCACGTACTCATGGTCCGGTTTATTGGGCTCGAAATGCCACAAGGAGAAAGGTAAGGGCTACTTAGTGCATAGTGGGTTCGAAGCTTTAAAAAAATACATTTTTGTATTAAGTATTTTTGCGTGAGCCAGACTGTCGGTTTGCTATAGCCGATTTTTACCTCTTACTGTTACAACAAGTATCCGTTATAACGAACTGATTAGCTGTCCCGATACTACTTCACACAGTGCCGGGAAACCGTATTTGTGTTTTCCCTTCTCTGTCTTCGTCTTGGATGCGCTGTTTTCACCATGAACGATACTACATCGTCATATAACAAGGTTCGACTGTAGTACATCGGGTTTTATGTAAATATTTAATAAAAAGGTGCTAAGGCCTTCAGGAGCCGAAATATCTTCCCAGCAACGCATTAATGCAAAGCAGTGAAACTTACGTTAGTTGTGCTCGAAGTATGCCTTTACGTAAATCAAGGGGGTCTTCGGAGGTACTCACTTAAATGCACTAACGCCTTTCTAATTTGGTATAAGAGCGCTTATGTCTCCCCTAGGAAAATTTCACCCCCTCGGAATGCGTCTGAGTGTAGTCGCGAAGCTAATTTTGAAAGGGGTTCGGTGTTTAGTGGCGCGTCTTAGGCATATATCCGATAATTTCAGCTTGGGAATTTCTGCACGCACTGAATCGACCCTAATTACTCATTACTCGCAATAACGGCGAATTCGCCAAGTATCGACGCTATCTGCCTATGCTCGTCTTATCCTCTTCGTCTCCCCCGATTAGCCGATAAGCTAGGTGCCAACTCTGGCGCACTTGTCATCGGTTTTCTTAGCACGTGACCTTGCTCTATATGGTGCTAAAATGACGCGACGCTTCGATAGACGTCATCCCCGTGCGCACCGCTCCAGTTTCCTAAACTAGGCAATCAGCTTAGAGATAAGGAGGCGACAGCAACAGCGCTTCTCACGGTGAGCCACTCTCACTCTACTGCGGCACCTAAATTTTGCTCGGGACAACATAGAGTAACGAGACGTATTGTTGTGTGACTGCGGGCCAACGCCGTGCACCGGGGCGTTCGTTTTAAAGACGATAGTTTTTCGTTGAAAACCTAAATTCTAAAATTTATTTATTTATTTATTTATTTATTTATTTATTTATTTATTTATTTATTTATTTATTATCATCATTTATTTTTCCCTTAAAGGACCCTTTCGGGGTATTACATAATGGGGGGGGGGGGGGGCAAGATCAGCAAGGAAGTACATAAAGCATGGTTATAAAACACACAAGATTGACACACAGGAGCACAAAAGGCACATTTTTTTACATTTTAGGCGGTATTGACACATAAACATACAAAGGGCATATTTCCACTTGTTAAGCGGTAATTGGTATACAAAGAAAGTTTGAAAATAAGCATTGCAGTGAATTAGATATATAGTGTTGGTTCTATTACCGAGTGCACAAAAGAAGAAAAGAGAATAAGTCTGATTGAGTGCGGAAAAAAATTGGTTAATTTCTGCCGGAATTTCTCTGAATCGCGCTCATTTACAATTGCATTGGGTAGGACATTCCAAGCCTCAATGGCAGCTGGTAAGAAAGATTTGTAAAAGAATTAGCGGTGCCCTGTAAGCGCTGAAGGCTGTGGGAGTTAAAAAGGCGCCGTGGCGAACGGGTTGGGGGGATTAGGAGTGTGGTGTGGAGGTCTGGGGAATTAAAGAAAAGCGAATGGAAGAGACAAAGTCGAGCGAAATTGCGGCGGGGTATCAGTGCAGGGATTCCAAGGGATGCTTTGATGTTGCTGATGCTATGGTGATGACTATATTTGGAAGCGATAAAGCGAGCGGCGCGGTTCTGCACAGTTTCGAGGGAGTTGATTAAGTACGCTTGGTGAGGGTTCCAGATGGATGACGCATATTCTAGTTTGCTCCTGACGAACGTTTCGTAGGCGAGTTGCCTGGTAGACGAAGGACATGAAGCAAGAGATCTTCTGGTGAAGCCGAGGGATTTGTGTGCATCACCAGCAAGGTTTTCGATGTGTTCGGACCATGAAAAGTTTTTTGTGATGAGAACTCCCAGATAACGGTATGATTCTGTTGAAGAGAGGGTGAAAGAGCTTAAAGTATATGCATTGGTGATTGATTGATTGATTGATTGATTGATTGTAGGGTTTAAATCGCCGATGCAACGTAGGCGATGACGCGCGCCGAAGTGGAGGGCTCCAAATTAATTTTGACCACCGTGCGCTGCTTAAAGGAGTACTGACACGAAATTTCAAAGCTGAGATAACTATGTGAAACGCTTCCTTTTTATCAGGAGACATCTCCCAGCAAGTTTCAACAGCAACCGTTCAGCGAAACATATTTAAAATCCATTTTAATCTTCGCCCGCACGAGAAAGCCCAGAGCGGGCCGACGTGACATCATCTGCTACTTGCCCCAAACTGGCGACGTCGGGGCTCCCGTGACGAAGCCGATGCTCTGGCTGTGGTTGGCACGCGCTGCTCGGGCGTGTGTACACGTCATGGTTTTGGGACTGACGTCATGCTGCACGGGCCTGTGGGGACGGCGAAGACCTCGGCCGGTCTGGGCGCGCGCGTGCGCTCGCTCGCGCGCGCTTCCAGAGAGGCAGCGATACGGCAAGAATGGTGACGCCATGTGATACATCCTGTCATGGCGGCCGCTCGGCGTTTTTTTGTCGAAACCGAAACTGGCACGAATAAACGACGCCGTAAATGAATGTTTACGCTTCGCTCGACCGTCCAATCTGTCATTCTCTGATTAGTGGGCTGGTAGGCACGCATAGCAGCGAAAAAAACGTAACATGAAAATTTCGTGTCAGTACTCCTTTAACGTGCGCCGAAGTCTTTAATGTGCGACAAAATCTCGTACACAAATGCGCTTTTGCTTTTCGCCTCCATCAGAAAAGCAGCCGACACGGCCGAGAAGCGAGCCCGCGTCCTCGTGCAAATGCCAACATATCTGTCGGTCTGTCCGTCCGTCTGATATTTGATTCAACCCCCCCCCCCCCCCCTCCCGTGAAAAAACTCCCACCTCCCCTCGCGGGAACCCCTGTGTAGATGCGACGCACAGGCGGAGCGGCGAAGGGACCGCGTTTTATAGCGCATAACGTTGACGGGACTGCGTAAGTCGATGACGACTTTGGCGTACTTGTAACGCGGCGTGGACTCTAGGTGTTTGAGCCAAGCGTGGATGGTGCTTCGCCGGAGAACGGCACACAGGTTATATGCGCAGCGCGCCCGAAGGAGAGGAAACCGCGGAAGAGAGAGTACTGCACATGCGCCGGCCCCAGCGCGTCTGCCGCGGCTATGACGCAACGTGCCGCGGCTATGACGCAACACAATCCAACACAATCCACTTTAATCCAATCCAATCCAAATCCAATCCAAGCCAAGCCAAGCCAAGCCAAGCCAAGCCAATCGAATCGAATCCAATCCAATGCCCCTGGCAAGAGAGTGTTCGCTATCGGAGAGGAGAGGGGGTGAGCGGTGGAGAGCGCAGCTGGCACGGCGAGGATAATGGGGGAGGGGTGGACAACGCCGACGACAACGACGACGACGCCGGAGGGACAAGGCGAGTGAATCAGATGCTCTGCATCTAAAAAATCAGTTGAAAGACTGCTAGAACACCACATTCATGTTGGCAAGGCTGTTGCAAACTACTAAAACTGCTTCCGCAGTTCATGCATCTCCAAATTATTCAGCGTCAAATAAACGCCAATCAATTGTACATGAGGCAAAATATAAGCACGCGACTGATAGCACCCGCGGTTGCTTAATTAAGAATGCGCGTTGCATTGGGTTTCACGATAGAGAGCACAACGCATTATAAACGGTGTACGAGAGGAGCGAGGTAAAAGCAAATACTAAAACAAGTACTACTGCAGCTGTTCCAAGCCGAATAGACACAAAATGTCCCATAAAAAACAGCGAGCGAGCAGCGCGGATGCGTGAAAATTGAATCGAACGGGACAAAACGTTCCTGCTTTGATATGGGAGGAGCGACAGGGAAGAGGGAGAGCGTGAGCGATGGAGGGGGAGGGAGAGGAAAGGCGTTTTACGTGGCAGGGTGGGCACAAGACTATCGTCTTTCAACAACGCTTGCAGCGAAGCCGTAGTAGATACACCGCAAATTAGTTAGAGTTGGGACTCCGACCGAAGGCACGAGGATTGCCACAAAGCCGAAGGCATTACTAGCCGAAGAACGTTCTTCCCTTAAAGCGACCCTGCAACACTTTTTTCAACTTTTTCGAAACCTTAAATTCTTTCAGAACGTACTTAACAAACAGAAACTGTACTTAAAATAGGGGATCACAAACTACATCAGCCAAAAATTGCGGCATTATGAGCATCAGATAATTTTGAAACTTGCTTCTAGAGATTTTTCTTTCTTTCCAGGTCTTGGCTTTTTTCGAGTGGTCGAATAACGTCATTAGAGCGCTGCAGCGGCTATTGCCCGGATTTCCTTTCAGTTTCAACAACAAACACACTCGACCAGTTTAAAAAAATCGCAACCAGAGCAAAGCGGAAACGGGCGGCGGATCTACTGCGACGAACAAATCACGCTGTGCCGCTCCGTGCTGGCGATAGCTATAGCTTCCACAACGCTTCCAGACGCGAAGGAAACAGTGGAAGCGTTTATCGCAAGTGTTGCAGAGTCCCTTTAATAAGATTCATCTGTCCCGCGGGCAAGGTAATTGGAAGATGCAGTCAACTATCGTAATAAAAAATCGCTTTATTCGAAATTTGCTAACTTCGAAGCTTCTTGCTTTCCCCACTTCAATGCATTGAGGCCACCTAATACCCGCTTTTAAGGACGTGTCACTTATAACGAATTAAATGTTTTGTCTTGAGGACTTTGTTTGCATTACAACGTGATGTTTTATAGCTGCGACTTCTGAAACACATACCCGAGCACGACTATTTCAGGCGAATAAAAAGAAAAAAAAGAAAGCGAGGGCATTCATTTTGCCGAACAAAAATTAGGCAGATAGGTAGGGTACCCCTGGGAACTTTTCGCGTTTAAAAAGGCGTCGAGCTAAGCGAAGCGGTTGACGCGAAAAATGTCACTACAGTCGCTTTCACAGGCCATTACTCTTAGTAAATTACAAACTAAGCGCTTTTATCGTTCTCTGCTATAGAGTGACGGCTGTAGCCAATGACCCACAATGGCCAGCTGAACGGACGGACAGCTGAATGGAGCAGATGATTGCCCAACCGAGTTACGCGTTGTTTGAAGCATTTACAGTCGAACACGGATATATCGAACACGCATATATCGAATTATTGTCTATATCGAACAGTCTGAACATCCCCTTGGAAACCCTATGCAAAAGCATAGCGCTCTTGTTCGAGTGTATCGAGCTCCCGATCATTGGCACGTTCAATATATCGAACGCTGCGCCGCAAGTTACCGCTTGTCGCGACTTTGAAAAGCTCTGTGATGTGCTCAGCTTTCAGATAACCTTTAGATAGGCATATTTTATATTTCGAATTATCGATATATCGAACTTTTTCGCAATCCCCTTGGAGTTCGATATATGCGTGTTCGACTGTATACCGAACTAAGTCACAACGCTGGTTTAAAGCGTTTAAAAATAAAGTTTAAAAAATCTAAAAGTAAATGTAGCCGCTGCAGTGGCTCAGTGGCTAAGGCGTCGCGCTGCTGAGCACGAGGTCAAGGTTCGATTCCTGGCCGCAGCGGCCGCTTTTCTGATGGAGGCGAGAAGCAAAAACGCCCGTGTGTACGAGATTTCGGCGCACGTTAAAGATCCCCAGGTGGTCAAAATTAATCCGGAGCCCTCCACTACGGCGCGCCTCATCGCCTGCGTTGCGTCGGCGTGTTAAACCCTTCAATCAATCAATCAATCAATCAATCAATCAATCAATCAATCAATCAATCAATCAATCAATCAATCAATCAATCAATCAATCAATCAATCAATCAATCAATCAATCAATCAAAGTTGCCTGATCTTACTTTTCTCCCCATCATCTCATTCCATAAAGCCGTATGGTAACGGAAGTTATGAAGAAATTTTACTTACCTACCAATTAAGTTACTTATAGCAAGTACTGGAACCCCCTTTTCGCCGACATCGCATCCATCCCGACCAACACATCGCTCGAATTTATTATTGTTTAACTCGCTACTCCTTTCTGTAAAGCTTTGAAAGCCTTCTGGTATAAAAAGTATTCAAGAAAATAAATAGGCAAATAAGTAGATAAATTTAAAAAACAACGGCCCTCATTTCTCCCCACCCTTATTGTCGCCTTCTGCCGCGCACTGGTTGCGGCGACTTTCGAGCGCCCCGAATACGTCGTCATCGCATGTGGCTGCACGACAGATATTCCCCTCGGAAGCGCCAACGCATCGCAGCCCCGTTCGTCACATGCGCTGTCACAAGCCGATGTTTTTCGTCACTGCACGCGCACGCAGCGACCGTCCGCGCCACAGGCCGTGACGCCGGCTGCCATCGGCGCGAGCGGTGACGTCACGCCTCCTGGCAGTGCGCCGACCCGAAACAGTCGCTCGCATCCGCTCGAGCCGCACGCCGCGATATCGACAGGGCGAGAATCCATGACGCTGCCGCGAGCAAACCGCGACATCCGAACAGTGCTGCCTGAATTCATAGAGGAGGGCAGACGGACATTCTCTGCAACATTAAGTGCGGCAAACAGAGGGTGCACTTCTCGACAGTCTCAATTACATCTTCCAACACATCACACAAGGAGGAGGAGAAAAACGAACGGAAAGGCTGAGAGGTTACCCAGGCTTAGAGTCCGGATTGCTACTCGACAAGGGGTGTCCAGGGGATGAACGAGAGGGCAGGCAAAAAAGAGGGGATAGGAGCAGGGCCGCGCACACACTTTAGTCCTTTTGTGGGCACTGTAGTCTTTTATACAAGCGTGTGTCCTCCTTGAAACGCAGAAGGGCTTTTGTTGCCTTCCGCGAAGTTGATTGTAGGGTTCGATGTTGTAGAATAGTCTTTAGTTTGAATGGTTGATTGTCCAATCGCCTGTGCTCGGCGGCCAAAACACGTATTTGCAATGAATACCGCGGGCAACGACAAAGCACATGTTCGATTGTCTCTTCAACCTCGCAGGCGTCGCACTGGGCACTACTGGCCATCCCGATGAGGAAGGAGTAGGCTTTTGTGAAGGCCACTCCCAACCACAGTCTACAAAGTAAAGTAGACTGTGATCGAGACAGCCCATACGGAAGACGGCGCTGGAGTAGAGGGTCATGGTTATGTAGGCAAGAAGCTAGAAAAACTGAGAATATTGCAGACAAGAACGTCCTCAAGTCCCAAAAAGAATGCACGCAATATTCCCGGACGGCAATAAGCGTTAAAGCGTACACTGTGGCGGACCTATGCGTATACAGACGGACCTATGATATACCATATGGTATGGGCCTGCCAAGACAGTACGGAAACTTCTACGATTACAGACCCGACGATTGAGCGTTGGGAGGAAATGCTGTGTAGCGTATAGATGAACCTTCAGCAGGAGGAGGAGGATAAACATCTTTATTGTGCAGCAAATTTGTATGGCGTCTTCAAGAGGTGGAGTCCTGAGTCCAGGACCCCATATACTTTGCCAGCCGCTACAGCCCGCTCCGCCAGTCGAAGCTGGTCGGACAGGCATGAGCTGGGCCGGGCGCGCCTCCAGAGCTCGGAAGAGTTGTACGGTTCGGTTTGGGGAGAGGGTGGGAGGGGCATAGACCAGCCACGTGGAGAATAATTCAGTCTGTTCCACATAAGGAGCAGCTAGGGGACGTAATTTTTTCGGAGTAGTGGCAGACTCTTTTTGGGTGGGACATGCTGCGAGATCGAACGTCATCTCGGAACAGGGGGACGGACCACCAATTTTACGTTCGACTAAAGAAGGCTTTCATCGAAATCTGCAGTCCTTGCTATATAACAGTGAAAAGTTTAATACTCTGTCATTACTCACTAACTTCAGTATACAGACAGACAGACAGACAGACAGACAGACAGACAGACAGACAGACAGACAGACAGACAGACAGACAGACAGACAGACAGAGACACTCAGTGAATGAGGCAAAGGAATGTAAATCGAATTGCTTACAGACAGACCACAAAGTTTGCCTATAATGGAAAAGGGTCACTCGTTTACAATAAAAAAAAGAAATCGACAACCCCTCTCTCGAAACGACGTAGGCGGGGTAACGCGAAACTTTCCATAATCAAGTCCAACACCAAATGAACCAACCCATAAAGCGTACCCACATCACACCACCTCACTGTACACATAAGGTATTTCTTATCGGGACGGTTTGCTGCACTGCGATTGTGCTCTCTAGTGCTTCCCTGATACGGGCATTCCATGGCTTTCCTATAGCCTTCAACCATGGTGGTCGTTAGACGGAGGGGCGTATTTTCCGTCTAATTCTGCACATCTTCTCCAAATCCAAATGGCTTCGGCCATGCCGGGACGGCGCGATCGGATAGACGTCGGCGTTCATAACGCGAGGGACCCAATTTCAATTCCAACAACTGAAGCGTTTTAATTTTTCCGCTCTCAACCCCGGGATCATCGACATCGTCAGAAAAAGTTGGCTTTCCTGCTGTGCGTTTTTTTTTTTTGGTTGTCTACAGACGACATCAGCAAGAGGCTGAAAGCTTCCCTCTAAAATACAAATAACCGCACAAAAGCTCCTCCGAGAATTATCTAAATGACGTTTACGCAATTACTCGTAACCACCTGTCGTTCGCTGTCACATGCTGATGTGTTCAGCGTAATGGAAAGGAACATCGCGAAAGATGTGAGACAAAATAAAAGTGCTGTTACAACCCCGAAATAAAAATTCCAGTAGGATGCAGAGACGAAGAATATTTGCAGAAACTCCCTCGGCCACACACCCAGCTTCTTTAGGGTTGGCTTCACCGTTATACTGAAGTGTATTTAGGGTTATCATTTTCTGGGTCAATATGGGAGTCTGCTATAAAGCTATCGAGGCCCTTGCGCATTTATTAAGTGGACTCTGCAACATTTCCGGTAAACGCTTTCACTCTTTCCTTGGTATCTGAAAGCATTGTGAGAAATAGTTATCACCAGCACGAAGCGGCTGTGGGAGAGTTGCACGTCGCAGGAGACCCGACTTCCATTTCTACTTTGCTTTTGTGGCTTTTTTTTTTTTAAGTGGCTATCTAAAACGTTCACTGCTGCATCTGACAGGAAGCCGGCCAACGGCTCCTGCATTTTTGTAATGACGTAAATTGAGCGCTTGAGGAATGCCACGACCGGGAAAAAGAGTGAGTGAGTGAGTGAGTGAGTGAGTGAGTGAGTGAGTGAGTGAGTGAGTGAGTGAGTGAATAAACCTTATTTAAACGGGATAATTGGAGATTAATGGGAGAGGCCTTTGCCCTGCAGTGGGCGTAGATAGGCTGGTGGTGGTGATGATGATGATGATAAGACGAGCTTCAGGCGCTGATGGTGGGCGTCCGGCCGGTGGGGGGCCTCCTCTAGTGCGGGAAGCCTTGGGCAAAGAAATCTTTGTGCAAGAGCGGTGATTTTTGGCTGAGGTCCTTCGTGGCCCGCTATTCTAAGTATTGGCTTTGTTTGTTGACTACGTTTCGAAAACATTTAGGGTTTATAAAAGAAAGTTAGGAAAAGTGTCGCAGGGTCCCTTTAAATACTTGCACAAGATCTTATGCATCTCTATTAAACTCTACACCGAGCTCTTTACTAGTCGGCTTCAGTAACTTACACAAAGGCATTGCTGGAAATAGTTTTTTTTTTTTTAGCGTCGGCGCTGCTTATGCTTGAGTACCATCCGTACCGGGCGTCGCTCAAAACTCGGCGCAGCAAATTGAACAGGAGCAAAATGCTAGACCAAGAAGTGTGAGGGGAAGTGGCGAAGAGGCAAGGAGCCGGCGAGCAGGTGTGGGGAGTGCGCGTAGCGGCGCAGATGTTCGGGTGGGGAGACGCTCGTCGTGGATTGGCTGCGCCTAGTAATGACGTAAGCTCCGACGTGCAGGTGTTCTCATAGTTGCCATTGAGACGGCATGCGCTTGGTGGCATCACTGTCCGATTACCAATAAGGTGGGTAAACCTAAGACAAGCCAAGTTAAAGCTAGCGAAGGTCACGAGCTCCACTGTTTCCACAGTTTTCGCATCTCAGTGGCGAAGATGGCCAAATTTTCTCAGCTGACATATAAGCCGCCGTGTATGAAGATATCAACGCCCTATATGGTCTTCTAGAGCCACTAAATAAACTGATCGATTGGGTCTAGGGTCTTCAATTATCCGCGTTTCCGCATGCGACGAAAGTGTGATGCGTAAAGAGTTATTATAGGCGCACAGACGGGTTTTGGGGATGTGCCCATATAAAAACGCTTACGCATTCAAAGCCGTTTCCGTCGAGTTAAGGAAAGCACGCCGGGCTAGGATCTACAAGGCGTTGGTTGTGTGCACGAAACGCAGTGTCGAAAGTGTTTGCCCGTTATGCACTGAAAGCTTCCGGGCTTAAGATCAGCATGAAACACCGCCATCTTTCCTGCGGGGCGGAAACAGACAGACAGACAGACAGACAGACAGACAGACAGACAGACAGACAGACAGACAGACAGACAGACAGACAGACAGACAGACAGACAGAGACACTGAGTAAATGAAGCAAAGGAATGTAAATCAAATTGCTTACAGATACACCATAAAACGAAAAACCAAAACAAATAAAAACTCCAGTGCTAGAATGAACTAAGAAATAAAAAATAAGCTCTGCCGCCACAAAACGAAAAACGATGGAAACACCAATACAAAAAATTGTGCAAGCGGACCAACCGTGCAACGACCTGCAATCGCACTAGAATACCTAATTTGGAGGAGTCAACACATTTTATCCTTACAGTGGCATAAACGTAGATAATAAGTTGAAATGAATTTTTAAAGCCCCTTACGGCTGCACACAAAAATGCATAATTGGCGAAGTTACGGCACGTCGCCATAAGCATGTAAATGTACTATCGGCGTCAAATGAAACGCGAACACGAAAATACGAACCAGAACGAGCAAAATTGAAAAATACTGTTCGTAGAGTTCATATAAAGGCACGATATTGGTGTATTTAGAAATCCAGATCTCCCAACTTTGTTTTTGTCACTAAGCCACGCGTCATTTTGGCTTGCATGGAAAGAAATCGCGCTGTTTGTGTGTTCCGGTTCGTATTTTTGTGTTCGCGTTTCATTTGACGCACGCCGATAGTACATCATTGGCGAAAGAAAAAAACAAAGGAAAACTTATAAATAGTAGAATAACCAACGTGATTCAGTACTCAGCCAAATCGGGATATAAACAACTTAAAATTAAGATTAAGACAAGCGGTGTAAGAATGCTTACGCATTAGCAAGGTAATTCTCCGGATCTCTCGACATTTTTGTGTGTTGAACTGTGTTACAAAACGTACTCAGCAAATGCGTTTTTTTTTGTTCGGAGTACTATTTGCTTAGTTCCCACATACTCACAGGGGTTTAGTAGCGCGCGATGGCGTCTCTTAGATTTACTTCCCATCCCAGCGGAGCCCCCTCGTTTCGAGTTCGGCGCGACGCCTTGCCAGACGTCGCCGTCGCCGTCGTTGGCATTCGCAGGGTTCGAATGGCGCGGGCGACGCACGAAGGTGTCGATTCCTGCGTTATGAGTTGAAAAAACAAAACAAAGAAAAACAAAATAAAAGCACTGGGCGGCAGATTTCATCAGCCACGCGATATCCCATGAACCCCTGTTGGTGTGACTCAGTGCTTCTCCGGCTGGGATGTCTCCTGTGACGAAAACGACACCCAGGGGTTTGCGACGGCGCACGGAGGCGCACACACCCAGACATGGTTCCTTTCTCAGTTTTTTTTTTTTTTTTTTGACGGGCGGCCTTGTTTGAACAACGCCGCCGCCAACACGGATAAAGGACCGCGGGCAATGCAATCCAGCAGCCAGATTTTCTGCGGGTGGGAATTTCTCGGGAGTAGAAAATTCACGGCTTCCACGGTGTCTTTAAGCGAAGTCAAACCATAGCATCAATAGTAGGGAACATAGCTCGGCAAAACTGAATGCCCCTCACTCACACTCACTCAAAAAAAAATATATATATATATATACAGTAGTCTCTCTATAAACGGAACTTCAAGGGACCGAAGAAATTAGTTCCGTTTAACAGGAGTTTCGTTTACTGAGATAGATGTGCGAAAGTGCAAATTTATGTGCGTACACACTCTTAATACCATTTCATGAAACACTGAGCACTAGAAGGTGAATGTAGCTGATAGTTTTTCCGAAAGCAAGAAAACTACGACAGGTTTAGGTACAGCATTCACCAAGTTGATTAGGCAACAATGAGTCGCGGGGCAGTTCAAAATACATCAGTTATTTTTGTTTCGGTCCTTGCAACTGCATCTTCAAGGAGGCTAGAGGCCTCAACTTCGCGAGTGCTTACGAGGTACCGTAATGATTCATAACGACGGCAACGTGGCAATGAAGCGCAAATAGAACCACGATGGCACGGACGAGGCGGCAGGAGCTGAGCCCTGTAACCTCGGGGTCTTGAATCGAGACCAAACGACTGGAACAAGAACTGCGATGTTGCATTCGTTGTGCTAACACGGCTGACCACGAACGAGGCGAGGCTTAATTACGAGGCCAACGAGGCTAAAAAAACATGGAGGCAGAAAAAAACAACAACGAAACAGCCGGAACCGTAAAAAGCTGATTTTCATGCCATTCGATTTCACAAGCAGTTCCATTTCTGGTTCCGTTTACAGGGTGACTCGGAAATTTTAGTTCCGATTACCGAGAGTTTTTTTACGCTATCTGAATACCAAAACCAACCAACTTACAGGTTACTGTTTTGTTTAAGCGGAAATTCCGTTTAAGCGATTTCCGTTTGTCGAGATTCTACTGTATATCCTAAGGCACTCACTTGCACTCACGCTTGCCACTCCGCCCTCACCACTCGCCCTCACTCGCAATCACGCTCGCCACTCTACCCTCACTACTCACACTCACTCGCGCTCACGCTCGCCGCTCGTCCCCACCACTCGCACTCACTCGCGCTTACGCTCGCCACTCCGCTCTCTCCCCTCACCCTCACTCGCACTCACGCTCGCCACTCCGCCCTTAACACTCTTCCTCGCACTCGCCCTCACCACTTGCAATGGGCACTGACACTCACTCGCAATCATCACTCGCTCACCGGCCCTCTCCCATCCCCCACTCACACTCACTCACAACCACCACTAATTCACCATCCAAATCACTTTGTTTACAGCATGGGAATTTTAAATTCGCTTTGTTTTTAAACCACATGCATCGTGTCGTTTTGTGTAGACCATCCATGCGGCCCTATTGACAGCGACACCAGAAGGATACCGTTACGTGAAGCGAGGGAAAAATTGGGTGTTTTAAGAGAGAACCTTCACATTGGCTTTGAGGTGTGCCCCAAAACAATCATTATCTCCAAGCGATTTGATCCAACTGACAAAAACAGCCCTATTACAAAAATTAAAACTCGAAGCTGTCTCCCGTGCAACCTAAGTCAAAGTCACAGTTTAAAATCCAAAGGGATTAAGCAATGTCGGAATGGCCCAATCGGATCAGTGCTTTTTAGTCAGACACCGACGCCATCAGACAGGAATAGAAAGCTTTACATAAAAAATGGCGAAGCTTGCACTAAGTCGCGCAAGGCTTGAACCACTTGAAGCTGGAAGGATGAAGCTGGATGATTTCTTTCTACGTAAGCACCACCACGCATTGCATTAGGTTTGAAATTGTTTATTTACATGTTGCATTGTCGCTTTTCACTGCGGTAGTAGTAGTCATTGTCATATCCATCTATATAGTTGTCATATTCGTGCATGACTGGCGGGCCCGAATCGTTTTGTCCACAGGTGGCAACTGACTTCGCGAACTGAACTGGGATTCTGTACCACGAGCTGTCTTGTGCTACCCCTTAAAGGGACCCTGCAACACTTTTTTCAACTTTTCTTGAAGTCTTAAATGCTTGCCGACCGTAGTCACCCAACACATCCAGTACTTAGATTAGGGGGTCGCAAATTACTTCGGCCAAATATAACTGCTCTACGCCCATCAGATAACTTGGAAACTCGCTCAAAAGATTTTTCTCTCTTTCCCGGCGTTGATGTTCTTCGACGGCCCGAATTACGTCAGTGAGGCCATGTAGCGGCTGTTGACCGGTTTTTTTTTTTTTCAGTTGCATCAATGAATGCTTTTTGATGGCAACTTTAAAAATAAAGCCACAAAAACAAAGTAGAAACGGAAGGCGTATCTGGTTCGACGAGCAAATCACGCAGCGCCGCTCCGTGCTGGCAATATCTGTAGCTTTAGCAGCGCTTCCAGACGCGAACGAAAGAGTGAGAGCGTTTATCCAAAGTTTTGCAGGGTCCCTTTAAGGCGCATACGCACGTGAACTGTTTTCTTCGTATTTTTGCGAGTGCCACGCGCAAGCCTAGACGACGCTGTGCGCTCCTCGTGAAGCGCGTGCTCACGTTTTCGGTAAATGGCGGGGGTACTATGACGTTGTGTTTTGATGACGCCGCACACTGCACAGATTACGGCCAGCGACAACAGCTTCATTGTTAAAAAAGCACACGCTAAAAAAGAGTAATACCTAACCTACCAAAGTGGCAATGCGGCTGCTAACTGCAACAGCTCAAAACTTTCTGTGAAGGAAAGTTTGACATCCACCTGAATGCAGCCAAAGTGCTACAAAGGAAAACTATACGCTACCTCAGAAACTTCGCAGTTGAAGAAAACTTCATCCTGGTCCAGGATTTTTCTTCAACTGCGAGGTTTTTGAGGAAGCTGTATAGCTGTTTTTTTGCAGCCCTTTGGCTGCATTCAGGTGGTTGTCAAACTTTCCTTCACAGAAACTTACTCCACCTTGGGGATTTACCGTAAATCTGGTCGATCAAAAATATTTCTCTATGGCGGCAGTCTCCCAGCTTTAACTGTAGGCTCCGGGCCGTGGCACATGCTACTTTGCTAGGCCGGTTATTGCGCCCCCTATACATAAAAATGAATTTCCCCTCTTTTTTTGTAGAGTGCGCTTGAGGTTACATGGTACCAAAAATTAAGACACACAAAGTAGACACTGCGAGCACATCTATAAATTGATTTATTACAAGGAGAATATTTCCTTGGAGATCAAACACATTGGAAGTGTTACAAGATACATATAGAATCGGGGGGGGGGGGGGGGGGTGGAAAAACGTTTCATTAGAACTCACAGGTCATCATCATCATCATCATCACCAGCCTATCTACGCCCACTGCAGGGCACAGGCCTCTCCCATTATTCTCCAATTACCTCGGTCCGGTGCCAACTGTGACCAATTTATCCCCGCAAACTTCTTGATCTCATCTGCCCATCTAACTTTGTGCCGCCCCCTGCAACGCTTGCCTTCTCTAGGGATCCACTCTGTTACCCTTAATGACCAGCGGTTATCTTGCCTTCGCATTACATGCCCTGACCACGTCCATTTCTTCTTCTTAATTTGTACTAATATGTCTTGAACACCAGTTTGCGCCCTGACCCACTCCGCTCTCTTCTTGTCCCTTAATGTTACACCTATCATTTTCCGCTCCATTGCCCGCTGAGTCGTTATCAATTTAAGTTGAACCCTCTTAGTGAGCCTCCAAGTTTCTGCCCCGTAGGTGAGTACTGGTAAGATGCAGCTGTCATACACTTTCTTCTTCAGCGACAATGGTAGGCTGCTATTCATTATCTGAGAATGTCTGCCATATGCACCCCACCCCATTCTGATCCTTCTAATTATCTCTGCCTCATGGTTGCAATCTGGGGTCACAACTTGGCCTAAGTAGATATATTCGCTTACCATTTCCACTGCCTCGCCACCTATCTCAAACTGCTGTGCTGTCCCGAGGTTATTGATCATTACTTTAGTTTTCTGCATATTAATTTACTCTGTTCTACTCTGTTCGCCCAGTGCGGAAAGCATGCTTTGCAATTCGTCCCCCGAGTTACTTAGCAAGGCAACGTCATCAGCAACTCTGAGGTTACTGAGGTATTCTCCATTAACTCTTACTCCCACCTGTTCCCAATCCAACGTTCTGAATACTTCTTGTAAACATGCTGTGAATAACATTGGAGAGATTGTGTCTCCTTGTCTGACACCCTTCCTTATAGGTATTTTACTGCTCTCCCTATGGAGGATGATGGTGGCTATAGACCCATTGTAGATATCCTCTAGTATTCGTACATAGTGCTCATCTACCCCCTGGTTCCGTAATGCCTGAATGACTGCTAGGGTTTCGACCGAGTCAAATGCTTTCTCATAATCTACGAAGGCTATATATAGGGGTTCAGTATACTCAGCGCACTTCTCTATCACCTGATTGATCCTGTGAATATGGTCCATTGTTGAATAACCTTTACGGAACCCTGCTTGTTCTTTAGGTTGACTGAAATCTAAGGTTGCAGAGATTCGGTTAGCGATTACCTTGGTAAATACCTTGTAGACGACTGACAGTAAGCTGATCGGCCTGTAATTTTTCAAGTCCTTCATGTCGCCTTTCTTATGGATTAGGATGATGTTCGCGTTCTTCCAAGATTCCGGTACCATTGCGGTCATTAGGCATTGCGTATACAGGTTTGCCAGTTTTTCATCCTCACCAGGTGCTTTGCCCCCTTTCATTTCTTTTAAAGCCTTCCTTACTTCTTCGGTCGTTACTGGTGGGATGTCTATTTCCTCTGAACTACTGTCTCGTTCGGCATTATCCTGTATGTCCTGGCTACTGTACAGATCCCTATAGAACTCCTCGGCCACTGTGACTATTTTATCCCGATTTGTGATGACATTGCCTTGTTTATCCTTAAGTGCATACATCTGATTTTTCCCCACGCCAAGATGTCTCTTCACTGCTTTTAGGCTACCTCCGTTCTTTACAGCGTATTCGATCCTCTCCATATTATACTTCCGTATGTCAGCTGTCTTACGCTTATTGATTAACTTCGAAGAACTCACAGGTGACAGGCGGCAAAATTAAACAAAGGAAAAGTGCCTTTTACCAGTTCATAACGATTTGCCGCCAGAACTCACAGGTGACAGGCGGCAAATCATTGTGAACTGGTAAAAGGCACTTTTCCTTTGTTTAATTTTTGAGTAGCAGAGTATTCTCTGCATGACGCTTTTGATTTATGATGTAATTTAACAAGCTGAAACTACATAGATCGAAATCGAGAACGTCCGTGTATCGAAATTTTGATCCACGTTTAATATCACCAGCTGGTTAAAATAAGTCTGCCGGCCTGCAACATAAGCTGCGCCTCGGAGCAAAGATATAGCATGGGGCATCAAATGCGCCAGGTTTTTTTTAAAAAAGGTGTTTACACCGAAAACAACAAAAAAGAAAAGGCGAGTCACGTTGTTTTAAAATATTACGCAAAAAGTAAGTAAATCCGAATAAGTAAAAAAAGCACCAAAACGTGCATATTGCTCTATACTTTTCGTTCCCCTGCCTTTAAACGTGTCATCAATGCGAAGGAACTGAGTTCCGTGGTCAGTTTTTGAGGACAGTTCTGTGGACGAGTTCCGTTCTTTACATATACAAATAACAACAGATATGTCAGGGAAAACTGTTAAGGTGTGCACTTAATCCCTTGGCAAGAAACTGCAGCTCCCGACCTTGTCTTAGAAACAGAAGCAGTAATAAAGCAGATAACACGTGCAGAAAGGCAGGCCGATACTTCACACTGTTCCATTCGCCCAGCGATCATCTTTTCTGCTTGTTCTGCAGTTCTGTCTCTTTCAGATCTGCTTTTTTTTCGAAGGTGCACTTGTACTGACTGCCCAACTCGCTACATTACTGCTACTGCTACTCGTTCCGGAGGAGAGTACTGCTGTGGACGAACTAAAGAGCGTCTACCCAAAAAAGTCCCTTCTCATGCTCCGCGCGTCAAATTTCCCTTTCATTCTGCAACAGCATATTCTGTTATAACATTCCGCAATGTAACACACGGAACGATGGCCGAGGGTCAGGCGCTACGATGACATACTAATTGTAATGCACACATTCGTATAGCTATCGAAAAAGGAATTGCAGTGGTTAGAGCAATACTGCAGTGACTGGGCATAACTAAAGCTTACTTTTAACAAAAGTGTGGGTGGCACATTCGATAATGTGACAGTTATCAAATTGTTCAGGGTGACGAAATAATCTACTTCATTGGTAGTATTTATTTGCCTGTTACAGGGTTTTTTTTCAGTTTTGTTACAAATATAAGAAATGTGCGCCATTGGTATTAAGCGCTGGTATTTGAACGCGCCAGTACGCAGGCCTAAATTTAAGGCTTCAAGGTTAGCGTGATGGGCGATTCCATAGCAACGATTGCGATTTCAACAAAAAAGAAAAGGGCAGAAAATATATCCCACCGTCATATCCCTTGGCAGTGGCTTTATGAATAGTCGCTAGGACAACATAAAGTCTGGGCGGGAAAGCAGGTGGTAAATTGTCGCCACTTCACCTGTTTTTCTAATATGTCGTAATTGCTTAAAGTTTGCTTTGCAATTGCGCCACTGCGCTTGGGGAATAGCAGCCTTTTGAAATTTTGTTGGTAGTTTGATTTGACTGTCGTTTTAAAGTACTAAATATTTGTTCTAATTTCAGTGATAACTCAACTCATCAAACCGGTTCGGTACGTGATGTTGCCGAACCGGAACTGAACCGGAACGAAATGATTTCACTTGAACCAGAACCGTAACCGAACCAGTCTTTGTTTCGGTTTGACACACTGATATATATATATATATATATATATATATATATATATATATATATATATATATATATATATATATATATATATATATATATATATATATATATATATATATATATATATATATATATATATATATATATATATATATATATATATATAACCACTGAAAATCTTTGGGAGAGACTTTCGTCCTGCAGTGGACACAAACAGGTAGGTGATATATATTGCGGCCATTCAAAGTGGTTCCAATCACGCCTATCGAGTGTTAGCTGCGTCAATGTTTTTCTCCAAATTTTCGTAGCTTATCTCCGCAACGAGTTTTCGGCCGACCCCTATTGCGTTTGCGGTGTATTAGCAGCCACTCTGTTAAACGGATGGTCCATCTGTTGTCCCTCATTTGTATTACGTGACTAGCCCAAGCCTACTTCTTTCGCTTAGTCTGCACATTCTTAGAATGTCCCCCGCCTTGGTCTATTCTCTAATCGATGCTGCTGTTTTCCTGTCCCTCAACATGACCACTAGCATTCCGCGTTCCATGGTCTGTTGTGCCGATCTGAGCTTCTTTTCAAGTCGTTTGGTGAGACCCCAAGTTTCTGCCCCGTAAGACATTACTGGAATAACGGATTGATTAAATACAAGCATGTTGAGTGCCAGTCAGGATGTCGGAGTTCTTACCAGACGCAGCCCACCCCATGCTTATTGTGCCTGCGGGTAATTTCCCGTTCATTGTTTGGATCAGCAGTATGCATGCATACATACATACATACATACGTACATACATACATACCCACACACATATACATACACACATACATACATACACACACGTACACACATACATGCGTACATACACACATACGCTACATACATACATGCATACATACCTGCATACATACATGCACACATCCATCCATACATGCATACATAGATGCCTACATCCATCCATACAGACATGCATGCATGCATGCATACGTACGTGCGTACATACATACATACATACATACATACATACATACATACATACATACATACATACATACATACATACAACATACATACATACATACATGCAGACATCCATCCATACATGCATACATACATGTATACATCCATCCATACATACATGCATGCATGCATACGTACGTACATACATACATACATACATACATACATACATACATACATACATACATACATACATACATACATACATACATACATACATACATACATACATACATAAAAACCGTCGGGAGTTGCAACTCACGGAGGATTTCTCCGTGAGCGTTGCTGCTACAGCCGATAACGTTCGATCTGCGAGTAACAGGAAACACTTTATTCCTTTGATGAACGTATGGACGTTCTCTTTTCAACGGAAGAATTAGAGGCGTCCCTAACATCCTGCAGGCGCCGTTCTTCACCGGGTCATGATGGAGTAACGTACTCCACCTTATGCCACCTTGGCCCTGCAGCTCGACAAACGCTTCTGGATCTATTTAATCAGACATGGACAGATGGTGTCGTATCCCCACAGGGGAAAACAAGCCGTCTCGTTCCATTGCTAAAGCCTGGCAAACCTCCCCTTGACCTGTCGTCGTACCGTCCTATTGCCCTGGCAAGCTGCCTTTGTACGGTCATGGAAATGATGATCCTCACGCGGCTGCAGTGGTACCTGAAGTACCACAATGCATATCCGGAGGCTATGGCTGGCTTTCGACGAGGCCGTTCTTCTATTGACTGTGTGGTAGATTTAGTCACGTTTGTACAGCATGAAAAAAGCCGCAAACGTCATTCAGCAGCCCTCTTTCTTGACGTCAAGGGGCCTATGATAATGTGTTTCACAAGGCTGTTCTAGACGCCCTTCAGCACTTTGGACATGGTGGCCGAACTTACAAATGGATACGCAGCTTCTTGTCCGGAAGACCATTCTTTGTAATGACAGAAGACGGCCCAACATCGCAGCACACCATTCAACGCGGTGTTCCTCAAGGTGGGGCGCTAAGCCCAACCCTTTTCAACCTCGCTATAATCGGGTCGTACACGCTTTACCGAAGACTGTTTGCGTATCCATTTGCGCCGATGACATCTGTCTGTTGGCTTCGGGTGTCAGTCGACCTCAGCGGCGAGCACGACTTCGAAATGCGGCCAATGCGACAAGAGCATACCTCCGAAAGCAAGGATTGAGCATTTCCAGTGACAAGTGCGTGGTGGTTGCATTTACCCGCAAACACATGTCCCGATATCACATCACCATCAATGGAAAGTCGATACCCTACTCTTGAAATCACACATTTGTTGGCGTGGTCATCGAAAGGGACATGTCATGGAGCGCTCATGTGTCTTTCTTGGAGAAGAGACTCACCGCCATCGCCCACATTTTCAGATTTCTCGCTGGAAAGACGTGGAGCACATCGGTCAGAGGAATGCTGCAGCTGTACCAGGCAATTTTTGTGGGAGTTTCGCGCTACAGCTTGCCAGCGATATACGGTACATGATCCACTAACCTTCGGGTGATCCAGAGCATACAAGCGCAGGCTCTCTGCACCTGTCTTGGCTTTCCGCGATGTGCGTCAACAGTGGGAACGATATACATTGCCCAATACCATCCTATAGCAACTCATGTGACCGCTGAGACGCTACGCCTTCACATCAGGCTCCTCACGAGTCTACCATGTCACCAACTTGCGAAGCTTCCTCGAAGTCGTCCACGCTCTTCATTTGCAGCCATTGTCGCAGCGCAAAGGGCTGAAGTACCATCAAGTTACATGCCTGCGCTCACACCGTTCTCCTCGTTGTGGTGCCTGGCAACCCCCGAGATTCGTCTGCATGCTCCGGGCATTGGAAAGAAGGCCGACTTACCACCACTGGCTCTCCAGCAGCTTTCTATGCAGTTACTGCACGAACAACACAATTACCGGAAGCATGTATACACATATATTTCTGTGACCGCCTCGAGCTCGGCGGGTGCGGTGGTTATACCATCAGAATCAACCAAAATTCGATTCTGTGTCGCCCATGTCACGAGTTCGACGTCTACTGAACTTGTAGCCATCCGTGAAGCTCTTCGATACCTTATGGAAGCTTCTCCCCAAACATGGTCTATTTTTACGGACTCCAAAGGCACCCTGCAAAGTTTCCGAGCAGCCCTGCGCTACGGTCCTTTGCCCCAACTTTTGACAGAAATTCGAGAATTATTTCACCAGGCTGTCATAAAGGGCCATAACATTTTATTTCACTGGCTGCCAAGTCACTCTGGAATCACCGGCAATGTTTCGGCTGATGCAGCTGCCCGGACATGCCATGACAGTGAAAGGACCATCTTCCTTCCGCTTTCAAGGACTGATGCCGCTATACTCGGTGACACCTTAAGAACGGCACCGGAAGTTGCCGCTGTGCCTTATCACCGTAGCCGGATGTTTCTCCGCGCGGCGCAAGTAGGGCGTTACTGGGAATATTTTTACATGGCGTGAGCCGTTCCCGTGATTTTTTGGACTTAATATGCTTATAAACGACTCCAGTGACGACAAACAAACTGCGTGAGACAAGGCAGACGATGTCACGCATTCATAGCAAACCCCTTTCAAAACGCGCGCGCACTGACGTCACGGGTCCGGCGCTCTGGCGGAGTGATACACTACATGAGGTGGTGCCGTTCTTGAGTTGTAACCGAGTATAGGCTGCTTCGTCAGTTCGCGCGCAGGACCTCCATTACTCAGTGGAATACACCGGACTTTGTGCATCCGCGCCTCCACAACCAGGACCCTCTACTCCAGCGTCGCCTTCCGTGGGGACTGTCTCGATCACAGCCTACTTTACTTTGTAGGACGTGGTTGGGAGTGGCTTTCACAAAAGCCTACTGCTTCCTCATCGGGATGGCCAGTAGTGCCCAGTGCGACGCCTGCGAGAGTGAAGAGTTAATCGAACATGTGCTTTCTCGTTGCCCCCGGTATTCATCGAAAAGACGTGTTTTGGCCATCGAGCTCAGCCGATTGGAAATCAACCATTCAAACTAGAGACTATTCTATAACATCTAACCCTACAATCAACTTCGCAGAAGGCAACAAAAGCCCTTTTGCGTTTTATGAAGGAAACAGGCTTAGCCGAAAGACTATAGTGCCCGCAAAGGGACTAAAGTGTCTGCGCGGCCCTGCTCTATTAACCTCTTTTTTGCCTGCCCTCTCTCTCATCCCCTGGACGCCCCTTCCCCAGTGTCAAGTAGCAATCCGGACTCTAAGCCTGGATAACCTCGGCCTTTCCGTTTGCTGTTCTCTCTTTACATACATACATACATACATACATACATACATACATACATACATACATACATACATACATACATACATACATACATACATACATACATACATACAGAATAAGGGTTGGCAGTCAAGAAAACCTATGAAAGCAAAGGGGGAAATGCGGTAGGTCATAGAAACAGATGAAGAATTTTTTGACTCGGAAAGAAAGTGGTGAAAAAATGCCCGCCGGGTGGGATCCGAACCTACGGACCTACCGCATTTCCCCCTTTGCTTTCCTGTTTTCTTGACTGCCAACGCTTATTCTGTCTTAATTCACCGAGCCCCTCGTTTCCCATTTCTGATTCGCTACATACATACATACATACATACATGCATACGTATGTACGTACGTGCGTACATACATACATACATACATACATACGTACGTACGTACATACATATACATACATACATACATACATACATACATACATACATACATACATACATACATACATACATACATACGTACATACACATACATACATACATACATACATACATACATACATACATACATACATACATACATACGCACGCACCCACACGCGCGTCCTTGATGTATTCGTGCGCACGTACACAACCGGGTTAGTGTCCCCATCGTATCGCAAATGGTTCGCGAAGTGGACACCGCTCCGGTAAATCCTCAGGAATCTCCCCTCGCCCTTTCTGGAGATCCGTCTGCGTACGCAGCAGTCCGCGATGCGCCTATAAGAATCTATCGTCGACCAAACTCTCCGCGCGAGGCCCACACCGTACGAAGAAGCAGCAGCAGCATCGATGATCTCGCTCGTCATTTGGTCCGATTGAGGAAGTGGTGGCCGGCGCACGGACGGAGGAGAGCGCCGCTGGCCCGCCGGTTCAACCCCGCGAGCACGCGGACGAGAAAGATTTCGCGATTCCCCGGCCAACGACGGGCGATGACGACGCCTCTGATGCCGAAGGCCGAGCCGCTGAAACAAAAGACGAAAAAGAGCTCCGCAGCCCGCCGCCTTTTCCCGCGGCCTTTTTTGGTTTTTCGTACGGCGATGGATTGGAACGTGAGTAGAGCCGCCCCCCTCAGAAGCAGCGGCTGACGGAGCCCCGCGCGAGAACGCCGGCCCCCTTGGCGAAGCCCGAAAGCAAACAGCCAAAGGCGAAGTAGCTAGCTGACTTCACACGCGGGGGGAGGAATATCCGCTTCCGCTTTGCGCGGAGCCGCAGTGCGCCGCTTTGAACCCTTCCGCGGTGCTACCGACATCACCGTCGGTAGCCTGGTTAACGGAAGCGCGATTTAGCTGAGTCTAACAGTCTTAGCAAAGTCGCAGTTCCGTTGTTAGCCGAGTCATACCATGGGACGAGTTTTGTTCCTGAGGTTAAGTTCGCCCTATCGATAAACTCTAGGATTGAATCCGTCGCGATCGTAGATTATTGTTGTGGAAGCGCCATAGCAAGGCGTAGTCGATTTGGGGTGCTGTTCCACAAGGCCCAACTCTCGCTCAAGATGAGGAGATACCGTATTTATTCGAATATAAGGCGAGATTCTTTTTGAAAAATGTGTAGTCTCTAAGTCATACCCCGCCTTGTATTCAAAGCTCAGTATTTTTTCCGTTCAAAGCCAATAATTTTTTCCGTTGTTCTTGCGGTAGCGCCGGATTCACGTCGAATGGCTGCGGGAGCTTGAATGTTTCTACGGGTGTGCGTTCAAAGTCGGCGACTGCGATCACATCACTTGCTTCTTGCGTTTCTTCGAGGAACGCAATTGCAGCTCCCTTGTTTAAATGCTGGTACTCTTCGGTGAAATTAGTGACCAAAACGTGAGATTGGCGTTGCTTAAAGTGCGCAATGCCTCTTGCGACGGAGACACCGCGGTCGAGAAGCAACCTTCGATCACTCTCTACGATAGCGTCGATGTCAGAAGCAGCATCCTCACAGTAGACGGCGATCATCAAGCTTGCGCGGGGTGGCAGGGTGATGTGATCGTCGGCGATCCTGACAGCAGCACGGTGATCGGGGTCCGGCTGCGGCGTCGTGGAGTGATTGGAGGAAAATGTTATCGACTTGGTCTGCAGATCAATTATTGCGCCGTTGTCCATCAAAAAGTCCATTCCGAGAATCACGTCGCGGGAGCAGTTAGGCAGAACGACGAACGCCGCAGGGTACGTTGTGCCGTCTATGGTGACGCGCGATGTGCACGTTCCACTTGGCGTCACGAGGTGGCCTCCTGCTGTGCGTATGTGCGGACCGTCCCATCTGGTCATAACTTTCTTCAGTTTAGACGCAAATGGTCCGCTCATTACCGAATAGTCAGCTCCCGTGTCTACGAGGGCGACTACGTCAAAGCCGTCGATGGACACCTTGACGTCAGATGCAGTCGTCCTCGAGTTGCGGGTTCGTCGGGGCGTCGTATCTCTGCTTGTACGTGTTGATGGTCGGGCACTGTGCATCGTCGTTGTCGTCGTCTTCTCAACGGACGTCTTGGTCAGGTCGGGTACGCGTCGCGCCGTGTAGCTGTCGTCGTGTTCAGGAGTCTCGTTAGGGCTAGGTCGGGTCGTCGGGATGAGGGCATGTCGTGAATGATGGTCTTCAGCTAGTCGCTGCGTCGTTGGAGGGTTTTCATTTTTCCGCCGTTGTGCAACTTTACCTCCCGAAGTTGCTGCTTTTAGTTTCCCCCGCGTGGGCTGGGGGACCTTCCACGTGAGAAGTCAGCAGTGCTGCGGCGGTTTGGTGACTGAGACGGGTAGGGCGACGGTGAACGGTTGAAGCGGGCTGGTCCTCGGTTGGTGTTGGAGAGGTATTCTTCGATCTCAGCAGGGCGCTGGCCGTATCGGGGGCGTGGGGCGTCGACGGAGAACCCTCGCAAACCGAGCCTCTTGTAGGGACAGCGACGGTAGATGTGGTCGGCCTCTCCGCAGTGGTAGCACAGCGGGCGATTATCGGGCGTTCGCCACACGTCGGTCTTCCTTGGCGTCTGGTATTGGTCTACAGGGCGTCGGGCGGGCGGCGTTGGACGGCGGTATGGCTCAGCCTCTTGACGACGGGTTGGAGCAGGGCGGGGTTGACGAACAGCCGAGGAGTAGGTCATGGCTTGTGGTTCGCGGGGTGCTTCCGACGGCGTAGAAGTTCCCAGTGCGTTTTGGACTTCTTCTCGGATTACGTCGGTCAGGGAAGCCACTTGAGGTTGCGGCGTCGTTGGAAAAAGCTTCCGAAGCTCCTCCCTAACCACTGCTCGAATGGTCTCTCGCAATGTATCGGAGCTTCCATTTGCGGCACCGATGGTCTCCGAGAACAGCGCGTTGACAGGGCGGTCGTACTGCCTTGTTCGAATTTCTAGCGTCTTCTCCATCGCGGCCGCCTCAGACGCGAATTCCGCCACTGTCTTCGGAGGGTTACGGACTAGACAAGCAAAAAGCTCTTGCTTCACTCCTCGCATTAGAAACCGGAGCTTCTTTTCCTCGGTCATTTCAGGGTCCGCACGACGAAAAAGTCGCTTCATGTCCTCAACGAAAATCATGACTCCTTCGTTGGGGTGCTGCGTTCGAGTTTCAAGCAAAAGCGCAGCTCGCTCTTTTCTCACCACGGTAGTGAAAGTCTTAAGGAACTCCCTTTTGAATTGAGTCCAGTCGGTCAAAGAGCTCTCATGGTTCTCGAACCAAGTTCGAGCAGCATCTTCTAAGTAAAAGAAGACATGCCGGAAAGTTTCTTCGTCGTCCCACCTGTTGAAGATGCGGACGCGCTCCAGCTTCTCCAACCATTCTTCGGGGTCTTCAGCGGGGGCTCCCCGGAACGATGGCGGTTCTCGGGGCTGCTGCAGGATGATTGGCGACGTTGTTTCTTGCACCATGGTGTTGGTTGCAGCGTTCCTTCTCTTGGGCCCTTCTGGCAGAAGACCGAACTCGGGTAGTAAATCTTGCAGGCGGGGGCTGGCTCTTGTTGGACTGGCTTGGCGGCTTTTCGAGGTTGTAGTGGGCATGAAGGGTGCGTACCCAGCACCTCCACCAGATGTCACGAAGACAAGGACGATGCAGTGGTGTTGAATGAGAAACACGTTTATTGGAGCGAACTTGTGCTCCCCTAACAACTCAAAAGAATACAGAGGCGGCGAAGCAGCGGTCAACAAAGTGACTTGCACAGGCGAGTGACGTCGAATCGAATGCCCCGGCGTCCGCACTGCAGGCTTTTTATCTTTTGGCGCGCGTGGTTCTCGAAACGTCGATTCGCATCGAGAACATAGTAGATCCAAGAAGATTATTCTGGGCTGTTCACGTTAGATCGGAATGCTCTCCCTATCACAACAGATAACACATGCGGCACAGAAAGAAAGAATGGAACACGCGCTTCCCTTGGCGCAGAGATAACACAGACCGGCGCAGCCGGGCGGTAAAAGCAAAACACAAATAAACAAACCCAATGTATGGTTCGCGGCAATATATATATATATATATATATATATATATATATATATATATATATATATATATTTATATATATATGTGTGTGTGTGTGTGTGTGTGTGTGTGTGTGTGTGTGTGTGTGTGTGTGTGTGTGTGTGTGGCTAAGCAGCGCCAAAACAGGCCCAAAACAAATGTCGCTTAAAAGCAAAGAACAAAGCCGTCCCGCCGACGTGCCCGCCGATGCGAGCAGTCACCTGCGTGCGGAAAACGCTGGGTAATAGCCCCCTATCACCGCGCCATCTACTCTGTGCTCCGTGAGGGAAAAGTGCCCTCCCTATCCCCAGCCGCGTTGGGTGTTTCTTGTCCCGCAAGCTACGAAAGAACCGTTGGCAGGTAACGGTAGAAAGATTTGCTTTAAAAGTACTGTGGTTTTGTGTAGATTTAGGAATGCGTTAGAAACTGGTTCAAATGACTCTCCAAACCACCACCACTGTGTGCCTGGTAGCCCGTGATTAGGCATCTTCGACGCGTGAAATCGCAATTCGGTTTTTCGTACATGCGATGTAGGGAAGACATACATGATTTCTCCCGTCTCGCTCGTGGTTGCAACTACTACAAAAGCTAAGGTGTGGCAAGCTGGAACCTCGCTACCAAATTTGACTGCGTGCTAGCGGTTTGAACACAATTTACAATTGCGATATCCCTATTTTCAGTAACTCTTCGTGTGAACTACTTGATCTGCACTGGGAGATTTACGTGTCTACAGAAGCGCACGCGGCCGCCAACCCGACACACTTGGAAAGCCACGAGGAGAGGGTTCACCTCTAAATGTCTGTTAATTTCTTATAGGGGGAAAAATCCGAGCAGAGTTGGTGAGAGACAGAGAGAGAGAGAGAGAGAGAGAGAGAGAGAGAGAGAGAGAGAGAGAATAAACGTTTTTAAATTCGAACTGAATGGTGCAGGATTGTGAGGGCACCGGTCCGATGGGGCGCGTCCGCTAGTCCCGGATAATCATTACTGATTCTCAAGCAGCATGCCGCAGCTACCTACGCGGAAGAATATCAAGACCAGCTGCAAGAATCCTTCTCCAGCGACCCCGTCAACGCAAGATCAGTCTGGTTTGGGCGGCTGCCCACTCGTCCCTTCGCGGCAATGTCATGTCTCACACGACAGCCCGAGAATTAGCCTACCGGGCACCGCGAGACGTCTGGCTTCAAGCGACTCATCCCCTAGTAACATACCAAAGCATCACACAACACTACAAGCTGAGTCGGCAACAATATCCTCCTGCCCACCCGTCACTCACCAAGGAACAGGAACATAAACTCAGGCTTCTGCGGACAAACACGTTCCCATACCTATCTAAACTTCACGCCATCAACTCCACCCTCTACAGCGCCACATGCTCACACTGCGGTGAGATCTGTATCCTCTACCACATGGTGTGGGCCTGCCAGAAAAACCCATATGTCCGCCAAATCCCCAAACCTTCTCATGAGCAGTGGGAGAGAGAACTGGCCAGCTCCAGCAGCGAAACTGAGCTTGGGATGGTGGAACGTGCGGAGAAGGCAGCAAGCTCCAACGTAATCCTGAAATGAGGAATCCGACCACGTGCTCCCCCTTTTTTATTTTTTTTATTTTTTTTGCAAAATAAAGTTTACTCTCTCACTCCCTGGTCCTTGCTGGCTGCTCGTGCCCTCAGTATCAGCATGCGCTGTGTCGAGAGGTCCGAGCTGGACAGCCGGTCCCCCCACTGCTCGTATGCGGCACGGGTATTGGGTGTGAGGGATGGGGACTGTTGGCATTCCAAGAGCAGATGGTACGGGGTGCCCGGCGGCAGCAGAAGTCTCTGGTACTGTAATATTGGGTGGGGTAGATATGGTGGAGGAGGCTATAGGGAGGGTAGGCGTTTGTCTGTACCCGGCGGAGTGTGGTCGCTTCTGATCGGGAAAGTTAGGGGAGTGGGGTGGGGGGAATCGTGGACGGTCGTGTCTGAAGCACGAAAGGATGTCTGCTTAGCCATTAAGTGTATGGGGGTTCTTCTCCGTGTCCTGGCTCTTTTCGGAAATGGCCAGGAGGGCGTGTACTCGATTAGCGTCTCGACTGGGGCCAGTTGGAGCCAGACAAGCACAGACAGCGCTTGTCTGTGCTTCTTTTTTAGTCCTTGTCTTTTGCGCTGCTGTTTAAGATCAGCGTGTACTCGGGCAGCGGCGTGTGCCGCCTCATTTCCGTCGAGGGACTCGTGTTTAGGGGCCCAAACGATGTAGATGTCGGGAAGCTGCGTGATGGTATAAGGATCATGAGGGCTAAGGGTGATATGCGGCCGAGCTGAGAGTTGCGGCATGCTACTTGGGAGTCCGTAATGACTGTGATGTCATCATCATCATAATCATCATCATCATCATCATCATCATCATAATCAGCCTATCTCCGCCCACTGCAGGGCAAAGGCCTCTCCCATTAATCTCCAATTACCCCGGTCCTGGGTCAACTGCGACCAATTTATCCCAGTGACTTTGATGTATTCGCTGTTTGTTGTGGCTGCTAAGACCATGGCAATTTCCTCAGTGGTGTTTGTAAAGGGGGGCCATATCGTGGCGGCCGTGAGTACTGCTCCCTGGTGGTTAGTCACCGTGACTGCATGGCCCGGTTTGCGGGTGTAGCGTGCGGGGTCCATGTAGCGCGCCGTAGGATTCCCTGCGTGCTTCTTAGTAACCGCATCGGCCAGTGCTTTTTGCGGCGTAGTTTGTTTCAACGGGGGCGCATATTCCGCGGCACGGCAGCTACACGAATGTGTTGGCGGATGTAGAGGGGAATCGGCGAACGATACATGTCCTCGCCATAGTTTATATGAGGATTCACGGTATTGACCGGGAGAAAGGACTCCCCTTCGATATACACACACCACGACGTGGAGAGAAGATCGAGCACGGAAGGAAGTCGGAGAAGCAGCTTCCTTCTTCTTCCTGGAGCAGGACGGAGTAGCGGGCAGTCTCGTTTCTCCTTCGCAGCAAACGTCGAACAACGGCTCTTCAGTGTTGCGCGCGGACCGCCAAAGCCTGCCGACGCGATCGCTGCCACCAGTCGAAGGCTGCGTGGCGTCGTGCGCGGCGTTCCCTCTGAAAGATGCAGGTAAGAAACACCCTTGAGGTTAGAATGCCTACCCAACTCGCCAGCCTCCGAAGCATCAGCACAGTGAGAACCCAAATACTATCGACGAAAACAGTCTTTGCTGAGCAATGCCAACGCTGCGTAAGGGAAGATGAAACGGACTGCGCGGCCTTGTTGCCTGGGGGGTGTTTTGGGAGAACATGGCGTGGTGGTGGCTTGCTCACCGAGGTGGCGCCGATCCGCACAGTCCGCCGCGCCACGCCTGACCCCATGTTCGTTGATGGGTCGCCGATAACGGGGCGCTGGGCACTTTGCATGCGCTAAGGAGAAGGCGCTCTGCGGGCCGTGACAGCTCGCCGCGCCGCGGTGGGCCTGCCGGCGCCTCGGCACCCCTCACGCATCCGCTGCTGCGGCGGCGCTCGGCCGGAGGAGTGTAACGGAAACCGAGTGCGCGGGGTTCAGAGGCGTCGGTCTTTCTCGGGGCACCTAATCGCGAAAACTTAGGTATTTCTGTCCTTATGTCTCTCTGTGTCACTCGATTCAAAAGTGGAAAGAATGCTTCAACACGAAGTATATTTAATAGGCAAGGAGGCTCCGAACTACTAAGACTACTGCCACGTCTTATACGCGTCTACATTATTTAGCGCATAGGAAACCTGAGAGATATTAGAGGCAAACTTAAGTACATAACCGAGACTACCACCTTTCTTTGAATTAAGAATATGGATTGTATTGGTATTTTCGATGCCAAATTAACAAAGCTACGCGCGAAAGGCGGTTTTGAAGAAAGCCAAGATAAAAGCAGACACTTAAACAAAAGATGTCAGCTGGAACTGCTGCAAGCACAGCAATAACGAACGGTTCCAACAGATTGCGCGCGAGGAGGGCGAATGCGAGAAAATTGAATTGAGCAAACATCTGTAGCCCCGGAGTTCTGAGAGGGTTGTGGAAAAGCGTGATAGGGGGTTACGCGGCAGGGTCTGCAGTCGGCTACCATCTTCAGGCAATATTTGCAGCGAAGTAACCAGGTACGCGGCCTTTTTGTGTCAACGGCCTTCGAACTCGTCGAGTTTCGCGTTTGTTTAACATTTTGGTCGTAGGTGCCGTCCGCCATATTATTGTCGACTGCAAGGAAAACCCCGACCTACCACCCCTTCCAAGTTCCCTTTCCCCTGATAAGTGGGAGATACGGTTGTCTAGCGGTCGCCTGGAGGACCAAGCACCCCTTGTAACCCCGGCTATGACGGCGCGGTAACACATGGTTCCTTGAACTGAGGATCCACTCCCACCTTTACAGCTCAATAAATGTTTCATCTCTCTCTCTTGCCGACCTAAAAACACTGTAAATGTTCTATAGCTGCCTTATTTCGAACGCAGCCTTCTGTTCGAGGAGTATCGGTCCGTAAGACAGCTGTAACTACTGCCGTAACGAAAGTGCCTAACAACGAACCATGCTATGTACGCTCACCCCTCTAAAGGCTTTTATTCTATACAAGTGGTGCAAAAACAGACTTCGACAGAAGGGCTTCCGCACGCCCGAAAACCGGTTATAAATAACAGAGGCCGAATTCGATAGACAAGCGAGTTTTTACAGAACACCTTCCGTTTGGGGTTTGTTCTTACAGCGCGGAGAGGGAAGAAAACAAGCCGAAGAATAATGTGTAGCCGTGTAGAGTTTTAAGTATCTGCGTGTAATAGTTATCTCCCAATTCTCTTTAAAAATGTTTTTGTATATCCTAGTTCAATTCATGCTAGGGCCTCCCTCGTCTTCTGTGGCGCGGATATATATGATCCAGAAAACGGCTGCTGCATGACCTCGAATCTGTCTATCTGAAAGCAACTTAAATGTCATGTTTGTTCGGTAAAATAAAAGTTGCACTACGAGTTTCTAATAAGAAATTTTCTCAGTTTAGGCATCGGACTATGGAATTCAACGTTGCCCAAATGCAGTGCCCAAATGCAGGACAAAAAGGAAAGAAGGAAAGACCGACCTTAACCCGAAGGTACTAACGAAAGTCTTCGCTTCCGTACTTGATTCGCTGCAAACAGCATGTGGGAACGATAAATTGTGAAGCTGACATTCCTCATTTTGGCCTTGCGCCCCCGACTTCTGGCCAGACGTCGCCTCAGACTCTTCCGCAGAGACACCTTGTCACGTGGTCACAGTGGCGTTCCCAAGGGGGGGGGGGGGGGGCGAAGGGGGTGGTCGCCCCCCCCCCCCCCCCAAAGAGGTCCTCAGTTTCTTATTTTTAGTTTTTTTAAGCATTCCACTTGCGCGAAGTTAAATCCCAGCGGGTTGCACCGCATACGCGCACACGCCTCCATGGTTATCACCACCTCCGCAGAATTGGTGCAAGGAGGGGAGCGATTCTTTATTCGCCTCGCCCCCCCCCCCTCAAAAAAAAAAAAATAATAATCGCCCCCCCACCCCCCTCCCCCCAAAAAAAAACCGATCTCTGGGACCGCTACTGCGTGGTCACCTTCGTTCTTCAGCGTCTCTGAAACTCCCGACTTCTGCATGCAAAGACGCGTGTTGTTTTGACGGTGGACGGCTGGTACGAAAACCCGTGGAGTCGTTCCCATACCAACCGCGCCACAAAACTGTCGCATTTCAAATGAGATTCCGCGCCGAACCACGCCGAAGTGGGAAGCAAAGGGGGAAGGAAAAGAGGAGGGTCCGTCTCCAGATTAACGACCAAGCATTCTGTAAACTGTTCCCAAAGTCACGTACAAACGGGCATATTTGTCTTTCGCCCGGCGCCGTCGGCCGGGCTCCACGCAGGCAGAGCCATAGAGCACAACGGGTGAAGGTCGTACGAAGTGCAGCTCATTAGCGAGTACAATTCAGACGGCTGAATAATGACCAGATTTACCGGGTCGATATGGTTCCGGCGAACTCGCGCGCACTGTACGCGCGTGTACGGCATAACCACGCACGCACACGCCGCGCACAAACTGACTTGCTGCTCTCGAAGAGCGGAAGGCTGTAGCACCGCGGTTGTCCCAGGCGCTGCAGGCGACGAGCGCGACACCACGCAAATAACGAGTTCGCTTTTCCGTCGCGCTTTCCTATTGGTTACTTCAGACTCCCATCCGTGACGTCATCCAGTTTCCACCAATGAGAAACCGATTCAGACGATTCGAATGTCTCATTGCTGACGCGGTTAGGAGGTCTTGTTGAACGGTACCAGGCGGCGCTGTGGGAGCATCAAGCAGGACAGAGGGCGAGGAGGCGCTGTCGGCGCGTGCAACGGCTTGTACGATACCTGTGGCGTGTCGTCGGAAAGCAAAATGAAAACAAAATCGACACTCGCAGCAGCGGCAGTCGGTCGGCCGACGGTTTGTTAGCGGGAAAAGTAGACGAGGGGGGGAGTCGGCCTTAGGCAAAATCACGCTTGAGTACACCGCGGTGGCCGTGCGTGTTCGGCGGGGAGTCGTCGGTTGAGGGGGCGGGGGACGACAGGAACGCTTGTCGACGCGTCCAGCCGTGTCGACGATCGTCGGCGTCGTTGCCGCTGGAAAACTTTGCGGTGACGACGTCGACGGCAACGCGACGACGTGGACGACACGCTGCTCGCGGCGCTGCGCTGACGAGCGTTGTAACGGGAAGGAGGCGGCGGAAAGAAAGGGAGGGAGGAGCAGTCTTGAGGCCCGTGTCTGCCAAGGGCCGACCAGGAAGAGCGGGGGAAATGCGTAAGGGAAAGTTTTAATGTTACGAAAAAGGAAGAAGAAAACGTCTCTTGTAACCGCGCGGAAAAATTCTTTTCTGTTTTTTTTTTTCGTTTTATCCCAGCACTTGCTAGATTACTACTTTCCACTCATTGATTCTTTTTTTTTTTCGTTTCCTCTCTTTCTGATGCCTTTTCCATTGGAAAATGTACCTGTATCAGAAATCTTCCACCTTCACTGCAAGATTAGAAAGTATAAGGTTTCGTTGTACGATTCACATGATCCATTAGATACGCCTATTGTTTGGAACCATAGGTGCACTCATTGCCTGCGTGTGTGTGTGCGTGTACGTACAGCCCGAGTATCCAGTATTTTCCGCCGCATCCCTTCACCTTTCCACTCCACCGTTTTCTTTTAGCACAGCATGATGGGCTTTCTCTCGCAGTGGTAATTTTAGCGTGAAGCTCTAGTCGGTTCTCTCAAAGCAATTCCTCTCCGGTCATCGTCGATCCTGTCGAAAAAGGGGAGAGGGGTAATGTAAGAGTAAGAGGCGGCAAAAGCCTAGGAGGGAGGGAAGGGGGAAGGAACTGGATTGTCTTGGATTGGGTGGATTTTCCAACTGCAAACGCAAATGTGAGTAACCACTCCAATGGAAATGTTGGTACGAAATTGGACAACCACCAATGTCGTATTGCCTTCTTGCCGGAACAGTGAGTTAATTTTCTTTTTGCCGTTGCACAAATATAACGTCCCCTTACGTCCCGTCTTTTATTCTCATTGTAAGGAGCTCGCTCCAATGGAAGACAAATCTCATTCAACCAAAATACGTACTTACGCAAAAATAATTCGGTTTAAAACCAACATAAACGTCCCCTTTTATCACACACAAGGTTCCCCTTTTCTATAGCCTTCGTCCCCTTGTGTGCTGCATTTTCTCTCACTTTAGTTTTTCGCGCCATTTCTTTCTGTAGCAGAAAGTGTATCTTTACTTTCGCCATCCTTTTTTCTCTCTTGATCACTTCAAGTGCGGTCTTTTTTAGCTTTTTGTCCCTTCTGCTGTGCTCTACTTTAGGTTCTTTTTTGCTGTTCTTCTGTGTAAAAATCAAGCCATATAAGCTGACACTAGCTATGGCGAGGCAATCATTAAAGCTTGATACGCTTCCCTCCTCGCTGCTGCAACGTCAGAGCACTGCGTGACTTCCTCACACTCAGCCGTTTTACAAATTACTAATCACCACCAAACATGCCTCCCTCATCCCTGCCAGCCAGCTTGAACGTCGTGCACGGATTTTACGGAGATGGATTGCGCAAGCGGATCTCATCCGCAAAGTCGTCGGAAAAGAGCAAACAAAATGAAGACCGATATTACGAGCTTGATAAATCTCCCTCCCTCCCGCCTCTCCCCCTCCCTCTCTCCATCTGCCTATGTGGTTGCAAAGAATCGTTCCCCAAACTTTGCTGGTTCGTAGATGAATGACTGTGACCTGTGCGAGTTGGTACAACAGCGATGTGTCCTGCATGTCTTGTGTTTTAGGTGTTTGTGTAAGTTAAACCTGACTCTCATCGGAATCCATAAGAGGATGGACTGCAGCGTCCTTGCCCTGTTATTCCATGGGCGGTGTTCGTGGCGGCACCGTCGAGCGAGCGAGCGGCAGTCGTGACGAGCGCGGGGCGAGATATCGCGCGGCCGCGATCCTCGCTGCACGAGCTCGGTCTCGTTGGCCGGCAGCGGCGCGACGAGGCGGCAACAACAGGCCGCTTCTTCCACCTCCGCTTCCTCCTCGTTCATCGGTGACGCCTGGCAGCGGCATGCTGCTGCAACACCCACTAGTTCAGAAGGTCATAAGCTCCACCTTGCCTCCTCGTCGGAGCCACGCGATTGGATTGGCTATCCTGAGCACCATGGTGTTTTGTAAGGCCTTTCGGGAGTCGCCCCACATATTGGCGGAGAGTGGCCTCATGCTGGTGGCTCTGTTCTAAGGCCTCCTTTCTATCTGGTAGTAGTTGTCTCCTCGCTTCCGGTTTACCTTGCTCGCCAACGTGCCGTACTGGACAACGCCTGCCAGAGGCACAAAACCAAAACGTGATGGCTGACCTTTCACTGAGAAAGGAGGGGCGTCGAGCGCGTGAAATGTGAAAATGAAGCGTCTGCAGCTGAGGAAGCGAGCGAGAAAGGAAGCCGGCATGCCTGGCACGGTGCGTGGAAAGTTATTCTTTGGTCAATCTCCCCTCCTCCGCGGGTATCGCGCCATGTGTTGGTACAGAGCATATTTCTGTTTCCCCACCAGCTTGAACTGAACATTTTCGCAAATTATACAGCCACGAAATACGGTATGCCATCCGAGAAATTCAACAAAATCAACTGGAAGGCATCGCCATCCCCATCGTCTGGTCCCTGGGACACAGCTTTGGGGTACATGGCAACCACACGGCTTACACCACCGCCCCGGAGAGACTTAACACACCTAAAGTAGTTTCCAGTGCCCCATTTTAACACCGCCACGACCAGACTGGCAACTTTACCTGAGGAAATTCAAGGCAGAGAGTCGCAAGAGGCTGCAATATACCACCCCGGTGGGTGTACTAGGCACGCTCAAGACGGCCACACTCTGGGGGAGGTGACAGCTGATAAAATATATGCTAACACTGCACTAACCCCTCATGTAGTACATAAATGGAGCGATGGAGCCAGCTCGCGCATCCAACGCTGCCCCTATTGTGACGAGACATGCATACCTAACCTATATCTTTTGATATGGCACTGTCCACGCTTCAAGGGTGGTCTCGATCTACTATTGTACCTCGGTATCCCACCCACAGATGAAGAAGCGCATTTGCAACGCGTTCAGGCAGACCCCACAGCGCTAGAGAAAATAATTGAATACTCACTAACCAGTGGTCTCTACACGTTAGTGTGATAACCTGAACCGACTCCTGTCATAAACGTAGCCCCTATCGCTTCACGAAATCTACGAACTATATCTTCACGGAACAATGAACTTTAAAATGCTGTCCACCATTTCAAGTGATTGAACCTTGAACAGTGATACATTTTCGTTTATTTCTTACCTCCGTGTCCCTCTCTTTCCCCACCAGGGCAATCATGTTGTACTTTTACAATTAAGCTAGTCCTCCTGCTCCACCAGCTGACTGCGGGAGTTCTGTCAGCCTGAAATAAGATGGCCCTCCAATTTGGTTTAGCAACCAATTTATCGTAGCCAATACCCTGGCTCATTCCGCCGTAGGTATGCGCTTTGTCATCTTAAGTGCGGATCACTTTAGGGGCCCGGCTGGTCGTCGTAGCCCGTCCGGGGTCACTCACCCAAACACAGGCTTCGTAAAGATCACCGACCGCTTCCCCTGGTCGCGATCGAACCTGGCTCTCTCGCGTTTCGAAGCTGATGTCAATCGCAACGCGCCACAGAGGCACAGGCTACTATATGCAATGTGTTGGGGTGATCTTTGCGCTGCGCCGTTGCCACGGAGGCAGCCGTTGATAGGCCAAAATAAATACACAATAGCATAAAATAAAGAAAAAGTCGCGAGTTAACGAAACAATTGCCTTGAATTAATGAGAACTCAGTCCAGTGTCTCTTTATAGACCATTTCAGGGGCTGCGGTGGCCTCTCTTGACCACTTTCGGTATCAACGCAAGGATGATACTGAAGCTAGTCAAAAGAGGGCGCCACAGACCCTCTGGCGAATCAGTGCTCGACACTTGAAAGCTTTCAGATTGAGTGGAACTCCTTTAATATATACCTGCTATACTGTCCTTTTACTCAGTAGTAACAATATACACGAGTCCTTCGCTCCAGGCGCAATTAGAGCTCCGCGCAGGACATTATAACTACCGAATGGGAGCGCGAGGAAAGGAAAAGTATGTAATGCACTGTGGCCCGCCGTGATTAGACGCTGGTATGTTTAAAACAACAATTTCTCATCGCAAAAAGGGGCTATCAAAGCCTGGATATTCGTGCGCCCTCAAAGGTTCAACAGGCGTGCGTACGCACGCCCGCATGCCCGCCTACACGCACACTCACGCACGCGCACACACGCGCGCACACACACAAAAACGCACATACACGCATATACCCACGCACACACACATACACGCACGCACACGCACGCACACGCACACGTACGCACACGTATACACATGCAAGCACACACGCACGCATGCAGGCGCACTCGCACGCACGCACGCACGCACACGTGCACGCACGCGCACGCACGCACAAAAATAAATTAAAAGTTATAAAACGCCGTAGATCCAGCGTTTAGCCAAAATCTCAACAACGCCCACAGGAATGCAGCGTATGGGAACTCAGTTGAGTGACAACAAGGCAATTGCAGTCAGCCTACAATGAAAATATTGGGTTATTTAGAACACCGTAAACATCAACCATTATTCTCATAACTAAATCAGCTAACACAAAATAAATTTCCCCTGTAAAGGGTTTTACACGCCGGAACAGCACATTGCGTGGCTATGATGTGCGCCGTATAGGGCTACGGATTAATTTAGACCCCCAGGGGATATGTGACGTGTGTGCTGCGAAATTCGGCACACGGGTGTTTTTAAAGCGAAGCTTTAATGCTCTCACTGATGGCGTACGTGACGCTAAAACGGGTGAAGTGAAATAATAAATTAAAGCCGTTTCACTCAACGTGAAAGTTGACGGAAGTGCAGAGCAGTGGTTCGCCATAATGGGCTGTAGCGCCGCTATCTTCTCACTGCTACCACCCAGTGCAATTCAAATTTCCCGCCTCCGCAGTGCTCATGCGCCCCATGCCTGAAACAGCGCTATAGTCCTGTGCTTTTTGTGCTTGCTCCATCCGCCCGTGCTGGCGTTGCAGTGCCACTTTTTGTTTGCTTACTACCGCAAAAACTAACCCAACGAGCGTTCCTAACTAAATGAAAGCGGGTGCTGCCGGTTAGTTACATAAATTTTGCGTCAACGGTACCTGCAGTTTTTTTTTTTTTTCGAACGGTTTCGGGGTTTCGTACGGTTATGACTATTTAAATCGCTTGGTTTTTTAAGCCTCTGTGGGACGCTCTACGACGGAACGCCGGGCTCTACTTGGATCCGTTATCTCGCTTCGCCAACTGATTCCGACAGTCGCTTGACATCGAGCGTTACATCGAGCTACGGCGAAAAGGCGAGCCCCTAAAGTGCTCTGCACTTAAAAATTATGCTTATGCACCCATCCGTCTTACGGCGACAATGGTTGAACACGGAGCTTTCTCGTGATGGATCAACTTTCTTTAAATGGGGCCCATCTTTCGTCTCACTGCAACAAATGCACGGCGTGTGAGCCGATGTTTTGCCAGGCCAAGATTCCATGCAGAAGCCGGGACCAAACAGCCCGTGAACTCTCGGAGGCCTATCGCATAAAGAAAAAAAAATTACGCCCACCTCCCGTCGCGGGAACCCTGGTGTGATGCGACGCTGAGGGGTTTCAAGCGCAAGCGGAGAGCAACCGTCGACCGAAAGGCCGCCGGACAGCGGCACACCGGTCATATGCGCAGCGCACCCGAAGGAGGGGAGACCGCGGAGAGAGAGAGTGCCGCGGATATATACGACGCAACACAATCCAACACAACCCACTTTAATCCAATCCAATCCAAATCCAATCCAATCCAAGTCAAGCCAAGCTAAGCTAATCCAATCGAATCCAATCCAATGCTCTCGCGAGAGAGTGTTCGCTATCGAAGAGGAGAGGGGGAGAGTGGCTGCGGACAACAACGGACGCACGCAGACAACAACGGACGCACGCAGGAAGGACAGGGCCGCCAACAAGAGATGCTCTGAGTGTCGCATCTAAAAGAGGCGATTTTTGTTAGCGATACGTCTATATCTCTGTATGCCTGCGAAATGAATTGGTTTGACAGCGCCCTCTCGTAGCCTCCTAAAGTGGTTAGTGAAGTTGTGCGCACAGCTCATCTGCGCATCTTCCTTGTTTCTTTTCATATATGTACATCGTTGCACGTCATGGCAATAAAACCAGACGTTAGTTAGCGCATATACTGCCCTCTTTCTTCGGTTCGTCCATTTTTAGCGCTAAAACCATGTTGCTTATGTAAGGATTCTGTGCCGCCGTTGTGCTAAAAGGTGGGCCTCGTTCCCGTTTGCTTCACAACTACACGTAAACGAATTGGTGAGAAGACATTTTACCACAGATATGTAACTAGCCTTGCGTCAATGTACAAAGGAAGGAAGAAAGGATAAGACAGTATAGAAAAGGCAGGGAGGACCACCAAAGAAGAGTCCGGCTGGCTACCGTACACATGGGGTCTGGGTAAGGAGGGTTTTAAAAAGAAAGAAAGGGTATGTAAAATGTGGACTGGAGACTGAGGATCCAGGACAGAACAAGTAAAGCTACCTACAGAGACAATGTTAAAGGGACTCATGTATCTCTATAATACGGAATACATCCAGTACCTGTAAAGTCGGCTGCACTACTATACACAGGTGCATTGCGGTCGCATCATGTATCGCGTTTTTCTTCCATTCTTCCTTATCGATTCTGAAGGTACCAATCATCCACAGCTGCACTGTTACAGCGATTAAATGTTTCAAAGGCGCTACGTCTTCTGCCGTTAGCGGCACCTTTTGCTCGGGTGCTCACCAGGATTATTCCTTCGCATTCAGACTGCTGGCGGGAAATTCAAGTTACTCAACAGTGCAATGGTCGTCTAATTTTCTTTCCTGATTTCGACGCTGCGATATTGCGATGGTCGAGGCGTTACTTCTCTCTGCAGACAGAGTTAAGAGTATCGCGCCTCGCCGTTTCCCACCACAGCTAACCTGCAGTGGTCAGCGCTAACGTGAATGCCTCGGGATCGTTTATTAGGGCCAGGTACGATGAAAAACAGGTATGGTGAAAAAAAAACACGGAAACGGCTCCCTTGCATGCTGTGAAGCAAGGGGCACACACAATTAGCGAAAATAAAACGTTGCAGCATTCACTAATTTCTATGATCCCTGAAAACACCCTCACTAAAAGCGAACTTCCTATATCGCTATAGGTGTTCATAAGTCGAAAAGTGAGACCTCACGCCAATTATTTTGTGTGTGTGCGTGTGTATTTGGTTCATTTGTACGTGTTTCCTGGCGATTTCGTCAATAAAGATTAGTTGAAGTCAGCGCCCGTCCGACCCCTCGTCTTTTGCACTTGTCTTTTGCGCTGTGCATTCTAGTCGAATATCAATCCCCAACAAACCCAAGCTTCCGCTCAGTGTATCCTAAAAATCGCTTTTTTAACCAACAGGTTTTGAGCGACTTTTTACGACTATAGTCTATCTTGGGCTACCTAAACGCGCAAATTCCGGTCTGTCTTTGTGTCTGCCTGTCACTCGGTTCGGTGACCCTGCCAAAAGCTGAAAGAAGGCTTGATCAAGAGGTATATACCGTGTTTGCGCGAGCCTAACGCGCATCGTTTTTGCCAGAAGTAGCCTTGAGATTTGAGCGCGTGTTACAACGGGGCTCAAAACCGACGTCGGCTTCAAAGACGCCAACATGGACACGAACGCCTCCCAAAATCCAACTCAATCCAGTCCGAAACAATCCGTCAACATCACGTGAGTAAATATTTGTGCACCTATTCCTCAATGGGCCCACGTTAGCCAGCAGCTGCACATATTTCTGCTGTTGCAATGAGTCCCTCGTTTCGCTCATTATTACTCCTAAGAGGCACCACTATGAATTGTTCATCAAGCACAATGTAAGTTATTTGTTGACAGCGAGGAGAACCGAACTGCATCATGCACACCGGGCGTCCCGAAGACATGAGTATGCGACTGACATGAACAGAGCAGAACCACATTTTCATTCAAAGTATCACCGGACTTCAGCACGGATGTTTGCAGCAACATTAATATTTCCGCGTAGAATTCGTGAACTAGCATAGAATGAACCAACGGCCCGTCGTGCCTAAATTTTTAAGGACAAGGCATTTTAAATCGCAAACATTAATAAATATTGCTGGCTTCAGTTTTAATGCCAGCAGGAGCTGGATAAGCATGTTCACGAAGCACAAGAAATTTCGGCTCCCGAAGTTGCGTTCATCAAATAAGACGCTTTCTGCCAGGTGCGAGGTGTCATGTCTTTCACACCTGCGCGGTACAATCGGCGTAAAATTGTCTTCGAAATTTCCTACGTAAACTTACCCGCACGTTATAATCGGGGACGGGTTAGAATCATGCAAATACGGTATACGCAGTATTCTTCAAGTTTATTGAAACTGCTGGCACGGATCAAACATGTCCACACTATTCGGCATTAAGGAAACCTCGGCCATATCAGAGGCAAAATACATGAATATAACCGAGTGTGCCATCCTCCTTTTAATTAATAATGCACATTTAATTGGTTTTTAAGGTACCAAATGCCACAACTATGCGTTAGAAAACGTCGAGGAGGAGGAGACAAAAGGAAATATTAAAACAGAACATGCCGGCTCGAGCTGTTCCAAACGCAAGAGAAACAAAAGGCCCAAGAAATTCACGCCGGCAGTGCGGTCGCAGGAAATTTGAATTGAATTGAGCCAACCTCCACCCCATTCATCATGAGGGGAGTGAGTTTAGAGTGAAAGAGCGAGGTAGTAGGAGGAGAGGGAATAAAACCACCCTTGGGACAACACACTTCTGACTCACACAACAGACACATTGAAGTTACCTTAGCTATGCTACGGATAGGCCATACACATGTGACACACTCGCACCTGCTCACTGGATCTCCAAGACCCCTGTGTGGCAGATGTGGGGAGGGCCTATCCGTGATACACATCGTCATTCAATGCAAGGCACTCGACATTACATGACGCAAACATTTCAGAGAACTCTACAGACAACATATTCCATTACATCCGTCATACTTTTTAGGAGACGATGCCATGTTTTCTGTTCAGCGCACCTGTAAGTTTCTATCAGAAGTTCACTTCTTATAGCTCATCTCATACCACACATATTTTTACCCCTGGTCCTATACATTAGCCATCTTATTTATCTTTTAACCACTCTCGGTCTTCATCCTGGCCCTGTACACCAGCCGTGCTCATAGTCTTCAAATGATTTTATTCGTGTTCCTTCAAACCAATTTTAGTTGTCACCTATTCATCGAAACACTTTCTTGGCGCCCTTGGCCGTAGTTGGCCTTGCGTCATTAACATTCAAACATCATCATCATCACCATCATCAGGAGCAGGAGGAGGGAGAGGGTGCTACGTGGCAGGGGCTCCAGAAGATTATCGTCTCCGATGGCAAGCAAGCAGACACGCGCCAATTTTGTAAATGGAAACTTATAACCCCTACTCAAAACCTGAAAGCGGATCGTTCCTCGCAGCGTCACTCTGACTTTGAAGCTCAGCCAAGGTCAAGCCAGCGTCTCTTCGCGCGGTTCCGCAGTGAAAGCGGCTAATCTCTCGTTCTTTGTAAGGGGAGGGGTGCGGAAAGGGGGATGGGGGAAACAGTTCTATCTGAAAACGACACAAGGAGGCATTGGCGTATCCAAATTCAATGCGCGTTCACGCCGACAGCGCCGACTGCGCCGAGCAGCGTCTGTGCGTTGTGTTGTGGTGCAAGTAAAGTAGAATTAGTAGTACGAAACTTTAATGAGCCATCAAGTAGGAGTGGTTCCCTAGTCCGGGAATCCAAGTGATGACCGGGCGACCGACGCCCTAGATACCAGAAGTTGCTGGACGTCCAGGTGGTCGCTGGTAATCAGGTTCTTTCACAGCTCAGGAAGGGGGAGGGGGAAGGAAAGGGTGGGAGGTCGGGGTTATGCGCACAATCGAGTAAATTGTGGGCTAGTGTGCCAGGCTCAGATAAAAAAGTCAATGGGCAGGGGGGGGGCCGGGTTCATTAAGTCGGAAACATATGGTGTAGGCGAATTAGATGGACGAAGGAATCCGTTTGGATGTAACGCGCGTTCACTTCGCGCTCTCGGCGCGACAACCTAGCTTTTTCTCAACTACCTTGGTTTAACCGCGTTAAACCAAGGCAAATTTATACGTAAATTCCGTGTCACCTCTATCCCACGTGCTAAAGAGCTTCGCTGGTTATCCACCTTCCCACAGTGAAATGGCTCATGACATTTTTTAACGCCAGAGCTGATAACTTTTGATTCCCCCGTCGAGCGTTACCAGAAAACTCAGCTCAGCCTAGCGCACGTGACCGTGCGCCTCGTGAGGAGCTCCCGGCGTCGTCCAGGCTTGCGCGTGGGCTTGCCCCACGTAAAGATCTCGCAAAAAAAAAAGATAAAAACTACCGAGTGCACGTGAGCGCGCGCCTGGCGTCGGCCAGCTCGACCTTCGAGAACACTCTCTCCAGCGTTCGTGGAGTGATCTCTAGCATGCTGTTCTCCTCGACAGTTCACGTGCGTTCGCGCCTGAAGGGGGGAGCACAATCGCCGAGTTCTCGAAGCCGGTTGCCGCGGGTTCTAGCTCGAGCTAACGCGGTCCACTTTGGGAGAGATGGTGCAAGCCTGCGGACAAAATGATCCGGGCCTGCCAGTCGTGAACTTTCAGCGGAAAGTTCGGGAATCCATGAGAGGTGGAACAGCCGGATCTCCGATGAAGGGAGAGGGGCCGGCAGCTCATGATGTTTCTCCAGCCTTGCACCACTATACTCCGGTACAAGCTAAAGGAGCCATGAAGACAAAATACAAGTTGGGTTTATTAGAAAGACTGCTTAGTCCTGATAACAATGATACCAATATCATCGCAATCTTCGAACAAATAACGGAGATATTGAAGAACACGTGTGAAGCAGTCGCGACCCCCTGGCCAATTTCCCGAAACTTTTCTATGACGTCACGGAACCTTGTTTGTGCGATTGACGGCCGCCTAACTGACCTGTCGCGACGACACATGACTGGACGTCTGTAATGGGGCCTCTAGTTTCATTTGACCGCATCACTTGAATGCTAACGCGCAGTTAACGCACTGAAAATTATGTTTTCCTGTTGGCCCGTATGACGTCATTCTTGCTCATAACACGTCACTGTGGCGCAAAATTTGAAAGTTTTTAAATACTTCTTGCTTTTTTTTCGTTAAAAAACATATTTTGTGTTTGTAATGGAGCTGAGTGAGATACTGAATTCTAGTTCTTTCAAATTAAACAAAGTTGTATTTTTGCGCTGTGCCTCATCAACGCAGCGGGATGTTACTCCGCGCGGCGCGAGTAGTGCGTTACTGGGAATAACACGAGCCGTTTCCGTGATTTCTCGAACTTAATACGCTGATAAACTACTGCAGCGACGAAAAACAAACTACGTGAGAAAAGGCAGACGATATCACGCCTTCATAGAATCTAATTTCACAACGCACGCGCTTGTTGACATCCGGGTCCGTCGCTTAGGCGGAGTGATACCGTACATCAGCTATTGCCGTTCTTAACTTATTCCCGAGTATACTGCAAGCTGCGTCATCTTTTTCTCACCGCCCACTTCTCCGTCCTTACAAGTACAAACTTCTCGTTTTTTGTTGTTTTCGAACACCGATTGCAGGTTCCGGTAACTGCGTGTATACGGTGAGCTCATCCTACTCGTTGCGCGGTCATCGCAGGAAGGCTAACGAGACCTCCTATCACGTAGAAGAGACAGAGGTTGTTAGCACCGCTATCGTTTGCGGAACTAGAAAGCTTAGCACACGCGTAGAAAACCAGAAGAGCGGGACGTGCGCGGGGAGCCGCTGCAGCGGAAACGAAGCGGCCGTGCCGGCAGGGCGTGCGACGGCGTTGTTTGTGGTCGTCGATAGCATCGGTCAACAGCCGAAACTGCAGCGCGCCGCTGACAGGCCGCAGCGCAAACAGGCGTGCTGTCCGCTCAACGGGCAACACAGGTGGCACGCCGTGCGGCAAATGCGTGCTAGGCGACACGCCGAAGCTAATAATCTGGTGCGACAGACAAAACCGAACCAAGTTATAACTACATACCAACTGCCTGCTAGTTACAAAGCGGAATGACATTCGCCTTGGTTTTTTGTGAGAACCGTCACTGTGTAAAACTATCTTCGTTCATAGCTTCGTACTTGAAATACCTTACGACACGTTGTGGACGGAGAAAGCAACCATGGTAACTGTGATGGTACAACTCCCCTCACGTCATAGCCCGTGAGTTAATCCGCTCAGTTATACCCGTAATACCGAAAACTATATATAATTGAGTATGATTGATTGGTTATGGGGTTTAATGCGCCGACGCCACTCAGGGGATGAGGCGTGCCGTAGTGGACGGCTCGGGAGTAATTTTTACCACCCGGGGATCTTTAACATGTATCCCCCCATATATATATATATATATATATATATATATATATATATATATATATATATATATATATATATATATATATATATATATATATATATATATATATAAGACCGAAATAAGAATTGGCAGTCAAGAAGACCTCGGAAAGCAAAGGGGAGGATGTAGTAGCTCAAGATAAATAATTTGGAAAATAAGAAAGTGGAGAAAAAATGCCCGCCAGGTGGGATCCGAACCCACGACCTCCACTTTCTGATTTTCCAAATTCTTTATCTTGAGCTACTACATCCTCCCCTTTGCTTTCCGAGGTCTTCTTGACTGCCAATTCTTATTTCTGTCTTATTTTCAACGAGCCCCTCATTTCCTATTCTGATTCGCTACACACACATATATATATATATATATATATATATATATATATATATATATATATATATATATATATATATATATATATGTATATATATATATATAGTAAGGAAATGAGGGGCTCGTTGAGGAAATACAGAAAGATAGGTCAGCAGTCTACAACGCCAAAGGAGGCATGGGGGTGTGGTTGGGCTCTTTTCTTTTTCGCTACGGTTAATGAAGTAACCATTTCTTTTTAAATATACAGAAGAAAGAAAGAAAGAAAAACACGCGCCCAGAGTGGGGACCGAACCCACGCCTTTCGATTACATGTTGAATGCCTTACCAATTCGGCTATCTGGGCGACTGTGTTCTCCTTCACTTTCTGGGCTATTTATATTTACTAGAAGTGTATCTGACGCTTGAGGGTGGTAGCCAGCGCCACTCTGACTACACGGGGAGAAGGGGACCTTCTTTTCAACCCGCGGGGCGTGACTCAAACGTCTACAGCCTGTCATGAGCGGGTAACTGGCGGGAAGCCCTCTTATGCTACCTAGGCATCAAGGCTGCCAGAACCGAGACCCTCGCTAGGCTTTCACAGAATAATATAGTAAGGAAATGAGGGGCTACCCTCAAGCGTCAGATACACTTCTAGTAAATATAAATAGCCCAGAAAGTGAAGGAGAACACAGTCGCCCAGATAGCCGAATCGGTAAGGCATTCGACATGTAATCGAAAGGCGTGGGTTCGGTCCCCACTCTGGGCGCGTGTTTTTCTTTCTTTCTTTCTTCTGTATATTTAAAAAAAATGGTTACTTCATTAACCGTAGTGAAAAAGAAAAGAGCCCAACCACACCCCTATGCCTCCTTTGGCATTGTAGACTGCTGACCTATCTTTCTGTATATATATATATATATATATATATATATATATATAGCGAATCAGAAAATGGGAAATGAGGGGCTCCGTGAAATAAGACAGAAAATAAGGGTTGGCAGTCAAGAAACCATCGGAAAGCAAAGGGGAGGTTGTGGTGGGTCATAGAAAGAGATGAAGAATTTTTTTAGTCGAAAAGAAAGTGGTGAAAAAATGCCCGCCGGGTGGGATCCGAACCCACGACCTCCAGAATACCGGTCTGGTGCGATAACCACTACGCTACCGGCGGGGCTGATTCCCCAGCACTTTCTCGGGTATTTATGTTAAGGTATTTTTGTTTCCTGCACTTGGGGGTGGTAGCCAGTGCCACTCGGAATACTCGGGGTGAAGGGGACCTTCTTTTTAACCCCCGGGCCGTGACTCGAGTGTCTACGACATGTCGAGAGTGGTCGACCAGCGTTGAACCCTCTTAAGCTCCCTTTGGCACCAAGACTGCCAGAACAGAGGCCCTCGCTAAGCATGTAGCGAATCAGAAAATGGGAAATGAGGGGCTCCGTGAAATAAGACAGAAAATAAGGGTTGGCAGTCAAGAAAACCTCGGAAAGCAAAGGGGAGGTTGTGGTGGGTCATAGAAAGAGATGAAGAATTTTTTTAGTCGAAAAGAAAGTGGTGAAAAAATGCCCGCCGGGTGGGATCCGAACCCACGACCTCCAGAATACCGGTCTGGTGCGATAACCACTACGCTACCGGCGGGGCTGATTCCCCAGCACTTTCTCGGGTATTTATGTTAAGGTATTTTTGTTTCCTGCACTTGGGGGTGGTAGCCAGTGCCACTCGGACTACTCGGGGTGAAGGGGACCTTCTTTTTAACCCCCGGGCCGTGACTCGAGTGTCTACGACATGTCGAGAGTGGTCGACCAGCGTTGAACCCTCTTAAGCTCCCTTTGGCACCAAGACTGCCAGAACAGAGGCCCTCGCTAAGCATGTAGCGAATCAGAAAATGGGAAATGAGGGGCTCCGTGAAATAAGACAGAAAATAAGGGTTGGCAGTCAAGAAAACCTCGGAAAGCAAAGGGGAGGTTGTGGTGGGTCATAGAAAGAGATGAAGAATTTTTTTAGTCGAAAAGAAAGTGGTGAAAAAATGCCCGCCGGGTGGGATCCGAACCCACGACCTCCAGAATACCGATCTGGTGCGATAACCACTACGCTACCGGCGAAGCTGATTCCCCAGCACTTTCTCGGGTATTTATGTTAAGGTATTTTTGTTTCCTGCACTTGGGGGTGGTAGCCAGTGCCACTCGGACTACTCGGGGTGAAGGGGACCTTCTTTTTAACCCCCGGGCCGTGACTCGAGTGTCTACGACATGTCGAGAGTGGTCGACCAGCGTTGAACCCTCTTAAGCTCCCTTTGGCACCAAGACTGCCAGAACAGAGGCCCTCGCTAAGCATGTAGCGAATCAGAAAATGGGAAATGAGGGGCTCCGTGAAATAAGACAGAAAATAAGGGTTGGCAGTCAAGAAAACCTCGGAAAGCAAAGGGGAGGTTGTGGTGGGTCATAGAAAGAGATGAAGAATTTTTTTAGTCGAAAAGAAAGTGGTGAAAATATATATATATATATATATATATATATATATATATATATATATAGTAGGGAAATGAGGGGCTCGTTGAGGAAATACAGAAAGATAGGGCAGCAGTCTACAACGCCAAAGGAGGCATAGGGGTGTGGTTAGGCTCTTTTCTTTTGTCACTACGGTTAATGAAGTAAACTTTTTTTTTTTTTAAGACACAGAAGAAAGAAAGAAAAACACGCGCCCAGAGTGGGGACCGAACCCACGCCTTTCGATTACATGTCGAATGCTTTACCAATTCGGCTATCTGGGAGACTGTGTTCTCCTTCACTTTCTGGGCTATTTATATTTACTAGAAGTGTATCTGACGCTTGAGGGTGGTAGCCAGCGCCACTCTGACTACACGGGGAGAAGGGGACCTTCTTTTCAACCCCCGGGGCGTGACTCGAGCGTCTACAGCCTGTCAGGAGCGGGTAACTGGCGGGAAGCCCTCTTATGCTACCTAGGCATCAAGGCTGCCGGAACCGAGACCCTCGCTAGGCTTTCGCAGAATAATATAGTAGGGAAATGAGGGGCTCGTTGAGGAAATACAGAAAGATAGGGCAGCAGTCTACAACGCCAAAGGAGGCATAGGGGTGTGGTTAGGCTCTTTTCTTTTGTCACTACGGTTAATGAAGTAAACTTTTTTTTTTAAGACACAGAAGAAAGAAAGAAAAACACGCGCCCAGAGTGGGGACCGAACCCACGCCTTTCGATTACATGTCGAATGCCTTACCAATTCGGCTATCTGGGCGACTGTGTTCTCCTTCACTTCCTTCACTTCCTTCACATGTAATCGAAAGGCGTGGGTTCGGTCCCCACTCTGGGCGCGTGTTTTTCTTTCTTTCTTCTGTGTCTTCAAAAAAAAAAAAAGTTTACTTCATTAACCGTAGTGACAAAAGAAAAGAGCCTAACCACACCCCTATGCCTCCTTTGGCGTTGTAGACTGCTGCCCTATCTTTCTGTATTTCCTCAACGAGCCCCTCATTTCCCTACTATATTATTCTGCGAAAGCCTAGCGAGGGTCTCGGTTCCGGCAGCCTTGATGCCTAGGTAGCATAAGAGGGCTTCCCGCCAGTTACCCGCTCCTGACAGGCTGTAGACGCTCGAGTCACGCCCCGGGGGTTGAAAAGAAGGTCCCCTTCTCCCCGTGTAGTCAGAGTGGCGCTGGCTACCACCCTCAAGCGTCAGATACACTTCTAGTAAATATAAATAGCCCAGAAAGTGAAGGAGAACACAGTCGCCCAGATAGCCGAATTGGTAAGGCATTCGACATGTAATCGAAAGGCGTGGGTTCGGTCCCCACTCTGGGCGCGTGTTTTTCTTTCTTTCTTCTGTGTCTTACAAAAAAAAAAAAGTTTACTTCATTAACCGTAGTGACAAAAGAAAAGAGCCTAACCACACCCCTATGCCTCCTTTGGCGTTGTAGACTGCTGCCCTATCTTTCTGTATATATATATATATATATATATATATATATATATATATATATATATATATATATATATATATATATATATATATATATATATATAAACATACATACATATATAGTAAATTGGCAGTACTGGTGGCGCGGCTCAAGGCTCGAACAAGTCCACATTGTTTAGCGCAAGACATCTTGGACATATTTCAGGCAGAATATGTGCCCATTAACAAACTTTACTGCGTTCTTTTGTTAAAAGTTCCTGTGAGACAGGTCTCAGGAAAAAATCTGCCCAAATTCAGGTAATTGTCAATGTCTACAAAGGCCTAGCAATGTTATGCCGCTAGTCTAGAGTGCGAGTTCTTTACCGCCAAATATAGCTATGACTAGCGAAGGATGTTGCATTATTTCATTTTTCTGAGTTTACTTTTGTTTCTTTCCGCCAATGGAGATAGAGTGCCTTTGCTTTGCTTATTATGTTCCGAAGATGCAAGGCATATACTACAGAGTGGGTTTATTTACGCTATTATTTTACATTTTTCCAACGTCCTTTTGCGGACATCTTTCGTTTATTCTTCAGTTTTGGGGGAAGATGTATAAGGTGTATATTTTTGATTTTGTCAGATCATTTTTGTAAAATTTATATATATATATATATATATATATAAATATATATATATATATATATATATATATATATATATATATATATATATATATATATATATATATATATATATATATATATATATATATATATATATATATATATATATTTATATATATATATATATATATATTATTTTTGGGTATTTCAAATTATGCTCGACCAATTATCTCCATTTGCGCTATTATAACTATTACAGGTGTTACTTCTGAAAAATCTGCATTTTTGTGGAAATGCAAGCGCTACGCGGTTCGCCTTTTTCGCTATGAGTTTTTCGTATTTGAACGTTTTTGTTGGACTTATTTTGTTTATTCTTCGGTTTCGCAACATCCCAAACACAGACGGTCTCACTGATGAAGACGACCGTTTCGCAATGCTCGGTGCCATTCAGACCATACAAAATGCATTCCTCATTTATCACCGCCAACAAGTTCCGCGTCATCACTGACTCCCATGTCACTCTACGCAAACTGAATAGGACCTTCTCGCCCAATTCATCATCATCATCATCATCATCACCAGCCTATCTACGCCCACTGCAGGGCAAAGGCCTCTCCCATTATTCTCCAATTACCTCGGTCCTGTGCCAACTGTGACCAATTTATCCCCGCAAACTTCTTGATCTCATCTGCCCATCTAACTTTCGGCCGTCCCCTGCAACGCTTGCCTTCTCTAGGGATCCACTCTGTTACCCTTAATGACCAGCGGTTATCTTGCCTTCGCATTACATGCCCTGCCCACTTCATAGACCAATTCATAGGCCCAATTCATAGGCCACGAAAATTCTTTACAAAATTCGGGACTTCACTCACGATGGGTTCAAGATACGCCTAGTCTGGACTCCTCCTCACACACGTGGAGCGGACAGAAACCAGTCATGCGCATCATGCTGCCCGGGAGTGCTTACACAATCCTCCCGTGGTTCCCGCGCCCATCCAGGATTAACCTGACCCACAACATGCATGCAAACTAGACTTGCAGCAAAACTACCTTCGAATTAAGAACATCAGCCATAAACGGCTTGCCGACACCTCACAATCTGGTTGTCGTGCTCCTCTGCAGTCAAGAACAAGAGAAATTTTCGCCAATAAAGTCTAGGCTGCCCTCCGGACGTCATCTCCGAATAGACGACGCACAGGCACCCTACGAGTCCTCGGTGGCCCTACTGCGGCACTACGAACACACCCAAGGTTTTCCACCTCATCTGCTGAGCACGAGGACGCTGGTTCGATTCCCGGCCTCGGCGGCCGCTTTTCTGCTGGAGGCGAAAAGCAAGAACGCCCGTGTTTACGAGATTTCGGCGCGCAATAAAGATCCCCAGGTGGTCGAAATTAATCCGGAGCCCTCCACTACCGCGCGCCTCTTCGCCTGCGTTGCGTCGGCGCGTTAAACTCAGCAATCAATCAATCAATCGATCCGACTCATCTGGGCATGTTCAGCTTTATCAACTGGCCGCGACCGCAACGCAAATACGCCATACGACTTCTGCAGAACAGGCCCAGCATGTCAGAGACAACCCACAAATATTACAGCAAATTACAAATTCGGTATAAAATCAGGTCTCTATCGAGTAGTATGGTGGCGGATCGTCATCCCATCTCTAGATGACCCCTTAAGCGGACCCTTTGTGGCTCCCGAGCGGCTCCTTATGGACACCCGGATGATCATCGTCTCGGACTAAAACCGTGCGTATGGTACCGCTATGGCGTAGACAGACATTACGTGCGTAAGTGAACGCTCGCAGTGCCGTGAAAAAGCTCTATATGAACCATCTTCCCCGACCCTTATTCCTATATACTACAACAGGGCATCCTGGCCTCCTCCTCCTAATAACGTCATCCATTCCATTCTTCGGTTTTTAGGGCAGATGTATAAGATGCATTTTGTAATTCTCATGTCATTTTTGTGAAAATTTTATTTTTCAAATTTTTCCCAGGTATTTTTTGTTTTTCAAAATTCAGTTCGAGCAATTATCTCTATTTACGCTATTTTAACGATTGCAGGTGTTACTTTTGCAAAATCTGCATTTTTCTGGAAATGGAGGGCGTGATGAGGTCCTGGCTGTGGGGGTACTCGGGAAAGAATGGTACGCGTCAAAAGCTCAAATCGGTTAGAAAAGTGGCTTCCGAGAGACGCGAGATAAAAGCACAATAAGTATAACTCGATATTAGCCGGCCTTGTGTATTTTTTTAGATATTTGCGTCGTTTGCGCGATCCTTTCCTCATTTTCCTGAGCATAACTACGTGGGTTACCGCATTTTCTTCTTAAACTCGGCGATCTTACGCAAATCCCGCTCCAGGGTAGGAAGCAATTGTTCTGAGCATTCAAATGTTATAAAAGACTGATTCTCTGTTTTCCGAAACTGGATCTGGGCCTCCTGTCAGCAGCAACAAAACAAAACTTCTTGAACAAAGTAAAAAATGCGACGGAGAAAGTGAACATGATTATAAATAAGTTATACTATCATATAACTGCGATATCACACCACTGTAATAGCAGTAACGTTAACAAAGATTGCCCAGTGGTTTGAAATGACACCCTGTGGGGAACTCCGCCTGAAAATGGATTAACGGGATCTCATTGTGCTTTGCATCTGCGCCTGGTTGCGACACAAGGAGCTGCAACATTGTTCCTTTCACTGCATCAGAATAATAATAAAAAAAGAACATGCCATGATCTTTCGATCTCTGCTTAGTTGGTTCTTGGTAGGCTGGCGGAAGCATTAAATTCATTTCGTTTCCTTTTTGGAACCAACACGAGCACTGTTGATGTGGGCGACTAACTGTGACAGAAAAGGGGTGTGCGGCACGTTTTATGCTACCCGTCACAACAACGCGTTTTCGCCAGCGAAGAAAATTAAACGTGCTACAACAGGACTTTGGCTGGGCGTGTAACGCGAAGAATTCTGACAACCGGCGGAACATTGCAGTAACAGAGTGACTACTGAGAGGCAGGAGAGTAGATGACGATCATTACTATAGAAGGAGGGTTGGAATTAGAAAATTGGAGGGAAAGGATTGACTAAGCATTGCAAAGTGAGAAAGTCTGGAAGCGGAACAAGGGAGGGGCATTTTTCCTGCAGTGGACACGAACAGGGCGATGATGACAACGAGGATAATGACGATGTGGATGATGATGATGGCAGTAGGTGGCGCGACGCTCGCCGCAAAGTGGATTTACTCGGGATCTCAAGCGACCAGACGTGGAATGCGATGTCACGACGAACTTCCCGGTTGCCTGGGGTGGAATGAGTATGGGGATTTCACAGAATTTTGTTTCAGAAATTCGCTTCAGAAAGGAACAAATCAACTTCAAACTGCAAACAATAAAGCTGACCGGAGGCTTTGCTTTGTTCTCAAAGTCTGACGAGCAGCTTTTTCGACGTGGAATAAACAGCAAAGAAGCCGTAGTTGTTCCATGGCCGAGAAACGTTGCCAAGCACAGATTTTGAACGCCGCCAAATCAGCCGGCCGACACCTGTTTCTGTGGGAACGTGCATTAAACGCCTACACGATGTAAGTGCCTCCTGCACTTGTTCTGATCAGCCTTCATCCCCGAAAGTGACTCCCTCCCTAGCGGTAACGTTGCTTCCGGATACGTCATTTCCAGGAAGGGCTTCCCTTCCGGTTGTGTTTTGGTGACTTTCCTTAACACTCGCATCAGCCCTGTGCTTGCCTGGATCATTAAGGAAAACTCATTCACTGACATTGCGCAGACCTTCCGAGCCACTCACCTCGCAGTGTCCTTGCGGTTACCTTCATATGACCTCTAGCTCAACTCTATCGGGTCACTTGACGGACACGGAGTCGGGTATGCGGACGTACTAAGGGTAAGATGTGGGTTACATCACTTGCGGTCATTGCTGGCGTTTCTCTCTAGCTAAAAATTTCATAAAAAGAAATCCCGCGACATCTCCCCTAACGTGAAGCCTGAGAAGGGGCGCAGCATGCAGTGTGCAAGTGTATAATTAGCGCCTTTGCGTTTTTGCAAACGAAGCTGAAGTTGTGGGGGTAGAGATATACAGCTTTGTTGTAAAAGTCTCGTGTCTTTGAAGCACGAAGCGTTCTAGCCAGAGTCGTAAACGAGTGTCGTGGTGTTTTTTTAGTATGCGTTACGTTCTAGCGTGAGGCGTAAACGAGTGTCCCGGTGTTGTAGTAACATGACTACATGATACAAGATACGACGACGACGACATGAGACGCCGACTGCACGGGCCGCTAAGGGCTTCGCCTCTAAAAGCTGGTTTTGCGGCAGTGCAATCCCCCCAACAGGCGCATGCACTGAGTCCTTTTAGATCACCCCTGAAGTAGGTATACTCGCATTCTAGGAAGGCAGCTATTATGAGGTAGATCGCGCGAGGGGTCCTTTTAATACGAAATCATTAATTGGCCAGTGAGCGGAGCAGCTGGCTTCCCGCGTCCGTAACAGCAAAGCTGCCCCTTGGATAGCGTTCTATAGCTCGATGCTTCCCATACTCCGAGCTTAAACTCAAGCAGTAGCGAGAGGGAGTGCTTCACGCCGGTACACAGCAGATAAAGGAGTGGAAGAACGCCACCAAACGACCGAACAGACAAGCAGCGAAATCCGCCATCGTGATTGTGGGGTTTAACGCGCCGACGCAACGCAGGCGATGAGGCGCGCCGTAGTGGAGGGCTCCGGATTAATTTTGACCACCTGGGGATCTTTATCGTGCGCCGAAATCTCGTACACACGGGCGTTTTTGCTTTTCGCCTCCATCAGAAAAGCGGCCGCCGCGGCCGGGAATCGAACCCGCGACCTTGTGCTCAGCAGCGCAACGCCTTAGCCACTGAGCCACCGCGGCGGGTAAATCCGCCATCGTCGTCAACTCTCCCATTTCACGGCGACAGGGACGAGAAGCTGCGCAATGCGTAGAAGACAGATCGAAGCCATTCGAAAGCGTTAAGGCGCATCGCGAGGCACAGCGTCTCTAGCGTCATTATATTACATTGTCCATCGACAACACAAGGCTTCGGAAGCGGGGCGTCTCACTCGTTCAACTGGAAGCTTTCGAACTCGCAACCCGTAAGAAGTATTTAGGCGGGCTGGCCTCTTTAAATGGTCTAGACAACAAACATATGAACGAAAATTCTCATAAAGCAAATGGAGTTGCGAGGGCGATACGGGCTCGGACGTGGTAGCAAAGCCTTCTGCTATTTTGGCGGACAGAACGGCTGGCGCCGGGAACGGCGACGGCGCGAGCAGGCGACGACAGCGACGGTGTTGGCGAACCGAGCTTAGATGATGCGTGGCACGGGTGTCGACAGGTCGCAGCTGCTGAGGCTGCTGGGAGCGTTAAATAGAGAGAGAGAGAGAGAGAGAGAGAGAGAGAGAGAGAGAGAGAGAGAGAGAGAGAGAGAGAGAGAGAGAGACGCAACGCGGGCTCGGCCACCTCTGCGTATCACACGCCCCGTCGCTCGGCAGCTGCGCGCAAAGTTGGCGGCCAGCGGCAAATTGTACAACGCATACACAGACGCAGCCGCCGACGAAACTGCCGAGCCTGCTGCTACCGTTCCGAGCCTCTGGCAAATAAATCGACCGAGGAACCGCGAACAACACCTCCCAAGTGACGATGCCTCGCTGCGTCGTCATATACGGCGCAGCCGGCGACACGCCAACGGGTGGAAGTTGTAGAAACGCCACCTAAGTGTCTATCTGATGTTAATCGGTTCCCGAGAGCGAGTGAGGCGAGCTGTGAGTGTGCGCCGAGTTGCCCGACGTCTTTCGTAAACGGCGTTGTGGACGAACATCGAAGGCGATGGTTGTAGCGAGTGTGAGGGGAGGAGGCGAGCGGGGCTGTTGACACAGGGGCCACGCGAGGGGGTCATTTCCATAATTGGAACGCACGACTCGGCATGTGAGTGACACACGCACGCACACGCACCTGTGTATGTGTTGGGACTATGTATCTATAGGTCTGTGCGCAATGTGTGAACAGATGTGGGAGTGAGTGCTCGCGCGCGTGTTTCTAGCGCCTGTGTGACATTGCCGGCTTGACGTTAGTCCGATTACGAGCCGTTAAAAACAATTTGCTACGGGCCACCGTGAACGTATACACACTACAGGGGCGTTCGCGAGGGGCGTGTACCGCATTTACGCGAGTCTATGCCGCCTGACCCGATCGCTCCGCGCCGCTCCGTTGCCCTCACTTCGTGGTTTCGTCGACAGTCGCATGTATTAAGCAATTCTACTTTAGTGAAATTTTCGGTGGTGTTGACAGCTTTCCCGAGTAAGTGAGATCGTTGAGGATACACCGAAGCGAAGTTTCCGGAGTTTTATTTGGTGCAGCGTTGTGCAGTACTACTCATGTAATTTTTTTTCACTACCTGTAGCGGATATTTAGAATGCCGGTTTTCCTCTGATACACTAAATAAACGACAACTTCCGTCCCCAGCGTTCCCTTCCGAACTGCAGCAGTGATGCCACAGGTATTTTCAATGGAAGCTACGTCAACCCTCTCAACTTTAGGACTCCCCGTTTGGGTGGGAATTACGAACATTGAATTCGTTGAAATGACACAATATAATCGGAATTGTTACGCCTCTCCTCGCGAATACGCCGGTGTGCCGTAATACTAGACGTCACCGCATGAGAGTGAAATGGGAGCGACACCTTTGGGTGAGCTTTTCCCCAAATCAAATACGCTTCAACTGGCTAAGAGAAACTTTTAGCCTGCGCGGCTGACTCGAAACTGATAAACTGAACGGCTCTGATCTGTGCTAGTTGGTGCATAATTTCTTCGATGGGAATGAGCTTGAACGAACACAAAAGAAGACTCGAAAAAGAGTTTTTGCACGGCGATCTTCGCTAATCATATCACTGACCGGCCGGAGCAAATTTTGTACATTTTGTATTTTTAGTATTTTTGTATGTATGTATGTGTATTTCCTTCAGTAAAATTTCAGTTTTTAGCCAGCAGTGTGTCTTGTAGCTTCCTGTTCTTTTGTTTTCCTTTTTTTCAAGCTAATTCTCATCGAAGAAAGAATAAACTGAGTGGACAATGTGCCCAATTCGTTTCACTGTTCGTTATGCCGAGCCACGAGTTCTTGGGCAGGTGTGTAATTTCCTGGGTTTTAAAATATAGAGCTTCGCGGTCTTTGCGGCTGGAACGCAGAGGTAGCCGAGATAAGGCCCGCGCGTTAGCCGCGATACTTCGGAACGAACTTGCCCAACTTTTAGGACTGATGTGTGACAGCGTTTTGATGCCTACGAGAGACTGTAAAATGCAAGGCGGCTATTAGATGATCGAAACGTGCGCATGGTGCCGCTAAAATACACCTACCAGAGGGTGCAATTGAGTCACGAGACCGTGGGTACTGCTGTTATTGTGCTATGATGATGATGGTGGTGATGATGATGATGATGATGATGGTGGTGGTGGTGGTGATGATGATGATGAAAACTTTATTTTGTGCTTGGTGATGCAGGGGTGGTCCCGCATTCCAGGAGATGATCGGACAACCGGGCTTTTTCAGCTCTGGACACCAGGAATTGCTGGACATCCAAGCCTGCGCTGGTCGTCAGGTTTATAGTGGAATGCGATGACGTACGCCAGCTGTCGGCGTATTGTGCGCAGGCTAAGCTCACACTAAGTGGGGCTAGAACGGGAAAATACGGACCTCACAACCGTAGTTTAAGCAAAGCAACTGATTCATCGATGCGTAATGGTGGGCTTCGGGTGCATTGAAAAAAAAAAGCGCGTTGACGTGTGAAATAGTCATGCTGGTGTATACGCATTCTACCGAAGAAATCACGAAATTTCCGTACGACGGTTCACCTTTTCTTTTTCGCAGCTTACTTTCACAATTGATCAACAATCCGTATGGGGGAACTTTCCAGGAGGCCATTGCAGGTGTTACGATGCCCATGTTGCCTCAGTTCCAGTTCCAAAACGGCAGCCACGACGTCAGAGTCGCCGCGACACTGTTAGCGTGCGACAACGTTGCTGAATGTACGGATCACGGATCTGGTATCAATGATCCCGGCTTCCGAATCTCGGACAGCTGTGACGGTATACCTCACACAGGACAGCGCCGTTTCGGACGCCGTATACGCTCAACGACGGGCGGGGGTCTTCAGTCGACGGCACCTCACAGAACCCCCGCAACGGCTCCCGTGCCATTCGCACGCGGCCCTTCTTTCCGCGGCCCTGCAATTCCACCGGCGTGCGCGCTTGGGGTCCCGGGGCCTGCCTCGGCAGCGCCAGATATCTGCCCCTACTTGCCTTGGCGGAGGCGAAACCGTAATGGTGCCCAAGTGCCGGCAATGCGAAATGCGACCGATGCTGCTGCCTGGCATGCACGCGGCGGCGCCATGGGAATCTAAACCGGATTGAGTCGATCCGAGGAGCAGCGCTGGTGGGATCGTGCCCGTTCGCTCGGCCCTGATGATGACGCGATGCTGCCCGACGCCGGCAGCTGCCGGGGCCTTATAACCCCAGCCACCGACGGGAGCCCAACGCCGGCCGATGAAACAAGAACGAGCGAGAGATTGAGAAGACGAAGAAGAAGAAGAAAAAAAAAATGACGCAGGGTAAAGAATCGGCCCTTGCCAAACTTTATTCTCTTTCGCGAAGCTCGCCTTCGTACACGGCCGCTAGAGGGCGGCGTTTTCGCGTTCCCTCTTGGGAACGATTCCGGAGACGTGAAGTAACCCCGGCAAGAGAAGAAGCCATCGGCATCAACGACCGAGCGTACGTATACAGGAAAAGGGACAACAAAAAAGGAACGCACGGAACGAAGGAATATCAGTCTTTCCCAAAGTTGTGCATACGCTACTTGAAGGGGAGCCCGGGTGCTCCGAGTAGTTCCTCCTGGTCGTCGGCAATGGTTCGAGATGAGAAGACATAGATGAGCGCCCGGCAGTAAGAAGTGCGGAGTGCGCGTTCTCAAGGAGCTCCTGCACCTATTACATCCTCCGCCGGGCCCCTCCGCCTTCCATCTTTGTAACGAGCGTATGAGACTGTTCCCGCGCGCGCCGTGACTCTTGGGTTCGTCATCATCCGGCGAGTTCCTCGGTTTGTTGTGTAGATGCGGAGAAGAGCAGCACCGTCGATTCGATCGAACGACTGTTCTAGTGTGTGATACCTCGAAATCTCTTCATGGTGCTGGATGGTGCCCGGTTGGCGAAAGGTACAGCTCTTCGAACGTGGCCAGTAATCCCACATTCTATTAGAAGCGGCAAGCCACGACTTTACGAACACGCAAACCGCCAGAGGAAAGGAAAAGCGACGGAGAAACAGAATGGACAGAAGCTTACGCTGACAGTCAGCATAGGTTGCCATGCAAAAAGAACTATGCCAGCATACCAACGCCACGGTGTAATAGCTGTCGGCAAACGTTTTGTTGCGTGGTGACAGGGCAAATTACCTAAACGATGAGAAAGGCGAACGACCGATTTAAAATACTGACATGGAGGCCATGACGGAAGCCCCGCTGGCTTAGCCCTGCGCACAGCTTCTTCTTCGTCGGCGATGAGTGTGGATGGGGACGTGCGCTGCTATCCACCTCGAATTCTTCTTGTGACGTTATTAGTGAGTCCAAGAAGCTTAGGCTCAAAAAATGGATGTGTTTCCCAAAATTTCACCTTGGTGTAAATGAAATAAGCGTTTACGTATCATTTCAAAACCAAACAAGCTAACTCAACGTGAACGGAACCCCTCCTTCCCTTGTTCCCCCGCTGGCAACAGGCCTTCCATTCCATTAAATCCCGTAACAAAAAACAGCATGTGTTACGCATCACCTTACTGTTCGCTTTAAGGTCTCCCGGGGTGAATTCATGGCCGCAGATTGATGTACTTTTTCTATGTGGACCTGTGGACGAACCAAAACTTGGGTCTCACTAAGCACCTTGAAAGGAAACTTAGATCGGCCCAAGGAGCTAGGGAAGGAAGGTTGCTAGGTGCCATGCTTAGGGATAAGAAAAAAAGCTGCATGGATTAGAGAACAATCTGGGGTGGAATACATTATTAAGCGAAGAAAATGAGCATGGGCGGGTCACGTCATGCGCATGTGGAACAACCGGTGGACCATCGGATTAACGGGGTGGCTGCCAATAGACCGTAAACGCAATATATAGGGGTTGGCCAAGGAGTCGATGGAGGGATGACGATGGAGGGAAATGGTGGACTCAGCTAGCACTCGATAGGCGTGGCTGGAGATACTTGAAAGGGGCCTTCGTCCTGCAGTAGACACAAACATGATGATGATGATGATGATGATCGATTGACGACGTTAGACCTCAAAGCGTGACGTTAAGCCCGATCGACGTCCTATATTTAAGGCTTTACGTCATGCAACCTTCATGTTAACCGTTACGACGTGCCAAGCAACGTCACACTCCTTGTTCGTCGATCTGCTGGTACCAGTTGACCACGTTACATCTCAAAGCATGACATTAGGTCATGCCTAATGTCATGGGCCGTCGCGTTATTGCTGCGGTTCCTCATGTCTGCGCCCGCGCGTTATAGACCCAAAATACGGGACACTTTGCCCTAAAAAGGACGAAAATGCCCAACCCCTATCCATGTTCTGATTAAATAAATAAATAAATAAATAAATAAATAAATAAATAAATAAATAAATAAATAAGACGACACGAAATGTGGGCCCGTACACTGAATCCTGTGTGCGTACTTTGCAGCCTAGCGATGTGTTACATTCCGCCAGAGAGAGAGAGAGAGAGAGAGAGAGAACAAACTTTATTTTCCGCAGGACCTAAGTCCAGGTCCTAATTTCAGTGTTCAAGTCACCGGGTCCACGCAGTACTGCAGGATGCCCGTGCGGATTCCGTGCACATGTTCACAGAGATCTTCCGGGCCAGCGTGGATGTTTACTGTCTACAGGGCCAGGAAGTGATGGAGGCGAGGGATCGGGCAAGAGGTGGCGGGGTGCAGTGCCAATTAGAATGAGCGATAGGTGGGTAGGAAGAACAGGTGGGACAGGGAGGATGGCCAGAAGCACGGAGCAAGAATATATAGGAGGCGAAACGGCCCATTGCGGCAAGTGCGGGCGAGCGACCAGAAAATGTCACAACGAAAATCAAGGCGGACTGCGAAGCTTCGTCGCTGCGACGGCGAAGAGAGGGTAGCGGCACCTGATGGACGAAATGATAGCTTTCCGTGGCTGCGAAGTACAATGCCGAAAGCGCCGGCTGCACAGTTTCTTCAACCATGGCAGCCGCTAGCTTAACATATGACGAGCGCTTGTGACATTATTAGATGCGACGCTCAGAGCATCTCTTGTCGGCGGCCCTGTCCTTCCTGCGTGCCGCCGTTGTTGTCCGCAGCCACTCTCCCCCTCTCCTCTCCGATAGCGAACACTCTCTCGCGAGGGGCATTGGATTGGATTCGATTGGATTGGATTGGCTTGGCTTGGCTTGGATTAGATTGGGTTGGATTTTGATTGGATTGGATTAAAGTGGATTGTATTGGATTGTGTTGCGTCATAGCCGCGGCACACTCTCCGCGGTCGCCTCTCTTTCGGGCGCGCTGCGCATCTAACCGGTGTGCCACTCTCCGGCGGCCTTTCGGTCGACGGTTGCTCTCCGTTGGCGCTTGAACCCCCCTCAGCGTCGCATCACAGCAGGGTTCCCGCGAGGGGAGGTGGGCGTAATTTTTTGGCCGCGCTAGGAAGCCTCGTTTCACCTCCTATCTTATTCTTGCTCCGTGGCCAGAAGTCGGACGATGCTTCCTGGTTTTGCAAGCGTATGTGCAAAAGATTGACTTCATTATTTACACGTCTATCTTTACCTGTTTGTTGAACGTTGCTTCCAGTATTGACAAGCGCATGAGCGGACACATTGACTTCCACGTTTAAGTTTGCCTGTTTGTTGAACATTGCTTCCAGTACTGATAGGCGCATGTGCGCAAGAACCAACTGCGCTTTTTTTTTTTTTCGTGTTAGTGTTAACCTGCTTGTTGAACGTCGCTCCCAGCATTGACAAGCGCATGTGGGCAAGCAGTGAATTTATTATTCCCACGTTTATGTTTACCTGTCTGTTTCCCGCAGTGGTGTATTGCACAATACTTCTATAAGATGGAATCTACGCGGCTTTCACACGATATTCCGAAGCTAACGGAGTTGTGGCAGAAATGCATATTTATTTATGCATTTATTTCTGTATTTCTGTATCTTCAAAGCCCAGAGGGCGTTACAGAAGTGAGTTGTTTGATTGTAAGTACAAAACAATTTCACATGGCGAGAATAATTGAGTTATACGAGCATGCGAGTTAGACATAACCAAAATAAAGATTCCAGAATTTATACGGTGCAAAAATATATGTACAAAAACAAAGAACAAAATACAAAGCCAACAAGATAATAGCTACAAAGCACCCACAAAAAAGAGAACAATGAGCCATGAAGATCGAAATACCAAAATGAAGGAATGCATCAGCTGCGTGATAAGGAGCTCTGCAGTATACCTTAGACCAGAGGTGGGCAACCTGCAGCCCGTGGTCTGCATGCGGCCTGCGGGGCAGTATTATGCAGCCCCCGGCACATCAACACAACCCCCCCCCCCCCCCCCCCCCCATAACCCCTTGTCACTTCCTATCTGAAGTCCGGCATAACCGTTCTCACTCAAATGTGGTTAGAAAGGAACAAACGTGACAGGAACAAGCAGACAGGAATAGAAACACATGATTTCTCTTCCAGTATTATACATTATTGTCAATTCGCCGTATTTTTTCTATTTGCTTACAAAGCCTCTGCCCTGGTTTGCTGTCCAGCCCCCGCCATGCCGCCTTCTTGCAACTCGGCCCTCCACCTCAAAAGATTCCCGAACCCCGTCTTAGACCATTATGAGTTACACGACTTCGCAGTTGAAACCGTTGCAGACAGGTAACAAACAGGAAAAATGCGCAGGGAACGGCATTCTTTCGGAGAATGGTGCAGGCGAAAGAAAGGTAAATTAATCTACATCATCACCAGCCTAGCCACGCCCACTGTAGGGCAAAGGCCTCTCCCAAGGATCTCCAATAATCCCGGTCCTATGCTAACTGCGACCAATATATCCTCGCAAAGTTCTTCATCTCATCCGCCCAACTTTTTTCCGCCCCTGCTACGCTTGCCTTCTCTATGGATCCATTCTGTTACCCTTAATGACCAGCGGTTATCTTCCCTTCATTTCATGCCCTGCCCACGCCCATTTCTTCTTCTTAATTTCTACTAATATGTCCTTAACACGCGTTTATTCCCTGACCCCCTCCGCTCTCTTCTTGTCCATTAATGTTACACCTATCATCTTCCGTTCCATTGCACGTTGAGTCGTCCTCAATTTAGGTTGAACCCTTTTGGTGAGCCTCCGAGTTTTTGCCCCGTAGGTGAATACCGGTAAGATGCAGCTGCCAAAATTATTTTGCATTAATTTGATGTACAAATAATGTGCAGTCATGGACAACTGAAATGCGAACACAAAGACATGAACCGCAACACGCGAAATATAGAAATAGCACTCGCTGAATGTCAATAATAGTGCGCTATTAGTATATTTTGAAAGCCACAATTCCCAAATATTGTTTTGTAACTAAGCCATGCGTCATTTCTACTTGCATGGCAATAAGAAATCGCGCTATGTGTGTGTTTTGGTACAAATTTTCTTGTTCGCGTTTCACTTGTCCATAACTATGCATCTCTGAGCAAACTTTCAATCTCTCTCTCTCTCTCTCTCTCTCTCTCTCTCTCTCTCTCTCTCTCTCTCTCTCCCTCTCTCTCTCTCTCTCTCTCTCTCAGTACCGATCAGCAGTTTTGTGCGCTGAAGACCTATACAGAATGAACAACGTTCAAAAGCGTCCAGAGTAGTCAAGTGTCAACAGCCACATAGGAAGGAAGGAAGGAAGGAAGGAAGGAAGGAAGGAAGGATGGATGTAAAAGAAAGGCAGGAAAGGGTTAACGTGGCTAGAACCTAGTTTGTCATCCTGCACGTGGGAAAGAATACATAGGCAAGAACGAGAAAGGAAATAATGAAGAAAAATTGGAGCAGACACGAATGCCCAGCGCTAAAGCACTAAACGTTCAATTTGAGTAATTGCCACTGGAGGCTTTCAGTCTATAGTCTTGTGTTTAAGTTCGTCGCCCGTAGAAAGCGTAAGAGTTCCTTAGTCGCCTTCTGAGCGGATGACAGAGAAGGCCAGTGACACACAATCACTTTGCGGAAAGCTGTACGAGCTATGAAGTTTTACTCAATTTATCAAAAAAGAAAGTTACATATAGAGAGCTTCCATAATCCCCCTCCCCCTCTTCTTCTGAGCCCTACTTCTTCACCCCCGAGGACCTCTACCATTTAGAGCCTCATATCAAACCCTCGTTGTCGTTTCGTGAGCGTCGTGCACCGCTCAGCAAACACGGCTCCCACTTCCATCTGCGGCGAGACGCACTACAGCAGGACAACCACTCCACCGACGACGGTGTCGGCGGCAGCCCGGCGGCGTATCATCTCGCGCGCACGACTGGCTCACGAAGCGACAGAACCGCCAATTAGCCAAGAGAGCCGCCGAGCAGCTCCAGCGGTTTAGGAGACAGCGAAGTGAGGACCATTTTCAAAAGCAAACCAAGCCGGAATGGTCTCCGCGAAAATGCGCGGAGGATCAGCGGAGAAACGCGCAGTTTCGTATATACCAGCTCTTCCCATCTTTAGAGCGATGCGCAGCAACCACAAAAAAGAAGGCAAAAGACGGAACTAGCCTCGGTGGTTCGCCTCACGGCAGACAAGATCGTTCAGGGAGCACTCACGCCGAGCAATAAGCGTTTTTCAAGTGCACGGCGCCGACGCTTACTACCGGAGCTGACGCCGGAGGAGGATGTAGAGGGCGAATGAAGATGGGGGAAAGGGAAGAAGCATAAAAGCAGGCCACCGGAATCCGCACCGATCGCTTTCCCATCACGGGGTCATCATGTTTCCCAACCAGTTCCGCATATATATCCGCGCGCCGCGCGGTTTCGAGACGGACAGGCTGCTTCTTCGGCTTTGGCTCCGCCGCGCGCTTTGATTTGTACCGTCTTTGCCGCGTTGCAAGCAGCAACGTTGAGGATTTTTTTCCTATTTACGTGTGATACTAACAACGTGGGAAAATTGACCGATCATGATCATTAACATCCTCAACACCAATATTACCAGCACCACCACCACCATCGTCAGCATCATCACTATCTACCGGATGAAGGCCACTTACATGTTCCTCGACACGCTATAACATTAATAACCAGTTAATCCCATAACCTGGTGTCCCGCGTACCGTGACACCTATGAGGACAAATACAAATGATGCAAAAACGCAGGCGGCGCACTCCGCGCTTAGGGCATTTGGATGCACGTCCATACGCCCATAGCCGCGCGTTACTCCTAGCGCCGTCTACGAACAGACACAGATACTGCTGTAACCAGTTTTGATCGCGCGAGCCCGTTGTTATGACGACGACAAACGCTACTTCGTCAGGCTTAACAGCTGAACAATCGCCCGCCTGTCTGAGAAACGAAATCTGTTTATCGATTTGAAGTTTAGGTGAGAGTAAAAATGGGCAAATCCGAGGCGAAATCAACAGCTTGGAAAACGTGATCGCACCGAGGGATTAGCGACCATAGAGTTTCATACTAATATACGCTAGAGGGTACACTGGCGCTGCAATCGTTTAACCACCGTGGGGCTGATTGTGTGACGTAGATTCGTGATTACGGAACTTGGGTCGGTGAAATTTCTTTCCCTATTTCGCTGCAAAAGCAGCCGCCATTTTCAAGCTGTTACGCAACATTACGTAACTTTTGTGCAGGCTGAATTTGCCAATGTGATGTGATCGTTCCCGCCAACTGTTTAAACTGCGTTACGCCTTCTCAGCCAATCACAGAGAGGGAGTGTATTACAAGCAGTATTGTTGTTGAATAGCAAAAACAGGCCTACGTTGTCATGTCCGGTGCATTTAGTCTAGTTTTTCATTGCCGGCAAAGAATTATGCGCTTTCAGTAAAGAGAAATAAGGCAAACTTTAGAACTGGTGGCCGTAAACGTCATAAAACGTCATAATAACGAAGGCACACACAACCGCTTTGTCAACCGGAAGCATGTGACCAAAAGTGAAGGTCAATCGGAAAAGACTTCCGGCAAATTCCCAGTTCCCTGGGGATTTGTGCAGTCGAGAATAGGGCCATTGGCTACCTCATACCTCACACGAAATACTAATTTTACTATGACCCTACGTTGCGTCATGCACAAAGAGCAGTGTAGATCCGACAATCTGGAACACGCGACGTCATCGCGCTATGAAAAGAAGGTAATCTCGCAAAAACTAAACGCTTTCAGATTTGTGCCGATATCTAGAGATGGATCGAAAGAAACAAATGGACTGCATCCCGCCCTGCTAAAGTGGATGTCCAGCGCCGCTGTTGCAAACCACTACACATGCTGATGGGGGATGGTATGAAATGTTCCTCGTCGTCTCGACGGGCTTGTCGCTTGCGCTCGGCTTCGCCGGCGGCAGAAACTGGGTCCTGATGCATACGCTTGGCGTCTTGGGCTAGAACTGCCGAGTCCTGCCTAACCTGATGCATGCGCTGGCCCTCGAATGACGTCAACCTCCCTCCCCTTTTGAGGGCAGCTGCAAGCCTAATCTTGACCAGAACACTGTGGAGATCCTGACGCCCAGGCCATTGCGCGATCACTGGGTTTGTGCCATTACGCGGCGCTCTTCCCCTCTCTCCTCCAAAATTCCGGCTCGTCTTGGCGCCACTGCGTAGAGCCGAGCCGTCTCTCAAACTCTTGCGTGAGGTGAAGCCTGCAGAGACCGTTGCGGCGATAAAACACTGTCACGCAGCGGGCGCTCCGCCCTGGTAGCGGAGCTAACCTCACCTCATTGGTCCGTTTGAACGATGCCCGAACCCGACTCTCGCCGGGGACGCGAACGCGCGCCCTGCGCGGAGGTCCGTTCGGGGAGACGCTTCCAGGACGCCGAAGGCATTGGCCGAAGGTATGTGACGCTTTCTTTACCAGCCGGCGGCAACTCTGTTGCGCCGGCGAAAGCCCACCAGCCCTTCCGGCTGCGGCCCGTGCCCAAGGCTGCTCCTGTTGTCCCTACGCTTGCATATAGTAAGGCCGTACCTACCACTCGACGAACACGCCGTGCGGTACGCGCCTGTGAGCGAATGGGCCCCGTCTCCCTCGCTGCTGCGAGCCGATCTGGCCAGCACGGCGATGCGCGCGCGCACAACGTGCACGCACCCCGGAATTTGCCCTGACAGAAGAGCCCACTGGCTCTGCGCCGACGAAACGTGCGCACTTGCGCGTGGCGCCCCATCGCCCCTTTCACCTAACGGGAAGTACGTACCTGTACTGTAAATTGTGTAATTGGGACTGTAAAATATGTGACTAGAATGTTAGTATAAAATAAACGTCTTCCCTCCGTACCCTGGGCATATTCCTTTGTCGCCCCCTTCTCCACCTGCCCAACAGAGGCGGTGTTAAGTTGGCGCGACGGCGTTTCAGTATCGTGAGCGTGCTCAACTAGCTCGAACCCACGGTGGTTCCTCGCGGTGTGCATGAATGCCTGCCTTGTGCAAAGCTAGGGTTATGCATATTGCGAGGTAGAGAGACCACAACACATGGGCGGGTATTGTTCACCGGCGCCTCGTCATCCATCATGCGGTTTCGATGCTTTGTGTGTTTTTTTCTTCTTTCACACAAATACTGAGTTCTATGCTGCACACCTATTAGCCTGGCGAACGCGCTCGGCGTCTTGGGCGAGAACTTCGGGGTCCTGTCTGGGTTTTTTGTTTGCGACACGAAATTTACCGACCAACAAGAGGATAACAGCCTCGCTCTAACAACAGCGCTACTTTGCTCGTCGAAAACGTTGAAACCAATTTTAGACACTATGTGAAACTCTGCAGTTGAGCTTGTACTTGTCACCTTGTTCCCCAGCTGGTAGGTTAAGAAGTACATCAGAATTTCTAGGGAACGTTCCGTCCAACCTGTGACTACCCCCCCCTCCCCCTCCCACCTCCTCAGAAAAGCGTGATCCCGTCTGTTACCAAGGCGGAAGCTATGAGAGGCCTTGAAAGCAATCTTACTGGCCGCGCTGTCATCCAAGCAGAAAATAACAAATGTGCCGTGAACACAACAGCGAAGGCAGCACGCGTGGGTAGCTTTCACAAGTACAATCATCAGCTGCACGAACTGTCGTGCAGCAACAGAAGATTAGGTTCAAAGAGTAGTTATGCTGATTTAGGAGAAATATTCATGATGTAACTTTGCCACTTGCGGAGGCAAGTATTAGCCATTTCGAACAAATTTCTCCAAAGCAAAAAGTACCGGCTTTACTACAAATCATCTAGTAGAAACCCTTCAAATTCTTCGAAGAAGTCTCGGAGGCAGCCGTATCGAAAAATTCCGTGTGATTTGATATTTTGTGAGGCGCAGTGAGGAAAATGTAAGTTAAATTATCGCGTACCGAATGGGCAGCCTGTGGAAATGCTTCAGGCCGCAAGACTAATATATTCCAAGCTACGAGCAACTTGTTCAATGTGTGGATTTGATTTCAATGTAAATGCGCGATAAATCAGCATTTTTTATGCGTGGTGAAACGGCAGTAACCGTAACGTTATTACATAAAACAACGCAATGCGACGGGAAGTGGCACGTTTTACTGACGAGTGGGTTTTTGTGGACTTCTTCTAAAGACCGTGCTTGCTCACAAGGCGTAACGTTACAGAAGACATTGACATGTCAATAATACAGAGTTTTAGCTCACCGTTTTAGACGGTCCTCTCCGGTATCGGCGGCAGGCTCAATGCAACCGGAGCCAATGCCGTTCGCGACCATGCGCGCCACGCATGCGCAACAACACTCCCGCTTGCTATCAATGCGGAGCGGACCGTAAAAAACGGTCAGCTAAAACTTGCTAATGAACTGCTCATTACATATCCCACGTTTCCTCGTAATGCCGTCTGAAGATGTTTTGGCATGTTTTCATACCCAGCTTCGCCATCGACTTATGGGCGCAGATTGTTCAATGCGAATGACCTTCGACGATTTCTTTGATTATTAAATGCATGTCATTTAAACTCCGACATCGGCAGGTGTCGTTAAACTCCCTTTCTCGTTAGGGTATAAGGCGGTCTCTACTACAGTTTCGAAAATCTTCGAAGAAACCTCTCAAACTCAAAGCTGTATGACAGCGCGAACATCACCGAACCGCCAACGAAGCGAAATTCCTTGCGCAATCCGCTTTGTCATTCCGGCGCGATAAGCATGGGGCCACGTGCGCCCGCCTGGTGAACCTCAACGTCGCCACAACAAGGGACCCGTTTCTCGGTATTTTCCCGGGCCCTGTTTTGTCCCGTTTTAGGCGGAACATGTCAGACCCCACAGTTAGCGTCACACACCTGTTGTTTCCGCTCAGTTCTCTTGATGGGTATCATTTGAATAGCTTCTGTACAGCCTGTGTCATGATAACACATTCAGTCATGCGAACTGCATCACTCATGCACGTAATAAATTGCTAGCCACGATGTAACATTGTCAAGTAGCTGGGTGATCGGGTAATTTCTTCAAGAACCTGAACACGAGATCTGATTTATTACGCAAATCTGCGACATGGTTACGTGAGTTTTAATGACCTTTGATAGCCAACTAAAATTGCCCGAATTACGGCGGCATGGTGCCACATCAACAAATTTAAATATTTTGTTCGTACCAAGTTAGGAGTTATTAAATATAACACGATTTGTCTAATGTCGACATAACTCCTGTGGCTCACACATCACCAGGAAGGGCTATACCGTATTTTCGCGCGCATAAACCGCCCCTTCACATAATCCGCACCCTCCCCCCCTTTTAGTCCACCGGAAAACAAAAAAAAAATCGTGGCGTATTTCCCGCGCATTGGATACAGGAAAGGCTTCACCAAAGCTACTGCTCAAGGAACACATCACATACTACGTAGACAGAAAAAGCGTACCTTAAGCAAGTAGAATACACTGAGTGCCAGGCGAAAATCACAATTCACTAATAAAATTCGGTTTAAATTAGAGTGCGCTCGTTTTTGTTTTTTCTTTCTTATCCTTTATGTTTTGCGCAATCGCTGCCATGGAAGGCTTGTCAGTGTTTCTGCGTAGGAGCTTCATGGCACAACGCGCATTGCCGTAAAGCTACACTAAAAGAAAAACCCCGCGTATTATCCGCGCCCCTACTTTTCCACTGAAATTCTCGCATTTTTGGTGCCGGTTATGCGCGCGAAAAAACGGTACTAATGGCAAGAAACTGTGATTTGGGTGGGTAATTTTGCCGACACTAACGCAACGCGGAATTCATTTGTTACAGCGGAGCTGTTCTAGGGCTGGCCTCACGAGAGTCTCTACTTGTATCGTATCACACTCTCTCTGCAGCAGATTTTTTTGCCGCTCAAAAAACCGTTCCCCAGTATAGAAAAAAAAATCATAAAAATTTAAAAAAATTTTAGTGCCTCCATAATTTAATATCAGACGGCTTATATTGTCCCAATTCTGTCTTCCCAGCAATGCACTTCTGTTCGAAGGTGAAGCCTACTTTAAAAAATCAAAGTAAGTTTGGTGTTTGTAAGCTGGCTTTTCCACATTGCCTGTTCTGCAGTGAAGCATGGCATCTACGGATGGAGTATGAGTAAGGAAAACGACTTTAACTCTCGTGTTATCACAAGTATCCCGAAACAAAGTATATGACAACTAGCCGCCAATGCTACGCGGTTGTTGTGGCGAGTTTCATTTTCAGATCGTAAATACTTAGTTCACTGTGAAGCTGTGAACATTATAGGAAACTGTCTCCTGCCAATGCATGGCCATTTACAAAGGGGGTATGGTTACACAAAACGGCTGTAACTGTTACTTTACCAGACCTATCCGGAAAAAACATTACGTGACAATGAGCCGCCAAGACGACTAAAACCTTACGAACAAAAAAAATTACACCATCTTCCCGTAGGGGAACCCCCGAGTAGTATGCGAAGAAGCCATGGGGTCGACTGAAGTTCCCATTAGTTTTCAGTTCGTTGTTTCCGTTGGCGTTCAGCTTCACGTGCCTTCGTTGTATCAGTAGCTTCTTGACGTAGTTTGAATGAGTGAAGGACATAAGGCGCGTTCGTAGCACATGCTCCCGTCTCGGTTTGTATCGCAGTGGGAAGAGCGCCACCTACCTCCCGTTGTGGCTAGGGAGTCGTGGGATCGAAACCGGGCACCGCCTAACTATTTCTTTTTATAGTGGACTGCGCTGACGTCTGCCCAGACACTGAAGGGGCTGAAGAGACGCGCATGCGCAGTAGAGTGCGGACGGCGGACAACGACAACGAGGGAGGGAGGGACACAGCCCCGAGCATGAGATGCTTCGCATCTAAAAAGAAGCCCAAGCTAAAAGGAATCTTCGTAAAGACAACCCACCACTCTGCTGTTTCTGCAGACTTCACACTGGGTGGAACTTAGTTCAGTTTTTAACAGCGGAGCTTTTGTTAATGGCCGCAAGTTCGCCGTTGCACGAAAGAAATACCAAGAAAATGCGGAACATTCGTCTTCGCGGCGACCGCCGAGCGCCCCTGCAGCGCGCAGTGGCTTTAGCAAAAAAAAAAAAAGAAAACTGCCAAAAACCCCGACGAGCGAGAACCCCGAACGCTCGTGAGCACGTGCCTCGCGGCGAATGCCGAATCCCCGGATCGCGCAGTGCCTTTAGCAACAAAAAACAACAACAACAACAAAACTCCAGCGCTGTCGTTAAGCGCTAACGGGCATGTAAAAAAAAACACTCCAGCGCTGATGCTAAGGGTGAAAAGCCACCCTGCGCGGGAGGCGTATAGGCGTTTCCTAGTTAGCACAGCCAAACGACGCGTGGCGCCATCTAGGGGCATGTTTGAAGCTATGTCCAAGTGCATGTGGCCCTCAATTTAATCGCTCACAACCGCTTGGTCTCGTAGTATAGTAGTTCCGCTCCTGCGAAGCGAACACCCTAGCCCGGGTTTAAAATCTCGTTACCTTTTTTTTTCTTTTTCAAGGGTTTGCCATATTTGAATATTAACTTTTGTTGTCACACATATAATCTAATTATGACATCTTTATGCATTATAAATGGGATTTCGTTGCCTTTTGGTAAGTTTCAGCTACTGCTTCTTGTATGTTTTTGCGAGTTTTTTCCTGTTAGGTTATTTTCGGCCATTTCTGTTGAATATTTTTCTACACCGTGGTATTTAACCATTGCAGGTCCGTTTTGGCTGCTATTTATTTCAGTTCGGGTGGTTTTGTATGCTTTAGGTACGTTTATGCTGCGATATAACGCCTGTGTGTGGTGTTTGTGTCTTACTTCGTCTTCGTCTGCTTAGCGCCCCCTTTTAGTCTTTCCAATAAGCATGAACCAACTAGCTCAACAAGTTTTGTTAAGTCATATAACCCACATAAGCAAGCTCAGGTGTCGGCTGGCTGTACTGACTAGGAAACGCATATACGCGCTTGGGAGAGGTCACCGGGGCCGCCGCAATCTCTTGAGCCATTATAGATAGTTGGAGACATGGCTACGAGTGTGCCAGTCCTTCCCGAGATGACTTGCAGATCCCGTCACCGCTGCCGCGAATCGATGACGAAGAGCTGGTGGAAGCCTACAATGCTGAAGATGACTTAGCATCCAGCACCCACCACGAAGAAGACGATGACCTCTTCGATACATATTTTTTTACTTATTTATTTATTTATTTACAAATACTGCAGGTCCTATTCGGGCACAAGCAGGAGTGGGTACATACATAGTACAGATACATTATTTACAACTACCGCTAAAATATATTTGATTAGAACCAAGAAAAAATGTGTTTCGCAATTCGGAACACGACAGTAATATAGCAGTAATAAAATATGCACACACATCAATGCAACACAATACACAAGAGTAATATAACAGTAATAAGCATGTACTATTATGAGCAATATGAAAGGGAACACAGGAACGCGTGGCAAACAGCCTCGAAACAGACTCGGAGCGATGCGCGGATGGCGCTGTAAAAAACGAAGGGGGAAAGGAGGGCGCCCTTCCACTAACTGTTGGCACTCCCACTGCGCTGGCGTTCCGACAAAGCAACAGCTTAAGTAATTTCGGCGATGATATGGTATCGTCCGAAAGCCGATAAGACGCACGGCGGGAATGGAAACAGTTGTTAGAACAGCGTCCCCCTTTCCACATTGTTTCCGACGGCGGCCGCTGCGTATCACTGATAGCTGGGTCTGAGGGTGTTTGCCACGCGTTCCTGTGTTCCCTTTCATATTGCTCATAATAGTACATACACCGAAGGAATACATAAAGAAATTACTTACTACACATAAAATGAAAAACGAATGCAGGAAGCAGCTGCCTTCATTGAGAAAAAAAAACAAAAAAAATTATTGGTCAAAGGAAAGGTTGTTTGCAAGCTGAATGAACGATTCTGTTGTATTAGCGTTAACTACTTCTTCGGGTAATTTATTCCATAGTGAAATTGCATGCGGAAAAAGAGAATATTGACGTACGTTAATGTTACTAAATGGTTGCCTAACTGTTTTGCTGTGGTTTGTACGATCAGACCGCATGGGGGGCTCAGTTAAGTAACTTTCACGAGGTATTTTGTAGTGACCGTGGTACAGCTGATATAAGAACTTAATACGAGATACAGTTCTGCGATGAGCTAGTTTTTTCAATTTTGCCCTGTCGCGAAGAACGGACACGCTGGAAAACGCGAGTATGTGGAGTATATAAACCGCAAGGCTAAATTTTGCGCTCTTTCTATTTTCTGGATTAAGTATTTCTGGTGCGGGCTCCATATCAGATCCGCATATTTTAATTTTGGTCTGACGAGAGCTTTGTACGCTGTTAACTTAACGGTCGATGAGGTACGACGCAATTTCCGTTTCAAAAATGCCAGCTTTTTTTAGCGCATTGCTGCAAACGTTTTCCATATGGGGTTCCCAACTTAAATTGCTTGCGAGTGTAACACCTAAATACTTCACTCGCTGGGTTTTACTTATGTGAGCATTGTTATTAGTACAGGAAAATTCCAAAGGTTCTTTTTTGTTGGTAAATGTAATAGCCGCCGTCTTAGAAGTATTAAGCTTCAAGCCCCATGTTTCACACCATACACTAATTGAGTGCAACGCATCATTGAGTCTTATTTGATCGGAGTGTTGAGTTACATTGGCATAAACAACACAATCGTCCGAAAACAGCCGGATCTTCACAGGCGATTGAACAGATAAGTAGATATCATTTATATAGACTAAGAACATTAAAGGACCAAGCACTGATCCTTGTGGCACTCATGAGTGCACATCCAATGCATCGGAAATGCAGTCATTCACAGCCACGTATTGTATTAGTGAGGACAAGTAACATGCTATCCAATGGACAATATTGCGCTCAATGCCCATAGAGAACAGTTTGGTTATTAAGTCAGCATGCGGAACTACGTCAAACGCTTTGGAAAAGTCCAAAAACACTGCGTCAAGGACGATATCATGACGATATGACGACGATATCATCGCAACTATGCAAATAAAAAATTATACTGAAACTTGACTCTGTGCCCGACAATACTCGCCAGCAACAGCTTCGCCATTCAAGTCTTGCGCTTGAGTGCAAGCTTATTTTTTAAGTGCGAATGCACTTCTTAAGCGACCCTGAACCTGCGTGGTGGTGGTAGTGGTGGTAAACTTTATTCACAAAGGTAGGAGAGGAGGGGGTGGAGTCAAGGGTGGAATCCTATTTCCAGGACTCCAGCACCGGCGATGTCCGCATAGCATACCCACGTGGGGGATTGGCCAGGAATCTCCTCGTCTCCCTTGGCAACGGGGGGAGATGGGCGCGCGCTGCCTGGCCGCTGACATGGCACATACCCACGTGGGGGATTGGCCAGGAATCGGGCGTGAGAAGGGCTAATGCACCCGCTTAAAGGAGTACTGACACGAAATTTCAAAGCTGAGATCCGCTCTAGCAATCAAGTACAACGACAACACAAATAGGTGTCTGTGAATAAATGCATCTTTCTTTCTTTGTAGTTGTGTGTGTGTGTGTGATCTCTCTTTCGCGAACATTACCGAACAGCGCAAATTCAACTCGTGCATTCGCACTTTCACATTCTTCCCCTCGGGGAAATGCGGGGAATTTTTTTTTTATTCCAAAATACGGTCGTGTGATTTTCCCTGACTCTTACCTTGTGAATTAATGTACAGCGCGTTTTGTCATGCTGGGTATGAGACATGAGCGTTTAGATTTTTGTCGTCCTCATAAATGGGGCTTTTTATACTAATGCATCAAAAAAAATCCCGCCATCTCTACGAAGGGAATGATGATGAGAGGGGCGACGCTAAAATGCTTATCGGTAAAACCGTGAAAGATTCGCCCTCACATCATATAAAGACTCGACACGTCAAGCTTACCACCGCTCCGTTGACAAGCCCGTCAACGACGTCGATGTTTGCGGTGATTATATAGGGCTTGTTTGGGATGATGAGAATCTCCATGCGTAAGTTGGCGAATTCGGTCTGTGACATTTTAGCCACCTTGGCCGTCGCCTTCTGCAGACCGTCTTGTGTCGCGTACCCACGGTACGTGTCTTGAGCTCGCAGGCGACGAACGACAACCTCTTCTTCCTCTCCTCCTTGTTGGGTAGCAACGAACGCGTTGAACGTTTTGACCTCTTCGGCCAGTCTTTGGTTGGCCAATCCCTAGGGTGATCCTGCCACAATCATCATTAATGTGCCGGATACAGCGGCAACGACGGACGTGACAGGGCCCGAGCAAGAGGAGCTTCGCCCCTAATAATTCTAACTCCGTGCCTGGCAAAACTTGCTAATCAGGACAACATTCATGTCAGACAATGGCACTACTGGTGGTAAATTTATCACCACAAAGAGAACCATTATTTAGTGCCTCTAGAAAAAATTAGCTGTGGCTTAGCTCGGCTATGCCAGGGTATACGTAGCGTGATTTAAGGTTCAACTGGTTATTCTTAGCTTTCTTGGTTGTCTGGGATTAGCTTGATTATCATGCTTACTGCTGCTTCAATGACACAAACACGGTACACGCGTTGTGTGACACAAGTATATTTATCAAGCGGCTCCGGCGCAGCGTCACCAATCACCCCAGAGCTAAGCTGGTTCCACAGGCGCACGCCGGTGTTGCTGCGACGCACGTACCATCAATTCCACACCCGGCCACCCCTGGCATGATCATCAAGTGGACCGGGCCGCTACGTGCGGAGCGGCGGTCGGCGAAGACGCTGGGCGCGTGGGGTGTGTGAGAGACGCCGGGCAGCGAGCAACGTTCTCTGCGCTGTATGACGTCGCTGCTCCTCGCGCATGCGCAGCACCGCACCCCAGGAGCCACGCGAAACTGCTCAGCCTCGACCAGTGTAGCTCATGCTACAAAATGTCATTCGCCTTGCCATCACGTTTCGCTGTTGTGTAGAAATGGGCCGAGTTAGGGAGTGGAGCGAATGAAAACGCACTTAACTTGCTTGTTTCCGTGCTGTTGGATAGGGGCGTGACAGCCCTATTTATGTAAAGTTATTTTAATGCTTTTAATAGGTACCCATGCCGCCATAACGCGGCGAAACCCTAGGCATGATGCAAAAAAAAAAAGAAACAAACAAACGGCGAAACAAAGGGAAGCTAGTATGAATTGTAGGAATTGTTTACGTGTACAACCATTGTAAGAGTGCTGATCGTTAAAAAAAGATCCCGCCTTCATGTAATTCGTGCCTATTATTTTTGGTGGGTCTGAAATATATTCTGCGATGGCGCTGCCACGGGCAAGAGATTGGCTTCACAAAAGCAACGGCGAAACAGTGACGCCATAAAATCAACGACAAAAACCTGCTTTTGTTGGGAAAGATATCTTTCGTATCCGAACCAGAAATTCTGATATTCAATTATGCGGCTACAAAACCGTTTAACAAGGTTCGATAACCGATCACTCCGCTTATCCAGCTTTCAAATTGAAATAATGGGTGAATTGAATAACGGCATAACCGGTTCTGCACCAAAACCGGTTTGGCATTGCCTAACTATGGAGAATGCATGCGCGGTTTGCACACAGAGGATAGGTAACACAGTTTTGTAGTAAAAACAAAAATAATGTGTCAGAAGTGGGATTCGAACCCACGCCCAACATCGTGGACCAGAAATCCCGTACCCCTGTCAAGGGCAAGGCAGAGCCTTGAGTCTGGCGCCTTAGACCACTCGGCCATTCTGACAGCTGTAACCGGAGCGAACAGATCGATGTATCATACTAGCAGACTTTCTGTACGCGGATATTTCTTAGCCCACGAGCCGCCCTGGAAATTCATGCTGGGGATATATACAGGGGCTAGACGTAAACAGCTTCTCTGCAAATCTCCCCACAGTATCAGGAAAGTGCTAAAAGCACTGAAGGTAGGAGCAGATTATCTTACAATACTTACATACTACGAAAGCGAGCCATGCCCAAAAGCACGAAATTGATGATGATACAGTCACATTGAGCTGTGCCTTTCCAGGAACCGACGGCCGGCTCTGCGTTGGGCGCCAAAATGCTGGTAAGGGCTCCGAAGAACCGACCATCATCCCCGGGAATGGCCAGGCGAAACCCACGCCGTTACCACAATGTCCCTAGCGTCTAGCCCCTTTTTGGTCCAGTAGCCCACTTCCAGAGCCTCAGTGCGCACACTGTAAATTGATTTACACCCTTTTGTAGCGTAAGCTACACTGGCCAAGGATGAGCAGTTTCGCGTGTGCGGTGAAGGGCCGTTCTGCGCAAGCGCGAGGGACATTGGATTGAAATGGATTGACTTGACTTGGCTTGGCTTGAATTGGAATGGATTGGATTAAAGTGGATTGCGTTGGATTGTGTTGCGTCATAGCCGCGGTAGACGCACTGGCGCCGGCGCGTGCCCAGGTGTGCGCCTCAATTGTGCAGTGGCCAAGTCTGACGCTGAACCGGAGCCGCTTGATAGCCGTTTCGCGTGGCTCGTGAAGAGCCGTGCTGAGCATGCGCGAGGAGCAGTGACTGGATAGGACTTGACTGGACTGGACTGGACTGTACTGGACTGGACTGAACTGGATTAGACTGAATTGGACTGGACTGGACTGGACTGGACTGGACTGGACTGGACTGGACTGGATTGCTGAACCTTAGCTCACGCTACGTATATCCTGGCATAGCAGAGCTAAGCCACTACTAATTTTTTGTCTGTAACTAACACCCTTACAACATATAAAAAATGGCCGCGTATAAGCTCTTTTCGTTGCAAATATCGACGAAAGACAATAGCCTTTCGTCAACAATTGCCGAGTAAATGCCTCCCTTCTCTTTCCCTCTCACCTCTCGTGCTGTTCCTCTTCCGTCGCGCTCCTCCAAAGGTAAATACGCTAGAGGTTTGCTCAAGTCAATTTAAATTTACCGCGTTCCACTGCCCCAGGCCGTGTTCCTCCATGTCAGCGCTGCCATACGGCGGAGACTCGCGTGAATCGAGGCGCCCTACTCAAACGTTTATAGAACCGCGTTGCCCTTCTCCGTGCGCGTTCCAAACGGAACGTGGAACCTATCTAATAGAACCTTTCGTAACTGTTGCCGTTTGATTTCTTAAAGTGCCGTCAGAAGCTACAGTGGCGCGGGCAACAGCACGCGATGGTTTTTGCAAACGATGCAGTATTCCATTTGCTATCGAAAAAACCAAGCGTCCATAAAAGTAACCCTGCAGATATGACTTATGTATTGTCTTTCTGCCTTATATTTGCATAATATCTTGTTCTTGTTCAACAATGGTGACAAGTATGAACAAGTATAAGCATCAAAGGGTTAACTACTTAGACCACCCCTTTACCCACCACAATTTCAATTTAAATGTTTTTGAAAATTTCCAGGTACGTATTAACAGATGCTGCTTTCCTGGCGTCGAAAGACAGTTTTTCTTGGCATACTGGCGAGCATCGGTTGAAAATGGTGGCCTTCTTCGTGGGCACACTGTTACATACGATGGTTCGTATAAGTCCGGCATCTTCAATCAATATGAGCGAGACTAGAGACGTGTATAACGATTCCGGACAATGTGACCGAACCTTTCCGCTCCCCCAAGGCCGTATCAATACTCTGTGAAGGTCTTATGTAAACGTTACCGTTAGCGGCTACCCGCCCGTAAACATAACCACCAAGCTAAAAACGTGGTTTGAGTTGACTCCAATGCTATTTCTAAAAATGCGGGCGATTTTTTTTTTTCCCGGCCAGTTTGTCTACTAAAACCTGGCGGTCGGTCGACTGAATTTTTAAAGACGATAGTCTTTCTTGGGCTACTTAAACCCAGAAATTTTGTCTGTGTGTATGTCTGTATGTCTGTCTGTCTGTCCGTCTGTCTGTCTGTGACTCGATTCAGCCACCCGGCCAAAGCAAAACAGTGCCTGCGCCATAGTCTTATATAGTCACAGCTAAATCTACCCGTCTATGTCCGGTGTAATGTTCATACTTGTCAACATTTTGGAAGAAGAACAAGACATTACGCAAATATGAGACAACAAATCAACACAGAAGGGATATTTGCAGTGTTCCTTTATAAAAAATCAAACATGCTTGACTTTTGCGGAATTAAATACTTCATCAACTGCAGAAAAAGAATTCACTCCGCCATCGCCTGCTGTCGCCCGCGCTACTATAGCGTCTGGCGCCATTTTAAGAACTCAACCGGCAACAGTTACGCAAGGTTCCATTAGATAGGTTCCACGTTCTGCTTGCAACGCACGTGGAGTAGGGAGACGCGGTTCTATAAACGTTGAAGTAGGACGCCTCGATTAACGAGCGTCTTCACCGTACGGCAGCGTTCGCATCGAGACACCCGGTTTAGAGCAGTGGAACGCGGGAAATTTAAAATGATTTAAGCAAACCTTTGGCGTCTTTACCTTGGGAGGAGCGCGACGCAAGAGGAACAACATGAGAGGTGAGAGGGAAAGCGAAGGGAGGCATTTACTTCTCAAAAGCCGATAAAGACTATCGTCTTTTGACGGCATTTCCAACGAAAGGAGCAGATACGCGGCCATTTTTTTATTCGACATTCAATTTTAAAGGGTGGATGCTTGTGCCTGTGTTGAGCCTGAAAACGCGGGGATGAGAGTCGTATCTCGAGTGTTTTGCGGAAGCTGAGGGCGCCACCATCGCCCCGAAATTAGAGCGTCATGCGGGATTAAGGTGATTGCATAAAGGATGCGGGGAGCACATGAGCCCGCTTTCGGAAGCAAGTGTGTTCTTTGAGGATGCTCGTGTAGTTGTGATTATCGAGAGGAGGCGTTCAGCCCTGGCGATTTGAATGTTCAATACGTGTAGAGAGCGGCGGAGATGGGGCGGTGCCGCGGGAGTGTTATGTGAGTGCAATGACCATGCGGTCATTGCGCACGGTTCTAGCGTGTGCAGTCATTTTATCGAAACGAAGAACTTATAGTAGTCCTGCTTCTCATCACTAAAAGGTGGAATCGAAGCAGGAGGTCTAGACCAATGTCTGTAAATAATTCAATGCATTTGTGCGCATCAACTTCTTCAACATCCTCCCGATCATATTTATCGCGTCATCATCTGGCGTAGCAAGTTAGGCATTTCAGCCCGGCTAACATCGCCAGACTTTATTGAACGCCGTTCTCTCTCTCTCTCTCTCTCTCTCTCTCTCTCTCTCTCTCTCTCTCTCTCTCTCTCTCTCTCTCTCTCTCTCTCTCTCTCTCTCTCTCTCTCTCTCTCTCTCTCTCTCTCTCTATTTATCTATCTATCTATCTATCTATCTATAAATGGTATTCCGAAACTAAGACACTAAAGCTCCCAAGCTCCTCGAATGAAGAAACGTGGTTCTAGTACCCCATCTGTCGGCCAGGGTTTTCACAGTTTCGAGTCGCTTCATCCCGTCATGCCAAGTCCCGTAACGCGAAGAAAACGGGTGCGTACCACTCGCGTATGCCCCACATTAAATCCAAGACAAGCCTTCTTTTACCAGTGCGTTTGCGCTTTAACAGACGAACGTATAAAGAAAGCTAAGCGGTCATTTGTGGGTAATCCCTACCACTGCTTTCTGAAAAAGCCATCTTTCATCTTTTTCTCTCTCTCCGCAGGCCTCGACGATGACGGCGCACCACGACGCCGCAGTGTACCGCGGTCGCGGCCGGACAGGGCGTCACAGCCGCTATCTCGGATGGAAGAAGCGGCGCGGCAGCATCACGGGCAGCGGCGGTCAACCCGTGGCCATCATCAAGGCCGCGGCGAGCGTTGGGAGATCTTCGGCGTCCCGACCGGCGCGGCCTCAACGAGGAGTAGGCGCGGTGGGAGCAACGGAGATGAAGTGGGGGTGCGAGAGAGGACCATTTGTGCAGAGTCATTTTACGCCCCTCTTGAAGCTGACGATCGGCCCTTGCGGTCGTTTACGCGCCCTCCCGCCGCCGCCGCAGTCGCAGCAGGCGCCGCCGCGGAACCAGCCACCCCGCACTTAGCGACGCCAACGAGCGCCCAAGTTAGGACCCAAGTGTTCGCGCGCGTGTGTGTACGCTGCGTACGGGTTTATACGGCGGGGTTGGCCTATGACGGGCACCCTCACGGATGGCGTTCCTACGGGAGCTACCCTGGCCCCTACGCTTTTGCATTCGGCGGCATTTTGGGAGGGAGGTAACGCCACGGAGATATGCACGCTGTACATCCCTTTGCTCTTTCTCTCTATATACCTGTATACCCCCGTTTTTTTTTTCTTAGTGAAGGACCACGAAAAGTCAGCTGTTTCTTTATTCGCTCTGTTCACATCATTATTTTTCTTGAATGCTGTTCTTCTTTGCTTTGGGTTTTTTCCTGACTCTGACATTTTGTTTTCCTTGTGCTCTAGGTAAACGGCGAATCTCTCTTCGCGCTGTGAGCCTTAAATACAGAAAGGACATTTTGGTTTTTATTTTATTTCGAGCTTTTTGCTCGCACTTTGAGGCACGACGAAAGGGCTTCCTCTCTTGCTCCGTTTACCTTAAAGATGCGTGGCGCTTGTTGGACGGTGGCACGGAGGCTCGTTTTGATGGCTTGCTCACTTGATGGCCTGCTCACGGGTGCAAGTGCGCGTGACGCCGCAGCCGCTAACATTCAACGCTGCGAGAACCAAATCCACATTTGATCGCTTAGTCCCACGGGTAACGCAGTGATGCTATCAACGGCCCGCTATAGTTATTATGATCGAAAGTCTCTATCAGCCGTCATAATCGGCATTGGTATTCCACTCTATTTCGAAATGTTTTTTTATAATCCGCCAAAGATTATGACGAGGCAAATAAGCCATGTATAGGAAGATAATTTCGTTGTGGTTTTCCAAATGTCAGTTCATTATCTGTCCAGCACTTACACTCTTTGAAACAGGCACTAGCGCATGTGAATCGCATTCAGTTTGTGGCTCCACTGCGTGATTCCGCGTATCTTGTCATTTATTTAAGTATTCTGAATGCATGAAATACTTACCCATTCTTAAAGGCGCTGTGGAGACTAAATACCACCTTGTTAAATTAAAAAAAAACTGAATTTGCTAACGCATTCAGCTCCATTCTAGGGCCGAAAGTCGCTTTTTAGCCGAAAAACAAAGAAATATGTAAACACTTTCAAATTTCGCGCTATATTGACTTATTATGTACAGAAGTGACGCAATAAAGGCTCAAGGTAGCACTGAAAACACTGTTATCAGTTTATGAACCGCCTGTTAGCGTTCCCGTGACACGATCAAATGGAACTGAAGGCTCCATTACAATTTCCCAGTCACATTTAATGGTGGTGGCCTCTGTCGGCGGCTGCCAAGCGCACGAACAAGATTCTGTGACGGACGTCATATATACGCCACCGTAACGTGGCTAGGAAGCCGCCCCATTTTCCCCTATTTTCGTTCATATATCATTTATTTGCTTAAAATTTGCGATAAAATTCGTATCATCGTTAGCAGCACAACGCAGCCTTTCTAATGAAACAAACGTTTATTTCGTTTTTGTGGCCCTTTTGAAGCTGTTAAGAAAAGCAACTAATTTTTCCACTGACTGACTAATGCTCGAAATTATGTCGCACGTGTTTAAAACGAAATTTTGATGTACAGCTTTACTGCCCATGGCAGCCCTTTCAAGATTGATTACTCAGTAGCTGTTTAGCGAAATCTAAAATATGTTTGCGCAGCTAATACTGGGGGCGAAAACTTGCGTTGTGCAGAGTTTGAAGTCTTGCCTGTTGCGCGGCTAAGCTCCAGAGCCATGGAAACAATCCCACACAAATGCATGGGGAGTAAGATTTGATAGGGAGTTACATAAAAAAAATTTCAGAATCTTGAGAAATTATTTTAGAGGTTTCGTCTCCACGTTGACTTCTTGCTATATGCCGAATGTCACTCTCCTGAATGGGTTTTACTAGGTTCCTGAGAGGTCGGAATTTTGAGCGAGAAAGCTGGGTTTGTATGTCATTCTTGTATTGCCGATTACAACGTAAACTTAACCATGGTAACACACTCGTACGGGCCTAAGTATGTACAGAAAACGTGTTCGCAACAATGTCCCTCTTGAGCTTGTGTTTCGCGCCAGGGTTGTTGATTGCTCGCGACACTGCTGACTGCAGGAAGGCCATCCATAACACCATTTCTTGCTCCAATCAACGTTTAATACACAAAAATGAAGGATATGTTGCTCACAAATTTCTTCTGTGTAACGGGTTGAGTGAGTGAGTGAGTGAGTGAGTGAGTGAGTGAGTGAGTGAGTGAGTGAGTGAGTGAGTGAGTGAGTGAGTGAGTGAGTGAGTGAGTGAGTGAGTGAGTGAGTGAGTGAGTGAGTGAGTGAGTGAGTGAGTGAGTGAGTGAGTGAGTGAGTGAGTGAGTGAGTGAGTGAGTGAGTGAAAGGCGAGAGTTAGCGCATCAGGCGCCACCGAGAGCCATGAAGCCCTCTCAGTTCTCCAATGTTTTTCAATGTGGCTGTGGTCGATCACACATTACGTTAATGACCATCAGCGCAACCTTGTTCCGTTCTCTGCACAGTCTTCGAAAATTTTAGTTTTATGACGCGTAAGAACTTCTATTTTTAATTCAAACTCTTGCGCTGAGCCTTTCATGTAATAACAAAGGCCTGTGACGAGCTAGCCGCACTCTTCCTGTCACTCGTCTGAGATGCAGCGCACGCCGAATTTAAATTCAGAAATGTCATGGCCGCTACTGTGTACACAATACCCACCTTTATCTGTCTTATTGCAACACCTGTTGGGGCTTATGTGTGTACGAGTTGGTTACCTTATCGCCAGTGGGTTTAATGGGCCTTGTATTGGAATATGCATTGTCTTTTCCTGCAAAATGCATAATAACCTGTGTTGTCACGAGAAGAAAAAGGAGTCAAAGGTATCGCGTAGCGCCGTGTTCACTCACTGACAACGACGACGACGGAGTGGGCCGCACACAGCCTGGCTGGGACCGCCATAAATGCTTATACATACATCTCATCGTGTTCTGAATTCACCGCTTCACCATCCCTCATGGTTCGTCTCATCTTTGTCCTGCTGCCACGTAACAATATTTATGTATTCTAGACCACACTTATTTCACCTACGTATGTTATACTTCCACAAGAACATACATACGTTGTCGGTGATATTCACGCATTTGTTTGCATCCGCAACTAAGCCTATCTATACTCAGTGCACCACTGTACAAGGCGTGTACGTAAATACGCAAACAACGTTGCGGCCTCACGCCATACCGCTGCTCCTCATATCGGGCGGCTGACAGTGGTATCTGACCAAACGTCCGTGAAAATCCCGACTCCAAGAAACGCAAGCAACTTGGCGATACCTTTCACAGCATCGGGCAAACATTTAGGATAGCGATGGGTTTATCCATCAAAGTTGCTGCGCTGCTTTCTAAGTTGCTGCGAATGCAAGCCCATTCGTTTTCCAGGGGAAGCTGAAGAAAAAATTTGGCTCCAATCCACGCTGTGAAGGTAGTTGGAAAGCAAAGTTTTAAACGACACCCATAACAATTGGCCATGCGACGTCAGTCGAATTCCCCCACGTGACTCTATAAAGAGTGAAACCAGATATTCTGCCAGCCGTTACCTGGAATTCGCGGGGGCGGCGTCCCGAACGCAGCAGCAGCGTCGGCCACGGCCGGGCTAGAGCGGCGGATGCCGCCAATGTAGCCCAGCCGTGCGTCGGCAGAAAGAAAACGGGAGGAGCGTACTTCGAAGGCGAGACCGCGGAACCTAGTCATCCTGATGTGCTAGCTTGGGGCCACACCATCGCGCGACACGAGCGCAGACACCGAAACAATTCGGGATGTGAGCTGAGTGATTCCCATTTATACCGATTTAAACTAGTTAATTTAGTAAGTTTGAGAATTGCGAAAAAGCTGAGGGAACTTTTATAATCGCTATTTATCAGAACCAGTTGCTACTTTCGCCTTTTGTAATACATCTTAAAACACAACCCGACTGGTATTCACCAATTTAGAAAATGGAGTCCCATTCGTGGCAAGCAGTGAACAAAAGGTAGCGTTTCTCTAGCGGCCAGGTGTCTGTATGTGGTCTCTAAATTTTGTTTTCACGCCCTGCAAACCAATCCTTAACGCATCTTTGCCGTACGACCACTTAATTTCTTCGGGTCAGGGTTACCCCGGAGGTGCTGTCGAACAAGTTAATCAAGTCGTGTGAAAGAAGCGCGCAATTGACGCGAAGCTGCGCCAAAACAGGCTTAAAACAACCTTCGCTAAAGCAGACGCAAAGCCGTCCCGCCGACGCGCCCGCCGATGTGACCAAACACCTGTGCGTGGGGAACGCTGGGTAACCATTCGCCGCGCCATATACACTGTGCTGCGCGAGATAAACCCGGTCTCCCCCTCCCTAGCCGGGAGTTCCTTCTCCCGCACGCCACGAAGGAACCGTTGGCTGGTAGAGGTGGAAAGCTTTGCTTTAAAAGCGGGTCGGGATGATGATAGCTATGATGATGCGAGTGCCGCAACCTACGACAGGACATTTTTTTAAAGCGAAGTTTGCTGTGCCTTCCTGATGGCGACGTTGCCCCAAAACGCACTGAAGGATAACCAACTGTCCCTGACGATGATGATGACCGTGGTTGAAGGGAAATATGGTTGTAACACGAAGCTTTCTCTCGTCGAAAGCCAAAGCTTTCAAAGTCTAAAATCAAATCCCATAATGAAAATCGTTACGCCCAAAATGCTCCGCAGAAAAGCCAACTTACACATTGCGTTTTCACAAAAGCACATCGAGAGCCTCATAAAAAAAAATAATAATAAAACGCCTCCCGTGGTCAGACTCGAACCTGGATCACTCGCATTATCATGTTATGAAGCCTACGGCAGTCCAATTGCGCCATTGTGACACGGTTGAAGGAGTCTGTATTTTGGACTTCGACTTCGACTCAGGTTTCATGGGAGAAGCCTTGGCGTTTTAACTCTATTTCTCTGAAGAAGGGAGCTTTGAATATAATAGAGCCCCTTGGGCATACTCAAACGCGATAATTTTGGTCACCTGTCTTTGACTAAACAACCCGGCTACAAAAGTTAGGCAAGAGGTTAATTTAGCCAAGACCATTCCAAACTACTAAAACCACTGGCTTTTTAACAGCACAGCTGTTTAGCCCCGAAGCCTCAAGAAAAAAAAAAGGCTTCCCGTAATCGTAATCCAACCTGGATCCCTCGGGTTAGGAAAACAACGTCTATCGAATTGCGCTATCATCGTATTTTAGATGCGAAGGCATCTCATTCACCCGCCTTGTCCCTGCATCCGGCGTCGGCGTCGTCGTCGTTGGCGTCCGCCCCTCCCCCATTCTCCTCGCCGCGCGAGCTGCGCTCTCCGCCGCTCACCCCCTTTCCTCTCCGATAGCGAACACTCTCTCGCGAGAAGCATTGGATTGGATTCGATTGGCTTGGCTTGGCTTGGCTTGGCTTGGATTGGATTGGATTAAAGTGGATTGTGTTGGATTGTGTTGCGTCATAGCCGAGGCAGGCGCACTGGCGCCGGCCCGTCCCCTCACCGTTATGCGCGCTATAAAACGCGGTGCCTGCGCCGCTCCGCTCCATCGTTCCAGCGCCGTTCCTCCGCTGTCGAACGCTGCAACATGAACCCCCTAGGCGTCGCATCTACACAGGGGTTCCCGCGAGGGGAGGTGGGAGTTTTTTGTTCTTTATTGCCTTGCTTCTACAAAAACAAACATGCACCAACGAACAAGAGCAAAAAAAAAAAAAGCTACGATGATAAAAAACTGCTAGCCGACAGCTTGCTAACAGAAAGATGGTTAAAATTGCTTCAGGTTTGTGAGCGTTTCAATCACAGGCAGCCAATCAGGAGGGTCGGGCTGAGCTCTCCCCACTTCAATTATCATCCTCATAGACTCGGCGAGGTATTCTTTAGCAAGTTTCGCGTCAACGTCATGATGGCATGTAGCCACACGTGATTTTCATATGCCATGCAGAGCCAGGATCATCACGAGGTCGTAGGTAACACGGTTGTCGCTCCCGATTGGTAAAAACCTGATTCCGTGAGCGTCCAGCTGGGAATTTTTTTAGGGTGCGCTGAAGCCCGTCCCGGAGATCCCGGGCCACCTCCACTAACATGAAACCTGGGGAAAGGCGAATCATGCAGTGTATAAGCGTGTTCTTGGCGCCTTGGCGTTTTTGCCCACGGAGATGAAACCGTTGAGGGGCAGAGGTATACAGCTTTGGTGTAAAAGTCTCTTGTCTTTGAAGCACGAAGCTCTAGCGAGAGGCGTAAACGAGTGCCCCGGTGTTTTTCAGTACACGTTACGAAGCGGTCCAGCGCGAGGCATCAACAAGTGTCCCGGTGTTTTTTGTACGCGTTACGTTCTAGCGTGAGGCGTAAACGAGTTTCCCGGTGGTTTTGTGCCGTGACTACATGAGACAACGATGACGACGACGATGACGACGACGACGACGGCAGGAGACGCCAACAGCCCCAGCCCCGAAAAAAAATTACACCATCTTCCCGAGGGGAACTCTGAGGTGATGCGAAGCATCGCAGAGTTCCAATCCAATCCAATCCAATCCAAGCCAAGCCAAGCCAATCGAATCCAGTCCAATGCCCCTCGCGAGAGAGTGTTCGCTATCGGAGAGGAGAGGGGGTGAGCGGCGGAGAGCGCAGCTGGCGCGGCGAGGAGAATGGGGGAGGGGTGGACGCCGACAACGCCGACAACAACGCCGGATGGATGCAGGGACAAGGCGAGTGAATGAGATGCGTTCGCATCTAAAAGACCCCGTCCCAACATTCCAAAAACACATGCTCGACCATCTCGGGCTCTTCACACGGGTAGCAGTCGACCCATGGTGAGAAACGTAGAGTCATTTCTCTTTTTGCCACGTTTTTACAGGTAAGACTCCAGCGTGAAGTTTGAAAAAGGGCTGCACCCAAGGTGGCACCGCCATTTTTTTCGCACGCTTTACGACATCCCGCCCTGGCCCTGCTCGAAACACTACTCTATACAATGGAATGGTTAGTTACGTTTCAGCCAGATCAGTATACAGCCTTTTCCGTGTCACACTACATAGATACTCCATACTGAAGCGGACACGTAGAAACTTAGTGGCCTGTGCTACTTCACTAAAATAACCTAACAGAAAAGTACAGAGACGGGACAATGAAGCCGGATAGCGCCCTAGGCAGCTTCAAGTGACATGCAGTGATCGCGCTATCGCCGTATTTCCTTTGTGTTATTCGTAGCGTTGGCTTTGACCAGCCTGGTCTGCGAAGAAGGGAGAGGGGCCGCAAGCTCTGCTGTTTCTCCTCCAGCCTTGCGCCACTTAGTGCGAGCTGCGCCATTTTTTTACTAAATGCTCCCGCTCGGCCGTGCAAATAAAACCGCAGGTATACTTCAGGTTTTTTTTTTTTCGCGTCCGCGCCGTTCCTATTCCGGATCGGTACATTAATATGTAGAAACAAAATAAGAAAAGTAGATAATAAAATCAAAAGGAAATGATGTTTGCACGCAGGCTATGTTTCTTTTTAGGTTTCTGTTGCCGGCGGCATATAACACCGCCCGAAAAATATTTCTGGCTGGGCCACTGCCTAGGACGCATGGCTTCTTAGCTTATTCGCTGTGTGGCATGGTCCAGCGGACATGCTAGAGTTCCTCTATGTAAAATAGCTTCCTGCTGGAGCCATATAGAGCAACTGTAGACATGCCTCCCGCGTCCCAACTGCTGCCATGGGATATCAGCTGCGCTGACAGGAAATGTTATACAGGCGACGTTGGAACGACATTAGGCGTGCTTATCCCAACCACGGAATATCTAGTGAAATCAGCGTATCTTCCTGCTTAGAAAGCGTTGTACAATACCCAACGCAGTTACCTGGTACATTGTGGGCATGTAACTATTTGGCAGGCTTCAAAGTACGCGCAAGTGATTTAAAGTGCGGGCACACATTTCTCCTGGATGGTCAACCGTCCTAATGATTGAGCACTAGGTTATTGTTTGATTGATTGATTTCGTTAAGCATGACGAAGCATATACCAAGCTTTTAATATAACGCAGTGCCCAGAGTGCCATCCTACGGCCCTCCAGTTCAGCGCTCCAGTGCTGTCCGACGACATTCGAGTTTTGAAGACTGGGCTCACACAGGCCATAGCGTCCGCCGTTGTGGTGTAGAGGTTTCGTTTTAGCGTTCTGTTACTAAGGGTGGTGCTTCGGGTCTGGCATTCGTCACCATAATGTTTTTACATCTTAAGTCTTAATAAGAATGTATGGTTTAGGTTAGTTTTCGGTGTTATAAATGATTTTTTTTTCAGTTGGTTAGGACATGTTAGGTTAGTTTACCTTACGTCCCGTTAAAGGAGGCGAAGTAGTGCCAAACGCACTTTTCATAGAAACACCGATGGACATCGCTTTAGTGGCATGATTATAGCACCGCCAGACGGCACTCTAGACACAGGCTTAATACAAAGCGTTTTCCAAGCCAACCGTGCGGATATGTGTTACTCTGTTTCACTTTGCATGACTACAGCCATAACTGTCGGGTATGTGCTAGTTCTTCGGCCTATCGTTGCGCCTTGAGGTCTTGCGACGACACCCTCGCAGCCTGGAATAGGTTGAATACTACGAGTTCTTTTCCCAATAGGTATCAGTTCATGATGGCAAACCTGCGCTAGGCTTTGAGTCCAACGTTTAGGCTTGCTTTCAAGTTGAGACGTATCAAGCAACGCCACATTCATTGCACGTTGAGCTGCGGGTATAGAGGTTGTGGATACGACCTAAGAGCGGGACCTTACGCCTAACGTTGGGTTGTCGTATACACGCGTTCCCTCATCTCACGGTTGCTTTCCAGCCTTAGCACAAGCGAGTTATAAAGTGTAAAATGCGGGAGGCTTCAAGACTGAGTAATCACGAGTAAGCTTCACGAAGCAGATTTAACGTATTTTCCCCAAAATAGACAGAGGTAGGGTGATGCCGGTTTCGCAATATAAGCGCGTGACATGAAACGCTAGCAATGCACTTGCGTGTAGCATTGAATCCTGCTTTAAAATCACTCCGTGTAACGCGCTTCATAGTTCGATATAAAACTGGTTGCATTGGCCCTGGTAAAATGCTCTCTCAGCAATAGATTTGTGTGTAATAGTAAAACAGACCTTGAGGAGGGTCGATGTATAGCACGGTGGCTGGAAAGAGTACTTGCGTTTCAGTAGACAATTGTCAAAATAGGTTCTGCGCCGTTTCACAGCATAGCTGTATAATAAGCTCTTAGTTGCGCCGTCAATTAACAGAAAAAAATACCTAGAAAATGTACAGCGCACGTGAGCGTGCCTCTCGAGGTGTTCTGTAACATGGCCCGCACCAATGTAGGGGATTGGCTAGGAATCGGGCGTAAGGAGGGCTAATGCGTCCGCTACGCAAAACTGTAAATTAGATAATAAGCATTTTGGTGAAGAAACATCATACAGTCGCAAGCTAGGATTGGTTGCGTCGTCAATGATCAACAAAGACCATGCCACTTGTCGGCCTCTAATTACGGCACATGCCACATTAATAATGCCGAGACTTCGCTAGTTGGTACCTCCGCCAAGCGGATCTCTGCGTTTAAAATGCGAGCGGCACGGCCTGCTTAGCTGTGTGGGCTTCTTCTCCTTCCTTCTGGTTGCTCTACCTGCAGCTTCGCTTTTAGAGGGGCCATGCAGACAAAACACAAGTTTGGTTTATTCGAAAGATTGCTGGTTAGAATCATACTGACACCACTTTTAACGCACACTGCGCTCAAATAAGCTATATAATTAGGAAATAATGGAATGGCCATCCAACCCACTAGCTCATTTCCCGCAACAGAATTTATGATGTCATGTGCCCAGCTGTGCGATTGGCTGATGCCAGCAAAAGCAAACGCAAACTAGGTATAGCTTATAGGCTTGCCGAAAAGGCTATTTGCGCTTAAATGTAATGCAGATTCATTTTACAGCGGTAAGAATTGTGGGGTACAGAATGAAGGTTATGAAAATACGCGTAAACAAAGAAGTGCCGATGCGCACTGCTGTTGGTACTGGGCGCACAATTCTCGTTTTCTCAGCACCGCAGTCCGCCGATTCGGAGTTGTCTTACACGACACTGGCCGATTGGCGTAACCGGCGTTGTCTTACACGACCATGTTTGTCGAGCGTAGCCCATGTATCAGGGAACAATTACTTTCTACCGTAACAAAAACAAGCCAGGCGCAAATACGGTTAAAAACAAAGCTACGGCGGGCAACAGTACGTGGCTGACGATGATAGTGCCATCTGGAAGGACTGAATGCAAGCAAGTCTGAAGAGCCACGGCCGGGCTGGAGCAGTTGCGGGCGCGCACTTTCATCTCGCAGCTCCTCCAGTCCGGCCGTGGAAAAGCTTAATGACGCACTGCAAGTTCGTTTGAATACCCGCCCTCGTGACTTCTTGACAGATGTATCGAAAACACACGATTTGGCGGGAAAATCAAAATTTTAACCTGAATTGATTAATTTTTCACTGAACACGGCATCGCTTGTTGCCGGACAAGCGCGGGGGCCCTATAAAACACGAAATCTCTCGAATAAAATAAACTTGTATTTTGTCTGCATGGCCCTTTTAAATAAGCTCCTTCAACAAGCAAATGGCTCTTTCTTGTGACATTTGGCGGTGACAGAACTCTCTCCCCCGCTGTGCCGCGCAAATGGGGGATGGGGCGAACAAAGAGGATCTGGACGCCTGAAAGAAGAGGCTGGTTATCTGGGGGCGCGCTGCTTCCGCCATAAGAAGGAAAAGAAGAAGTAGTGCAGGTGTTCAATGGCGAGGGGGACATTGACGACGACTTTGCGGCGGTGGACGAAAAAGTATATGAAGACTGAAGAGGGCATTATACAAATAAAGCACTATATACTTCATTTCGCATTTGAATTGGTCTTCTGCTGACGAGGGCAATATATATACACAGGGTAAACGGTTCTCAGTGACTTATATGGCGCTCGTAGAGTTTAGCTCAGTAAGACGAACACATCTCTGCTCTGACATCAGGCTTCCACCGTTGTAAAAGATTGCTTAGATTTTTTTTTTTTTGCATTACCAGGCCAGGCGGGATGTTGTTTATCATAAAAAGTGCAAAGGGAACGTAAAAAGTCCCTTCTTCATTTTAACCCCTTGTAAAACTTATTGTAAATTTTAAACCCCTTCACTTGCTCCTCCTGAAGCTTTGCCTGCTCTAAAAAAACAGAATTTTTGAGGATCGTTTATAATCATCTGTAGTACTTCGTAACAATTGTTTCCACCCACTCTGCTATACACCGGGACCATACAACAGCGTTTTTACGGCAATACACAAATTCCTTGCAAGGGCACCGTGGCACGCGTTTTTTTTTAAGAGTACAAACCATGCAATAATCGCAAAGATGACACTAGGGTGTATTGAAAAAATTGCCTTCGCAGCATCGAAATAACGCAAGAACCGAAAGAAGCAGTCAGTTTAGACTCTAGAGCGAACGTTACACCGCTTAGGACAATTTGCTGCTTTGACATGAATGTGGCGGTGGAGTGGGGGCGGTGTGGGTGGGTGGCGCAACAATCTCACCGTAAATTCCGCCTCTCAGGCTAGCGAGGTATAAGATCAAATGCCACGGGGTCATCTCGGTTTAGCAGTCCTGGATAGTCCGCTCGCAGGCCGTGGACTCTGTTCGGGCCGGAGGTTGCATAAAACGCTAGAAAATATCTTTTTCCAGATTAGCGTGCGCACATTCCGCGAACAGCCGGAAATGAATGAACCCAACATTAACTGATCTGAACGAAACTGCCGCCAAAGGCAAGCAACTCACACTGTTTGTATTCGGAGCCGTGAGAGGGCAGCACTTACTCCGTTACGGACTGCTGCATTGAATGCTTTGTAGGTGGTGCTCGCCATCTGGCGTGCAGCTGAAGCACTATACACTCGTCTCGCGCAATACGCCCGCCGGCAGGCAAAGCTCCCCCTGGGTTTGTACAGTTGATAGCAAAACAGAAAAAAAAGGCAGGGACTGTGAAAGGATATTACACAAGTGCGCTAGTACAACTGAAGTTTATTACACAGACAGTCGCCCCCCCCCCCTCCCCGCTTTTTTTCAATCCGCTTAACTGTACAAGGCCACAGAATACCAACTAGGGCAGTCGATCACTTTGATAAATCAGAACACTTTTTGTGCGAAAGGTTAACCTGCAGAATAAAAAAAAAGTCCTAAAAAAATACAAAATTGCGCCTATTTTGCGGAAATAAAGACAAAATGAGGCCAGCTTTGGGCCCCCATCCAACGTTTCGGATCTGGAGGTCTCCCTGGATGAAGACCCGTGCAGTGGCGCAAACAGAAATATTTTTCGGGGCGGGGGGTGGAGGGGCTGGTCTTATAAGCCTCCAGTAAAATAGAGCAGAAAGAGAGCCTGCGCCCAAAACAATGTCTTAGTCATTTTTTTTTCGTCTTAATCACCTTTATTTTCGTTTCTAAATTTCAGTATATCGATGCGGTGTGTAAATAGTAGGTACCGTCAAAATAAAAAACAAATTCACTGACGATTACGATATTACCTAATGCAAATTTTGAGCGCAGCTTTTGAGGGTTTCTGATTTTGCGATGAGTTGAGGGAAACGATTTGAGGGACACGTATGTATGTGCAGTGGCATACCACTCTTAATTTTCCACAACTGTTTCTTTAAGAAACACATTTTTGCAGTCTTTGATTGTAATGAAAGAAGATTTGTGGTTGGAGAAGTGATTGGATGACTTGTGGCACCAGTGACAGCTTCTCAAACTCTGGATTATTGACGTCGATGGCGGTGGTGGTTCGTGATAAGGTTGAGTGCCACCCAGGAGAAGGCACACAATATGACCAGCTCAAAGAAAACTGTTGGCTTGAGATCGTGAAGTACTTGAAAGTGTGCGGCATCCTCGATTATGCAAGCCATTGAAAACCCCTCGGGGTGTCAGACCATGACAAAGGTTTTAGGAAGAGCGAGGAATCTGCGAGTCGTATACATACATGTCACAGGTGTCACAGGCTAGGCCGGCATGGTGAAAGAAGCCACCGGTCATCGTTAAGCTACTTGACTATCGGGAAAAAGCACCAATACTAAACGCGCGTGGAAAATTGAAAGGAACAACTTTATCTGTTTCAGAGGATTTTTCTAAGAGCATAAGGGAAATCCGAAAGAAGTTAGGGCAAAGCTCGAGTCAGCAGAAAAACGCCGGGGCTAAAACAGGACTGTTTTTCTACAAACTCAGCATTGACGGGACAATGCATGCATGGGACGAAGAAAGCGACAAACCATACAAAATTCGCACGAACCAGTGACCCGACAAGCTTAGACAGGTATTCACTATTTTAACTGTGAACTGCCGCATCGTTGTGAATAAACCTGTTGAGCTCGAAGGATTACTTGTTGCTCATGGCGCGCAATTTGCTTTACTCGCAGAAACGTGGCTGAGTGACGATATCTTCGACAGTGAATTCGCCCCTGCAAATTATAGGGTGTTCTGTAAGGACCGCGACCGAAGAGGCGGGGAAGTAGCTATTCTTTTCAAAAGTAAAATTAGGGTGTTAAGGATGCCTGACGTTTCACGTTTTGAAAGTGTCTTCTGTAAGGTATACATTAACAAAATTCGGCATGTCATTGGAGTAGTTTGTAGACACCAAACAGCGCTGTTCTGGTATTAGATAATTCAAAAGAATATCTCCTCAAACATGTAATGCCTGGGGATAAATTGATGATGGCTGCTGATTATAACTTGCATTTTGTGGATTGGACAAACTTCTAGCCAACTACACAAGCTCAAGATAAAATGCTAGAAATTGTTTTCACCTATGGCCTATCTCTGATTGTAAGCGACTACACAAGAACCCCAAACGGATCAGCATCCATTCTTGATTTGTTTTTTCTTAGCGGTAGCATGGAAAGTAAGACGTTGGGTCATGTCACGCCCGGTATTTCGGATCAGGAATCTGTAGTGTTAAAATTACAAGATGTACATACTGTGAATTACTCTGAATGAATAAATGAATGAATGAATGAATGAATTTATTTCCGTGGTCTCTAGAGGTCCATGCCTGCATAAACCTTCAATGGTCCGCGGTATGTTGTAAATAAAATAAAAATATATAAATAAATAAATTGTGGCTTCAATTCAAAGACATTGTTAATGAGTGTAAAGAACGCTTTGCGCGCGAAATTTCTATAAAAATCCCAAAACCGCAATCCTCGGATAACTCCGGGCACGTTGCAATTACAACGGGAGCTCAAGAGATTAAAAAAGAAGTTCAGAAGTTCTACGAATGTCCAGCAGCAATCTGTAATAGACAAAATATAAAGTGAGCTAAACTTAAAAATATGTCATGATAAACATAAATACTACGGCTACTCACTTCCGAGTTTAATTAAGGCATCCCCCGGAACATTCTGGAGAACCATTACCCCGAAGTCTTGCTCTCCTGACATGTTTGTAATGGACGGCAACTGCGTGCACGACGATGAAGTAGTTGCCGCCGCCTTTAATGACTATTTCACGTCAATTTATACGACGGACAATAATGTCCTTCCCGAGTTTTCAATGAATCTCCCCCCACTTTCTGATGTTAGTATTTCTGAGCCTGGAATATTGAATTTACTGTTACGTCTTGACATCAGAAAGTCTCCAGCACCAGACAATATCCCGAATTCCTTCTTTAAAAGATAGGCGGAATGGTGTGCAAAAAAGTTATATGTTGTTTACACGAAGTGTGTAAATGCAGACGCTTTACCTGATGACTGGAGGTTAGCCAAAATCAAACCTGTACATAAAACTGGAGGAGAAACTTGCATTCCAAACTACCGCCCGATTTCCCTCACTTCAACGTCATATGATGTAAACTGCTGGAACATATCATTTACAACCATGAAATTAACTTTTTAGAAAAAACGCAGGGCAAGAACAAATATGCAGCACGGATTTCGGGGTGGTTTCTCGACCACTACTCGGCTAGTGGAAACCGTTCATGATTTTGCGAGTGCAATTAATGAAGGAAAACAAACTGACGTAATATTTATGGATTTTAAAAAGCATTCGATAAAGCCCCGCACCAGAAGATTCTGCACAAGTTAGGGCATATTATACGAAATGATAAATTGCTTGCCTGGAATTCTGCATACCTCCGAAGTCAAGGTAAATTTGTTGCAATCAATAATGCCTTTTCCAACTGTGCACTGGTTGATTCTGGCATCCCTCAGGGGTCAGTAGTGGGTCCTTCATTGTGTTTATTATATATTAATGACATCGTTCTGCACCTTTCTGTTTAAGTTAAGTTGTACGCAGATGTCTGCATTGTATATAAAAAGATAGAATCTCCACAAGGCCAGTTAGACTAAATAATGACTTCTAGAAAATAATTGCTTGGTGCAACGAGTGGAAAATGTCTATCAACTGCGAAAAACTGTTTTTATGAAAATAACCCACAAAAAATTTCTTCTACAGTACCAATACACCGATAATAAGGTTCGTCTGCAGGAAGTAGAACACTACAAGTACCTCGGCCTATGGATATCCAAAAAGCTCTCCTGGACGAAAGACACAGACAACATCACAGCTAGATCACTACGCAAGTTGCTCTTTCTTTGGCGTTCCTTAAAATCCGCCACACAGAATTTACGTCTTCTTGCATACAATACAATTACCCGACCAATGATAGAGCACGCAGTGGTAATCTGGGACACGTTCACAAAGTCCGATGTTAATAAATAAGAAAGGTTGCAAAAACGGCTGTAAGATTTATTTTCAAGTCATATGGGCGCACCTCAATATCAGCTCTCCTTGAACAAAGCGGGATATTGCCCGTGTAAGAAAGAAACCGGATTTGCCGCCTAAAGTTCTTTCAATTCATTAGAGGGCATTACTTCATTGCCACTTCTCGTATTTTAAAATATTCTTCCGATTATAATACAAGACGCCGCCACGCGTTTTCTATAACTCCCTTGAAACCTAGAATTAACTGCTTCAAATATTCCTTTTTCCCTCGAACTATTGTTGAATGGAACGATCTCATTAACGAAGCGGTTACACAGCAGTCATTGCCTTCCTTTGAAAAGCGTTTGTAATAAGATATGTATTTTTATTGTTGTGCATTTTATGTTCTATTGTTTGCTTGCCTTGTTTTGTATGTATTTGTATTTACTTACCTGTACCCACCCCGCAAAAGTCTCGAGAGAAACACGCAGTATTTACAATAAATATATAAATGTGCATTTCCTTCGAAGCATCGACGACTGGGGCCGAAGGACCCCATGATGATATATTTTTGGTCAATCAGTTTGGTACTGCTTTGCAGGAGAAAATGCAAACTTGCAAGTGCAGTGATGCAAAAAATTGCTTATTAGCTGGTGCATATCAACGTTTCTTCGAACTGCCCATGGGAATGTTTTTCACAAAGGTCTTTTGAAAAGCTTCACTGGAGCGGCTGCCCTGCTAGGGACTTGTTGAAGACTGTTCACATTTTTAGGGACATTTTTCGACTTTCTTCGGCTGGGCAAATGAAAAATTTGACCTGCAACGAGAACCACCCGAAAAATTACCTGCCAGATTTGAAACTTCGGCATTCACTTCTGAGAAAATGCACCTCTCTTGCGCGAAGCGCGCGAACATTGCACATTAAGCTGCACACGGTTTGAGATGTTCAAAGTATTGACAAGCCTTCGGGGTCAAGACGATGCAATAAAGCCTACAGTGCAGGAGAGCTGGATCGACTCATATGAAAAAAAAAAAAAAAAAAGCAGTGGGTTAGCTCGGCTATGCCAGGATATACGTAGCGTGAGCTAAGGTTCAGCGATCCAATCCAATCCAGTCCAGTCACTGCTCCTCGCGCATGCGCAGCACTGCTCTCCAGAAGCCACGCGAAACGGGTATCAAGCGGCTCCGGCGCAGCGTCAGACTTGGCTACTGTGCAACGGAGGCGCACAGCTGGGCACGCACCGGCGCCAGTGCGTCTGCCGCGGCTATGACGTCACTCCTCTGGAAGCGCAGACCGGCGAATGTGCAGACCCTATTCTCTACACAACCTTACTCCAATTGGATTGAATTTTCAATTCAGTTCAATACAATCCAATTTAATCCAATCCAATCCAATGCTCCTCGCGCTTGCGCCGCTCGGTCCTTCAGGGTCCACGCAAAACTGCTCAACCTCGGCCAGAGTAGCTTACGCTACAAAATATTGCCCGCCGAAGTGCCAAGGTGAGGCAGGATCATAACACAGGAAAGAGCGTTCTTTCGCTCCTTACTGCTCTTTATGTTTCGTCGCGCGATTCGTGTTAAAGGTATCCTAGTCAAAGGCAAAGTCACAGGTATATCAAAGTAAAGTCATAGGTAAAGGCACATAGTACTTTGTTACTCTGCGAAAAGTTCAAGGAGTTACTGGCTAACGGGCTAAAAGATAAGGGGGTGGAACTCCATTGTCAAACCCGGCGGTCTGCGCATTGCCATGGGCTTAATGCAGAGCATTATTTTTCGACGTATTTCTATAAGGCCTCCGGTGCTCTTACTAGTCTCTAGGACAGCTCAATAGAAAAAACCTGGTAACAAAATACCATGCGAATAATAGAATGGGTGGCTAAATGGGGCTGCTTATTATTGAGGCTTGGAGGAGAATACTTTGAACATTCCTCTGAAGCGTATTTGCGGATTGTGAGAGTTTGTAAAATAAGAAACACAGGTCACTGCTAAACTTTTTACATGAGACCGGACTCTATGCCTACCTTTAGACTTGTCCAGTGCCATCAATTTTCTGACTACCTGTGATTTTTTCACCCCTCCTTCCTCTTCTACCTGTTGTCATATCTTTTTTTGATATGCCGCATGGCAAAAATACGAAGTAAAAAGAACTGCGCATTTACACCTGCGCAATTGATTTGTGATTAAAAGAAATCTACATGAGTGAAATCTACAATGGGGTGGAAATTAACACGAAAATTGAGACCATGAACTTCTTCAAAAGAATTTAGGTATGTTCTACACAACCAAACAGCTGGACAGGCGGTGCAACCTGGTCTGGTATTGAATAAACATTCATGGTTTACAGTGCAGAAAATTTTCGGTTAAAGCCATAGTGCATTTAAAATGCAGCTGCACCATAAACAAAGTTTAGTTTACAGTACACAAAACTTCTACACATACGTAAATCAAAGCTTTAGGCTCGACAAACAGTGAACTGCGAAGCTAAGGGAGCAGTCTAACAAAAATGTTTACATGCGTATTCATCACAGGATGCCAGTGCACTGTTTTCTTGCATTTGTCCATTCATTCTATGGCGCCAAAAACGAAAGCACATATTTCACAGAAAATATGGCAGTTGTGAGAAACAGGGCACCTTCTAGTACGCATTTACCTAAATTTGGCTCTATTTACTCCTGCCATAACTCGCAGCTCCCTCGTAGGGTCCGTTATTATTTCATGCATAACGTGCGGCGTGAAATATTCAAGACTAATACGACTCATGATATTTATTTATTTATTTATTTATTTATTTATTTATTTATTTATTTATTTATTTATTTATTTATTTATTTATTGCGCTGTTCAGCTAGGCGCAAGCGTGATGGCAGAGGAGACTGGGATGCTTCGTGCCTGAATATTTTTTGTCTTTTTAATCATGAAGCTAATACGTGAAGAAGCTCATTGGTTTAATTTAGTAAGATATAGCGCGATTAATTTATTTCAATGGGATCTAATGTCCAAATGTTGATGCTAGTTCGGCGTTTTCCGTCGGGCTGTTTGTTTCGTAGCGCGAAAAAGCCACCTTAAAAAAAGTGCTATTCGGCGATGACAGGCATTTGGGTTGAATCAAAACCAGCTTTTATTGGTATTTTAATTCTCCAATACCTTAGACGCTCGAGTACTTGGAAATGAAGTTCTGCCGCAGGTCGATTAGCGCAGCTTTCTCTTGTCGAAAGTCAATGCCTTCCAAGTTTAACGTCAAATTCCACGATCAAAATCGTTACGCCCAAAACGCTATGCAGCTAAGGTTACTTGAACAACGGGTTTCCACGAAGGCACATCAAGGGCTTCAATAAAAAAAAAAAAAAAAAAAAACAACGCTTCCCATGGTCGCAATCGAACCTGGGTTCCTCGCGTTAAGCAGACGACGTCTACCCGATTCCGCCAGTTTGATACAGGCCGAAGCACTCTGGATTTTGTATTTTCACTTTCCCTCTGGTTGCATAAAGGAAAGCTTTGCGTTTTAACCATCTTTCTCTTATTAAGAAAGGGGCTTTGATTTCTAGGAGCAAAGCCCCTTAGGGGATCGGGCTGATCGGCGTCTCACGTCGTCGTCTCATGTCGTTGAAGTACCGTGTAGTCACGGTACTAAAACACCGGGACACTCCTTTTCCGACGCGTCGCGCTATACTCGGTTACAACTCAAGAACGGCACCACCTTATGTAGTGAGTGTATCACTCCGCCAAAGCGCCCGACCCGTGACGTCGGTGCGCGCGCGTTTTTAAAGGGGTTTTCTATGAATGCGTGATATCGTCTGCCTTGTCTCACGGAGTTTGTCGTCACTAGAGTCGTTTATAAGCATATTAGGTCCAAAAAATCACGGGAACGGCTCACGCCACGTTCAGAATATTCTCAGTAACGCCCTACTTGCACCGCGCGGAGAAACATCCGGCTACGGTGATAAGGCACAGCGGAAACTTCCGGTGCCGTTCTTAAGTTGTCACCCAGTATAGAGCGTAATACGTGCTGAAAGAACCCGCCGGGCAGTCGTTTTCCAACGCCTCACGCTAGAACGCTTCGTGCTTCAAAGACGCGACACTTTTACAGCAAAGTTGTACACGTCTATCCCCCAACGGTTTTATTTCCGCTAGCAAAAGCGCCTAGACGTCATGAATACACTTATACGCTGCATGCTTCGCCCCTCCCTAGGTTTCACGTTAATGAAGATGACACGGGATCTTTTTTTTTTCTTTCAAAATCAGCGTCTGCACATTCCGCGAACGGCCGGAAACACGCGAACACAACACAAACTAACATGAACGAAACTCCCGCCAACGGCAGATAACTCGAACTGTTTGTATCCGAAGCCGTGAGAGGGCAGCACTTACTCCGTTACGGATGGCGGAATCGAATGGTTTGTAGGTGATGCTTGCCATCTAGCGTGCGGCTGAAGCACTATACACTCGTCTCGCGTAATGCGCCCGCCGGCAAGCAATACTTCCTTTGGCTATGTACAGTTGGGCTCAAAAAACACATGTGAGCCACTACAACGAACGTTTATTACACAGACAGCCTCCCGCCCCCCCACCCCCCCCCTTTCTATTTAACCCGCGGAGGCGTTATACAAACCGGAAATGCCGAGCTACTACTGCCTCATATACTACTATCAGGAGAAGACACGTGGAACCAAGAGAAGTTTAAAATACAAAACTAAAATCACACACAAAAAATAATAAATAATAATAAAAAATTTACAACGCACATTTTCACCATGACACATTGACACATGCCGTCTCATCCAGATTAGACACCATCAAGGAACGCGATTTGTTTGCCCAACAACGATAGTGAAGCAACAATAATGCAGACATCACCCGCGTACACATTTTCACGCGCCTCTGTGTTTCCCGCTTGAGCGAGTCAAGGCTCGAGCGAGCACCTTAGTTTTTTTTTTTTTTTTTAATTGAGCACACTTACAATACTGGCAATAAATTCCAAGATGTCCGTTTATCATATTGAGTGTGTTTCATGGTGTGTCATGGTTAAAGTGTGTTTTTTGTTTTTTTATTTTATTTATTTTTATTTTTTATTTGGTTTTCTTCTGTGATTTTAGTTGTCTTTTAAACTTCTCTTGGTTCCACGTGTAGTAGTAGTAGTAGCAGTAGTATGTATTGTTGGATGAGGCGGACTTAGTCTTGCATAACTGCCGGCAATGTCTCCGCCTAATCGTCCCCAATACGATACGAGAGACACGCAAAGTCACCACACCTCACTTAGTCCTATTATAACAGAGACACACAATGCCACCACCTACTTTATAGTAGTATATATGAGCGTGGAAATCAACTCAGTTTGTTAGTTAGTGCGCTGTATGTGTGTCTTCTTCGGTCGTCCTGTCCTTTTAGCGCAATTTTATTTCCTTCTTGCAGCAAATCCGACGTAGCCCGCACACCTGAAACCTTAAACATTCCCTCAATTGTAATACCTGTACACCTGTCACACTCCACATCTCCCCCGGACTTGCTCTGCTTTCGCCTCTTATCGAAAATTTACCCCACTCTCTATTATCGACCAAGGAAACCATTCCCACATACACCCCACCGACTGGATCCGGACACGCCTCATGACATAGCCATTTATTCTTTAAAGACGGCCTAGCACGGATACTGTGAATGCCTTTTCTGTAGCTTCTGGTACGCCCTAGCGTCCGTACCATCAAGAAAAATTCCGGGCCATCTTCACTAGCGTGACACCTGAGGAGGGGCGAGAGAGAGAGAGAGAGAGAGAGAGAGAGAGAGAGAGAGAGAGAGAGAGAGAGAGAGAGAGAGAGAGAGAGAGAGAGAGAGAGAGAGAGAGAGAGAGAGAGAGAGAGAGAGAGAGAGAGAGAGAGAGAGAAGCACTTTATTAAAGAAGACCTCTAAGCGAGGGAAGTGGCCGGCAGCCAGAGCTGTGAGGCGACCTTCGTAGCCCGGGCTATGATGATCGGACGAAGCATGCAGTGTATAAGTGTATTCTTGGCGCCTTGGCGTTTTTGACCACGGAGATGAAACCGTAACGTGAAACCCGGAGAAGGGGAAAACATGCAGTGTATAAGTGTATTCTTGGCGCCTTGAAGTTTTTGCCCACGGAGATGAAACAGTTGGGGTTTCGTGTCTTGTGTGTTTGAAGTATCGTGTCTTTGAATCACGAAGCGTTTTAGCGCGAGACGTTGGAAAACGAGTGTCCCGGTGTTTTAGTACCGTCACCAAATGAAACGACGACGACGACAGGAGCCGCCTACAGCCCGAGCTCCTAATAAAGAGAGACAAATTCACGGTGGCCATGGAGAACTCCCAAGTTAGCAGCTTATATTGTTTTGTCCGTACTAATCCTCACCCCCCGTTTCAAATCACCCATTCCCCCTACTTGTACTACGGGTCCTCTTGTTCCATTATGAAGGGCTACTCCCACTACATTCATCTTGCAACGAGTAGGAAAAGAAGCGGTCAGTTGTGCATAGCGACACGGGCATCCACAACCAACGATGATGAAGACGGATGGTGGTAAAGGTAAAACATTTAGTAGAGCAAAAGAAAAAGGGAAGAGGGTACCGGTAACCGCGGCTACTCGGCGATCACTCTCGCATGGGCCGACTCAATAACGAACTGTCTTGTCCGAGTCGTAAATAGATCACACCGCCTTGTAAATACATCGCTTCGTAATCTGCCATGGTTCGTGTTGGTTTTACGCTGCTCCCGGCGTATCACGTGCGCCATCTGATCCGACATTGTCTTGAGTTTGGTGTAAGGAGTTGGTCGCGTTTGCTTGAAAGGTCATTCAGGGAGTCTTCATGGGTGGAGTGATGGATCACCACGAAAACACGTGGCATGGGAGAGGTGGACTTGCTTCAGCTCGTCCTCGCTTTTGTCGTGTCGACGATTATATACGTGTAACTATACGCTCTCCTCAACATCACTGAGACGCGGAAAGTCAACACGATGATCTGCAAGGCATACAAGCAAGCACTCAGACTTCCGGTCTTCACCTCCATTGAAAGGCTTCTTCCACTCGGCATTCAAAACACTGCCGAGGAGCTAATTGAGGCTCATCTCACCAATCAAACAGTGAGGCCTGGGGTAACTGAAACGGGTAGGGCGATCCTTCCACGCCCGAGACTCTCGACTCCACTCGACCACCCGCCTGCACTCACGGGAAACCTACCGCACGAAGTCCGCAAAAACATAAGGGTCCACCCTTTGCTTCGTAATATGCACCCCGTGCGGCACGTTGACCGGAGGGAAGCCATAGCGAAAGTCATATACAAGTTCTATGGTAACCAACCAACAATGGCGTATACGGACGCGGCGTCTTATCCAGGTAAGTCCGCAACGGTATTCACCGTAGCCGTCAAAGTCAAAAACGAGCACCGTTAAAGTCTGTCTTTTCCCGGTGTTACGATTCAGTGCACCGCTACCATGCTCGCACATGGTGAAAGTTGCGAAGAGCTCCCGTGCTGTGTAAGAAAGAAGGTTGCCTCGGACAGGTTGCCGCTTGCCGGAGAACGGCCGGCGCGTGGGCGCCTCGCTGTTGGTGACTCAACCTCGGCGGCTGCAGACGGATCTTCATGTGGAGACATGTCCCGGTGGCGCATTCACAAATCATATCATGTAGGGGCCGACACGTGACCACAATGCGTGGCGCCATCTTTGGGCTTGTTTGAGCATATCTGCCAGTTGTTTTTGTATTTTTTAAACGCACTTGGACAGTCTCGTTTTGTGGTGAAGAGATCCGGTTTCTGGCTATCACTCGCATGAACCAGGTTTAAATCCCGCAGGGGCCGTTTTGTTTAATTGTTTGGTTGTCCTGAAAACATTGTTATCACGTATAATACCTATTTGAGGCATATTTGTGCATTCTAAATTATATCTCGGGTGGTTTTGTCCCATTAGGCGAGTTCTAACTCTCGTTTTCTCACTTTTCGGTCATGTTGTACTGTGCTCAAGTTAGCTGAGCAAAGGTTAGCTGATTTTTTAAATTGGTGTTGTTTTCACTGTTGTGGGTGGGTTTCGCGTGTTAATATTTTATTTAGGCTGCTTTGCATCTGCTTTAGTAGGTTTGGGCTGTCAGACGTGCGCATAAGGGCGGTCCCAGCACACCACCGGTAGAGGTGTATTGGCCAAAGTTTTCCCCAAAGATTTTCCGTTTTGCCCGAGCCCCAATACTCACCCAAGGGGACCAACATAGCTCTAAGCCCGTATACGCGCCCACGGTGGGGTAAGATACCAATGCCGGCGACTGTATGGATGGATGTCGGTGGTGTAACTAGCAGTCACAGAATTCTAAACTTCAGGATCTACGAAAACACACCTCGACGTTTTTATGCAAACCCATTTTGCGTGGCTGAGACAAGAGCGAGAAACCAGGGTTTGTGCACGGTTGGCGAATGTAATAGTGACATCGCGAAACACAAGAATGAGTGCTTCCTGACTTTTACCATGAACAACTTTGGAGGCACATGCTAAAACGACGCGAACAAACCAAGCTCACGGCAAGATGCTGTTTGAAGTTGGTCTTGGCAACGAATGGATTCGCACTACTATTACTTTGAAGAAATAAAATACGGCATGTCGGCACCAGCAGGTGTCGTGGTTTTGGAACAGCTTAGCAGGACATCCACATTTGCAGGGATGATGCTTAAAAATTTTTTTTTGGTTTCTTCTTAAACAACGTTCCTTCCGATTTCATTTCATTCCAGTCGCCGGTGCGACTTCGCCACTTAAGATTTGAAGGTGAATCATCTGAAGAAGACGCGCCAGGGAGTGCATCAAGTCCGCCTGCGGCACCTTCGTGTAACCGGAGCTCTCCCCTAGCCGCCCTCCTGATCTACAACGTTTGGTGCATGGACCGTTTCACTGAGAACTCCTGAACTTCATACACGAAGCTGATCTGTTCGTGTATATGTGTCGCGTTCACTTATTATGCCGCAGAGAAACTTTCGAATTAAAAAAAAAAATTCAGTTGCTATTGGGAAATCGACCGAGTACATACGCGCGTATGTTTTGCGAGGCGGGGTAAAAAACGCCAAGCAACCACTGCGGCGTACTCACTTAAATTTCTCCCTTGCGCTACCGGTAATTCTGGTTGTCACAAGCGACACGTTAATATTACCCGGCTTGGATGCCCTGCAGGCCCAGGATCACCGGCCATTTCGAAAAAGTGGCGGCGGCTTAGCCAGCTAAACCAAGATATGCAAAGCGAAAGCTGCACTTAGTTTGGCGAAGTCTTGGATTCACTTTGTTAACCTTTGATTTAGCTGTAATTATTATACTAATGGAGACTACCTCAGTAACCTCAGATTTGCTGATGACGTTGCCTTGCTAAGTAACTCGGGGGACGAATTGCAACGCATGCTTTGCGCACAGGGCGAACAGAGTAGAACCGTGGGCCTGAAAATTAATATGCAGAAAACTAAAGTAATGATGAATAACCTAGGGACAGCACAGCGGTTTGAGATAGGTGGCGAGGCAGTGGAAGTGGTAAGCGAATATATCTACTTAGGCCAAGTTGTGACCCCAGATACCAACCATGAGGCAGAGATAATTAGAAGGATCAGAATGGGGTGGGGCGCATAGGGCAGACATTCTCAGATAATGAATAGCAGCCTACCATTGTCGCTGAAGAAGAAAGTGTATGACAGCTGCATCTTACCGGTACTCACCTACGGGGCAGAAACTTGGAGGCTCACTAAGAGGGTTCAACTTAAATTGAGAATGACTCAGCGGGCAATGGAGCGGAAAATGATAGGTGTAACATTAAGGGACAAGAAGAGAGCGGAGTGGGTCAGGGAGCAAACTGGTGTTAAAGACATATTAGTAGAAATTAAGAAGAAGAAATGGACGCGGGCAGGGCATGTAATGCGAAGGCAAGATAACCGTTGGTCATTAAGGGTAACAGAGTGGATCCCTAGAGAAGGCAAGCGTTGCAGGTGGCGGCAGAAAGTTAGGTGGGCAGATGAGATCAAGAAGTTTGCGGGGATAAATTGGTCACAGTTGGCACAGGACCGAGGTAATTGGAGAATAATGGGAGAGGCCTTTGCCCTGCAGTGGGCGTAGATAGGCTGGTGATGATGATGATGATTATTATACTATTCGCCCGAAGCCTGCTTTTGTCTACGGTTGTGGTCCCGCTTCCGGCGTTTTCCCAGCCGGAAGGCTTGCCGGGCGATATCCGCGGTGTGGTTAGACGCCGCTTTCCGACAGCGGCTTAAAGTTGTTGTTGTTGTTGCTCGTGGTGACTTGGCAGATAACCACGTGGGGGATTGGCCAGGAATCGGGCGTGAGAAGGGCTAATGCGCCCGCTTAAAATACCGGAAAATTATAAACCTAGCGTTACACGCCGAAAGAGAGAAAATAGAATTGGTTGAAAGTTGTAAGTAGAGTTTGGTATAGAAGAACTGAGATTTTTGAGCCGGAAAAGTACATGCAAGAACCAAAGCTAACAGGGCAGGCGCCTGGTCTCGGAAACGTGCGCATGAATGGCTGCAGCCACCCCTTGGTGACAATATCCCCGTGATGTGACCCCAAAAGATAGTAGTACGGGCATGTAAATAGGCAGATGAATTCGTCGCAATGGTGTGGCAAGATGACGTTGCCTCATCATTGAAAAACCGCGGCAATGCAATAAGAAGTGCTCTAAAGTCTCCTGATCACCGCAGACAGCACATCGGGATGAGGAGGCTAGACCAGCCTCCAGCTTTGCGCCACGCTTAGAGAAGGCGGCCCGGCCTCACTCTCGTTCACGGCTAAGCTCGCATGCACGCGGCAAGTCACGCGGTCAGGCACGAACCATTTGCGAAAACTATGAACCAATCCGGCAGAGGCGGCGACTCGGCCCGGCGAGTCATGCGATGCGTTGCCGAGAGTACGACCCATCTGCGGTCAAACGAACGTCAAAGGTACCTCGACGGCGAAAGGGCTCGGCGAGATTAGTAAAACTTTGCTTTAAAACGGAAAATAAAGATACAGACGGGATAATAATGAAGATACTGCGCGGTGCAATTTTATATCATTCTGTCTTAACTTTCGGTGAATTTTGTGGGGTGTTTTATTTCACTAGTTTGTTTCTAGCGATGTGCTCTTTTCTTTGGGCAGAGGGTCCGCTCCCCCTCAAATAAGTATTGCGTAAGCCACTGTGTCAACCAGTCTAATAACATCAGTGACCACTGCGCTGAGAACGACGGGGACGAAGACAAAGAGGAGGACAGAGGTGCGGACATCGAGGCCGCTCTGGCAGCGTCGCCAAAAGAGGGAAGACAGGTCACCCGGAGCGGCCGTCGCCTCCTAAACTCCATCACGGCCTGCACCCTGCCGTGACTGTCATGGCGCCGAGGAAACACGCCGGGACGTCCGGTGCGTCTAGGAAGAAGAAAACGGCCAAGAGGTCAGCAAGTAGTCTCAGCAGCTCCTCCAGCAGGCCTAAGGTGAAAAGGCCACGCAAGTCTACAGCGAGCGGATCGAAAGGTGGAGCCAAGGGTCGTGGTAAGACCTCAACACGTCGTGCCAAGGGCACATCCGCCTCTGCCCGGTCGCGGTCCCGCAGCCCTGTCACTAAGGGTAGACGTGTCACGAAGGCCAGCGCTTCCAAGGGCAAGAAGGTCAGCGGTAAAAACTCGCCGCAACCACCGGTGTCCCTCAAGCTTCAGATCTCGCTCAGCATTGAATCGAAAGGGACGCCACCCACCGACGGAAGCACCGCCAATGCGGCTCTCAAGGAATTCAAGCACGAGATGAAGCTTAAATGCGATCCTGCTGAGAACGCCAACCCTGACGGCGGACTCGTCCCCACTGTGGACAAAGCTCATAATTACGGCACGGGTGACAAAGGCGCCAAAGATGCTGGCGACGATGACGGCGACTACGAAGGCGATGATGACAACGGCGATGACAACGCGGAGAGAGCCAACGAGCAGACAGCTCCGGGGAGGTGCGGCTTTTAGGATTGGTAAGAGGCAAAAGTTCGCAGTTTCGTGTTTCCGAGTTTTACCTGATATCTTTTTATACATGGAGAACAAAGAATTTCATTGAACATCGTTGCCTCGCATATTTCAAATTGATATAATCGAACGAAGGTGTTTTAACTTTTCCCGCGCCGCTTTCTTCAAGTGAATATGACTCCACACGATGTAATTATCTCATTCCCGCAGCATTTGCAATTTCTTTAGACGAGGAACAATAGAAACTGCCGTGAGTAGAGCACGTTTGCGAATCTTAGAGTAGGCCGAAAGGTCTGAATGAACAAACCACATGGTTTAATACCCCTGGTATACAGGGTGTTTATCATTAAGGGCGTAAAATGCCATATTTAGATACTTATAAGTTTTTTTTATTTTTCAAAATTACGATCTGAACAAGAGTTGATATCAATGCTGTTAGAGACAGTGAATGATTGGGATTATTATCCGTATTTACTCGGAGCACAAAGTAAATTTCCTCGTCTCATTTTGTTCATGAACAATTGATCAAATTGAGATTTTGGCTCGGAGCAATGGTTAGACCTGTTAATAGCCGAACGAGATAAGATATGCAAAGCAGGGCGTCCAGTCCTTTTTTCTCCTTTTACCTGCGCTGCTTTGTTGTTGTGAATGAAGCACACGTAATCTAGTTTCTCCTGCGAACGATGAAACGCGCTTTGCGAGTGCAGAACGAACGCTAGGGTTTCCTCCATAAAATTTCCTTTCAGATTTCATTTCTAGAACTGATAACGCATCCGAACTGATTACCAGTTTCCGTGTTTTTAACGCCCACAGTAAAATCTACAGGTATGCAAGTTTGCGGATGCACTTGTTCCAATCAAGAAACCCCTTCATTTAAGCTTCGCTGCCATTATATTTTTCGGAAGCATATCATGTGCACTTGGAGAATTTAGAACGTCATAAATGTCAGAATTAAAAGGACAGCAGTGGCGTAGAGTACATTCGGCAGGAATTCTCAGATAATGAATGGCAGCCTTCCATTGTTTGATTGATTGATTGTGGGGTTTAACGCGCCGACGCAACGCAGGCGATGAGGCGCGCCGTAGTGGAGGGCTCCGGATTAATTTTGACCACCTGGGGATCTTTAACGTGCGCCGAGCCTTCCATTGTTCCCGAAGAAGAAAGTGCATGACAGTTGCACCTTAGCGGCACTCACCTACGGGGCAGAATCTTGGAGGCTCACTAAAAGGGTTCAACTTAAATTGAGGACGACTCAGTGAGCAATGGAACAGATGATGATAGTGTTAACATTAAGGGACAAGAATAGAGTGGAGTGGGTCAGGGAACAAACGCGGGTTAAGGACATTTTAGTAGAAATTAAGGAGAATAAATGGCTGTGGGCAGGGCATGTAATGCGAAGGCAAGATAAGCGTTGGCGATTAAGGATAACAGAGTGTGTCCCTAGATAAGGTAATCATAGCAGGGGGCGGCCAAAGGTTAGATGGGAAGATGAGGTCAAGACGTTTTCGGGGATAAATTGGTCGCGGTTAGCACAGGAACCGGGATAATTGGAGGTCGATGAGAGATACCTTTGCCCTGCAGTGGGTGTAGATAGGCTGATGATGATGATGATGACGAAATGTGAGAATGGGTGCTTAGCCTGGTGTGACGCTTCCAATTGTAGCCACTCTTGAAGGGACTCTGCGACACGTCCGATAAAAGATTTCCCTCTTTCCTTTGCGTGTGGGAGCAGTGTGAAAGCTTTAGTTATCGCCAACACGGAGAGGCACTGCGTGATTTCCTCATCGGAACAGATCCGGCAGATGTTTCTTCATTGCTTTTGTGGCTTTTTTAAAAAATGGCTATTAAGGCCGTCTATTGCTTCAACTAGTGTCACTAGATAAGCTGACAGAGTATCTGCACTCTTTTCTCCTATTGTTCCATGCCACCGCCGTGATCATTGGTCAGTTAGCATCCCGTTACACTTGGTTACACTGCGAAGGTTCATGGTCTCCGCCATTTTGTTGTTTATGCGTTTCGTGTCGGACAGCTGTGGTAGTCTCAACTTGTGCTCCATGCTCTGCCACTGCGCGCGACTGGCGTCGTTCCGAACAGCGAAACAAAGATAACGCGCTTCGCGGCATTTCAGCTGCAGAAGTGTGTCCCAAAATGCCGTGTTGCTGCGTCTTCGGCGGTGTTGTTTAAAATCACATCGTCAAAGTTAGCGGTGATGCCGCAGGAGTGAAAACCTGGCAACATTGATAAACACCAAAATGGCCGCCGTTGCTCACTTGCGTGCCTCCTTGACGGTACTCTGTATCTTATCTAGTGACACTAGCTTCAACTGAAGAAAAGCCTGCCAATAGCGGCTACAGCGCTGTAGCCACGTAATCCGAGCGGTCGAAGAACGCCAATACGCGGAAAGAGAGGAAAAAAGTTTAAGCACGTTTCTAAGTTATCTGATTCACGTAGAACAGTAATTTTTGGCTGACATGCTTTGAGACCCCCTATTCAAGTGTTGGACGTGTTAGTGTATTATTTTCTGAAAGCATTTAAGATTTATAAAAAGTTGAAAAAGCGTTGCCGGGTCCTTTTAAACCTACCCCCACGAAAAACGCCAACAGAAAAAAAAAATGCGCCGCCTGTAAAGGGTGCACCACCGCCAATAGCGTACCATAACAGTGAAGCCGGCTTTCGGGCTTGCTCTAGTGTGAGCAATCATGAGCGTTCATTCGCTCGCTCGTTCGCTCGTTTAGCTCATGCGTTCGTTCGTTCGTTCGTTCGTTCGTTCGTTCGTTCGTTCGTTCGTTCGTTCGCTCGCTACCTCGCCCGTTCCTTGTTTCCTCACGGTGAGCTTGGTCCGGTGCTGTGCCAACGCTGTCCACTTTGGCAGAGATGTGAAAGCCTGCGGACCCAACCACCCGGGCGTGCCAGTCATGGAGAACTTTCACCAGCAAGTTCCGAAATTCATACGCGGTTCGAAAGCCGGGTCTCCGACGAAGCTAGATGGAACGCAAGCTGTGCTATGTCTCCACTCTCTTGCACCACTAATACAAGCTGCTCCATTTTTTTCATTTTTTTCAGATCATGAGCGTTGCTTTGATGCAATGCGCACTCCCGCGGAGACGTAAACGTTCTTATATTTGCGCTGATAAAACTGCGTGAGTCCTTAGAATAGGGAATATTGAGAAGTAGCAAGCGTTGTTATTGATAGAGGAACATGCATTGGAAATGTGGGCATCGTGCGTTCGGAGTGCATTTTTTGAAACCAACGAACGAAAAACGGACAGAACTGGGATGTTCTGATGTAGAGTCATTTCAACCATGCATGTGTTTGAAATAACTCCACGTCTGGGTTTAATATGCCTCACGAGCTAAAGGTTCTGATCGAGAGCTGGTAAAAAAACTCGAGGTTTTATCGTGACGCAGATGGTCATATGCCAAAGAATTAAAATACTTGCAAAATTCCGGAACCTCAATTTCAGTCAGAAGTCGATTTACGTCGAATAGGCCTGTTCTAAACTATTCCAAGCACGTCAGAAGTCGATTTACGCCGACTAGGCCTGTTCTAGGATATTCCAAGCGTGAATTTTCTGAAGCCCGTGCAAACTTTACGTGCGCTTCACCTTGCCGTTCAAAAGCGTTGTTTATCGTTCAGAAACTTGTCTTCTACAACTTAAATTCTTAGGCATACTTAAAAATCTTTGAGATACTTTTAAAGCGAAAGCTTTTTTAGTGGGACCGATGGCGTCCCGTCCAAAAACTAACGCATTGCCCTATGAACCGGTTCGTTGACTGAACAGCTCTCGTAAGATATGTGGACACACGGCGCATGCGTGAACCCGGGCTTCCTTTGTTTCAAAACGGTTGCTCCAAAATCGCGAAAAGGGAACGCTTCTGCATAAGACAATCAACGCATCGATCATGAAGAAAGAGTACAACAATAGTAAACCTTTATGTGATAAACCACGTTTCGGTATACATTTAGATAGTTCGGAGATGCGTTTAGTTAGTGCGTGAAATACTTCGCATGAGATCGTTCTTCGTTTGCGATTTGGGTTTTTGAAGGTTTGACGATCGGCCGGACATACTTTCAGCGATTGTCGGACACACTTTCAGCGAAGGTTTGGACGCAATTTTGGCGCAGTGTTTACGTGAGAAAACTGTCGCGCTTCTTTTAACTTTCTTTAGGAAGGAAGAGTGAAGATTTTGTAATGAAACGAGACTGTCTTGCACAATTCGCATGCGTACGCGAACTTTCTTCCTGTTCAAATCGCCATTTAATTCGAACTTTAGCGGCAAACCCTATATATGTTTGATGGAACGCGTAACGCACAAAAAGGCAGTTGCGAGGTTCACGAATCGTCCAAAAAGACAAAAAAAAAGCTGAATTTGCGATAGCCTGGGTCGTGCGCCAGGCAGAGAAACAGCCGTGCAGGAGGAGGCTATCTCGACGAAAGGGCGACGCAGCGCCTGCCGGGAAGGGGAAGCAGCTGCCGTACGTGTAATATCAGCCGCTTTGAGAGACAAAGGTCCCAACGTTGGTGGACAGGATGCTCACTGTGACGGCTACAGCGACGCAATGAGCTTCGGAAGATGCTGTTTTTCGAGGTTGGTCAAGTTGTGACGGGCACGGCCGCAAAGTTGACGTTAAAGTTCAACAGCAGATAAAGAGGAGGTCCAACTATACACTCTTTCCTTTAGATTGTTAAAGAGTTCTAACCGTCCATCGTAATTCTTAAATTCGCTTCATTAACATCGCACGTTATCGGCCTCTTTGAGAGGTCGATGAAATGTCTTAGGACCGCAACTCTCCGTGCAATCGCAGCTTCAACCTCACGAGCTTGATGATAGGGCTGCACTTCGGCCGTAGCTAGGCTCGAGTGTTTCTTGCGTTCGAGGCGATCGTGAATAAGCACTGTGACGCTTTATTGTGGTTCCCTTCTATGAGGACTTAGCGAAAACTGTGTAATCGCTGGTTGTTCCGGCACACGAGTGCCTGGCTTCAAATTCATGCAGGGTGGTTATAGCTGTTCCGGAGACAAAATACAGAGACACCAGGAGCGTATCCTTAGAGGAAATAAAAGTGGCACTTAGAAAATATGGACCCGAAATTGCCAGGCGGGGAAGTTGGAGAACAAATCGAAGGACCCTTAAGCTTCGCATTAAAGCGTGGAACGCGAAAGCGTTATCGTACTGGGCGAAAGCGTTATCGTACTCGGTTATCGCACACACCCTCCACAGATATACATGGCAGCGCATTCATCACATGTATATCCAGAGCGAGCGAGCGCTACTCATTACAGGTGACCGGGTAAAAAGCGCGAAGGCTCACAGGTACGTCGTCTGCTCCCGCCACTTCCGTTTCGAGAGCTACCCTGCTTCCCGTATTCCAGCGGCTTTCACACGCGTGTGTGCGTGTTGCTTATTTGTCACAGGGTGCTTATACTTTCAGAGAAACCCCTAGTAGGGTTAATCGTTGTTACTTATTGAATTCCCGATGCATGAGCGTTTTCTTTTCCTTCGGTGGAAACGGATAAACAACAAGCACATGCGCCTGGAAGCTGCCGGCGTACGGGAGGCCAGGTGAGCTCTCGAGCCGAAAGTGGTGATATTCCGCGGGACCAGACAATGTACCTATTAGACTTTGCGCTTCTTACCGGTCACCTATTAATACGCAGAGCTGACGCCATCGTACCTCCTAGCGGTGCCAGCGACCAGTGAAAACTTTCCGCCTAGGGTGCCGCGGGCGTATCCGTTCCACCTTAATCCACTTCAACCTCTATTGATCTTTGTTAATTCATCTCAATTGATCCTAATCCGCCGCATTTTCTACTTTATTCAGTCTGAATCTCTACGTTTATCCACGTTAACTAATCCTAATTCATATTAATTAGTCTTAATCCATGCTAATTTTGTTTATTCTTAATTACTAATCATTACCATCAATAACTAATTAATTCCTATTAAGTTAGCTTCTGCCCTTCCTTCATTAACTTGTCTTTCGCATCATTCGCGTCGGCACCGGGGTCATCTCAGTTCTACCTTTCCACAAGTCATACAAGGATTCAGCCTTAATAAGTTCATCAGACAGCTCTTCAACCGATCAACCAATCCATAGACTTTATTTGTGAATGCCAATCTATCAGAAATTCTTCAGTGGTTGCATGGTATACTCAAAAGTGCGCGCATCTTGGTTTAATTGGTCGTCCCGTGCTGTCTAAAAATGTTATTCGTTCTTTTTCAGAGTCGGCCAGTGGGAACAGCAACATGACCGCTAAAGAGTGCAACGCACGCATGCTGGAGTGGCGGGAGCGTATGACGGATTTTAAAGCAAGGACCATGTGCATCGTTGCCCACCCTATATTATCTCCGTGAGCTCGGCATCGTCAAGTGAAAAGTCTTCCTGCGAGTAGAAGACGGCGAATACCAAATTTTGTTCCCGACTCCACGCCAAACGATATCCTGACAAGATAAAATTTCGCAGCAGAGACGTGGAACTCAATAAATTTAGGGGCGTCATTGGGCCCATCTTCTTGCCGTATAAAGTACCCATTGTTTGGCGCTGGTAGCACTGCTCAGTTCTTTGCTCACTCTTTTCTGGTGACGGCCAGGAAAGAGGGAGCAAACAAAGTACGATAGGTTAGAGCAGACAAACAACGAAGAGTACGAGATACGAGATGTTGCTGCGTTCACGTGCATTCCCGCCTGAGGGCGTCTATTCCCGTGTCTTGCGGGCGTGGTAAAGTGGAAGCTTGTGCTAGCGTCACCTCTTGTTGGCGTTCCAGGAAACGACGGGTTGCTGTTTTGTATTCTTTAAAATTCGCAATAGTCACAGTATGTGCTTAACGGTACTTACACGACGCTGTACGGGAACACAACTGACCCCAAAAAAATTGCAAATCGGAGCCGGTACACGCATATATATACAAACTAACTCGCTCTGTTGGTCAACCGCATTGCGGTGGGCAGCGGTCTACGTTACAGGACACTTATAAACAGCAGAAAGCGAAGCGGGCATTGCAAAACTAATGAATATGTGCTAATGGGCAGCCGATGGCTGGTACGGTAGCTATCGTCTTACTTCATTTTAGAGCGGAGATGTTATAGGCTATCACCCCTTTCGCCCACCTGTTCACCTCCGTTGCTTCATATTTTGGTGAGATAATACGCTAGCACAGCAAAAAATTAAAGCCGTTCCACTCAACGTGAAAGCTGTCAGAAGTGCAGAAAAGTGATTCGCCGTAACGGGCGGTAGCGCCGTTATCCGCTCAGGGCTACCACCCTATGCAATACAAATTTCCCACCTTCGCAGTGCTCGCGCTCCCCCTGCCTGAAACAGCGCCCGCGGGAGCTCTGTTATTTTTGTGTTTGCTTTTCCTCCTGCACATGCCGGCGTTGCACTGACACTTTGTTTCGCTTACTATCGTTAAAATACTTAACAAGCGTTCCTAACTAAATGAAGGCGGGCCCTGCAGGTTTATTGCGTATATTTTCCTCAAATGTACCAGCAATTTTTTTTGCGCTAAACAACAGGGAGACGCATGAAAATCGCCAGCGGTCCACGAGTGTCGAACGTTTATGGCTATTTAAACCACTTAGTTTTCGAAGCCTCTGCGGGACGCCCTGACGACGGAACGCCGGGCTCTACTTGTGTCCGTTATCTCGCTGCGCCGCCTGATTCGGGCAGTCGCTAGACATCGCACAGTGCTCTTTATTCTTTTTCAAAAAATTCGCGCTAGCCCCCTGTGGCTCAAAATCCTTCGTCAACATTGCCATCGGCTGCGCCGGCCTGCACATACTCACTATGGCGGATTGGCCAGTCACGAGGGGAGCAGCCGTCAGGAGGTCCGTATCAATTCAGCAATACCCATTAGCCCACAAAATGTTTGTGGCACGTATCCGCAAGGGAGGATCGGCCAGGGCTAATCCACTGATTCTGCTGCGTTAGAACTTTAAAATGCGGCCTTGTTTGTCGCGTATAAGCACGTGCGGCAGCAATTTGACAAAGAGGCGTCCCAGCGAGTTTCACTTCATACACAAGCACACGCCGGAGGAGTCAGCAACCTGTCTTACTTAAAGGAGCCATGGAGACAAAATACAGGTTGGATTTATTAGAAAGACTGATTAGTCCCAATAACAATGATACCAATATCATCGCAATCATCGAATAAATAACGGAGATATTGAAGAAAACGTGTGAAGCAGTCGCGACCCCCTAGCCGATTTCCCGCAACTTTTCTATGACGTCACGGAACCTTGTTTGTGCGATTGGCGGCCGCCTAACTGAACTGTCGCTACGACACATGGCTGGAGGTCTGTAATGGGGCCTCTATTTCCATTTGACCGCATCACTCGAATGCTAACGTGTAGTTAACGCACTGAAAATTATGTTTTATTGTTGGCCCGTATGACGTCATTCTTGCTCATAACACGTCACTGTGGCGCAAAATTTGAAAGTTTTTAAATACTTCTTGCTTTGTTTTTCGTTAAAAACATCTTTTGTGGCTGTAATGGAGCTGAGTGAGAAACTGCATCCTAGTTCTTTCAAATTAAACAAAGTTGTATTTTCTCTTCATGGCTCCTTTAACACAGCTTCGAGTTACTACCTCTTGCTGATAGTGCTTAGTGGCCGTAGGGAAGCGGGCTGAAGAGTACTGAAAAGGGAGAAAAAACAAAGCAAAAGCGCAGCCATAAAGAAACAAGCAAGGCGCAAATTTGTAGAGAGCGGCGCCATCTCTCCGTGCAAGGAGGAGTCAAAACTAATTGCAACTTTCTCTCTGTGGGATAGATGGCGCTGCAGCCGTGGTACCAGTTTCATTTTCAAATGTTGGCGGCAGCTTTGCTGCACAGAGAACAAGCCGTATCGTTCGCGTTTGTACCACAATCACATGGCGCATTGAAAAATGGGGTAGAAGAGAGAAAATATTTTATTTTTATTTCCTCTACAACCAACCGCTGGAATATTAAGCTATGGTGTTAATAAGGCAATCAAATCACTTGCGCAACCCGCTATTCGTGGGCAAAACAGGGCAGCCGAGCAACAAACTCGTTCATCTGGTCGTCATTGCTTCTCTCTTGTCTACCATTGACAAGTGATAACCTTTGAAGCAGGCACTCGAAATGAATTACGTCGCTTTTCTTGCTTGTTTCCACTAAAGACGACCGCTGCGCACAGGCCATGAACTGCTGGTCTCCCGTAGCAGTCAGAAGAATTGGGGAAAAAAGAGGAAAGAATTAAGCGTCTTGACATGTAAAGAAGGATTACCAGCCAAATTAGGTGCAGTCCAAGGAATGCACGAAACAGAACACTTTTTGTTTGTAATTTTCGCTTGAGCGTACCCTAGCTCCACGAGCCCAAGCGCACCATCTTTTTTATGAATATGGGAGTTCAAAAATACTTTCGTGTTATAATCGGACCCAAACTCAAAAACATCAAAGCTGAAACCGCCAACGCGAAACCGAAGCGAAGCGGCTTAATGAGAGAGGGAGGCTTTGTTAAACGCTAAGTAATCATCGTGGCGGAAATGGAAGGGAGCCTGGCGGAGTCGGGGGTTCGCGATTGATGAAAATAAAAGGACCACATTTTTCAATGCAAACCTTCACGGAGGGTCTTCAGCTTCCCACGCCGTGGCCCATTTATGTTCAATTAACTGTTCTGTGCAATTTTGATGCGTCTTTAGGGACATTATTTCGTGTGCGCGGCAGAATTGGAGCCAAGATATTTTTTGTGGTTTCCGGGTGTTGAGTTACACTGCGTGTTGCAATCGGGAACGCGTGAGAATCGTGAAACTACGGTATTGCTAGCTAATTAACCGAATGAAACAGGGAAGAAATCAAGTTTCATTCAAGCGGACAAACATGGGGCTGCCCGCTTCCCTCCCGCTTTGTAGGCACCATGGAGGAAAAAAAAAAGCTTAGGAGAGGCCCCCAGCTATACCCGCGCATTGGCAAAAGTGTGGAGGAAGTCACGTGTTTTCGGCGGCCATTGGAAGTCACGTTAGCAACGGCGTCCTAGCAACAGCCCGCCCGCCGTTCGCCAGTCACGGAGGAAAGGCAGCGCCTGCCTTGTCGTCCGATTGCGAAGATTGCTGCTTCGCTTTGCTGCGCTGTGGTCTTGCGGAACTCGAAAAGGATGCTGCGAGTTGCGACAGCTGCGCCGATGTGAATATGTCATTTAATTTCTACTTGCAAGTGCACCTTGTACCGCGTCAAGCTTTTGCTCCGGTCGCGATCACGACGCGCCTATTGAAGTGCAGATATCGTGAACGCGCCGTCCCGTCGTACGCGCGGACACCCGTCAGGTAGATTTTCGGGAAGTGATACACGGTGTGCAGTACGTAGGCGACTTGCAACCGAACGATTCGCAACTCAATTTTTTGGTTATCGCCGCTGCAATATATAGTTTGCTAGGCCGGCAATGCGCGGCAGTGCCTTTGCAACTGTTACAAGGTAGATTACCAGTTGATATAATTCCATCGTCCTATTACCTTAGTAGGTGTCCGTCTGTTGACTGGAAGAGTGCTGGATCTGAAATCTGGATCTTTTTGCGGTCTCGCTCTGGATTTCGCTTTTAAACGCTTCATACTGCGAGGTTATGAACGTTTTCAACTGATATATCACCTTGAATTTATTGACACTGAGACAAGTTGAAACTTGGCGAAAAAAAAGTTTATTGACGCCACCCACCCTCTCCTTTTTTTTACTCAATAAAACGTTTTGCCTCCTTCTTCTCCTCCTCCTTCGCAAAAAAGGCACGCGAACAACGGTAAAATCATTCCACAATTTTTTAGCGTGAAATCTTCATGAAGTGCTGCTTACTTATATATATAGAACGGCCGTTTAATTGACTAGTCATCTCTGGGATTGCCAGTGAAACTGCAACGCAAACTTGGGCACTTTCCAGTCCGGTAGCCGCACGGCGTTCGCCCACTGTTTTTGGCGTTCTCCATCTCTTGGGAACCTATAAACGGCGGCGATTGCAAACAAAGGATGAATGCACACCAATGTACAGCAATACTTGTCAGCGGAATGATGCACTAACCGGTGGAAAGTGACGCCCAATTCCTTGGGTACCGATCGCGACTTGCAGCCTGGCACCGAGAATTGCGGCATTGTTAGAGCGAGCCGCTTCGCAAAACTGCTGCGGCCACACTGAAGACGTGTAACAGTGTAACCGCGCGTTTAGGTTCACCGTCACGCGCTGCAAAACGGCCTTCTACCTGCCTATCAGCTGATTTCCGCCGGCTCGGCGCTGGCAGATGCAGACGACAAGAGAGGCGATACAGGACGGAGGAGGCGGAGAAGGTGCACCGAGAGAGAGGCAAAAAGAGTCCGCCATTCGACTTACAGAAATGGCGTTTCCGGCTGCGCTGGGTGTGACGTCAGGGCCTCTCCTAAGCTTTTTTTTTCCTCCATGGTAGGCACCTTACTGTCTTTAATACACCAACCCAAAAAACGGAAGGCAGCGGTCAGGTCGCATGGGGCCGTGAGACGCCAACGTTTAAATTTCCCGCCAGAACAACAGGCATGCCACCGGAGAGCGCGTGAAGCTGGTTGTGTGCGCACGCCCTCCCATCCCACCTCTGTGCACGCATACACGCATAAGTATGTTACCGGTGATGCACCCGTGCCGAGACGGAGAAGAAACCGGCCAAAGCGTCTCTCCGGAAGCCTGTCAAGGTACCCGGAATGCACGGGAGAGAAAAATAGATAAACGTTTATAAAAACAAAATATATTAGCGGTGGCTTAGCTCGGCTATGCCAGGGTATGCGTAGCGTGAGCTAAGGTTCAGCTGGTTATTCTTAGCTTTCCTGGTTGTCCAGGATAGCTTGATTATTATGCTTACTGCTGCTTCAATGACACACACACGTTATACGCATTATGTGACACGTATATTTATCAAGCGGCTCCGGCGCAGCGTCACCAATCACCCCAGAGCTAAGCGGATTCCACAGGCGCACGCCGGTGTTGCTGTGACGCACGAGCCATCGGTTGTGCTGTGACGCACGAGACCCCGGCCACCCCTCGCATGATCATCAAGTGGACCGGGCCGCCACGTGCGGAACGGAGGTCGGCGAAGACGCTGGGCGCGTGGGGTGTGTGAGAGACGCCGGGTAGCGAGCAACATTCTGTGCGCCGTGTGACGTCACTGCTCCTCGCGCATGCGCAGCATGGCTCTCCAGGAGCCACGCGAAACTGCTCAACCTCGGCCAGTGAAGCTCACGCTACAAAAAAAAAAAAAAAAAAAAAGGTGTCCTGATTGTCCAGGGACCCAGACTCTTCTGCTGCTCTCCGGGCTCAAAAAACAAGGTCTTTCTCAATCCCGAAGTCGGAGCTGGCCAGAGCTGTCTCACATAGCACGACTGTGTTTGTGGTAGTGTTTACTGAAGGCCAGATGATAGGGCACGCCCATGCTACATGAAATAATTTGGAATGGTTTCCGCATTTATTGCATACGTTTGTGTGTGTTTGAGGGAACATTTTGAATAACCGGGATTTGTTTGGGTGTTTGTCTGCTTCTCTCTCAGTGTTTAGTTTCCGCGCCAGGGAAGTTCTTGTACTGGTTGGGGAAAAGGGCTCGTGTACCTCTTTGAATCGTGAGGCCTTCTCCAAAGCCACTTGGTAGGGGCTGCAGAAGGCTAGGACTGTTATACCCCTGTCAAACGGGCAATTTCAATCGCGATTGAAGTGAATCGCGATCGAGTTTTCGAGCGCGCTCGACGCACTGCCGCTGCTACACGGCGCGTTTCAATCGCGATCGAAAAGTTGCACCGGTTGCACTCGTGTACGTTAGATGGCGCTAACATTGTACTTGAGGCCGGCGTCTGGTAACTTCGCGCGGTCGTAGGTATACGTAAATATGTAAATGTTATCTCATGCTTATTTGGGTCAAGTTATTTGACACAGTTTGTAGCGTTAGTTGAAGTTTTCACCCTCTGTGTCATTACTGAGCGGAGACGAGAGTATCGCCGCTTTCGTTCGATCGCGCTTGAGAAACCAGGATTGAGTTCGAGCGGGATAGATAGAGCTCGATCGTGATTGAAACTGCCGTGTAGCATGCGCCCGATCCGGATTGAGCTCGATCCGGATCGACTCAATCGCGATTGAAAGTGCCCGTGTGACAGGGGTATTAGCCTCGTGGTTTGTAAGATCTCGCGCAGCCTGGTCGTCCCTCTCGTTTCCCTCCAGCTCCTCGTGGCCTAGAGTTCAGATAATGCGATGGAACTGATTCGGTGTTTTTGGCTCATGTTTTTTGAGACGGTCGGGAATTCGTCCGTTGATGATGTTCTGAATACCCTTCTTTGGAATCCGTTCTTATTTGGAGGCTTTCGTATTTTTGCTGCCCATACATTACTGCCAGAATTCCGGAGAACATTCGTTTCGGCTTCCTCGGCAGTTGTGCACATGTGTGCTAGCTTGAGGCAATCTCTGATGGCTCCTTCATGATCGAGTATAATGAGCGAGTCATTGTTTCCGTTTTAGAAAGCAGCGTTCGTGTACATGACGTTTTTCTTGTTTTCAAATCGTTTGCACAGGAAGGCTACTCGTGCTCTTCTGCTCTCTTGTGCAGGTAGGGGTCCGTGTTTCGAGGTGGGGGGAGTACTCTCAGTCTTGTTCGTACTTCTCTGCTCACGACCATTTTGTCAATAGAGAGTTTTAGCACTCCGTACGCTCCGTCTGTTCCGTGGTTTCCGTGTTGACCGGGACCCGACTGCGCCTGCGCGCGTATGCGCGGCGAGGAGGGTGCACCCCACCGTAACGAATGCGCGGGAATGGCTAGGGCCGGCCGCGGAACTAATCCCCCCTACCGAAACCAATGTGCAAGTGCCCAGACGGGTCCCGGTCAACACGGTAACCACGGAACAGACTAAGTGTTCCGTCTGTTCCGTCTGTTCCGTTCCGTCTGTTCACGGAACAGACGGGAGGGCTAAAACTCTCTATTAGAGAGCTTTAGCACTCCATACGCTCCCTGTTATACGTGCGTACCGTGTTCACCATGACCCGCCTGGGCACTTATTGTGCATTCGTCACGGTAGGGTGGATTAGTTTTGCGGGCCGTACAACACGGGCCGTATACACGTACAACACCGAACATACGTACCACGGAACAGACGGAGCATACAGAGTGCTACATAGGGAGCATACAGAGCGGGATTAGTTCCTCGCCATGCTCGTGCATTCGTCACGGTGGGGTGCGCCTCTTCGCACTTCCTCCTCGCCCTTCCGCGCGCGCAGGCGCAGTCGGGTCCCGGTAATCACGGTAACTACGTACACGACGGAACAGACGGACTGCTAAAACTCTCTATTAATTGAATGTACGTCCGCGGGGACCCCACTCTGCTGTACAGCCCTGCCGGCTTTTGTTTTTTTGCAGGCGTCGTTTTTTCGAGATGAGTAGTGCCTCTCTGATTTCTTCAAATTCGTTGGAAGCACCCAAGCGCATAAGCTTTTCACTTTCTGTATAATTTGGGAGAGCAAAGGCCGCTATGTAAGCCGTGCGGAGTATGACGTGGGCTTGATCTGTCTGCTGTCTGTTAAGGCAGTGGAAAGGCAAGCTATATGCGTGCACGGGAAAGACACCGGCCACAGAATCCCTCGGAAACAAAAAAAAAATTTGATGATGGAGCGTAAAATTAAGGCGCAAGGCCATACTGATGGCAAAGGAAATGTGTGGAGGTTGTGAACTTCGATACTACCTCAGACCTTTTGTACCTCCAGGTAACAACCCATGTTATCGTGACACCGTTTTTTATTGTCACGTGGTCAAGAACGGTGGTACGTTCTTGTAGTGATTTTAGTTAATCGAGCGAACTTGCGCTCTCCAATGAGCTATAAAAAAGCACAAACGCTGAAGGAGATACCAAAGACCATGTGCGATCCAGCGTCGGGGAATCGCATGCCACGGCATTCGCTCTGCATACATTCATCTCGGAGCGCTCTCACTACCAGAAAGAACTGTACAGATTGGGAACATTTTCAATTATTAAAGCGAAGCTTTCCATGCCGCACTAATAGCGACCGTCCACACCAAAATGTCCAGCAGGAACGCCAACTTTCTCGGACGATGATGATAACCGTGGGTGAAGTGAAATGTGGTTGAAACGCTAAGCTTTCTGTGGGCGAAAGCCAATGTCTTTAAAGCCCAAGTTAAATTTTAAATCTTTACGCCCGAAACGACATGCAGGAAAGCCAACTTACACAGCGGGTTTCCACAAAGGCACGTCTAGCGCCTCAAGAAAAAAAGTGGTTGCGGCTTGGCTCAGCTAAGCTTGAATATGCGAAGCAAAAGCTGGGATTAGTGTGGTTGAGTCTCGGTTTCGTTTGGTTAACCTTTGATGTAGCTGTATTGCCGACTACGGCTCAAAGAAGTTCGGTTCCGTGCAACGCTGGCAAAAAGAGCCCCGGCCTCGCTTCCATTCTCGGCGAACGCGGCGTTCCTGTTTCACGGGGAACGCGGCGCAAGATGAGTCACATAGTCCGAGACAACCCAACGGCGCATGCGCGGGAGGCTACGTGTTTGGTCGGGGGCCGATCAGCTGAGCGGCCGCTCCTATCGCGGACGCCGCCGCTAAGTCGCAGAACGACTTAAAACGGGGCCTTGTGCGCAGCGCCGACAGCGGGCCCGGCAAATCACGCGATGCTCCTCGAGGGCTGGTTTGGCGGGGGTCTGTCTCCGTTCATATATAAGGTTAAACTTGCGCATCCTCCGCGAAACCGCTGACCGAAAGTAGTAAAGCTTTACTTTTAACGACGACAGTCTTTCTTGGGCTACTTAAAGGGACACTGAAGTGAATTTGTCAAGCTCCCGTTTTTGCTTGCACTGCGTAGACTGGCTCAAATTAGCACACTTTTCATCGTTTATCCGGTTGACAAATCGGTAATTATTTTACAAAGCGCGAAAGAAGAAAAACTACCATGCGCGGTTTGCGGCGGCCGCACCAACTAAGGCTGTGACGTTGGGAGGAGGGGCGCCGTGATTGGACGATGCCCAAGGTTAGCAATCACATAAGTTTCGGTTTCGGTTTCGGTTCTGTAAAACATAACCAATGGCGTTGTTGGATGGGCATTCTCAATATCTCAGTAATCATCGTACCGCGCTTCTGCCATGTTGTCGGCTGTAAAATGCACAAGATAAGCCTCCCAGGACGGCTTGTAGTCGTAGCATTCACTAGCCGAGACCTACGCAGTGTATGAACGCCCTCCGCGTACCCGCAGACGCCCAAATGTCATGCGCTTTTCCCCCATATTTGGAGCTTGCCTCCCTCATGCCTGAATCTTAAAAAGCGTGTTCGCACCAGGCCAAGGGTCTGTTCATTCTGGCCTGTGCCCACTGCCTGCAAGCAGTCGGTGCTTATGGCAACAGCACGCCAACGAGAACTCGCTAGCGCGCCAGTGGCAGCCTGCGCGCGTTTTGTGAACTAGTTCGTGTAGCCATTAACGTTTCGGCCCAAAAAAAGGTGAACTCAATATAGAAAACATCGGCGGAAAACAAAAAAATTAACTTACAAAAAAAAAAGCACGTACCCGCGGGGATTCGAACTTGTGACTTGCAAAACATTTGCGGGGACATACCTGGCGCCCCACACCACAGAGCCACGGAGCGGGACACGAAGGCCTTGCTAATGTAGGGTATATATTGTACAACCGGTTTACACTTTTATTTAGTTTTGGCATTTCAAGCCGCTTAGGTGACTATTTGTTGTACTGCGATGGTGCAGTAAGCGTCGCCCGAGTTTGCACAGTAGCTCACGTCTAGCAATTGCATTTCGTAGACGGAAAAGCGTTCGCAGATGCGTAGTCGTGCTGCGGACCGCTGTGCTTGTTCGCCCAGCACAAAAAAGTGCTTCCCGCGCCCTAGTTTTACGCTGTACGGTAAAAATATCAGTTGATTTTATTTCCTTAGTACCTATATTGACTTCGCTGACTCTTCTCCCGCCTTCAAGAGGCCTTATATTTTCCTACTGGCGTACCAGTCAGCGAAGCGTCGCATGTGCGCTTGTGCAGCGCTTGTGTGAAGCGACCTTGACTTGGAGCTAGATACAGTGTACAAACAAACCAAGTAAAGAAAGGCACATTCTTCCATTCACAAACGTGTCCTGGCTTCGTTTCAACTAAGCGAACGAATTGCGACCAAGCAATTTTTTTTAACCTACTTGATTGCGACGACCCGCCGGCGGCCGGCGGACGAAACGCTGGGCCGACTGACTCTGTCGGCCGGGGAGCCGTGCAGTAGCGCAGCCGTGGCGCAGCCAATTGCCAGCTCATCCCCTCCTGACGTCACACGAAAACGCCACAGAAAATGGGTGAGCGTAAAGAGAGGAGGACAGCATTTTCGAATTAGTTTTTCTACTAAATGGCCTGGGGACTCCGGCCTGGGGACTCCGGACTGCAATTTGCGCTAGTAATCCCGCAATGTTTACATATCACTTCAGTGTCCCTTTAAACCCAGAAATTTTGGTTTGTCTGTATGTCTGTCTGTCTATCTGTGACTACATTCAGCCACCCGGCCAAAGTAAAACAAGGCCTGCGCAATATTCTTATATAGTCACAGCTAAATCTACCTTTTTTAATTCCGGTGTAATGTTCATATTTGTCAACATTGTCGAAGAAGAACAAGACATTACGCAAATATAAGACAACGTAATAATACAGAAGTGATATTTGCAGTGTTCCTTTATAAAAAAATCGTACATGCTTGACTTCTACGAAATTAAATACCTCATCACCTGCAGAAAAAAAATTCACTCCGCCGTCGCCTGCTGTCGCCCGCGCCACTATAGCTTCTGGCGCCAGTTTAAGAAATCAACCGGCAACAGTTACGAAAGGTTCCACTAGATAGGTTCCATTTTCTGCTTGCAACGCACGTGGAGTAGGGAAACGCAGTTCTATAAACGTTGAAGTAGGGCGCCTCCATTCACGCTCGTCTTCGCCGTACGGCAGCGTTGGCATCGAGACACCCGGTTTGGAGCAGTGGAACGCGGGAAATTTAAAATGATTTAAGCAAACCTTTGGCGTCTTTACCTCGGGAGGAGCGCGACGCAAGAGGAACAACATGGGAGGTGAGCGGTAAAACGAAGAGAGGCATTTACTTGGCAAAAGTCGATAAAGGCTATCGTCTTTTGACGACATTTGCAACGAAAGAAGCAGATACGTGACCAATTTTTTTTTATTTAAAAAACGTTTCCTGTGGCCGGAACGGAACCTCCAGGTCTCTCGCGTAATGAAGTCGACGTCTATCCGATTGCACCATTCCGACACAGTCAAAGTAGCTTGGATTTTAGACTTTGACTTACGTTAGATCGGAGAAAGCTTTGCGTTTTAACCATCTTTCTTTTAAGAAAAGTACTTCATTCTTTCCAGCCTAGTGCGGTCTAACCTATTAGAAACACACTGACGTTCCGCTTTCATCCCGGGATAACAAAAACCGTGTACAAACAGACGCTGGCCACAAAACATCAATCTACGTATTTCAAAGGCATAGTTCGCAGCAGTATGCTACTTTGAAATTTAAAAAAAATTACGCTTGTTTCGAGTGATAAGCATCGAGAACCCAACGAATCTTGACCGTGTCAAGGTTATACTGATACCGAAAGTTCACTGAACGTAATACTGTACCAAAAAGGTGTTTTGTCTGCTCGTTCGGTGTAATTATCAAGGGATACAAAGGAACAGTTTGGTGCGGGACAATTAATCTTCCAGTCTCTCTGCCGCATCCATACGCAACACTTTCCCAGCACCTGCGCCCATGCTACAACCGCTTCTTTCACGCACTGTGTTCGAGAGGGCTGTAGTTCTTCCGCGAAGAGATCCATAAATAACAGTTGACTGTCTAATGGCGAACGTTTATCGCCGCCCGCCCCGTCTACACGCACGGCTTAACGCCGACTACACAAATATAGGTAGAAGGCACAACGGCTGGCAGTTACAACGCGTAGAGGAATTAGTGGGCATTGGCATTAAGGAAATTTCGAATGCATCCTCCCGTTGTGCCGTCTGGCGCCGCGGTACAAGGCCACGTTTGTCGGCTCTTCTTTCAAGGGCGGCTAATTGGTCCTCGCGCCGCCGTGGTTAACGAGAAATCCGGCCGGGCGTATTGGGGGTCAGCGATCCCTTGAAACTCGTTCACTCGCGTCGTTGTAGCCGTTGCTCCGTAGACGTCGAGCCGGAGGTGGTTCCGTAGGCGTCGTGGAAACCTTGTTCGTGGGTATACGCTGGGAACGGCTTAGACAGATGGTTTGGAGGATCAGTAATGATGCAATAACGTCACTGCGGGGAATACTAGCTTGACCTCACCGTCGTGGCGACAGTTGCTCGTGTTTACTGAGCTGTGTCAAGACATGTCAAGCTTTAAGTTTCTACGGTAGGCCAACAAATAACGAGTATTTATGGCGTACTTGGTGCTATAGCAATTACAGTTGCTTGGAAAGTTTCCCTGGCTTTTTTAAAGACGATACTCTTTCTTGGGCTACTTGAACGGGAAAATTTTGGTCTGTCTGTCTGTCTGTGACTCGATTCAGCCAGCCGGTCAAAGTGAAACATATGCTGCGCAGTAGTCTTATGTACTCACAGCCAAATCTAGACGTCTAAGTTACGGATGCTTGCTTGTTGCAATGGCAAATAAAATACTATTTCAACTGCAGAAAGCCGTCGCCTGCTGTTGCCCGCACTACCTGGCGGAATTCAAAAAACTCAAACGGCAACAGGAACAAAACGTTCCACTAGATAGGTTCCGCGTTCCGCTTGGTACACTCCTGGAGTCAGGCAGCGCGGTTCTATAAACGTTCTAGTCGGGTGCCTTGATTCACGCAAGACTCCGCCGTACTGCAGCGCTGGCATCGAGGCCCCCGGGTTGGAGCAGTGGAACGCAGTAAATTTAAATTGACTCGAGCAAACCTCTAGCGAACTCGAGAAAAACTCGAGCAAACCTTTTATCTTGGAAGGAGCGGGAGAGGAACAGCATGACAGGTGAGCAGGAAACAGAAGGGATGCATTTACTTGCCAGGGGCGCCAGTCGACTATCGCCTTGCGGCATCGAAATTGACAACGAAAGAAGCAGATACGTGGCCATTTTTTTTGTTTCCTCGACTGTGGCGTTCAGATGTTTTAATCTGGAAAATTAGGAGGAACCGCATAGAAACATCGGGTGAGAATGCTTCATAGGCTGGGCCCCTGCTAAGCAACACACAACCTTCACGGTAGTGTTCCAACTTATAAGATGCACAAAGTGAGAAACTGATGGTGTTTTTCGATTATTCAATGACGGGAATATGATTTTTGAAAGGTTTCTGTCCTTTGTCCGTCATTTGCAAGGGAGTATAAAAATAAATGGTTAATGCTTGTGTAGATAGCCACTCACAGTAAGAGTAAAAGAAAGCAAATGTTCTTTTTTTTTTGTAGACCGTGCTCCATTCCACTTTTTGGAGATGAATGACAAGCGAAACTCTTTAATACGACACCGAGGGAACACAGGGTTTTGAACACAGGTACGAACACGTTTATTGTGAACGAACTATTTGTGACAACTAAATGATGCTCGGCGAAATAATATAGTCGTCTTAGCGGTTAGCTTTCACACCCTCTGCTGCGGGATAGTTCCGAGAAAACAAGGGTTACAACCATTTCTGTAACCGTATAGTCCCTCCTTAGACAGCCATATGCATGTATTCAGAGTGACGGGAATTCTGTACGTGTACAACTATCCCTGTGACCTAACTAATTATGACAGGTAAACTAAACTCGACGTCATGATAGTCATTTCAGCGTCCAATTGTTGAAAAATTATTTTTGTAGAGTTCTAATAAAGCAAGAGTCACGCCTGTTTTCTGCTGACCATGCATCCGTGATAAGGCTGGCTTTGGCGCAAGGCGTGCACGGAACTTCGCATTAAAAACCGTGAGAACTGTATCGGATTAGTTTGGGCTTACAGTTCAGAATCACGGGATCACAATTTAACCGTGATAGGGTGTTAACATTTTTTCGCATTTTAAAACGTAAGACGCAGGGCGCTTGCACAATGCAGCGCAATGCAAGCTCCTCACCAAGGTCGAGACCGGTATGATATTTTTGAATCACAAAATTACGATTTTATTTCCCAGAAGTTTGATAGTCTCAGCCGGATCCAAGAACAGCTTCACTGTGACTCGCGAGGTGGTGGAAAGCATTGCTCAGAACCACTGTAGACGTGGGCTGTAAGAAGGCTGTAAGAAGGCTGTAAGAAGGGAGTCAACATAATGACCACCATCATGATTATGATCATCATCACCACACCATCACTATCACAATCATCATCATCATCATCATCATCATCAACAACAACAACAACAACAACAATAACGACAACGACAACAAAAACAACAACAACAACGACGACAACGACAACAGCCTACTCAGGCCCACTGCAGTGCGAAGGCCTCTTCCGTTGGAGTCTGCGGGAGAGGCTCGAGCGGACTCGAGCGCGCACGCTCCTGTCCTGCGCCGCTCGAGTCCGCTCTTTGCCACTGAACGTCCCTATTTCATTCCTCCACCGTGTTATTGGCCTTCTTCTTCTTATAGACCGGTCTCTTGTTATACACACCGTTACCACAATTGTCCACCCGGCGTCGGTGCTTCTCACCACATGGCCAGCCGAAATCCATGTCTTTTTCTTTATTTCAACTGCAGTATCTTTTACTCGAGTTTTTTCCCGGATCCAGGTAGGTCGTTTGAAATTTGGCGCAGAATAGGTGTGGGCTGGAGTGCTTTCGGCAAACACTCGCGATTGATGAAAAGTATGCTACCTCTCTCACTTAAAATGACTTTCATGATTTCTCTAAAAACCGCCTCCTGCATCCGGAGTCTGCTGCGTCCAAAATAATGGCAGTGGTGCTGCAAGCGCCGCTGGCTGGGCAACCTTCAAATACCACATCGTTTCCGGAGGTTCATAAGGCGTTACTTGATACCACTAGTAATAATTTATGACATTGCAAAAGTACATCTGCACTGTTGAGCTAGTAGTCCAAGAGAAAAGAGGGAAGGAGAAAAGAGGTTACCTTTCAAGTTCAGCCGCCACCCGACCATCCCGAAGCTAGCACCACTACGTGAAGACTGCTAGCACATAATCACCATCACCACCACCACCACCACCTCGCCTGCAGGATGAAGACTTTTTCATTGACTTCCAACTGCCCCCCTCCTGCGCTCTTCGGATACATTCCTTGCCACCAACTGCTCTTATCTCCTCCGCGTCCGTACTTAGATTGCACGAAATTCGGGGTGTACAGTTAAACCTCAATGTAGCGAACCTCTACGTAACAAATTCATGGTTTTAACGAAGTTTTTCAATTCACCATTTCCAGCCCAATTAAAATCCATGTGTTTGCGATCTCTATCTAAGGAAAGCGTTGTGACTGTTAACCTAGATGTAACAAATTTTCTACGGTGATGAATGATTGTTTTTCGCACTTTTTCTAAGAAATAGACGGGAGAAATGCACTAATTTTGCCAACTTCGTCCGCACCGTAGACTACCGTGAGTGTGGTGTCGGTTTGGTGCTAAGCCTGCCTGTCAGCGTGTATATAGTCCGCGTCTCCACTGCTATATGTAATGTCGGTTTGTCGGTGGTGAGTTGTGCTGCCAAAAAAATGAAAAGTTTTGTCTTTCCAAGACCAGTTCGCAATTTTAAATGTCGTCTCCGCCGGCGAAAAGAAGAACGTAGCCGCCGGGGACAGTATACGGGCTAGCAGCCTCTCACCAAGTTTGAGTGCTGAAAAGAGCGTCATGTTCACGAAAAGGCCCCCTTCCGACATACTGTTGGTCCTTGAAGCGCGTCACCAAGGCCCCGGAAAGTGTCAAAAAGAAAAAGTGACGATTAAGGTGTGCTTGTGAATACGGGTGAGTGACATTGGTTCTTTGGAGTGCCGTGTAGTCAATAAGCTCGTGGGAAAGCAGGTGCAAATCACGACATTATCCACTGGGAAATGAATTATTGATGGTATAGTTCACAGTCACTGATGTCTAGCATTTGGTTTCGTTTCTCATTCATTCACGCGAGCCTTAACTAAAAACCTGCATGTAACAAAAACCTGAATGTAACGAATAATTGCGAAATTTTGTCAACATCGTTATAACCAGGTTTAACAGTACCTGTTTTCAAACAAATATACAGTTTGTGCATTCAATTTACCGTTGCGCTGCGAAAATTGTAGGGGTTACCGTGTCCAATATTTTTTTCTTGATTCAGCTCTACCGCAGCTCGATACTCGGTAAAAGGATGGCGATTGAAGCAGGATCTCGTTACAAAGAAATTCGAGCTAAACCAACAGAACTGAAGGAAATTAGTTTGTCTTAAAGCATTTCGCGTATGCGGAACCGTCCAATGGAGCGAAATGCTGGGCAAGTTGGTTCATACTGTGCACGTATTTATGTTCCTTCTTTTCATGTACTGCGTCCTTTTCTCTGTTTATTTTTATGCGGCGAACAGTCATAGTGAGCCTGTAAAATCGCGGTTTGCAGCGATGTTTTCTGCTCATTACTCAGCTCCGTTATAAATGCCAAGCTACAGTAACGGTGAGAAACATCCTCTACGGAGCCATAGCACCAAAATACTGGATTTTTTTTAACACTACCGGAAAGAACGACAGCAATACCCTGCTCCACATCACGAGCTCCACCGTGAACAATGTACCCCCTGGCGCCGCTTACAAACCAACACGTATCAACAATGAACTTTGCTTCATGCGGTACACCCTAGACTCTACCAGCGTCAATGCGAGTACTGCGAAGGCGAACCCAAAACGTTGCAACACATGGGGCTGGACTGTCCCAGCACGCCCAGATCAGCTCCGTGGCCACTACCAACGGCTCAACCACCCTCCCAGGCCCTGCTGTCTAACCCGACCCTGGACGTCGAGCTCTGGCTAACAACCAGGGCGGCGTGGGCAGCTGAAGACCACGGCTTCTTGGACTGAGGAAGCCGTGCAGGACTGCAGTGACCGTTTTTTTTTTAATAAATGTTTATTCCTCTTAATAAAACGAAACTTGCAGAAATGGACACGTTAAGTAGAACTGCTCCAGTTTAGCTCGCCTTACGTGATCTCGTTCGCTCTCAGAGAAAAAAAAAACGCTGCCCATGCATAACCAGGGCAACTTCTCTCAGCCGCCCTCGCCGTATGGCATTTTGTTCGCTTGTGCCTGCGCAAGCTGGTCCACCCCGCGCCCGCCATCGCCGCCACAATCTCCCTACAGACCACGGTTCTCGGATGACCGACAATTGGCTCTAATAACTCCGGGAATCCCCGACGGGTGGGGGGCTACAAATATGCAACGATAACAAACAAACAGCGCGTGAAAGTGAGGAAGATTCAGCCAGAGGGGTTGGCAGGGCGCGCGTCGCGCCAACTAAAGATAAGAAGGTTTCAGCACACCGTTACACCCAAAAAATGCATCGCCGATTGCGTCCGCTTGGTTGGCGTAAACACAGAGAAAAGGTTTACAGTAAGGTTTTGAAATACCAAACGGACTCGCACATGTCAGGAGACCCATGGAAGCTTGGGGTCATTGTTACTGGGTGGTGTTGCTCCTGTATCCTCAACAGAGTGACCATTACATGGGTGCGGCGCTCTAGTCAGGGAGGGGATTTAATGTGCGTGCCATGGGGCTAACCTTCGTCGAGAGTTACGATAGGCAAGAGGGCATTATTCTCAACTACTAAGTCCATGCAGCCATAGGCGTGCGTGATGTTCCGCATAATAGGGAGCCGGTTCACATCTTAACGTCACCCTCCACCATCAATGCGGCCCCCTCCAGGATTACCTGGTGTGCTGTTGATGGACAAACAATTAAGAAGAGAATGCCCAGAGCATTGGCAGCCTGGAATGTAAAGCTAGGGTCTGTAAGCGACATAACTTATCCTATAGTGTTCTTTTATTTACAAAAACATCCTCACAAATTGTGCACCCTTGCCTAGTACTCAGTGGCGGAGGGGGGGGGAGAGGGGGAGATCTCTTGACAACTCCCATGATGCATGCAACGTGGTGAAGGCATACGGCTCCATCGCTCCGGTTGCAATTAGCAAGACATGAGCTTTATCATCGCTTTCATATTTCTGAGAAAAACATTAGTTGATTGGTAAAGGGGTGCAAGTTGACTTTCGTAGTATTTACCTACTTTTTCATAGACAAAAGTAATAGTTACCGTCTTCTTTCACGGAGGAAGAAACAGATTAGGAAGAAAGTCGAGAAGAATAAACCCTGTATTAGTACATTTGAAGCAAGCAAGCTGGCCGGTTGACCGACCGGTCGGTCGCCGCACCGTAAGAGTGGACTGCGGCAAAAACCTGAGCGTTGTACTATCCAAGAGGAAACGAGAGAAGGAGGTAACCATTGATCATCATTATAGTCATCATCACCAGCCTATCTATACCCACTGCAGGTCAAAGGCATTTCCAATTAATCTCCAATTATCCCGAGCCTGTGCTAACTGTGACCAATTTATCCCCACAAACTTCTTGATCTCATCTGCCCATCTAACTTTCTGCCGCCCCCTGCCACGCTTGCCTTCTCTAGGGATCCAATCTGGTAACCTTAATGACTAACGGTTAACTTGCCTTCGCATTACATGCGCTACCCACGCCCATTTTTTTTTTCTTAATTTCTACTAATAATATGTCCTTAACACGCGTTTGTTCCCTTACCCACTCCGCTCTCTTCTTGTTCCTTAATGTTACACCTATCATCTTTTGTTCCATTGCTCGCTGAGTCGTCCTCAATTTAAGTTGAACCCTCTTAGTGAGTCTCCAAGCTGCCCCGTAGGTAAGTACCGGTAAGATGCAGCTAGAGTGAACTAGAATTAAAGTATTCTAGTTCACTCCAATGCAGCTGCCATACACTTTCTTCTTCCGGGACAATGGTGGGCTGCCATTCATTACCTGATAGACGGAGCCGATAATACCGGATACAGAGAGAGCGAGAGTGAGCGAGCGAGCGAGAGAGAGAGATACAGAGAGAGAGAGAGAGAGAGAGAGAGAGAGAGAGAGAGAGAGAGAGAGAGAGAGAGAGAGAGAGAGAGAGAGAGAGAGAGAGAGAGAGAGAGAGAGAGGGAGAGAGAATAGTCTTAAATGGCACTGGTGAGGTTAGCCGGACCAAGGCGCCTAGTTTGCTACACCAGATGGATGGGGAGAAATGAAATTTATGAAGTGATGATGACGACTATGATTACGATGATGCACTCACTCGTGAAGCCTTATTTAGAGAGCCTGATCAAGTCGTCTACTTCGCATGAAAGTCAATGGAACTTTGGTCGCTCTGGATATCGTTTAGAGTTTTAGAGCTACACCAGGGGCCTCACACGTCACTTAGCGTTAGTCTTCTAAAAAGCGGCTGGCCCAGTGACACTAATAGGGACGCCAACGATACTTTATATACCCCGCGCATTCACGTATTATGTGGTTCAGGTCCTGACACACGTCACGAAGAGTGCAAACGGGGGACGTGGCCTGTTGCATCTTGAAGCGAAAATGTCTTGTGTAAGCGACATTCAACCGCACGCGCTCAAGAACCGCTTCGTCATGCTTGGTCAGAGGCGATCACGGTGCCCTGCGGAGAACGTCCACTAACGGTAGAGTTCCTCTATACAGGTGCCGGAGGAATAGCTCTCTGCAGGAGCTATATAAAGGGACAAGAGCCAAAGCAGCTTTTTACGGCCGCCAATTGGGACACGGGCACAGCGTAGTATATGCGTGTTCTCCTTTTTGCGTGACGTGATGTGGTGTGCTCGCTGCCATACTAACGATAATAAAAATCAAAGCCCATTTCTTAAGAGAAATATGGTTAGGACGCTAACCTTTCTAATGAAAGTCAAAGTCCAAAATCCAAGCTGCGTTGACTGTGTCGGAATTGCGCGAAGGTGATGACTTGCAGTTTTATCGCTGCAGTGTTGTGTTTGTTGGTGCTTGTTTTGTACTGAAATATTGCAATAAAAAAGTGTCGAAATGGCGCAATCAGATAGACGTCAGCTTCTTAACGCGGGAGACCCAGGTTCGATTCTGACCAAGGGGAGTATTTCTTTTCCTTGAGGCGCGTGACATGCCTTTGCTTATCATCATCATCGTATTGTGAAACCGATTGCGTAAAGTTGGCTTTCCTGCAGTGCGTTTTACTGGGACGAACGACTCCATCAGTGAGGCGCAGGAATCTTCGCTTTAAAGAGACAATATACCAGACATACCTAATCACTTCTTACGACTTTTAAGCGCGAGAGAATTAATACTAAATTGAATGTTGCCAATTAAGTGGAATGCTCCGAGTGCGTCGTATGCAGGGTGTACTGGCGTTGGAACCCTCTTTTCACAACTGCTGAGTTGGCGGCTGCTGGCGATGTAGATGCTTCATTTGTACTTCCTACCGGTGCGGTATGCGTACTGCTTACCAAGGAACTGGGAGTTTTTTTTTTATACGGTATTTTTTAAACGAATACTTTGTCTTCCACTCTTTATTGTCGTTGTATTCAAAGCTTCTATTCGCGCTTTTTTTGTGTCAAGAATCGAAAATGTCGTCGGACCTGATAGAACAAAGACACAGTTGCTGCAAGGGTGAGTATATGACCTCATTAGATCATCACCTCCTTTATTAGATACAAGCATTGCGCCGCGTTTAAGAAATACATGCGAGACTAGTACTTGGTCCTCTCCTATCTTGCGCGATAAATATACTGCAGCAGTTACACAAGACGGCTAGTTGCTCAGTAACAGACACACCAGCATTTTTCAAAATAAACATTAGAGAATTCTAGCATTGCGGGTAGCGTTCGCTAACGCTACGGCGGTGGTTGGCGGTCCAGACCCGACTGGGCAGGTGCAGATTCGTTCCGGTAAGGTGGATCAGTTCCGCGGGCCGGCCTTCGTCATGCCCGCGCATTAGTTCCCCTGAGGGGCGACCTCGCCGCCCTCCCCGCGAGCGCATGGGAAGTCGGGTCCCGGGGCGAATTTTTGGGGGGCGAATTTTTTGGGGGGGCGAAGGGGGGGGGGATAAAGAACTGCTCCCTCTTGCCCCAGCTTTTCGGAGGAAATGATAACCATGCCGGCGTGCGCGCGTATGCGGAGTAACCCGCTTGCGCACAATCACTTGGCGGCACAGCGGTTTTTGCCCCCCCCCCCCCCCCCCCGCGGTGCAACGGCTGGCTCGAGCCCGCATTTCTGACAGTCGCAACACGTTTGCGACCTCACACAAGCGGAATGATTAAAAAACCAAAAAAGTACAAAGCTGAGGACCTCTTTGGGGGGGGGGGGATCTTTTCCTTCGTCCCCCCCCCCCCTTGGGATTCCGAGTCAAGAGATCCAAAGAGTCAAAAGATCCAAAGAGTCAAAAGGTCCAATATTGGATCTTTTGACGCGTTGGATCTTTTGACTCATTGGATCTTTTGACTCACTGTGGACCTTTCGACCCGTTGGATCTTTTGACTCGTTGGATCTTTTGACTCGTATTGGACCTTTTGACGCGGCTAAGGCGAGTCAAAAGGTCCAACGAGTCAAGAGGTCCAATATTAGACATTCTGACTTCTATCTTTTGACGGGGCTAAGGCCAATCAAGTGATCTAGTCTCTTTATGAGCCTCACCTTGGCGTACTTTTGTTTGCTAAGGGCCAAGATTATAACTCCGTTGCCTCTTCGTTTTCCCTACAAGGAGCGTGTTCATTCGTTCTAAGCACCAATTTCCGAGCCATATATGCTAGTTTTTCTTTCAAGTATATGCATGTTGCTCTCATACAAAAATACGTTTGCGTCACGGGCATAGGAAATTATTTCAGTGGTTAAGCGAACATTGACAATGCCATTTACCGGCTCCGGTCTTTTCAGTATAGGGCGTTTCGGTTTCGGGGCCTTTCGGTACACGGAGCTTTCGGTACAAAAACATATTCAAGCGCGCGTTGTAGGCAGCAACATGTGTGCGTCGTAGCAGTTGTAGACACAAAATTGTACTTATTTATTACTCGTGTTCTTGCTCGTAATTCTGCGTTATTTTAACTTAGTGAAAAGGTCATGCGGCCTTCCCAAATGAAGCACTATTTATCTGCGGACTTGTTGCCGTAATAACTATAGCTTTGAGATAATATTATTGTTGCGTATATCGCTTTCTTTTTAGCGACTTATTATCACCATATCTTTGTTTAAAAATCAGTGACGCTAACAATTTTTTTCCACTTTCGAGTACCTGTGATAAAGCTGCGTAATTGATCGCCTTCGCTAGGGGATAGGAACCAGTCGCTTTCTAACTCAATCACAAACAACTTGTAATTTTTTGGCATTTTGCATCCATGTGCTCTTCTGTTTGCTGGTAACACAACGCGCATAATGCATTATTACGGATGCGTTACCAAGGGCACCTTCTCTACCTCACCGGACGTTTCTGTCTCGGCGTCACCCCCATTTCTAGGAAATCGGTGTGTTTAGTGTGTTTGTGGTTTGAAATGCCCAAAGGCATTGTTAATGCTTTCTGGAACATACATAGATTTAATTTGCAGAAAGAAGAGGTCATTTGTGATTTTCGGCGTTCTTCCTCAAAGCATACTGGCCATACTTTGGCCGTGGCTTTGTTCTTATCCGAGACCAATGTCAGCATCAGCTCCCCTCCGCTTGTAGCTCTCTAGCTGCACAAAATGGAAAATGGAAGCGAAGCCACACAAGCAGGGGTTGGCACTGCACTATCGAGACTGTAAAAAAAGAGACACGCGGACTGCAACTAGCGGCTTCAGGTTATCATGACGTACTTCAACTCAGGTCGCCTGGAAACCTAGTAACCAGCTTCCCAAAGGGTAGCAATGTAGCACGGCTATTCGAACTCTTGATTTTTTGTGGGTGTAATCATGAGCCATATAAGGGTCATTTATTTGATGGATATTGACTTTGATAAACGAGATGCAAGAACATTTGTCCGGAATATTTTCAGCAGCAATCATACAAGTCAGCGCAGCGTAGCCGAACATGAGCGACATGTGGTCGTGGCTCCTCGACATCGCTGAAGCTCACATTCTACATAAGCAATAACTACCAAAATATTCTAATGTAATAGTATCAAATGACAGAGGAGCGAGAAACGAGAACAACCTGAGAAAATCATCAGAAATAAAAACAAGCTTTATGAATGGTGTTGTTCATAACGTTCAAATTAGCCACGGCTTCATTCGGCGCGCCAAGTGCATATCTTCTACATTTAGAAGTGAAAGTTCGAGTATGGGAGCGAAAATAACACTAAAAATACAATAAAATGACGCAGTCTATAAATTGCACACCCTAGCCATGGCTCCGAAGGTTCTCATAATTCATCGGACCTTCTGACGCGGTTTCGGAATTATTGGACCTTTTGACCCCTTGGATTTCCTGACTCGTTGGATCTTTTGACTCGCTTTGGACCTTTTGACTCATTGGATCTTCTGACTCTTTGGACCTTTTGACCCACATTGGACCTTTTGACCCGTTGGATCTTTTGACTCGGCTGTCACGTGATTATTGGATCTTTTGACTCTTTGGACCTTTTGACTCTTTGGATCTTTTGACCATAAGCGCCCCCTTGGGACCGCCACTGGGTTGAGTGCAGATAACACAATGGCGGGGCCCTTGCATGTTAGGAGATTCACATGTGCAAAGTTTGTTGCTGTTATGGAGCCATGCGACAATTAAACTCGCATGGAAATAAACTGTGCTGTTTGTGTGTTCCGGTTAATATTTTTGCGCTCGCATCCAATTCGTCCACGACGGTAGATGAGCTTCCCTCCCTCAACACAGCCCGTTCTGCTTTTGCAAAATCTGCTCTCGGCGTAAATTCTTCGCGGTAGATTGTTTCCAATGCTGGATGGACTCCAACAGCAAGGGAGAGCCACGGCATAGGATATAGGAATGGTGGGGCCTGCGGAATAACTCGGGTCTATAATTGCGGTCGCCGTAGTGCACGAAACTGCTTTGGTGGCGCCGACCGGACCAGATCCGGAGGCCGCAGCAGTGCCACCACCGTGGCCACCACCACAGGGGCGATGAGCAGCAGCTTCGGAACGCCACCCATCGGAAAAGGGCGGTGCAGCTAACACCTCCTAAACCAGAATGCCAAACCAATGTGTCGTCATACTCCGACATACTACACGCTTGTCGTTTTCCCACTTAGTTGATATCAGCAAACCTCAATTAAACATTACTGAAAACATTTGTCACGTGTTGAATAAAATATAGGCCCAGTAAATTGAGTCCAGGCTTGCTCTTATCTACAAGGTGTTCGGCAGGAGGAATTCCAGGAAGGGAGCGCCATCACCTCGACCCCTGTTCAGGAAAGGAAGATGCTGCTGTGCCCGAGCTTCGCTGGGCTTAAAGACAAGCAGAAGCAAATAAAAGATGAAAACGTAGTTTGTTGGGATGGAGACGGAGGTTTTTTTTTTTCTCTTGGTGGCCGCCGCATGGAAGTACTCAGAGAAGCGCAGCGGCGGTTGTTGTCTAGTTTGGCCAGGTTCTGCCGTCCGGCTAGCAGGGGTTGCTAGCCAGGGAATCCCGGTCGTTCACACACGGAGCAGTTGGGTTTTCCCGGTTGAAGTCTGCACCGTTTGTGCCGGAAGCACGCTGTCATTGTCCCTAATACTGATTTCGATGTCTTCTCTGCTTCGTTTATTTCACGGGAATTTAAAGGTTGAGCGCGGACACTTTTAACCACGCGCAGGAACAATCTTTCAGGATGAACAGATTTGGTTTTGTAAAACAAATAGCCGAGGATTCGAGTGGCCGTTATCGCGCGAAGGAAGAAAGAGCTGTGCTAAAATAATTTTACGGCAAGGATAAGTAGACAGTCGCACGTAGATCCAGCAGGTCCCCGTTGACGACGATCAAGCAGTCGAAAGCACGGGCTCAGTAAGAGCTGTCGTGACCGAATCGTACATAGATTTCTTCTTTCTGTCAGGAATTTATGCACACCCCGAAACACCAGTCAGAAGGATTTTGATACCCCCACAAAGATTTCGCAACGACCAGCACCCCGCCCAGGGATTTATACGCACCCCTCCCACCCTCCCAGCAGGCCGCCAACAAAGCCCCAGAAGGATTTCGACGCCTCTCACGCCCAAAAAAAATCGAAATTCTGGATAAACTTCTTCTTTCTGTAAATATAACCTACCTCCTTTCGTCCAGCTTTGGGTAAAATAAAGTTGCTATCATCATTATCATAACGCTTCACCATCAACCATCGCTCGTCTTGTCTGTTGTGCCGCCACGCAACTTGTTTTGGTGAAGGTGAGGGTTATCGACCACCATACCTTTCGCACAACCGTAACAATATTTAGACGAGGTAGATCCTCGTGGGCATTTACACTTCGTCTGACGTCTGCTGCCACACCATTGCCAACGATGAATTGACACGGAGAAGGCATCGTATGCTTGCTCGCTTACATTGGATTTGTTCTCGCACGTGGTTAACGAAATCTCTGCAATATAAGAGTATACATTCACAGCATTGGATGTAGATGCCGATTATTTGTAATTGAAAAAAAAATCTGTCAACTAAAAATCTCTATCACACAATCTTGCTTTTTTTTTTTTGCTTAGGATCTCTTCGCTTATCACGTATGCTCTTGTAATGCCAAGAAAGATACTAACGCAGTTATTAACAATACATTAAAAAGTGGTATGAAATCAGAACAACTACTATAAAAACCATTGCCATAAGCAATGAGAAAAGTTACAAATACAAACAATGTGTTACGCCATCTCCGCAAGTCGCAAGGGAGAGACAATGAGTGGAACACACTCAGGCTCTCGGAACCGTGACCCGCCTTGACTTCGCGGTGAGCGATGCTCTAAGGGCTGCGTTTGACGAAAAGGCAAACAAACAAAGAAATGTGACAGTCTCGATAGTGCTGTGCAGCTTTACTGAAGCTGGGTGTGTGACACGGGAAGTAAACCCATCCGTGCGGCAGAACATCTCCGTGATCCAGCATGTTTATTACTTTACTTCAAAATCAATCTATTATTTAAGACATCAAAAGAACTGATCAAAATCCTGTTCCGAAAAAAAAGCAAGCTTCAGAGTTAGTAGACATAGAAAACGGTAGTGCGTGTTGCTAAGTGAAACGCAGGCAAGCGGTGTGTTGTTAGGATTGAATTAACAGGGTGGTAGCTTTCTGTACGCTGCAGCCAACTACTGCAGCGGAGTGCGAAAATAAGGTTTCAGGCATGACTGAGCACGAAGCGAACAAGTGCGACCTTTGTGGTACCCATAGGCAAGCCTGTCTTGTCTCTTGCATCACTTAAACGTTTTCTTTCTCGTCGTTCTATCTCACTTTCTTTGTTTTTCAATAGAAGAAAGAAAGCAGCTCCGCGAGAAGCACGGAGCCGTTTCCTGGCAGGTGAGTGACATCGGTGAAATTTTCTCAGAGGCGATTATGCACTGGCAGTGTAAAAACACTTCAGAATCGAGGGAGAATGAACTGCGTCGAGAGTATATGCCCCCGTGGTAAGGTCACTTAAATGAAGAAATCGTTTCCTGGTAGTTTTTGTGAGAGCAAGCAATATTGCCGTGTTGCAAGATACATCAAACGAAGAGCTTCCGTGGGGTTGTTTTATGGGGTCATTTTTCCTGAAGATGGCCAGAAAACATTTTTTTCCAGGGCCATTTGTTCCTGGACCATTTGTCCCGCTACCATTTTTTCCTACCTTGGAGTTGGGACAATTTATTCCAGGACCATTTGTCCCAGGACCATTTTTTGTACGTTGGAGTTGGGCCCATTTACTCCGGGATCATTTCTACTGGAACCGTTTTTTCCTATTTTGGAGTTGGGACATTTATTCCGGTACCATCTGTTCCAAGACCATAAGTTTCGTGGTAATTTGTTCGGGAACCATTTTTTTTTTCACTACACCCGCCCCGTGACAGAATCTTTTGCAATGAAGGCATCAGTTCTCTTACTTTTGCATTCCATGGTGTGACGTTACCCGCCTGTCCTCCTATCGGTATCTTTCTCAACGATATTGTGTATGGTGGAAGGACACGGGAACTATTTGAAGCTCAGTTTCAGCCCTTTAGTCACATATGTATTTCCGCTGCGCAATCAAGTTGACTACGTTTATGCAATTCTCCTGAAAAAATAAAACCAGCACAGATAGAACGCAATAAAACGGCATTTATTGAGGTGGGGAAATGTTAAAAACAGACCGCGTTCATTTCTCCTTTCGGAACAAAACTTATTCAAAAGCCAAAGCTTTCTGTGAAACAGATGGCAGCCTGTCAAAAAGCTAATGCCTTTTCCCTTAGACCGGTTGGTCGACCGAAAATCTCTGGTAATATCTCTGGACACAGTGCCTGCGCGAAACACGGCTTCATGTTGTCAAAACGGTTAACTGAAAATCGCGAAAAAGGAAGGGCTCCAGACAAGACAGTGCGCGCATCAGTCATGAAGAATGAGTACAATAGTATACCTTTGTCTCATAAACCACGCGTATCAGTACACATTTAGATCATTCGTAGATGCGCGTAGAGCGCGAAAAATCATCGCATTGGCTCGTTGTTCGTTTGCGATTTGCCTTTGAACCCAATTGACGATCGATAAAACTTGTACTCTCGGCAAAGGTTGGTCGCACGTTTAGCGTAGATTTTGACGCACTTTTAATGCATTTTTGATGTGAGAAAGCTTTCGCACTTATTTGAACTTTCTTTAGGAGAGAGAGAGAGAGAGAGAGAGAGAGAGAGAGAGAGAGAGAGAGAGAGAGAGAGAGAGAGAGAGAGAGAGAGAGAGAGAGAGAGAGAGAGAGAGAGAGAGAGAGAGAGAGATAACTTTATTGAGAGAGGCTGGTGATCCTAGGCGTCGGCCAAGAGCCCTTGGGCTCTAGCAGCGTCTTCGGCCAGCTGGACGGCCCAGACTTGATCCGCTGGGTCGTGGCTGAGCAACACGGTCTCCCATTGCTCCGCCCGAGTGATTCTGCGCGCGGGTATAGCCGCCTGCGGGCAGGCCCATAGCATATGTGCTAGATCTGCCCTTTCTTTACATTTATGACATTTATCCGAGATGGGTTTTTTTTTCTCTTCGTGCCTGCGTGTCTTTGAAGCAAATACAATCATGACCCGTTTCAGAGCGTATGTTTTCTGCTTGGCGACATGTTTTAGTGCCACTGGGTATGAAAAGGTCCAACTTAATATCGTAGAAGAGTGAAATTTTACCTGTGTGTTCGAAGTTAATAATAAACTACACAATATAAAAAGATATTGCCGTAGGAACTGTTGAATAAATGCTTCATCCACTTTGCCAGCAAACGAGCCTCTTTAAAGTCGGCATCACCCCTGTGCGTGGCTGGGAAAACATTTTGTGAGGCGCCTTACAAGCAGCATGATAACCGAATTAGGAAAGCTCTAGGGCCTTGTAATAAGCACCTTGGTAAGACACATCGCGGATCGCGCGTATCCCTAATATAAAACGCTATGCCGTAGGCCTTCTTCAAGTGGGTTTCACAAGTTTGCACATGCTTTACTCAAAAGACACTCTTTAACGTCGACAGTCTTTCTTCGACTACTTAAACGATAAAATTTAAGGTCTGTCTGTATGTCCATCTGCCTTTTAGAAAAACGTTGTTTGACACACAAAACCTTACACTAAAAACACAGGACACAGAACTGGACACTAACAGTGGTCAGCACAATCACGTTAACAAAAAAAGAATTGGGATATTTTTTTAACAGGCGATTCAGCCATGCCACACTGATTTGAAAGCTAGGGCTACTAGACCGTCCCGTACAGAAATAAAGCCACATGAACACTGTCTGAGGAACTATTATTCTCTAAGGAAGAAAAGCCCCTTCAACGTCCTGCCGCATGCGTCTTAGAAGAGGCCACACAGCCCGACGACGGTAAACACCCGCGACCACTGCGCAGTGGCTTCACCGCAACGCAAAAGCTCCCGCCACTATGACCAGGCGCACAACGCAACCTCTGGGACAGCACCTTTTGTCTGTGTGCCGCCCGATTCCTAGGCCTCGATATTCGCGGTGCACAGCACACCAGAACTACTGTCCCACGACGCATTTTAGGACCACACGTTTGTTGTTTTCTTGGAATGAGCGCGTTGTCCCTCAATTGAGCCGCCTGGCCAAAAGTTAAAATGAAACCTTTTATAGAAGCAATATTTTTACGAACCAATAAATCTAGAAACACACTTCATGGTTCTCAACACTGTCCAGAGAAAAAAAAAATATTACCAGTGGCTTAGCTCGGCTCTGCCAGGATATACATAGCGTGAGCTAAGGTTCAGCTGGTTATTCTCAGCTTTCCTGGTTGTCCAGGATAGCTTGATTATCATTCTTACTGCTGCTTCAATGACATGCACACGGTATACGCATTATGTGACACACGTATATTTATCAAGCGGCTCCGGCGCAGCGTCACCAATCACCCCAGAGGTAAGCTGGTTCCACGCCGGTGTTGCTGCAGCGCACGAGCCATTATTGGTTCCACACCCAGCCACCCCTCGCATGATCATCAAGTGGACCGGACCGCAACGTGTGAAATGGAGGTCGGCGAAGACGCTGGGTGCGTGGGGTATGTCAGAGACGCTGGGCAGCGAGCAACGTTCTGTGCGTGGTGTGACGTCACTGCTCCTCGCGCCTGCGCAGCATGGCTCTCCAGGAGCCACGGGATACTGCTCAATCTCGGCCAGTGTAGGTCACGCTAAAATTAACCTTAGCCACATTAGACGCGAAACATCAGCACACAAGTGATATTTGCAGTGATTCTTTGAATTAAAAATAAATGGTTGCTTCATTTTTGCGGTAGGAAATAAAAAAAAGTACGCGTTGAAAAATAAAATGTTTTGACTCAAACATACGAAAAGCGCTGGCGCGGGAGTCTGGACCGTGTGGTGGCACTCCAAAAACTCCAACAGTAACGGAAGGTTTCATTGGACGGCGCGCGAACCCTGGAGCGCGGGAAAATCGAATTGACCTGAGGAAGCGGCCACCGTGCTTATCGTGGGGTAAGCGAGACGGGAGAGAAAGAGCGTGAGTGGTGGGCTGGGGAGAGACGGGAGGCATTTATGGGGCAGGGGCGGCAGAAGACTATCGTCTTTCCACGACATTTTCAGCCAAGGGAGCAGATTCGTGGCCATGTTTTTTTTCAATACACATGTCAGGTCTTTATTCAAAGAATAATTGGTTTAGGGGTTTTTATTTATTTATTTATTTATTTATTTATTTATTTATTTATTTATTTGCTTGTTTATTTGTACATAATGCGATCTCGATGCGAGATCTTACCATGGATATCGATGTAGTATCTTTGATCGTATAATAAATACCTCCTCAAAAAACCATGCATTTCTATGCCTCGCGATACGGCAAACTCATTTAGAGTGGGCTGCACAGTTATACACAAGTGCGTTGCTGAGAAGACATTTTAGGGCACTATCAGAAGTTTGCTATCACTGTATGAGAACCGCAGCGCCTTCAAATAATTGCATTTTCGAACGCCACGAAAGTGTGACGCATCAAGCGTGACAGACGGACAGACGGGTTTCGCCGGAAAACAGGGGCCTACGACCACCACCATGCCTAACCCCCTTTCAAATACAACTCTTTCTTTCTTTCTTTCTTTCTTTCTTTCTTTCTATCTATCTATCTATCTATCTATCTATCTATCTATCTATCTATCTATCTATCTATCTATCTATCTATCTATCTATCTATCTATCTATCTATCTATCTATCTATCTATCTATCTATCTATCTATCTATCTATCTATCTATCTATCTATCTATCTATCTATCTATCTATCTATCTATCTATCTATCTATCTATCTATCTATCTATCTGTCTGTCTGTCTGTCTGTTCTATCTATCTATCTATCTATCTATCTATCTATCTATCTATCTATCTATCTATCTATCTATCTATCTATCTATCTATCTATCTATCTATCTATCTATCTATCTATCTATCTATCTATCTGTCTGTCTGTCTGTCTGTCTGTCTGTCTGTCTCAGAGTTGAATTCACAGAGAAATGCTTAAGTATGTACACGGCAGCTGACAATCGTTTTATAAGCTATTGGCTCTTTTCCTCTTCCTTGGCGGGGTTTTATTTCACTACCGATTCGCCTCCTCGTACGTCAAACCGAGAAAAAAAAAATAATAAAGCGCGGCAGTTTTGAAACTGCCAATCATGTGCGCACCCGTGGGAGTGTCATGCGACCGTGAACTCCTTACGGCCAAGACCTTTTAACGAGACAATTGAACCACCAGCAGCCGAACCGAAGCGGCTGAAAGCCGCGTGGGAACTTGGCGTCGAAGCAGATATTTTAGCAATCAAAAGCGCAGAAACATTTTATAAATTCATACTGGGGCAGTCATCCAACCCTAGCAGGGGACCGAAGTATGCGGGCATGCACCGTTTGAAATCTAAGAACAGCAAAAAAAAAAAAAAAACGGAGATAGAGAAAATGGTCACTTTCGCTATTGATATGCGAAGAGTGAGGAAACAGTGGAGCCGGTGGTCTTTACTAGCTTTACCTTGGCTTTTCTTAGGTCTGCCTCTTTCTTAAGAGGAGGAGGGTTAGAAAGAGAAGCTTTATGCAAACTGGGTTAAAGACCACAATCCACCCTCCTAAAGTCCTAAATCCGAACCGCCAAAGTCCGAAGCCAAAGTTCAAAGCCCACGTCCGCGCTACGAACCCAATAAAGGAAATGCTGAGAAAAATGTCGATAGTTCGTGTCTTCTCTGAGATTTCTTTTTTCAGCAAGAGCCCCGGTTGCTTCGCTCGCAGACGGTATTGAAGCGATCTGACGCTTCCACAACAACAAAGGAGTTCTTTTTAACATGCGAATAAATGGACTTACTGCGAGTTACCAGCGGCCCATATACTGCTTGCTTCGAACCTAAATTTCCCTGTGAGTTTGCTTTCGATGCTGGTGTTCCCGTACATGTCTGCGCTGTGCCGAAGAGAACCCAACAGCAAGTACAGCTGTAGAGCAAGAGCCAGAAAAACGCGAGCCCGGAGGCAATGGCATTCCCAAGGAGCACGTGGCACGGAAAAGCTCAAAGAAGCCAATCTACAGCACACAGAGGCACTCCAACACATGTGCGTCACCACTATCCAGTGCTGTTATCCGCAAGGGCCTTCCAGTTTTCTTTTTTGGATGTGGAGCTCCGCGCGGACAGCATCTTTTGGGAAACGACTTGGGGGCGACTGGCTCCTCGATCATCGTATACAATGTGGCTTAAGAGCCCCGTGACCTTGAGCGTGCGAAGTCTTCAAACAGTTGCCGCCGATCGCCTCCGCTGGATGGGGTTCCGCTATGCGGACACGCGTTGTTTTTGTGAAACCACCCCTCAAAAGCCATTTCCTGCTCCGCGCTGCGCGAAGTGTGCAGGGCTGGGTTTCCCCTTTTCGGCTGCGACCGCGACGACGATAAATCGTTCAACAGTGACAGCGGCCATCGGTAAAATTGAGGGTGGTGGCCACTAAGGGGAAGAGACAAGTTGGAAAGTGGAAGAAAAACGTGAACGATAAACGAAGAAGCGCTGAGTCAGATGAAAAACTCGAGACGGCAAGCTTAGTTCACGTGACTTCAACGAATTATCTTACAAAAAAAAAATTAATCGCGATTGCCGCGTTTATCGATTATTCCGGTTATGATGATTGTGGGGTTTACTGCGCCGAAGCTGAACCCGGGCAATGATTCGCGCCGCAGTGGAGCGCTCCGGATTGCTTTGGACCACCTGGGAATCTTAAACGTAAGCCATAATCTCGACACACAAGCGTTTTAGCCTGGATCGAACCCCCGTCATTAGGCTCAACATCACAACGCCTTAGCCACTAAGCCACTGGTGCGGGTAACAACTATTCGAGGTTTATCTATCAGTCACCCACGTTACCAACTCGCACGTCAGCATCATAGGTTATCATCATGGGTCATCATCATATGCTAGGTTATAGCAGTGACTTAGAGTCTCCTACCTTAGCGTGGGTAGGCTAGCCTCGACTCTTGTCTTGTCAGGTAAACAGCGTCGGTCTGCCGGGAGGTGGGGGTGTAAAAGGAATAAATACGGAATAACAAAATATTGTTCCTTCTTTCATTAGTCTTCGCTCAAAGCAGTTTATGATTATTCTGTACAACAAGAAACTTTTCCTCGTAACTCATTCATTAATAAGCCTTACTTATGATGGCACAATTATATATGAACAACATCGTACCGTTCCCCATTCAATATCAACCAAACAAAATAATAAGCATGTCGGGCTGTCTCACTGCACACATTATATGTTTTCACGCAAAGATCACACAGCGGACAGACAAAGGTTGCTATAATAAACAAGTCGGGACTGAGCAAGATGTTTACGACAGCGCAAGACGAGCCATTTGAAACCCTTACTTCAGCCACAAAAACTGCTTGCAATCTGGGTGAGTGAGTGAGTGAAAAAGACTTTATTAAATGCCGGCAACAGACGTAGTGTTGCCACTACGCCCGGACGGAGCCACTCGTCGGTCCTTTGGCCACTCTACGAGACGGGCACCGTCGCTACTCACTGCAGTGGTGGTTGCCCCCTCCCCCGAAGGAAGGATGGCGCCCCGCAGCTTTCACTCCGGTGCTGCCGTTCGAGAGCCGACAGGATCTGCTGGACAGCTGAAAGTTGGTCCTCCTTGCTGTAACTTCGCGTGACGTCTTGATACCACGGCGGGAGGTCGGTCCTGGTTGAAGCCTCTACTGGTCTAACCTCACAGTCCCACAATAAATGGACAGCAGTCGCTCTGGCGTTGTTGCACAACACACACGTGTCGTCTGGGTACAGTTCTGGTGATATGTGCCGCATTATGACCGGGGTCAGTAATGAATTGGTCTGCAGTTGCCTGAATATTGATGCTTGCTCCCTAGTTAGCTCGGGGTGTGGCGGTGCCATCACCCTTCTATTGTTTCTGTAATACTTTGTTACACCTTGAAAGGTGTCGAACCTATCTTTGGTCTCCATCCACCACTTTGCAGACGAATCCATTACAGGGTAAAAATTTTATTATTCGCTCTAAATATTTGGAGCAAACGCAGAAGCATTCTGAAATTTAGTATAAACTTATGCCTAGTCCGTCACCCCTGATACAGCCTTCTACGATTATACATGACATCGAGAGCTCTCTGAAAAAGATGAAGTGAACGCAAGTTCACGGTTGTGTTGGTTCACATTGTTTATATCTGTTTGCATTCATGTTAATTGCTTATTTATGCTTTCTGGAAGCATGTTCACCAGCCCTGCTTATGCTGCTTCAATTTTTCCCATACCGGCGCGCTGACGATTTTTTTCGCGGAGATTTCATATCCCAACGGTAAGATTTTTTTTAACGTTACATTTCGCACAATCGTATCCACATACGCAGCGAACGGTAAAAGCGAAACTACGCCACCGTGGCGGCTGAAGCACTTATCGTGAAACATAAATAGCACTTGTGGGAAAACCATCCCCAAGGTTGCCTGTGTTCACAAGAACGTGTTTTCTGGCCTCAATGATTACTATACTCCAGAGAATATAATATCCAGAAGCATTTTAGCGTTGGATTGCATATGAACTAGAAAAACGTGGTGCATCGTTCTCAAAGAGTAAGGGTTACCTTTATGAGACATCATTTTGCTTTCTCTTTGGAATGTGATGTCCGCGTAGATAGAAGCCAGCGTAGAGATATGCGCTTAAACTCGTCAGTTTTAGCTAACAACACTTCCTTTCCACACGACTCACATTCGTGTCTGTACGTTACCCGTACTATCATATTGCGACATGGTTGACGCGCTAAAAGATGGACGAACACAAGAAAGAGGACAGGACAAACGCTAACTATCAACTGATTTTATTTCCATGACGTGCAACGTTATGTATAGGAAAATAAGTCAGAGAGATGCGCATGCAGATGAGCTGTGCACGTAACTTTACTAGACAACTTTGGAGGACACGGGCGGGCGGTGTCAAACCATCTCATTCCGCAGGCGTCAGAGAGATTGACGTGTCGCTGACACAATCCCCTATTTTTTCTTTATTTGACAAGTTTCCAAAAGTCCACGGGCTGTTTGGTCCCGGTATCTGCCTATACTCGGTGACAACTTAGAACGACACCGGAAGTTGCCGCTGTGCCTTATCACCGTAGCCGGATGTTTCTCCGCGCGGCGCAAGTAGGGCGTTACTGGAAATATTTCGAACATGGCGTGAGCCGTTCCCGTGATTTTTTGGACTTAATATGCTTATAAACGACTCCAGTGACGACAAACAAACTGCGTGAGACAAGTCAGACGATATCACACATTCATAGCAAACCCCTTTCAAAACGCGCGCGCACTGACGTCACGGATCCGGCGCTTTGGCGGAGTGATACACTACATGGGGTGGTGCCGTTCTTGAGTTGTAACCGAGTATAGAATTTTTGCCCGGGGAAGCATCGGCTCACACGCCGTGCATTTTTTAGCGTAAGCTACTCTGGCCGAGATTGAGCAGTTTCGCGTGTACTGTGAAGGGCCGTGCTGTGCAAGCGCGAGGAGCATTGGATTAGATTTGTATTGGATTTGATTGGAATGGATTAAATTGGAAATCCAATCTAATTGGAGTAGGGGTGTGTAGAGAATTGGGTCTGCACTTTCGCCGGTCTGCGCTTTCCAGGGGAGTGTCGTCATAGCCGCGGCAGACGCACTGGCGCCGGCGCGTGCCCAGCTGGGCGCCTCCGTTGCGCAGTAGCCAAGTCTGACGGCGCGCCGGAGCCGCTTGATAGCCGTTCCACGTGGCTCCTGGAGAGCCGTGCTGCGCATGCGCGAGGAGCAGTGACTGGACTAGACTGGACCGGACTCGACTGCATTGCATTGGATTGCTGAACCTTAGCTCACGCTACCTATATCCTCTGGCACAGCCAAGCTAATCCACAACTACTTTTTTTTTTTTTTTGCAACGAGAGGAAAGATGGGCCTCATCAGCTTTCTTTAAATTTAGGACATGCTTCCGTAAGCGTACTTTCAGTAGGGTTGTTCGTTTTCGGGTAAAAGCGGGATTCTTACACCCTGAACATGTTTCAGGATATTCGGGTTGAACCCAATATCTCCCCGAGTGGACCATTTCAAAGGAGCGATCTGCACAATTGTGGTCCGTCGTTGCGCCGTTCTCAACCAGTGCTTGCTGGGATCAAGCGCACAAACACACCTTCCGAACTCATTGGGTGTTGGAATGACTCTACCGCCTGGAACCTCAGGCTCGCAAACGCTGCGCTGACATTGTTGTGCCTAGCTTATGGAAGCTGTATTTAGACCCTTCTCCCAGTTTAGATACGTTCACCCATCAGACAGGCTTCGAATGAAGACCGACAAGTTGCGCAAGCAGATCACACTTACGTATGTAACCAAGGATGAGGGAACAATCGATGACCAGCTTTTGTGAACAAAAAAAAAAGTTTTATTTGCTAAAAGTTATCAACGCGGTTTACTGTTATTATTTATTAATTTCTAAACAAACGCCAAATTTCAGAGAGCATTTTAAAGGGAACGCTGAGGTCCGCCCGATTACCATCTTGAAATAAACACAAACTTTAACGCGTTAGAGTTAAAAAGCGCGTGATACCCACTAAAATAAACGGTGTGTACTGAAATAGAAGCAGTACGTCTATGATTTAACCAAAAAAAAAGCCGAATTTCGGAATGGTTTCACAAAAACACCCGATTTCTCCCCGAATATCATCTCGATTGATTCATTGGAGGGTTTAACGCCCCCACGCAGCGCAGGCGATGAGGCCCGCCGCAGTGGAGGGCTCCGGATTAATTTTGACCCCATAGGGATCTTTAATGTGAGCCGAAATCTCGTACACACGGGAATTTTTTTCTCTTCGCTCCATCAGAAAAGCGGCCACCGCGGCCGGGAATCGAACCCACGACCTCATGCTCAGCAGCGCAACACCGTAGCCACTGAGCCACTGCGGCGGGTCAGAATATCATCTCGAAAAATAGCACCCGACTTTTCTACCCACCGATTTTGAGAAGGCATAAAACCCGAAAACGAACAACCCTAACTATCAGTTATGCGCACGTCGGCTTCGAAGCCTTAAACCTTCCTGGTCGATAGTAGACGCGCCATCATAAGGCAAAATAAGCAACAACGAAAGCAACATCAACAGCAAAAGCCGTCCGTCCCGAGCACACCCCCGGACGGGACCTGGCCGTGAACTTCCTCGGGCCGACCTTATCAAGGCAATAATTGAACGCGGGCGCCTGGCCGCACAGCAGGGCTGCCTCGAAGCTGGAGGAGGCAGGCTGGTCGGCTCCGTGAGCGCTCGTCAGCCTTCTTTCAGCAGAGCAGACGACGAAGCAGCTCGTGGTGGGAGCGCCTGTCACGTGACCGTCTGGCTCTATGACAAATGACGTCCAGGCGTAGTCAGCGGGAGGGAACACCGCCTAGACTAGAAGGCCATGTACCAACCTCACAATCTCACAACAGGGATCGACGTTGTCTTTCTGCTTGGCATTCTAGATCGACCGACGTCGTTTAATTTCGTCCGTTGGCTCCTTGCCGCTTATTGATCAAAACCGAGCGGGCAAGGCGGTGCTTAAGCCTTCCTCTAACCTAGGTGGTGTCGGAAGGGAGCAGCAGGCTAACGACGGAGGCCCGTGACCGGGATGGAGCGGCAGCGTCTTCCTGGAAAGCTTCGCATCAGATAACACGACCGGGGATGGGGGCTTCCCCTGCCCCTGACCACAGCCAGACTCCCAGCTGAACAGCTCTCGGGCTTCTGACCTGTGCCGTCTTGCCAGGCTTGCTGGCTGCCCGATGGATGGCCAGAGCTCGGCTCGACCGGAGTATTTGGAACATTGCATTTCGTCACCTTGCTCCGCTTGCTGTTGAAATTTTCCGGTGAGATATATGCCGTAGTTGCAGGCCAAATTAACGAATACTTCTGGACGGGGGCGCGATCTAAAAATGTCCGTCCGTCCATCGGACACTGGCTGTTGCCGTCGTCCTTTAACAAGCTCCCTTCATACCGCATACTTTTGCGCCACTATATGCTGTCAATGAATATCGGTGCTGTTTTCTAACAGTGAAGCTGTGGTTGCCGGCCGTAATATGTGTGATGTGCGGCGTCATCAAAATACAACGTTATAGTTACTCCCTCCGTTTACCGGGTGCGTGGGCATGCGTTTTACGAGGAGTGCCCGGCGTCGTCTAGGTTTCCGCATGGCGCTCGCAAAAAAAAAAAAAAGAAAAGACCAAGAAAGCAGTTCAGGTGCGTCCGCGCCTCAAAGGGGAGCCCAAGACAGCTGGCGCTACAGACGCCCAGTTCACGAAGCCGGTTGTCACCGGTGCTAGCGCGTGCAGACGCCTTCTACTTTGTAAGAAATGTGAAAGCCCGCGGACAAAACGATCCGGGCTCGCCAGTCATCCATGCGGAAGACGACGATGTAGATGGATTTGATGATGACTACTAGTACCGCACTGAAAAGCGGTAACCGAACATGTGAATAAACAATTTCAAACCTAATGCAATGCGTGGTGGTGTGTCCTTCAGTGCATAAAAAGAAAGAAACCCTCCAGCTTCGTTATGATTGAAGCCTTGCGCGACTTAGTACAAGCTTCGCCAATTTTTTTGTTGCTGTTTTCTCTTGCGAAGGAGCGCAATGAAAAGTACGGCGAACTAGTTCAAGCGCTTTCGTCACCGATAGTCCAATAAGCAACAATGAATTACCGACGTGAATCTTAACGGGTGCTGGGAGTCGTTTTCTTGAACGCCGCACGCCTGCTTCACATTTGATCCCCAGAAAGGTGTTAAACGTTTATTGCACCCCTTGCTATAGAGAAGCCTGGTAAATTACTGTTACATCCCCTGCCTGTTGAAGATGTCACCCGTTTCACTTCAGCATGTGCACTAAAGGCCCAACCACATGCACGCGTAAAACCGACGTACTCACGCAACGACGTAAACGGGCGTAAGCGGCGTAAGCGCCTAAGGAGCCGGCGTACGCGAAATGCATTGCTACGCGCTTGTTACCCCCAAGTCAGACCCCGCCAGACATCGACGCAAACTTTCGGGCGCACGGTGTTGACGTAGACCTCTGGCGGTGATGCTATCTGGCATAACCAGACAGTAAATTTGTGAATAAGCTAACTTTACTATTAATTATGTGATAAAACGAAGTAATTAGTAAAATACGAGGAGCAAACGACAGGAAAAAACAAGCGAAGCAACGAGCAACTATGGGAGCAAGGCAGTTTACGCCAAATGTAGCAGAGGGTTTTGTGCATGGCAAGTATGCATACTAATCCTCAGCGTTTTTTAATGTCTCAAGAACTGTTTTAGTTGATTCTGTATTAAATATACGTACTTTTGTAAGAATAGGCATTATTTGTTTTATCTGAGTTAAAATGTAGTTGAACTGGTCGCCACAAAGCTGAGTCGAGCCACACTGCGCGGCACATTGGTTTACGCGCGCGTTGCGGCGATACATGGATGCGGCGATATGTGGTTACTCGCCCTCTCTGACGTCGTCGGTCGGCGTAAAGGCAGCGGCGTATGTCGCCGCCGGCGTACGACGTTGCGCGAGTACGTCGATTTTACGCGTGCATGTGGTTGGGCCTTAGAGGGCTCAAAGCACGGTTGCGCGGTTGTTCGAAAGCCGATAGACGCATAGCTATGCCTCTCCAGAACTCCCATAAAAGCGCGCATGCGTGCATACGCATGCGCATTTTCGACTTGGGCTTCCCCGGTGTGGTCGTTCGTAAAGAGGCGACGCCGTTAAATCATCGTCCCGCGGCGTGTCGCCGACCTTGTCGCACTACGGGACCACGAGACGCTTAGAACGGTACCTGTTTAACTGCTTTTATGTTGCGACGTCTGGCTCCATGCCACGGCGCACGGCTGCCTGTTTCGTCGGTAATGACGAACGCGGGGCTACAGTTGTCGTCCCCAACTCTCCTTGAATCGCGCGGGGTCGCAACGGCGATGCATCGGCCGTCACGGGACCTCCCTACCGTGTTTGAAATCTGTGTGAGCGCACGTCGGAAACCGCGAGCAGTTCTGTCAGACTACAGTGGGCCTTCAGCCGCTGTCTTCAGCTGCTTGAAGGGACAGACAACCGATTCGTGTGGAGTGCATGTCGTCTAGCTGGTGTGAAAGTCAGCGGTTTATATACTTGGGTAACAGCCAGTATCCTAAATAAACAGACGAGAATAATACTAATTTCTCACTAAAACTTCTAAAGTCCGACAGGTGGCGCCACGTGCCGTCTAAACGTGACACTACGTTACGTGTGCGAACAACTCCATCGATTTCAACGCGTAATTCAAAAACCGCAAGAAGGAATATGAAAGGTTGTACATTATTATTGTTCTGGCCGGGGGCAACTTTTTAAATACATGTTTTAATCTCACGTGCAGTTAAAGGTATGTTGCCGCTCTGCTCACTGTCATGGTTTCCAGCATTCCTTTTGTAGAGTGAGCTACACCGGCGGAGGCTGAGCAGCTTCGCGTGGCTCCCCGAGAGCCGTGCTGCGCATGCGCGAGGAGCAGTGACGTCTCACGGCGCACAGCTGGCGCGCCGGAGCCGCCGCCGCCACCGCGACTGGACTGGACTTGATTTGATTGGATTGGATTAAATTGGATTGGATTGGCCCGAACCGGACTGGACTGGATTGGATTGGAAATCGTTTTAGCAGCAGTAAGCATGATAATCAGCTAATCCTAGACATCCAGGATACCTAAGAGTAACCAGCTGAACCTGAGCTCACGCTACGTATATCCTGGCAAAGCGACTATTTTTTTACACTGCTATTTTTTTGCGGGATTCGTATGGCTGGTAGGTTTAAAAATTCTGGCTTCAGAAGTTCTCGTGCGCTATCAGCAAAACCGTTTCGGAATAAGGTATTTTAGGGGATGCCCTTCCATTTGGGATAAAGAAAATATGCTTGACAAAAGTCGATTGTCTGTCCCTTTAAATGACCGTGCCGCTCTTCTCTATCTTCCGTTGCACCTATAATTGCTTTGATAACCGCAACGAACGGGGAGCGACAAAGCGAGCCCAGGCCCAAATATACTGGTAGGCTTGACTGGGTACGCAGTCAGGAATTAGAGACCGTGGTGGCTGTATTCCTTACGGAAGCGATATAGATACACAACCGAGTGTGCGGGATTTTGGCGGACGTTGAAGATCTCAATCGGCCGCCCTCCACTACGGCACGCGCGTATACTATAGATTCGATTGAAAAGCCTACTATTCTACTTGAGAAACTGGTACAGGGCTGAGCGGAAAAGAACCCTCCGACGATGAAAAATACTTTCTGGAGTTGTTCTCGCGTGACACTTTTTGGGATAACAGTGGATATATTGTGACCCGCTGTATCCCGATATCTACCTCTTTTTGTGCGCAAAGAAGCACCTTACGTGGGGTAGAGGAATACACCCGTGAAAGACGACTGAAAATGCGTTGTTGCGTTTCCTGCTTTGAAGGCTTTAAACATAATAGCGGTCTTACTGCCAGCGCTTATTTTCCGGGTTCGCCTGCATAGGTCCAACGCATACTTGCTTTATCTTTGAAGGGTGACCCAGTCGCGTGCTACCCCTTTGTATGAATTGCAAAGCGTTACCCGTTTGCAAGACATACCTGTCCCCAGTCAACTGCAACGGTTGCATGGAAACGGTCATTTGTGTCTTTGCATCCAGAACGGAGACATCACCATCATCCTTCTTGCTCTTCTTCTTCTTCGTCTTCTTCTTGTTGCGCCTTTATATATGGCCCATACCCAATCAGGGGATCGGCCAATCAACAGAGGATGGTTAAAATAAATGGAATTCTTATCTAATAACAAGAAGCTTAGAAAATATAATTTAGACCGGTTGGAAAGAGTTTTCTTGTTGTTGTTGTTGTTGTTGTTGTTTTTCTTCTTCTTCTTCTTCTTCTTCTTCTTCTTCTTCTTCTTCTTCTTCTTCTTCTTCTTATTAATATTATTATTATTATTTCCTTCCCCTCTTGTAACTCGCGAGTTTCATCGATAAAGAGTCTCTAATTATAACATCTTTGTGCTCGTGAAATCTCGACATAGCCAGCGGACGCAAATCCCACGTGAAAAAGCGTGAAAGAACATCCCATTTGCTCACTGGAGCAAGCATCCCGGCACTTTCTCTCACCCTGCCAGTTCACGCCCTCTCAAAGCGGAGGCAGCCAAGCATTAAACACCGCAGCGTCAACGAGCGGGAACACACACGCGAGTGCGCAGCGCCTATAGGAAACAGGAACACAAAGCATAGAAAACTCACTGGCCGGCCCTTTCGCTCTCATCCTAATCATTCCCGCTTCCTGCGTGTTATTGCTGCAGCGTATACTTAGCACGAGACGCCCAAAGCGAACCAACGTCTACGTCACGCGAAGGTGATTCCGCATCGCGCGTCGGCCTTCGTCACAGTCCGGTCACTATTACTCTCATCTTCCGCGCCCGGTCATCTCGGGCGGGGTGAGTGCGCGTGCAAGGCCGAGCTCCGGAATCTGTCTCGTCGGTTCGTAGACCATGCTTCCCGACGGCCGAAACCTGTTCTTTCTCTCACGGGACACCCCTGATTTAGCTCTCTGGAGGTCGAGGTTGAAGAACAACGGCCGCCGCGCCGGTGTAACACCGCTGAGGTAACGAAGCCGGCGCGGTTCACCCATTGTCATCCCTATGTGCCTACCTCGCCAGATCTATGACCATATCGAGCGTCTGTCGATAGTGTTGTGCGTGTGACTACTGTCAGGATGCCTCTGTCACAGAATTCCACCGGGAGCGTTGAGACGTGAATACGGACAATCGCAGGGAAAGAGCGTATGGTAGTCGAATTCCAGCATATACCAGAGAACTGTGTTAAGAGTGGAACAGGGTCAGTGGTAAAGACGCACTTGTACAGGTAAAAATTGTGAGTGTGGAACTACGTACAAGAGTTCATGGGCCCGGCCAAGCTGTTGAATCTGGTTTTAACCTCTGGACCCCCGGGCTGTATTCTGGGAAATGCTCTGATTGACTGATTGATTGGTTGGTTGGTTCGTTGATTATTGATTCGGTTGATTGATTTGTTTGTTTGTTTGATTGATTGATTGATTGATTGATTGATTGATTGATTGATTGATTGATTGATTGATTGATTGATCGACCGATCGATCGATTGATTGATCGGTCGATTGATAGATCGATTGACCTGTCGATCGATAGATCGATTGATTGATTGATCGATAGATCGATCGATCGATTGATTGATTGATTGATTGATTGATTGATTGATTGATTGATTGATTGATTGATTGATTGATTGATTGATCTCATAGAAGAGGGATCTGTACTTGTCTGTGGTTCAGAAGAGGGGTCGTGAACTACAGTCATTGAAGGGACCCGTACAAGAAGCAATCTCGGTCATTCTACGTGCAATCTCGGCCATTCTGCACATACCGTGTTCTTCTGGCAATCCTTCTGAAAGGGAATCGCATTTCTACCGCTGAAGTACTGATTCGTGTACAGGCGTGAGTCCGGAAAAGGCGCTGCGTCCACCGACCTTTTGGTGGCGGGGCAACGACTGATGCTTAGTGGCCTATGTGGCGTTCCGTGAATCCAGCGACGGACGGGCGCGCCTGGCCATCCCTCGTGACTCACGCACGACGAAGTGGATGTCGTCAATCCGCGTGGGCGGTCGAACGGGCGCCCCGGCGGCCGACTCGATCATTAGCTCCGTGTCCCTGCAATGACTGTGTGCACAGGCGGCAGCTGGGTGCACCGACATCGCGGGAGGACTTTCCACGAAACCACGTACGCCTCCACAAATGCGAACTGTTTGCGGAGGCGTACCTGAACCCTCAGCGATGTGTTGGCTCACGAACTAATCTAGTAGTTGCTCTGATTATTAAGACCAAAGCTTTCTTAGTGGTACCGGAGGCATCCGGTCAAGAAACCACGCAGTCGAAAATGACGACAAGCAAAATTCCTGTAGTTTGTCATAGTTTTGCGTGCCGTACTGTCGGCTTGTTGTATTCTTGCGTCGGGATTCTGGCAACTGGCTATGTCCCGACAGCATGATGGCTGTCGTAGCGGCAGTCAGTTCTGTTGTGACTACAGGAATGTTTGTCGTTGAGAAAATTGAGTTTGCCGTTACTACATAAATGTGTGTCATAACAACATATGGCTTTGGCGTAACAACAAAGTTTTTTCGTCGTACGACCGGAATTCTTGTTAGGTTTATGCGGAAGTTCCTCTTGTCATTTTCGACTGGGTACTTCATTTTCCCATAGACCGCTTGGTCGATCGAAAAGCTCCGGGAAGATTTCTGGACGCACGGCGCATGCGTGAAACCGGGCATCCATTGTGCCAAAACGGTTACTTGAAAATCTCGAAGAAGGAATGGTTCTAGATAAGACGATACAAGCACCGATCACGGATAATGAGCGCAACAGCATATCTTCATCTCATAAACCACGTGTCGGTATACATTTAGATCGCTTGTAGATGCTTTTACCCAGTGCGCGAAAAATGGTCGTATGGGTTCGTTCTTCGTTTTGCGATTTGAGTCTTTGAAGGTCTGATTATCGATTGGATGCACTTTCAGCGACGGTTGGACGCACTTTTAGCTTTAGTCTCTCAATTTCCCTTAGTATAGAATGGTAATTTTTTACCGACTGTATATTTATGGGTGTTAATCCCTACATTTCTATTATTAATACGGAATGCAGTAGAACCCCGTTCATACGTTTTTCACTGGACCGGAAAAGCACAACGTAACAACCAGGAAAACGCAGCAGTGAGGAAACCTTCTAAAATGAACGAAAACAGTGTATCTTTGACTTGCAACCATGTATTTCTGCAACTTTGGCTTTCCGAAACCTTAAAAAAAAAAAAAAAAAAAAAAACTCGAGAATGTAGGATTGCCGCTTTTTGAGATCGCGGGGAAACACCACACGTGGCCATGCAAGGTCCCTATAGCGCTGTCGACTCTCTTTCACGCTGGCTGCTTGCCTACTGCGTTTAGTACGTCAAGCTATATTCCTGAAGGGAAAGCGCCTCCTGTTTTCGCGACGCCATCAAAGCACGACAAAGTTCGCGGTTGCAAGTTCAACGGTGTTCTCAAAGCTTGAAGCGCACGACGACGACGACGAGAGCGCGTGCTATTCTTCCGGTGGTGCTTTATGGCAAACACGCACTTCCGGCATTCCGAAGTGAAACTTCCGTTGTAAGCGCAGTGATGATGGTGATAGCATAGAGTAACACAGGGCCATCTAGTGGTGACGAATCCCACCTGCGTGCGGCTTCATGCAGTCAGTTCCGTAGCCAAGCCTGGCCAAGGCTGGTCGGACGTCAAAATGGGGGTCCGCGCATGTTTCCCGGGCGGCTTCGGAGTGTCAAATTGCGACGAATGATCCGGGTACCTTCTCTGAACCACGAAGTAATAGAGAGGATTTTAGTACATGGGACTCTATGTGAGCTGCGCAGGTACTGGACAAAAATAACGTAGCACCCGGGGAAACAGAGCACTGAGGAATGTAAGAGCGGGGTTCTACTGTATACGGTGCGGCCAAAGATTGGGATGTCTCACAGTAATCGAAACCATTGTTGTAACGGGAAACGTTCTTGGCGCTTGTAGTCGTACAATTCACGGCGGCTTCGGTGGCGCTGGAGACTCGCTTCTTCCCTTTTTGTCCAGCCACTCGTGTAGTGCACGGCCCAGAATGGACGACTCAGTTGAGAGCAGAAGTATGGACGATTCGCGTGAGACAACCAGTGACCTCACATGTCTAATCTGTTAAGCTTATTGAGGAAACAAGAACTGCATGGCCAGAGTGAGACCAAAGTGTTGCCGTAGCTCGTGAGTTGCAATGCCACTCATAAATGCAGTTCGACAGGTATTTTTTGGAAGCCTTAACGTCATGCGGTTCATTGCTTGAATTTTTGCATCTCGATGGTGTAACCACGCGACGCCGTTCATATTGTAGGTATTTTTGGTAATAATTTCCTTTGCGAATTAGGCCCCTGTCTAGTTTAAGCCTCTTGTGTTGTGTTGGCCATGCAATGGCTGTACACGACGTCTTAGCAAGGGGCGCATTACCGGAAATGAACACACACACGCACACACACACACAAACACACAACACACACAAACACAGTGTTGGTACCCTCGATTGTGGGGATGGAGATGGGGATGAAAACGACGAAGACGATGATGACGACGACGATGTTGAGCATAGCACACTGGGGGAAGTCACCTTCATCAGTCTGCTTCCGCTAAACATCTGTGACGTTCCCCGGCGGACTTCATAAACTGGCTCGTATTTGCCGCCTGTTTTTCATCTTAGTTGCACCTTTAAACCTCTCGCTGACAAAGAAGCTAAGCATTTTATAGGTCGAAACGATTAAGTCAGGTGCTAGATGGCACCTGCTTGCGCAGCGACATCCCGTTTCCAAATCAGTGCAAACAGGGCGCTTCCTGTCTAGTGGTTAATATAGAACACTGCCGCAATGTTCTTGATCAACTGTTAAAACAAGCTCTGTGGCCTTGCGGGTAGTGCCGCGGCTTCTAAGCCTTACATCATAGGTTCGAGCCGAAGCGATTCTACCTCTTTTATTTTCTGTGACTGCTGTATTTGAAAGATGATCCCTTAGGAGGTCAATTCTATGGTTGCTTTTGTAAATAAGGGTGGTTTAATACTCGGACAGTTTAGGTGCGCAGAGCAGCCTACCGCCGCACTTTATTAAAGTTCGGCATCGCCCTTGGAGGCAGGCCCTGTCTGCACTGACTTTGAAATGGAAAGTCGCATTCGGGCAATCAAAAACGATCCGAAATATAACTCCGCTTCGTCTGCATTTCTGGCCTACCTAACTGTCCCAAAATGGTTAAGTATAACGGTGCAAACCGGCAGCTTTTTTCATTGCCTACGATGCGCTGCCATTTCCGCCCGAAAGGCTAGCGCTTCTCCCGGTTACGGGAGCCGGATATCGTCTTGCGGCATGCTCGCCTTTGTCGTTGAGAAAGTGACACCGCCGAGGAAGCCCACGTCCGCCGAGTGTGACGTCGGCATCGGCGCAACGACCGAACAAAGACAGGACGAGACAAAAGAGGGCTCTCATTGCAATATTACGTCCGTACCGCCCTGACAGCTTCGGTAACTAAAGGAACGAGTCTCTCCAGGCACGCGTTGCTTGCTTTTTATGCGCTGTCAGTTGCGCTGCAATCATTCCGGAACCGTGCACACAGACCTTTATCTTTCTCAGAGAAGTTTGATTGATTGATTGATTGATTGATTGATTGATTGATTGATTGATTGATTGATTGATTGATTGATTTATTTATTTATTGTAGGGTTTAAAGCGCCGACGCTACACAGGTGATTAGGCGTGCCGTAGTGGGGGGCTCCGGATTAATTTTGACAACCTGAGCATCTTTAACGTGCGCCGAAATCTCGAACACACGGGCGTCTTTGCTTTTCGCCTCCATCAGAAAAGCGGCCGCAGCGGCCGGGACGAAGTTTGATTTACAAGACATTCTGTCCCCCCTTTTTTACCTCTCACTATTCTAGTGTTGATTGAGGCCGAGCTGATTTATGGACGCAGTCCAGGCCAGCCCTCCTTCACTGAAAGACGCCAGGCTTTTGCAGTTCAGGTTCGGAAAATAAAATTGGTGTTAACCGACCGAAGCCAAACAATTAGCGATGAGACGCGTCGTATTTGAGGGTTCACTATTTAATATAGACTACTTGGGGACCTGTAACGTGCGCCGAAATCTCGACACGCGGACAGTTTAGCTTTTCGCCTACATCTGAAAAGCCGCCACCGCAGCCGAGGTCGAACCTGTGTCATTGGGCTCAGCAAAACGGCACCTTAGCCCCTGACCTACGGCGGCGGTTTATATAGTTCACATGAAGGTTCCTCGCCCCAAACCCCGTATTTGCACTGAGTTAGGCATTTAAACTCGTTTGATGACCGCAAAAAAAAAAAAAAAAGAACTGGAGAAAGTAGTTCAATTCATGCAGACATTTATTACTCGCAAATTTTGTTTCGTTTGCCACGCGATTGCAATGCACTGAACGCACCGTCTCCGAACAAAACGTTGTCGTATTGCAGGGAAATGCATTTCGAAGCTATCGTTTGGACCGTATGATTTTATTTTACCACAGTGAAAAAAAAAACGAGAAAGTGTTCAAGTGTTTTCATGAGATGTGATGGTAAACCATGCGAAGAAAAGAAGAGAGCTAGTCGGATGGCGAGCAAGGATTCCAACAAGCCAGCGAGCGAGCAGAGGCAGGAGGCCGTACTATGCGCGCTCGCATGACGGGTGGTTTGTCACGAAGGGGCAATTAACAGCCGAGTGTTAAAAAGGCGCCGGCGTGAAACTGAAGCCATATGATAAGCAGCCACTCCCAAGTGCAAGGGACGCCGGAGAAATCGGTACGCCAAGATATACGCCAGCGCTGGCGCTCTGTCGTGGAAGCTATTTTTAAAGCGAAGCTTTCCACGTCTCACAATGGCGACCATTCTATCCCCAAAACGTGCTGCGGGAAAGCCAACTTCACACAATGGGTATCACGCAACGATCATGATAAGCGAAGGGGCATCAAGTGCTCCAAGAAATAAAAACGCTTTACAGGGTCTGAAATTTGAATCGAACCTGGATTTCTCGCGTTTTGATGCCGACGTCAATCCCATTACGCCATTACGACACGGTAGAAGCAGTTTGGATCTTGGACTTTGACTTTGACTCAGGTAGCTTAGGAGAAAGCTTTGCGTTTTTATTATCTTGCTCTAAAGAAAGAGGATTTGATGTGTTTTTTCTTTCTCGGCTGATCACTCCGCGCAAGTTCGATAAGCGATCTGTGTAATTCCCTTCTGACAAATGAGAAAAATGCTGCACCCAGCTGCGAAAATCTATGCAAATGAGGGCTAATTCATCAGCCACCAATGGACGTTTAACATTCCGCGAGGCTGATAAAGGAGCAGCGTAATCGTGACTCTCCCTGTAAATCCTGCTTCGAAAACTACAGCTCTTGGATTATCCCCGACAGCTATGAAATTTTACTCCTAATGCACGGCCTGCAATTTATTTTTTCGCGCTTGGGAGCTCAAAAATTTGCAGACGGGGGTCGGGTGCGTCGAAAAGCGTTTCATCCCCAATAAAGGAAAACGTGGTGCGCTAGCCTTGTTGTTTAGCCTGTAGAAAAGCAGCCTGGTACGGAGGAGAGGGAGCGGGCTAAACACTTCAGAAGGGTCGACATTCGGGCAAATCGGTACTGCTTAAACATCTCTGAACAACAGCGTAAATACACAGACACTAGGGAAAGAAGACGAGAGGACGACGTCGTCCTGTCGCTTCCTTTCCCCATAGTGTCTGTGTATTTACGCTGTTGTTCAAATAGCTTAAACACTATACCTTTAACTAAAGGCAATACCAACGCATTTTCACGTTACGCATTTAAATTTCTTAGAAGAAATTTGCCGTAAATCTTGTTTCGTTGCTTGAAATTCCCGCCAGAAACAGAAGTGCTTGTGAAATCCCGCCCACCAGCGCAGGCGGCCGTCGTCAAGGTCGCCGGGAGAACATGGCAGCCGCTTTCGGCTGCTGCCGCTACTGGCAAGCCGTGTGATCGTATTTCCCAGATGCATTTCCGTAGAGTTCGCCCCGCTCGAAGAAAGAGGGCAGCGTGCAACGACCCCAGTTGTTGTTGTCAGGCCGCTTGCAAACACCGCGCACTTAACAGGGCTGCTGCACTGGCTAATCATGGGAAAATCATTACGCTTGTCAAATTCTATCTTCAGAAACAGATAAGCATGCGTGTGCCGGAGTAGTGCGCGTCTTGATAATCACACCCAGGAGGTTAAGACAATACTCGCAAGGCCTTAACATATCGAGGGTGTTGTGTGGGGACCGTTATTGTGACGTCAGCACGCATGCTCCTTCCGCGGAAGATTGACTATCCACCGGAACGCACTGGCACGTGCATGCACTCGGGCTGACCTGACGTGGGAACAGAATGACGTCGCTTCTTGATATCCGTAGAGAAAGGCTGTCTTTACAGCGATGACAGACATATCTAATCGCTTGGAACAACTCACACGGGTGAACGGTATAGTTAAAGCGCGCGTTAACAGTGGTAAACTCGCGCAAACACGATACGAGCGGCGCAGGGTTTGGGAGGATAGCTGATAGTTTCCGCGGGCTGACTGGAACTTGACATACTGCAATCGCAGAAGTTCGAGCGTCACAAAATATGCAGTAATGCACGTAGCGGCGTCCAGTGCATTGCTGTCGCATCTTGAGAGCAAACGAGTGCGATAAGATTTCATATTTTCGACTTTTAATGTCCGGAGAAGTTATAATTAAACCTTCCTCGTCACACTTCACGCAAATTCGGGCGGCATATGTGAGTATGTGTCGTGTTTGTGACTGAATGACGTGAGAATAAAGATGTGATTTATTTCGTGTAGCGGAACTCCTCAAGGCTTCATGGTCTTCTCCGACCGGCCGTAACATTTTGTAGGATATTCGTTCTGCAACTCGTTTAGAGACGTACAGTAATGAGCAAAAGTTTACGCACCACGAAAATGACACTCTTAGGTTACTTCTCCTAGCAGCACACACTCTGTGGTATGTATGTTAGATCTATAATTACTAAAGTATTGCAAAAATACCACGTATAATACTCGTGCTACCCGTGCGGTAGAGGAATAACCCTTAATCCGGAGCCCTCCACTACGGCGCGTCTCACTGCCTGCGTTGCGTCGGCGCGTTAAACAAACAAACAAACAAATCAATCAATCAATCAATCAATCAATCAATCAATCAATCAATCAATCAATCAATCAATCAATCAATCAATCAATCAATCAATCAATCAATCAATCAATCAATCAATCAATCAATCAATCAGAGGAACAGCCCAACATTGCTGCTTTCGTGGTCCGTAAACTTTTGCTGTGGACGGTACATTATCCGGTTGGCCCTATCAGAGCAACACTGTTGCGGAGGCTATTTAAAAATTTTCCATGGTAGGGAACGACGGGAGACTCGGCGCGGCTACGGCGCCGTCTGAGTGGTTAGAATTGTTACAATTAATCGGCGTACGGGCGTTCCGAACGCAAGTCGCAACCGGTTTCGCGGATCGCACTTCTCCTTGAGATACTAATGCAGATTAGAAGATCAAGCACAGAATGTCGCATCTCCCACACGCTTTCACAACTCTCTGTTAAACTTGGCACGGATGGGCACTCGTCTAAGCGGTGACATAAGCGCATTAGGATGCAAGATTCAACCGCTTTTTCGGAACTGTACTGGTCCCGTCGCGTACATGTAACCTTTCCGGATACAGTTATCTGCATTCGGGGCCATACGGATTCACTCGTAGCATGCAGAATGCACAGTGAGCTTGGCACCACGCAAGGGAGTGTTAGAGTTGCGTCATCATACCGCCCCACGACGCCGCCACCCTCCTCTCTCTATTCAAACGGTTCCTCGGAGCGGTTCCCCCGAGCGCTCAATTACCCGCCCCTAGCTCTCCTTTTTTTCGGCGGGAACAAAAGACGTATTCAAACCAGCAGCCGCGAACCTCGGCGACACATTTAGTTCCGGGAATTCCAGCGGCGGAACAGCGTCTGATAAATGCCTAGAGTCGTTATTGCGCTCTCAGTTCTTTTTCTTTATTTTATGTCGTACGCCAGACCCGTGAGCGGCTGTCGGAAGCAGCCTTTTGCGCCGGTTGACGCATTCGAGGCGGCAAAGCGCGGTATCAATGCTTTGGTTACCAGACCTGTCTAATAACCCGGCTACACTGGGGTCCGAATGTCATTTGAACCAAATGTCACTTGACTGAAATGGGGTGCTGCGAATGCCATTCAGAATCCGCCGTGCTACACTACAATTTCGATGGCATTTGAAAGCTTTCATAATTGCTCGCCGTGCTGTAGTGGCGCTGTTGTTGCCCCTTTCCGTTTTCGAAACAATAATACAACAAAACAAATTAAGGAGCAGTCTAAGGCAGTAAATAGATATCATATTAGAAGAGGCACCCGTTTTGACTCTAATGTGGTGGCTGTTTGCGTAGTCTTATTTTATTTTTTTCTGCAACTGACCCACTGGTTTAGAGAGAATGAAAATTAAATATGTTGATTTCATATTTAGGTAAATGAACAGTGAACACAGTTCTACAAACAACAATATTTTGTCTGTTTTACACGCGGAAACATTATATTTTTTATTGCCGATCGAAGACGCCGCGTGCGAGAGTGCCAGAAATGACATTTGAAATACCAAATGTCACTCTCAGTGCTCATTTGGCTCGAAGGTCATTTGAGCCGAATGGCATTTAAAAACCTAGTGTAGCAGCACAAATTGGCATTTGAATCAAATGACATCTGGTTCAAATGACATTCGGATGGTAGTGTAGCAGGGGTATTACTCTGCTCTTTACGACAGACTGGCTGCTCACGTTGCGCCGATTTCATGAGCGATTTCCGGGAAAAGATTTCATGCGGCTGATTTCAGGCAAATCGAATACCCACTTCCGTATTTTATATGCCGCAGCAACGAACTGGATAGTGCTCACATGACGACCCAGCGCTGCGTAAAAGAGATGTTAAAAAGAAGCGCGTGCAACAAGTATGAAATGGAAGCGTTTGGTAACTGGTCTTCACCCATTCAAATGAAGTATTTGCCCGAAATATATTCGCGTACGCGTTAGTAACAGTCCAGACCAGCATTGAATTGGATTCTACTTCCAAGGTGTCAGTAAACGGTGCTGCACTGGCCGCTCGTCATTTCGCTGTGGAAGATCAGATAGAGTAAATTAAATAAGATTGAAAGAATCGCGTGTTTTCTTATTTCTGTTGAACAATATCATTCGGCGGTATTTAAAAAAAAAGAGGGCTGATGATGCTTCGAATGCGGTTTTGAGACGCATAGAGGACATCGTGAATTTTTCTTCAGGTAACAAAGTAAGTCTGGGAACACACGCAGGCAAAAAAAAGATAAAAAAAAATATGCCTTGGCGTGTTCCCGCCGAATTTGGCGTATTCCATCCGCCCGGATCTCGGGCCGGGTTTACAGAGCAGTGTGTGTTTTGATACCCCTTCGGTCACGCAGCCTACCAAGACAAGACTGGGTAAGGTGCAACCAAAGTGCTTTCTGACCCCGCTCCTGCTTTCATTCGCACCGAACTCTTCGGCGCCTGACTGGAGCCGTCTTTTGTGACGAACAGCCGTTTGACAGGACGGCGACCGCCGCGGAACGAGCAAAGCACCCGAAAGACGAAATCCACCCGCCGCCAGCAAAGCCATCCGTGCGGCGGCCGGAAAACGCGGACGAAAGAAGGCGGTTGGCGACCCTCAAAAGCGCCAGGAAGGCCTTCAGGCGACCCCTCGTCCGTCGACGCCGCTTCCAGGGAAAGCGGGCAAGCCAGATTGTTTTGCCCCTCCATTTGCCCCCCTCGCTCGTTCACTTCTTCACGGGGGAACCCCGCCGACAAGAAAGGCATTCCCCTCTCTGGCCCACTCCGGATTCCTTTAGCCCGGGAAAGGAGGTCGCGGGGCAACGCGCTCCAAGTAAAGTTCAAAACGCGGCGCGCTTCTCGCTGAACGCCCTAATTGGTCCATCTGCGTCACGTGGCGCGCGGGGAGCGTTCCGGTTGGCTGCGCGGCCTCCCCCTGAGTTTGCCGAGGCTGAGGAACAACTTCTGCCGCCCGCGAGCCGCTCTCTTTTGACAGCTGCGTACGAGCGAGCGGTGCACAGCCAGCCCTGCCGACACACTCCCTCGCTCAGCGCTTTTGTGTCTGGTACGGTCGGCGGCGAGCGCGCGCTGTGCGTTGCCCCGCCGCTTTTCCCATCGAACGACGAACGAGCCCCTTTTTCTGAGCGCCCGCTGCCGGAAACGACGCCGCCGCCGCCATGGATAAGATTTTCGGGGGACTCAAGAACCTCATCAAGATCGAAACGATCGTCACCGACAACCATGTGTTTCGGCTGCACTACAAGGTGACGTGCGCGTTGCTCATCGCCTTCAGCATCCTCGTCACCAGTCGGCAGTACATCGGTGACCCCATCGATTGCATCACCAAGGACAGCGTTCCGACGAGAGTGCTCGACACTTTCTGCTGGATACACTCGACCTTCAGCGTCAAGGATGCGTGGAACAAGAAGGTCGGAGTGCAGGTTCCGTACCCCGGAGTGGACAGGTACGTGCCGGGACAGGAGCGGGTGTACCACGGCTACTACCAGTGGGTCTGCTTCGTGCTGTTCCTGCAAGCGGTGCTGTTTTACGTTCCCCGCTACCTGTGGCTCGCCTGCGAGGGCAACAAGATCAGCACGCTCGTACTGGACCTGAACAACCCGATCGTGTGCGACGACAAGCGCTGCAAGAACCGCAAGCTCCTGGTCGAGTACTTCATGAACAACATGGGCCAGCACAAGATGTACACCATCTACTACTTCCTCTGCGAGGTGCTCAACTTCGTGAACGTCATCGGGCAGATCTACCTCATGGACGAGTTCCTGGGCGGCGAGTTCTCCACGTACGGGACCAAGGTCCTGGAGTTCACCGAGTGGGACTGGGCCATCCGCTTCGACCCCATGATCAAGGTCTTCCCGAGGCTCACCAAGTGCACCTTCCACATGTACGGCACGTCCGGCGACGTGCAGAAGCACGACGCCATGTGCATCCTGCCCATCAACATCATCAACGAAAAGATCTACGTCTTCCTCTGGTTCTGGTTTGTCATCCTCGCTGTGCTGTCTGGGCTGGTGCTCGTGTACCGCGTCGCGCTGTTCGTCTGGCCGCCGGCCAGGTTTCACGTGCTCAAGTCGAGGGCTCGGCTCGCCAATGTCACTTACCTGGAGCGCGTACTCGACCGCTGTAAGCTGGGCGAGTGGTTCCTGCTCGATCTGCTCGCCAAGAACCTCGACCCCGTCCACTACAAGGACCTCATCTCGGACCTGGAGAAACACCTGGAAGGCAAGAGTCTGGAGCTCGTCTGACGCATTCTTCCGAACGATACTTTGTTTATTTTTTTGTTATTTTCTTTCGCTGTTTATGAAACTATCCTATGTCGAGCGGTTTCATGTCATTCACCTGCCATTTTAGGACCCATTTTCACTTCCGAGAAGTAGCAGTTGCCGTTCATGTAGCCATATTTTTTTACTCATTCTTCGGCAATCTACCACGTAGAGAACCTTCATCGGGACAGTTATAGGTCACGTCCTGTAGTTGAGAATTGAGGGTTTTGCTGACACCCCGACCGTTGCAGAGTGTTGTAACACTAGGATCACAAACGGCAATCTGCGCGAACAATGCACCGCTGGAGGAGCGAATGAGTGCAGCTTGCGACCCTGGGTTTCCGCAAAAATTGTAATTCGCCCTTGCCCCAGAGAGATCTCTTGTGGCCGACAGTGCATATCAACCGGCTGCGAGAGCCGTTTCCAGTGCCTTACTCATTCCGTTCACCCTGGCCTCCTTTGACGTATCGCGAGGCGCGGAACGCTGCACCGTGTTCCGTTCGTCCTATCGTCGGCGGCTCGCCATTGCATCGCCTCACCTCACTCGGCGCGCAGGCGGAGATCGATAAAAGAGCGATCCGCGCCGCTCTCCCATGGCGCCGAAACGTCGTGCCTGCCTTCCGACGCGCCGAGCAGTGCGCGCTTTCGTGTAGGTACTCTCGGGCCCGCATTAGCAAGACAGAAAAAAATATTAAAATCATCCCGTTCGGAATACGTAGCGAAGCTTTGGTTGCCTACTTGTCGAAAAGAGTGCGTACTCTTTTCCTGCATGAACTTTTTAAGATGTATGGTTTTTAATCTAACGATGAACCGAGTAACGCGAACCAAGACAAGGTCATGACGAGACGATGAACCAACTGTTTTTCTTCAGTGGGGCCGAGATAAGAGTGTTCGCTCAACACAAAACCTGTAAATTGAACCCGCTTAACTTCGAGATAAGGACTACGCCGTGGCGGTACTGTTTGAAGCAGCACTGTCATCTCGAGTGCATATCAGTCTGCTCTATTGATTGAAGCGGCACTATCACCCCGAATGCATATCAGTCTTGGCTCTGGGCCTAACTCGTTCTTTCTGCTGTTTCTTCACCAAGACATTTGTGGCGTTGTCAAGCATACCCCTGTTGCCAGAACACACAAGAAGAAAAATAACGAGGAAGACGGTCTTTTCGTTGAGGTTCTGACCGTTGTGTGACATGAATTTGTTGCGCATCACGCTTAAAGTCGCGGGGGCGCGACCTTGCGTGCAGTTCGCGTCAAAACAGCGCTTGACGACCCGCTGGTAGGACAAGGTTTCTTTAAGGGGGTCGCCGCGAAGCTGGATGACAGAAAGGAGGCGGCCTCCTAAATTTTCCGTCGCATTGACCGGAAAATAAAGACCGCCCGTTGCGTGATTTAGCAGTCATTGCACCGTGCCAAAAGAAAAAAAAAAGTTCTCAGCCACAATGCGTTTTCTTTTTTCCTTTATCGCACCGTCGCCAGTTTCCTTTGTGTCCTGTCCGCGGCACAGCGCCTTTAGCGGTGGCCCGTGGGATTGGGCTTCATCGTGGGCCAGCCCAGTGGCTTCGGGGCCGCGCTCTCCTTTCTCTGTTGTTCAGCCGCTTTTTTTTTTTTTTTGCCGCCGTCCTGAACGTTGTCGTGCCCTCTTCGTCCATACTATTGTAACCCCCTGCCGGGCGCCGAACCCTTTGAAACCGAACAAGGGCAACGGTAGTGACAGACGGGACATAAAAAAAAAAAAACCATCTTCAGCACACCTGGTTGCTGCTATACTCAACAAACCCGCTTCATTTTGTAGTAGTTGGAGTTTGTAGTTGTAGTTGTAGTTGGAGTTTGGCTTAGCACCAAGCGAGATTTGGATGTAGACCGTTATGAACACAGCCGATCGCACGCTTCCGCGTTTTAATGTTTCAAGGTTAGTGCTCCTGTCTTCCCTGAAAGAAGCTCGCACAGCGGCGCCGAAGCCCCGCGAAGCTTGACGCAACAGCGCCAAGGATTTTTGCTCAAGGTAGCTGCGCGTCGTGCTCGCTCGTCGCACGACTTGCGTCTTCGCGGCAGGCGTGTTAACGTTCGAGGTTTCGCCGCCTGCTATCCCCTCAGCAACAGGAATTTCGTTTCTTAAGGGGGGAGCCGCCATTGTTTAGTGGAAGGAGGCCTCTCAGACGTATCTGTCTTTGTGAGCTTCGACCTAACGCAACGTTCTCCGTCATTGGCGCTGGGCGGGTCCAAAGAATGAGCAAGATGGATGACGTAGCGACAGAGGAGGACGCATGCGCAAACGGGTCTGTATTGACACTTGCGGTCTCGCTTCCAACCGAGGTGCAGCGGCGCATATCAGTCTTTCGTCTTCCTTTGCAGCTTCCGTTTTGCTTCCAGCTTCTGGTGCACAAGAAAAATTAATTTACGTTCGAGACGGGATCACGTTCTGACTTCCAGAGCTTCGTATTCATTTTCAATGGGCATTCCAAAAGAGTTTGTTACCTTTTAAGCCTGCTGGGGCCAGTCTCGCGAAAACGCAGTGTAGGCGAATGTGGGGCTTTGCTTTTGTTCCGTTTATTTTGTTTACCCGTGTGAGTACTTTTTCTTGCTTGACGTCTGCAGCCATTCTGCGCTACACGGAATCTGCATTGCATTGTATTTTTTTTGTGTGTGTAACAGCTAGTTAATACAAAGTCGTGTTCGAAAGATTTCGCCCGCAAAACAGCAAACTTCGCATTGCTGTATTTATGAACCCGTTTTGTATTACGATGGTTTGCACTAATCATTCTTGATTTGTTTGAATCTTCATCAAGTCCTGGCGTTTCTGTCGCAGATTCTGAGTAAATGGGTCTGTGAAAAGAAAGAGTAGCTAGTGTCACATCTGTGTGTTTGAACAAACTGAGCGCTTCATATCATTTCCAGGGTGTTCCGGCCTAGCCTATCCCAGTCATCATCAACTTAGCAACCATAACACAGGACCTTCTGTACACTGCCACCACATTTCCAAAGATGGGCCATGCTAAGAGTAGCGTGATATTTTCTGTGGAGTGAATGAAGCTTAGGTATAGCTGAAGTGTTGCCATTATTGATGCCATTGAATATTTCCAAATCCTAATTGTACCCGAATTGCAGTACGTGCAGTGCTTTTTGTTCCTAAGTGTATCGCGCAAGTCGAGGCGCTGTAACTAGTGAGGAGGTGACGGTATGGCTGAAGTATTCAATCCAATCGACATAAGGTGTAGCGTGAGTGGAACTGTCAGAGCTTTTGCTATATTTTGTATGAGAGGGAACTGCCTGTCGTTAGTTTTTGTCTGCTTTGACTAACTTGCCTTCACTCGTGTATTGAAGCAATAACTGAGGACCAATATTTTTTTAGCATTCTTTTGAGCTCTAGGAGCTTGTGTATGCCGTGTGCAACATTTAAACAATTTTCAACCCTGTGCATTCGTGACGTATCTGTACATTCCTGACACCAGCCACTGAAAACCTTGACCATTATACACTGAACGTAAATGGATGACTGTTTGCAAACTGTTATTTAAAAAAAAAAAAACCATCTAACAATTTCGTGGGGGATGGGTGTTACAAGACAGTAGAAATGGTTGCGTTGAGCAGATGGCATTGTATACATATGTAGTTGTCGAGTTGATTAGCTGGTGATAGAGGTAAGTATGGTTCCCTTTTGAATCCGTCTGGTGCACTGTAATTGCTACATATGTCTAGTAAATGTCACTTTATGTATTTTTATCGCGTTATGAATAAGGTGCCTTAGTACGACATGGAACGATCAAGGCAAACGACAACAGTATCAAAGTGCTCAGGGTGGAAATTTGCTGTAACTGCGATGTGCAGGGATTAAATTACAATCAGGTTGCGAAATCCTGCCATCAAAACTAACCATATTTTGTACAGTGTGGAGAACGTCTTTGAACAACGCTGTTTGGAGCCACTTTTTGTGCTTTTACAGTGCTCACTAATTTCAGTCTGTTCACTTCTGTCGTACGTGACTATTTTCTTTGTTCTTGATTTGTTATCCGAAGTTTTTGCATCCTTGTATGTGCAATGGTCAGCATACAAACCAATCTTCGCAAATAATAACACAAGACAGAGACACAAGCATTCCCATTTCAGCATGATGACTGCAGTCGCGGATACAGGAGGAGCTGCTCTTTCGTAAAGCGCCCTTGAGTTAGCACGGTTGGGCCTAACGTGTGTGCCGTTTCCTTTGCATGGCCATACCCTAATTAATATACACCAATCCTTCATTACCTCTCCCGTACCCCAATTATTGGTTATTCTGGATCCGTCACTGCTGCCAAGATGGTGTCTAGCGTGTCGTGAAGAGTTTTTCATGGTTACTTCACTTTGGACGGATGTTACAACGTACCAGTGACTGTGCTGTTTCTATTTATTTTGGCGAGATGTAGGGTCAGTGCACTTGGTTTTGTCAATGTTTTCTGTTCAATTGTGCATATTATCGTGTGTACTCATTTACCGGAGCAGAGCGAACAAAGTAGCTTCTGGTCTTTCCGAGGTGATCTTGGCCGCAGCTTACTTTTCGAGAGCAAAAACGTGCGCTTTTGCTCCATTGTCTAAATCCTCACGTTTCTTTCATTACCGCTTGTTTCGGTACTTGGAATAATATTCGAAATTCCGCATTTTTTAACGCATTTTTTTGCTGTGACGTATCTGCCAGTTTATACGTAAGATTGAATAAGTAGAAAGGACTAAAGCCCAGGTGTTGGGATAGTGTGTCAATGCGCTTTTTGTGGAACATGTTTTTTTGCAGGGAGCAGCAGAACCAGGATTTTAAGAGGAGGGGAGTTACATTTATTGAACTTAAAACACCGCTGTCCTTTCTTGAAATTATCTACATTTAGGGCATTAACATGAAAAAATAACACTACAGGCATGAAACAGTGCCAGTAAGGATTAGGTTGCAAGCGCAGAAAGCTTAGATTCCAACTGGAGCGTTCTACCAAATATGGCATTTACTATTGACATGCCAGGAGCCCAGTTCTTAGTGAGGTTTTGCTGTATGAGATCAGGTTGTTCGGTGCGGGAGCACCGTGGAAGTTTTTCCATTTTTTATTGTGTGTACTCTTTGGAAAGACCGCCTTTGTATTAGCAGTGCATTAGACCACAGCACTGAGTGTTTTCGTCATTGGTGATGAATGTTTTTTATCAATAAAAGGCAAGCATACTTCTATGCGACCAAAAAGTATTTAGCAGTAGCACGAAATATTCTGTGTTTAAATTTTGTGCGGTGAGCAGAATGAACTGCTGCACTTTTGACCTGCAAGGCTTCTGAATCGCCCATCAGGACTTTTTTGGGCAGGTAAGATCGAGTATTTTGACATTGTTTTTCAGCCCACGAGAATGCCTTATGATGAGGGACTCGGAACGCCGAAACTATCAAACGCACCATTTCAACAACTATCTTTTTATTTTTCACCAGAAACAACATTAACATTAAGTTAATGTTGTGTATATGTTGGTGACGTATATGTACCTACATATACGTCACCCATGCGAGCAGATAACAATCGGGTCACACTTCTCAATTCGCCCTGGCCACGCTACCAGGGAGTGGTGTCCCATTTTGAGGAAATTGTTTAATGGCTTTTTCCCAAAGTGAAGAGCGGAATGATGTCACAAAGGAAGGAGCGGGATAACCCTTACTCTGCCTGTTACAGCATGCCTGTTGTATTGTCATTGGGCGATGGAAGATAGCTTCACTGGTCCATCGTTTTATCAGTGGTGGAAGTCCCTCTCTTTAAAGTGATGATGATGATGAAGTGGTTGTTGAAGGGGGGGCGGGAGGGGTGACAGAGGCCGGTAACTGTCTGGCGTTACGCCGACACCTCAACCGGCCGTCTCTTTAAAGTATAAACGCGTTACGAGAAGATAGGCGAAGGACGAGTCGAAGATTTGGACGGCTTCTACAATCAGTTTGCTCGTAAGAAAACGGCATGTTCTTTGATTGTGCAACTGCAGGAGGTATCGTGACATTTTTAATTGTAGCACATTGAGCAAGGTTACGAATTAAGTATTAACTAGGAGCTGGTTTTATGCATGCTGACGAAATAAAAAAAAGGGGTTGCGCAACAAATGTTTTACTGAAATGGACTAAATTGTAGGTTTATGATGAGTTTTGTGAATTATAATTACAACCTCTTTTTTTACATTACTTTTTTTCTTAGTTTCCCCTGCAGATTTTGAATGGCTACCAGAGACAGTAATGTAAGGGGAACTGCACTGCTACACCAATGAGAAATGAGAGTTCCCCTCGGCGGTTTTGCAGGGGAAATTCGGTGGTGGATGGCCCGGCACACGGCGTGGTTAAAAAACATTGAGAAGAAACAGCCTTGCATTACGGCTGCCTTCAATGTATTAATTCACTTAAATATCGTACTAAGCCCATTATTAAAACGTAGAACTGTAGTAAGATATGGATTTACATTCCTTTCTTGAATTTTTAAAACTTGAGAGCAATTTAAGTGAACTCGCACCCACAGAATATTTCAGTGAACGGTCATACATGTGTTTCTTAATTCGCACAAAATCTATTAAACACTTTCAAACTTACCGGCAACGCAAGAGCAGCGCTGCGTTAACGCAGCAAGGCCAATACACTCAAGCATTGCAGAAGAATAAAACCCTATGTCAGTGGCGCGCCCAGTCGTACGGCACGCCTTGTCGCCCACGGCTTGCGGCAAGGCCGTCATGGTCATGCTCCCTCGATCGGGATTGTCAGGGTGGAGGCGCATGGAACCGCCGGTAAAAAATGTGTGGGCGAATCTTTCGCTCATGTAAGTAGCGCTAAGGGCAAGTTTGAATGTTTCGGAGGTGAGCACCCGCGTAATGGAGAGTATTGTAATTTGACCCTTGTTTTTAAAGGCGAAGCCCCTTAGGGGCCTGGGCTGCTGGTGTCTCCTGTCGTCGTCGTCGTAATCGTCTTCTCATATAGTCGCGGTATTAAACACCGGGAAACTCGCTTACACCTCACGCTAGAACGTAACGCGTACTAAAAAAAAAAAAAACACCAGGACACTCGTTTGCGCCTCGTACTGGAGCGCTTCTTAAAGCTTACTAAAAAAAATTAGTAGTGGCTTAGCTGTGCTATGCCAGGATATACGTAGTGTCAGCTAAGGTTCAGCAATCCAGTCCAGTCCAGTCCAATTCATTGATTGATTGATTCTGGGGTTTAACACGCCGACGCAACGCAGGCGATGAGGCGCGCCGTAGTGGAGGGCTTCGGATTAATTGTGACCACCTGGGGATCTTTATCGTGCGCCGAAATCTCGTACACACGGGTGTTTTTGCTTTTCGCCTCCCTCAGAAAAGCGGCCGCCGCGGCCGGGAATCGAACCCGCGACCTCGTGCTCAGCAGCGCAACGCCTTAGCCACTGAGCCACCGCGGCGGGTCCAATTCAGTCAAGTCCAATTCAGTCTAATCATGCAGTCCAGTCACTGCTCCTCGCGCATGCTCAGCACAGCTCTTCACGAGCCACGCGAAACGGCTATCAAGCGGCTCCGCCGTAGCGTCGGACTTGGCTACTGCGTAATTGAGGCGCACACTTGGGCACGCGCCGGCGCCAGTGCGTCTGCCGCGGCTATGACGCAACACAATCCAACGCAATCCACTTCAATCCAGTCAAATCCAAATCGAATCCAAGCCAAGTCAGTCCAATCCAATTCCCCTCGCGCTTGCGCAAAACGGCCCTTCACGGCATACGCGAAACTGCTCAACCTCGGCAGTGTAGCTTACGCTACAAAAAAAAAAGAAAAAACAGAAACAAACAAAAACAACAAAAGAAAAACACTGGGACACTCGTTTACGCCTCGCGCTAGAGAGCTTCGTGCTTCTAAAACAGGTGACTTTCACAGCAAAGCTCGATACCTCAACCCTAAATGGTTTCATATCCGGAGGTAAAAACGCCAAGGCGCCGAGAATACACTTATACACTGCATGCTTCACCCCTCCCCAGGTTTCACGCTGGTGAGATGGCCAGTAATTTTTTTGTGCATGCAGAGCCACTGAGATACCCCACGAGGCGCTTCAATTAACGCCACAAGTTCTTTCTGCTTGTCTTGTGAGGAAGTAATGAACAGTGGTGGCAGTAGAATGAGTAGAAGCTGCTATAGATGTTGGCTTTTGTGGACAAACAAGTATGTTTTGCCTAAACCAGGTGTTTTTACGCGTTTGCCAAATTGTGGACATTGATAGCTGGTCACATGATTGCCCATCGACCGTGAACCGTCCTTCAATCGCAGGAGGACAACAGTTCAATGGACAAATTATACAAGGTAATGAAGATCTTCCTGTTTTTCATGTAACGCAATTTCTCTTCTCCTCTTGACGAGTTGCCCTCAGTAGGGACCAGGCTGTGAACTCAAGAGGAAAAACGCCGTGCCACGTACCCTCCGCCCTTCTACCGTCCTCAGGAAGAACGGCTTGAGGGGTGCACGTTAAATATATGTTCACGTCGACTGCGAAGACGCAATATTTATAAGCCGATGTGCCATTATCAATGTCTCTGCAGTATCAGGCGTACTCAAATGAAACTCGTTCATGGACCCTTTGCTAAGATGAGTAAAATTAAATGACCACAAGTGGTAAGTATTGGTTATAGGCGCAGACGTACGGATCTGTATACTTAGTTTTATGCACCTTCGCTCCAACCGTGGATAGGTTCGATTAGTAATTACAATACGGCCGCGAGAACCACCACTGCAGAGGCTGGCCCTGAGATCGTTTCGAAATCACTGATCGGATCCCCGTTCCTACATTGCTGCGTAGTTGGCTTGATGCGCGGAACGCTTCATTTAAGAAGGGCTTTCTAAGTGTATTCTCGTGTTAATTCTCGGCGTTTCTGGTTACTTCTCAGTGCGTGAAGCGTAATTTCACCTCACGAGAAAGAGGCAGAGAAAATGTTTTCCAGAGCTCCCTCGTCACAGGATTCCATATGCTGCTTTCGACACCTGCCCCCTGGTAATCAGCTGTACCTGACCATCCAAGGTGGGGCTGGACTGCAAGTTCTCCTAACGCTCGCTAGGGAAAAAAAAGGGGCGGAATTATTAGCCGCTTTTTAACCGTATCAACTGTGGTAGGCTGATCGCAAACAACTTGAGCATGGTGGTGTATGCGGACGTACGCGACCGAACACGATGTAGGCAAACGCTGCGGCTCGTTTTCCCGATAAACATTGCGGGCCACGAAGATCGTTCAGCCAAGTTTCCAGATTTCGCTCGTCATTCGCAAAAAACTGGTAAAGCAGGCAATCATGAAGCGTTTACTGCATGCAGAAGCGCTCGGACAACACTGCCTGCCGTGCTTGCTGCACGGCCTACGAAGCGGCTCGAACCGTCGCAGGCCGCGGCAGCAATACCTTGTAAAAAAGTTCCTTTTTGCGCGAAAGGGAATGTTAGTGTGATTAAAAGTTTCGCTAGGTATTGTCATCAACGGTGATCGTGAAAGCGGCGATAAAATATCTGCCGCGATGTTAAAGGAGCCATGAAGACAAAATACAAGTTGGGTTTATTAGAAAGACTGCTTAGTCCCGATAACAATAATACCAATATCATCGCAATCTTCGAACAAATAATAGAGATATTAAACAAAACGTGTGAAGCAGTCGCGACCCCCTAGCCAATTTCCCGCAACTTTTCTATGACGTCACGGAACCTTGTTTGTGCGATTGGCAGCCGCCCAACTGAACTGTCGCGACGACACAGGACTGGACGTCTGTAATGGGGCCTCTAGTTTCATTTGACCGCATCACTTGAATGCTAACGTGCAGTTAACGCACTAAAAATTATATTTTATTGTTGGCCCGTGTGACGTCATTCTTGCTCATACTACGTCACTGTGGCGCGAAATTTGAAAGTTTTAAATACTTCTTGCTTTTTTTTTTGAAAAACATCTTTTGTGGCTCTAATGGAGCTGAGTGAGATAGTGAATCCTAGTTCTTTCAAATTAAACGAAGTTGTATTTTCTCTTCATGGCTCCTTTAAGCCTACATTCCTCTACGCCGATCAGCCGCCAAGGTATGTGAGCGACCCGGCACCAGTACCTGCCCGTTCACACGCGGTACGGCGAGCGGCTGAAGGATGGTGCTACCTGCGTTCAAGAATCGACACAGGCCGTGGCAGGTATCTTGATCATCGATCGCTAAAATGGCGAGCACAGCAAAAACGAAAGTTCCACATGCGAGAAAGGGATGATAGTGCGGGGAAAAGTTGTGTTAGGGGTTGTCATCTGCAATTATAGCTATAACAGTGACCAGATATATGCCCCGACGCTAAGCATAAGGGTACCAACATCTGAGAGACCCAAGCGTGCTGCGAGCTGTTGGAGAAGACCCTCTTCTAGAACTCGTCACGGGCGAGCCTGTTGCGTTTGGGTTCTCCTAGCTTCTTGGTGGACCCTAACGCTGGGTTCCCCTATTCTAAAACTTCCTATTACCCGAAATAATTACACCACGACTTCTTTAACCTAGTACTGAGCATCGCCTTCTGTGGATAGCAGTGAGTTTTCGAACTTGATGACACTAGACAAAGGCAGGCTCACTGCAAACAGACAAAATAAAAGCCTATGTTGCAAATATAATCTCCCACGGTGAGGTTCTATATAAACGTAGACGTGGGCACGTCTAAACACGCCCGAAGGCGTTGAAAGCTCGCGTTTATAGAAGGCAGACTAGTTGTCATAAAAAGTAAACAGACGTTCACGGTACGGCACTGTTCGTCAGATGTACGGCAAATGTCACCATGTCGTAAATAAAAAAAAAAACATCTGAGGGGAAACAGGCACTGCATGTTGCAGATCCTACCAGCACTTAGAAACCAGCGTGGCGAAGGAATCTGCTCATTGTTCACGCGTGCCATTCATTAGCAGGTGATGTGCTCCGTACGCGCGGTTAGATTACTACTCAGCGACACGTTTCCGTCGCTGTCGCAAGGTGTATTGTATTCGTTGCGCACAGATTGTGGGATGTCACGTCACAAGTGTTTCATAATGAATTAACGGCCTTGCTTTCTCCTCATCGGTTGCATCGTCCTCCATGGCGTTAGCTGGCTGTGTACGAGCTGTGGGCCACGATTGCAGCACACGCGGTGGTGTTGCCGCCAACAACCGAGTCGCTGTTTGCTTGCCCGGGTTATTTTCTCAGAAGACCACTTTTTGTGCAATTTGCATCATAACCACGATGAAGGGGAGCGCGGTGGCTGCACAACAACAACAACAACAAAAAGGCTGAAAATTACTTTACTCCGTAATGCAAAATTTATGCGCAGCGCGAACTGCAGTATTCTCGGTCACGGCGCATAGCTGCTGTGTCTCAGAAAGAGATTGCGCGATCAGCGGACGCATGGCATCGCCGCCACCGAGCATGTTGTAAATCGCGTTTGAACCTCACGCGAAAATGTCACGTGGTTCGGATGAGCCACGCACAAAGATGAGGAGGACGCCGAAGTACCATGTACTATCGGCCAAATAAGTGAACGGACCACAGCGCAGGCAGCCGGAACGGCGGCAGGGCCGTACCGCGGTGCTGCTATCGCGCTCCGAGTTAGCTCTGCGCGCTCACGCCGAGAGTGCTCTGAGTGATGCTAAACGTCGCCCTCACCCTCGCGCGGGTGCTTGTCACGCTTGATAGATTTCCAGTGCGGTGTTCAGTCGTTCAACTGCTGACATTTGCCTCAAAGGGAATCGCGCATCGCCGTAAAAAGAGCATATGGCGCTGCTGCGAAGTACCTGATGGCCCCAAGGCATCAAACAGCAGCGCTGTGAAAAGAAAAAAAAAAAAAAACGTCCTAGGACCTTTGTATTTTGATATGAAGGTGTATTTTCTTTCTAAGACATATTTCCTCACAATGTCTGAACGTGAAGACAACTTTAAGGGGATTGGTGCAAGGTTGCATTTCGTAAGAAGGCTTTCCCACACTAATTATTAGACAGTGAAACGTGTCCCTCTATGGAGGGAGTATGGCTGCTGTGATGCAGGTTGTTTGTACTGATGAGGAGGTTAATTTTATCATGCGGGCCGGGGTTGGGACGATTGGCTACAGACACAAAACAAATTTATTGAAGGGACAAATTACATTCTAAATGCACAAATTAGAATCAGAGTAATCTAATAAGAACTGCCCTATGGAAAAAAAAATTAACCTCAGGGAAAAAGTCTCTTTAACAATAGATCCCACTTACGAGGCCCAGGAGCGATGTCTGTCTGCTGGAGTGATGTGCTGGCGCGGGGCACTGGTCGGTAGCGTGGCCGCGTATTCGGGCGATGAAGAGATGACCTCGTTGCGCTTGCTGATTGAAGCCCGCTGTGCTTCTGAGGCTGCCGAGTTTTCTCCAGTATGGAGATTCTCCTGATAAGGCCTATCGTTTCGGCGACGTGCAGTTCAATTTTTTTCAGATATGCGGTATTTGTTGTGTAGTTTTCAAGCAGCACTCCTAATATTTTGAGCGTGGAGACTTCTGGTATGGGATCGTGCCCTATGTGGACTTTGATGTTTGGTAATACTTTGCAACGTGTCTTGGGGGTCAGTAAAAGCCATTCGGGTTTGCTAGGAGGGCATGTTAATCCTGACTTTCCTACTCCTGTTACCACTTCTTGTACTCCTTTCTGCAAGGTTTGTTCTATTTGTGCGTCACTTCCGCCTTTGACCGACGACATAATGTTGCTGATTGAGACTGCAGAACACGTGCAAACAATGCTTGAGGAACTGCGATCAGAAAGCACGGCCATGGGGTTAAAAATACATATGAATAAATCTAAAGTAATGAGGAATAAGCATGTCAAGAACGCCTTATTCAGCTTAGGAAACGAAGCGCTAGAAGAAGTAACAGAACATAACTACGTCGGACATATGGTTAGTGCTGACTCCAACCACAATAGAGGAATCCCACGCAGAATAGGTATGGGCTGTGGAGCACTCGGCGAACACTCCCAAATATTGAAAGCTAAGCTACCCTTGTCACTCAAAAGAATATCTACAACCAGGGCATACTGCCGGTGACGACATACGGAGCTGAGACTTGGCGCCTTACTAAGCAACTAGAAAGCAAACTTAAGTGGCTTCACGAGCCATGGAACGAATAATGTTAGGAATAACACTCAGGGACAAGAAACGAGCTACCTGGATCAGAGAACAAACTAGAGTAGACGATATCATATTTCAAATAAAGAAAAAGAAATGGACTTGGGCTGGCCATGTAGTGATATGAATCGACAACCGGTGGACAATTGGGATAACAGAAAGATGCGAAGACATCGGTATAGAAGAAGGGGAAGGCCAATAGGAGGGTGGAGGGATGAAATACGGAACTTCCGTGGTAAACTGTGGACTTGAGTAGCTCAGGACAGAAGCAGTTGGGGGTCAATGGGAGAGGCCTTCGTCGTGCAGTGGACCTGAGCAGTCTGATGATGATGATCATGAAACCAATTATACGACAACTAGCCGCCAAGAAGGCTCTACCATTACACCCAGTTTCACTTACTTATCGTTACGAGCTCACAGTGAAGTAAATATTGTGGGATGCCTGTCTGCCGTCAAGATATGGGCATCTACGGTGGGCGATGGCAACTTTTCATCCAACCGAGGACCCTTTCATTTCGTTCAATGCAGTTGTTATCCGCCTCGGTAAATAAATTTTGAGAAACATCTCTAACGGTTTTCGATTCCACTTCCCAATCCTCTCTTGCTGACGGGTACGACTGTAAGAAAATGCATAACCGACTACATATCGTAGTCTAATTGAAGCAGTCTTGAAAGGACACGCTGTAATGAATATTAGACCCAGTGCCGGAGACGATGTCGGAAAACCAATTTCGACAGAGAAGGAGAGCTCGCCGCAAATTTTTCCGCCTCTATAACTTATCGCTCGGGTGTGAAAAAGCGTCCGTCCCTCCAGCCGCCGTTGCGGCGTATTGCGCCGCCTTGCGTAAAATCGAGCAACGGTGGACGGAGGTCACACACACAAATATGCAACATGAGGACAGTATACATAGCCAACAAAAATACTCAGTGCCCTTCCACTCTGTGAAGAAGGATGGCCAACTGTGGTGCGGAGCCTCAACGTGAGCGACATATATGCTTTGGATAGGACGCAGTTCAAGGAGTGCACGAAACACAAGTTTGTAATTAGCAATTGAGCATACCTACTAGCTAATTAGCTGAATGGAAATTGGACGGTTCAGAGTTTTATTCCAGCGGTCAAGCATGGGCCTGTCCGTTTCCCTCCTGTAAAAGTCCCGTAGAAGTCCCATAGAAGTCCGATACACAGCAGACGGGAGTACCACCATATTTACAACTTCATTGTGAACTAATTAAGACATGTAAATGAAACTCGGCATAATGATAGAATCGTCTTGGTGGTTAATTGCAATATGATTGGTTTCCCGATAGTTTGAACAAATCAAGAGTTAGAGCCGTTTTCTGCGATCATACTCCCTCCGCAGATGGACATGCCTCAGTGTGCACCATTTAATGTGGGAAAGCCTTTTTGCAAAAACAAAGCTTACACCGATCCCTTCAATGTCGGCTTCACCTTTAGACACATATGCATTGCTGGGAAGGCATTTTTATGGAAAATAGAATCCGTCATGATAGCAAAATACATTGACCCAAGGACGGTTTTCCTATGTGTTTTATAGAGTGGTTCTACGCACGCGAGCGGTTCTTGTCTACATCGCTCTGTAGTCAGAGATCTGGATCCCAGCCATAGTCAGCTTCGGCGTAAAACAGAACGGGTCTCCATTTTATCACAGGGCAGCTGTTTGCACGGAGTATCATATTAATATATACTAGACGGAAATCTGGCGCCACTGACTAGGCGACCCGGGCGTCAGCGAGCATTCCGTCATGTACCGGGCAGATACGTTCCACTTGTCTTTGGCATGGCTCATACACAGGCTGGAAAGTTGGCTCTGGCTGCAAAAAACGCAAACATATTACCGAAGAAGAATAATCAATTTTGTTTTGTTATTAATAAACTGGAGCTACGAGAAGATTTATTTGCCGGTGATTACTTGGAAGCCTCATGCAAGATGAACAAGGAAAAGATGTGCCCATTTTTTGTTGATTTTGGCTTCGAGACAAAAAAGAAGTCCTGTGGCTAGCCAAGCCAAGTTGACGAGGAACGCCGCCAGCTGCAATGGCGGCGCCCACGACAGCCCGCGTTTGCAGCGCTATATTACCGTCTATATTATATTAGTATTAAATTCAAAGATTGTTTGATGCCCTGCGGCCGTCCGCCACTGCACGACAGCACCAAGCGGTCAATTAACAGAGATGCACGATTCCCTTTGTCGCGATCGTCAGAAGGTGAGTGATCCGTTGGTGCACTAGAAATTTGTCAAGTATAACAAGCACCCGGGCAAGGGAGAGGGCGAAGTTTGATGTCAGTTGGAGCACTCTTTTTTTTTCTTTGTTGCCTGCACTCGACAATACACAGCACATCACAGATCAACAGCGTAAATGATATGCAACAACAACGTGTGGAGGCGGCCCGACTGAGGGCTAGTGATGTCCTTTAAAATTTCTTCAATGACGTAAGCTGCTCTATTTTTGGCAGCCACACAGGCGAGACGTCTTGAGATTTAATAACCTCCAGAAAACGACTTACACTTCCTCTGAAATACTTCTTCGCAGAACGGGAATCTACGTCGCTGCTGTGCGTGAGTGCCGTTTGCTGTGGAGGACCAGCGCCATGACTAAGTCATAAGAAATTCCATCCTGTTTGTCTACGGAGAGATACCGTATGCCATGAGGTTGTAGCGGGAAGTCTTTTCAAAGTGTCCCTTGTAAAACATCCCCGAAACATAAGCCCTTCCAACAATGCAAAAAAACAAACATGGTCTATCGTCTCCGGGGATTTGAAGCTAAAGGAATCTGTTCCCCATGGCGCAAAAAGCCCCCTTTCTTCCATAAAAGTCCGGACTAATAATGTTCCCGTTTGTAGAATAAAGGGAAAAAGATTTTACTCCAGGCTGTACTTGCATTCTTTTCACCCTTTTGAGCTCGTCCTGGCCGGGCCCTCCACAGTACATAGCTCTGTACAAGGGCACAGTGAAGACAACATTTAAATCAAAGCACTCTCGGCGTGAACGCGCGGAGCGCGATAGCAGCGGCGCAGTACGGCCCTGCCGCCGCTCCGGCTCCTTGCGCCGTGGTCGATTTTCTTTTTTGGCCTATAGTACGTGCAGTGCGGAGTGCGTTCTGGGCTTTTGTGGCGCGGGCTCGGTATACCACCTCTTACCACCCTTACACTTTTGCCACAATTTCTTCCCCCGTTTTTCTTCTGTCTTCGGTGTCTCCATCGTTCTCTCGCTTACGAGGCCGAAGACGCCATCACACCACTGTAGCAGATGAAATGTGTTCTAGCCGACGACAAGGTAACCCAGCATTCTTTGAGGGACATATATTGTAGGTGGCGCCACGTTATGTGCGGGGGGAAATTTTTTCGCGCCTGGCCTGGAAGCGACATACTTTACCAAGATTCAGAACTTATTTACAGGTATTTGCAAATCAAAGGCATAATCAGATTTGGAGCATGCCTGCATCAAACGGGAATCTTTCCTCTGCCCGCAAAGCACCCAAACACCTTGATTTTATTCGCAAAATCACGCCTCCAAAGGGGGAGCACAATGAGAGCAAGAAAAAAAAACCTATAGGAATAACGCACGTTTGATCACTACGTCGCCCTTCTCAGTGACGGTTCTCGAAGAAGCGAGCCAAACAAAATAAGCAAAAACTTTCGCGCTCTCAACGAGTCGCGCACCCCAGAAATGTAGGATTGTAGACAACAGAATTTTTTAAGAAACAAAAAAAAAATCTCACTGCAGATCCCTGGGGTGAGAGCACCGCTTCTCCGGCAGCTCGCGTACGCTGGAAGTGTGCCAAAGACGTTGTCAGATGTGTCTCTGCTATCAGCGCCATCGCCGAGACCAGTATGCTGTGAAGAATGCTCGAAGCCAGGTTAAAAAAATGGCTTTAGATGTATGGGTTGGCTATCACCATCGGCAGGCCGGCATGCGTGTTCTCGTCCTTTCGTTCACCGCTGGTGCAGCTACGCGACGCTCCGATGCGGTTCGGCCAAAGCTCCCGTACTCCAATTACTTATGACGGCACCTGTACGGTACGAGCGCCCCAAGTTTGCGGCAGAACAGTCGGAGCAGCTGGCCGTGTTTGAAGGAGTGCGCCACTCGATGAACTCTTTTGGCCTCCGGGCAGTGCCGGGGAGCGGGACCAAGTGCTCGAGGGCCTGGGTGCATACCTGGGTACCTCGGGGCTGCACAGTGCACTCAACTACAACACCATCTAACCGCCCAGGTTGTAGTGGAGTGCTGCTGCTGACGCAGCTTTTCTGTGTGTGGGTGCGTGCATGCGTGTGGGCATGTCCCTTTTGCCTGTATTACACAACATTGTCGTCTGTACATTCACGTTTAGTCTAAATCGGTAGCATTTCTGTCTGTATTTACAAATTGCCCGATTATTAACTCCTGTTTTCCCTCTGTTTTATATTTATCCCTGTTATTTTTCTCTCTCTGTATTGTATATATGTTAATACTAACCTTGAAATCGACCCAAGTCCCAACTGTTCCATCTTTCTTTAAGACGGGCACAAACCCGCCGCTGTGGCCCTGTGGCTGAGGCGATGCGCTGCTGAGTACGAGGTCGTGGGTTCAGTTCCCGGCCGCCGCGGCCGCTTTTCTAATGGAGGCGAGAAGCAAAAACGCCCGTGTGTACGAGATTTGGGCGCACGTTAAAGATTTCCTTGTAGTCAAAATTAATCCGGAGCCCTCCACTACGGCGCGCCTCATCGCCTGCGTTGCGTCGGCGCGTTAAACCATATAATGAATCAATGAATCCTATGCCCTATTCCTATATGTACTCTTTCCTCCGTATCACGCCTCCATACACCAGCAGGCGTTCCGGTGTGCGCTCATAGGCGAGACAATTTACGCCTGTTGGTGGATCTTCCCATTCCATTTACCAATACATACTTACATACATACATACATACTTACATACATACATACATACATACATACATACATACACACATACATACATACATACATACATACATACATACATACATACATACATACATACATACATACATACATACATACATACATACATACATACATACATACATACATACATACATACATACATACATACATACGCTTACTATCTCATTCTCGCCCGTTCTCAGATGAGGAGGAAAAACTTTATTGGTGGCAAAAAGTAGATTTTCGTCTTCCCAAGGGAGAGGAGCCCTCATTCCAGAGCCCCTGTAGCTTTGGCGGTCGCCCGGGCCCTCTCGACCAGTCTGCGCTGATCTTCTAGGGTCGAGCTGGACAGCACGGCTTCCCACTGTTCACTCGTTGGATTGTCATTCACAGGCACTGTCTTAGTTTCGGGACAGGCCCATGTGACGTGGTAAAGAGTAGCTGTTTCTCGCCCGCACAGTGGACATTGATTTGACGGATGGACAGCGGGGTACATCGAGTGGAGGAGGCTGAGATGTGGGTAGGTGTTCGTCTGCAACAGGCGCCATTCTACTGTCTCCTCTTTGGTTAGGTGTTTGTGCGGCGGAGGAAGAGAGCGGCGACTTAAACGCTGATGTTGCAGAATATCATGATATGTCAAAGGGATTGGCACTGGAACTGTGAGACAAGTAAGTTGACATTCCGGCTTTCAGGAACCACATTGATGAACGAAAACGCTCCTACAGCTTCGCATCGCACGATTTGTTCCAACAAATACGGAAGGAGTATAAAGTAGGACCGTAAATATAAAAAAATACAAAAGCAGGAAAGCAACTGCCTTCCGAACTGCTTATTTAAGTGATGTGCCACGAACTTAACCCCGGCCTGAAGTCCCCCAGTGGTCAGCAGAGTGCGTGGAGCTTTTGCTTGAAACTCAGGAGCCTCGCTCTTTTGTACCTCTGCAAAAAAAAAGAAAAAGAAAAAGAAAACGCTTCCCAGAGGCTCCCTGATTAAGCCCTCAATATCGTTAACATGCTCGCAAGTGTTTGTATTCAATTGCACGCATGATATTATTGCGCTATAAGCCTATTTATTTCAACTTACTTCACCAAAGCAAAACACTTCGCACAGTGGAGAATCCACAGCGCACTAATTAGGCACTATTTTGCAGGGTCACCCTTAGGCTGTTGGTAGCACCTATTATCGACCACCTTTGGGTCAATAAAAATTGACAGGCGGAAAATATCTTGGGCAAGCCCTGCCAATGTGCACATCCGGATGCGTTTCGTCTGCATACAGGCGTCCCTGGGGAAAGGGGCCCGATGTCGTCGCTTAAGTCTGGATGTTGCAAAGCAGGGCCGTCGACAACGACAGTACGATGAAGGCCGGGCGAGCAGAACGGCCGGAACTTTGTTCTGAAAAATGATAACAAGAGGATGGCAGGTTTGAATATTCACTTCACATGGCAGTTCACTTCGCATGGTTTCCTGAATTGTGCTACCCTAGAAGCCGGAATCGCATCGCATCGGAAAATGAAAAATCTTCGAATGAGGTCAAGTACAGCTGAGTTTCTGTACGCTTGACAAGAAAATAGCGCAGTGGACGTGGACGAACGTGCGTGGAGTGTTCGAGGAAACCTCCTTTTAATATATGCGCAGATTAACTATTTCAAGTTGCATTTGTGCTTAAGTGCGTAGGTGAAAGGTTAGCACCAGCACAAAGGTTGATTATGAGGTTCAACGCGACGACGCTACACAGGCGATGAGCCGCGCCGTATTGGAGGGCTCCGGATTAATTTTGACCACCTGGAGATTTTTAACATCCATCAAAATCTCGAACAGTGGGGCTTTTTTGCTTTTCGCCTCCAGCAAAAAGGCGGCTGCCGCGGCGGGTATCGAACCCGCGTCCTTGGGACCAGTACACAGGTTGCCCAGAACCATCTATACATGGGCAGGGTTGCTAAATGGGAGTTGCGCTTTGTTTTTGTTTACGGTCTCTGGAACTTCTAGAAATGATATATAGCGTTTGAACTCCACAACAAAGTTGCTGCAGGCGAGAATCTAATAAGATCCGCTTTCCTGGCGCAGTCAGCCCCCCACTGTTCTCTAATCACGCGAATCAGCACTGTTAAAATCTCCCTCGCTCCTTTATTGCTGAGCAATCACCATTGCGGCTGTAATTACGAAAATCAGCACTGCTGAAATCTCCCTCGCGCCTTTTTTTCTGAGAAATGACCATTGCGACTCTACTGACGAGAATCAGCACTTCTCCTCGCTCCTATATTGCTGAGCAATCACCATTGCGAAGAACTGATTATACAGGGGTGGGCGGGAAGCTAGAATGAATTACTGTCGAAGTCGTGGCTCATCTCAGTGAGGAATGTGGGACCGTATGGTGAAGTAGCTTTTTGTCTTCGTAATGTAGTAATCTGCCTTTGGTCACTGAGCTTGAACAGCAACTGTACGCAGCAATACAGCTAGAAAAAAGTACGGAGTCCCTGCTCATTAGCTATAGGGGCAATGCCGCTACGGCAACTTCGCTACAGAGAATTTGACCACTTTGTAGGCCTATGATTTTGGCACCTGCGCAGATCACGCACTTTAGCATGGTTAGTCCTATGCAAAACAATGGGAAGCCATGTAATATTGATGCGGGAAATAGCAATCCGCTCAGTTAACCACTCGTTGTTATACCGCACGCACCCCTGCGTTCGGTTGCAAGACAGCACATACTAATTCTCAGAACGGTTCCAGGAGCCACTCTGCGGGAAATTGAAAGAAACGCTATTTTAGAGATGCAAGTCCGAGCCTTCGGCGGCCTACTCCTCAGATAGAGAAAGTGAAGCGGCGTTGTCTGGTGGACTGTATTTGAGTACACGATTGTGGTGTAAGGCACGAATGAATCAAACATGGACAATGAGAAACATCCACCCACAATTTCGGAAGTGACTAGGTGAAGCGACCCATTGCTTCTCTGGGAACAGAAGTATTTGCGGTGGTTAGGTCTGGAACATGGATGTCATCGCATGGATAGACACAGGGCAGGGTTGATGTCTGGGCTGTTTGGATTAGCGTCAAATGAACGCGAACAAAAATAATGCCCTCCTCTGTCTATACGACGACGATGGTTGAACGCGAAGCTTTCTCGTCATGCATTGTTTGGTTGAGAAATCCCACGCTGCCATTTTGTGCTACTCTGGAGGTACGCACCACCGCAACTCCCGGGTGTGCACTCCGTAAGCCTAATGTTAGGCATTTGGGGTGCACGGCGCGAATTGGTACCTCTTGCTAGGCGTTGAGTGAGCACGTTTTCGAGTGGCGGCCGGTTTGAGGTGTTAAACCCCAAGATGTGGCGTAAAGGCCGAACCGCATGGAGCGTTTTTTCACGCGATTCGCGCGCGTCGGCGTTGCGCGTGCGTTTTTTCGACGCCCGTGTCGACGATTCCGCGCCCGCGTCAGCATCTGCCTTGGATAGATTTTGACCAGCGCAAGTAGCCTGGCGACTTGCGCCAATGAGGAGGCGCGCGGCTCATGGCGGCGGTTTCGAAGCGCTCGAGACAACTTGCTGGCTCCGCCGGGGATGTTTAGGCTTACCACCCCAGCATATATTGAATTGGCGCTTTCACTAGCGGCGCGGTTGATGTTTTATAGTACCGTTTTCACCCACATTATAAGCTCCTTTACCACACAAGCAACTTCGTTCGTGCTTTGAGCGGCATTTTAGAGAGCGCTTAGTAGCGGTCGCTCGAGCTCCCGACACCACTTCGCTGCCGAAGCCGCCGCCATGTTGCCGCCGCAGTCACAGTACTAAAACACTGGGACCTCCCTATTTTAACGCCTCGCGCTAGAAAGCCACGCGCACTAAAAGAACACACCGGGACACTCGTTTTCCTACGCCTCGTGCTAGAACGCTTCGTGCTTCAAAGACACGAGACTTACGGCAAAGATGAATACCTTTAACCCCAAACCCTTTCCTCTCCGCGGGCAAAAACGCCCCGGTTTGCTCCTTCGCAGCTTCGCGAATCCGCAGGTTTCACGTTATCGGTTTATCTCCGTGGGCAAAACGCCAAGGCAACACGAATACACTTATACACTGCATGCTTCGCCCCTCCCCAGGTTTCGCGTTACTGGAGATTGCCCGGGATTTTTATTTCGTATTTTGAACGCTCTTTTGTCGAGTTTTTTTTTGTGCATATCTTCAGTGTTATTGGCATTGGTTGATATGTCCTTATTACGTGCAACTGGCTGCGTTATGACGCGTAGATACTATCCTATGGAGGGAATTTAGCGTGAATAGGCGAAAGGTTTTTGGAGTCGCTGCCCAATAGCTGCATTATGTGTGTGGCCTGAATGAACGCCTCAGGCGTTGTTGTTAGTGCAGCCTACGGTTGGCTGTTCTGCTTAAATGTGTTTGCAATCACCACCTCATCGACCTTTTTACTGAATGCATAAAGGGGTAATCCCAGAACGACTGTGGCATGTGCGCAGTCGTGGTCTCAAGTTTTCGTGGTTGGGTGAAGGTAAGTGATTGATATGGAAGCAAGTACCTTAGTCACGAGTTCGCCATCGCTTCAACAAGCTTTCGAATCTTTTGCTCCTTCAAGTGGTTATGCTGTAGCATTTTTTGTGTACAATGGTATTAACTCGCACATTGCCGCTAGTTGATACGATTTTTTGGTGAATTTTAGGTGTGTTCTTCTAAGCGCTGGTGTACTGTAAAAGAAACATGGTTTCGGTATCACTCCGTGTCGCTGCGTTAGTGGTTTTCGATCACATTTCCCACTTCGGCGGGAAACTGCTGCTTATATGGCATAGATAGTCTACAGATAGAAGTTGGTTCTTCAGAAAGGTTCATCATGAGGAAGTAATGAACGTTGGATGGAGTATGGACTTCTGCTCTATGATTCATTGTTATACGTTAGGGAGAGGGAGAAGGGGCAACTATGTGCATCCTGGATTTGTAGAGCGGAAAATAAAACATTTTTAACACTGTCGAACAGTTTCTGTCTTGTCGAGCCACTCTAGTCGAAATTGTGAAGGAAATCTCGAGGAGACACTGGGTTTTTGCGTGTCCGGAACATGTGAAGCTGAAGGAACCCTGACTTCACCTGCTATAGCAGCAGAAACACGCGCACTGACAGCTCGTGTTCATTTCACTTCGTAAGAATACTAGCCTAAACAAGATTTGAGACACACCAAACTAGTGTTTATTATCTGCTACGATTCGTTCTTAAACATGGGAACAAGGGTAATTGTTAGATACGCGACGGGAGGGAGCAAAGTGGCCTCTTAAACCTAGCGTTCACGAATAAAAACAGCTGTTTACTGAGTGCTAAATAACATTTAATATAGTTTGTTGAACTCAGGTACGTTCATTCAAGGTCTGCTAATTTATGTACGGTCTTATTTAGAAAATATTGCCGTAAACCAAGCTGTATAGATAATCTTTTGCTTGGGATTACTTCAACATGATTTTCAAGTCCTCCAATGAGATTCACTTTGTGAGTTTTAGTATTTACAATGAGTGAAAAGTGCATTGCACTTTAATAAAGCTACATTAGGTTAAACTTGGGAACAATAGCTAAATTTTAACGCTGTGGTGTAGAAGGATTGAAGATATACTTACGCTCAGTTGTGCCAGGCTTTCCTGAGGAAGTCACGAAGCTTTGAACCACATGCTTGACTCTTCCCTCTTCTGAGCTGAGGGCTGGTGCGACCGGGTTTATTCTTGTATCGGTACCTGCAAGGTCAGATAGCACCGTAAAGAGCACCATTCAAAACAGCGAGCTGTAGTGGCGAAATACATACACATGTGTTGATTTTCACAAACTATTTTACGAAGGAAAAAGAAAAATACAGCTATTTGGCAACTTCACACATCCTAAAATCCTGCGTAGTTTCAGGTACCAGCGTACACACCGAAAAAGAAAAACATTAACGAAGCAGCATAAAATAATTATGTCACTCACTCAGCAAACTTGAAAACGTAGAAATACGGCTGCAGTATTTGACTAAGAAAACATTGGGCCGTGCCGCACCCGCCATCAAATTACTCTTCGCAAATTTCTCACGTTATTCTGAATTTGCTCAACCGATTTTGTTTAATATAAGTTATATGGAATTGTGTTAAATAAGCCGAATAGCCTCGAGCAACTAACCGGTTTTTCTGCGTTACGCATCAGGAAATGCAGCTTTATGCCTAAAATGTATAATTTCTTTCACACCAGTTTTGCCCGGAGTGGTGATCACAGGAATGCATACATTGCGTTGTATGATTTCCTCTGCTCACTTTTATTCTGGCTTCCTTTCGCATACGAAAGCTACTGTGAGATTTTTTTTAATAGTCCTTATTTTCGGTTTCCTTGTAATAAAGTTTAGTTTAGAGCGAGCGCTACATGTTTTAAGGCCATTCATCGCGTCTTAGTGACCTTCAGCCACCGGCACTCAAGCTGCGCCTTTCTTTATTAACGCTTCGCTTGCTGGTTGTTGTATGAGAATACTTCTCCTGTCGTTGCAGGTTTTTGAATTAACCCAGAAGAAGCACTTCGATATTTTGTTCGTTCAACTGTTTATTCACACTTCTCGTTGGAGCCAATTGGAGCAGTCGCCGGAGCGATGCTCGTCCGTGGGCCCCTCGGAGTCGTTCTCCTTGCTTTCCGCTTTCGCGGTCACCAAGAGCCCGGCCGCTCCCTCGCTTCCCCGAATTCCGCGAGCGGCCCCTCCCTCCAGTCGTGGTGTCCCGTTACTGCCAGAGGCGCCTCTTAATGGCTTTTCCTTTCCTGCGCCCGGCCGTTCTGTCGTCCCTCTGTGGTCTCTCTCCACGACTGGACGGAAGGTCCGCGCACAGTTCTAACACTCCCCCCCGCAATGAGACAGGGCTCATTCTACGTTATGTTGTTTCCAATGGGAACAGGAGCTGAACCGGTCGCTTTACTGTTTTTCCCTGCGGCACCCTGACCTCACAAGAGCGGATTTTGCCGTCTCGGCCGGGAAACACTGCTGTCACGATGCCGGTCTTCCAGAGCAGCCGCGGGCGGTCCTCCCGTATTAACACCACGTCGCCGACCCCAGGGACCCCTCCTTTCGTTTTCTTCGAGGCGTAGGCCGAACGAAGCTGCCCCAAGTACTCTTTTCGCCACACATTCCAGAACAGATGCAGGATCTGCTTTCGTTTTTGCCAGAGCAGTCGGAGCGAGGTCGCAGAGCTTTCCACGAATTTTTCCTCGTGCAGTGGCAGTGTGGTTAGGCGTCTTCCGGCCAAGAAGCAGGCTGGTGTGAGGGGGGCACCATCGTTAGGGTCGTCGTAAGTGTAAGTGAGGGGCCTAGAATTTATGACTGCTTCGACCTCGGCGAGCACCGTTGACAGCTCGACAAAGCCAAGGGTCTGCCGGCCGATGGTCTTCTTTAGGGCCAATTTTACACTTCGAACCATTCTCTCATAGAACCCTCCCCACCACGGCGCTCGTTCAGCAATAAACCTCCACTCAATGCCCGAGTTGGAGAAGTAGCTCTGGGAATCGGGGTGCCGCAGGGCCTTCCAAAGATTGCCCATGTCTTTAGAGGCGCGTTTGAAAGTCAAGGCATTGTCCGAGTAAACTACTCGGCATAACCCCCTGCGTGACACAAAGCGACGAAAGGCATGGATGAAAGTTCCTGTGCTCATGTCCGTAACGAGTTCCAAATGCACTGCACGCGTCACGGCACAGGTAAACAACACTATATACACTTTCACCATCTTGTCCTTCTCGTTCACAAAAAGGGGGCCGGCAAAGTCAATGCCGACAACCTCAAAGGGCTCTGCTTTGGTGGTCCGTTCGGGGGGAAGGAGTCCGGTGTCTGCCTCGATGTGGGAAGCACTGTACCGCCGGCACACAGCACAAGATCGCACCACACTTTTCACGAGTTGGCGTCCACGCACAATCCAGTATCGTTCGCGCAGCTGCACGAGTGTGTCTCTGGCGCCCGCGTGTAGGAGTTGCAAATGTGCTCGATTTACCAGCAGGACTGTGTATCGGTGCTCCTTGGGCATCACGATCGGGTGGCGCTCATCCCTCGTCTTGTTCGCAGAGCAGAGTCGGCCGCGTATTCTGAGCAGGCCCTTTTCGTCTGTAAACAAGTTAAAGTCCTTCAACGAAGAGTCGTTTGAAAGCTTCATACGCTGTGTCGTGCGGCGTATTTCGTCCGAAAAGGCCGTTTGTTGAGCTTTCTTCAGCCAGTACTCTTCGGCTCGTTCAATCTCCGCTGCCGTCAATGGACCGGACGTCTTTTCCTTGCTTCGCAGGTTATGCAGAAAGCGCATAACCCAACCCGTCACGCGATTCACCTTTGTCGCCGAACTGAAACGCGTCAACTTCAGGAGATCGGGTTGTTCCTCGCAAGTCGTTGTCGCTACATTCACTTCCTTTTTCGTTTCCAACTCTTCAGGCGTGAAACCAGACGGACGCTCCTCGGACGGCCATACTTCCTCCTGTTGTCTTATCCATGATGGACCGTGCCACCACATGTCGCTCAATTTTAGGCTAGCCGCGGTCATGCCCCTCGTCATGAGATCGGCGGGATTACCTTTGCCTGGGCAATGCCTCCACCGTGCGACGTCCGTGTTTTGTTGGATCTCTGCAACCCGGTTCTTAACGAACTCCTTCCACCTTGCCGCGTCACCTCGGATCCAGTGAAGGGTGATCATCGAGTCCGTCCACAAGTGGATGCTGTCGACATGAAGCTTGAGGCTTGACCCGATGAATTGGCAAAGTCGAGATGCCATCAAGGCTCCCATCAGCTCCAGCCTTGCCAATGTGATGGGCTTCACTGGTGCCACGCGGCATTTGGCCATGATCAGGGTGCAGGTTCGTTCTCCTGTGCTGCTCTCTGTGCACAGGTATGCAGCCGCACCGTACGCCTTCTGGCTGGCGTCGCAAAACACGTGTAGTGTGCGGTGCACAGGGTTCCCTCCGATATTTCCCTCGTACGTTCGGGGAATGCTCATCTCACTGAGCAAAGGTAGCTCCTGGCACCACTTCGTCCATTCGTTCAGTAGATGGTCGGGTAAGGGGTCATCCCAGGCGATGTTTGCCTTCCAAATTTCCTGGAAGAGTGTTTTTGCCCTCACTGTGAAAGTTGACAGGAAACCAAGTGGGTCGTACAGCCGAGCGCTTGTCTGTAGGACGAAGCGCTTCGTGTTTCTTTGCTCCGCAGAAAATTTGATGACAGGATCTGGAGCAAAGGTTAGGAGGTCTTCGTTAGGTAACCACGTAAGGCCGAGAACCTTTAGCAGGTTGGCGGGTTGACCAAGAGGTACTTCGTTGAGGCTGTCCTGCGCGAAAAGTTCTCTCATTTGGCTACTGTTAGACCCCCACTTGTGCAGGCGCATCGACGCTGCAGCGAAAATGCGGTTAACCTCGCCGTACACCTTTACCGCTTCCTCTTCGCTGGAGGCGCCGCACAGCACGTCATCGACGTAGATGCAGTTTTTCAGCATCTTTGCTGTTTCTGGGTATTGCTGCTCCATTTTCTCAAGGTGGCACTGCAGCGTTGCCGCCAAAAGGAAAGGGCTTGACGTTGTCCCGAACGGCACTCGAGTCATCCTGTATGCAGCGATTTCCGGCAAGGGCTTGTCATTTTCGGGCTTACGAGCAAACCACAAAAATCTAAGCGCATCGCGGTCTTCAGGGGCGACACTTATCTGCAGAAACGCCTTTTCCGCATCAGCGACGAGTGCGACTGGGTGGCTTCGGAAATTTAGTAGCAGGCGCACGAGGTCTGGATTTAGATTTGGCCCACTGTCCAAGTTGTCGTTCAGCGAGTTTGCGTCCGTACTGTGCGATGACGCGTCGAACACGATTCTGAGCTTGGTTGTCGTGCTGTTGTCTCGCAGAACAGGTTGGTGCGGCATGTAATAGATACGCTGATTGCCGTCGTGTGGATCAGTGGGCGCTTCCTCTGCTACGCCATCGTCAATCAGTCGCCGCATCTCGGTGTCGTACCTTTCCATGAGTTCCGGGGCTCTGTTGAGCCTTTTTGTCAGGGAACGAAATCGTTTCTCTGCCACTGCGCGGTTGTCTGCCAACTTTACGTTATTCTTCCACGGCAGCTTCACCTGGTAGCGGCCGTTAACTGTCTCGATGTTGTTCTTGAATTCGTCCTTAACCTGACAGTTCGAGGGGTTTTGTGTTGTTTCCGACACTCCGACGCCCTCTAGCTCCCAAAACTGCCTCAAAATTGGCGCTGTTTCTTGGTCGGCTACTGTCGTACGTAGGACGATCGCGTGGGCACAGTTAACCAGCTGACATGTTGTCGAAGTCTGACCCTGAACTGCCCAACCGAATCTTGTCTCCACTGCCATGAGTTTGTTTTTCAGCTTTCTTACAGAGCCCGTAATGCACTCCCAATAATAATCAGAGCCAACAAGGATTCCGGTGCTCGCGTTCGTTAGCAGTGTTGTGTCGTCACCGAGTGGGCAGCGAAGTTCTTCTAGCGACTTGCAAATTTCGTCGTCAGGGCAGGGAATTTGTTGCTCGCAGATTGAGGGTGTTTCCAGCGCCTCAATTACCCTTTCCGTGTTTGCATTATGCCTGCTGATGAGGCGAACCTCAACCACCCGGAATGTTCGTGCGTCGCTCTGCCCTCCAAACACTCCAATCGAGAGTTTCTCCGTGTGGAGCGGCCGACAGCCGAGTCTCTTAGACAGCTCCTCCGTAATAAACGATCGTTGGCTGCCGCTGTCGAAAAGGATTCTTGTGATACTCTTTGTGCTCTGTCCACTGCTCCACGCTGTCACAGTCGGCATGAGTACGGAGGGGCGATCGGTTGTGTTCTCGGATGCATGCAGAGAGATGGGAGCGTTAAACACCTCCTTCACCTTCGTTTCTTCGCCATGCGCATGCATTTTTCTCAAGAACTCCGGGTCGCACATCGTCGTTGCGTGTCGTCGTTTGCAAGCTTTGCATTCGATGCTTGCCCTACAACGCTTTGCAAGGTGTCCGCGCTTGGTGCAGCGGAAGCACCTGCCTTTCGATGTTAGTATGGCCTTCTTTTCCCTCAGGTCTATTTTTGCGTTGCAGTCGGGAGTGTCGTGTGCCTTCGATTGACAAAGTAAGCACTGTGTGTCGGACGACGTCCCGTGCAAGGCCGCTACCGTTGGGGTTCTAGGGGGGGCCTTGTCTGATGCCGCGTGATGCTTGCGAAAAGGAGGCGGGGGCTTACCGTGGTTGTCGTCGGGTCGGCTTTCCGCTGCCCTGTCACGGCTCTCCAGCTCTCGTCGGTAGAAGTGGAGGAGAGATCGGAGTGGAGACCCTTGAGATGATGCTGATGAGCCGGTTGATGCAGAGTCGCCGTTCGCTGATGCTGCACTGCTTGTCCCGTCACTATCCTCGGCTTGCCGGCGGTGATAATCCAAAATCATGTCCGCTGGAAGCACACGTAGCAGCACGGGGTAGAACATTGCGCTGTACGACTCGTCCGCCACACCTAACGACTTGAGTCCTCGCATGTGCACCTGTAGCCTGTCGTAAAGACGCCGCAGGGCGGGCACATTCTTTGACGACGTCAACGGCTGCGCGTCGATGAGGCCTTGCATGTGCTCTTGTATCAACGCCGCTGGGCTGCCGAAACGCTGCTGTAGAAGATCGACGGCGTCGCTGTAGCACTGGGCAGTCGCTGGGAGTCCTGCAATAGCAGCCGCAGCATCTCCGGTGAGCAGGGACCTCAGGTAGTGGAATCGGTCGCTTGCAGTCAAGTCCGCATTCTTGTGCACTGATTGTTCGAATTGTTCCCAAAACGGTTGCCAATTTTTCCGCTTGCCGTCAAACCGAATGAGTTCTAATTTTGGCAGCTTTGCATTTGGGGCTGAAGTTTTCTGCGGTTGAGGCTCGTTGCTGCTCGTACTTGGAGCCTGTGCCTGACGAGAAAGACGTTGAGTCTCGATCTTGTGCTTGAGCCTGCCCAAGGAATTGGCGATCTTGTCGGAATATTCCAAGACCTGCTCGAACTCTTCGTCAGCGTCCTCATCTGTCAGGCACCGCTCGATCGCCGCGTCCACTTCTGACAGCTTGACGCTGGCCATTTCAAGGCGCTGCAGGATTGCCTTCAATGCTTCGACGGTCGGCTCGGCGCTGGCCGCAAGGCATTCGTCGATTTCTTTAACGATGCGGGTTACCTGTGATCGGACAGCACGTCGTTTCTTTCGTTGAATCTCCATGTCGGTGCTTGAAGTGGAGTCGGTGGGGTCCGGTCGATGTTGTAATCCGTTCCCGGGTTTCGGCACCAAATTGTTGTATGAGAATACTTCTCCTGTCGTTGCAGGTTTTTGAATTAACCCAGAAGAAGCACTTCGATATTTTGTTCGTTCAACTGTTTATTCACACTTCTCGTTGGAGCCAATTGGAGCAGTCGCCGGAGCGATGCTCGTCCGTGGGCCCCTCGGAGTCGTTCTCCTTGCTTTCCGCTTTCGCGGTCACCAAGAGCCCGGCCGCTCCCTCGCTTCCCCGAATTCCGCGAGCGGCCCCTCCCTCCAGTCGTGGTGTCCCGTTACTGCCAGAGGCGCCTCTTAATGGCTTTTCCTTTCCTGCGCCCGGCCGTTCTGTCGTCCCTCTGTGGTCTCTCTCCACGACTGGACGGAAGGTCCGCGCACAGTTCTAACACTGGTAGCCTAGCTGCTGCGGTACCACGTGACAAGGATATTCGAAGCGGCTGCTTAGCCTGCGCTTAGTCGCTCAGCATCAGCTAGGCCGTCTGAGCTTGCGCTTATAAGGGACAGCTCACCACGTGACTCTGCGCGAGTTTAACGGCTGCTTCGCTGTCGCTTTGTCCCTCAGTCTCGCCATAGGTGCGCGCCAGCAGGGCTGTCTCTGCCGGACTGTAAGCGCAAACAAAAGGCCGAGTTCAATAATCTGTGCATATAACTAGACGGCAGGCTGCGAAATCTCAAGCAAAGGGAAACTGTCACGAAATGCTGTATGCATATATTCTTCGCTTCCGCTCGTGATGACTAGGTTTAGAAGTGTTAAACGTGAGCTATTTTAAGAATTCATTTCGATAAATTAACGCGGGGCGCCGGATGAATCTATGCAGCATTGGGAGGGCACATTGTCCGCTGACAGGCAACGTGCAGGGAACGCAATTCATACGGGACGTTGCAAACGGAGCAAATAATTCCCTTTCAGAGACGAGACGGACGGACAATATATGTTGCAGTGGTCATGCCCAAACCGAAAGCATTAGTTAAGAGAGTTCGCTAATAAGGAATTATGAATGGGGAGTTCGGTTTGAGTAGGAAGGTATCATATGCTTTTCGATCAAAATGAGGTGTGAATTCCATTATACGTCGTAGCCAAAGACGATGCAGTTTTTTCGTAGGAGTTGATTGCTCTATTTGTTATACTTCATTTTGGATACACATGAATATGTATACGGTTGCCTTTTCATCTAAAAATTATTTTCGTCTTTCTACTTGCCCGTTATCTAACACATGTTTCGAATTAAATATTAGGTCATTTGGACTGCCGGATTCGAATACACATGGACTCCGTCACACTGACTCCGTCCGTGTACACACGGAATACACACGGACTCCGTCGCTGTGTGTATTTGTATACTTGGTGCTGTGGTCAGTATTAACTAGGTCGTTTATAAATGTACTGCGAGAAGATGATCTAAAATGTCGGCGGCTTTGGGGATACCAGCATTTATCTGCGCAGCCAAGAAGAACAATTTATATGCATAAGTGTCGCAGATATACTCAGATACATGAGCTTCTTTGGTGAGATGACACACGTCATTAGCTAAATACAAAATATCAATCAATCAATCAATCAATCAATCAATCAATCAATCAATCAATCAATCAATCAATCAATCAATCAATCAATCAATCAATCAATCAATCAATCAATCAATCAATCAATCGGTCAATCAATCAATCAATCAATCAATCAATCAATCAATCAATCAATCGATCAATCAATCAATCAATCAATCAATCAATCAATCGGTCAATCAATCGATCAATCAATCAATCAATCAATCAATCAATCAATCAATCAATGAGTCAATCAACACCAGGACTAACTGAAATAAAATGAAACGAACAAGAAGAAAGGTGTACGTAAGGGGATTCCCTGAAGAAAGAGGCATCGGGAAATAGTATTTTGCGGTAATTTTATATCGAAGCCAATAGTGGCTTTCAAAGTGCTTGCATCATGGCTGCATTCAGGTATGGTAGCTTATAAGTGGGTCTCTATATTCACGTACTCGGAGCACTGGGTTTTGGGGAAAAAAGATAGTTTTGTGAAAACCAGTGTAAATCTGCCTAATTGCGGCACTCTGGACACTAACCACCAAAGCAAGCTCGGCGTAGTAACGTAATTGACGAAGTGTTTAACGAAAGGTGGCGAATGTATAACAAACCAACGAGAATTTGGTGCCTCAAAGATTGACAAATATCACAACAGAACAGTATTCCACACTCGGAATGCGCTATTGAATATACAATATCTGTATTAATTAGGCAGACAATACAGCAACTTTGTTGCAGACGAACTGACGCCACACACTTACTTTGTGGTCTTTCGGTTTCTGTTGTGACCGTCACAAAGCTCGGAGAGCCGATAATACTGGAACCGCCGTCTTCTGTGCTGAGGGCTTCAACATAGATGTCGTATGTGGAGTTTGGATCGAGGCTGGTGAATTGGTAGAACAGGTCACTGGTGACATCAGCGAGTGACTCATGCAAACTGCTGTAGCCGACCCGGTAGCTGGCGGTCGTTTGGTTGACTGCCTCCGTGAAGGTCCACTTGATAGCGATGGAACTGTCTCCGACCTCGACTATTTCGATGTTTGGACTTGGTGATGCCGCTGTAAATAACATCGTTATAAAGGATTAATTTCCGTGGTCAGCGGTAAATGGGCTTCGTTGCAACGCAGTTCTACAACAAAACATTAACAGAATTTTACTGGTAAAAACATCCTCATAGGTTTCAACATAACTTCTGACTTTTGTTTATTGAGCCTTTGTGCGGGCATGCGGGCCTGGGGATTGGCAGCAATTATGTTAGATTAAAATCGATTAATTTTATTTCGTGATAAGCGATTTAGCGCGAAGCTATCTGCGAGTGGAGAAACCAGCCAGTTCGCCTCTAATCTTCTGCTTTATGACATCCCCTTCACGAGGTTTACCAAGATCCCTGTCTATGTGAGGAGAGTCTTTCCAGAATGTTTTTTGAAGAAGCTTTGTGACGGATTCTTCTAGCACGTTAGGGAAGCGAAAAGGGAGACCTCGTGTCTCTACACAAAATGAAAGCCGTTAAATTTATCAAGCCCAATGTAATAGTTTCAATGATACCGCAAAGACGACAAGTAATTGAGGGAGCAAAGCTGTTTTTTTTTATCCCAGTGTCTAAAACGATCAATGGGCCACTTTATCAGCGAAAAATGAGGAAAGGAGCAGTTGGTAACATATATTCAAAAACGGTGTTTGAATAGCTCAAAAAATTTTGAATCGTCGAAAAGTCTTTGCTACTGCTTAAAATTCATCTTCAGAATATCTGTACTAGGAAGTTCGAGAATATCGAAATGTTCTGATGCGTGCAGGTTTGAAAGCTTTGTATTTGCTGTTGTTAAAAAGCGGCATAGATTATGTTTTTAACGAGCGAGACATATCGTGTCCGAATATTTGTTGGTATATATAGGCTCACCGCCCCCTAACACCACACCCCGGTCTTCTTGTTCCTGTCTATTTTGACGGCGATGCCTCATATGCAATTCAGGCGAGACAACTCGCCCTGCCAGTATTACTACCGGATACAGCAACGGAGTCTCCATGGCCCTTTACAATGATATCGTATTTGGAAGCGACTTGGCGAAAACACCCTTAATTGTCTCACCTGGCGTCATCACCTCCAGTTCCGTCCGTGCGCTACACGTCATTATGGGGACGCATACGGCGATCTGCAGCATATATTTCTGTGCAGGAACCAATACCCACAGGGTGAAGATTCTGTCGCGGTATATCAGGTCTTTGCCGCTCACAGACACTCGAAGAAACTCCTGTTCGGACAACAACCGGTCGACCACCACAGTCGCTGTAGTCTCGGTGACAGATAAGACCCGTGCCTGCAAGGATGGTGGAGCTGGGGAAGGACAAAATATGACTAAAAATTGTTTTCCCAGTAACACTGTACATGATTACTGAGGCTGTATTAACACAAAGTTTATATCATATTTATTGTATTTGGTTTCTTTCTTATTAAAAAGTACCATCACATGTGGAAGTGCCAGAAAACACCGAACCTTCAACCGATCCCCAACCCCTCCATACAACAGTGGACAGGGCGGTTGACCAGCAATGACCCTACGTTCCTGCTTAACCTGGTGAGAAGGGGCCGCGCAGCCAGCCGCAGCGAGCCTCCAACGGGCAGGTGCCCTAACAACTGCCACTGTGGCTTTCAATAAAGCTTTTATTCATTCATTCATTCCATCCTTGCGCTGTGTACTAGCTCGTACAGATATTTTGCATAATTAGCATGGTGGCACAATGCACAGTAGGAGTGCTTTCTTTCCCACCGAGGGGAGCATTACTACGCAATGTCGTGGTATTTCAACGTTCCCAACCTGTACTTGCTTTTCAAAGGATACAACAAAATAAGGCGCGCGGGCAGAACGAACGCGAGCTAATAGAATTGAATTGTGCAAACTTCAATGCACTAATCATGAAAGGAGCGAAGGGTGAGAGGAAGAAGGTGAAGATTAGGAAAGGCGGAGAGCAGGGAGGGTGTTTTGCGGCAGGGGTGTTAGAATACTCTGTTTACTTATGATGAAATTTGCAGCGAGGCAAGAAGATGAATTCCAGTTCTTTTTCTTGTATTGTTATCGCAAATTTTCCCGATTCCGTTTTCACCCGAACTGCCCCTTTGTTGTGTTTTCTTTTCGAGTACACCGCGTGAGAGCGTTGGATCAGGAAAGCATCCTGTGGTTAGTGCATTTTATGTTTGTATTTTCGTTTTTTCTATTTTTAGTTTTTTTAGTTTTGTAGTCAATCCCGCGAGGACGCCGGGTTACATAGACCCCTGTGATTTCGATGTTTCGTTTGGAGTTAGTATTTTAATATCTTTTTATTTGGTTTAGCTTTCTCTGGGGTGTTCTAGTTGGCAGATTTGGTTATTTTGCTGTCAACAGTCAAATTGGACAAATGTTCGTTTTGCTTAGCTAAAGAAATACTTTTCGATTTCATTTTCAAATGTTTCTATAGCTAATATTTACCCTATTTAAACGATTAAATATCCTACATTCGATAATTACGCCTTGCACTGCTGATAGACTAGACATTTTTCGTGCTGTGGTATAAATAAAGGATGTTGAATCGTTATTTAATATTACGGATCCGTTACCTTGAGCAGGAGTGGTGATTGTCTGCGACGACCCCTTGTGCTTGCAAACTCTACCATCCATGGACACACTGAACCTTGCGTGCACAGTGTATCGCGTCGAAGGCTTCAGACCGCGGATTTCGTACACGAGAAGATCACCATCGTTTGCGTACTGCAAGCAGTCTTCTTCTGGATGCCCAGCGGGGCAGACACTAATGTAAATGTCCTCAGAATGCACAGTCTTCCATGTGACCTTTGCAGACGTCGCGGTGAGAACGTGTGCTTCGAAGCCGCCAACCTGGGGTGCTGCACAGTATGCAGAACAAAAGAGGCACCAAAGAGAAGGTTTATGAAACAAAATCATTTACATACGAATGAACTTTGTCCTCAGAAGCTCAACACCATGGTACCTTTGTGGATATTCACAAAGTTAAATGGAGCGTAAATATTTCTTCCCGGAATATTCAATTCCATTTCCAGTGAACTATGGCTACTAGGACATGGCTAAGGCTTACAGTCCTATGGCTACCATGGCTAGATTGGCTCCTACCTGCCTGCTTCCATTCGCGTAAGTAGAACCTAGGTGCACAAAAGAACATCTGAATTTACTTACAAACAGACGTAGGTGAGCTTTAAAAATTTTGAAGATTAAACGGCGTGTTTCAGTTAGAATAACGTAATAAACCTTTATGGACTATGAACGAATTTCATAAACAGAATGTAAAATAAGTGACCAGAAGAAAGCGGCAAGAAGACCGAGGGCACTTCTAAGCACTTCTGATGAGTTGTGCATGCGAAGTGCTCCTTCGAGTGGGCACGCTGATGTCAAGCCGATGGCGATTGGTGAATCAGCCGTGAGCCTCTGACCGCGGCTGTTATCGTCACTGACCAGTCCCACCAAGTGGGCGCATGAATATTTTGGTGGTCTAGGCTACGTCACAGAAAAATGGGAACTGGCTAACTGACCCTGCTCTTCTGCCGACAGCTCTGCTCGTCATTCAGCAAAACCCTTGAGTGGGTTTGTCAGAATTGGGCGCCTGTATGTCGACGTGGCAGACAGCTGGTAATTTGTTACCGACACGACATTCCGTTTCCAAGTCATTGGAGGCCACGCATTTCTGGTGCAATGCATAACTTTGATTAAACAAGTGGATAGGCTCGTCGCAGCACGCAAACTGACCAAAAAGGTACTAAGCAACACTGATGTAAGGAGAATTTTTACAATAAAAATTTGTTAAAAAAGGGATATTGCTGGGGCTAGAGCCCAGGATGTAAAACCCCCGCTACACTTACATTTAAAATGCATTCGAACTGAACTTCATTCAACTCCCATGAGGGTTATCGAATGCCATTCGGAATCCGCCTTTCTTCACTACGATTTCGATAGCAGTGGATAGCTTCGGTATTTTCTCGTTTCTCGGCAGTGGCGCTGCGGCCGTCAAGTGATGTTTCCACACAGTGTTGCTAAATTTGCAATATTATATAATTTCTCGCAATAAAAACGTCACTATCCGTATGCAAAATTAGTTTTGGGTGCAATGAGCCAGTTTTTATTTTACAAATTGCGAACAACTTTCAAAGCGTTTGTTCTTCGCTTGCTGTGATAGAGAGGATAACATTGGGGACCTCCGAAGTATTCTAGGTTCAGCAAAAAAGTAAGTGCATGACGCACAGCCTAAAAGAAATGTTGATGTTGACTCATTGTTTCTTTTGAATAATAATTTTTGGAAGGTTTCGTGAAAAGACTGGGACGAGGGCACGAAAATTTGCTGCTCGAAGTCATTTGCGTGCTTCGAATGTCGTCGGCGGTGGCAAGTCGGCTGGAATGAGCTCCAAGCACATTTCAACCAAATGCCGTGGGAAAACCCAGTGGAGCAGCCTGACATTCGCATTTGGGTCAAATGATATTCGGTTTGAAAGCGTTCGAGACGCCAGTGGGGAAAAAGGCCATCACGCTATCCTCCAGGCAACAATCACCGAACAGCCAGTTATTTTAAGGAGTTGATCAAGAGGATCGCGGCAGTGTTCTATACCAACCACTACGCGACGCTAAGTGCAACAGAAGTGTCAGGCCTGAATTAACTCGGAAATGGAATATCGCTTTACCTGATGTTATTCAATTTTGAGCCTGACCACGCGCCAAGCAACGCCAAGCGCATTGCACGTATAGCTTCGGCTAGCGATTGACGGTGTTTTCTAGTCGAGGTACACAATACGCCCCCGTCTGTCCAGATAAAAACATGAACACTTAATGGCATCAGGAATTGTATGCTCGGCTCACATTTAAAGCCCCTGAATTAAATTTCCACCAAATCCTAAATTATCTAAATCTTCTTTTCAACACAACCACTATACCTTTATTATCTTCACACCCTTGAAAATTTTGTGTGCAGTTTTTATGATAAAGAATCCGTTCGGCGGCTCTGTTCGCAATGCGCAGTTTAATGCTTTCGCACAAGTGTCGCAGATGATGCAAACTGCTGTATCTTGTTCAGAATATTTGTCAACGGTTTTGCTATTCCGAGCGTCCGTGCAGTGTTAAATGCAGCGGCACAAATTGACAGCATGGAAGTGCAATCCTTACGTGCACCACAAAAAGTGGCTATCGTTTTACTTGCCTTGACCAAATGACTTGACTGTTCTTTCCACTACATCGCTCCGGTGCCTGTGGTTTTGCTCGTAAACGTAAGACCGTATGGTGAAGGTGAAGTTCCGGCGAGTCGGGTCGATCTTGAAGGCGACGCGCCTCTCAACTCCAGAAAGCGTTATCCTCTCACTAATATTGCTGGCGTTTTCCTTTAGCGTCACCTCGAATCCGTCCAGCTCCTCCCCGATGTACTTCCAGGAGGCACGGATGTACTGATTACAAGTGGCCCGCAGCTTTACACGAGTCGGTGCTCCTGTAAGCAATCATATTCGAATAACTTTCATCAGAGATAACGAAGAATGTCTGGCTGAAAGAAGGACTATGCGAAGCTATACCACCTCTGCAGTTGCCAGCACACGTCTGACCTGAACAGGCCGCAAAGAATTGAAAATGGAAGCTGAGCTAACGATTGCGACAGCAATATTTTGCCCCCAAAAGCAGAATAGGGCACCGTTATTTGTTAATCGCCAAAAATTGTTCGGTCAGGCCGGCATTTTAAGTTCTCGCTTCGTATTCTTTGGGGCCCATAAAGTTTGGGGATGACGTAGAAAATTTTAACAGAAACTTGACATTATGCCGTGCCCTGCGGTTGTCTTCCTTATGATCTCCAGTTCACTAGTCGGGACATGACGCGATCTTAGCTGACGTGGTTTTGCGGAACGAGAAGAGAGGTCAAGATCTTGCTGCTATCTAACGCTGCGGGGCTGATCCAGTTATGCACTAACTTTGCAAAGCGAGTACAGACGGAATGACAGGATCGAGCACTTCTCTTGATACACATTGATCAGGGAGGGGATTGTTGAGTGGTATGGCAGTCCACTGTCTGTCATGGAGAAAGGAACCTTGATATTAAATCTCGAAAATAAAAAAAATACGAACACAGTTTCTCCGCAACCTTCTCACATAACTTGTAATCCCATACCGTAACGCCTTCTATTGCCTGAAATTCGTGTCAACTATGAACAAAGTACATGGGAAATCACGGGAGCAACTTGCTGGAATAGTCCGAGTGCCAACTTTCAAAACCTGCCCCCTTTTGCATTGTTTAAAGACGTGTCAAGCAACATCTTATGCGAGAAAATGAAGTTTGATAGTATGATGTTCCTTCTTTTTTTTGCCTTTTTTTCCTGTCTTCTTTTTTTGCTGCAACTGCCATTGCCAACTTGTTAAAAAAGTGAAATATTCATGTATTTACAAACGGCAGGTCTATTAAGAGCATTGTTACGAGCATGCGGGAAATATCGACAATGAAACACTTGTTGCGAAGTTCTAATTTCTGAGCATTTCGTTTTGTCACATACACCGGGAAGGCAAGGCCTGAAGTTATCGTTATCTATGCCAGAAGGCATGCTCCCGCGTAAGCGAAATATTAATCAGAAAACTGAAATCGCTGGAGATATTGTTTTAACATCCAACACGCTAACAGCGGGTGGAAGTGCCCTAGAGTTTCTTAGAGAGGGAACTGCGCTTGGTAATCCATGTCGTCGTGGGGGTTCATGGAAAGACCCCCCTTTTTGGCTTGGGCTTGGCATGACAATTTGATTCCTAAGCGGTTTTGGAGATTTGTTTTCTTCACTATGCATTAACACGTCCACAAGCTACGAGGAAGCCGCAATCCTTCCTGCTCTGTCGTAGCCACGGTTGCTCCGTGGCGGTAGCCCTGTTCGGTGAAACTGCAGGCAGTGCGTGATCGCATCTGATGTTCGTCTTGCCACCGTCGAAGGAATCATGGCTGAGTGGATAATATGCCGTCGCGAAATTTGTAGCCGACGATAAAGCAAACAAAAGGTACTTCGGCGAACACAAGATATGACAGATACGGGCGCCTGAATTCGTCCTATCTGATCATTGTCCAAGACTGTTTAATGCAATGTTTTCATTATTCTTGTTAAACTTCAGCTGACAGTCGGTGCACTGGTTTATCACGTAAGTGACGTTTTCATAGGCACGCTGCAAAAACTTTCCAAACTTTTCGAACAACCTTTTATTTGAAATAATGGTAAAGTTAATAAAATAAGCGTCTATAATGAGTTTCCTCCCCAAATATTAACATGGTTCGTAACTGCCACCTTGGCCTGCAAAATAGGAGGAACAAACGTTACGGCAAAAATACGCTTTACCTTCTTTTTTCTTAGTTTTAAAACAGCCTGTTTTATTTTCCACTTGCATAATTCCACACTACTTTTCGCATTTCGTGGAACTTTGTTTAAATTTGCGGTCACTGAAACGCTTCAATTTAGGCCAACGATGAAATTTATGCGAGCGCGTGATCAAATGGCGGTCCATGACGACACAGACAGCCTTGATGTGAGCCGCATAGTCGCTAACGCCAGATTCCTCTCTGGTTTATATTGTAAGAAACTATGGGAAGGCCATCATTTGAGGTGCTAGACCCATAACCCTGTATTTGTAAACTGGGAGCTCTGCAACATTTACGATAAATACTTTCACTCTTTCTTTCGCGTCTGGAAGCGCTGCGAAAGATACAGTTACCGCTATCACGGACCTGCACTGCGTGATTTGCACGTCACAGCAGATGGCCTTCTTTTTCTGCCCCACTTTTGTGGCTTTCTTTTTAAAGGGGCTATCGGATACGTTCATTGCTGCAACTGAAGGAAAGCTTGCCACTAACCGCTACACCGATGTAATGACGTAAAAACTCCAGCGCTCGGAGAGCGCCAAGTTCGCGAAAGAGGAAAAAACTTTCTCAGCAAGTATTTTAGTTATCTGATGGGAATAAATCAGTTTATTTTGTCCGAGGTACTTTGCGACCCTCTAATCTAAGTACTGGATGTGTTGATTGACTAAGCTTGAAAAAAGTTGAAAAAAGTGTTGCAGGATCCATTTGAGTAGTTGCCGGAGATCACAAGAGCGAATGCATGCACTACGTGTTGCAGTACACATTGCCCTCGAATGGCTTCATTAGTACTGCGGTGTATGTGCTTTCTTAGTGTTTGTTTTGTACCCAGATGGCTTGCGAAAGATGCGGCTTCCTGACAAAAACAAAATAAGGAATTAACCATTTGGTTAGTTAATTCATTTGTTTTGATGCTGTTTAATGCTTAGGAAAAAAATTGGCTGGCTTCAGAAAATATGTATTTGTCTGAAAGTAAAGCGAGGAAGCCCTACTGGCTGTATGTTACATCTTCATGCATGTAATTGTCAAAACGAAGAGTATTTATAACTATGAAAACAAACCAGGAGGAATAGATAGTAATAACCGACCGGATAAGGCAAGTGAAGTAACTGGAGTAAAAATGCCTGCTGTGACGTTGAAAAAAAGAAGCACGTATGTGTTACTTTAACTTTAATTAATAAAAAGAAACGGATGGAGAATTTATCATTGCCTTTCGTGGACAAGAAATGCCTCGCTTAGAAGGATTACTTGGAGCTATTGGCAGTTACTTGTAAATATTGCATATTACATAAATCTCATAAAATGATATTGCATTCACGTTGAATTATTTTGAATTACTCGTAGTTACCTCAAATGATGTGAACGTGCCCGGAATTGAGATATAATTACAAACTTTGGTAATAGCTCTCAATTCCTTGGCCAACGGACAGTACCGAATACACCTACTGACGTTATGTTTATCGTTCTGTGCACATGCCTGCGAAATATAAATGGTGCGGCCCAACCTGAGCATAAATTCTCTGGGTGGGCTTAGTGGCTCAACCAGTTTCGATGTGCAGAATGTGCCGAGCACACGCGCACATCGAAACAACGCATGCCACTGAAGGCAGCTGTGACGTCCCGCCATTCGCTGAAAGGTGCCGGTAATATCGCTGACGCTAAAGAAGCCAACGGGCGCCTGTGCTATCCTACATGCGCATCTTCGACGGATCCACAGAGTTTAGGCTTCAGGAGTATACTTTTTCTGGATGGGCCCTATCAATGCACTGCATCAGCGAAATAGCAACAGACTTTTGTATAAAAAATGACGCGTATGTGCTCCTTTCGTTGCAAATGTCGACGAAAGACGATGGTCGGCTGATGCTCCTGGCAAAAATATGCCTCCCTTCTCATTCCCGCTATCCTCTCATGCATAGAATATGCCTCCCTGCTCTTTACCTGGTCACCTCTCATGCTGTTCATCTCCCGTCTCGTTCCCTCCAAGATAACACGCTAAAGGTTTGCTCAAGGCAATTGAAATTTGCCGCGTTCCACTGCTCCAAGTGGGGAGTCTCGATCCCAGCGCTGCCGTACGGCGGATACGCGCGTGAATTGAGGCACCCTACTACAACGTTTATAGAACCACGTTGCCTTACTCCACGAGCGTTCCAAGCGGAACGTGGATCCCAACTAGTGGAACCTTTCGTTGCTATTGGCGTTTTATTTCTCAAATGCCATCAGAAGGTAGCGCGGGCAACATCAGGTGATGGTTTTCTGTTGTTTATTTAGTATTTCATATGCTATCGCAAAAACAAAACATTCATGATTTTTTTAATGAAGGAACAATGCACATATCCTTTATGTAGTGATTTCCTCCCTTATATATGCGCGATGTCTTGTTGTTTTTCATTCTTGTTGACAAGCATGAACATTGACACATGACTTAGACGTTCATATTTGGCTGTGGATATATAGGACTATTGCACAGCTTTTGTTTCGCTTTGGCCGGGTGGCTGAATGGAGTCAAAGACAGACAGACATACAGACAGACGATGATTTCTTGGTTTGAGTAGCCAAAAAAAAACAACTATCGTCTTTAAAAGTATGAAGGTTGCCTACTTACGAACAACACCTGTGGTCACGGTAGAGTTGGCGGGAGAGCCGGCCATAACGATGCCATTTTCCACGATGAAAGGGCTGACAGAGAGGACGTACTGGCTTTCAGGAACAAGGCCATGTACTACGATGGAAGTGTCGCTTGTGTTGATTTCGAGATTGTGGGCATTCAGAGACACTGCACGGACGTTGTACCCAATGGCGTCTTCCGCTGGCGCCCTCCATTCGACTCGTACGGATGTAGCGCCCAAAGGAGTCGCATTCAATCCGGTCACCTTCCGCGCTGCATTTGAGAGAGAAAAATTAAAAATAGGTAATGTTTTGAACAGGGACAAAACCTCCCATGGAAGACATGATCGATAAAAAGACTACTGCCTCCGTTATAGCATCCAAATCGCAGTTTTTGAAACACCGAGACTGTGGCTGCGATTCACAATCAGTATTTTGAAAGAGAACTGCTTTTGAGTTTCTACAAAGAAATATAAAACCCAGACAAAGGTGCTCATCAAGAAGCTTCAGCAGGACTGCAGCCCTGTACACAAGGCGATAGCTCCATGTGTATAGCGTTCACTACCTGAGAAAAATAAACGCTCACAAACACCAGTGAACTACGCAAACAAGTTTTAGAAACTGATTTACACATACGCGCGCATTCCTGCGTACGTGCAAAACTAGGCAATGAACGCTTACATAATATATCCATGTACCCACGCAAGTGTCCTTGGAAGTGGCGTGTAGGCGTCCACACCAAGGTGCAGAACTCGATTTAAATGGACGTGGCATATACGAAGGGTATCCAGGGGCATACATTCATGCCTGGATTTGTAAATGCAGGCTCAATGATTATTTGATCAAACATAACGACCGATAAAACGAATCAATAGAGGCCTTGCAGATACTGCCACGGGGTACATCCTAGACAGCCAAAATCTATCGTCCCACTCAATTCTAATTGCCGGAGTTAACGAGTTTATTGCACCCGTTGCAGGGCACAGAAATTTCTCTGACTGACTCCTACTTTACTGCAGTTTTAGAACTGGGAAAGCTTCAGAGACACACTAAATACCCCTTACGTGCGTTATGTGAGAATAAATACGTGATCGTAGGTACGTTGACGTCGACCTCAATCAAATCACATTCAGTAGACAAGATGACCTCAAGAATTTTGATATATGCTTAGTTATTATGCTATCTTGGGAAGCTTGTGCACACCAGAGAAAAATAAACGACGAGGAAAATATTCCCTTTGTTATGGCAAAAAGAGCTGTGCAACACCATTTCACTATTTGTAACCGGGAATATTCCTCAGATTACTGTCTGCTATATAGAAAAAGTGACTAATCATTAACCCGAGACAACAGTATATGTGTGATTAAACAGTTTGTCCAACGATCTAGTTGAACTGGTTGTTTATACAGGTCCAGTTGCTCTGATCCAGTTATACAAGTCAATTTCTAGGGTCAGGTTAAGCTGGTCCCATTAAGCGGGTTTAGCTAAATGGGACCAGTTAAACCAGTTCAGCAAAAAGAGACGCCATTAATAATTCTTCATAAGCGGACTAGTTTGGCCAGGCCACCTTCGCACTTGCTTAAATTATCTATGAGAATGTCATGGTCAATGGAATCAAAAACGTTACCTAAATCCACGAACGCCCGTTCCGTTAAACGTTTATTTTCAGATTCGTACTGCTAAAAGTTTGTTCTCACTTACTGCAATAATTTCCTACACTCACATTCATTTGAAATTTGTACTCCTACCAACAAAGCTAATTCTATACTGGTTCTCAACCATGAGTGTGCCAGGGACACCTTTTAGCTATTAAAAGTGTTGGGGGATCCCATAAAGAACTGTGTTGATCGTACCATAATGTCGAACAATTTGCAGTTGAAGCTAAAGTCGCCAACATTCTTATTCAATGCCCGCCGTTTATGTCTTACTTTTATTCTTTGCGTGTCCTATTGTAAAACAATTTGCTTTTGCAGCTAAAATCCACCCAGCCTTTTGAGTGTCTGTCTTTTCACACAGCCGGCGTGTCGTGCAAGAAGCCAACGTTTAAAAAATGGGTTACGTAGTAAAATTAAACGGAGAAGTCGCAGTGAAGCCACGTTGTTGCCTTTACAGCGAGGCTTAGCAAAAAGGAGGAATGAATAGGGGTGGAGGCGGTGGGGGTGGGAGAGCTTCGGATAGGGGTTCGCGCACCCCTGAAAAACCCTCCTGCACACCCATTTTAAAATCAGTGCTGTAGATAAATCCTAGGGAAACCCGAATTGGGATTATGATATTAACAGATTAACCTTCAAGCAGTTTTAACGGTGGGGCTCTTGTACAGCCAAAAGTTCGCCGTTGCAGGAAAAAATACAAATAAGAGGCTGAGCACTTGTGATCGCGTGCTTTGCGGCGACCGCCGAGTCCCCGGTTCACGGAGTGGCTTCAGCGAAAAACAAAACAAAAATAAAAACACCCGCGCTGTCGTCAAGCGCTATTACGCATGTAAAAAGAAAAACTCCAGGGCTAATGGTAAAGATTAAAATACACCCTGCTTGGGTGAGGTCACCACGGTGGCATGCATTCTCTAGAAGCAAGCATGGATAATTGGTTGCTTGTCTACGAGTGTGCCACTCCTTCCCGAGACGACTTGCAGATCCCGACACCGCTGCCTCGAGTCGATGACGAAGAGCTGGTGGAAGTCTATGGTGCTGAAGATGACTGAATCCACCATTCTCCGCGAAGAAGACGACCTCTTCGATTGCATACAACGACGATAACTAATACCGCAACTATGTAAATAGACAATGATACTGAAACTTAACTATGCGTCCGACAATGCTTACCTACAAGAGCTTGCTATTCAAGTCCTGTGTACCAGTGCAAGCTTCCGTGATTTTTATTTTTGCAAAATTTTAAAAAGGTTTTTTCCGGGGCCCTAAAAAAGTTGGTAGAACATAAATGGGGCGAGAGCTACTGAGCACTTTTTGAGCCTGACTGTAACCTTGGTCACTTTTATTCCCACAGGGAATACAGAAGATTTTATTGAAATAATAATAATATGGCAACAAGGTAGGGCAAAAATGTCAGCAACAAATTTCAGTGGTTTATTTAGGTGTTCCTTCCTCATCGATTTGCAATTGTTTTCGACGGCACGAAATTAGTAAAATTTGGCGATGCATGCGTGGGAGTAAGAAATGTTCAGTTGGTTTAATTTGAAATCACAGAACAGAAATGTTTTAGCAGTTTGTTGGATGCTCAGGAAAGAAGTTTTTGAAGCAGTATATGAATGACACATATGATTTTGGGGATCCCTAAAATTAAAAAAAAATGCCGTTCGTTAGGTTTCTCTGTCGAATATATCATTTATTGTCCAGAAAATAGGCACTAAATTGGATTTGGTTCCAGTAAATATTTTCGAGTAATAGTCCCGTTTTTCTTCAAAATCATTGTTTTTTTATTCTTAAACTGCTTGAGCACATTACAGTTTGTGGATACCAGAAGACTCAGACACATGGAGTTTTTCTTTCAATCGGTTTTCAAATGCTAGCGAAACCCACTGATGCCTGATTTCTTAAGACGATACCTTATTATTAATAAAAATAGCATAAAGCCCCTAAGCCCCTTCAATGTTTAAATGAAAGCATCATAATACGGCTAAAATAAAGGACAGCCTATTGTCTCACCATGGTGATTCACTCATCAATTACCTGAAGGGGTGAATTTGGTGTGACAAACTCCACGAACGCTTACAGATCTGCTCTGAACCGAGAAAATATGATACTTTTATTAAAATCAAAATAAAAAGAATTGATTGTTAGAGTTCAATGCATTGTACCCGAAGATTTTAGCATGACTTCAATGTGACAATAGACAAATCAATAATGTTTATCGAAGAGCACGTGGCACTTCTTTGAAATGTCAGGGTGATGAGGCATGTATTATTGCCTTTGATGGACACAAAATGTTTCTAATAAATAGGTGCCCACTTGCTTACAGTAATTTTAAATACCCCGTAAAGCCACAAAGTATAAATATGTTTGAGCCAGAGTTTTAAGAAAGACAAGTGAAATTTAAAAATGGGAACTGTCACGGTTTCCCTCTGACGGCCTGAAAGTATAGAAGAAGAGTTTTATCTATTACAAATGCGCCCTAAAATCATCGGTATTCGCCTAAAATTCTGAAATAATCGTATAATTTAAAGATAGCTCATTATAAATAGCTACACATAAAGACATAGTTTGAAAAACAGATGCGTTAGGGTGACATTTGAGGAAGTGGAGTTCATGAAGACAGCACGTTTCTGTAAATAAAAAGAAGCAATCGAACGGCCTTGCAAGGACGAAAATTCTTCGATTAAATCGTGATGACTCTCCGTTGAATGAACATCAAACAGTGGAGCCTTTTAAAGACAGTGCATGCATTGGAGGCGTTATCAGTGCGTCAGCAGCGTTCGTAGTTGACGGGTTAACAGGAGCCGAAGCTTTACCTCGCGCTTGTCGTGTCGTCTTTCTTGTGTCCGTCTCTTTAGCGCTCAAACCATGTAGTCAAGTGGTCATCAAGTATCCTAGCAACAAGTTTCTCAGTATAAAACCACAACAGGAATACCGAAAAAACCTAGCAAAAAAAATTCCTGTCGTACGACAAATACATTCTTGTGACAACTAAAGTCCTGGTTTACGACACAGCCACCTATTGTTTCGACACACATTTTTGTCGTAACGACAAAGTCAATTTTCTCTACGACAAACATTCTTGTAGTCACAACAGAACTGCCATTTACTCTATAACATTCAAACCATGTGCAACTACTGATGGGGCATCAAGATCAAGACAGGAATTTCGCTTAAGGACAGGAAAACCACACACGACAGAACCCCAGAATCACGACACGAAACACGGCAAGACGACAGTACGACACGCGAAGACACGAGAAACTGCAGAATTTTTTTTTGTGTTTTTCGACGGGGTTTTCATCTATGCTGTAGCAAATGCCGTAATCGAAAGCGTCGAATTTTTAAAATTCTGTGGCTTTTCAAATATTGTTTTTGAGATGAAACAAATATGGTTTGGGACAAAACAACGCGGAAATACATTCATGTTAGCATTAAATCGTAGAATGAATAAACTTCGGATTGATTTTTCTACTTACACATTGTAGCCAGGGCATCAACGACTTTGTCTTGGGGCGCTCCCACATTTTCAAGTGAGGCCTGAAATGCAGGAAATGTGAGAAAAAGCCATAAAAGAATGACAACCTTTACAACTATACCGGATTTTGTTACTAGAAAATTTATTTCTGACTCAGTTAGACAAATGAGCGCGTCATGTTTTTGACTGCAACTTTACCCAGTTCAACTCAGCATGAATGTTAAAAAGACGAAACCTACTTAACAAAAAAAAAAAATAAGAAAACAGAAAACAGTTCAGCTGCGTATATATACTCACGAATTCTCCAGCAGGAACCCAAAATATGCGTTGAAAACAAATATGGGAAAAGTGCAGTAAACAGAAAGAATAAACTGAGAAAACGCCGAAACGTACCTTTAACCTTACAAGAAAATGCTGCACTTACCACCTTCTGCGTTCCTACTTCTGTCACAGCGATTGTTAAAAACAACGGTACAGAGCAAGGCGCCAGTACTCGGCTGCCGCCTTCAAAAAAGACTATGCCACTAGGAGTGCCGAAGACATGCCACAGCGAAAATACCGCAAACGATAGTAACATCGCCCGAACTCGACCGACGGGGCGCCCATCGACGACGACGCCCGACCGACGGCGCCCGACCGACGGCGCCCGATGTCTAGCGTGCAGAACTCAAATCTGAGTTTCGCTTCAGATGCGGTCTTTCTGTTGGCGTTCCTTTAAACGATTGTTTCCGTCTTTCAGAACCGGCGTCTGATCGGCGGAAAAAACTGCTCGGCTTCGCGACGGCGCGTCGGCGCGTCTCGCTTAACACACGACCAGGTGCGCGGTCAATACGTGCAATGCGAAAGGGCAAGGTTAGGCTTGCTGGTGTTTTTTCGCCTTTACCGTTTTGTTTTCTCCTCCACAGTTTTAAATGTGTTTTCGGTCTTAGCCAAAAACAACCGTCGGGACTTTGCAACACATGTGAGAATTTGCAAAAGGTATCGCTTCAGCCAAGTGCTCTCAGGAGGAAACGGTATTTTGTAATCTGTACCGCCCCCCGTCGTTTCAGGCTCTGCGGCAAAACGATCAAAAAGAACAGCCCCGAAACATATTGAAGTGCCAGGATGTCTCTTTCACCGGCAGACATAACTTAATTCTTCCGTACCAGGTATATATTGGAACCAAATGTATTACGCTTCATCCTATACATACGTAGTAGGTTGCTCAAAGGAGGCCTGTGCTGAATTAATCGCAATGACTTCATTTGCGCTAATGTTTCGGGTACTTTTCGAAACTTACGCTATTCCTCTTGTAGCGCCCGAGTGCTGCTTTTCGAGGGCCGCCAGCACGAAAGCTGTGGGGCGACGCCCTCCCTTACGGGGCAGCGGCGTCCAACCCCGTAGCGAGTAGCGAAGGGGTGGTCGGAGTAGGGGTGACGTCAGGATCGACGAGTGGCTACGTCCGGGCGCAGTGCACACACTGTGTGTGTTGCAGGCATTCAACAAAGTCTTTCTACCTTCCTTCCTTGTAACGCTCGAAAACTAGATTATCGATAATACGGCCTACCAGATATCGAGTTCGCGTTATTTATGTGGTCGTCGTTTCCTAAATAATGACTACCAAGATTAGATAAATTCAAAACAGAGCTGCAGGCTTAATTTCATGCAGACACAAGCAATCTTAAAGTTCCGACCAACATATCTCGTTGGGTAACTAGTTTGACTCACCAATATGATGAAACACGTTTTATATAACCGCCCATCAACTCACAATTAGGTTAAGATTTCATATTTCTGATGATACTGTCTCAGAATTCAAGCACGACACATTCCGTCACCTAACGTGTGCTGACGTTTTTAATGCGAAATCTTTCTTGGTTGCACCAATAGCGTCCTACCAAAAAACTAACGCATTTCCCCATAGACTGCTCGGGCGACTGAAACGCTCTTATACTACCTCCGGACATACGGCGCATGCGCGAGTCCAGGTTTGCATTGTGTCAAAACCGCTACTTGAATATCGGGAAAACCGAATGGCTTGAGATAACACAATACACACATCTACAATAAAGAAGGAGTGCAATAGTATACCTTTATCTTATAAACCATGTATCGGTATACATTTAGATTGTTCTTAGACGGGCTTACGTAGTGCGCGAAAAATCGTTCGAGCTTCGGCTTCGGCTTTGGCTTCGTTCTTCGTTTGCGACGTGAGTCTATGGAGGTTTGACGATCGATTGGACGCACTTTCAGCGATGGTTGGACGCATTTTTAGCTCTCGCGCTGCTCTCAACATTCTTCGGGAAGGGATGGTAACATTTTCCCAGAATATTGTATGAAAGTTCGTCACTTTTGTTTTTACGTCAGTGGCTTCGTGTGACGCATAGTTATGCATTTGGAGTGTTTATCCTTTAAAGCTTGCTGTATGAGGGTGAACCTGCATCATGCTGATTTTCTCTTTCGCAGAATGGAGTACTTGTACTTTTGTGGTTCTTGTTGCGTAGATTAGATAGGAATCTACCATCGACCTTGGTTTAATTACTTGCATTGTTCATAATTTTCGCGCGTTGCTTTCGTCATTATTTTAGTAACGTTCTTACGCAACCAATTCTAGGGCCTCTAAAGCAGTTTTGAGAAAACATAAACAAACAAACAGATAAATAAATATATAAATAAAGAAAATTTTTTTCTAGGGTGCTTCTCTTGGGTTTTGCTTTGAGTTTTTCATAACTCAGGCAGCCGAAATGCGATGAGACGCTGTCGACGTTGCCCGCTAATTCTGCTCAGCCCCGTGCCAGGCTACAACTCCGTGTCTCGGATGGACGACTTCTCTTGAAAACACTTTTAGGGCCCTTTTAGGGGCTTTTTGGGGGCAGGGAAGAACGACGTCAAGCTTCTCCCATATGTGCAAAAAATACAGAAATACCTCATTGGCGTGTAGGACAGTGACGTAGGTGGGATTTGAGCGAGTTTAGGAAGTGGGAAATTAGAGTATCCTTTGTCTGATCCAATAACATCCGAAGTCGCTCCGTTGTTTCTGTGTGGAAGGCATGTTGTGACCCAGTTTTAAGGTATCAGGCGAAATAATTGAAAAAAAAAGAAATGGTGACTGACACAGATTAGTGGTCTACATCATGAAGGAAACTTTTTAGGTCTTTGGAAACTCTACAACGTGTCTTATTTTAATATATTGGCTTTATTTTAATGTTTTAATAAATGTGGGTCTCACGCTGGCACTCACAACTCGAATTAAGGTGGGTGAGGAAGCACGAATTTTGGTAGTCGTGTAGGGTTAGGCTTTGATCTGTGGAATGAGGCAAAATAAGGAGATTGGATAAATGCTGGATCAATAGAGATGAAATAGCTAAGAAATATTCGCTTTCATTGGGTGTCCCTTGGTGCAAAATTTAGCCATATGGAAACTTGAGGGACGATGTTACCTGTTGAGGTTCATTGCACACGCAATATAATGAGAAAAATTGCGTCAAGTTTTTAAACTAATCTTTACTAGGAAAAAAGTGAGATATTTGCGCTTGAAGAACCTAAACAAAAAGCGATCCTGAGAAAATCAACAAAAATAGTTTAAACGAGTGGAGCGTTTAAATAGGATTATGTAAACATGTCGTTTAAATATGACGTTTTAATATGGTGAGTGGAGCGTTTAATATGATGATGACGATGATCAGGAGAGGTCAAATGCCCCATACATGTAGCTAATTCATCCTAGGGTATTGCGCTTCTCTGATCTCGCTTTTTCTGCACGTGATCTTCTTGTTTTTATGGACAGCTTTTTCGTATCACTGGTCTGCCGGCATGCCTCTGCGATGCGCTGCTTATCCCTTGTAAGTGAAACACTTGTAGTGCACATGCAAGGTTCTGTGGCAACTTGGTGCAAAATAACGTGTGTGCCGCTGCTGTCATTGTTAAAAAGACTCGCAGTGTCATACGAAAAACATTGCCAATCGGAAGGGTTTAAGTTTCGGTGTCGGTTTCGTAAACACCAGAAGAGTTTCAGTTGGTTAAAATTTAATGGTTTTCATTTACGAAAAGTAGGGAAAACGCCGTTAAAAATACGAGAAATAATTATGTTGCATTACTAAATTTTTATGTAACCCCCTCGTGTTGTATTTCTTGCGTCGTCTTCGTTTTCTTTTCACTCATTGACACATACAAAAACGTCCAAATGGCAGTTCTTCTAAGCGACATTTTCATGTGACAGCACTCCTAATTTAAGAGGAAGGACTGCAAAGCAGACCATCCTGGTTTGTCACGGAGGGCTGCCACTTTCTGTTTCGGCTGCGTAGACGCCGGGTAGTTTTTGTTTTTATGTATATTTAAAAAAAAAACTGCGTAGGAAAATACTGTTCTCAACAAAATGTCTTCCAGTTCCACATGAAACAAATTATGTCAAAAATTAAAGCTGTTCCACTCCACGTGAAAGCTGACGGAAGTGCAGAGAAAGGGATGCGTCATAATGGGCTGTAGCGCCGTTATACACACACTGCTACCACCCAAATCAATTCAAATTTCCCGCCTCCGTAGTGCTTGCGCGCCCCCTTGGCGCTACTGGGAGTTCTGTTCTTTATGGGCTTGCTTTTCCTCCAGCACGTGCCGGCGTGCACTGCCACACTTTTTCACTTACTATGGCAAAAACCAACCCAACTAGCGTTCCGAACTAAATCACCGCCGGTGCTCCCGGTTAATTACATATATTTTGCGTCAAATGTACCGGCAGTTTTTTTTTTGCGCTTAACAATGGGGAGATATATGACAGGCGCCAGCGTTTCACGGGCTTCCAACGGTTATGACAAGGTTTTCGAAGCCTCTGCGGGACGCCCGACGAAGGAACCCCGGGGTCTATTTAGGTCCGTTATCACGCGGCGCCGCCTGATTCCGGCAGTTGTTTGATAGCGACAGTTACAGCGAGCAACGACAAGGCGAGCCACTTAAGTGATCTTCACTTAAAAATTTGAAAAAAAATGCGACTTTGACTTCGTCTCACCACATGGCAGAAGCAGTACGACGTGGTCTGCAGTAAGATATGCTCGACAATGTGCAATCCGTTGTGTTTTGGCGATCTAGTTTAATCTATTGGCAGGTATACGTGCTGGGGCACATCACTACCTTAGGCTGCTCTGTTTATTGCAATCCCTGAAAAGGCATTCTAAAAAGTTAAGCGATAAACAGAAAAGAAAAGGTTTGTATATTAACGAAGAAAACCGGGACGGAGATATGTGTGTGCATGTTAATAATAATTTGCAATCATGAGTTGCTTGGAAGGGAAAGGTAATGTTTATGTGTGCACTCAATAGCTGCTTTGTTTGTAGTTCTCTGTTCATTTGAATTTATTTCGGCGTTTTGAACAGAGCGTCAGCCGAAGTCGTCTTGGTGGGTCGCCGCCACGGTAGCGGTGTTAAAATGAGACCTTAACAACTAGCGCGGCTTTCCTCGTTACTGAAATTCATTTCTGTTAAAGAGTAACGAATAAGCGCGACATGTTCATGCCTGTCGTGTTACGTCAGGTCAAGTTAACACGAACGGTAGAATGAAAAAAAAAATCTACTTCACACACACAGAAAAGAACCACAGGAAACCCGTTCAGCTGATAGAAATCGAAAACATGCGTTAAAAACAAATTCATATAACAGTACGGTAATAGGAAGAATAAACTGAGGAAACGGGGAACCGTACCTTTAACCCAACAAAAAACGCCGCACTTACCAGCTTCTGCATTCCCAGTTTTTGAGCCACGGCTGTCATTAGAAACAACAATATGATGCACTGTGCCAGTACTCGGTTGCAACCTCCCATCATGTCCGTGCCACTCGAGTTGCTGAAGACACACCACGCGCCAAGAACACTGGAAACGCTCTAATATCGCCCAAACTGTACCGGCAGCGCGCTCAGCTGCGGTGTCACGTGTGCGCGCAAAGCTGGAAGCAGGTTTTTTCTTTGTTTTTCTAAGAGGAGGCCTCTCTCTCCGTGTTACTCTCAACCATTGTTCCCGCCTCCCAGAACCCGCGCCTGATCGTCGCAAATGTCCACATGTGCGACGGCGCATCGGCACATCACTCGCCCGGTGCATTCTCAATGAATGCAAGGCGAAGGTCAGGGTTATGCATGCGCGTGTTTCAGCCTTAGCGTTTTGTTCTCCACCTTTTCAGTTTTACGTTGGCTTCGCCCACGGCCGAAAACAAAAACAACTATGTAGACGTATAAGCAGATGCGAGAATTTGCAAAGGATACCGCTCGAACCAAGTGCTTGCGGTGAGAAGAGTTATTTTGTCAGGTGCAACGACCTCCGGCGTAGTAGGGTCTGCGGGCAGACGTTCCTTTAGGGTTGGAATCACAGCGCAAATATCTCAGCAAAGACGCGAGAGAAAATACAAAACAGTGGAAACAAGCTTTTCAATTCATAGGGAAGCGTTTTTTTTCTAAGATGGTCGATGCCTTCGTTATGCTCACTGCATTTAAAAACAAATTACATAATAGTTCTTTTCGCAGGTAGGAATGACTATACGAATGTGAAATTCCTTCAGTTGATTACGTTACTAAAGGCTTAAATCACCGGTTTTGAACACAGGTTCGTTAATTAGGCAGTGGTTAATTTGGCGGTAATAATTGCAGGTGCCTCGCTGTGGACAACCCCGTATACTGCAGTACACTTGTCGTAGCACAACTTGGATTTGTCACACCACACGTATTTTGTCAAATATATGATCCCTCAGTACCGGCCGCAGTAGCTCTGACGGTAAGAGTTTTTGGAATAGCCTACCGACCACGAGGTCGTCGGGGTGGCTCGCTGTCATGGCGGCTGGTTCCTGACGGAGGCGCACAATTAACTAATACCTGTGTGTACCTTAGAGCGGGTAAATTTCTTCACGTGATCAAATGAAATCGCAGCACTCTACCGCAGTGCGCCTGAGAAGTAATGTGAAACAGCGGTGCATGAAATTCCAATTTTAGTGAACACTTGCAATGAATATTAAACTAATGCGAAGCTCGCTATTGCTCACTCATGGTGTATGTCGCGTCAAAAATGCACTGCAGGGAAGCCAACTTCCGCTAACGATGACGGGGATCGTGGAAGCTTCCAGTGGTCGGAATGAAACCTGGGCCCCTCGCGCTATAAAGACGACGTGTCTATCTGAATGCGCAATTCCGACACGGTCGAAGCAGTTTGAATTTGGAGAGGGGGGGGGGTGCGGACGTTGCAAATTAGAAAAATCATGCTCCTCTCCTTCTAACGACGGCTATGGTTAAACGCGAAGTTTTTTTTTTGTTTTTGAGAAATCAAGTGGCGAAGTGTCAAAGTAGAAGCCACTGTTACCAAAAGTCCAGACTGTGTGCGAGTCAACGCCAACCTGAACGAGTCAAAGTCCAAAGCATCTGCGAGTCAAAGTTCAAGCTCAGATGACCGCCACGGAATCCCTAACGAGAAAGTTTTGCGTTCAACCATCGTCGTCGTTAGACAGAGGGGTCTATGATATCTTTTTGTTACGCAATTCGGCAAGTACATGTGCACGCACTGAGCAAGAGTTGGGGGAAGGGACCCTTTGTAATTTTTTGAGAGACTGTGACATACCAGGTAATTACGGAGTGCTGTAGGCTGTCCTGTAAACCCTACTCTTGACCCCACAAATCACTACCGAGGGATCAGGAAAGATTATTGCTTTCCCTGCAGGTCGACACCTTCCAACATCCCACCAGACTTCACTTCTTCGACCGGACACACTTTTCCCCATTTTGCCTCTTCTGTGAAGAGCCTGGGACTCTCAGACACATAGTGGGCGGCTGCAACCAGTCTACCCTAGACCTCCCTAACATCCACCTTTCCATGGAGCTTTGGGGGAGAGGCTTGGCCAGCTCCGGCCTCGAAGATCAGCTGCGCCTGATCGAAAGGGCTGTCGAGGTGTCCCAAGCTGAAGGCATCCCTCTCCGAAGCATTCCCCCCTCCATTTTGCAGAAGAGGACAAAAAGTGTTAGCAGCCAGGTACACTCAGAAGCATTGTGGTAGATAGTAGGAAAAACAAGCACATACTACCCCTTCCCTGCACGCACCCACGCTAATGCGCAGTGGAGACAATGCTGTCCAGCCCCCGCCTCTCGGATTACCTCCTGCTCCCCAGGAAAGTGGTGTATGCGAAGAGGGCTCATGAATATTCGTAAAGGGGGAACCACTTCGACAAGAGCTCCCTAAATGCTCTCAATGAACATGTTTTGTCTCTGCCTTTGCCGAATAACATAGTTCGACTCGATTCGATTAGATGGTGCCAGACGACAAAACATAGTGTGTACATAGAGGAGGAGGTCCCGAAGTCAAATACTGCAGGGGGACCTCCTATAGAGCAAGCATCAACAAGTAAATGTTTTAACAAACAGTGGTTAGAGTATTACGTTGAAAAAGACAAAACGGTAATATTACAAAACTGAGATTGCATAATTACAGTAAAAAAGCAAACAAAATTAACTCAAATGGACTGAAGATCTGCGGGTAAGCTATTCTTGAAAGAACAAATATTTGAAGCACTTTTTGTCAAGGGAGGCAGACAGTTCCATTCGTAGGGAGCAGAAATATGCACAGCTTGTTTACCATATTTAGTTGAAGCTTTAGGAAGTAAACCATTGTTATGTAAGGCAAAACGAGTGCAGCTCTGACGTGGAAGCTGGTTAGCAGTGAAAATTTCGATAGGAAGGATTCCGCTGAAGAATTCGAATGCTTTCGATGCAAATGAATACTTCACCAAATTAGACACCTGACGAAATATTATGCGCACGAAGCAGCGGTAAAGAACTACAGCCGAAATGACCATGAGTACTGATCCGTATGGCTTGAGTTACCCCAAGCTTTCGTATAAATAAATAAATAAGGTGGCGCATGGGCTGAGACTAAAAGGATGATGTTGTACGTACCTGAACTAACGTATCTTTTAAAATGCCGGCACGGTTGTTGGACGGAAATGTGCATGTCGTTTTGAACATTATGCCAAACACTTGGTTTAGCTATGTGTCTGGCAAGAGACAGTTTCCTCCATCTGTACACGCATCCAGTATTCTAAATCCAGCGCAGGAAACGTTACGCAGAAGTCGTTAAGCAGAACATAGAAAAATGGAACCACGGAGCTTCACAGTGCCGGCCTACGGTTAAAATTATAAATTTCGTAGACAGAACTTTCTCTAAGGCACGCTTTAAAGGAGCACTGACATGAAAATTTTATGTTACACTTTTATTGCTTTTATCTATGCTTAATGGTCTGGCGAACCTGAAACAGCACTTCAAATACTTCAGCGCGCGATAGTTAATTACATTGAGCGGTCTGAAAATCGTTTGTTTCAAATTCCCGCGCTTTGATTCCGAACGGCGCATATCACAGACTCCCTGCCTGACCTCGGCGCTTCGTGCGGACGACACCGGAGCCCGCTTGAGAGGGTGCTGCGCCCGCTCGCCGCTCGTGGGGCCGCACGCGTGAAGTGACGTCACGAGTTTTTGACGAGCGCTGTCGCGTCACTTCTTTTTCGTCTCCTGGAGTGATGTCACGCTGATGTCCATTTGCTGAGTGCCGCTCCGCGCGCTGCTCCGTCGGCGCGATAAATGAGATCCAATTGAACTATGTTCTTCGCGTCGCTGGCCGCTCATATTTCAGCCAGGGTATTCTGTTGAGTGAAGGAAGCGAACTGTGCAATAATATTACGCCGAAAATTGGCGTCAGTGCTCCTTTAAGCGATGGGACAGAAACACCGAAATATCGCTACGCTGCAAGAAAAAGCCCCAGAGCGTCGAGTGTAAAACAATACATGCACATATGTACCTCAAAGTATGATTGCAGTGGATATATCTGATATTTGTAAGTAAATTCTGAAGCGATGTCTGAAGAGAAGTCTGAAGCACAGCAGCCACCTCTGCCACCTCAAAGTGAGAGCGACAGGGGAAGCGTGAAGGGACAGGTGCGCAACGAAGCCTGGACGTGTTAGTATGCCACGGAACAATGACGCGGCATGCTACAATAACATTAGGAGTGGATAAGATGGATCACAAGGCGGGCGCTACATTGTGGAGTGACACACGAGAACATTATGAAAAGGTGAACTTGAGACGTGAGGGGCTCGCCTCTGTAGTGCCCGTGCTCCACCCGATGAGCTGATCCAAGCGCCGTGTCGTCACGCGAAAGGCATGGCGAAAGACGCTCACCGAACGCAGCTGCAAAGTGATGCACAGATGGCCGTCTCCAGTAATCGGCTTCTCGCATGCAGCGCTGCGGTATGTTCGAGCATTGCTGGCCTGATTTCTGCCCTTTTGCGGCGGCCGCTGTGTGTTCTGAGCCGTCTTTTCAACTATTAAAGACGATAGTCTTCCTTGGGCTAATTTAAATCGGAAATTTTGGGTCTGTCTGTGTACATGTCTGTCTGCCTGTCTCTCGTTGACTCGATTGAGCCACCCGGCCAAAGTCAAGCAAAATCTGCGCGGTAGTCTTTTATATTCACATCGAAATCTTAACGCCTTAGTCCGTTGTCACTGTTTTATTCGCCCGGTCACTGTTTCATTCGTTGTCACTGTTTCACTGGGGTCGTCCGGAATTCGTTAATTCATTCATTTTGCATTTTCGTAACAACAACAACAGAAAATGCAGGAAGGAGGGCAAAAAGCTGGTCGAAGCCAGCTTGACAGGGACCCAACTCCCTTTACAAAGCAGTGGGGCACATAGCGAACACTTCCGGCATTTCTTATTTGCAGGTAAAAAAGATACACCAAGCAAAAAAATAATAAAAATTGGATTGGAAAAAAGAGTTTTTTTTAACATTCTTTTCACGTTCAGAGAAAAAAATCATGACACTGGACATTTGCAGAGCAATGTAAAGAAGGATAAACGAAAAAAAGACTATCATGTAGTGCATAGTTACAACTTTGTAGGATTTATCTTCGGGGAAAAAAGTGCAGGATTCTACAGCACAAAGAATATAGGAAAAAAGGACTGCAACACATTGGGATCACGTTACAGACGCACAATGGCAGATACAAATGTAACGTTGCACAGTAATTCAAAGAAAGGAAGAAAAAAAAAACGCTATTTACAAATGCTTGTGAAGGTGATAAAGTTTAAGTTGAGTAGGTGTAATGGTACGTAAATTAATTCCTTTGGAGGCGAATTTACCCGTGTTACCCATTTCCCCCTGTGGCGCCTCTGGCCTCGAGGGTAAAATAAAAAATTCCCCGCATTTCGCCGAGGGGAAGAATGTGAAAGTGCGAATGCACGAGTTGAATTTGCGCGGTTCGGTAATGTTCGCGAAAGAGAGATCACACACACACACACACACACAACTACAAAGAAAGAAAGATGCATTTATTCACAGACACCTATTTGTGTTGTCGTTGTACTTGATTGCTAGAGCGGATCGCAGCTTTGAAATTTCGTGTCAGTACTCCTTTAAGCAGGTGCATTAGCCCTTCTCACGCCCGATTCTTGGCCAATCCCCCACGTGGGTATGTGCCATGTCAGCGGCCAGGCAGCGCGCGCCCATCTCCCCCCGTTGCCAAGGAAGACGAGGAGATTCCTCGCCAATCCCCCACGTGGGTATGTGCCATGTCAGCTCGCACGAGCGCGGACATCGCCGGTGGACGCAGGTTCAGGGTCGCTTAAGAAGTGCATTCGCACTTAATAAAATGAAAGGAAATTTAGTCCTTGTAACTCTCTTTTCCCCTTCTGTCAGGTATTGGGTGTCCCATTCCTTCGAAGTATATGTTTTCGCCGAATTGAGAAAAATCAGTTGTCAGTAAGCCGTCTTCATATCAAAGTGATGTTTTAAAGCAAAGCTTTCTACGTCTACCAACCAACAGTTCGTTCGTGGCGTGTGGGAGAAGAAATTCTCAACGTGGCTGGGGAGGCTGAGGGCGCTTTTCACTCACGGAGAATAGAGTGCCTCGATGCGCGACAAGGCACCCTAACGGAGAACAGCGTAGATGGAGCGGCGATAGGGCGCTAGACAGATTTAGTTGGGCGCGCGCTCCGGACGAGAGTACGCCACGGCGGGGCGGGTCGCGACTGCGCATGCGTAGTACGCTACGTAAACGCCCCGACGATGCGGTGCTACGCACGCAACGGCTGGAGCGTATGCTCCGGGGCGCTTGCAGGACGCTGCGGACCTGCTGGAAAGCAGCTTGTTTCCAAAATGGCTGCTGCCTATGCGATGTCGGCGGCTGGAGGCGAGCGATCCGGCTCCTGAAAACGCGGACCGTCGCGTGTGTTTCGCATTGTGCGACAGCGTTTCAGTTCCAACAGTCATACCGGCTAGAAATGAACGACCAAGAACAACGCGGATGGCTCCTGAAGCGGGTGGCGGTGTTTGTGTGCGTGTCGTGGTGATGGAATGCGAGCAGTGTTGGTTGCGGATCGACCGCCTCCATTTCGGTAATTCAAGAATTTTCGCCTGCGCCGTCGTCGCAACCTCGGGTGCGAGCCGAGAACGTTGCGCTACCCGTGTGAGACGTGAAGGATGTGTAGTTGTACTCCACAAACAAGAGGAAGTATGCATTGTATATTTTGTTGAGTTGCTACAACCGGGTAATGTGTACCGCTAAAGCGCCTTGCCAGCCTACCCGCTGTTTCATTTTGCGCGTCGCATTAGCGCCGCATGCCATGCTCAGTTGTATTTGTCGCATGGGCCTGCCATATTTCAGAGCTGAATAAAGTGAGTATCCCGAGCACTGCGTGTTGCTTCGAAACTATGGCGTTGCGCGGTCGAGCAAAACAATCGCGACTTGTGTGTCGTATTTTTCCCTAAAACTGAATCAAGGTAAGGGGGTCTTTTTTATCATACTTGTAAGATTTTTGCAATCAAAACCAGCCTTAACGCATTGAAAAAAAAAAAAAAAGAAAATGCCGTCCAGCTACAACTTGCCTTGGTTAGCTAGTTAAAAAGGGTCAAATTTGGTACTTCGCGTTGGGTTTAACAGATGGCGCCGCAAGCGTTAGCGCACGCTACGAAAAACGCTGTACTAAAACTATCCATCGGCGCGTCGCGATGAGCGTACGCTCCGCTCTGCGCCCAGCAATACGCTAACGACAGAAACGCCTAACTAAACCTGTATTTCGGCGGTCCCCGTGCTCACCCCGGAGGACGTGCCGGCGGAACCCTTCCGTCGGGACAACCTCCTTGGTCGGGACCCTTCCGCCGCCTTTGTCGTCTGTCTGCTTTACCGACGGTGTTGGGCCCGTTTTGGCGCAGCTTCGCGTCTATTGCGCGCTTATTTCGCACGGCTCGATTAGCTTGTTCGACACCGCCTCCTGGGTAACCCGAACCCGACGGAGTTAAGTGGTCGTACGGCAAAGATACGTAAAGGAATGGTTTGCAGTGCGGAAAAACAAAATGTAGAGTCAACATACAGACATCTGGCTCCTAGAGAAACCCTAGCTGTTGCGCACTGCTTGCGACGAATGGGACTTCGTTTTCTAAATTGGTGAATACACATTCCGTTAACTTACATAAGAATTTAGTTGAAATCTGTATAAATGCGGATCACTAAGCTCACACGCCGGATTGTTTCGATGTCTGCGCTTGTGTTGCGTGGGGGTGTAGCCCCTAGCTGGCACATAACGATGGAGAGGTTCCGCTGTCTCACCCTTCACAACACGCTCCTCTCTGTCTTCTTTCCGCCGACTCACGGCCGTGCTACAGCGGTGGTGTCCGCCGCTCGAGCCAGGCCGTGGCCGATGCTGCCCCACGAATCCCAGGTGACGTCGCATGTGTATTTGTGGGGGGGGAGGGGATCGTTAGCAGCTTTGTTTTCCAACCACCTTCACAGCTTGGGTTGGAGCCAAAAAATACACAGCGCAATTTTCCTTTAACAGATGTTACACCAATAACCAAAAAAATCATTACTGCACACAAGCACCAGCTTTCTGCCCAACATAAACCGAATTTTGAGGTTTGAGGTTGCATAACAGTGGCAGACACATCCGCATCCGCCGTCTTTTCCAGATACGACTCTACCTTCGGTCGCTTCTCCGGCGGGGTGAACACGTGCTCTAACATAAACTCATGCAATGTGAAATCGTCGTCGTCGTCGCTGCCGCTGCTGCTGTCCGATGATGAGTTTGCGCTTGAATCTGTGGTGCCTTCATCATCTAAAAGTAGTAGCATCGTCCAGACGGCCGCGCTTGGCTGCTGCCGTACGCACTGAGCGACTATCGCGGCTGCTGGATTCCGCCACTTTTTCCTCCGCCACCCGGGGATAAAAGCAGAAATGACGTAAAAGAGGTCATGTGACTTCCTCGGCGTTCGCTGTTACTCCGCCGCTGGCGACGGAGCACCGAGAACTGCTCTCGGCTGCTCTCAGCGCCAAAAAAGTGCTCCTCCTCGACCAATGAAACACAACGCCCCTACTCCTGCTCGGCCACTGGAAGACGCCAGAACTCGCGAGAGCACGTTAGGAGCAGTTAGAAGTGCTCCTGTTCGCCCAATGGAAAGCGCTATTAATAGTTCGAGCACAAAATGACATGCAGCTTGAACACCACAGCGAAAGTGTGATGGTGTCATGCTTAAGTTTAAACCTTTTGTAGGAGCAGCGTAAGTAACTTCGTCGCCCATGTAGACTTATTTTTAATGAAAACCTACCGAGGCTCGTGATAGCATTGGTGTGGTTGGGAGAATGAGGGGACGAAATTTGTTTTTATGGCCTTCCATGGAAATATAGTGAGGTGCACGTCACAGAAAAAAAAATCTCCCCACGTGATTTGAACACGATGTGAACATGACGCCAACATTCATTATGCAGTGTGGTCGTTTCACAAAGCTTGCGTATTGTGTGCGGGCAAACAAAGTTCGTTATCGAAAAACATTGCTTCATATATTGGTCCGTGGGCACGTGCGCGCACACACACTTACAGGCGCATACATCCGTAAGCAAGCACACGCATACACGGAAACGCATGCAAGACCGCGCATGCGCATGCACAAATATTGAGTCCTGCCCTTTCTCGTTGTGGATTTTTCATTTTTTATCGAAACATACTCTAAAGGCAGGCAGCAGCAACCAGAAATTTCGTCCGTGCAGTAAACGGTAAATATTCTGAACTAATTCTTGCGTAACACCTGAAATTTCTGTGTTCGGTCAGAATGAATGTACCGCGAAGTTATTCATTTGGCTGGCAATCAATTCAATATTTTAATGTTTATTGCTATGCAGTGCACCTTTTGTGAATTGGTGTCTTTTCTCGCAGTTGTCGACGCATAACATGCCATCGCCTCAAGTGTGGCGATTTCCTGCTTCTCTCCAAATCGTGTTGCAGTGCTATCACACATGTATCTTTTCTATAGCAGAAGTGTTCTAACCCGTAGAAATGTATGCGTGAGGATGCCCTCGCCTCCTTTTTTTGTAAACACACACTTTGAAAAGACAGGATGTTGCGTTTGCAAGCATGTTTCTGTGATTATGTGTATCTGTTAAATTTTTCTTGAAATGGGATCAGGCACCTCTTTCGTGTTCCCGTTCCTTCGTATGTCTCGCTGCCCGTACGGGCCCACAGGCACATGCTAGGAATTTATGAACGCTTTTAGCCTGGGGGATCCCCAACAAAATTTGTTGGAAATAAAATGTCTTGACTTGTTTATGGGCAACTAGAACTTCTGGCGATTTTATTCCCATCCCCGACCACATACGGCGGAACGTGCGGGTCGACCCTGTCCGACGAGCATGCACCCGAAATTCAACGCAGGCAGAAGACGCGCTAGAGCCAAGGCACTAACGGACCTGCGGATATGCCTGCTGCAATGGAGCTGCGATCGCGGTGCTTAACTCGGAAGGCAACATGCGGGCGTCCACCAGCACTTGGAGCAAGCAAGCCGAGGAAGCAGAAGAAATAGCCATCGTCCTCTCCATCGTAGACCGAGGATGCCATACGATCCTCGGCTATTACTGACAGGTGTTGAGGAACTACGCCAAAGGAAGAATTGCTCCAACAACGGCAGGCATGCTGATCCGACAGGCAGATCGCGACAACAGGGTTAGAATCAAGTGGTTCCCGGCGCACGCAGGCGCAGCGTCGGAGAAGAATGTTAACCGCAACGAAACGGCACACGCCCGAGCCCGAGGACTAACCGACGGCGCCCAAGAAAACGGCCGCCCGCTGTGGTTCAGCGCTAGGGACGGGATCACCAGCTATAAAGAGTTGACCAAGGCCTTTCGGCTGGCCCGCAGACTTCTCCCGCCACCCTGCAAAGGGCTGAGCAGGTGACAGGCCATCCTGTTCAGGCAATTACAACCGAGAACGCTTCCGAGCCCAGCCCTCCTGCACAAAGTGTATACAGAATCACACCCCGACGACAAGTGCAGAGCAGGCCGCAGGGAGACGGCCACATTCGAGCACATGCTGGGACTGCTCCAAACATCCAAGAGAACTAACTCAGGACGTATACCGCTGCAGCTTGAGGAAGCAACGCGGAGTGACAACCAAGACACATAACTCGAGGCGGTCCTGAAGGTCGTCGAAGAACTGGCTAGGCAGGAACCTATCGAGCAGGGAACGGCAAGCGAGGATCCTCGCAGAGCACCCGCCCAGAAGACGACGTAGGCCACGTCGGAAGCGTGCGCGCGCGCTGTACTGCAGGCTTAATAAACGTTTTCCCAATCCAATGAATTGGAGATTTCATCTGTCCCAAAAAAGGATGTTAATTTGTCTTATTTCTATTTCTAGTTATCAAACTTGCAAGTTTGGAGTCAACTCAGATGCAGGAATTTCGCCTACGGTCTCGAAAGTGCTAGGAGGTGTAAGTTGAAGATAGGCAAGGGTAAATGAAGAAAATGCTTGCTCGAAGCATAAACTGCAATATACAAATAGAAAGGGCACGGATCTCCACTAACATTGAAACAAAAAGAAACTCGTTCAAATACATTGGGAGTGTTAGAATTTTATTAAAAAATACCACACCATGTAAAACGTCTTTGTCCATCCCCCTTTTACGTTCAAAGTTTGCCATTTCAACGTTTACAAAACAGGTCCTCTTGGGAGCGCCGCATTTGAGACCGCTTTCCTAGAATCACTATGGGCGCTTGTGTTTTTGATAAACCATTAAACTTTGACTTCATCGACTGATAAATGTGAATAAGTTGATTGATTGATTGGTTGAAATAGCTGTTGTCTCTTGGCGGAGGGTGCTTCTTGTCGTTGGGAGTAACTGTGTATACGAGCTACATTAGGCAATTTAAAATATGTGTAACATATCTTACTGATGACTGTAACGGCGTCTATTGAGAGCACAAGTTGTAATGAGCGTGTGCCTGTCAGGACAATACTATCAAAATTGAAGGTTATAAGAAATAGAGCAAATGATACGTGAACCATGCATCACGGACCTCTCTCTGCAGTTTATGGCACCAGCGTGTCCGGTGAAAAAATAATGCAATGTTATATTTTCAACAAGACAATCAATGTCAGTTTCGCATCTCTAACTAATCCTGATCGCTCGAGTTCCAGCAAATTTAGTGCAAAATTTTCTTGGAAGCCCAAGAGTGCGGCGCGGCTTCCAACACTTCCCAACTTTCTTACGTGGAGATTTTCTTTTTTGGGGTAATCAGGGTGTTTTACCCACACACGCGCCTCCTGCGACGCAGAACACAAGCCTTGTGTGGTTGTACCCCACTTTACGCAGACAGTCAGCGTCTGTTCCACATAACAGCTCCACCCGTAGGTGGCCACCTGCAAATACCGATCCCGACGGTACCACCGATTTAGCAGGAAAATGAACTGATCAGACTTCACGACATCGTAGACGTTTGTGATGCTTACAGTATAGCCCTCCTCGTTTTCGCCATTGCCCATGAGCGGTGGCATGATTTTTGTGCCGGCAAGACTATCAGGAAGGACGGGTCTGTACTCTACGACTGGTCTCTGAAGTTTCTGATCAGCAATCGTGCGCAGTAGTTCTAAGTAAGCGTGCGAGTCAGTGGCCACAAGTTCCAACTTTCGTAATATATGTCTCTTTTCCAGTCTCCATGGCATTTCGCTTGTGCTGGTAGTCCCGGCTGCAGCGGGGCTACTCGTCTCCAGCTCAGACATTTGCTTCAGGTGAGTGCAAAGCTGGCGTCGTTGAGACTCAAGTTTCTTGGCAAAGGTTTTCGACAGCTCCTCTACGGCTTCTGCAAGCTGATGGCTTGACCGCAGTTCGAGGTCGTGCAGTTTCTTTGCGATTGCATCAATCCGCATACATTGGCTCTTTACCTGTTCTGAAGTTTCGTTCATATCGAGGTGTTTCTTCAGGTCAGAGGCCATGGTGGCTTGTTGATATTGAAGTTCCCGGCCCAACGTCGCTGATAGCTCGCGTGTAGCTTGCGCGATCTGATCGCTTAGGCTGGGTTTGCTGTCACTCAGTGCCCTGGTCATTTCATCAATACGCCTGCCATGATTCATTACCTCTTCAGAAATCTCATTTATAGGGAAATTTTCCTTCAGGCTAGCGGAAAGTGCGCATTGTTGAGATTGAAGTTGTGTGGCAAACGTGGCGGAGGGCTGTCTTGTTGCTTGCGTGATCCTTTGCTCGCTTTCCTCGCAAGATACTCTGATAGCCCCAATCGCAGAGTCTGTGCTTCTTGCCGTTTCCAGAAGTTCGTTTATGGTGCTTTGAATTGCTGGTAACCGGTCCTCGTAAAAGTTGCTCAGGAGCGCCTTGAAGGCATCAATGCTGCTTCCGATATCGTCAGTGCCAAGCACCGCACCTTGAAGTATTGTTGCATCTCCAGTCGCGGAACCAATGACCGAGCCGTGGCAATCAGCTCTGTAGTCCCTCGGAAGCTCTTGCTGTAGTACAGTGCCACTGCATCGCTGGCATGTTACAGCGTGGAAAGTACACTCTTCCTCGTAGTGGGTAAGAACTGCGTGCAGTGTGCCTGCGAAAGTGCACCCGTGAGTCTCGTTCCAGCAGCAAGCCTTAAAAAAAGGTAGAATCGGAAAACAAATAAGTCTTTTTCATTGTGAAATTGGAAAGATCGAGGAAACTTTAGCCTGGTGCATGTCAGTTGGAGAATGGGTGTCGGCAGACACAATTATGGCAATAAATGATACTCGTTTAGAGGTAATGACAACTTAATTGATTGGCTAGAGAATTCCTACGACTAGTAAGACCGGACCACATCCACGTCGTGAATCAAGAAATAGAAAAATCCAGATTACAATAATCCTATGCATGGTATTAGGGTGTAATAAGGGAAGGTAATATATATTAAGGTGGTAAAGTATAATGAAGTATTACCAATGATTGTAACACAATTGAAAATAAAAATTAAGCGAAATTAGGGCAGATTAATGGGGAGCAAAAATTATTTGTATCACTGTAATCATCATCATAATCATGATCATCACATCATCAACCTATCTACGCCCACTCTAGGACAAAGTCCTCTCCCATGGATCTCCAATTATACCGGTACTATGCTAACTGCGACCAATTTATCCCCGCAAACTTCCTGATATCATATGCCCATCTAAGTTTCTGCCGCCCGCAGCCACGCTTGCAATCTCTACAGGGATCCGCTCTGTTACTCTTCATGACCACCGGTTATCTTGCCTTCGCATTACATGCCCTGCCCATGCTCATTTCTTCTTCTTAATTTCCGCTAATATGTTCTTAACACGCGTTTGTTCCCTTATCCACTCCGCTTTTTTCTTGTCCCTTAATGTTACACCGATCATCTTCTATTCCATTGCACGCTTAGTCGTTTTAAATTTAAGTTGAACCCTCTTATGAGCCTCCAAAATTCTGCCCCGTAGGTAAGTACGGGTAAGTGCACCGGTTATACACTTTCTTCTTCAGGGACAATGGTAGGCTGCAATTCATTATCTGAGAACGCGTTCCAAATGAACTCCACCCCATTCTTATTCTTCTAATTATCTCTGTCTCATGGTTGGTATCCGGGGTCACTACTTGGCCTAAGTAGATATATTCGCTTACCACTTCCACTGCCTCACCACCTATTTGAAACTGATGTACTGTCCCGACGTTGTTAAGCATTGCTTTAGTTTCCTGCATATTACTTTTTAAGACCACGATATCACTCTGCTTGTCCATTGCAGCAATCATGCTCTGCAATTCGACCCCAGGGTTACCTAGTAAGGTAAAGTCGTCAGCAAATCCGTGGTTACTGAGGTATATCCATTAACCCGTACACCCACCTGATCCCAAGCCAATGTTCTGAATACCTCTTTGAAACACGGTGTGAATAACACTGGAGAGATTGCGTCTCCTTGTCTGACGCCCTTTCTTAAGGGTAGTTTTCTGCCCTGCTTATGTAGGAAGACGGAAGCAGTGGACCAACTGTAGTTGTCAGCTAGTATTCTTACGTAAGGCTCGTTTAGATGTATTATGGTGGACCAAAATATAGAAAGCTGGACCTAGATGGATTATGTTGGGTTATGGTGGATTAAGGGAGATTTATGGCGGTAGAATGGTGTGGCTTCTTTGCCTACTGATGGACTTTGATGAAAATGGTACTCGTTATAATAGGGCGAAATGCTTTAGCCTTAAAAGCACGCGATCTTACTCAAGTGTCCCGAGAAATTGGTATATTGTGAGCAGAGGGATGCCATAAATATGTGGCTAAAATATGAAAAAAGGTACCTATTTGGCAAAATTATTGGTGGAAATCAGCGAAGTGAGCCGCGCTTGCGGAACCTGTGGCCAATCTGATTAACATTTTCCGGGACTATTTTATTTCTAAGGGAATCAATGCAACGAGTTTTTCGCATGGTACTACGTATTACACGTAATTTGTCACATGAAAGTACACGTGCGGTTTGCATCGAATTTACAATCCAAACTTAAAACACTGAACCTTCAAAATAAAATGGTTAAGCTTTAGGAACAAAAACACAAATTAGGTCTGTCACCGTGATGGGCTGCTGGTAAAAATAAGTGCGACCTATTTTAATACAACAAGGCAATATTTACCCTTAACTTGTTCGAGGCCGCCGCCTGCAAATGGAACCTCGGACACTCTTCTGCCGTGAATGGTTCCGCGTCGAATGGACACACGTCGTCGCCTTCGAGAACGCCATTGCTTGCGCACGATTCGCACAGAGCATGGGAACACGGGAGTAAGATTGTGGTCGGTGAAATCACGCGACACAGTCCGCATGTGAGGTGGTGCGGCACTGCTGTGGCAAACTTGGTCACTCGCCAGTTCACTCCGCTGACAAAGCCCCGCACTCGGTGGAGGTTTCCGTCGGGCATTCCGCCGTCTTCGCTTCTCAGCTAACGTGAACCACGTTGCCGCGCGAGCTGTGCTCTTCGTAAGAGGTCAGTGGGTGTGGAACGAGTTGGTTCTAGAGCTGGAGTTTTCAAACGGCGCTTTGTCGTTGGAATGATAACGGTCCGCTGTGTCCGCACTGACACTCCGCGCCAGCTATGTCCGCACAATACTCGATGTTCACGAGTCGAGAGCATTCCTTATCAGAGATAGGCACAAGATTTCCCATAAAAAGATTTTTAGCGCGATATTTCTCACTCGAGTGCAGCTCAAAGAGGCGTTTTCGATGCACGATATCATTTCCAGGCCGAATTACTGACATCGTGCCCGCTATTCCTCCATGCTACAGCTAGCGTTCTAAATGTCTGTGCTAGTGAGAACCGAGTTCGCCTTTGTCTCCAACTAACGTGTTCACCTAACTTTCTGTCCTTTCAAATCACCCAGGCCAGGAGAAAACTTGCCAATTTTTCGTCCCAGCTTTAGTGGAAAGGAAATATTTTGTCGAAAACTGCTGCGAAGCCGTTGGTTTTGTTACAGTTCTACCAGTGTCACGATTGGTGAAGTGACACCTCTAATAGCGGCTATTATCAGCAAACTGCCAAGCGCAGCCCCCGAACCTGTGTGTCGGGTAGCTCACCATGACGCATTTTTTTTTTGTTTCGTTGGGTGGGCAGAGTTTTCTGTTTTCTCCTGGAAGAGATAGCAGAGCTCGCCAGTTAGCAGAACCAACTAAATATGTATTGGCCCCGGGTGCAATACATTTAGAATTATGGCTACAATAGGACAGTTGTCAACACGTGTTGACAAACCCTCCTTCTACTCGGAGATACATGCTTTGTTAGCCTTGTTGCCTTTTATTTCCCTTCCCTTTCATCGTCATCGCCTGATCTACTTAGAAATAAATTCACTGGAAAAGAAAGGGGCCCTATTCTCCAAGCACTAAGTTCACCGTGAACTGTGAACTTACCGAAAGTACTTTCTGATTGGCTTTCAATTTGAGTCACTTGCTTCTGGTTGACAAAGCGGTTGTGCGTGCTTTGATTTTGACGTTTCGTGACGGTTACTGCCACCAGTTCGAAAGTTTACCTTATTTCTCTCAACTGAAAACGCATAATTCTTGCCCGGCAATGCAAAACTAGAATAAGTAAAGCGGACATGACAACGTAGGCCAGTTTGCTATTCAACATTAATACGGCTTGTATGTCACGCCCTCTCTGTGATTGGCTGAGAAGGCGTGATGTAATATAAACAGTTGGCGTGAATGCTTACGCCACACAACGGCAAATTCATCCTGCGTAAAAGTGTCGTGTGCTTATGCAACAGCTTGCAAATGGCGGCTGCTCTCACCGCCAAAAATGGAAAAAAAATTTCACCGAGCTTCGGTGCTGCGAAATCTCCGTGAATTTGCAACAGGCCCAGTTTCGCCCGACCTGCAATTTAAAAGTGTTTTTGAGCGAAAGGAATAATCGTTTTGACCGTTTCCAAGTTAGCGATAACGGCGCGGAAAAATAATGTCCAGTATTTTGTTTGTATGTTAGGCAATAAAATAGAATTATTTTGTCGTAACGGTAACCTAAGAGGGCAGCATGACCCCCTCCATTACGAAGAACCCAACGCATGGCATCTCCACACTCTTGCTACTGAGCTGCTGTGTCACATGATCGAATTAAAGAGAAAAATAAGAGAGAAAACTGACTGTTTTATTCATTACGGCGCTGATTCAGGTCGAGCTTGACGAATGAGGGAATCGGCGGCCTGGGTACGCTCCACCTTTATCCGCGTCATACAACCGATGGTCAAGGCCGTCTTTTTCTGTGATCACGCCATCAACTTGAAACATAGCAGCAGACGATAAGATGGTGGCGGTGACGGCCGGGAAAGTGATAACGCAACAAAGCTTGCACTGAAGCCGAGAGCTCAACGATGTCACTAAAAGAAACTGAAAGAAATAGACACGGGAAAAAAGTTTGTGTGATGTTCTTTAGCTCAACAGCCGCTTTTTGGTCGCTTTTATATCAACGTTACTTGATCGCCTTGTTGTGTTGACGCCACTCCGAACCTGCAGAAATGTGTTTCCCTTGCCAGCCTCAGCTGCCGTCCTAATTTTTATAATACATGCCAAGTGTTTTTATATATTTTTTGTGAATATTCTATACATTGGTTGTGATCTTTATGAGTGAAGCGTCATATCACACTGCATGTCGTCATAGCTACACGTGCATTACGTCACTGATTGCCTACATTGTGCTTAGGCAAAAAAACAAAACAAAACAAAACATGGGGAATTCACTGTGCATTTATGCAGTCTAGAATAGGACCCAAGTACTGGAATTGGTCGCGCATGGTCTGAGGTTAGTCCTCGGGGCTGGTAATGAGAGCCCTGACATTGCCAATATCTTCATGGGGCGTTGCAGTTAACAGAAGGTGCTTCCAAAGTTGGAAACAAGAGAATGCAGAGTTGGAAAACAGAGAATAATTTGAGGTGTAAAACGCTGTTCGTTCTGTGTTTCTTAGCGGCGTTTCTTTTCTTCGTGAAATTCTTTTCACCTAACAGGAACCGGAAATATCATTACAACTGTACATGTTTGGGATTTCTCCTTCCCAAGAACTCAAGCTAGCCCATTTATTTGCGCAATCCTCCCCTCTCGCTCCTCTCACGATAAAGACGGTGAAGTCCATTGAAGTGATCACGAGCAAGTAAATTAAATTTCCCCGGGTTCCACTGTTGACGCGACATCTTTGGAAACTTTGGTTACTGTTGGACGTGGAAGGTTGGTATGCTTCCACAAGGGATAGGCTTAGGCGCGACCTCTTTTTGTGTTTTTGGTTCAAACTATTATTTTTTAAAGCCTTTTTAATTTACTACCGCGTCAATGAAGCGCACATCTATATTCAGTTAGAGGAACACCATCTTGGGCGAGGTATCTATTAATGTTATGCCTCAACTATTCCAAAAGATTGCTTTTCGCTCAACAATGTTGACAATAATTAAGTGTTTTACAAGAAATAGTAGTTTGATTCCTTGAAATTGCCTTTTTTAGAGTAACTGGAGTAATTTATACACGCGTGTACCTCGGGGGATGCCGAAAAAAAGCCTTAGTTGGTTGTGCCCTCTTCAAGCAGACTCTTAGTCTCTGCTCTGAACAGTAGCGCCATCCGTAGGTGGCCATCTGCAAATAACCATCTCGACGGTACCATTGAGCAAAAAGGAAGATGAGCTTCTCAGATTTGACAACATCGTGAATGTTGGTAATACCTACAACATAACCTTCAGCTTCGCTTCGGCATTTCCCAATTAGCGGTGGCATGGCTACTGTGCGTGCATCACTGGCGGTGCTAGTGTGCACCCCGGAAATTATCCTCAGCTGAGAGAAAGCCGGCGTTGTTGAGACAAAAGCTGTTGCACAGCTTGCGTGACGCTCTGCTCGTTTTGCATGGAATCTCTGGAGATCGCTTCAATCTGGGTGTTGACGCTTCTGGCCTCAGCGAACACCTTGCTCATTTTGCTCTGAAGAGGTGCCACCAGGTCGGGCAAGGATTCCTGATGAGCGCCTTCAACTTGTTACTGCAACTTCCGATGTCCTCAGCGCTTACTACAGCACCACCAGGCAATCCTGGTTCTCCGGCTGCCGTCGCCATGGACGCGCCGTGGCACCGAGCCCTGTACTGGCGGGGTAGTTCTTTCTACCACACCAGTACAGTGGGATACATTGTGGGGTGTATGATGTGCAGGAAGGTAAGGTGGGGGTATGTGTTTGTCTGTAGTTGCCGCCAGGCTACAGCCTCTTTTCGGGTGAGCTTCTGGTGCGGTGGTGGGTAGGCACATCTGGCAAGGCGGTGGTGTTGCAGAAGTGTACGGTACTGCTGCTGGACAGGCTCTGGGTCACGGAGCGACTGGTGTGGTGCCCGGAGGGTGCATGCTCGGGCTGTAGCGTGTGCTCGCTCATTTCCGTCAAGCCCTGCGTGACCTGGCGTACACTGATCATAGCTCGGTTAAGGTTAGGGGTGAGGGTAGGGGACTGCTGGCACTTCCATACCATGTGGTACAGGGAGGCTGTTGGGGGCAGGATTTGCATTTGGCAGGGTATAGGTTGGGATACATGGCATGCAGAAGGGTGTCATGCTGGTAGGAGTCAGTCTGAAGTCGCTGGAAGGTAGTGGCTTCATTACGAGGGAGTTTCGGGTGGGGGAAGGGGTATTTGCGACGCTCGTAACTATAGAGGGCGAGTATTTCGGCGCATGACATTACAGTGGGGTGGGCTTAACTGTTGCTTCAGATGGGGGTTCGTAGCCCTCTTGGGAAACGGCCCGGTGTGAACTACCTCGGGCAGCGGTGTGTGACGCCTCGTTAACCCGATGTATTCGTGACCTGGAGACCAAACTATTTGCAGTTCTGGGAGTGGTTCTGCTTGTTGTGGAATTGTCAAGGTGGGGAGTGATATGCGTCAGTTTAGGTAGTTCCTCCAAGCGGCTTGGCAGCCAGTAATAATGGTTAAAAATTGTTCGCCTGTTGTGACGGCAAGGGCGTTGGCGACGTCTTCAGCTGTTTCGATGAAGTTGGTGAAAACAGTCCTTGCAGTAAGCTCAATTCCTTTGGTATTGCCACGCTGGCGATTTGGGCAGATTTGTGGGGGTATGGTGATGGTGATACGTCCGTATATAGGTGCATGCGTGGGAGGTTGTGGTGTTGAGGACCTGGAGCCGACGTGGTTTAAGGAGCACCAGTTTATCGACGATTTTCGATCGGGCGATACTGTACAGGAAGAAGATAGTACGAGTCTCGTTGCTCGTGAGGCAGTTTCTCGTACCTTCTTTAGTCTCGTCTTATCTTTTCAAACAGATCGGGCGATCCTGTACAGGAAGAAGATAGCACGAGTCTCGTTGCTCGTGAGGCAGTTGCTCGTACCTTCTTTAGTCTCGTCGTATCTTTTCAAACAGATCGGGCGATCCTGTACAGGAAGAAGATAGCACGAGTTTCGTTGCTCGTGAGGCAGTTGCTCGTACCTTCTTTAGTCTCGTCGTATCTTTTCAAACACATCGGGCGATCCTGTACAGGAAGAAGATAGCACGAGTTTCGTTGCTCGTGAGGCAGTTGCTCGTACCTTCTTTAGTCTCGTCGTATCTTTTCAAACAGATCGGGCGATCCTGTACAGGAAGAAGATAGCACGAGTTTCGTTGCTCGTGAGGCAGTTGCTCGTACCTTCTTTAGTCTCGTCGTATCTTTTCAAACACATCGGGCGATCCTGTACAGGAAGAAGATAGCACGAGTTTCGTTGCTCGTGAGGCAGTTTCTCGTACCTTCTTTAGTCTCGTCTTATCTTTTCAAACAGATCGGGCGATCCTGTACAGGAAGAAGATAGCACGAGTCTCGTTGCTCGTGAGGCAGTTGCTCGTACCTTCTTTAGTCTCGTCGTATCTTTTCAAACAGATCGGGCGATCCTGCACAGGAAGAAGATAGCACGAGTTTCGTTGCTCGTGAGGCAGTTGCTCGTACCTTCTTTAGTCTCGTCGTATCTTTTCAATCAGATCGGGCGATCCTGTACAGGAAGAAGATAGCACGAGTTTCGTTGCTCGTGAGGCAGTTGCTCGTACCTTCTTTAGTCTCGTATCTTTTCAAACACATCGGGCGATCCTGTACAGGAAGAAGATAGCACGAGTCTCGTTGCTCGTGAGGCAGTTGCTCGTACCTTCTTTAGTCTCGTCGTATCTTTTCAAACAGATCGGGCGATCCTGTACAGGAAGAAGATAGCACGAGTCTCGTTGCTCGTGAGGCAGTTGCTCGTACCTTCTTTAGTCTCGTCGTATCTTTTCAAACTGATCGGGCGATCCTGTACAGGAAGAAGATAGCACGAGTCTCGTTGCTAGTGAGGCAGTTGCTCGTACCTTCTTTAGTCTCGTCGTATCTTTTCAAACAGATCGGGCGATCCTGTACAGGAAGAAGATAGCACGAGTCTCGTTGCTAGTGAGGCAGTTGCTCGTACCTTCTTTAGTCTCGTCGTATCTTTTCAAACAGATCGGGCGATCCTGATCTGGTCGGGCGATCCTGATCGGGCGATCCTGATCCTGACAGTAGACTGGCACCCATGCCAAGTAAAAACAAGCCTTCTCTTTCCCGCTCACCTTTCATTCCGTACCTCTCCCGTCACGTTCCTCCCAAGATAACACGCTAGACGTTTGCTCAAGCCAGTTTAAATTTACGGCGTTCCACTGCTCTAAGTCGGGTGCCTCGATGCCAGCGCTGCCGTACGGCGGAGACGTGCGTGAATCGGGGCACCGTACTACAATGTTTCTAGAACCACGTTGCCCCACTTCCCGAGAGTTCAAAGCGGAGCGCGGAACCTATCTAGTGGAACCTTTCGTTGCTACTGCCTTTTGATTTTTGAAATGCCGGCAGGTAGCGCGGGCAACAGCAGGCGATCGGTTTCTCCAGTTAATGTAGTATTTCATTTCCTAACAAAAAATAAAGAATCCGTGAAATTTTAATGAAAAAACCGTGCAAATATCATTCATGTATTGATTATCTGCTTTATCCTTGCGTAGTGTGTTGTTCTTGTACAACAATGTTGAGAAGTATGAACACTAACACCGGGCGTAAACGTTCAGATTTGGCTGTGGGTATATAAGACTATTGCGCAATTTCTGGTTCACTTTGACCCGGTGGCTGAATCGAGTCACAGACAGACAGACAGAAAGACAGACATACAGACAAACCAAAATGTCTGCGTCTAAATAGCCAAAGCAATACTATCGTCTTTAATAATACCTCACCAAAGGTCTTGAAGAAACGTCTCTACGCATCACTGACAAAATGGCATAGCCGGGGTATCGCGTTGTTACGAGTCTGCTGAGGTGTGTGTTGACACGGCACGCACTTGCAGTAGTACTTCTCCAAAGAACACCAGTGATGTGAGAGGAGAACCACTTATAGAGCCAGACCGTGCAGCGTACGACTTCGAAAATACGGATCGGCCGGAAAACTTTTGAGCGTGCACTGGCTTGCCGTAGCGGATGTTGACTGCTGTGGTGTCTGATACTGCGAGCGTGTTTTTCCTCGTGTGTGTTTGCCCATTGCATCGAAGATTATAAATACTCCTTTTTCTCACGAGGAGCAAGTTCATGTTCGGGCCCTGCGGAGAACGTTTCTCTCTCCGTTCGAGCTGTCACGATGTAAGCACGCCAGTCTGATGCTTCCTGTATCAGCGTTGTTCTCTACTTGCCATGCATTAAAAATTCACGTTTAACGTTGTCTCTTCTTCATCGGAAACGACTTAAAGCCGGTCGCCTACCGCACCACCTCGAAATGACGGAGTCCCGTTCTAGTACCCCTTAGCTCATGTAACAGCAGTTTACAGTAATTGGAGTATCTAAGCAACACGGACTGATGGAAATCAGTGCCGAGAAAGGCACGGCAAAACAAGACGAAACAGCGCGCTAAGGGCGAAACACACGATCAGAAAAGGACGCGTATGCGCACGCGTTTCCCGGTTCGGGAACTGGTTTCGCTCCCGGAAGGCCTTCGCGTCGGTCGTCCCAAGCGCGTCCAACCTGTTAGATATTTTGGCGCGTCGTGTCGGATACCGGGTCGCTCGGACACGCATGTGTCTACCGCTTTACACACGGATAGCGCGCAGCTTCCTGCATAACAGCAGACCCAGCTGCAATCCCGCAGGGTGGAGATGTACTTTTACCACACATGCCCTTTCAGCTGCGAAGGTAGCTCTTCTGACTTCCTTCCTTCCTGCGAAGGTAGCTGTTCTTCATTTCCTTCCTTTCAATTTTGTTGACTAAATGCCTTCGACATTGCCGTATACGTCCCAGTTCTTGTTTTTGAAACAGTAGTTTATCATTCCTGTGTCCTCCCCGTAGCACGGTATTTTATTGAACATTGATTGATTCAGTAGTGAGTTAGTAGGTGAGTGAGTGAGTTAGCGATAGAGGGAGCGAACGAGTTTTATTTTAACAACCTTCAGGCGCTCAAGGATGAAAGCCGCTTGACCAGGGGAGGGGGGCCTCTCTGGTCGAAAAAAGTCTTGATCCGCGCAGGCTGGTAATGCCCTCTCTGCTGAGCTACGCTGGTCTCCATGATGTCAGCTCCGAAGAGCAGCAGTGGTGGCCGTTAAAAGAAGTCTGCGCCGGAAAACTCTCCAATCGCGCCGTAGGACGCCATGCTGTCTGGCAAAAAAAAAAACCGTTGCTCGCCACCGGTGTGGGATACACGACTGGCAATAGGTCGGAGACCCATCATTAAGTCGCGTGAAACAGCCGTGACCCACGAGTTTAGCGCGGGTCGGTCAATGTTGTTCAGAAGTGATGGTCAACTAGCTACCGCCGAAGAGCGGGTAATTGACCCACTAGAGAGCCGACTCAGCGGTGACATTTTTGACAACGATGACAGACAGACAGACAGACAGACAGACAGACAGACAGACAGACAGACAGACAGACAGACAGACAGACAGACAGACAGACAGACAGACAGACAGACAGTGGATACCACTAGATCAACGCTGAAACTGTTCCTCTTTCCTCCCAAACGCAGTTTCCCATATACTAGCGTTTTAAAAACAGAGAACATTTAAACGTATGTCGCACACCGGTTGCACGAGCAACACCAATAACTACTATTGAGTTCCAACACGGCCAAATGCGACCGAACCAAGCAGTTGCGCGGTATGTAGGAAAACAGTACTTCCACTTTCCGAACTCTCTTCGTCGTCCGAAGAATGTTTATTTTCCACACACACAAAAAAGATGCTGCGGTGCCAAAACGCAGGAATCAGTTCGTTAATTCGTGCCGACTATTGGACGGTGATGTCAAATAGAAACACCGGCCACTCTGCACCCCCACAATGATTTATACCAGTAATAGCAAAAAAAAAATTACACCATCTTCCCGTAGGGGAATCCTGAGTAGTATGCGAAGCAGACATGGGGTCGCTTTATGTGCCCAGTAGTTTTGAGTTAATCGTTTCCGTGAGGTTGAGGTACGTAGCTACCGTTATATTTACCGTTTGGTTTCCATGGTAACTACCACACTTTTCACTTACCGGAACTACGAAAAGGGAAATTGCGCTGACCCCCATGGCTGTTTCGCATTCTACTCAGAGTTACCCCACGGGAATATGGTGTAATTTTATTGGAAGGGGGTGGGGGTGTTAGAGTGGAGACTCATTAAAGAGGGAGAGGGAGAGAGATAGATAGATAGCTAGATAGATAGATAGATAGATAGATAGAGAGAGAGAGAGAGAGCGCGCGCGAGAGAGAGAGAGAGAGCGAGAGAGAGAGAGAGACACGTTGTACGTGGTATGAGTTTGTCTTTATTTAAGCATTATCATTATCATGTTCAACGTACGTGTCGTCGAGCTGTGGTTGGCGTTCCGCTTTGATTATGACCGCCTTATGGTGTGTCAAATGTCAAGGGCTGTTGTAGTGGATGAACCCTAATGTTGCTGAAGATGCTGAACCCTAATGTTGCTCGTCTCGTGCCAGCCCAGGAAGACACCGGCAACACTGTCGCTCTAGGAGCCATAGAAGGGTAAGACACCACCGGGCGTTCAGCAAGCCGAGCATGCGCAGTGGGGGTGTGGACGGCGCAACAACGACAACGACAAGGGAGGGACAAAGCTCCTACGATAAGATGCTTCGCATCAAAAATAGTCGGTGCAACGTCACAAGAGGCATGCCAACGAAATGGCTGATGGCTGGCGCAACGTCCATTGGTTTTTTATATATCTAGCTGGTTAATTCCAGCATTGCTGTATGGTTATTGCATCGTTATTGTTGTATAATAAGGCGAACATTTCTATGCCTGACTTACGGCGTCATTCGTCGCTAAACACGCACTGCAGAAACGCCAAATTTACACATTGGGCTTCACGAAACGATGATGATGATAAACGAAATGAGTTTCCACAAGGGTACATCAACAGCCTCTAGAGAAAAAATGCTTCCCGTTGTAGTAATATAAAAAGTCTTTCCCGTGTTATGTAGCCGACGTCTATCCGATTGTGCCAATCCGGCAGGGCCGAAGCAGTGGGGAATTTGGACTTTGATTTGACTCAGGTTTTATGCCAGAAATTTTTGCGTTTTAACCATGTTTGTCTTAAGAAAGTGGCCTGAATTTTATTTATTTATTTATTTATTTACCTATTTATTTTTATTTATTTTTTCATTTAAAAAAAGGTGACTCAAAGTCTCGTAAGGGATAGGGAATGCGGTAAAGGAATAAGGGCGTCTACTTTCTCTTGTGTATCCCCGTGATACCTGCAAAAGGCCACAGCGACACAACAGTCTCTGTTAGGAGCGCCACGCCCAGAGAAGAAGATGAAAACGTCATAGTTACCGGAGATTTTATTTCACACAATGTGAGCTGGGGCTTCAAGACGGACGCTTCTGATTGTCGTTTGCTCGACTGGACAGATGAAAATTATTTAGTATGTTTTAACTCAGGTAGTGCGACTTTTTTTTTCGTAATCAAATGCGCTCAGTCTTGGACCTAACATTGCAAAGGCTGGGTTGGTTTCTTCATGACGTAGAAACCATGGTCCTACAAGTAGCGACCACGTTCCGGTAGTTTTTGATATTGCGGTTTCACCAATCACACCTAATCGTGTGGTGCGGACCTTGGTTAACTCTGCTCTCATGAAAACGAAGTTTAGTTCGTCCCTTGTATCTCTGCCCAGTGGTTCAACGGAGATTAGGCCCTAAATGTAACAGCGTTAATGAAAAGTTCTCTAACAAATTCTGAGTTTATTGTTTTGTCAAAGAAGAAAGCCGGTATAAGCCCGTCGTGCAATAATGATTGTGCGAGTTATTATCGGCGTAGGAAAGCTGCATGGAAAAAATGTCATAATCAGAGCCCCAGTAATTGGCACAATTATTCGGGCTTTGATTATGAATACTCCCCGACCAATGATCAATAAAAATACCCAAATATTACTTTTTAACTCAGTAAATTGAGGAAATGGTGGATATAGTTATGCGCCTCCCGGCAGCCCCCCCAGGGTCCAATGGCATCTGGACTGCAGCGATAAAGCTTTTCTTTGAGGATAATTCTTACGATCTTTTAAACTTTATGATGATGATGGTTGAAGTTTAATGGCGCAAGGTCAACGAGGGCAAAGAGTGCCAGAGAAGAAGTTATTTAATGAAGAGAAGTGATTACCACAAAAATGTAGCTATAAAAACGTGCAAACCGGACATAGTAAAATCAATTAAACAAAATTGTGATGGCTGGTGTATAGGGCTAGATTTGAATATGCGTGACAGGAAATGAGGACGGCAAACTTAACATCTGATAAATAGTTAAACACACGTATTAAACATTATCAATACGTCATTGGAGACAGCTTGGGTACCCGAAGATTGGAAAATTGCTAAAATTGTACTACTACTAAAACACCCCAGTGTGGACGTTATGCCGGAGGCGTATTTCCAAACGCTTTGGTACACAGAGCACCCACGTAACACCTGTGATGTCACTACGCACGATATTCTTTTGAGCGCCTGCTAAAACGAACCCACGGTTCGGGCTCTGTAGCATGAATGTAGAGTACTGAGTGATGGCTCTGAAGGCTTGGGTTCGAGGCCCAGCGGGTGCAACTTGCTTTTTTCTATTGCCATTTTTTAATTTTTTTTTTCGAAACTCAAATTTTTGCGTTGTTTCTGTTAAAGGGACACTGAAGTGATATGTAAACATTGCGGGATTACTAGCGCAAATTGTAGTCCGGAGTCCCCAGGCCATGTTTCGACCACTCTAGGCGCGTTTACGCGATTTTATTTAGTAGAAAAACTAATTCGAAAACGCTGTCCTCGTCTCTTTACGCTCGCCCATTTTCTGTGGCGTTTTCGTGTGACGTCAGGAGGGGATGAGCTGGCAATTGGCTGCGCCACGGCTGCGCTACTGCACGGCTCCCCGGCCGACAGAGTCAGTCGGCCCAGCGTTTCGTCCGCCGGCCGCCGGCGGGTCGTCGCAATCAAGGAGGTTAAAAAAAAATTGCTTGGTCGCAATTCGTTCGCTTAGTTGAAACGAAGCCAGGACACGTTTGTGAATGGAAGAATGTGCCTTTCTTTACTTGGTTTGTTTGTGCACTGTATCTAGCTCCAAGTCAAGGTCGCTTCACACAAGCGCTGCACATGCGACGCTTCGCTGACTGGTACGCCAGTAGGAAAATATAAGGCCTCTTGAAGGCGGGAGAAGAGTCAGCGAAGTCAATATAGGTACTAAGCAAATAAAATCAGCTGATATTTTTACCGTACAGCGTAAAACTAGGGCGCGGGAAGCACTTTTTTGCGCTGGGCGAACAAGCACAGCGGTCAGCAGCACGACTACGCATCTGCGAACGCTTTTCCGTCTACGAAATGCAATTGCTAGACGTGAGCTACTGTGGAAACTCGGGCGACGCTTACTGCACGATCGCAGTACAACAAATAGTCACCTAAGCGGCTTGAAATGCCAAAACTAAATAAAAGTGTAAACCGGTTGTACAATATATACCCTATATTAGCAAGGCTTTCGCGTCCCGCTCCGTAGCCTAGCAGTCTGGGGCGCTAGGAATTCACCGCAAATGTTTTGCGAGTCACGAGTTCGAATCCCCGCGGGTACGTGCTTTTTTTTTTTTGTAAGTTAACTTTTTTGTTTTCCGCCGATGTTTTCTATATTGAGTTCACCTTTTTTGGGGCCGCAACGTTCATGGCTACACGAAATAGTTCACAAAACGCGCGCAGGCTGGCACTGGCGCGCTAGCGAGTTCTCGTTGGCGTGCTGTTGCCATAAGCACCGACTGCTTGCAGGCAGTGGGCACAGGCCAGAATGAACAGACCCTTGGCCTGGTGCGAACACGCTTTTTACGATACAGGCATGAGGGAGGCAAGCTCCAAGTATGGGGGAAAAGCGCATGACATTTGGGCGTCTGCGGGTACGCGGAGGGCGTTCATGCACTGCGTAGGTCTCGGCTAGTGAATGCTACGACTACAAGCCGTCCTGGGAGGCTTATCTTGTGCATTTTACAGCCGACAACATGGCAGAAGCGCGGTACGATGATTACTGAGATATTGAGAATGCCCATCCAACAATTAAAGCCATTGGTTATGTTTTACAGAACCGAAACCGAAACCGAAACTTGTGTGATTGCTAACCTTGGGCATCGTCTAATCACGGCGCCCCTCCTCTCAACGTCACAGCCTTAGTTGGTGCGGCCGCCGCAAACCGCGCATGGTAGTTTTTCTTCTTTCGCGCTTTGTAAAATAATTACCGATTTGTCAACCGGATAAACGATGAAAAGTGTGCTAATTTGAGCCAGTCTACGCAGTGCAAGCAAAAACGGGAGCTTGACAAATTCACTTCAGTGTCCCTTTAATAATGGTAATTTGGCATGTTTGAGGTCATTTTAGGTTGAATTACCGTTCTCCATCGTGCGAACAGATATGTCACGTGGGTGCTCTGTGCTGCGAAGCGTTTGGAAATCCCCATCTCGGACAACCTTACACCAATTGCTTTGACCAGTAACTTGGTAAAATTGATAGAAATAATATTGTACCGCCGTTTACTTCGATTCCTACGTAGGGAAAATTTACAGAGTGTACATCAGATTGGCTTCCGTCCAGGATGCTCCATTTGGTGTGGGGAGCTGTATCCAGTTTTCCCGTAGAAACAAACAAATCTGCGTTCTTGCCACGCTGGACATTGCGAAAGCATATGGTAGTGTAGAATACATCGTCCCTGTAGCTAAACTTAAAGAATGCGGTATACCCAATTACATTATTTCACAGATTCAACCGTTATTATCTGGCCGTAATTTCTTTTTCCAAAAAAAAAAAATGGTTTTAAGACTTCTACACTACATCAGACAAGGGGCATTCCACAAGGAGCAGTGCTTTCTTCTGTTCTGTTTAACATACTGATTAGATCCACTCCTACCTAAAATGACGTATACTGCTATGTATATGCAGACGATATAGCCTTTTTCGAAGCAGAACGGTACATCCATCAGCTTTATCAAACGTCGCAAAAATATTTGAATTCTGTCGAACGGTGGTTATCAAATCTGAATTTGTCGATTAATGTTGCCAAGTGCGCAGTCCTGGCATTCCCCGTATCCGTGCTTGTTACACTCTGCCTCACATACCAGAGGAGATTATTCCGCAACGGACAACTTTAAAATACTTGGCCATTAGTAATGATGGCAAGCATGATTGGCGGCATCATATAAAACCCGTCTCGACGAAGGGCGAACGGGCACTTTGTCTGTTGCGCAGAAGTAGAAACCGGAAGTTTGGAATGAGAAGAGATACGTTAATATTCATATACAGTGGGTACGTGCACTCTGTCTTAGAGTTCGGATGTGCTCTCTGTTCAGGATCTCCAATATACAAACTCAATCCGCTTATTCTACTGGAGCGACGTGCCCTGAGATAGTGCCTCGGCCTCCGAAGTACATGGCTAATTACATCCTGTATTTAGAGTCCCGACTTCCTGCACTAAAATCTCTGTTCGCGCTTTTAACTGTGCTGACGGTACTTAGGATTTTTAAACCGACTCTTCGCAGAGATTTAGCACTGATGGTGGCTCGACCGGCCTTATTTTTAACTTGTGGAGGCCCCACCAATACCGCCGTCAATGTCTGTATGTCGCGACATTACTTTCCCCCCTTAATATCAACATTCCGTCCGTTATGCCGATGTCCTTGGAACTTCTCCCTGTTCTCCTAGCCTTTAATGACATTTTTCCTAAGAATGAAAGAATGCTTGTTGCAGGGCTGACTGCTTTTGAGACAGGTTTAGTCCTCGTCTTCCTACTTGGAATATGCGTGGAACTTCCGATTTTGCGAGTCTCGCTAATGCGAGGTTACTTTAAGTAGCTCACGTTGTAGAGTTCTACAGCTCAACTTCCATATGCAGCGCGCTGGTCTCACCTCCTCTGGTCGTTGTGGTCTTTGTGGTGAACCTGAAACCACAGAGCATTTTCTCTTAAATGGCCGCGGCTTCTCATTAATGAGAACAAACTACCTCGCGAAGACAATTCACAGACTTGGACTTACCCTTCCAATGCCGGGCTTACTTTCGTTTGCTGCCATTTTGCTTGGGTTTACTCACAGAAATGTGGTTACAGCCACACACGCCTACGTCTCAGATACAAGGCGTCAACACTGTCAGACGCTCTTCTTGAGTTTATTTGAGCTGCACACGCACGAAAGAAGATCCTTTTCTTCCAACTGCTCGCGTAGCACGCACTTTTATTTCACAAATTCCTATATTTGTTGTGCGATTATTCTCTACCTGGCCAATCCCCCAAGTGGGTATGCGCTTCAAACAAAGGAACAACAACCACAACAACAACAATAACGATGCCAACTCGTATAGGCTCGGCGGAAGATGGGCTCTTCTTTCTGCCACGAGCTCCGAGCGTTCCAACCGAGAGAGAGAGAGAGAGAGAGAGAGAGAGCGAAACGTTTATTGGAGCTTTCTAAAGGGGTGTGGTTCCCTAGTCCGGGAATCCATGATGTGAGCAGGGAGCCTTCGCTCTGGATGCCAGAAGTTGCTATAAATTCAGATATCCGCTGGTCACCAGGTTCTCCCACAGCTCAGCTTGTGGTGCAGCGTGAGCCTCGTCTGTGCGTGACCTGAACAGCATTAAGGTGCGCCGACTTGATATTTTAGCGGAAAAATCTTTCGAAAAAACGAAACTTTCAACCTCGCCGTCAAGATCCATTAAAGAGACATTGAAGTGATTTGTAAACATTGCGGGATTACTAGCGCTAATTGTAGTGCGGAGTCCATAGACCATGTTTCGACCACTCTGAGTTCGTTTACGGGAATTTATTTAGTACAGAAATCAATTCTAAAATGCCGTCGTCTTCTCTGCATCCTCGTCCATTTTCTCTGGCGTTTTCTTCGTGTGACGTCAGGAGGGGATGACTTTGCTTGACTGCACGGGTCGCCGACCTTCCGACAGAGTCCTTTCGGCCCAGCGTTTAGCCCGACGGCCGCCGACGGGTCGTCGCAGTTGATTCGCTCAGTCGAAACTAAGCCACGATACGTCTGTCAATGGATGAATGTGCGTGTCTTTAGTTTATTAGTTTGTACACTGTATGAAGTTCCAAGTCCAGGTCGCTGCAGACAAGCGCTGCGCAAGAGCACCTGCGACGCTTCGCTGACTGGTACGCTAGTAGGAAAATCTAGGAAAAATTGAAGGCGGGAGAAGTCAGCGAAGTCAATATACGTAGAAAGGAAATAAAATCAACTGACATGTTTACCGTACGGCGTAAAACTAGGGAGCAGGATGAACTTTGCTTGCTATGACTGAACAAGCACTGCGCGCTGCAGCACGACTACACATCTGCGAACGCTTTTCCGTCTAAGAAATTCAATTGCTAGACATCAGATATTGTGAAAATGTGGGGGACGCTTACTGCCCGAGCGCTATACAACAAATAGTCATCTAAGCTGTTCGAAATGCTAAAACTTAATAAAAGTGTAATGGGGTTATATATTATATACCTCATATTTCTGATGGCGGCAGCGTTCGCGTGGGGCCGAGTGGTCTGAGGCCCTAGGTATGTCATTTTGCAATTCGCAAGTTCGAATCCCCGAGGGTACATACTTTTTTTTTGCAACTTGACTTGTTAGTTTTCGGCCAATGTTTCCTATACTGAGTTCACCATTTTTGGGCCGTAACGTTCACTGCTCCACGAACGAGCTCGCCGAACACGAGCAGGCTGACACTGACGCGCTAACGAGTTCTCGTTGGCGTGCTGTGTCCATAAGCACTGACTGCTTGCGGGCAGTGGGCACAGGCTAGAATAAGCAGACCCTTGGCCTGGTGCAAACACCGTTTTTAGGATATAGGCATGAGTGAGGCATGCTCCAAATATGGGTAAAAAGCACATCTCATTTGAACGTATGCGGGGACACGGAGGGAGTTCTTCCACTGCGTTGGTATCGGCAAGTGATTGATTCGATTCCAAGCCATCCTGGGAGGCTTATCTTAGGCATGTTACATCTGACAACATGGCAGAAGCGCGGTACGACGATTACTGAGATATAGAGAATGCCCATGCAACGATAACATCGGATGCCCAGCATGTTTCACATAACCGAAATTGAAACTTGTTTGAATGCCAAACTTGTACTTTATCCAATCACGTAGCACCTTTACCTGAGGTCACTGCGGTTACTTGGTGCAGCCGCCGCCAAACGCGCATGGTAGTTTTTCGTCTTTCAGGCTTTATAAATTAAATACCGCCTTATCAACAGCAAAAAAAATCATGAAAAGTTTGTTAATTTGAGCCAGTCTACGCAGTGCAAGGAAAAACAGGAGCTTGACAAATTCACTTCATTGCCTTTTTAACCCTTTACGGAACAATAGACATGTCTTTCCTCCACGTGCTACCAAAATATCGGCCCTGCTTTGTGCAGATCTAGCCATTTTTCGTGTGTAGAGACTGCGAATCTGCATGTAACCTTACGCGGACCTGTATCATAACGTTATGTTTTATTGTCTTGACTTAATTGCGCTTGGGCAACGAAGACGAAGATGAAGAAGAGCACGTTTCAATCCGTGAGAACTGCACTCATATTACCGCCGCATACTCGTCAAGCAAAAAGTCGACAGCCATGTGTCAGCTCAAATGAAACCTGCCGCCGTTACGTTTTACAAATATACAACAGAGATTAAAGGATAAATGGATAACACTTCAATATAATATTCAAGTAGCACGAAAAATCAACTGTGTCATCAGTATTCCCCCAACTTCCACATGTGCACAGAAATCTTGAAAGAACACCTCAATATCGAAATAAAAATACGTTATATCTGCGTTAGAGCAATTTAAGCTCTGCTTTATTTAGTTTTAACGATTTATTTGGTGCAGATGTGCATCTTCATCCGACAAAATGTCTGCATTTGGTTGCAAAGAAGGCGACGAAGAAGAAGGGTATGGCTGACAGCGGACGTTCCCCTCGTCAGCGTCTTGAGAATTCAGAAGCACCGGGACTTCAGGATGCCCGTGTCAAAAGAAGACCGCAATCTGTTGTCATTCTTGCGATCACCGCCTTCCTGACTGCGCTGTTGTTCGCGGCCATCCGTGGTTACGCTGCCTACGCGGCCGAGAACCGGCCACCCCGGATCGACACCACTGCACCATTCTGCTGTCCGAAAGAGGCCGAAGACATGGCCCGAATCGTCAACTTCAGCATCAAACCGTGCACCGACTTCTATGCGTACGTCTGCCAGAGCGGGGTTCGTGGACAGTCGGTTAAAACAACACTGCACGCAGATGCAATACGCGTGGTTACCACCACAATGAAATCTGAAGGCGCTACCAGGGGCAAGGCCGGACAGTTCCTCACTGCCTACTTTAAGTCCTGCCTGGAGACTGTCTCTCGCCGAGAGCGTTTCTTCTCTGACCTGGCCTCTGGTCTGTTCGGCGCAATGCAGGAGGTGTTCTCAACGCCAGACAGCAGAAATGCCATAGCCTTTATGCTCACGATGTCGTTAAAATACGAACTTGACTCTTGGATTTCGGCAATTCCGGATACGCCAGTTTACATTGCGCTGGAGGCCGATTTGGGGTGTGATTTCAAGCCGTACTCCATGGAAGCCCTGGATGCGTTGACGAGCGCCCTCCAAATAATGATAAACGTAACGGCGTCCAAACAGGAAACAGTAGGAATTAGAAAAGAACTTTGCACCCGCTTTGCAGACTATCGGTCGTCAGTCCTAAGCATATATCAGCTAGACGACATTTTCGACAAAGATGTTTGGAGCGTCCAGGAAGTGAAAGCTGCCCTCGATATGCTCGGGTACTCTGTTACCACCATTGGAGTCATGAATAGTGCAAGAGCCATGAGGGGAATTTACAGTATTTTTGCTTCGCCAGCGAGAGGTACGCCAAACGGACTCAGAGCAGCATACCTTATGTGGAGAACTCTCGAAAGCGCTCTGGGGAAGTTCCTTGTGTCCAGTAGAATGTCTACAGTAGTTGTCTTCGATGCCTGCAAAGAAAGCCTTGACAAATTGGACGACATGTGGAACCTATTTTATGAGGAACTGTACCCGCAAACTGAGAACAAAAGGAAGATCACCTCCGTGTTCGCTGCCGTTAAAGACGCCGTCTACAGGGACTGTCGTGCCAGCCAACTTTTCCACTCTGAAGATACGCAGCGCCTGGAGAATTTCTTCGGAAGTGTTTCTCTACTTCTGTCATTACAGGGCACCGACTTTTCGGCTCCTGTTCCAACACCAGACGAGCATTTCAGCGCCATCTTCTTGCAAGGGCGCGCATTCATCACCGAGTTGAAGAAAAACGCTTACTATGCCCGCGGTGACGTCCTGGATTATTCTCCTTTGTATTATTACATAGACCACAACGTAATTTATTTCTCCCCATATCTGTATAAGTACGCTGTTCCCGGTGAGTCATTCAGCTCGGATCTTTTAAGCATGGCGGTACTCGGCCGTTGGATGGCAGAGAATCTCTGGTACATCATACTAAGTGAAGTCGAGTGGGGTTCAAAGACACGAGACAACATCAACCTCCTTGCACGATGCTTCTTTGTAACGCGTACGTCGAGCAACGACTCATACGAAGGCTTCTACCAGGGAGGACTTCCCGAGGCGACGCACGCGCTTGCCTTGGCTTCGGCTCTGAAAACCTTCAACCGAACGGACTGGTACAAGGAAAAACCTGCGTGGAGCTTATGGAAGTTGTCTCATGCGCAGCTTTTTTACATTTTCTCTACTTTCCACTTCTGCCTGAACGCGTGGTCAGAAGAGGAAAACATGACGCTTAAGCAGCTCCGAGATTTCGCGAAGGCCTTTCGTTGCCCAGTTCACGCTCCACCAGGGAACGGAAGCAGCTGTATACCTTCATTGATACCAACCGAATGAAAGTGCGGCTTTTACAGTTTGGTCTTGGTTTCTGTTGAGAAAATATATGTTCTATGCCTTTATTCAGTTGTGCTTTGTTAAACTTGTGGATTACGGCACATACGAAAGAAATTACACCATCTTCCCGTAGGGGAACCCTGAGTAGTATGCGAAGCAGCCATAGGGTCGACTGAAATTACCATTAGTTTTCAGTTCGTCGTTTCCGTTGACGCTCAGTTTCGCGTGCCTTCGTTGCATCAGTGGCTTCCTGACGTTGTTTGAATGAATGAAGGACATAATTCGCGTTCGTAGCACATGCTCTCTTCTCGGTTTGTAGCGCAGTGGGAAGAGCTCCACGTAACTCCTGTTGCGGCCAGTGAGTCGTGGGATCGAAACCGGCCGCCGCTTAACTATTTCTTTTAAGAGCGAATGCTCTTTATAAGCGACCCCAAACCATCCACCGCCGGCGTCGGCGGCGGCGTCCGCAGTGCTCTTTAAAGAAAAAACAGCATCCGGCGCCAGGTTTCGATCCGAGGACTTTGCGGGCCGCAGCGCGACGCGCTACCGACCAAGCCACAGACGCGACGGTGATATCAGTGTTAGACGCGCCTTATATCTTTAACGCATTCAAACTACGTCGTCAGCGGCGTGCGTTGGCGACTCAGCGGCGTTATAGCGGCTTGATAACTGCGTGGTGTACACGTGATACTACAAACCCGATGGAAGAGATGGAAGAGAAGGCGGCGAGGGGGTGGGCTGCGGAGGCCGAGCGCAAGCGCCGCAAGCGGGCCGACAACCGTGCATTCGCACTTTCACATTCTCCCCCTCGGGGAAATGCGGGGCAATTTTTTTATACTGGACTGCGCTGACGTCAGCCCAACCTCAGACGGGGCTGAAGAGACGCGCATGCGTAGTAGAGTGCGGACGGCGGACAACGACAACGAGGGAGGGAGGGGCACAGCCACGAGCATGAGAGGCTTCGTATCTAAAAGAGCAGTATATGGCAGATACGCATTCAGAAGTCGTTTCTATTGCTGTGCATTACTGGTGGCAAAAGTGGGGCCGCTCGCGGCATTTTTTATCAAGATCCCGGCGGACGCCGCTTCAGGGGAATCATGCGCTTTCAGTACGGTCGTATGGTACTTTAGACACAGCCTTATCTCAAACCTTCCGCGCACACTAATTTGGTGGGTAATGTTGCAATGATGACGATGATGCCCCCGATGCGTTTCGAAATCTTTCCCATAAACCACTCCTATACTTTGTGATCCATATGCCCCGAACTTCCCTATAGACGCAGGCAGTCTCGAAGAATACTTCAATATGGAAAGAAATTCAGTTCTACTGTGAAAGCTTCTCAAATCGAAGTTCGCGGGAATGCTCAACGAATTCGAATTAAACCGAATTCGAACCCACGAAGTTCATTGAAAAACTGCAAGAATTGAGATCGGGTTGCATAAAATCACTCGTAATGTTTATTGACGAAAACATTCCGTGATAACTTTCTGTTTCTGTTTCTTGACAAACAAACGAGACGGGAAACATCCTCTTCCGCCTCCTCGATGCTAAAAAATAGGCGCGCGACACCCATAGCCTGCAGTAGTTGCGAAGCTGAGGGCCGCGTTGGTGCCTCTTCCTCGTCGTCTTCCTCATGTAAATCGACAACGAGCTTTTATCCCCCGGTCACTTTCGCGATGATGTCATCACTAGAGGCCGGATTTTTAGGCACTAAAAAAGCATGTTTTAGGCATCAAAAATAGGCGGCAAAAACAACGTTTTAGGCACTAAAAAGAATAAAATAGGCGCAATAAATTTTTAGATAAATGCTAATAATTTCATGTGAAGACGTGGGCGAACTGTAAGCACGACAGGAAATCCAAAAATGTCATTGCTATGAGGCCACAATGGCAGTAACAGTTCAATTCAATTCAATTCAATTCTGTATTTTTCTCTCATAACAAGTTCTATACATTGGCCTTAGACGTGGAATTGCCCCGTAATACCTCTGGGCTAATGACGATCAATTGGCTTAATTTCACAAGCGTATTGCTTACATACATGTTCAGATGCGAAACAGGCAGGAGAAACAATACTTGAAATATGGTAATACTGATTTATAAAAGCGCAAAGTTATGTCTGCCTGACGCAATTAAATTACAATAAAGCAAGAAAATAATAAATAAAATATAGACAAGGTTTGTTAAGAAATTAACATGTTGTTTCGTGAGAACTTACGTACAAACTTTAGCAATTTTCTACAGGTACCTTAATTATACAGGCAAGACCTTTCAACACTGCCAAATACACATACGCTCATTCGGAATATAAATATTAAAGGGACAGACAACCGATTTTTTTCGCGTATATGTTCTGTAGCTCATATGAAAGCCAGCGTTTTATATAGCCCGGTAATCACAAGCAATTTTTAAACAAACTGGCGGAAATAATTTTAATTTGGCAGCAAACTTCCTGAAATCGGAAGGGTGGCGGTTCGTAGTGTCGAAACTTGGCACTACAATATGTGTCCCTGTCACGTGACCTGCAAACCTACCAGCTACTGTAACTGCTGAAACGTTTATTTACGTATTGAAAACCTTTTAACACAAGTATTTGTACAAGCTTAAATAGTATATGTATTTCTAAACATTACTTTGAAAATTCTAAAGACACGCCGCCCGCCGCCGCTGGGTTGCTCTCAGTGTGGCTAACTGAGCCACCATGCCCAGAATCAACGGCAGCGTTCAGCAAACAGACCCAGCGAAGGAGCTTTGATGATTCTGTCTGAGTCAGGGGCGTTTGTTCTGCCAAAATATTTTATTTTAGTCTCCAAATACGCCAACGGCAGCTTAAAAAAAAAAGAAAAACGTCGCGCCCGGGAAGAATCGAACTTCCCGCCTCCACAACGTGAAGCCAGATTCTACCTATCGTCTATCCCAACAGATGGCGCATTCGTGCAAAATAGACCCTTGCATTAAAAAAAAACACATAAAGGAACAGGAAAGAATGCGATTCAAACTTTTTTAGCTGGGAACAAGTTTTTAAACATCGTTTTTTACTTCGCATACAGACAAAAGTATGTTGCCGAGCTACTCTATGTCATGGTTGCCAGCATTAGTTTTGGGAGGGTCACATACGGCTCGTAGATCTAAAAATTCGACTTAAAAAGTTCTAGGGCGTTATCAGCAAAACCGTTTCTCGTCAAGGTGCTTTAAGTGATGCCCTTTCATTTGGGATAGAGAATATATACTCGACAAAAATCGGTTGTCTGTCCCTTTAAGAATTGTGCTTTGACAGAATTCAAAACCTAGTTTAAGAATCACTATGAAAATTATACAAACAATAGGTAACTACCAGCTTCTCCAGATTTCCGGGTTTAAAATTGTGCCTCTTGTCGCTGAGAATGACTTTGTACGCGGAGAACGAACGCTCGACGTCGACAGATGTCATTGGTGCGTACTTATACTTGGGAAGATTCAATGGGTTAATTGACACTGGGATCCTACAGTGCTCAATAGCAAGGACTTCTGAAGCTTCTTTAAGGACAGAAAACCCCTTGTTTTTGTCCAAGACCGATTGCATCTTCGCACGTGCCTTTTCGGTGACGGGTTCTTCGGGAACGGTGGCGATTCTTTCCGGTGCGTGGAGAATTAGCGCAACGTTCGTAACAAGAGTTTCTCCCGCACTTTCAAGTTTTTTGATAGAATCCACTAAGAACGTGAAGGCGGCGCAAAGGTACGCGAGGTCTCCTGGAAGGCTATTCACGGAGAGGACAGCTTGAGCCTTTGTGACTGCAACACTCTCGTCAATTGGAAGGCCGTTGATCACGGACTTGATATCCGAAAGGTAGCAGTTGTAGTACTCAACAGCTTCTAGCCACGTTCCCTATCGTGTGACGACGGGTTCAGGCGGAAGGGGCACATCAGGCAGCATCTCCTTGAAGACGCGCACGCGAGAGGGTGCCTTCAGGAACACGGCCTTGGCTGAACCAATAAGCTCGTTGACGTCAGTGAAGTGCTTCCTCAGTTCCTCGCAGATACGATGAAGCGCATGCGCTAGGCAGGTGACATGGAGCATCTGCGGGTAGAAGGCCTTCAGGAGATGAGCGGCCTTGTGCATGTAGGCTGCAGCGTCTGTGTATAGCAACAGAACCTTGGTGGCCTCGACTCCTGTAGGGTAAAGAACCCTTAGGGATTCGTTTGCAAAGAATGCTACAGACTCCCCATTTGTTCTCTCCAAAGGTTTCGAACACACGAGGAAAGCCCTTGTCTTCTCGTGCGCCACAAGCTTCCCAGCAAGAAAGTGAGCGACAAAGCACCCTTTGATGTCTGTTGTTTCGTCTACGGAAATCCAAATGCAGGAGTGTCCAAGCTCTTCTCTGATTCTTGCTAATGTCTGTTCATACAAAGGCCGGAGGTAGTTCTTCCTCAAAGTAGACTCAGACGGCACGTTGTGATTGCAGTATTTCTATAGAAATTGTTTCAGCACGGGATTTTCAATTTTGGTCCAAGGGATGTTTGCGGCCACCAGGGCCTCGCATAAATCAACGTTGAAAGCGTTCGTCCTGTCGTCCTTGAAGGCGGTTGTCAAAAAAGACTGTTTGGATGTTGAGGGCTTGTCCCGCTTAATGTTTGACAGGTGACCTGCTGTCTTCTCATGCTGAGCAAGGTGGTACTTCTTCTCGCAAGGAATCTGCGCAAATGCGTTAGGATTTCCTAAATGCGAAGCGTATATTCAACATCACGGCGCAGATAAACATGCTAGCATACTAAGCGTCTTGACATGCTAACAGAAGACAAATAAATACGATAAGCGTCAATAAACATTCGAACTTCCGCAGAGAAGCGCTCGAACATCCCCGCTGCGTCCTATTTGATGGCATAAGTGCACTTGAGCGCCGCGCTGCTACGCGTGTCATACAACCAAAACGTACTTGAAAAACAAGAAGGTGAGATTCCATTGACGTTCTGTTCAACTGACTCAGCGCGCGCCATCATACCCTAAATTTCACGGTGGCACGGCGGGGGAGTAAGATACCAGATTCAATTGCATGCTAACTTAGCGTGGCGTACTTCGGTAATTGTAGCTAGCGTCTGCATGTAATTAACCGAGTAGCTACGAGGTGGACTTCGATTTAACGGATGTCCAGTGCATATCTTAAAAACACGCTCCGTTCATCAGCGGTAGGGGCAGTATAAACAAAAAGCAATAACAGCGAATCGCGGCCATGACGCCCAGGCGCCAACCAAAGCGGCGCAATGGACAACTTTGCATAGTTTCGAGTTCGACCACGGCCCCTAGATCAAGCGCACTTGATCGAGGGGCGTGGTTTCGAATAACACATGAAACACTCACGCCACGTAAAAACTCGTCGGCTCACGTTTTTTCCGCAGGTTGGCAGAACACGGTCTCTCCGTCTATTAGGTGTCCACTGTCGGATCAACGCACTTCTGGGCGTCTTCCGTTTCGGCATGGCTGAAAAGGGCAGCGGAGAAAGCCAGACCGTGCACGTTGAAAGACCGGACCAGAAGGGAAGGGTGCCTCCTATTGGTCGGCTCCAATCGCCTAGAGCCAATTTCTCCCCTGGTGGTGAACCTTTCAACTAGTAAATTACAAACAAGATAAGGGCGTGTACGTCACAGTGTTTTTAGATACGTCACAGTGTGTTCTTGCTCGGGGCTATGTCACTCCTGCGTCTGTCCGGCGGCGGCGTCCGTCTCTCCTCCACTCTCCTCCTCCTCTCTCTCCGATAGCGAACGCTCTCGCCTAAAGCGGCGGTGGTGGTGGCGGTGGCGTTGGCACAGGTGCGTCTCTCCCCCACTCTCCTCCTCTCCTCTCGGCGGTGGCGGCGGCGGCATCGGCACAGGTGCGTCTCTCCTCCACTCTCCTCCTCTCCTCTCTCCGACAGCGAACGCGGTCTCAGTCGACGGTCGTCCGTGCTCCGTTTGCACCATCTCGCAGTAGTCGACGATTGCTTGATGGGACAGTTCCTTTAGTGAATCAACCGAACGGAAACACCAATGGAACCACCCAGATGCGTTGCATCACACCAGGGTTCCCGCGAGGGGAGGTGGGTGTAATTTTTCCCCATCACTTTCTTTGCCCCTGACGGTATCATAGTTCCCCTGGGGAGTAGAGTTGTGCGTCCACCGCCAAGTCCTGCGGGAAAGCCACCCGTAAAGCACGCAGAAGCCACCGCTCCGGTTGCACCGGCGCAAAGGGAGGGGGGGGGGAGGAGTGTTAAAAAGAGGACCAGGTTCAAACCCATAGAATTCAGAACAGTAAATATTTCCAGGTAGAATGAATAAAGGTATCAAATTGCACTCGAAAGCGAAACTTGACGCTACATAGTGCTGATTTAGGCGCCAATTCGAGAAAAAAAGCATTTATAGGCATTTATCGGAGTTCAGGCACCAACCCCCTAAATAGGCATTTATAGGCACTATAAAACCACCACAAAAGCCATCCTTGACCTCCGATTCGTGTTCATATATTGAAATTGGGCGATAGGAACGCAAGGAAAAAAATAGGCATTTGCCTAAAATCCGGTCTCTAGTCATCACACGATGCGAATGAAGAGTCAACGCCATGACCGTGTGTGCCGGTACCAACACAAAGATGAAGAAACGCCTGCAGCACACAAAGGACACTAACACACGGAGACTGCAAAGATTTCCGGCACGAAGTGGCACACGATGCGAAGCAAGACCGCAGTGACGCCAATAGAGATGCGTCGCTCAGGAGTGATCCGGTTCTTTTGAGCCGCTCTTTTTGAAGAACGAGTGAGCCGTGGCTCAGTAAAAGTGAGCGGCGGTTCTTTTGGGAGAGAGGGAGACAAACTCCAGACGGCTCGAGGACATTTCGGTGCTGGATATTTCGGCGCGGAAATTTCGGTGTACGGACGTATCGGTGTACAGGCGTTTCGGTGCACGCACATTTCGGTGTACGGACATTTCGGTGTACGGACATTTCGGCGACCAAATTATCCGGTGCTTGCCTGTTTGCGACAGCCGTTATATTTTTATTTCCGCTTGACGTGGGTTATGGACAACAATCTGGAGCCGTCAATTTATTTTTTTGATAGATGCCATGTTCGATCTTTGCCAGGTTTTTTTAAAAATTCTACATTTATATATTTTTGTTTTTTACCTCTTCCTGGGGACACCTGTTATGCAGCCGATTGAATTCTTTAACACACGTTTTTTTTTCATTTATGACAGGTTGTTAATTTATATTCGCTCTTTTTTAGCTAAGACAATTACCCGTGTTTACGATGGTCTACCGCCTCTTTTGTATTTTTTAAAATCACACCCTCAAATTATATAAATTACATGCACACTCTCAGTATCCAAAAAGTAACAAACATTACTAGCCCATCAGAATGAAGAAAACCTTATGAAGAGTATTACGTAGGCCGGGCTGCCTTGCTAAATGAATTCGCAAACACTGGTCTAGGATATTGTCGGGGAGGAAAAACAAGCCTTTTAGAAAACACCCGCAGGTTCTAAAGTCCTAAATGCTGATTAAGCGCGTACAGGTTGTGCATACAAAATCCAGCCATTGTGTTCGGGACAACCAACCTTCGTTTAATGTTTACAAGCCTATATTTACCACATTTTAATTCTTTGTTCTAGCGCCCCCCCCCCTTCCACCTCCCACCTCCCACCTGCACGCTCGAATCTCGACCACGTTTCTTCTTCGGCTATATTATTTTCGGTTTCCCCTGAAAATCCTACTGGCGTGGTGGAGTTCACAGTCTCCGAAGCGTCCTCACAGTGATTTTTTATTTTTTATTTAGAACATACTGCTAGCTTCTTAGTGGAGGCTTTTGCAGGAATTGGGTGATACATTCAGAACAATTACATAGCACACTTCGCGTTTAAAACAGAGAAAAAGCTTTACATTCACCATGGGCGCACGAAACCTCTATAATGTGACCCAAAAAGCCACCCAAAAAGCCGCTGAGAACACAATGGCCACTATCGTTTGCTTGCTACGCCCTTCCACGTGTCGCGGTCATATCGACGGCGCCCCCACTCCAGGAATCGCTCTTTCTGCGCCTTCAGCCGCCCCCTTGGGAATTAACTCATCAAGTCGCGCATATCATGGACACCCCAGGTGTACGTCGCTTCCTCCCATTATAAAGAGCAAAAAAAATGAATAGGCTAGTGTGACAAGAGCGGCAACAGTCGTCTTCAAGTTTTCAAAGTCCAGTCGACGCAATGGTGAAGCACAAGTGACACCCCTCTCTCTTTACTTAGGGGGATGATTTCCGGCGGGGCTCAGCTTTCCCCTCCCCTAGGTAACGCCACCGTAAGTGCGATCGTTGGTTTGTTAGTTTCAAGTAGAACTGACACCGAATGCAACGAAGGCGAGATTGATTGAAAGAATAATTAAAACGGAATGCACACGCGCCTAATCGACCTCGTTTTGCTGCTGTTGTTTTTTCGCGGAAGTTTTGCGGGGGGGGGGGGGGATAGACTAAAAGCAGCAGCGTCTTGCACCGTTGGGTGAAGTGAAAGGAAAGCGCTTTGGTAACACTTAAAGTATTAGGGTTGTTCACATGAATGTTAAAATAACAAAAACTGGTTGAAGGAATCCAAATTCACAACGTTAATTTTTACCATCTGCTACAGAAATTGGGTTTCACGTGGCAATGCTCCGCCAGGGTTTAGCGTTCGTTTCCACGAACGGCGGCGCAAGCACAAGCCTCGAACGTAAAATCATACCAAGTCACGAAATTACAATATTAAAGCTAAAATGTTCAAAGAATGCCTGGGACATCCCCTCACTCAAAATGTCTAGCCAGACGTCGTGCACCAAAATGTCCGTGCACCGAAATGTCCACACCGAAACGTTCTGGACCGAAATGTCCGACACCGAAATGTCCGGATCCCGTTTAGCAGTCCGTCCGTTTCGTTGGCTACGTTGTTACCCGGTTCACCGGGACCGGTCTGCTCCTGAGCGCGTGGAAGGGCGAGTAGGAAGGGTGCAGAGGCACGGGCATGGCGAAGGCAGGCCTGCAGAACTAATCCCCCTACCGCGACGAATGCCCTAGTGCCCAGCCGGGTCCTGGTCAACGCATACGACAGAACGGACGGACTGCTAAAACTCTCTATTCTTTCCCCGCCAGGGAACAATTCTATCGGCCAGACGCGCGTTCTGGCCTCCCCAGACAAACTATGAAGGGTGAAAAGCATTCTCGCGGCTATGCTATTCACCCGTCGAACGCCGCGTAAGCAACCAGCATGAAAGCAAGCACAAGCTGCGGCCTGCTGCGTGGTTATTCTTCTGCCTTAGACCTTCGAGGAAGCCCGTACGGCTGAAGGGCGGGCAAACTGACCATCTTATAGGAAGAGAAACGCAGTAGCGCTTTGTGGATTTTTGTACTCGAGCCTTGGCATCAAAAACAGCCAAATCCTAGCGATGTAACGCCAGGAACGCCGTTCCTGCCGTTCCTTTAAAAACGTAACGAGTTACCGTTACAGTTCCACCGACCCTTAATGGAACGGTGGCGTTCCTCTGTTCCTCAAAAAAGGAACTAGTTCCAGGAACGCCGTTCCTTGTAACGCCGTTCCGTACAACACTGGTTCGACGCGACATACGCCATCAGTCAGCCGCAGAAAGCTTCGCTGTAAAACAACGAGCGTGTGTGTGTGTGCTTCTTTCTTTTTATTTACGCTCCTTCCTTCAAAAGCGTTAGTTCTGTGTTCGAAACAGTCAACGATAGGTGATTAATCTACTGCGTGACCCTGATTAGAAAATAACAATCTTCGTTATTCTCCTGAGTTATGCGGCCTCTGTATGTGCAAAAGGTTGGCCACAATGGCATGTGGCACAACACAATGCCCAGCCTACGTAGGGCTTTCATCTGCAGCTTTCTAGCCCACACACCCAACGTCATGTGGTTGGAATTACGCAGGGCAAATGGCGTTGGTTGAATGTGCAGCTTATGGGATGTCATTATTCTCTATCATGGCCCTTCCCAACCAGACGGGCTTTCGCCGGATCAGTCCATTCAGCATTAAGGGTAAACTTAGCGGACCTAACGCCCTTACCCTGGATATTTTCACGGCATATATTTTTTTACAGCGAAGCTCGAAGCTGCATGTGCCCCGGTTTCTTCATATACTATGTGAGGATAAATCTGCATTCTTCGGAAATTTTTCACATCCCAGTGCTACTTTTTTGTCTTTTCTTCGTAAGAGCTCCCGGTGTAACATTTTGGCCGGTATGTTTCCCGTCCAGCTTCAAGGGATTCGCAGCAAAAGCTTGGCTGGGATCTTCCACGTCGAAGCACGCGCACATCTCCGGTTGCCGGTTACGCGGGCACAGGTTTCGTGGAGAAGGGGGGAGCGTGCACGCATAGCCATGCGTCTTGCGCTCGCCGATGACATCCGCGTTGTGCTGGTGGGAGATTTGAGTGTGGTCGTGTCATGGCCCGATACGACCTAAGTGCGGTCCTCCGTTATCGAGCGATGTGGGTTGGTGGCGTACACGGCAGTAAGAGGTCCATGACGTGAAAGGAAAACGGACAGCCCCATGTTTGTCCCCTGGAATAAAGCCCTGTAGTTCTTTCAAGATTCATTCAGCTGATTAGCTAGAAAGTTGTCTCAATCTCAAATTACAAACCCACGTGTGCTTTTTGCGCACTCCCCTGCCTGCACTCCACTTCGCTGATCCTCCTTTTCCATAAAAAGGAATACTGATTTCTTTCTAAATTCTTTCAGGCGCAATGTAGATACCCCGAGTCGTCCACACCGAGGCATTTAAAGAAAAAGTGTCCAGAAACGTTTCCGGAAATCCTGCTATTTAACTCTTGTCATGCGAAAAATATCAGTAGCCGCCTAAGTATCCACAAAATTGCCACGTTTTTTCTATGGAGAAGTTAACTCCACCCTACACTGGAAAATTAACAATTTTCAAAGGCATCAAAACCGCGCTAGGTTTAAGCGAGTTTGCTTAAATCAAAGCAAACTCGCTTTCTGTGCATACTACGCTAAGCTGAGTCAGTTGTCTCATTTCTGATAAGCAACTTACGAGCGAGCCACAAAGTGACCTAGAAGAAATTTAGGATCAGGAAGTGTCCAGTGTTTGCAGACAAACAATATGAAAAGGTGGCAAACAAATCTAATCAAGACACGCTATACTAGCCTGCGGAAGCTTTTCTTTATCTGAGACCGTAAAGGCAGCCTTCATCAGTTGCCATGTGGGTACCTAATTTTCTTACCCGAGATGCTGTTTTAAATGACAGACGCATGACCATTGCGCCAAGTTCGCCATAAGAAGCTGCCCTGCTCTAAATATGGCGAGAATTACTCCACCTCCGAATACTGGAAAAGTAATGCTATCGAGTTTCCAAATTGCAAAGAGCTCATATGCTGCGTACTTCGTCATGTCCTGAATAAAAACGAGGACACAAATTCCCAACAATTTCTACGATGACACCACCTTTCCTGGAACATGCCGCGTGGATGATGATGATGAGCAAATGTTTATGTTAGAGCGAAGAGGTAAGGTAAGAGGTGTGGTCAGCCGCATAGAAGCCGCGAGAGGATGCCGCCGTCACCGCCCGGTCGACCAGCATAGCATGATCTTATCAGTTGGAGCTGGTCAGCAACCTCTCCCAGTGCTCACGGGAAGGGGTGGGGGTCAGTCAGGGAGGTAGGGGTGAAGAGTGCGGGCATTCAATGACAACACGGAAAGTGTCTAGTGTGGTATTAGATGGTTGGAGGTTGTCGGGTAGAGCGTTGGAGCAATGTGGGGAAGTCGTGTACAGTTGTAGTAATATCTGTAGGCGTCGCCAGGTGTATGCTTCGGTGTGCGTGAGGGTGTGCGGTGGAGGTAGTGGATGAGAATGGCTTCAATGGTGGTCAGGAGGTCGGTGGTTATGTCTTCCGTGGCTGAGGATTCGGATGCTGAGAATACTCGGTTATGCTTCTTGCGGGCCGCCTTTACCACGTCCGTTGTGATTGAGGTCACTCTGGACCAGTGAAGGGTGTCCTCAGTCCAGGACTCCCTGGCTGTAGCCGGCCTTCCACGCCTGTTCACCAGCCGAAGCTGGGAGGTTGGAGCTGCTCACCTACGCCGCCCACTATGAATTGGCAGGCTTAGGATTCGAAAGAAGATGTGGGTTGTTTGGACAAGGCCACACTATGTAGTATAGTGTTCCTGATGTGGGGCAGAAGAGGTATTGAGGTGAGTATTAGGTGGGGAATATTTTGTGCCAGGGCATGTTGTGTGGGGGGTGTTAGTTTTGAGCTGGCAAAGTATGGCTCCCTCCTCTTTGGTGAGTTGCTAATGTAAGGGAGGAATTTTTTGGCGGGCTAGTCGGTAGTGAGAGAACATGTCACCGTATGTTAGTTGGCGTTGGGGCGTGTAATGGTGAGGTGGCATAGGGTTGTGGCTGTCTACAATAGCCCACTGTTCTGATTCGCGAGCCGTGGTGTACGCCGCTTCATTGCCGACTATGCCTGAATTACTTGGTGTCCAGATAATTCAGAGGTCAGGAAGGTGAGTTTTATTTTTGAAAATGTGGAGGGCTGCTAAAAAGAGAGCGCCTCGCTGGAAGTTGCGAAAAGCTTCTTGTGAATCCCTCAATATTGTCAGGTAGATCTCTGTGTTGTGGCGGCTGCAGTGGCTATTGCCGCTTCCTCGGCTATGTCGGTGTCCTTGGGGAGGACAGTGGCTGTGGCTACGGTCTGAAGTTTTGTATTCACCACTTATATCGCATAGGCGTTTTTGGTTGTTTAGGGAGAGGAATCTGTGTGTAGTAATCACTTTTGATGCTGATATTGTTCGTGAGGACAGTTGGCGTGGGTCCTTCGTCGTCCAATGTGAAAGGTCGGGTTAGTATTGCGAGGAATAGGGGTAACGCGGATGTGTTGCCGTATAGACAGTGTAATATGTACTCTGCAGCTGGAAACCGGCTACGATTAATAATCTTAGCCGCACCAGTGTCGTGCGTCCAGCGTTAGTGAGTTGGAGCCGTTGGAATTGCAGTGTGTGTTGTGCTTCACAGAGCTCTTTCCGGGTGTTGTGTAAGCCCAGTTGTAAGAGCTTGGTGTTCGATGGGTATGTAGAAAGTCCGAAGGCCATCTTATAGGCTTGTCGGATAAGCATATTTAGCTTTCACCGTTCGGCTAGCTTTAAGGACAGGTAAGCCATGCTGTATGTAACGCGCCATATGAAAAAGGCTTCAATGAGATTGATATGGTCTGGTTCTTTCAGTCCCGTCTGGTTGTGTGTGATGCGGTGAATTAATTAGGTTAGCTGAGTTTGGGTGGGTTGAAGTTTTAGGACTGTATGGGAGCCTCATCTGGGTTGTGCGATGGCGAGTCAGAGTAAGCGTAAGTAAGTAACAGTTGTAAAGGAAATTATTCAATGTGGAGTTCAGTGTCTACTACTGCAGAGATTCTTCTGTCGTTTGTGCGTTGTCGTAAAGTAAGGAGGGCCGATTCTTACGTGCGCATGTAAGACCGCGTTCCTGTAAGTACCTGCATGTCCAATCAACAGCTGTTTGAAGGGCTTCTTGCTGGCCTCCGATGGATAGTGAGGTTGTCCATAAAGTCAAGCCATCTGAGTACAGAGCATGGTTGATGTCGAGTATGGCGGAGGGTTCCGTAGCTAGATATTTGATAGTGATGTAAAAAGGAGTGGGGAAATGACATACCCCTGTGGGGTACCACATGGATGAATGGTAAACTTAGGTGAGCGTAGGTGTCCAAGTCCCACTGCCGCCGTGCGGTCTGTTAGAAACGCCTTCACGTAGTGGTAGGTGTTCGTACCGCGGTTCAGGGTGGCGAGGTCCTGTAGGATGGCGTCGGGAGTGACATATTGAAGCTCACTTTGCTGTCTAAAGCAAGGATGCAATATTTGTGGGTTTTGGGAATACAAAGGTTGATGTGTTCCTTTAGTTGAAGTAGCTTACAGGTGTGGTCTAAAGCCGTACATGGTACTTGGTAGTAATGCGTTGTCTTCTATATAGTTAACCAGTCATGTGAACCCAATGTTCCACGAGCTTACTGACGCACGAGGTTAAAAAAATTCCCGCGCCTTCCCGCGAGGGGAACACGAGTAAATGCAGAGCATTGGGGCCTCAGTACTGGTTGAAGGCAGTGTTGCTTCCATCGCTTCTTCCGTGATGCTGGAGTATCGGACACGAGTAAACGCGGGGGCGAGCGTCAACCAAGGAAGGAAGGAGCAACGCAGTGACTGAAGCACGAGCGACCGCTAGACGCTTTATATTTGCAGCGTGCGCAGTAGAGGGAGAGCAGTACGGGGAGGAGAGCGCGCATGCGCAAGCAGCGCGCGCCCTTCCACGCCCCACCGCGCTGCTATCACGCACCTGTTACGCCGAGACCGCGACGGAGCGAACGGGCTGACTACGACGCATGCGCGCACCAGCTGCTGTTGAGAGAGAGGAGGGAAGGAGGAGAGGCGCACCTGCTGCGGACTCGGAGTTGTTGACACCGTCCGACGCAGGAAGAGGCGAGCCTAAGAAATGCTCTGCATTTAAAAAATAGGACTCAGGTTTGAAAGGGAGACGGATTGCTGAAGTTCTGGAATAAGTGTGATGTCGCCATGGCGCCACTGTGACGGCAGCGTTCCGGGGGCACAGTGGTCATTGATGTACCCGAAGAGATACTCAAGTGCCAAGTCGTCCAGATTATGGGGGAGTTTATTGGGGATGTGGTCGTGTCCAGGAGTAGTGTTGCGGATGAGTTTACTTATTTCATTCTTGTATGGTAAAGGGTGTGCCCAGTGTGACATTGTGGTTGCCCAAGTACATCGGATATTCAGGCGAAGGTTGCGACTGGTCACGTGCGAATTTATTTTGTAAGCTGTCAGTTAATTTTTGGCCCGGTGCCTGGTTGGTTGTGTATAAGGCGGTTTATGCGCTCTTTAGTGGCCAATTTTGTGTGTTTCGGTTCCATCATGGAGCATATTAGGTGTCGCGTTTTTCGGGTGCGCAATGCCCCCTGAAAGCGATCGCGGAATTGTATCCAGTTGTGTTGGCTTAAGGATTGTGCATATCCTTCAGCTTGCCGCGTGGGGTGGGCAATACGTAATTTCGAATTTTGATTTGTCTTGTTCCCCTTCCAATGCTTGATCAGGCGTTTTCTCGCAGTCCACAAGTTGTTGAGGCTTTTGTCGATGGCTAGATAGTCGGTCGGGAGAAGAAGTTATTTTGAGTGGGCTTCGAATACATCCGAAAGACTGGCCGTCCAGCTATCGAGGTCGTGAATTTCTGCCGCGGCTATGTGTGAGTCGAGGTGTGCCTATGCAAGAAGGAGCGATACCCCGGGTTGTTATGGATATGCTCGAGATGGTTACCAAAAGTGTCAGGGAGGCATTGCCGTGTGTATTTTCCCCGTTGCGAACAGATGTAAGCTTTGGCATGGTATTGCTTCATACACTGTTGCCTACCCAGGTGGGAATGTTGGGGAGGTTGCAGATCGTAAGCCGGTGTTGATTCATAGCATCCCATACGATGGAGCCTTGTGCGGGCGTTACTGAGGTAGCCCCTGGCCATATGAGGAGCAATAAAATCTTGGGTGATTACAAGTTGATGGTATTAGCGAAGGAAAGTACTTGTTTGCAGAACGTAGGGGTCACAAGAAAAGCTTCTGTCCATGGCGTTAGCTCAGCACTCCTAGCCTTTGGCGATCCCCTAAAGATGGTCCGCTAGAGGTGGTGTTTGGATCAGTTCATAATGTAGCGAACAGTATCAAGAGGAACACTGCACGAAGAGCAAAAAGGGGTAATCCAATACTGGCGTTGTAGAGGTATGCTGGTGTATGCACTGAGACGGTTACCACCCGAACGCAAGCAATGAACAGCCAAAGCGCTGATTCCTACGGTTGTTACGGTGGAGCAAAGGGACTTCAGTTTTTCTTTGGCCTTCTTCAAGGCAGGACAGTGGCCTAAAGTGATTTCGTACCGGTTCCTTCAGCAGCCATTGGTACTCGCAGGGTGCGTTGCCGTCCTAGTAGATAATAAGGCCTGTTTGCTATGCTGTCAGAAAGCTCACTTCCCGCAACTGATATTTCATTTTGAATCTCTCTTGCGCGGGACAGAAAAGGGGACGTAAAGAATGCTGGCATGGCTTTTCTATGTGTAGATTCCATTGTGACCCTAGAAGGCCGAAGTTAAAATCACCGAATATTGCGGCGGATCGCGCTTCGAAAAATGATAGTTTTCGCAACGTAGCTCGAATGGCTACTCTCTCGCTTACTGTACATAAAACCTTAGGCTTCACGCTAAAGTGCGCAAAATTTTCAAACCGGGTATCACCAAAGCCGCGGCCCGCACCCCTCTTTTTGTAAGAACAAAATCATCCGTGTATATGTGCAAGCGCCCAGAGTGGGGACCGAACCCACTCTGGGCGCGTGTTTTTCTTTCTTTCTTTCTCGTGTAATTAATAAAAAAAGTAATGTCACTAAAGGTAAAAAATATTCCAACCATTCCCCTATGCCTTCTTTGGCGTTGTAGACTGCCGGCATTTCTTTCTGTATTTCCTAACGAGCCCCGCATTTCCAAACCCTATATATATATATATATATATATATACAGACAGATAGGGCAGCAGTCTACAACGCCAAAGGAGGCATAGGGGTGTGGTTAGGCTCTTTTCTTTTTCACTACGGTTAAGGAAGTAAACATTTTTTTTACCCGCTCAATCGGCCGCCAGAGGGCCGAACGGTGAAGACGGGTTTCGCATGCGCTGTGGAATTTCGCTAGTGATAGCTCAATTTCGCGACGCGAATCCCTTTCGAAGTGCTTCATCATCCTCTTGAGTATGTGCTGCACCTCTGGGAGCAAAAATTAGGCCACTTGGGACATCGCAGCACCGAAAGGTGACCTTGGAACCTCCGGAACGACGGTTAGGCCTAACCCGCCAAAAGCCCTTCAAGCCGCGTCCCACTTCGAACGCAGCTGCCGGCGTGGCGGCGGCTGCTTGTGCGGCGGCTGCTGCCACTGCTGCGAGTGCGACGGAGGGCGCTACATCGGCGCCATTGCGTACGCTCTTTGAAGAAGGACGGCAAGATAGCATGGATATGTCGACGCTACAACAAGGCCCACCGAACGGCGAAGTGGTTCCTCCATCGAGAACACAAACGGACACCGATGAAATGGACGACCCAGACGACGAAGTCCCCGGTTCAGAGGGGTGGCAACGTGGCCCTCTTTCAAGAAAGAAGCGGCCCACGAGAACTGACAGGGTGAGTCGGTCACGTCATTTGCTACAACTCAGACCACTAGCAAAGATTCAAATACGAAAGATACCCAGACATGCAATCGCCAGTGCTATTGGCCTCACGGCCCCTAGCGCCGAATTGGCTGAAATGGCCGCGGTAACCTTTGATGATGCTGCAAACAGTGCAAATATCGTACTGTATGATGAAAATCACGCCGCCAAGTTAACTGAAATTGACCACCTCACTTTCCGACAAAATGGCAAGCTTGAAACCCTTGAAGTTGTCGTTGAACTCAAGCGATCAAACAAAAACACGATTAGAGGTGTTATCCAGGTTGACCCAAACGAAAGCAACGAGGCAATCTTAAGCTGGATCAGATGCGAACAGGCAGACGTACTTTCAGTACAAAAAATCGGCAAATCCGACCGGGCAATCCTTACATTCGACTCAACTACGCTCCCGAAAGTTGTCAAATATTACATGGAGCTGATACGAGTGACTGAATACAGACCAAAGAGAATCGTGTGTTTCAACTGTCATAACCTGGGACACATGGCCAAATTTTGTCCTTCGCCCAGTGTGTGCATAGACTGCGGTAGGCCGCACGCTGGGGGCGATGAATGTGACTGAACGATCTTTTGCGTCGCGTGCCAAAAAACAAGACACCTTGCTGCAAAGTGTGTCCTAGCAGGCTGCCGAAAAAAGATGAAAAGTATTTGCAGAAGGAGGGCACCAAAGCCAATGGAAGTCGGCCTGCGAGCCGTCAAGCCACAAGTGGTGTCTCATGGGCCTCTGCTGTTGGAAGGCATGAAAAGGAAGCTTTCGAGAATAGAAATGTAGGCGCCACCGAGTCTATTCCGGAAAACCACCACGCCCAGCTTAAAAAGGAACTGCAGGAACTTCGATCAGAGCTTCATCTACTGCGTAGGGAACTGAACTTTATCCGCAAATCCAACGATACGAAACGGTCAGTCTCGCCAGCCTCTCAACAGGAGTCTCATAGACGGAGCAGGTCACGCACAAAAAAGAACAAGGCTCCTCAATCGCAGTCTTCAGGGGCCTGCTCACAACCCATAACGGAACAGATGCTCGTCCAACGTGATGCCAAAATCAAATTCGAGAATTCAAAAGAATGGCAGAAAGCTTTTAATGGCATCAGCGAATTACAGGGACAGTTTAACTGCCTTAGAAATGACTTGCAGCATGTAGCCGAACAAATGCGACAATTGCTCCAAATGGTCGACCCGGAGGTTGTTAATGCAAGAAGAAGCGGACCCACTAAATGACTCTTTCGTCGCTTCCCGTTGCCAATCGGTTGATTATACAATGGAATTGCCGCAGCATCACCCAAAATGGACCTCTGCTTAAGTATCAGATATCTACGACGCGGCCTCTTGCTTTACTTCTACAAGAAACTAGGGGACCGTATAAAATTCCTGAATACACTACCTTTATGGACCCAAAAATTGCTCATGCTTCCAAAGATCCGGCAAAACCAAAAACCGCCATTGGACAAGCTGCGGTACTGGTTCATAAATCTTGCCAGGCCCTTCAACATAGGTGGGATGCTGCTAGCAACTCTAATAAGGAGGTTATCGTTGTTCAAATCCAACCTCCTGGAGGCAAACCCATGCTTGTCGTCTCCGTTTACTACAGGCCACAATGCAATTCCAAAACTACAGACACCTACGACTAAATAACTCACCTCTTTTCGCTGAATTTTTCTGGTCCTATAATTATTGGAGGATACTTTAATGCAAAAAGTAGCCTATGGGGATACTCTCACTCCGATATACGAGGAAAACTCTTAGAACAAGCCCTCGAACTCAGCTCCCTCGAACTAAGAAATGAACCATTTGTACCGACCAGAGTTGGGCTTCACACTTCTCAGCGGGACACCACACCGGACCTCACGATAACTACACCTGGTATAATCAAGAAATGGCACACTCAAGACTCCACTTGGGGTAGCGACCATTTCCCCATCTTCCTTCATCTTAACAGTAAAAAGCTTCGCCCGAAACATACGTATACCGTAACAAACTGGAATCTCTTTCGATCCTTCTTTCAAATCAACGGCCGCCCGGACCTCCCCGAGTTCTTACAAGCCGTCTCCGATGCTCGTACATCAGCTGCCGAATCAGTCATCGGCACTGTTGAGGTTGACAACCCAGATATCCATATGCATAGGTTGCTCCGAACGGCTCAACGTCTCACCAGGAAGTATCGAGAACGTGGCAAACGTCACCCTGACCTCATTAAACTGAAACGCATATACAAGAAAATCAACGATTACCAAAAGACATTACAAAGTGAAAACTGGCAAAATCTTTGCCATCGGCTCGGGCAAGAGAGAGGCCTTTCTCACTTATGGGGCATCTTTCGCAGCCTTTGTGGCAAAGGAAAGACAAAGCTTCCTATCATTTACGAAATGAGACTGCAGTCTGACTATTACGACGTAGAGGAAACTATTATCAAGACTCTCTTTCCACATGCTACGAAGGATAAAACGGCACTAAAATCTCTTCCCGACATCGACATACCACACGCTCTAGACGAACTTGACACTCCTTTTACCCTGGCAGAACTCCACGTTGCGCTCGCTCAAGGCAAATCTAGATCCGCCCCGGGCCATGATAAAATCACTTGGCAAGATCTCCGCAATCTACCAACGCACGGCCATGAAGCCCTTCTGAGTGTTGTCAACGAATCATGGGAAACGGGAGAAGTCCACGAGCACTTGAAGACGACCATCATTCATCCCATCCCGAAGCCTGGTAAAGACGCCCGAAGACCCGAAAATCTGCGACCTATTGCACTAACTCCGATCATGTGCAAGGTCATCGAGCGATTAATTAACAACCGACTTCAGTTCCATCTCGAGCGCATAGGTTGGTTTCATCCATCGCTAACCGGCTTCAGACCTAATCTTAGTACGCACGACTACCTTTGGTTGCTCCGAAGAGTCGTAAATCGTACATCTCGAAAACAACTCCCGGATTACATTCTGGCGCTTGATATGCAGAAAGCATTTGATAACGTCAGCCAAGAGGGGATCCTACACGAACTCGCCGTGGCTTTCCCAAGTAAGAAGGCTCAAGTATGGATCCGCAATTTTCTTGACCATCGGCCAATCAGACTAAATCCCCGAGATGAATCACCCACGATGTACTATCTTGACAGAGGAGTTCCGCAGGGCTCTATTCTTGGTCCACTCCTCTTCACCTTAGCTATGAGTAGAGTCGCCCGCAAACTGGAAGAGGACTCAGCCGCTCGCTTTGCATTCTATGCCGACGATATCGTCGTATGGACTGAAGCGGCGGATTATGACAACAAAGACCTTATGCAAACCGAACTGCAAGCTGCAGTCTTCAGCCTTGAAACGTCCCTTTTTAACTTCAATTTGAACCTTTCCCCAAACAAGACTGAGTTTCTTAGCATTGATGGCAAACGCTCCACAAATCCAGCGCAAGTCATCCGACTCCAAATTGGCCAGGCAAGTATCGACTCCAAGAATGGTACCATTAGACTCCTGGGCCTACAAGTGAGCAGTTGTAATAGCCCTAATGCGTGGATACGACATCTACGTACCTCATGGAGATCCACTATGCATCTAATATCAAGAATTTCTAACAAGTATGGCGGTTCTCAGCAAAACTCTTGCCTCATGTTAGCCCGTGCTGTAGCCCACGGCAGGATGACATATGGTTTCCCCGTGTATGAGTTCAAGTTACGACAAATCCAAGAACTCAGTATTCTGAACCGGACACTAATCAGGACGGTTACTGGACTTCCAAGGCATACAAGAACGGACATCCTTGAGCAATCTGTCTCCCTACCACCTGTTATTAACTTGGTCGAAGAAACTCAACTACGATTTCAAAACCATCTCGAGCATACTCCTCAGGGACGTGCCATACAAAGGTGGGACCTTCTAAAAAGTGAATTTGACCCCAGAACTGTCCAGAAAACGCTTCCACCATGGGAAAGACCCTTCCTTGGTATCATTCGTCGGCGCCCAATTTCTCGGCGTCACCCGGAGGCCAGGGAAAGATATGTGCAAAAACTGTCCAACGACAAAGAAGAAGGCGAAGTTGATCTTTTTACCGATGCTGCCGTTACTGACACTGCTGCAGCTATCGCATGGAAGTGCTTAGAACTTCCTCAGCTGGATGGGTCTCGCACTATTAATAACACGTGTGGACTGACCGACGAAGCGGAACTCTTTGGAATATTAGGCGCTCTACAAAGAATTCAGAATCATTCAGAACAGCTACAAACAAGGAAATTCAGAGTCGTAACAGACTCTTACGTGGCACTCAGGGAGCTTAACAAAGCCTTCACGCAAAATTTTACAGCTAATTCCATACTAAAAACGGTACAAGAACTCAGCTTTGAAGGAATCAAAGTCCGCATGGCTTGGACCCCAGCACATACACCAGGAGCGCAGGGCAACCAACTGGCACATAATTCTGCCCGGGAGTGTGTACGAAATCCTCCCTTGGTCCCCCCTGTCGTCACTGAGTGCGCTGCGTCCGCCCAAACAGACGTACCCACTACCAACTGGCAACAAGAGTACCGACGATTCAAACTACTCAGCAGACAACGATTAGCTGAAGCTTCCCCACCTGGTTTTTTGACACCTTTAAAGACGCTATCGAGACGAGAAGAAGTATTCGCCAACAAGGTGTATGCGGATGCGGCTTACACACCGGACGTCGTTTCTAAATGGACAAGAAATCAGGCTTCGGCATCTAAATGTACCTTCTGTGCGGCACATACTATCCCCAACCTCTTTCATTTAATTTGGTCTTGTTCAGCATTCTCAAGTGGCAGAGAGCAACTCTTAGAGTCCCAGGCGGCCCCACGATCACTATCTGAGCACTTGCAGCTTATTAGAGGCGATCCACGCACCCTTGAAAGGGTAGCAAACTTTGCTGTACAAAGTGGTCTGTACAGAGTTGTATAGTGGCTGACTGACTCCCACCCTTTTTTGAAGTGTTCGTGCACGCGACTGTACTCGTGTGAACCTCGTGTGAACAGTGTGAACAGTGCTCCACATACCAACGACCAGTGCCTATGTGAATACTCAAACCGTGCCTGCAGCTAACCGGAAGAGGAACTCTAAACGATTACAACGTCATGTGATCATTATTTGTAATACGGGTCTTCCCTTTTCCTTTTCCCCCCAACCCCAACCAGGGCCTCAGGCCTCTTCCCAAATAAAGGTAATTTATTCATTCATTACCCGCTCATGACAGGCTGTAGACGCTCGAGTCACGCAAAAGAAGGTCCCCTTCTCCCCGTGTAGTCATAGTGGCGCTGGCTACCACCCTCAAGCGTCACATACACTTCTAGTAAATATAAATAGCCTAGAAAGTGAAGGAGCACACAGTCGCCCAGATAGCCGAATTGGTAAGGCATTCGACATGTAATCGAAAGGCGTGGGTTCGGTCCCCACTCTAGGCGCGTGCGTTTCTTTCTTTCTTTCTTTCTTTCTTTCTTCTGTATATTAAAAAAAATGTTTACTTCCTTAACCGTAGTGAAAAAGAAAAGAGCCTAACCACACCCCTATGCCTCAATTGGGTTTGTAGACTGCTGCCCTATCTTTCTGTATTTCCTCAACGATCCCCTCATTTCCTTACTATATATATATATATATATATATATATATATATATATATATATATATATATATATATATATATATATATATATATATATATTGCCGCGAACCCATGCCCGACTGTGTTATCTGCGTGCCAGGCAAAGCGCGTCTTCCATTGTTTATTTTTATGCCGCACGGGCTATCACATTCCCATAAGCAGACTGTTTCGCCCTAACGTCGCTAGCCCTGAATAATCTTCTGTGATCTACAATGTTCTGGATGTGAATCGACGGTTCCAGAAACACTCGCGCCGAAACATAAAAGCCTGCAGAGGAGACGCCGCGGCATTCGATTCGACGATACTCGCTTGCGCAAGTCACTTTGTTTGTTCACCGCTGCTTTGCCGCCTCTGTATTCTTTTGAGTTCTTAGGGAAGCACAAGGTCGCTCCAATAAACTTGTTTCTCCTTCAAGACAACTGCGTCGTCCGTGGCTTCGTTACACTATATATATATATATATATATATATATATATATATATATATATATATATATATATATTGTGGGCATTGGGGGTGTACTGTTGGGATATTTATGCGTGGAAGCGACATGACATTGTTATATCCAGTGTGGAACACGGCGGGTCAATCCCTCTGTCCCTTCTACCCATCCAAACCCATCGCCACTGTCATCTGTGTATAACCATCATCATCCCCGGACAGTTCCGTCTTTCGGTGGCCTGTGCTCGGGAGCCTAATTAAAAGTGGTCCTTCAGCATCTCGGAGCTCTGTCTCTCAAGATATATATATATATATATATATATATATATATATATATATATATATATATATATATAAGCGTATATTAGTGCGAAATTGTATATTTAGTCAGATAAATATCCGCGCGGGAACAAAAAAAAGAGAAAGAAGGCTGGAAAACAGACGCATCGGCAATAGAAACAGAAGCGAGGGGGCAAAATTAAGCCCTCGAGAGCTTCGATACGGGCAGTAATTTACAGCGGCGACGTCAGACGCAGCCTGGAAGACGTGTGATACGCCGGTCTTGTGCGACGTCACCGATAGGATGCCGCCGTTACGTCGTTCATCCGGCTACGTAGGGAAGGGATGTGAGTCGGTGTCACTGTAACACAGGAAAACGGCTGGGTTCATTCAGCTATAACATTGAAGGAAAAAACGAAAGAAACATGCGTGGCGCTGGAGTACGGCCTTCCCACGCGGAAGGCTTTGAAACGAACCCATCGTTAGAAATAGCTCTTCGCCCCCTGCTCGTCGCGTCATTTGAAACGCGTACTCCTTCCCCGGTGATATACAAGCTTCGCTGGGCTGACGCCCGTAATCTCATGCGGAGCTGACTTCACGGCCAAAATAGCGGCAGGCACGCATGCCTCCTTTTCGCGTTTTTGCTCAAAGCAGAGAGCTCTCAACTTTCGCTATCGGACTGAGGGCGTTCGCTCTGAAGGTGTAGTGGTACAGAAAGGAGGAGGATGAGTTTCAAGCGCTGAAACGAGGCCTGAGCGAGGAGCCAGTTGTAGTGGCCTCGAAATTTTTTGAAAGGTTTCGTGATTCAGTGCGTTGCGAGCGATCGTGGCATGGGAGCTGAACTGTGCCAAAGGGATGCGAAAGACCGGGAACGACCAGTTTTGTACTTAAAGGGACACTGAAGTGAATTTGTCAAGCTCCCGTTTTTGCTTTCACTGCGTAGACTGGCTCAAATTAGCACACAGTTCATCGTTTATCCGGTTGACAAATCGGTAATTATTTCACAAAGCGCGAAAGAAGAAAAACTACCATGCGCGGTTTGCGGCGGCCGCACCAATTAAGCCTGTGACGTTGGGAGGAGGGGGCACCGTGACTGGACGATGCCCAAGGTTAGCAATCAAACAAGTTTCGGTTTCGGTTTCGGTTCTGTAAAATACAACCGTTGGCGTTGTTGGATGGGCATTCTCAATATCTCAGTAATCATCGTACCGCGCTTCTGCCATGTTGTCGGCTGTAAAATGCATAAGATAAACCTCCCAGGACGGCTTGGAATCGTAGCATTCACTAACCGAGGCCTACGCAGTGCATGAACGCCCTCCGCGTCCCCGCAGACGCTCAAATGCCATGCGCTTTTCCCCCATATTTGGAGCTTGCCTCACTCATACCTGTATCGTAAAAAGCGGGTTCGCACCAGGCCAAGGGTATGTTGATTCTGGCCTGTGCCCACTGCCCGCAAGCTGTCGGGTCTTATGACAACAGCACGCCAACGAGAACTCGCTAGCGCGCCACTGCCAGCCTGCGCGCGTTCTGTGAACTAGTTCGTGGAGCAATGAACGTTCGGCCCAAAAAAAGGTGAACTCAGTATAGAAAACATCGGCGGAAAACGAAAAAGTTAACTTTAAAAAAAATCACATACCCGCGGGGATTCGAACTTGTGACTTGCAAAACACTTTCGATGACATACCTAGCGCTCCAGACCACTCGGTCACGGGCGAGCTCTGCCGACCTTGGAAATATAAAGTATATAATGTATAACCAGTGTACACTTTTATTTAGTTTTAGCATTCGAAGCAACTTAGGTTACTCTTTGTTGTTTTGCGCTCGTGCAGTAAGCATCCCCCAAGTTCCTACAATATCTCATGTCTAGAAATTGCTTTTCTTAGACGGAAAAGCGTTCGCAGATGCGTAGTCGTGCTGCTGACCGCTGTGCTTGTTCGCCCAGCGCAAAAAAGTGCTTTCCGCACCCTAGTTTTACGCTGTACGGTGAAAATACCACTTGATTTTATTTCCTTTGTATCTATATTGACTTCGCTGACTCTTCTCCCGCCTTCAAGAGGCCTTATATTTTCCTACTGGCGTACCAGTCAGCGAAGCGTCGCATGTGCGCTTGTGCAGCACTTGTGTGAAGCGACCTTGACTTGGAGCTAGATACAGTGTACAAACTAACCAAGTAGAGAAAGGCACATTCTTCTATTAACAAACGTGTCCTGGCTTCGTTTCAACTGAGCGAACGAATTGCGACGACCCGTCGGCGGCCGGCGTACGAAACGCTGGGCCGACGGACTCTGTCTGAAGGCCGGGGAGCCGTGCCGTAGCGCAGCCAATTGCGAGCTCGGCTCCTCCTGACGTCACACGAAAACGCCACAGAAAATGGGCGAGCGTAAAGAGAGGAAGACAGCATTTTCGAATTATTTTTCTACTAAATAAAATCGCGTAAACACGCCCAGAGTGGTCGAAACATGGCCTGGGGACTCCGGACTACAATTTGCGCTAGTAATCCCGCAATGTTTACATATCACTTCAGTGTCCCGTTAAGCCGCAAGCTAACTTGCAGTGTGGCTACTTGCAATGCATCCTCAAAATAGGAAACAGCGCACTCCGATAAGGACACAGAACACAAGAAATACCGGACACAGTGGTAGCACTCTGTCTTTGTTCCAATAATATATACGCTATCAAAGCCAGTAGGTAGGCTTAAAAATCCAGCCAAAAAAATGGCTCTAATCCACGCTGTCGAGGTGCTCGGACTGCGAAGCTGTAAACTAGAGGCCTTAACGATTACTCATGCGGCGTCACTTGAATTCAAACACGTGGCTCTACAAAGAGTGAAACCCGAGAGATGGACGGCCGTTACTGACTGCGCTCGGAGTGGCGTCCCGAACGCCGCCGCGTCGAGCGAAAGAAAACGGAGTATAATTGGTAGAACGTATTTTGAAGGGTGAGGAGAAGGGTGGCACGCGCGGCTATTGGCCGTGAGATGTTTCAATGTCCCCCCCTGGGTCTGACGTCAGCTTAGGGACTCGCGCTGCTGTCGTCTGCTCCACTTGCACCGCTGCTACACTCGTGCCGCTGTGGTCCGCTTGGGAGGGGCAGCAAAGCCTAAGTTAAAAATCGCCAGCTTTGATCTTTAGGGCATCAAAAAGCGTATTTACAGTAATTCAGTTTTTCCAGCTTCTGACACCTTTTAATAACTTCAAGCTGTATACCGCACAAGTTTCATCTCACGAGGGTAGAGAGGTCAACCTTCTTCAGAGCATCGGTCAGATTATCGAGTGTAACTCGTGCTTTCTTGCTTGTTTGCAAGGTTCAGTGCTGAGAGCTCCTCAATAAGTATGCAAAATGTATAGGGTTCGCTCAATTATTTTCGAGATGCTCTTTTGAAGACTATACGCACCAAGCAACGCGTCCCTGAATGCGCATCGGGAAGAAGGAAGTAAAATGGCTGTCTTCTATTTCTTTTCGTGTTGTCGACTTGTATCAGATGACTGTTTTTTCTATTTCCAACGTATTATTTTTTCTGCTCTGTGGCAAACGTCTTATTAAGATGTTTGGGGATGGTGGAGAGGCGCACATAGTTCGTGTGGATATTTTTTTTTCAGGCTGTAAGGCATACACTACTTTCTTCAGAAATTAGCCTTCGGTATGGCTGCATACAAGAATATTCGCAGCGTGCGTTGTTTATTCCCATGTAAATGCAATGAGAAGGTTTGTGCTACCCAACCACGAAACAGCACAGACAACGTTGTCCAGAGTACTCGAAGGCGACTTTTCCGCCCGAATTTCTATCGTAACTAATGAAGTTAATCTCAACTTGAACAGCTATGACATGATTACAGTGTTGAAGGCTTGATATACTAACGAACGCAATAAATAGTGTACGGGCTGGTTTTCAGTATTATGAAGAATAAAAAATGATAGATATCTCCAAGCAGCTATTTATTGTTTTCCAACCCCTTCAGGCGTAAAGAACAAATCCTGGCCTACTCGGGATGACGTTCCACGAACTGAAGAAAATTACTCTTTTTCTCTGTCTTGGACTGAGGAACCCGCCCACTAACCAGATCGATTTCACTGCTACAGAAAATTTTCTCATCCCGCTCTCCCTGCTCCTCCTCTTGAGTGCAGTGTTACTGTAACGCTTATCTGAATATTGGGAAGGCATCGCTGTCGTTAATGTATTGAAATGCCCCTCCTCAATCTATTTCCTTCGGGACATAGACTGTCTTTTGACTGGACATAAGGGTGTTGCTGTATTTTTACCGTACACGTTACTTGTTTTGCTCAACAAGCCTCTATGCTTGCTAGAAGCCTGAACCAGCACTTGCCTATACACAGCGTAGGTTATTTAGAACAACCTACATTTTTTGCACCCCATAATGGATGTCGGAACACTACCTTGCTAAGACAACGTTAAGTGATGTGATGCAATACTTTCGAGCGTTCAGCAAGGTTGAAAAAACTGTTCTACCTTACATACGATTACCAGGAACCGTAGTGCCTTCTGCCAAAGCCGAGAGCCCCGAAGGCCTGGAAGTTGTTTTGGTCTTGCATTTTCCCTGTTTCGTTTTTAAGACTTTGGCTGTTACCTTTGTTCAAAAGATTTCTCAATACAGAAGCTGACGCCTAGCTCCGACTCTCCGCACAGGACCGGCTTCGCAGGCATGGGGCCATGCCGAAAATGTTTCTTCCGAAGCAGTGTCGAAAACTATACTGTAAATCACGCCTTGAGCTAATGTGTGCGATTTTGCCTTTTATGATAATAAAAAGCTGTGCATACGCAAAATCTGGTGCGGACAAGCATCAAAAGTCAACTGAGCGCCAAAAGACAGCAGGGAGAGCAAGCCTGAGTAAAGCAGATGACAAATGTGAGAATGCCTAAGCCGACGTAACGAAGACGCGCTTTCGCTGCACCACCTGTGGTCGCGCTCACCGCCAATGGCGTCAGTTCTCTCCCTGCCTCCCCCTCAATCTTGCTTCATGTGTTGCCTCCAAAAAGCGCCCTCCCTCTCCCCATACGCTGAATCCGAACCACCGTCTGTCTCCCCGTTTCCACGTGCGGGCATAGCTTAGTCGGAAAGACGACGGGCTCTCGCTCCGCGCTTCTTCGGGCCCTGGTTCGGTCACTGGCGTCGCCAGCAGTTTGTTTGTGTACCCAGGCTGTAGCTTGTAGTCAGTGTAGCCTGGGATGTTTGTGTAGCCAGCAGTAGCCTGGGTGTTTTCTTCTGACGCGGACACAAACATTCCTTGGTAGGTTAGAGGTATACTGCTTTCCAGTAAAAATACTATGGAAAACTCTGCCGAAAACTGTCGTACTGTTCTTGTTCTACAGGGTTCGCAGTAAGGATACTATAGAAAACTCTGCCCAAAATAAACCCTTTAGAAGAAATGAAGGACGACTCATCGTTCTGTTTTTGTTCTATGGTGTTCGTCTTGTGGGCAGTTTTTCACAGTTAACTCGTACCAACTAGCATAGGTTCGTGTTCTAAGACAAAGGACTAACACTCATCCTTTAGCTTTTCACCTGTTACATAGCGGTATTCACCTATTTCCTTAATGTGAGTCAATAAGAGAGAATAATGTTGCATTTAACGTCAGGATGCTCAATTTCAGCAGATGCCGATAACTAAATGAGACAATGTTAGTGAACCAGGGTAAAGTCCCTGAAGAATACGCCGGATGTATATAGACACGCGTGAGAGTGCTTGGTAATGCGCTCGGTACCACCCACAAAAAGGACGGCGCAAGGTTGGCCTTTGAAAATCGTGCACCCCTCGGTCTAACAACGACGATGGTTGAACGCGAAGCTTTCTGGTGATGGGTTCTTTGGTTCGCCAATCCCGACACTGCGCGTATGTATTGCTCTGTAAGTACGCACCACCTTTATAGAATACCCACAGCAACGGTAGGGTCAGCACAGCGTAGGCCCAACTTTTGGGTTTGGGGTTCATGGCGTGAATTGGTACGTGCTGCTTGGTGTACAGTGAGTACTTTTTCGAGTGTGTGCAAGTTCAAGGTATTAAACCTCGAAATAAGACACTAGGCCTAAAGCCATAAGCATTACAATTCGAAGTTACGCCTAATGTTCGGCGGCTAGTAGCTTTACGGCATGCTGAGAAACGCCATTCTCATACTACGTTGAGGCCTGGGCAACGGCTTTAAACGTTCACATCAGATCCTCAGAAAAGATTCTGGCGAGTTTCAATGAATTTCAATGAAAATTTTGTAAAATTGACTCAACAAATTTGATTATGCAGAGAATTTTTATTGAAGGTCTGTTGAGGATTTTTTGTGTTTGTATAGAAAAGCTGGCACCATGTTGTTATTCCTTTTCCGTTGAGTTCATCACGTGCAATTTTCTTTGAGTTCCAGTTAAGACTCAACTGAATTTTGTATTGTCATTTTGTCGATGTTTTTACGACTGCTCCCTCACTTTTGGTGATATTTGGTTTAAAGGTTTTTGTGCGCAGTTACTGTTGCGGTAAAAGCTCATTAAAACAGGTGAAAGTTCGTAGACTGTGCTATCAATAGGTCGAGACCACAGCTTAATTTGAAGGTCCTTTATTCTAGCTCTTAGACATCGTGTAGTGGCACAAAAAATTACGAGACGAGCCGAAGCGGCTTTTTGGAGGTATACGTCATTCGTATTTCAGTCGCACATTCGTAACCCGACTTCCTGCAATGAAACAAGGTAACCACAACGTCGTGAACACACCACAGCATACACGACACAAACGCAAACAAACACGGCATGGGATTTCTACATTCTGTTTTGGTTCACTTCATGTGTATATAGCCGCCGCCTGTCAGATGCCGATGCAGTGATGAGGTGTGCAAGAGATTGCATTTTTACAAAACTCAACATTATATTCCCAAATTGACAATACCGGTCAACATAGAACATCAATGAATGCAGATATATTCTTTTTTCACTTTATGGTTACAAGTTGTAATCAAACACTGCGGGAAACGAACTGCTTACAAGAACGTGTGCGAGCACGCGTGCGGCGGCCAGATTAGGCTTAGCTTATCAAACGATATGTGAGCCAGGTATCAGTGCCGCTGCAGGTAAGAACCAGTTGATCCAAGGGAAGAGGGGAGAATTCCTATGTTAATAGTTTTAGCACTCCCTCTGTTCCTTCCATTCCGATTGTCCCGTGTTTACCGGGACCCGACTGGGCATGCATCCGTGGGCAACGCAAAGAGGACACCCCCCACCGTAACAAAAGCGCGGGCATGGGGAGGGCCGGTCTGCGGAACTAATCCACCCTACCGGTACGAATTCCCAAGTGCCCAGTCGGGTCCCGGTTAACCCGCTACGCAAGGAAGACACGGAACATACGTATGCCAGAGCTGTCTAAAGAAAAGGTTTTTTTTTTGTCCGCATTTCTCGAACTCTCGCTCAGACGGTTAACCACCTGCTAGTAGTAAGGAACTTAGAACTGCTTGTTTTCCTAACTTCCTAACTGTAACAAGTTAGCTAGGAAGTTAGTTTTAATTTATTTGGTAATATTGCCAAGCACCATACGTCAGTGACACGGTGTGCGCAAGCATATTAAGCTTTTATTTCCCTGGACGGTTCGCCCGTCCTGCTAGATATCAAGGGCTTCACGCGAGGCTGCTAATGTAGCCGCCATATTGTCCAGGTACGTAAACGTATAACAAAACGTGCGAATTAGAATCCACACTACCATAAAGAAATCTGTCACAAATATGCGACCGTTCTACACCTACGTTCTAAAAGAGGGCACTTTCAAAATAGCAACTAAAAAAAATCAACGAACCCTTTACCTCCTAAAACGGGGCTGCACGCAAACCTTGTCCTCAGTGAGGCCGAAAACTACCGAAATCGGCATACAATGACGCCGAAACGAAAACGAAAGCACTTCTGCCAAAATATATATGCAAAGATCGAAATGAAAACGCAAAGCCATCAATCGACCGTAGCGAAATACTTTCACTTCGCTGAGCCTTACCCGAACTGAGTGTTTGGCATAAGATAGTGAAGATCATTCTTTTAGGATTGCCGGGAAAGCTTACGTTCTTCAACAAATGCTCGCTCTTCAGCGGAGCGAACCACGTGCGGCCTACCAATCCCGCGCTAGAAGGGAAACTGCGGGAACAGACCGAGGGAATGCTATTGCGATGTGGTGTTTTGCGAGCGGCGGCGCTGATTGCCTCCCATTGTCACTGGATATGGCGCGACACTCTGCGCGCGGTACCGCGCCAGCTGTGAACAGCGAGCCAGAGCTGCTCCCTATGAGCAGGCAAATTCAATCTATACGCTCCACGGGGCAGCAAAATTTTATCCATCGCCAATACCCCCGAGTGAGTACGTTAACGCAGCTCATCCGCATCATCACCATCTTAATAAGATAACCGGGATAAAGTTGGCTTTGCTGCAAGGTGTTCTACCGTACGCCACCACCGACGGCGCTAGTCATCAAATATAAGCTTCGCTTGAAAATAGTTCTGAAAATTCTCCACCGTACGTAAGTGGCTATAAACTTAAGGCTAAGAGTTACACTCGTGCTTACACACTGACATTATGCCCTGCATGTGTTTACGGTGGACGTATCGGCCTCGACCGTCATGTTTCCATTCGAGTTTTCCACAACAAGGACGCTCCTGATTGTCAGCATGCTGTTTAGACACCACCAACTTTAAGTTACACAGCGTGATAGACGTATGAACTTGGGCTTCCCTGTCGCTTCACGATGCCTGGCTATGCGGGCGCAGTAAGGCGAGACCAGCGTGTATCTGGTGTCAGAAAAAAATCCATTGGCGCGCCCTGCCAGAAAACAGCAGCAGCAACAGCCTGGGGAAAACCGGAAGGTCCATTTAAAGCAAGCGTCCATTCAATATGTTTGCCGAACACCTCCAACACATTAAAAAGTAATGATGGAACACACTTGTCGAGGAATCCCTCGGCACTGATCCCGGCATATCTCATCGAAGAAACGCCGCGGTGGGTCAAAAAGAGAGAGTCCGGAGCGATGCCAAGGGTGCCGAAACAGGGTCACAGGGCCACGACGAGAAGAGACAGCCTTGTGGGCCTGCACGGAAGGGCTTGGGTGCGCTATGGCACGTCCTCGGCCCTCCGCAGCAATGCATGCCTATGCTGAATGAGGGCACCACCGGAATACAGTTTTGTTCCTGTGTCACGGTTCACTCCGGCATTTTCCCCGTGCTGGGCAGGCTTCTGTCCTGTCGGAACACCTCCTCGCACCAGGTTAGGCCTCACCGTTGGTCCCATAAGAAGGCGCAAAAATCCGCCTCTCTTAAGAGTCGCTGAAAAGGGCGTGAACACGAGCCCCAAACTTCGCTGCAGCAAGAGCCACAAACTGTCTTCTCCGAACGCGCTCATCCGGTGCTTGCCATGCGATCCTGGGCAAATGCCCCTCTTCAGTTTCTCCGCCGTTTTTTCCTGGTCTTTCGGCCGTGACAGTTCGTTGCAAAAGTGAGCTATCGGGCACGATTACAAAACACCGCACGGTCTTCACACCACATCACAACATTGTCATGCGTCCCAACAAGATGAGGGTTAGACGGAGAAGACTAAGGAGGTCTCCTGCGCACACTGTGAAAAAATTTACATTTAGCCGCCACTTCCACACAAAAAAGCGTCCTTGGTTGATGGCGCACGATGTCACGTCTTGAAAGTACCGAAGTAGCAGAACAGCGTTGTCAAAATCGACAACACGCTCAGGACTGGAAGGGGAGATCTTGACTGGCCGCTACTCCTTTCTGAAAAATGGAAAAATGAGAATACCAGGTTTAGATATGGCTTACTTTACTTTACGCAGTATGTATATTACTGGAACGTTTGCAGAAATTGGAACAACAAATGAACTTCTCATTTCTGGACAACTAGCTACGCACAGTTACTTTATCGCTTGTGTTAGACGTCCACAGTGGTGCAGCATATTTCCTTAGAAGGGCAAGCATGGAGCTGTTAAAATATTCCTTATGTCAGGATATGATATGGGTACATCAACATTGTCGAATTTGTCACTTGTGCTTAATTGTACAGGCATTAAGTCATAACCTGTGCAGAGGTCATTCGTAACGGTTCATGTATGCCGGGTCATGGCTGCTAAAGGGACGTGCATTACTTTCTTTAGTACTCATTCGGTCCACCTTCAAGCAATAAGATATGACGCTTAAGCTTTAAAGGAAAGAAACTGTGGGTGCTGATGCCCTCTGATCGACGGTGGCACCACTCATGGTATCCTTTGTATTGAAAAAAATCTTGGCCAAGAGTTTCACGAACAGAAAAGCGCTGAATTAGGCTAGTAGTAGTTACGCTGCTTTCGGGTCATTCCGCTTCCTTGGGTTGGACCCCAGTCCCAGTCACCACTTTTTGTTTCATCTAAACGTGCTGCAAGTTTCGGAATTTTCGGACGCCTTTTGTGGGCGCCAGCTGTGTGCGCGCTTTCGCCAACATAGCCAAGTAACACGTTTGGTCAGTAAACCTGAAGAAACACTCCGTGTACTCAAAATTTCAGTGGGCTTTGACGGGTTCCATAGCGTGTGTCATAAAAAAAAACAAAATAACAATAAAACCGTGCGCCTTGGACCTTTAACAAACTTTCAGGAACTTTTAACCTGCCATTTGCGCTTTAGAACAATGGAGTCCCTTGCACCAGGGTGTCAGAACGAAACGAAAACCGGAACCAAAAACCGAAAAAAGAGACATTTTTGGACTTAACAAGAGCGCTAACGTAACGTTATTTATATTTCGTTCAGGAGCGAAACCGAAACAAATATTATTTCAGTTTGCGGTTTCAGCGGCAATTTCAAGTATTTCCGGATTTATTTCAATTTCCACAAGCGAGGTGGGATAGTGCCGCTGACTCGTTCGGATAAAGTCCTATTTGGTCTCGCTTGCGCTCTCTACTTCGACTGGTTTTCTACCTGCTTCGATACTCGGCAAAACTTCCCCATGTAAATATTACCCGTTCAATAAAGACCTTCTTTCTATCTCTCTATTGCTCCGTCTGTGTCGATAGGCGCAGGGCTTAGCTCCCCGCATAATTGCCGCGCGCATCTGTCTGCGATGCAGACGTCGTACTTTTATTTATTTATATATTAAAATATCCACATTAGCACTGCGGCATGGTTGTAGAGGGCGTATGATACATAAAGAATTACGAATATTCGATACACAAGAAACTGCAATGTTTGGCGTTAACGTAAGCATACACAAATTGCAGCGAAAACAGGAGATTACTGTCGCGCACTCAATGGAAACAGTCACAAGTCATAGTGCACTTGTACGTTAGTTAGGCGAGAACGTAGGGGATTCACAAAGCTGGAACCAGCACTGTCGGTAATTGAATTCCTACCTCTAATGGTTTTTTATAAAAAAGACGCTTCCGATGAGGATGTGCGCCATGAATATTCACCAGTGCTGTGGCCGCTATCCCTTTGGTGCTGTCCCTATCAATTTCTTGCTGTTATTTATACTTCGGGAGCTGAAGGTACTGACGTTGGTTCTGTACTTCCTCCTCTGATGTACTGGTTTTCAGATTAAACGCAGGACATTTTAAGTTTTATAGTGTTTCATGAGAACTTGTGTCACATAAATAGGAGTTGGAAACATAGCACAAAGCCGGATTTTGAATTGTCTCACATTCATTCCTAAGAATTTTAGTGTTCGGGTCCGAGACCCTAGTGACATACTCAAGAATTGAGCGTACGCGCGCAGCACTCTGGTTTTTTGAAGCTTGGAGTGCTCGCATGTAACAGTTGTATATTTCACCCTAATGGGGCGCCCCAAGCAAATAGCGCTGGATGACTTTTCATCTACGAAAGCGTGTCAATCAAACCTCGGGGCCAGGTTGAGGTCTGCCGGAATTTAGTTTCTGTAGGCCAGGGTGGAAACTTGGAGCGCCATTTGCAGCCGTGCCATCAAAAAGTATGCGACGTGGAGTGCTTACAGAGGCCATACAGACAAAACACAAATTTGGTTCATTCGAAAGATTTCCTAGTTAGATTCATATAGACACCACTTTTAACGTGAACTTCACTCAAATAAGCTATATAATTATGAAAGAACGAAATGGTCATACGACTCACTAGCTAATTTCCAGCAAAAGAATCAATGACGTAATATGCACATCTGTGTGATTGGCTGAGGCCGCCAACCGCAAACGCAGGTTACGCAGGGACTATAAGCTTGCAGAACGAGCTGTTTTCGCCAAAATGTAATGCAGTTAATTTTATAGCAGTAAGGATGCGGAGGGGTAAAAAATCGACGTTACGAAAGTGCGCGTAAACCTAGAAGTACGAGTGCGCACTGTTGTTGGTACTGCGCGCACTATGCTCGCTTTAGCTTTACAGTAGTATGGCGCTTTGGGGTTGTCTCACACGACACTGGCCGATTGGCGTAATTGAATTTGTCACCTGACCCTGTTTGTCCAGCATACTCCTTGTTTCACGAAACGATTACTACCTACTGTAGCAAGAACAAGCCAGGTGCAAGTACGGAGAGAAACAGAGCAAAGGCGGACAACGGTCCAACGCAGTATTGTGGCGGCATTTAGGAGTAGTGACGGTAAACAGCGCGTTACAGTGTCTGCTGCCGACTAAACAGCGCACTAATGTTTGTTTGAGGACCCGTCCTTGTTACGCCAACGCAGACGTCACGAAACACACGATTGGGCGGGCGAATCAAAATTTGAAATTATGTTGATGAATGACCCACTGAATAAAGCATCGTTTGCTGCCGGAAAAGCATTAGGGGCACTATAAAACAGCAAATCTTTCGAATAAAATAAAATTATATTTTTCCCGCAACGCCCCTCTAATCATCGTCGGGTTTTTTCGTTGGCAGTTGAGCTATTTAACGACATTTTTTATAAAAAATTATAAGCATCACTTAAGCTTTTTAATATAATTTCCTATGGCCGAATGTTTTTTAACATAATTTCCCAAAGTGCAATTTTTGCTTTCGCGCTAGCACAAACCGGTATGAACCGCTACGAACCAGTACTTTATTCGTTCCGGAGCATAACTTTTATTTGCGGAACGAAATACAAACCGGAACGAAAACCTATTCGTTCCGGCACCCTGCCCTGCACTGTCGAAGCAGAGGAAGTGCTGGAAAAGCTAGTTGCAGGTAATTCCAAGCAAATATTTTCACGCACGGGTTTGTTATTTAGACATCTGATCAGATCACGCGTTGCACCACGTTAAGTTTCATGCCAAGCAACCCACGCACGGTCGTTTCGTTCCTGTAAAGAAACTATGTTCTGCTCACATTACTCCTGCTACTTTTACCGCGCGTGCTACCAGGCTCTGTTGCGAGGCAGCCGCCGGCACTCGCCATCTGTTCCGCTCCGGTGGCCGCTTTTCATGTCACTGAGTGACGATACCTCCTAGAGATTAGATTGACCTTGCTATTAGATCCTCTTGCTTTAATATTGCGGGCACTGTAAATTTGACCGACATTCATTCCTTTGTTTCTTTACTAAGAGAAGTTAGAAATCATTTCAAACGAACTGTTGCCCACTAACAGCTTATTATTTCGATGCTTTCATAGGCATGGTAACGTGTGACAATCATTGGATGCACCACGAAGCGGTGCAAACCTGCATTTTTCTTCTGCGCGCAGAGTCATTGTCGCTTTTTACTCAGTGTTAATTAGCTTTCAGAACGGTTTAATCATGCAGAGTACCTCGTATTCCATCGAATGTCCTATAATGCAAACCTGCTTCAAAAATACCTCTTTCAGTATAACTGCATGCATATGTACGTATATAATGACGGTAATTCCCTATTACCTTATATTTAAATCATTTCGCGAGCCTTCAACCAACAACAAATTTTGACATTGTGGCCCGCAAACCGGATAGAAAGTGCGTTACCATTAAGGATAGCATTTAACTTCAGAGTTGGTAGTAGAAGGCTTGATTCGAAAATAAGATGGAGTAAAGCTGCACTTACGTTGTACAGTGTCAAGTCGGGTCAAGGGCGTTAAGGAGCTCCGATGTGTAACCTCCGAACCTCCTCCACTGGTGCTGAAGACGGTCCAGGTGGGATGGTTGGTAACCTTTGGGATGGGGCTGTGTGGTGGTGCTGTAAAAATCATAATTTAAAACACTAAGACGCACCGCCCAGCTGTTTTAAACATGCTTTCAGCTATACTATCTTCATGAAAAGAGAACAAAGTGCAAAGTTTTTCTGTAGACAGCCGAAAGTGATGGTGGTTATTCTCATAAGACTACACTGCAGACCTGCTCAATTCACTTGAAATTTTCGTGCTCGTGCCACTCACCCGCTATCCATTGGTGTTCTTGAAACAGCTTGTGACGTTTTTTTGTTTCAGTTTTTGGCTTTATCCTGCATCTCTTTGTCACCCTTTTCTTACAGCGTTACGTTTTCACTTGCTTTTGGAAATTGATTGGACATGCATTCCTCATTTAAAGAACGCTGGTGCTGTCTAGTATGTTATTATTATTTGCCCCTATTTTGCCTGAATTTTTTTTTATTACGTGACGTCACAGGTGTGTACCATGTTAGTAGATTTAGTAGTTTCTCAAAGCTATTGTCTACTTATACTTCGTGCAAAAGTAATCTTTCACCTGTTTAGTGGACGGGTGATTAAATCTAGTGACAGAGAGACATACTAACATTTCGGGGTTAGGCAAGTACAAGTATCGTATTGTAAAGACGTGTGGTACCGTCAGAAGACTAGCTGTGCTCGAGTGCAGCGTACAGTTCAGAACGTCACCACCCTAATGTGGTGTTACGAATCGGCCAGCGCCGCCGTACTTCCCCGCATCACTCCTCGGCTGTGCGGCGAAGCCACTCGTGCGCCTTCGAAACAAGCGCAACCATGTCAGTAACAAGTTGCGACAAGCCGCGTCAGACGCTTCGCTCTCAGCGCATTTCAAAACTTCGGTGGTTGGCGGCGAGGCTCGTCTCCACGCTCTTCAAGGACACAGAGGCCCCGTCGATCGCAACGGAGTCCTCCTCTCTCCCCTCTCTCGGACTCAACGTGCGCGGAGGCTACCGACGACTAACGAACACTGGAAAGAGTGTTGTGTGTGTCTGTGACGTTCATGGCGTATTCCCGCTTGTTGCGTTTGACCGTTATCGCTTTTGGGTATAAATAGAGCTGCCCAAGCGTTGTAACTCATTCCTGTTAGAGCAGCGAATCGATGTTGTCGCTCTGCTCGAGTCCTGTATTGTAACCTCGCCCGTCGGGGCATTGTTCTTTGGCTTCGGCTCACCTCTCGCTATGAAGTAAACAGTTACGTTAGCCTACGGCTTCTGGACTTCACGGCTGCAACAGCGGCTGGCCGCTCGCATCATACAAGCTACCACTCGTACGTAGGAGGCCACGGAGCTCGGATCGGCTGCCCCCGCCCGGTCGCAACAGTGGCGAACAAAAATACCCGAAGAAAATAACGTGGGCGAGGGGCTTCCAGGAACATAAAGAGCGTGAGATTTATAGACCTTTATTTGCATCGTGAAGCTGCTATTGTGCGGAAATGGTTGTTCTTTAAATAAAGGATGAATTCTTCCTGACTATAATGCACAAACTGGGTTAAAAAACGTGATTGGAACTATGCAAATGGGTTATTATGTTTATTTGCCTTCAGTTCCGTGTTTTTGTGGAAGTTTACATGAATGTTCGTCTCTGGCTTTTTTATAGCATCCATAAATTTCTAAGGAAAACAAATTGATGTCACTTCGTGCTTTCATGGTACTGATGCAAGCTCTGAGTATTACGTCGGTTAGGTGGGCTGTTTTGCCCACTTAAACGTTTTATGCAGTGGTTTAAAGTTACCTTCCACGCAATTTGCCAAACACCGTAACAAAATTCATCCTAAGCTATGAATATTTGATTTTATGTACGAGATATTTGGTGATTAGCCATAGTATTAGCGATATTCTTACTGTACATGCAGTCGTGCAGATCACTTACGTTGTGGTTTCCCAGTATCCGTTGAGGCGGTCACAAAGCTCGGAGATCCTATCTTGACACTGTCTTGTTCCATGTTGAAGGCCTCAACGTAGATAGTGTAGGTCGAGTTGGGGTAGAGGTCGGTAAATTCATAACAGTTATCAGTGGTGAAATCGAAGAATGAATGACGCGCACCACTGTAGCCGACCTGATAGTTGACGGACTCATTACCCGCCTCTGGGAAAGCCCACCGGATGGCTATGGACCTGTTGCTCCCCCGCAGAATTTCGATGCTTGGCCTAGCCGGTGCATCTGTAAGGTATTTTGTTATATAGGTTTGAACGCCGTGATGAAATTATAAGTGAGCGTTGCTGCTACATAACCGAGCACAAAGTGACAAAACCGTTTTATTGCAATGCAATGCCTTTCGCAGCGGGCAATTTATTATTGATTCATTTGCGCATGCATGGAGGTTTCAGTGCTTGCTTATTGGGGTCGACGAATTCGACACCGTACTTAGTGGGTTTGAATGATCTTTTTGAGCAGTTTGTTCACTTGCTCGAGATTTATTTTGGATCAGCCGTTCATTGTTCTTCTCGACGGGAGTGCGAACTTACGGGCTGTGGCCAGGAGGTCTATTTTTATGGAATGAAATGCAATACCCCTAAAAATAGAATCGTATGCTTATTGGTGAAGATGACCCCTCGAAAACAGGGAGTAGTGAATTTTATTTCGATATTAATTGTTTCCAAATGCTTTTTATTTTTCAGATGTGTGTGGTAAAAGTTAGACAAGAGTGCACGTACACACAAATATAAACAGTTCTTTTTTGCTTAGGAGTAGTTTGTAATGTTTTTCCTGTAACATGAACAATATTATGAATAGTGGCTGTTCTTGCTATCTAATTCGTTTCTCACTGGATACTTTCGCTTTTCCATTACACATTCAGTTTCTGCTGCGTTCTCCGTACTATAGGCTTCTTAATAATACAATCTCATTCGTCGAGAAATTACAGTTTTTAAGCGAGGGCTACTAAGATACATAAATATACTAAATATTCCGGCAAGTTCAACATGCATGTTTGAGTGAAATGGGCACTTTAGATAAGTAAATTATTTTCAATGTGATCCTAATTTATGAAATAGGTTATTCAGATTCAGATTAAGACCCAGTTTTTTCCCTGTGTAAGTACAAGCGAAGGTTGGAGAAAAAGCTGCAGTACTGCAGCTTTACGAAGCTTCAACCCCCCGGTTACTAGGACAACACTTCGTACAAGGCAAACACAGCAGCAATAAATTACACGTGTAAGTCATACATTTTAGATCTAAAAAGCGTAGTATAGCAGCGTAATACAAAACGGAACAATCGCCGGAGTAAAAAAAAACGATGACTGCATACATAAATAACAATAGAAAACAGTACTATACAAAGTATAGGGCAGGGGCAGTGCAAGTGTCAAATAATGCAGTAAGGTAAACATCACTAAAGAAACACTGCCAGCAGGTCCTTTTGGGTTACTTACATTTGCTATGTCGATACCTCTTTATATTGAGTGTTGAGTGATCTCGGTATTATTGAGCTTAACATTTAATTCCCGATGTTAGTCCGTCTCGCGGGTACAAACCGGTATTAAAGATTTATCATGCTGTACACAGAAATATTTCGAGTCACGTTGGCCAAGTTAAGTATTTTAATTGTGTTATGAAGTCACTTATTTATTAATGCTGCACAAAAGTGATAGCCGAACAGTTTTTGTACTCAATAAAAACAGACTGATTCATTGAAGTATTGGTTATTACTCTGATGACTATACTTTGTAGTCGAGAAAGTTTAGAGATGTGGACATGGTCATGGCCCCCCATACTAGTAAACAATAGCTAATATACGATAGAAATAATGAATAGTATATAGTAAACCTGGTTCATTGGCAAGTAATTCGTGATTTCGACAAAGCAATTCTAATACTCTATAAAGCTTCATTGCTGCCCGGTGTGCTTGCAAATCCCAGATCATATGCTCTTAAATATCGCGCCCAGAGTTTTGAAACTCTTTCTTACTTCTATGGGGCAGCCATCGAGATGCAAGTTATTTACTGGACTTATTTTTTTGCTTTTTAAGCTCGGAAAATAACAGCTTTAATTTTTTCACGGTTTCGTATTAAGCCATTTTACAACTCCCATTCAGTCAATTTAGCAAAAATTTCATTGCCACCGCCTATCAAATTGGCCCATTCTTCATCGGCTAAAAGCAAACTCACGTCATCGCCGTATATTACAAATTTTACGCGAGAGCTAATTACCTTACTGTCATATGTGAAAATGTTGAATAAATAACGACCCATTATGCTTCCTTCTCAAACGCCAAGGCAGGTTCGCTTTGTTAAAGAAGGTCAGTTATTTATGGTAACATAGTGCTGACGGTTGCCAAGGTATGATTCAATAACCTTACGTGCCCTACGACGAATACCATAAAATGATAATTTCTTAAATAGTAGCATGTGGTCGAGAAAGTCAAAAACCTCCGGGAAGGCTATAAATATTCCCAAAACGAAGTGTCTCTCTACGATTTGGTGGAGAATGAGTTCCTTCTGCCCTTCTGCGCAATTAACGCCACTTCAGTAGACTTGTGTTTACGGAAACCGAACTGAGCATCCGATAATCAGTTTTGCTTCTCTGTAAAGGACGCAAGCCACGAATATAAAACATTTTCAAGGACTTTCGAGATAAACGGTAAAAGTGGTATGAACCTATAGTTTCCAAAACTGTTTTCGTCCCCTTAATTGTACAGTAAGACTACTTTCGCGGTTTGCACATTCTCCAAAAAATACCGCTAAAAAACTTGTTGAACATGCTTGTCAGAAGGCGGGAAATTATGTCAGCAATAAATTTTTGAGGGCGGAGCTTAAAATCGAAAGAATCAGAACTGTTGCTATTTCTCACTGGATAATTGTACAAAATACCTGGGCCTCCGTTATTGGGGTTAGAAATACTGAGTCTGAGCACAAATTTTGGATCTTCATAATGTTATTGAGTAATATCGGTGAGGACAATGCCGTGACAAAATATCCGTTGAAGGAGTCTGCCAGATCGCAGCCTGTTAATTGTCTGCCATTAATGTTTTAGAGGCTCTGTTGGCGGTGCTTTGGGGCCGAGGAGTGATCCTATCTTTTTCCACGTGACGTCGCATTGTAACTACATTCTAGGAATATGGTGTTAAAATAGTCGTTTCTAGCCCAACGAATTTTTTTGCGGAGGGTATTGCAAATTTTTTTTTGTATTAGTCTTTTGAAAGTTGTGGTTACGGCAGGTGAGAAAGTTGGCATACATGACGCCTTTGATTTTGCTTTTTATAGCCCCTTTTGCAGCAATAAAGTGAAGTGCTAAGAAAGAGAACTTCTCCTTACACCATTCGAATGAGCGTTTTGAAAAGGGGTATGAAATCTGAAAGCATTGATAAGTATTTGCTGTTGCCTAAAAACAAGGCCTTCTCGCCACTTCGGGTTCAACTGGCTTGAAGCTCAAAAATATCTAACATTATTGAACCTTGAATCATTTCGGAGTCCTTAATACTACTGAAAAAAAACGACATAAATAAAAATTTAAACATGTAAACGAGCTAGCACTATCTTTGATGTTTTTATGACCTTATTAACGCTTCTCTCCTATTCCCTCCCCCCAAAAAAACCCCACTTGCCTACCAATTGCGATGGTGGCGCCTCCAACGCTCACTCAGATTATGCCATACACGGACGAAAACTCTTTCGGCACCCCTCACACTCAACCACACTGCCGCACGCACCACAATGTTTGGAATTTTTTTCGCAATTAGGAGTGATTTCCGCAGTGCCATTTCACTTCCTCACCTGAGGTTATCAAATCCAGTTCCGTGTGAGCGTTACAGGTATCTTCGGCGACACAAGCAGCGATGTGCAGAAGGTACCTCCGTCCAGGATTCAATCCCCTGAGGGTGAAGATTCTGCCGTGGTAGATCAGCACCTCGCCGCCGACCGTCACTCGAAAAAACTCCTGCTCAGACAACCGCTCGACCACCACTGTTGCTGTAGTGTCTGTGACGCTTATGGTTCGAGCCTGTAAGGAGGGCGGGGCTGAGAGAAAAAAATGCATTTAATAAGGACGTTGTTTTCCCATTTTTTGAGAAATTTGCAATTTCATGTTCCACATTCTGTAATTTTGTATCTTTCTAGGTCGTTTTGCAAAAGTGAATCTGCACTTCTTGTAATGCGACTCTCATGATTACTTTGCACCGTTTGCGCAGTAGTATAATGCGTAATGTTAATGAATTGGCCATGTTAGAGGCATTCAGGTCACACTTCATATTTTTACGTTCTTTCGCGCGAATTACAAAACATATCATTACACGCCTCGAGCGCTGCCTCTAGGGGCACCACTGAAATCTCTCTCGCGGCCCGTTTCGGACTCAGCCGCGGGATGCTCCCGCCCGCTTCCCACAGTCGCGCTGTTTTTGTGGCACGTTCAAGAATGAGATTTACCGTTTGCATGCGTTCAAAACGCATATTATGTGGACCAGTCACTCTGTTCGCAAATATGGTGTATTTCAGAAAGTACAATCGTTCCTGACGCGATCTCAGTGTGTCATGTATGAGCGAGCTTGGTATGTATGAGCGACAGGTGTGTGTCAAAGATGAGCATCGCGAAGCCGGCACATGCACGGAGCTGATTGGAATTCTACTGCCACCTAATTTACTTACAGGGTCCCCGTAAGCAGCGCTTCCTCAAATTGCCATGCGCACACGGCTATACGATGAAAACCGATTTTGTGCGCTTACATATTCTAGCCGAGCGGTCATACCCGACAGCACACCAGTTACGCTTCTAATATCATACGTCGTATATAGATCCCCACACTGGACAAGTAATGTGGCGTAAATTTCATGAAGATTCTACGAAAGGCGTAGGGTGGATAATACAAAATTATACCGGGGGATAAACATCCGACCAAGAATTCAATGCTGGTGTTTTTGTCCTGAGATGGGGTCTCGCAGACGTTCATCATCTTCTACATGTATCCCCCGCAAGAGGTGCGGCGACTGCTTGTAGAGCACGCCGCCTCCTCGACTAAACGTTATTCCAAACATCTTCACATGACTCAAGGAGCCCGCAAAAACTAGTACAAACTAAGATCAGATGGCCTTATCTGATACCACATTCTTCCAACGGCACCTTTTATTGTTTGTATACTCCCTACCGTGTACTTCAAAAATGCGCCCGCCGAGTGATCAGCTCTTCGTTGAATTAAAAAAAAGGAAAATTAGCGCGCAGTTTGTGTGTGTGTGATTACTAAAACGTTCATTCCTTGATTTTGTTCCGCGTTCAGACACAACGCCGCAACGCTAGTTCGCCTCCACCCCCGCCCCCATTTCCTGAGAAATAGCAGTGCATTTCGCATCTGTTTGGGTCTGGTGAGTCCTACTGACTTAAGTTTAGACGAACGTGTTTAGCGTTCCTGAAGCTGCACTGGTTTTTTTTTTTCACCCCTGAACGACCTATTATGCTTCTCCATGACTTGTAGACTATTTATTATTCCGCGGTTTTATTGACTTTTCTTGGTTCCCTATAAGGCGCGAGGGTCACATATTTAACGAAGCAGAGCTTTGCACTAAACTTAACATTTCTTCGTGGCTTATATTCCATTAAGAGGCACGAGTGGTTGTCAGGCGCTGGGTAGCAACATCACCGAAACATTTTTCGACGGAATATATATTCGAAACGAAGCCGCATCTGTAGTGCACGCTGCAAGACTAAACCAACGTCTCAGTGTGCGAGTATAAGGTCTAAACGTGACGACAATAATGCATTTGTGTCTGACGTGTGCGGAAGTGGCGGTGCTGATATGCGACTGGCGTCGCTGCCGCCGGTAAGAGCAGTCAGGAAGCCCGCAGGAACGCGTCCCCGGATTGCTTTTGTTGGCGTTCGAGCCCTCTAAAAAGCCGCAGCTATGTTTCGAGGTGCCCTAAATGTACTATTTTCTTATAGCTATGACAAGAAAAAGTTGTTTGGGTGCGAAAATGCAAGACGAAGCGAAAGAGAAGCAAAACATTGCATAGATCCCTATCAGCCATCCAGCGCTCCTCCGCAGCCATTGCAAAGCTCGATGCGTATAACAACACCCTTTGCAAATAGGGCATACGGTTTCATAAGCTGGGTGTAGTGTAGCTAAGCGCCTCTGAGAAAACTTCCAGCTCCGCGTAGTAGGTGATAAATGCCTTTGGAAGCACCCAACCGATTTACTACCTTTTTTGCGGGCTTCTTCGAACGTCGCACAGGTACCAATACAAGAAATGTTTGTCCGTTGCAAGGTGTGAGGGATCGAAGCCACGCACCACCGCTACGGAACAAAACATTCCCCCGCACCTCCCCGAAGGGAATCGTGCAGAAATGCGAATGCATTGGCTGCACCGATGAGTGTGTTGCGAGTAATGGCGTAATTAGTGACGAGAGTGTGAACGTAATCATTTATTCATCAGCACCTGTTTGTGTTATCGTTGTACCTGACGGCCACAATCACTGCCTTGTGATCGCTAAAGTGCACGGTCAAAGGGTCTTTGAGAAGCATACGCGCGTCACAGTTTCGCGTAAAGACCAGATCAATGCAACTCCCGTGAATGGTAGTGGGGCACGTGTCGAAGCCGGCAGAGAGACAATGCATAGAGTGCCTGGTCTGCATGTACTCGACCAGCCACTCGCCACTCTTCTTGCGCACGTCAACGTTGAAGTCGCCAACCAAGACTATGGGGTCAGAGGGTTTGGAGCGCACGCGCACACTTTTTATAGCCGCGTCCAGCTGCGCGGCAACGGCGTCTCGAGCGAGGTTGGGCGCGAGGTACACGGTCACCACAAAGACTCCGTCTCCGGTGTAGGCAAGGGTGTACAAGTCCTTGTACAGAGACGTGTCTCGAACGGGAGACGTGGCAGCGGCGTGCGATATCAAGTTCCCATACACGTTAGACACCAGACTAACACCGCAGTACTCGCCGTCCTTGCCGCTTCGAGCAAAGTAGTACTCGTTGACGGCGTCATCAGCCGCATCACTAGCACTCGGGCAGACACTGCGATCGAGGACGAGGAGGGACGCCTGTCGTTGTTGTCGCAGTTCTTCGCTGAAGGGCAAGTAGCGCTCGACGAACACGTCCACACCACCGGCTCGGCGGGTGGCAATGGCACGCGCAGGAGAGATAACACCTGCGGGCGCACGCCGACGGAGCACGACAACCCCCGACTAAGAAATGCATTCGCATTTACGACGACGACGACGACGAAGGCCGAACTACGAGGCGCGCGCTCAAGTGCGCTCGCGCTGGAGGAATGCAGGGGCACGCCGGCCAACGGAGCAAGACAACCCCCGGCTAATAAATGCATTCGCATTTAAAAATCACAACGACACCACGAAGGTTCGCTCGGCTCATAATTTTGCGTTATGCCATAGTAAAGAACCAGTACCGGCAAAGCGCTGAGTGCGCGGTGGACACACCTGCGCATGAACAAAACTGGATTCAGTACTTCTGCGCATGCGGAGTTAAGTCGGCCTCCTATCGTGTACCGTACGTACCGGAACTGGTTCTCCGCTCATAATAACTCTGGGATATATTTGAGGTAAGTTTTGCGCGAACTGCGTGGTCAGAGTTAAAGTGCAGGAGCAAGGTAAAAGATCATCGTAACTATTACGTTTCCTTATGCAAGGAACGGCGACAAGGAAGAATATACAGCAGGATGCATCTCATAAGGTAGCGATTAGCCAAGCAATAAATTTAGCATCAATCAATCAATCAACCAATCAATCAATCAATCAATCAATCAATCAATCAATCAATCAATCAATCAATCAATCAATCAATCAATCAATCAATCAATCACTGTTATGAGCCAATACCATCCCACATTATTACTTTAGCAGCAAGCGTAACTCTCGTTATCCCTTAGTATTCATACACCCTTTCAAGAGCGAAGCTCTTTAATTGGATTGGATTGGAAAAACATTTATTGTGCCTGCGGTTGAAGTCCAAGTTAGGACTTCAGACTTGGCCAGTGTCGTCCTCGCTGTCGCCACCAGGGTTAGAGGCCCCCCGCCCGTTACCGGGCTGCGAAGTCTCCTGCCTGGCCAACGCCACGATGACCCGCTGGACGGCCTCGAGTTGGAGGTCTTGGTTGCCAGATCGCTTAGCCTCTTCAAAAGCGGGCGGAAGCCTTCCTGATGTAGAATCTTCTGGGAAGTTCAGACAGTCCCAGACGATGTGCTCAAGAGTCGCGGGGGCGTTGCGTCACACCCTGCACGTACCGTCGGGGTGTGCCTCCGGGAAAATCTTGTGCATGAATGCCGGGCTCATGACCGTTCGTGTTTGGAGCTGCCTATATATGACTGCCTGCTCCCTGCTCAGCCCTTTACAGGGCGGCGGGAGCGTGCGTCTGGCGAGCCTATAGGCCTTGGTTATCTCGTTCAAGCTGGTCATTGATCACCGCTTGACCCGGCGCGGTCCGTTAGTTCGCGCGCGCGGGCGTGTGCGGTTTCGTTATGGTTGGCGTTGGTGTCCGACACTTCCCCTGCGTGTGACGGAAACCACTTTATTCTTGCCATTTCCCGGTGTCTCGGTATCTCGTTTAAAATCTTCGTCGCAGCAGCAGAGACCCTGCCTCGGGCAAAGTTCCTGATTGCCTGCCGCGAATCGCTGAGGACAGTGCGGCAGCCCGTGTCTTTGATGGCCAGTGCGATGGCCACCTCTTCGGCCTCTTCGGATGTACTGCTCGCCGTGATGGCCGCCGCTGTGATGCTGCCCCCAGCATCGATGACAACCACGGCGAATCCTCTTCTGCTCGCATATTCGGCAGCATCCACGTAACGGGCGCCTGCGTCGCCGGCGTGCAGGTCCGCCAGCGCCTTGGCCCTCGCCTTGCGTCTGCCTTCATTGTATTCGGGGTACACGTTGCGCGGGATAGTGTCCACGCGAATTTTGCTCCTGATCTCGTCCGGGGCGGGCGTCTTGGCTCCTTGTTGTTCGTGATATCGTATTCCAAGCTTCTCCAGGATTCTCCTACCGGCCTTGGTCATGGAAAGCCTCTCCAGCTGGGCAATCCTCTGAGCCTCGGCGATTTCGTCGAGGGTGTTGAGGATGCCCAGAGCGTACAACCTCTCCGTGCTGGTGGATTCGGGAACTCCGATGGCCGTCTTGTATGCCCTTCGGATGACTACGTTGAGCTTGTTCGTTTCGTCCCTCTTCCATTTGTGGAAGGCGGCCACGTATGTGATGTGGCTGAGGACGAAAGAGTGCACGAGCCTCGTGAGGTTCTCCTCGCGAAGTCCCCTCCGTCTGTTCGACATTCTTCTCATTAGCCTGATGGCGTTGGCCGCCTTGCCGACGACCCGTGTCACTGTTTTCCCGTTGCCTCCGTGCTCGTTAATAAGCATTCCCAGAATACGGATATCTGTGACTCTGGGTATAACGGTACCGTCTTTGGTGTAGACGGAGATTTCCTCGCTGTCGCTTCTCTTTTCAGCGCGGGGACCTTCCCTGGGCCTGTATAGCAGCACCTCGGACTTACTCGGTGAGCATCTGAGGCCGGTGCCCTCGAGGCTTTCCTCGACCGTCCGTACCGCCCGCTGAAGCGCTTCTTCTACTCGAGCGTCGCTGCCCTCGACCCACAGCGTGATGTTGTCGGCATATATGGTGTGCCCGACGTGCTCCACCTCTGCGAGTCTACTGGCGACCTCGATCATGACTAGGTTGAATAGGAGCGGCGAGATCACCGACCCTTGAGGGGTGCCTCGGCTGCCGTTGTCTTTGGCGTCCGTTGCGAGATCCCCCGCAACGATTTCTACCGTTCGGCCCGTGAGAAAGCTCCCTATGTACTCGTGGGTCCGCTTGCCCATGTTCAACTTAGAGACTTGGCTCAGGATCGCCGAGTGGTTGACATTGTCGAAGGCCCCCTGTAGATCCAGGCCCATGACGGCCCTTGAGTCTCGGGTGTCCCTGTCGACAATGAGGTGCTTCAGTTGTATCATGGCGTCCTGCGTGCACAAGTGCTGCCGGAATCTGATCACACTGTCGTGGTAAAGGTCGTTGTTTTCGAGATATTCTTGCCACCGCGCTAGTAGGACGCGCTCCAGTACCTTGCCCACGCAGGATGTGAGCGATATTGGACGGAGGTTGTCCGTGCTCGGCGGCTTTCCAGGCTTAGGTATCAGGATCATCTTAGAATGTTTCCACTCCTTCGGTACGACTCCCGACCTCAAGCACTCGTTGAAGTATTTCGTGAGGGCTACAATCGAGCGGTCATCGAGGTTCTTGAGTGGTCCGTTCGGCACGCGGTCGGGACCCGGAGCCGATCTGCTGTTAAGCTCTTGCAGAGCCGTCCGCACTTCCTCGACGTCGATGTCTCTGTCCAACCTGTCGTTTGGGCTTCCAAAGTAATCTCTGTGGGCGACTTTTGGCGTGGAGGGGATGTATTTCTCCAGAAGTTTCTTCTTCACCGCATCCTCGCCTCTTTCCTTGATTTCCACGTGTAGGATATTTGCAAGCCTATCCCTCTGATAAGACTTGGTCTTTGTCTCATCCAGTAGGTGCCGGAACAGGTTCCAGGTTCTGCCGTTGTGGAGTTGGCCGTCAGCAGCGTTGCAGAGCTCGTTCCATTTCTGGATGTTGAGCGCGTGGCAGTGCTCCTCAATCTTGCGATTCAGACCGGCGATCTTCTTCCGCAGCCCTCTGTTGAGCCTTTGCTTCTTCCATCGCTCTTGTAGAGATCGTTTCGCCTGGATTAGATGGAATAGCCTCCTGTCCATACTGTCGACTTGAACATCCGTCTCGATTTCTCTCGTGGCCATCTTCACGTCCCTGGTAACGTTCTTCATCCAGGCGGCGATGTCTTGGATGTGTTCGTTTTCGTCTGCGGCCTCGTTTCTTTGCCTGCTGAAGGCTTCCCAGTCGACCCATTTGTGCTTTCGTGCCTGAGGTGCGCTGGCTCCACTCAGTCGCACTGTAGTTTCCACAATCATGTGATCCCTTCAAAGGTCTAGTCCGGTGTTCTTCCACTCTACGTCCTCCGCCACGATGTTCTTGACAAAGGTGAGGTCGGGGGTGGTGTCTCTGGACACCGAGTTGCCCGTTCTCGTCGCGTTGGCAGGATCCGTGACGAGGACGTACCCATTGTCGAGCGCATCCTGCGCCAGGTTTCTGCCTTTAGCGTTGCTCTTGACGTAACCCCAGGACTGGTCCATGGCGTTGAAATCGCCGCATACCAGTAGCTTGGAGCAGCCTGCCTGTGCACTGGCCTTGTGTAGAAGCGCCCTGAAGCGCTGCCTGCGTTTACTGGGGTTGCTGTAAACGTTGAGGATATAAATACTTTCCTTTCTTTTCTTGCCTACCACCACTTCCGCAAAGACGTGATCAATTGTAACGTTCGTGAGATTAAGTTCTAGCATTGTGTGCTCCTTCCTGGCCATGACGCATAGTCCCCGGCTATGGTCGTCGGTAGACCATAGCGCTCTGTAGACATGTAGGGGGCGACGCACTGTTAAAGTTTCTTGGAGTAGGAGTATGTCTGGTTTCCGGTCGCTGCTCTCGATGTGTTGCAGTAGAACTGCCCACTTCCTGTCCAGGCCGCGGCAATTCCACTGCCAAACGACTATTGTTGTTTTTGGGGCCATTACTAGTCTGTGCCGGTAATGCCGCCCTGCGCCGTCGTGCGTGGGTCTTGGTGTTGGGATAAGGCCTCATAGCTTAGAGTGTGTTGGGTGGCTCCCTCGATCTGCAAGAACCGTTTGTGGTCTATCCTGCTTTTTTCGACGATGGCCAACTTGAGCGAGTCGATCATTTTTTCCATCCTCGATTCAAACATTCGCTCCATCCTCTTTTCTAGCTTGCTCAACCTGTCCTCTATTCGAGCTTCGTTGCTGCTAATTTCTTTGGTGCCACGTTTTTTCGTGATCCTCTTCTTGAGTGCCGGTTCTTTGAGTTCCTGGGCATCATCCACAGTTTCCATTGGCTGCCCCTTAGGCAGAGACTCAGACGTGTTGGTCGAAGGGCCCGGGGCGGTGTCATTGCCCCTAGCCTCCGCCAGACATTGTAGGCTCTTCTTCAATTCATCTACCATTCTTCTCAATTCCTTGTTTTCCTCGCGAAGAGCCTCTATCATTTCGTGCTCCTTGCTTTGCGTGTGTTGTTTCTTGGTTACGTTGCCGCTGGCCTTTCTGGTGCTCTTGGCCGCATCCGCCCAGCTTACGCGGTCCTTTGACGGGGTTCTTCCTTTCCTGGAGGTGCTGGGACTCCGACTCTGACGGCGCAAGATGCCGCCGTTGGATGGCGACCGGCTCTTAGAATTCGAGCGGTTCCTCGAATGGGATCTTGGCTTGCGTGCGGAGCCCAGTACTGGGAAGTCGCTTTCCGATGGCAGCTGGCTCTCTTCTACCGAAGCGTAACGCCGCTCCCATTGTCTTTTTCTGACGACATATGACGTCTTGACAAATCGTAATTTTTTGTTTCCGCAGTTAAAATAGCAGGAAATTGCCGAGCGCGCGCTCACGAGCGCGGGCCTCGCGACTACTGCCCAGCGTCCCCTGCTCACGTTTGTCAAGCCTAGCATGCCCACCTAAAGAGATTGTCCAAGATTGCGGCGACCGTCCGGCAGTTAAAAAAACCAAGAAAATGTTGAGTGCTGTGTGTGCGTGCCTCGCGGCCACCGCTCAGCGTCATCAGACCACGTTTGCAAAGCAAACATGCCCACTTGGGAGGTTGGCCAAGATGGGCAAAAAAAAAATCTCAAGCATTCGCTCTTATCGTGGCACCACTTGCTCGGAACGAGGAAGACAGATCATAGCGTACGCCCCTCTAAGGTGGTGTCCAATGATTATAACTTCCATAAAAATGAAGGAAGCTCACACTTAAAGCAACAACGCTCGAGTAAGGTCGTTGCGGCAGCAGCGAAGAAGCCAATCGGCTGCAATTGAGGACTTAAACCGTTGTGATGGTCGTGAAAGTTGCGTGCAAATTCGCTACCTTCAAGTTTCACGCGTAATGTGGCCTTTCTTTTTTTTTTCAAATAAGTAATAACCTGCTGCATACATTTTCCTTCTCATCAGTGCGAAATAACAACGGGAGAAAGTACGGATTTCTTACCCCGGGCTGGAGTGGTGATAGTCCGTGACGACTTCTCGTACTTGCAGACTGTTCCATTTAGCTCCAGACTGAAGCTTGCTTGAACGATGTATCGCGTTCTTGGCTTGAGGCCATGAATCACATAGACGAGCAGATTCCCATCGGTGGAATACTTGACGCAGTCTTCGGGACGGGTGGCGGGGCAGACACTGATATGGATGTCCTCGGAATGCACAGTCTTCCACGTGGTCCTTGCAGATGTCGCGGTGAGAACGTGTGCTTGAAATCCTTCTACATCGGGCGCTGTAAAACACAGACACGCAAGAGAAGGCAAAATGAGCAGGGGCAGGAAAAATTGTGTTCTTCATTATTTTAACAACTAAAACAATTACTCTTGTGCGAGAATGTTTTCCTTTCTGACAAGGTGATAGTTATGTACAATGTTTGTATACATCCACAGTTCCAATTCCTGTTGTTTGTGTTTTGGAATCTGCGATTCTCTACCAGCGTTGGAAATCACGAGCGCAAGTAGACCTAGGAAAAAGGACGGAAGGCCACCACAAAGTCATTCGAATTCGGCAACCGCGAGATACACAATATCAAGAGCCATTTATTTGACTAAATGTCAACATGTCAGCAACGTCCTCCAAAAACACGACCCAGCCACACTGCCAGTGAGGGTACCGGTGGTCTACTTCTGACAGAAAAAGCCTCGAGAAGCGATCTATATCAACTGCTGCTAATGCATAAGTGTTCGATCAAACTAATTATCAAAGTAAAATATTTCGTGCGGTGCGGCTTCTAATTTACGAGAAAACAAAGTGTGGGCAAGTAGCATGTCTACGTATGAAGGCCTGCGGAGCAGGTGTAAGTGTAAGTGTAAGTATTCGTGCTGCTGTTTTATGTCAATCTTTGTGTGGGCATACCTTCTGTTATCTATGCTTTGGCATAGGTCTGTACGGCGCGGAAATGACTGCGTGGTGTCCCTACTCCCAGTCATAAAATAATCCGATTTATTTATTTATTTATTTACTTACTTATTTATTTATTTAATGAAACATTATATATAATGTAACTATATAATGTAGCCGAATGTGACCTGATGATGATGATGATTGCTATTGGTTTCCCCTTTGAAGCGGGGTGATGACATGTCATCTTACCAAAAAGGACTAATATAACCATGTTTTACAGTCTTGGTTTAATACTAGCGCTGCTTAGGGCAGGCAATCAAGCTTATTAGGGCCGAAATACTTTCTTTTCCCTGTTACGGGTGGCAACTGTCCTAGGCAATATTCCCCTCTCTAGTTTTCGTCCACCAGCATTCTAATCTTCTTTTCCTCCCCTCGACCGCCTTGAAGTTAACTTCCTCTCTGATACCCTTAAATCCTAGGGCTTCTCGAAGCCCAATATTCCCTTCATGTAGATTTGGATGGATACCCTCACATTCTAACACTATGTGCCGCATAGTTTCTATTTCTTTTCCGCAGACCACACATACCCCATCATTTTGTGAATACTTCCCCACAAAACTCTTAGTTCGCAGGCAACCTGCTCTAGACTCAAAAAGCAAAGCACTACCCTGGGAATTATCGTAGAAATTTTCCTTTCTGATGTTCAATTTCTCAGCCAATTTCTCAGCCTCTAACGACGTTTTAGCTTCCATTTTTTTCATCCATTTATTCGTTTCAATCTGCCTTGCCTCTTTTTTGGTTACCTTGGCTGTTTTGGATTCTCCACCGTTCTTTCTGTAATTCATCGTTAGCCTTCTAGTCTTTCTTAACCACTGCGTGTCCACGCTTTTCAAGTATAGGTACCTAAAAACCTTAGCTGCCCACCTCCGTTGATCAATTACCCTGAACTTCATCTCAAAGCATATTTTACTCTTAGCTTCTCTAGCTTCAAACGACGCCCAGCCCATATCTCCCTGAACTGCTTCGTTAGTTGTTTTTCCATGCGCGCCTAGGGCCAAACGTCCTACCGTCCTCTGGTTTACTTCAAGGCCTGATAGAACGTCTGATTTTAAGCAGAGTACAGCATTTTCAAACGTGAGACCCGGAACCATTACTCCTTTCCACATTCCTCTTACTACTTCATATTTGTTATACCCCCACAGAGCTCTATGCTTCGTTATAGCTGCGTTTCGCTTTCCCTTAACCTTAAGTTGCTCCTCGTGAGTTCTTAATTAGTTATCCCCTTCGTTTATCCACACTCCCAAATATTTATATTCCTTCACTCTAGGTAATTCGCCTTGCTGGACAGACACTACGTCAGTAGTAGCGTCATTGAAAACCATTATTCCTGATTTTTCTGCACTGAAATTTAACCCGAGGTCAGTGGCTTCCTGGCCGCTAATATTTATTAGCCGCTGCATATCGGTTTGGTTATCAGCTAAAAGAACAATGTCGTCTGCGTATAACATTCCCGGAATATGCTGTCGTACCACTTCGCCTTGCAGCATACGGGTTAGGCTGAACCCTACTTGACTTTCTTCCAGTTTCTTTTCTAACCCCGCCATGTAAAGCATGAACAGTATTGGGCTCAAAGGGCATCCCTGTTTCAGTCCCCGACGGATGTTGTCCTGCTGGGCGCATTTCTGTCCTTCCCAAGTAAGGTGTACTCTATTGTCTTTATAGATTGCCATAAGGAACTGTACTAACTCGTCATCTAATCCCTGGAGTTTCAGCATTCTCCACAGCCGTTCTCTGTTTACGTTGTCATATGCCCCTTTAATGTACATGAATGTAATGCATAGTGGTCCATTCTATGTTAAACAAATCTGTTGGGCAAGTTGGTGCATTATGCTTGAAAAGGTAAAAAGCGCGACTTGGACAACGACAGTAGAGAAGGACGACGGGACAAGCGCTCACTTTCAACTAATATTTATTGAGGCATCGTCTCATATTTATACATGTACCAGGAGCATGCGCACTTTGGAACACTACGTAGAACGAATCAACCAGAGAACATAATCACAGTGACATTTTCAAAAATTCACACTCACTGGCACGCAAAAGAACCGAAGTATCACTGACGCATTTATCACCTTTCTGCTTAATATGGAACGCTTCTAACAGCTCTCTCGCCACGGAATTTTTACTCCTACCGAGAATCCTAATCTGGTCAAACAGAGGTCTGCACTCTTTCAAGGGACTGACAGGCCTACAGTCTTTGCAGTGTGCGGGTAAATGCGCACGCGTATCATTGTTAAGAGAAGAACTATGCTCGCGTGCCCGGTCATTCACACACCTGCCCGTCTGGCCGATGTAGGCCTCCCCGCATAAAAGCGGTATCTCGTAGACTACACCGACGTCACACGCCACAAAGCGCTTGGCATGCTTCTTTTCGCACTTTTTCGGTTTCGGCTTGCCGGAAATTTGCGCACACAGGCGTCCAAGTTTCTGTGGAGCAGAAAACACCACCGGCACTTGGTACCGTTCTGCCACTTTTTTCAGGTTGTGCGTAACCTTATGTATATAGGGCAGAACAACAGGCTTCACCTTAGGTTGTTCTGGCCGCCTCGCACCTACTTGGCCTTTGGCTTTCCGCAGCAAGGCTTCGGCAACACCCACCAAGACATAGCTTGGGTAGCCGACCGACAGAAGTCTCTTCAATTGAGAGTCAAAGCTCTCTTGAACAGCATGTGCACACGACTTCTTCAGTGCAGATTCTAAAACCAGAGACGCTATGGCCCTTTTGACAGTCTTTGAATGAGATGATGAAAAAGGCAGGAGCTGTTTACGGGCACGCGGGCGATAGACCCAACAAACATGGTCGGAAGAAAATTTAAAATTGATATCCAAAAACTGCAGGGTGTCATCACTTGGAATCTCGTGTGTAAATGCAAGACCTTTCCCATGGCGACAAAAGTTCTCTAAAATCCCTTCTGCGGCTGCAATGTAGTTAAAAGAACACTGTTTTTTTAAAACCACTAAAAAATCGTCGACATATCTAAAAACACGCAGAACAACATCCTTGTCAAAACTTAAAAGCAAGTCCCGGTCAACACTAGCAAGAAAAATATTGCATAAGACTGGCGCAACGCATGACCCGATACAAATTCCTTGTTTCTGAATGTACGTGCGTCCTTCGAAAGAAACGAATGTTGCGTCCAGATAAAATTCCAACAACCGCATAAAACAATCCACCGACATACCACAAGAATTCTGGAACTTGACCACGCCGTTTACATCGATGCATTGCCTAACATGCCTAACGATGCATTGCTAACATGCCTAACGATGCATTGCCTACATCGATGCATTGCCTAGTACCTGTTAGGCAATGCATCGATGTAAACGGCGTGGTCAAGTTCCAGAATTCTTGTGGTATGTCGGTGGATTGTTTTATGCGGTTGTTGGAATTTTATCTGGACGCAACATTCGTTTCTTTCGAAGGACGCACGTACATTCAGAAACAAGGAATTTGTATCGGGTCATGCGTTGCGCCAGTCTTATGCAATATTTTTCTTGCTAGTGTTGACCGGGACTTGCTTTTAAGTTTTGACAAGGATGTTGTTCTGCGTGTTTTTAGATATGTCGACGATTTTTTAGTGGTTTTAAAAAAACAGTGTTCTTTTAACTACATTGCAGCCGCAGAAGGGATTTTAGAGAACTTTTGTCGCCATGGGAAAGGTCTTGCATTTACACACGAGATTCCAAGTGATGACACCCTGCAGTTTTTGGATATCAATTTTAAATTTTCTTCCGACCATGTTTGTTGGGTCTATCGCCCGCGTGCCCGTAAACAGCTCCTGCCTTTTTCATCATCTCATTCAAAGACTGTCAAAAGGGCCATAGCGTCTCTGGTTTTAGAATCTGCACTGAAGAAGTCGTGTGCACATGCTGTTCAAGAGAGCTTTGACTCTCAATTGAAGAGACTTCTGTCGGTCGGCTACCCAAGCTATGTCTTGGTGGGTGTTGCCGAAGCCTTGCTGCGGAAAGCCAAAGGCCAAGTAGGTGCGAGGCGGCCAGAACAACCTAAGGTGAAGCCTGTTGTTCTGCCCTATATACATAAGGTTACGCACAACCTGAAAAAAGTGGCAGAACGGTACCAAGTGCCGGTGGTGTTTTCTGCTCCACAGAAACTTGGCCGCCTGTGTGCGCAAATTTCCGGCAAGCCGAAACCGAAAAAGTGCGAAAAGAAGCATGCCAAGCGCTTTGTGGCGTGTGACGTCGGTGTAGTCTACGAGATACCGCTTTTATGCGGGGAGGCCTACATCGGCCAGACGGGCAGGTGTGTGAATGACCGGGCACGCGAGCATAGTTCTTCTCTTAACAATGATACGCGTGCGCATTTACCCGCACACTGCAAAGACTGTAGGCCTGTCAGTCCCTTGAAAGAGTGCAGACCTCTGTTTGACCAGATTAGGATTCTCGGTAGGAGTAAAAATTCCGTGGCGAGAGAGCTGTTAGAAGCGTTCCATATTAAGCAGAAAGGTGATAAATGCGTCAGTGATACTTCGGTTCTTTTGCGTGCCAGTGAGTGTGAATTTTTGAAAATGTCACTGTGATTATGTTCTCTGGTTGATTCGTTCTACGTAGTGTTCCAAAGTGCGCATGCTCCTGGTACATGTATAAATATGAGACGATGCCTCAATAAATATTAGTTGAAAGTGAGCGCTTGTCCCGTCGTCCTTCTCTACTGTCGTTGTCCAAGTCGCGCTTTTTACCTTTTCAAGTCCATTCTATGCTTTCGCAATTTCAATGCATTTCGTTATTACGAACAGATTGTCATCCAGTCGCCTGTCTTGTCTAAATCCATTCTGCAGTTACCCAAGTATTTCATTTTCTTCCAACCATGCTTGAATTTCTGATTTTATCACCTGCATTACGAATCTATACATCACTGACGTTACTGTGAGTGGTCTGTATGAATCAATACTGGCTTTGTCTCCTCTGCCTTTATATATTAAATTCATCCTACTTTCTAACCAGTCCTCTGGTATTTGTTTGGTTTCTATGACCTTATCTATTGCCCTCATAAACGATTCCTTACTTTTACGTCCAAGTAGGTTTATCACTTGCATTGGTATTCCGTCCGGGCCCACTGCTGTCTGGGGGGAACCTTTTGTTCTGCAAAAGGTTTAAACCTTAAACTGCCCCCCCCCCCTCACCGTCCTTCCTTCCCCATACTGACCGACGTGCGCACCTTCTGCAACACATTTTATTTATTTATTTATTTATTTATTTATTTATTTATTTATTTATTTATTTATTTATAACAAGAAGAGCTGGCGCACAACATGTAGGCAAGTCTTCATCAATAAATAATTTATCTCCTGCATCTTGTCTCTAAAAACAAGCCACAAGCGACCCTTAAAGAGCAAAACGCAAGAAATAATTGCAGTGAGCTTGGACTCAGGCCTAAGTGGTATATTCTCGCCTCACAAGCAGACGGGTCTGCACTTGATTCATATACAATATGTAGTCATTTTATATTTTAATAACATATTATCATGGGTATAATATGTACGTAAATCCTTACAAAGTCTTGGAAAAAGTACAGCGATAGTTGGGAATACTACGCTGTGCCTCGAGCACCATGACGAGGCAAGAAACGGGGCAATGACGACGTAGGTAAATCACTGGGCTCATATGCGAAAGAACGCTCATGGGTAATCATATGGCACGTTCGGTTGTTGCCCCCAAGCAACGCGAATGTGTACGCAACCGCAGACAGGCATATAATATTTAGAATGCATGACTAGTGAGCCGAAGCAATGTTGATTGCATTGACACATTGATTGGCCCCACAAGAGTGCAATGTGCGATCCCACCTAGCAAAGAGCTGGTGAATGACTACTGGAAGCACCGCTGTTCACTTGCCTTGGCCAAACGACGTGACTGTTCTTTTCACATCCTCGCTGAAGTACCTCCGGCCCTCCCCGTACAGGAAAGACCGGATGCTGAAGGTGTAGTTCTGGCGGTAAGGGTCAATATTAAAGACGACGTGTCTCTGGGTTGCAGGTAGCGTCACCTTCTCCTGAATGTGGCCGACGTCTTCAGTTAGCGTGACCACGAAGCCGTCAACACTGTTCCTGTGCTTCCAGGAGGCACGAATGAAGTGGTCGCATGTGGCGACGAGCTGGATGTCGGTCGGTGGACCTGCGAGAATTCACGTTCGAGCAACCTTAGTGGCAGACGGGGAAGTACTCGTGCACATTCACGCACGTCATGATGCATCCTATACTGGTTGTAACCAGGGTCGCCTCCTTAGTAATCTTGGTGTAAACTCTTCCCAAGTTTGACCTAAGGTTCAATGCCATAGCCAGGTATGTTTTTCGTGGGTGTCAAGCAGCGCCGGCAAAGAAAAATAAAATAAAGAGCTGCAGCCCCCGCCCCCCTGAAAACAAAATTGGGCATTTGTCAGCTTTAATAAACGGACAGCATTTTTATCTTTGTTTTTACGTTATAGTACCTAGATTGAATGAGTGAATAGCCTAGGCGAACAACTAGGACGAAAGAAACAGAGACAGAGATGCGATGCTCCGAAAATTTCGGGGGTGTTCTCACACCGAAACACCCTCCCCCCCCCTCTCTGGTTACACCCCTGTTTAAGTCTGGAGATAAAATGTTGGTTCACAATCCTGTTACTCATAAGAGACAGTGGCAGATTGTAATTGCAGTCTACAGTAACGGGGTAGAGTACTGAGAGACGGAAACAGGAGAATGAGCACACCTGATGACATCGGCTGATATTGAAGTAGCCAGTAGGGTAGATTAGGTCAAGTTCTTTCCTGGCGGGAGGGCTTTTGATAACTCTCAATAAGAAGAACGCCGTTCTACTTTACTGCAGCACACTGGTGGCTCTACGGAATCAGGTAAATGGGCTTCCAGAGGCTACTGACATTGCTGAAGAGTGGACTGATGATAAGCGTGAGTGCTTGATCGTTTATGATGCACCTGTGACCAAGATCTGCATTTTCATGATATGGTACCGCAGCATTCCACAGTGAGACGAGGTTACATCAGAAGCTACAAATACTTCAGTTGAATTTTATCCATGTCACAGGGCTGCTCTCGCGTAATGAAATAATCCTCAAAAACCAAAATGGACCGTGAGACGTTTACTTTCTGAAACCCAGAGCGCCAACTGCTGACTGAAGAGTAATAGCGACGATGTCAAGCATCTAACCTAGTAAACATAAAGTCAAAAAGTGCACACGCACAATGTGTTGGTACCATTCTCGATCGGCTTCATCAATTTTTTGTGCAATGGTATGGTTCGATGTCTGCACCCAGATGGCTCGCTAAGGACGTTGCTCCATAACAAAAGTGAACAAATCACACAAAAATGAATAATTGGCGAAAACACATTGTAGTATCAAAAGCAGCTGAGTTCGAAACTCGTGCATCTCCCCGAATGTAATCTAAACTATTATTCTACTGGCTTTATGATACATACTCGTGCATATTATTATCAATGTACGCAGTATTTAAATTCTAGAAGGTGCTTTAAAGAAAATAAAGAGCATGCAAGCATTAAACACAAGGACAAAGCAAGTTAAATAATTGCGGCAGGTGTTCACACTACTTAATTCTCAGTGGATTATCACGAATGGTTGTAATTCGAAAAAAGCAATAAGTTTGAGCGAGAATTCGTCCTTAAGTTAAAATAGCAAGATTACGGGAAGAATTCTCGGCATCATTGAGAAAAACTCGAATTTACCACAATTTGCTTAGATGTCTTTGACACAAGCCTTTTCTCTATAGTAGTGCGTGAAAATCCGTTTAATATGAATTTGATTTACTTGAAATTCTCTGAAATTACTCGAATTTACTTGAAGCCACAAGCAATTAACGGATTTGTTGGAGTACGCTCCACAAGTTTTTGGAAAAGGTATTAACCCAGAAATACTTTTTACGTACTTTAAATTAGTATAAGTTTATTAGAATTACGTGTCTTACTTTTATAATTTTTTAAGACTCATTGTTTGAAGTAACTGTTTGGTATGGCTGGTTGGTATTAAAATACGTGGATCTACTTGCAATGACATACTTCTTGTTATTGAGTGGCGTCATGATGGCTGTGGCAATGGCGTCGTGTGCGGTTGCAGTGAATTAGTTCTTACGCGGACCTCCATGCGTCCACATCGGGAAATACGGGTGGGGAAGCTAAGCGGTGTTTGATATTTAAAATGGAGAAACACAAGCAAGTAAGCAAATAAAAGGGAGGGCTGTTAGCGGGGTAGCGAAGGAGCCACCATCTTTAGTTTTGCTGCTGTTCCTCTACAAACTGCAGTTTGATGAGAAACATGGCGCGTCCATGTACTCAGGAAAAACAGGGCTACAGAGGATTGGTGTTGTCGCTTGAGCTCAACCCGACTTGATCAACCTACCTGCACACATAACTCCAAGCGGAGACGTAGTAGGCAAGTTTCGAGTTTCCGTATGTGGCTGTGTAAAATCCGGGAAGCTATTATAGAAGGTGTCCCAAACGAAAGTGCTGAGTATAACTACTTCGGTTATGTTTATTGTTGTGTGTGAAGGGCTCTCAATTAAAATGGTGTCGGGATGTGCCTAGCCTGTGCGCTCATGGGGACCGCACAGGCGGCCATAAAGGGCAGCGACGTCCTACCGTCCGATAATAGGGGCTGCTATTGGTGGCTACAACGTAATCAAAGTTTGTTCGGACTTTTCTGTAAGTGTAGTCGCAGTGAACCTTGGGAGTTTGGACTTAGAGGGTATATTTTTGGGAGGTGATTCTTGCAACTGACAATGCGTTTACAAGAGAGGAAGCCATTGCACATCAAAAAATGTTGCATGCTTACAAACGGAGTTCGTGGCGACAAAGTGATTGCCTGAAGAATCGACGCGATGCAGAGCGAACAAGAAGGGAGAGTTTTGCAAAGGAGAAAAAAACAAGTACAGGGGCACCTAATCGCTTCTTGTGATGTAGTGAAGGCGATAGTTTTGGTGTTTACTTGGGGGTTCTGCGCGCTCGAAGCTGAGAGGCGCACAAATGGCCGTAGTACCGGCAGGTGGGTGGGTGGGGAGGGGGGGGGGTGCCTTTGCGAAGCCAATGGAGCTCTGGCTCGCTGGTAACTGTTATGCCACCAGGAGAGGCAGCGACGAATGTGGAGGCATGCGCAGCCGAGAGAAGCGCGCTCGTCTTTTTTATTATTATTTCGGATCCTCGTGCTACGAAGACACATGGAGCGCCACTGCCAAGAACAATTTCTCTCACGCGTTCTGGGGAGGCCATCACTTTTTTCTATAGGCCACTGAAGGCACTTGCATTGAAGATAATTTAGAAGAGCCCACAAAAGATAAAGCAATATTGCTTCGGATATATGCATCGAGATATCGGCTGACTATGCACTGAGGGCAGCGAATTCAGTAATATATAGGCTGCGTTTAATACTGTGGGTTAAGACTGACCTTGTCTGTGAAGAACGCCGCTATCGAAAGCTTAAGATTCGTTTACTCTAAACAGTACAGACAGTGGTTTTTCGCAACTTAACGCGAAGAAAGAGAGAAAGAGCTAAAGACTTACAATGCCCAGATAATATTTAAACGTTAACTCTATAATAGGTGGCGAAGTTTCACTGACTTAGTTTACTGTAGTGGTATGCTGCAATTACTGGTGCAACTTGTAAGCTAGTACACTTTAAATGTAGAGTTAATTCAGGGCAGGGCAGGGCATCACTGGTACAGTAAATTCGGAACCCCTAATTCTTTTATTCTTCTACTTACGAATTGCTGTCGGAGTATCAGTAGGGTGGTGTAAGGACGGCTTTGGATTTCCATGTAAGACCTGGGATGCAGTAAAAGAAACGGGAACGAAAAAGAGAAACTGAGTGAAATTGACAAAACGTCATTGCTTCACACGCAAACAGCTGAGAAATATGTAATGGCAGAAGCAATGGGACACCCCCCCCTTGGCAAGCGTAACTGCTCTTTATATCATTGCTGCACTAAGCTGAAGATGTTGGGGAAAAAGCAGGCAGTGGAGATACCAGTCTTATGTGCCCTATGTGCCGAAATATCCGCTGTCGTTAGCGGCTGGAGGCACCAAAATTGTATGCGTACGTGGAACACTGCTTTTGAACGAAAGGACAATGTTGTTCGGACACCTCCTTGCACGACCTTCAATTCCATGAGGGATTGTTTTGTTTTTATGCAACTATAAGTTACAGATAGTGGGCACCGACAAATGACAATGGTCTTCCGTGACAATAGCCCACAACCAAACTAACAATGGTATACTAAGCTTGGCACTAAGCATGACACTAAGCTAAATAACTGGTACTCCCGGAAAAAGAAGAACGCTAGATAATTTAAATTGAACATGTATAGAAAATCAGTACCTTTAACTACTCCTTAAGAAAAATAAACGAGAGGGTGTCTTGTTAATCGAGGAGCACACGAACGAGTTCCCCTGACTTGCCAGAGCACCCCATTTATTCGGTACATCATAAACGTTCTTTACTACAGAGAAAAATACACGTGTTTCCAAATGTAGATCGGTGCGGAAATAAATATAAAAAAGTATCTCTAAAACACTATCACGATATCTTGTATTATGACGATACTGCCCAACGCTGATACGTGACCCGAAACTGAATGAGCAATAAAAGTGAATCCTCCAAAGAAATGCCCAATTTATTTCACCCACAAACAACACAAGTAATTGCACTTTGTCAAAGTAGCCGGTCGAACAGCTGAGCCCACCGAGCACGCCACTCTCTTGACAGCATTCTCGACATTTGCTCTTGCGACAGCTTGTTTCGCAAAACCGATTCGCCCTAATTGTATTCTCTAGGTGGGTGAACCTTGCGTTTTCTTTGACTTCGCGACAATATTGATGAATTAAAGTTACCTTAAATTATCTTTTACACTGAATTCGCCTCTATATACCTTGCGGTCGGAAGCCAACTTTTTTCCCGCATTCCGACAACAATATACTTCACCAGCCAGCGGTACTATAAGGCAAAAAAAGAATATTGGCTATGTAGCGCTCATGAAATTTTTCACGCGTACTGGCAAACGATACAAGTAGTAAGTGTTTTCCGGAAACCTAGGTGGCAGAATGCGGCGTCCTCTTCTGCAGCTCTCCTCAAGGTGAAAACACCGCATTGGAGGTGGAAAGAGGGCTATGTCTGGAGACGAAGACGCTCGGCGGGTTTCTTTAGCTCGCCTGACCTATAAAGAATTGGCCGCGTATCTGCTCCTTTCGTTGCAAATGTGGTCAAAAGACAATAGTCTTTGTAGACATTTGCCGAGGAAATGCCCCCCTTTGCTTTCCCGCTAACCTCTCATGCTGTTCCTGTACCGTCGCGCTCATCCCAAGGTAAACACACTAAAGGTTTTCTCAAGGCGATTTGAATTTACCGCGTTGAATTGCTACAGGCCGGGTTCCTGGATGTCAGCGGTGCAGTACGGCGGAGACGCGCGTGAATCGAGGAGGCCGACTTCAAGGTCTATAGAACCGCGTTGCCATGCCCCACGTGCGTTCCAAGCAGAACGTAGAACCTAGCTAGTGGAACCTTTTTTTGCTGTGGCCGCGTGGTTTCTTATATTCCTCCAGGAGGTGGCGCTTTTCTGCAGTAGATGTTGAATATCATTTGATATCGAAATACCAAGCACCCAGGAATTTTAATAAAAGAACACTGTAAATATCCCTTGTGTACTCATTTTCTGCATTATATTTCCGTAATGTCTTGTTCTTGTTCAGCAAAGTTGACAAGTATGAACATATAAACCGGACTTAAACGTTTACATTGGGCTGTCAGTATATACGACTATTGCGCAGCAAGCATCTTACTTCGGCCGGGTGGCTGAATCGAGTTACAGACAGACAGACAGACAGACAGACAGACAGACTAAAATTTCTGGGTTTAAGTAGCCCAAGAAAGACTATCGTCTTTAGTACGCCTCCCGCATTCTGGTCTTCCTTGTTCTGCCTCATGAGCGCACGCTCTTCGCGAGCTGCCGCAATCTATACCACTAGAACAAGTGTGATCAAAAACTTTGTAGAACTAACTCGCCCGCTCCTGTCAGCCGTTAAGTCAAAGGCAATCGAACTGCTGTCAGACATGTAAGCGCGAAACGTAAAGGAAGGTTGGCCCGCAAAACAATTGATACCCAACGCGCGTCGCCTGGCCTCCGTCTGTCGAGATGTGCATCCCCTCGGCGCGTCCGTGGCCGATTGCTGTGCTTCCCCGTATGTGGAGACACTTCATCTCTTTACTTTGATACATATGCATGCATGTTAATGTGTAGATGCTCAAGAGCTTCGTTAGACTCGTTTATTGCTTCGGCAGCAGATCTGAGGACGGGGAAAGCTGGAATTAACAGAGGACTATATGGTGGAACAACAGGACACAGTGTGCTACGTGGATGACTGCTTTCTCTATAAGTGTGCTAATGCGAACGACTTCTTCTCTGAGTACCCCACAGATCCAACCTTGTTAACGCCCTGCATTGGCACAAAAATACATCGTTCGCAAACTGAACGCACGTAATGGTGCAAATAGTGCACCATAGTGCACGTAATAGTGCAAACCTGGATAGTGAGCCGAAGAAAATAAAATGTAAATAGGGTTCAAGCTAAAAAAAACGAAAGTCATTTAACAAAATTAGAAACATGTATCTGAGACACAGTCTTATTTACAACAGATCAACAAAGAAGAAAAACTATTTCCGGAAAACACAAGCCGAAAAATTAGGAAGCAATCGTAAAAAGAACCAACTGTGCAACGTTCTGCATGTGCAGAAAAATTCGCAACGCCCTTACAAGAAAACGGAAAAAAAGCGATATAGAATCTGAAATACGAAACGAAATTGTCGAGTACCGCCAACCCTGTAACTCCCTTCATATGTACTGAATGCATATGTGGCGTTGCTAACATATTTGACCGTTATAGTGCTGAAAATACAGGTGCGAATGGGGTGATCGAAACAAAAATACATGAGAAGAGCAACAGGTATGAGTGCTTAAGCATCAGTAAATAATTCTCTAATGATGAACTAGAGGTAGATTGATATATCGTTTGGAATATTTAGCCCCTTCCTTCATTCTTAACAATTTTTTTCACCGCAAGAGCAGCCGGAATCATAAAGCAAGAAAAAGGAAGCCTAACTCACTGAGCTCCAATGAAATGTTTTTCGGATACTTGCAAAGGTCACGAGAGAATGTTTTCGGGAAACTGACGCTGCAAAATGCGACGCCCTCTCCTGCGGCTTTCCTTAAGGTGGAAAGAGGGGAAATGTCTATCGACGACGACGCTTTCTCGTTTCCTTCCATCGCGTGACCTAGAAACGCGCCACTCATTCTTGTTTTGCTCGTCCTGACTCAGAAACACGCCGCGTTTCCCGAGTGGCCCGAACTCGTATACACCCTTAAATCTGGAGGTGACAAAACGCCTAGTAGAACTAACTCACCTACTCCGGTCAACCGCAGTGTTAAAGGGCGCTCATTCGATCTCGGATGTTCCTGCGCGTTAAGTAGGGAGAGTGATAGAGAGAGAGAGAAAAGTCTTTATTAGAGGAAAGTAGAGAGGTCTACCCGCATGTTAACGCCTACATGCTACTCTGCGGGTTGGGAAGGAGGGAATAAACTTGCATTAGGAAGTGAGGAGGGCGAGAGAGAAGAAAGAAAAAAAGGAAGTAAAAAAAGAGGTAGCGTATGTGTTGGAGACCGTTAGTGCGAGACGTGAAAACTCTATAGACGGTTGCAGAGTGCAAGGATGTTCTGGTCTTATATCAGCTCAGCGACACCGATGTCATCGAGGTATCCCAATAATTTGGCTAGCACTTTCCGTTGAGACGAGGGCGATGGCCACCATGGTCCCAGAAGTGCTTTTAAAGTTAGGAAACTGTGGTCGAGGCACTCGATCACATGTAGTGCACTTCAGTAAGATATTCTCGACTGTTTCCGGTGTAACACAGTTGTCGCAATACCGGTTCGAGGTTAGGCCAAGGCGATACCGGTAGGTATTTCTGAACGCTACGTTGAGACGTAATCAATGGAATAAAATCTCTACCCGACGTGGAAGTCGCTCCGGTAACCTCAGTGCCGAAGTAGGAGCTACAGGACGCAGGAATGACTCCTGGTTACTCGGGAGAGACCAGAAGGTGCTTCTTTCCGTGAAAACAAGTTCCTTGGCTAGTCTTGAGGCGTCGTGCTTCGTGAAGAAAATGTTCCTTACGTTCTACAGTCGCAATCCTCTTTCGGCAGCCTCATATATATTTGCCTTTTCGTTGCCTATGATGCCGCAGTGTGCAGGGATGCACTGCAGTATCACGTGGTGCCCGGTGACGCAGACTAGATCATTTAGGCGGCAGATGTCAAGGGCATATGTTCGGGAATGGTGAAGCAGCTATCATGTCGAAGAGTTTGTACCGCTGATGCTCCCTCGCAAAGCAATAATTATCCGCCGCGCGTTGCCTGACCTCAGGCCACCGAGATGTGCTCCCCCTCTAAGCGTTCGTGGCCGATTCCTCCCAGACAAAAGCAGCGAAACAGGAACATTATACCATACAAATAACAGCTTGTTATGAAAACAGGTTGGTTATAGCTGAACGAAAAGCAATCTCATTCCGATTTCAGCTACGGACCGAGGAAAGCGATTCCAACTCATGTGCAGCTTTCCCGCTCATAGCAGTGATTACTCTGCAATTTTTTAGCCACATGAAAAGTTCTTTTGCAGAGCTAATACTTGGGTGAATACTTCCTTTGTGCACAGTTTCAAGTCGCACACGTTGCGCGACTGGGTTCCTGAGCCATGGCAACTATCCCATAGAAATGCATGGGGAGTTAGATTTGATAGCGAATTACACAAAAAAATAGTCAGAAACCTGAAATCTTCTTTTAGCTTTTTTATCTTCACGTTGGCTTCTAGCTTTATGCCAAATATTATTTTCCTAAAGTGATTTTGCTAGGTTCCCGAGAGGTTGTAATTTTGAGCGAGAAAGCTGGGTATGTGCACAAGTTCTGGGTACAAAGAAATCCTGAAACAGGTTTGTGCGACACGATGGAACGTGAACTTTGTGATGATGGTCCATCCGGGACGACATATAAGATGGACTGGACAATAGCCTGCTTCTGAGGATGGGATTACAATAATAAATCGTGTGGAACAAGCATAAACGGAACACTTTTCTTCAATGTTCAAGAAGGGGCAAAGATAGGCTTGCTGTCATAGACGTAACACTGGATGTGCGGTGATAATTTGAAAGTATAAAACGCGAGGCTCGATTCTGAACGCTTTCTAACTCGGAACACACGGACGCCGTGGTCGGATCCCGAACGCTGGCCGCATACTCCAATTTTGGACGAACTAATGTTTTCTAGAGAAGAAACTTCAAAGAAGAAGTAGCCTGATTAAAGGTTCTTTGGAGATACCCTAACGCACGATGGCGCTGTAAACAACATAATTAATGTGAGTTTCCAGGACAGGGTAGATGATGTGTGCACGCCTAGGTATTTATAGGACGGGACACCTTCAAGAGGAACATTGTTATTAGAGTAACAGAATGCTTGAGTCTTACTTCAAGAAATGCGCATACTTTTACACTTATTAATATTAAACTTCATTTTCCAGGGATCGCACCACTGCAAAGCACGGTCAACATCAGACCGTAGTGCTATAGCGTCAGAATCAGTGGAAATTTCCCTGTATATCACGCAATCGTCGGCGAAAAGGCTGATAGATGAAGAAATATTAGTTGGTACATCATATTATGTATAATAAAAACAGGAATGGTGCCAAAACGGAGCCTTGTGGAACCCCTGAATTAACTGGAGTAAAAGGCCAATTAGTGGCAATAACATTTAAAAATTGATAACGGTTAGTCAGGAAACAGTGCAGCCATGCAAGTACGTTAGGGTGTAGGCACAGGTTTGAAAGTTTAGAAGCAATAATTCGAGAGACACTGTATCAAACGCGTTAGCAAAGTCGCGGAATATGTAGTCTGGTAGATCTATAAATAATATGGCTAGTAGATCTAAAAATTCTGATTTCCAAGATTTTAAGGAACTAGTAGCCAAACCCTTCCGGTTTAGAGTGTTTTAAGTGATGCATTGCATTTGGGACAGAGGAAATATGCTTCACAAAAATCGGTTGTCTCTCCTTTTAAGAAAACTAAATAAAACATTGGGGGCCGTATTATGGGTTCCTCCTCCCCTCAGTTTGCACCCTCCACTCGGCCGCGGAGAGGATTCTGCAATGAATATGCATGGCGAAATCGATTTCAAGGATCTCCTCCACTGGCGGCTCGAGTGGAGGAAGGACTCAGAATACAGGGTGGGTGTGTTCTGTTTGGCGAAAATTAAATCCACGAGGTGACTAAACTTGCCAGATTATCTCGATATATTCGATGAACATTAAGAGTATTTCATTACTGTGATACAAATATACTTTTGAATGTATATCCGTGCAGGCGTACAGATACAATCATATCGTTGGAGAAGCACGGATACTGAAACCTCTCTACACTCGGTTACAACTTAAGAACGGCAATGGAAGTTCCCCTTGCGCCTCATCACCGCAACCGGCTGTTCCTCCACTCGGCGCAGAGCGCGTTACTGCGAATATTTTAAAAATAAATAAAAATAAAATAAAAGAACCCCCCAAAACAAAACGACTAAACTTAATGTTCTTGCGATTTTAAAACTATAATGTGAGATACATTACCACAACTAGCGTGTATCAAAACGTAAAAATATCATAACAAAATTTCCATTCCGAGTCAAAACCCGGTGCAAAAATGACCAAACAGAACCTTATCAAGAAAAAATAACAAAGATCAGTTTACTTTTTATGGCTTACGTGCTGTATTTTACACACGTATGCATTATTCACTAGCTTTGAAATTACGGAGTATTAGCGTACAGTGGCCTGTTTGCTTCGCGCCCTGTATTTTTGTCCCCATATTTTCCCCCATCTCATTCTCCTACATGGACGTCTCGTAAGAAATCGATGTTTTGGCGGAGCATGACTACGCAGTTCCACCTGCAGCCGCATTTGTTACTGTTTCTTCTACTCCAGACTCTTCGGTGCGTTTGCGGTCTGGGGCGAGTTCCCCTCACTCAAAAGCCCATCAACGCCGAAGCATCTGTACAGGAAGAACTGCAGCGGCATTGTTCTTTGTCTCCACGCTCAACATACAGTTTTGAACGTCTACATGAAGCTGCGAGAGGTGCACCCGCACGTTGGCGCGACAGAAACTTGCCGCACGACAAGTGAGCACATCGGTGTCATTTTCCGGACGATTTCGGACATCAAATCCAAAGCGAAGGCGACGGGCGGGAAGATGACAACACCTTCGCGGAAAGGGCCCGGAAGCGAGAACCGCAGACGCCGCACTGCGATGTATGACGGCTTCACTTTGTGCGCGCTGAGAAACATTGTGCACGACCTCTTCCGGCGCAACGAGCCTCCTACTGCGCAGATGATTCCGGAAGAATTTCGGAAGAGTGAGCCTTCACCCCAGCCTCCGAAGGTGGACCATCCGCCGCCTCCTGAGCGACATCGGCTTCGTCTTCTAGAAACGGAAACGAAACTCGATGATGATCGCGCGTCAGGACGTGCTGATTTGGCGGCAGAGGTACCTTCGTCAGATCGCTGAGTACAGGCAGCAGCACCGCAAGGTGTTCTACACAGACGAAACTTGGGTAAACGCTTGCCACACCGTGACGAAAGCTTGGAGGGACGAGACAGTGAAATCGCCTCAGGACGTTTTCCAGCGTGGTTTGACAACTGGGCTCAAACAGCCATCTGGAAGAGGAACGCGGCTGATAGTCACCTACATCGGCAACGAGGACGGCTTGGTTGACGGCTGTCTGTCCGTCTTCAAAGGAACGAAGTCGGGAGGCTATGACGAGGAAATGGACGGCGAGCATTTGTAGGCTTGGTTTGACTCTGTTCTCACAAGCGGCCCCAGGGTAGTGTTTTCGTTATGGACAACGCGTCCTACCACTCCAGGCGCCGGGAGACTGTCCCAACTATGTCCTTATGCAAGCCTGACATACTAGCCTGGCTGACATCACAAAGTATCCCCTGTGAAGCAACGATGACAAAGAAGCAGCTTCTTGAACTGGTGGCAATGGTGAAAGACCAGTTTGTGAAGTTAAGAGTTGATGTCGCGGTAGAAAAGGCTGGGTGCGTCGTTCTGAGGTTGCCACCATACCACGGCGAGGTGAAGTTACTAGGCTGAACACGGACTTCAAGATTGACAGTGTGCGGAAGCTCCTCATCACAGCAGCTGAGAATGTTTCTCCAAACTACTGGGCCATGGCTGTTGAGCACGTCATTGGCATTCAGGACAAGCGCCGAAAGGCGCGTGGCTTCAGGGAACATGTGGAGCCAATCATCCTCAGCCTCGGGGAGGAAGATGACGACAGCTGTGGGAGTGCAGAGGACGATCTTTCCGGCGTCGAGCAAATGGAGTGAGGCTTACCATGCTGCAGTCTTCAGCTCCGAAGCTCCAAATGGCTCTTTTCGAGCCCACCAAATGGTGAATAGCGGTCTGCCCTACAGCGAGCTTTCCACCTGTGCTTCTCCCACTATGTTTGCTTTATGAAGGCAGAATTCAACTTTTTTTTCTGGAACAATACCAAGGTTGTTTACATGGCTGCTCAACAATGTAGGGCTGACCAATATGAAACAACAGTAAGGGGGATGGTTACACAATATTGCAATATTGAAAAGACAATCTTGTACTAGTGAGGCGACGCTCTGTAACTTTATGCTCGGCTGCCTCCCGCCTACCTATCTTTGTGGCCTCACGCTCAATACTTGCCTTGATATGTTTGCATGCGACCACGTCAGCAGTGTTGGTTTCAAGGTTTCAAACGGTCTTGTTTACCTTTTAAACGAGTTGAGGTTTCTGAACAGCGTCAGGATTCGTTATCCGGCGATTGCTGGTCTTTCTTTCCACACGAGCCATGCTGATTAATTCTGAGAAATACACTAGCCCATGGTCAGAAAAGACGTTTGACACCGTATCTAATCAGCAGCTGCCAGAAGCCCCCGGTAACGCAGAAGTGGTTCAGGTGAGCTTGAGGCGTGCCATGCCACCATGTGTTTTGGGGCGGCACCCCACTGACGTCCCGGGTCCACCTGGATTCTATCACTGTCCCATGAAACGAACACTAACGTACAAGTTGAGAGTGTCTGGCTCTGCTCTCCCTTGTCACTGACGCTTTACGCAGTAGAATTACATTTCCCGTTATATAACGTGGTACTGTTTGTGGGGCAGAAAACAGGTCAGTACGAGCTTTCGCCTTGTCGGGTTAATGCACGCAATGGAAGCAGAAAAGCTTCCCGCTCATTTTTGCATCGACCAGGGAGAAACCACCATCTCCCCAAGCTTGCAGTCAACAATTTTAAGGAAGTCTCTTTTTCTAGTAAGAATGGCTGTTCTGCCCGCACGACTATATTACTGTTAACTAGCTTACTGTTTAGGCTAACTTACTTACTAATATTAGGCTAACTTACTGTTTGTTGGGAGATTGTCATTGCTGGCTTGGTTCAGTGCTCTGGAGAAACATCTTGAGCCGGCAGGCACAATTTAGCCAGCTTGCATGCAAATGAATGGTCTTCAATGCTATTGGGCCAGACACTAATACAGTTCAGGCAAGTGCAGTAGCAGATTAATTTACACATGCAACTTTGGCTGTCAAAGACACATACTTTTATGGTGCTGCGGATGTGACTGGCTTCTGAATCCCATAAAGGTGCAACTCAAATATGCTGCTATACTCCAAGCGAGTGACTGCATGCACTTACAGCAATGGGACGGAAACCTGAAACGACTCAAGGACTTTTTTCCGGAACGATCGAAGTGCCCATCCGCAGGATGGTGACAAAGTGGTTGACAAGGGCCATGAATTGGAGCCAGAAGTGGCAAATGAACAACAAACACATGAAACGTGATCATCCAAATCTCTATCAATCTAAACCTGTTCACGCTTAGTTTTCCACTTTAGCTGTCACTCCCGAGTTGCTGGAGATATAAAAAACCTGGGACTCAAAATGCAAATGAAATGTGAAATACGACAAACCAACCACACCAAGACAAGATGGGCGGAATTTGTCACGTCCAACCAACAAATTTTTCGACGTTGCTAGCATGTGCGCCCTGTCTTTCCACAATACACTCTTCTACCCTTGGCACGATTGCCAACACGTTGCAACAATGCACAAGATATGTTGAATGCCACCAGGGCAAGGCTGTGTGATTAAGTCAACGGACTACCTGAAATTTTCAGCGACAAGCTTCAACGAGGGGAATGCGCCTCGTGGCCGTACAGAATTTTTTTAATGGCTGCTACGATAACTAGCTGCGGCAGAAAATGTGCTCATGTCGTATTGTTCTCTTTACGTTTAATTTGTGGCGTTGTGCCTGATGAGTAGGAACCTTCTGCGCATAAGCTTGAAGTTGTCTTGCAGCATTACGTGACCTGCAACCATATTTCTAGTTCTTTGATTTTATTTCATTTAAAACTGCTAGCAATGAAGAGTTTCCGAGGTGCTGAGGCAAAAAACAACTTGTATAACCATCTCACTAAGCCCCTTTATACCGACACCATTTGGAAGTAAGGTGCATGGTAAATCACTGCAGTGTTCTAAGTGGCATGATATGTTACTTGTTGCTTGAATGGGCTTCTCATTGCAGCGCCACGTATGAGATGTTTTGTTCTTTCGCTGAGGATGTGTACATTTTCGTGTCACTAAAGGTGTGCTTGTATGTGATGTCAAGTCAAAGCTTGCAGTGTAATTCAATGTATGTAAGATGTAATAAAAATTACAATTGGTTGTGCAGTTGCAATTTCGCAACACATCCCTGGCTTGGTGTCGTGTTCAATGGTATCAAAATAACAGCCGTGGCGAGTTTTGTGCATGTAGACGTACACTGCTTATAACGAATGCATGTCTAATAGTCTCAGGCTCATTTTTAGACACGAATAAATGTGACTGTCATATTATGGGCTTGGGGAGGTCATTGAATGCAACTTTGCTTTCAATAAATGCAACTTTGTTTTGATGTGATAAAGAAGACTTAGTGTCAAGTTTGTCCAAAGTGCCTCACGTATATAAATAAGCAGCTGAACAGTAGTGCAACCAGCTGTTTCAACATCTGCGGTGTAAAGCATACTTCAGAGAGAAATGTGACATGTCGAGGGTCTTAGGAGGGCATTATTGTGATAATTTCGAGGAAACATTGAACAAAACTGTGTACGGGCCCTGCGATCTTCTTCATACAGCTGCGGTAGTGCCCTAGTCGTAAATCCAGATCGAAGGCCTGCAGGGAATCACCGGTCGCACTCTGCATTCTGGTGTTCAGTAAAGCTTGATGTAATAACTACACAACATACTTTAGCCCAATTTATTTTGGTTGGGGCGTGGGAGGAGCCTGCTAATGTTTCTGGGTTCTAATACCACTTTCATATTTGTAAATTGGTACCTCAAGCTCTTATACATGAGTATGTTTACCAGTGAGACAGTCTGCATCATGCCCTTGTTTTTGGCACTTGAATTTGCATAGAATACACTAGAACTTTCCATTCATAAACATTTAAGCGCAAAAGGGAAGAAAAACAAATTCTGTTTATAAGTGGTGGTTCTCTAGCCAAATTATGTGTGTCTAATTCACTCCCACGAATAATGAAGAGAAAAGCAAGCGTTTTTCCTGTTTGGACTGAGATTTCTTTGAGCTTGGCCCAGAAGATGTAAATTCAAGCAATGGGCATAAAAAGGTGAGCTCTAACTATGACGCCAAAAAATTTTCCCTCTACACGCAGTTTCGCCAGTATCGTAAAATGACACTCCAAATGCCGTTTGTTAGGGCGTATAACAATCTGGAAGAAGTGAAATAGCCTGTATAACCTATATTGGTATTGCCAAAATCGCAATTGCCATGGCATCTGCGAAAGAGCATTTTTCAGGAATGGAGAATTTACCATCCATTTGGAAACGCCCGCGTAGACTCGATAAGAATTGCATTGCGTTGAGACTTGAGCAGAGCTAAGGGTAAACGCGCTTTTTTCCAAAAATGTGCAGCTAAGTGAAGCACGATTTTTACGTGCAGACACTTCATGGTCGCTTCCTGTAAACTGCAGGCTTTCTTGCCAAGATAACGTAAAGAAACGCGTAACAGCGCTATAATAATGACAGTCGTAGAAATGACGCAGTGCATAGGCAATGCACATGTAAGAAGCAATAACTAGGTATAGAAAGTAGTAAACTCTCACGTAATACCGAAGCAGAAGCGAAGGTATTTTTCACAGTGATCTGAAAGGAGGATCTCTGTTATTGTTTTTCTTTTTACAAACAGTGTGCTACCTATGTGCACCTCCGATGGGCGTGGTTTTTGCGCATACATTACTAAACACAAGAGTGTTTGATGCCATTTTTATTACCCATCAGCATAATCTGCAAATATAAAATTGTTCTCCGCGTCATCGTCGAACTGGCATAGTGTTGCGTTCCTCGCGAAATTAATGGTTCAGGACGAGTACTTCCCAACTGCGTCGATCTTTGTAACATGGTGAATCTTATAAAAATCAAGGACACACTCGCTGTTTTATGCGCTATATTAATACTTATTTGTTCACTCGTATGTCATAATTACAAAATCTCGCGCCATCCACAAACTGGTGGGGTAAAGTGTGGACAATCGATTCCTTCTAAAATGATAGACGGAAGATAAACAACCGATAGGAATCACCGCCAGCACACGCAGACAATAACCACACCGGACAAGAGTCGTTTTCATGACTTTTCGGACTTAATCTGCCTATAAATTACTGCAGCGACGACAAATAAAATCGTTGAGAAAAGCACACGATGTCACGCATTTACCGCGATCCTCTTTCAAAACGCGCGCGCACTGACGTCACGGGTACGGTGCTTCGGCGGAGTGGTACACTACATGAGGTGTTCTTGTTCTTAAATTGTCACCGAGTGTAGGATATTAAAGCGATATCGTTGTATCGCGACACTGCCCCGCCCTGCATAAATATATTTCGCTATCCTGATGTCCTAGTATCGCGATACTGCCCAGCACTGCGTAAAGCCACTTAACTACAGATATACAAATCTATTTTTCAAACGTATATTGATATAGGAATACGGACACTCAAAGGTATCCCTCCGATACTATAGCGATGTCGCAGTAAACGACACTGCTCAGTCATGCTCTCTGCTTCCTCGGTACGGGCAGACAGACGTTGGCGCGTATAAAAGTGTATTTATTTTGAAGCAAACAACGATTCAATAGTTAGGGGAACAGCCCACGCCGCAACACTGCCGCTGCCGGAAGATCGGTGCTTCCCGTATCCGATGCAACATTAGCAAAAATAACGCTTAAATACAAAGGTCCAACTTACCCCGCTGTTCTTGACTCCTTGTTCTTTCGCATTTAGCGTTAATATCGTCGAGATGAGAAACGGTGCCAGTTTTCCAATGCAACGCGCCATGCCGCCTGTCTGCTATGCTGCAGAAGACACACCGCGTACAGGGAGTAAGACCGACTGAGACCGTCCGGGACCTCGCTCTAACCTAACTTGCGGCTACGACAACTCTGACGACACCAACACGCTCGGACGTGCACGCTACTGAGCTAGCCTCGCCTTCGGATGTCGCGTCACCCTGCATCTTTCGACGAACCCAGCTTCCGGCACTATGGAGAGCTCGCCTTAAGAAAGTCGCGATATACTCGTAGGCGTTCCAGATCGTTCGATGCGAGAGGAAATGCGGCGGAAACCGAAGCGATGTTGCAATAACACAAAAGTACAGGCTAGTTGGATTCCACACTTGGCGGAAACGCCATCTGGCATCCCTATAAACACTCCAAAAAAACGACGTCCCGTTACGTTATCTTGTATAACACCGCGTCCGTCGCTGCCTCGCACTGCCAAATGCATTTTATTGGTCCAATCTACAGACGCTATGCTTTGATTAACCAAGCCTATTTATGGCAAACTGACAGGCACAACCTACCGTAACCTAACATAACCTTACCATAACCTAACCTAACGTCGACCAACCAAACAGTAATATATAATCAACAGAACTGATTATTGAAAACCCTAAAATCTGAAGACTGAGCAGAGTAGAAGATTCACCCAACCATTTCGGTGAATTATATCGCGGAATATTTCAGTAACCGGATACAATATGTTTTCATAAATGATCATCGATCAGCTTCTCTTGATGTTACATGTTGTGCCCCAAGGAAGTGTCTTGGGTCCAATGCTGTGTCTTCTGTACATCAATGACATCGTCAATGTTTTTACTCTGGTGTACAGATTAGACGGTCTTCTGTACATCAATGACATCGTCAATGTTATTTGCTCTGGCGTACAGATTATACTATTTCCTGACGAATATGTTACGTTCCGAACGATTATATGTCCTGGTGATCAAACGAACTTGGCAATGACCTTGCAAATAATTCTAAATCGGGTAGTATGTGTGGGATGGTCCTAAATACCGATAAATGAGTCTATATGCAGCTCACCCACAAGGAACGTTCAACTAAAACATGCATACAAACTAGAAATAGATTTTTTATGCGATGTAACTACTTACAAATATTTAGTATTAACGAATAAAATACCCTTTCTTGAATCTGCATTTGGAAAACATATGCGCAGCCGCTCTTCAAACGCATCGTTTGTTCAGGCATAAAGTGCACATTTTCCCCCCAAATGTAAACATCCTGTGCTATTTATCGTTTGTAAGGCCTAAATTGGTATACGCCAGTAACGTAGGGGACCAATACGCAACAGCAAACATTAATAAACTCGAAAGAACACAAAGCAAGGCACCTCAATCCATGTTCTCTAAATACTCTCCCACGGATCTCATCCAGCTGATGTCTGTTATGGAATTCAGACGCTCGAATCACGCAGGCGTAATCTACGACTTGATTTTTTTTACTTGTTACTGAACAGCAAAGTGTTGATAGATCCATCTAGATATTCATGCGCAGCATTCTTTGCCGAGTACTTCCACAGCCAATACCGTGTAACGCCCTGCATTCTCTCAGAAATGCAGACATCGCGGAAGATCCACCTGTAATCGCTATAATGACTTAAATAGAGGTAACTGGTCGCAGGAAATTTCAAAAAACTAAAAATCAAGAAAATAGTTCAAAAATACGTAAAATATCAAAACGTGTACCACATGGCATTTGCACAATAATGCAAATTTTGCAAAATTTACACCTGTAACCGTTATGATAGCGGGAATGGACATAATTGTTTGAACGAAATTTTGAAAAGCCGGAAAAATAGGAAAAATATAAATTAATTAAGGAAAATGGCGAACCGTTTAACACCCTGCATTTCCAAAATAATGAAGATTTCATGAAAGTTGTAAATGTAATCGTTATAATAACGTGTACGGAGACAATTCGGACAGGATTTAGAAAAAAACAAAAAATTGTCTGGAAAAAACTCGCACTGAAGACAGGTGGCATAAGAATGCTACGCATTAGAAGATCACTCTCTGAATTTGTGCAGAATTTTTTATATTTTCTTCCAAGCAGACCAACTCAGCACTTCCATTCTAGCTTACTTACCCTGTTTTTTTCCATAATAATAAGTTAATATAGTATTTTTTCCTGAGACGGAACCATATTCTGCCCACATTACTTAGGGTTATTGTATGTATTGATGTACTTGAGTGGCTTTTTTACTTGCGCTTGTATATCGATCACATCCCCTTCCTGCTTGGCCCAAGTGTGGTCCGCAGTACGTATGAAGTAAATAAAAAATATAAAAAATTATATAGGTATAAAAAAAACTAAACCCCGAAAACCACGAAAAGCCATGTGAAAGGGAGCGAAAGAATACACGTTTATTTATGAAAATTGGGGGAGGGAAAAAAAGGGGTTCATTCCGCACTGCCCGGGACTTCTGATCCGGGACTTTTGATTCATTCCTGCCCGGGACTTCTGATGCCATTACCAATCGGCCTGCTGACTTGGTCCGTCGAATCCTCGGTTTTTGGGTAAGGGGTCCGTACAGGCACCGCATTTTGTCTTCCTTTCGTTTTACTTTCCTCTGCGCTCGGCCCATGTGGCCTGACCTGCTCTGCGCCGCTATGATTTGTTCCTCTTCCTAGTAAATATCCACGAATCGCACTGGCTTTTATACCGTCTCGTAATGCTGCTTCAGGTGTGGCGTGTTGTAGACCTCTACTCATCAACCACATCCCAGCACTGTAGCTACAGCAAAGACTGGAATATTCTTTCTCCGACAAGTTCATTTCTTTGCCCTCGCTTTGTGCTGTTATGGTTTCAACGCAACTCTAAGCATGTTTCAAATGGCATCAGACCGTTTTACCTTTAAAGGAAAGGGACTTCCGCAACCTACATGTAAAGACAGCCGCTAACACAAGAAAACCTCACTCGGCGCAAATTGCGCTGTGAAGACAGACACAAGTGACTTTACCAAAACCTTGGCAGGGGGAATTTGTTCAACATTCCGCTTCACAGGCCCGACAGGATTACCGGTTGAGGGCCAAGGATAATAATGCCCATAGAAGAAAATGGCATGTGTGAAACAGATGCATACAAAATGGCACAGGAGAAATGAAAAAAATCCGCAGAAATTCCCAGAATAGTCTACTAATGACGAGTATTGTTACGCTTCTTGTTTACACTGTGAGCTCTTTGCAGCTCCATGGCTATCAAGTTGCCAAATACGATTGACTATTTATTGTTTCTAACTCTCCAGTTATTTATTCTCGCAATGATGCAAATTTATACGATCACCGGAATTAAGTACGTTTACTGCACCAATTACCTCTTCCAGTAAAGCTTCACCTGTCACTCAAAAAGCTTGTATTTAATCAATCCCTTCTTCCTCTAATGACTTATGGGACAGAGACTTGGGGTCTCACCATACGACTTGAAACCAAACTTAGATCGGCACAACGAGCCATGGAACGCCGAATGCTAGGGGTCACGACGAGGGACAGGAAAACAGCCGCATGTAATAGGGAACAGACCAAGGTGGAGGACATTGTAGTTCAAATTAAGCGAAGGAAATGGGCACGAACGGGTCACGTAATGCAAATGAGGGACAACACGTGGACCACCCGTTCGAGACTGGCTGCCAATAGACCGCAAATTCACTAGGGGTCGGCCGAGAACTCGTTGGTGAGATGAGCTATAAAAATTTGGGCGGAAAAATTGCGCCCACCTCCCCGCGATGGGAACCATGTGTAGATGCGAGGCATCGTGGGGTTCACTTGGTGTTTCCGTTGGATTGATTCTGAAATCGCATGAAACGTGTCCGGAACGCGTATGATTATTATTATGTTTTATTGGCCAGTCTTGGTCAATCTCTCTAAGTGGTATGCTTGGGGCTTCGCTGTCGCAACGACCTTTACTCCATCATTGTTGCTGTAAGTGGGAGCTTCTTTTCTTTTATTGCGAGTGTTAATCATTTCCCCATCATGCGTTGTATCGGTAGCTTCTTGACGTAGTTTGAATGAGTCAAGGATATAAGGCGCGTTCGTAGCACTTGATTCTGTGTCGTTTGTGGCGCAGTGGGAAGAGCACCATGTACCCGCGTTCGCCCACAGGGTCGTGGGATTGAAACCGAGCGCCGCAAACAATTATTTTTTTTATAGTGTAGTGGGAGGGGTGTGGACGAGAGAGGGGCATCGGAGAGTAGAGGGGGTGAGCGGCGGAGAGCACAGCTCGCGCGGCGAGGAGAATGGGGGAGGGGCGGACGACAACGACGCCGACGCTGCATGGACAAGGCGAGTGAATGAGATGCAGTCGCATCTAAAACATTGATTCAGCTGGCACTCGATAGCCGTGGCTGGAAATCTTTGAGAGAGGCTTTCGTCCTGCAGTGGACACAAACAGGCTGATGGTGGTGATGCTGACTGCACCAATTATGTGTTTTTCCACAGATGCAATTCATAGTGCTGGGTTAGTTCATTTTCGCAAATTTTAGTTTGTGTTTTTTCATCTTTCTTTTCCGGGCTTTTTAAATTTAGCCTTTCTTTTTGTTCTACGGGAAGTGTATAGAGCATATTTTAGGGGCGAAGCCCGTTAGGGGCTGGGGCTGTTGGCGTCTCCTGTCGTCGTCGTTGTAATCGTCCTCGTAATCGTCGTTTCATGTAGTCACGTACTAAAAAAAAACACCGGGACACTCGTTTACGACTCGCGCTGAAACGCTTGAAACGCCCGTGCTCCAAAGTACGAGACGCCTTACTTTGTTCTGTGGTCAAAAAAAGTTTCATGGCCCACACAGCTTCATGGCCCACACGTGGCTCGCACGTTTTCGACGTCGCTGGTAAGATGCCGTGTTACGACGCGGTCGACGCGGGTGTGACACAGGAAAAGGACGACGTGATTCCGCTGCCGCTATTTACTGCCGGATGCAGGACACGATATCAATCGAAGCACATGACGCTGATGGTGAGAGACACCCACGCAAGGGACGGGACGAAAGAATTGTCGGCCTGGTTCTATTGTTTTTTTTGAAACTTTTTAGCCCCGCCCCTTGCGCTTTTTAAACCGTGAATCCATACCAGTTCACCCTGCTTCGTTCAACTTTTGGTTCCATCCGCGGCGCTAACGTGCGCGCGGTGCGCTGCTTATTTCCGTGAGAAACGAAATTACAACCGCCGTTCTTGACGTCTACAACTATCTAGTTGAAGAGCCGACACATTTCACAACGTCAAGTACAATACTTTGGACACGCAGAGCGTTCCGTTGAATACCTTTTACGGGATCTGCAATCATAATGTAAAGCCACGGGTGTCGATGTCCATCACGCTTCAGTCGCTATCGCGAAAGTAACAAGTATGAAATCCTGGTAGAATACTGCTGTTAGGCTTGGGCCTAGTGAGGCTGTGGAGATATTAATTGAGACTACTCCCAATTACACCAGCACGCTAGCCCGTGATCCCCTCTCCTAGAGGGACGAGGATTGCCCCTCGCGCCCTCTTCCTGTAAGGGGGTACGAGCTGACCAATGCGCGCCGGTTCGTGGGCCACGTGGGGCATGTCTTAGTCATCCCGCCCAAGGGCTCGCGGCGCTGGGCGCGTGCTTCGGTTGGACCCGCGTGTGACTGGCTGGGTGACGACTCCGACAGGTACTTCGTGTTCGCACGCTCTTCGCTCGTTTCGGCCTGAGCACCACCGTTTTCTCACTTCCGTGAGGTCGGCGAACGTACCGGGAGTTGGATTTGCATGCACCCTCTAGTTTTGCGCTCCGTGGTTCCGCAGGTGATTTGAGTTGTTATTGGTCGCTCAGTCAGTCTGGTGGTCGGTTCCGGTCCTAGCCGGGCCCATCACCCGCAGCGCTTCGGTGGCTTACGCCACTGGAACAACAGCTGCCGATTACCCTCCCTGCGCGTCGGGCTCTGTGGCTTGAAGGGTACGGTCGGCGGGTACCCCCCTCTCTGCCCCAGGGCTAGGAGTGTAATACCAGGGCTGGTTGCTGTACTGTGGATTACCCGGAATTAAACCAAGTTCTGAGGAGCTACTTCGTCTTCTCGGAGTGACTGCGCACGCGTGGCGAGGGCCGCCGCGGCCGTTTACGGCTTGGCTCGCTCGAACCCATGGTGGGCACTTTGACAAGCTGCACTGCATTGCACAGGTGAGGCCCACATTTCTGGCGTCCAACGTGGGGCACGAACCCAGGACCCTGAGATTAAGTCTCATGCTCTACCGACTGAGCTTGCCGGGCGAGCTGCATTGGAAGCCCCGGCCGGTACTGTCGTTGACGGTCCGAGAGCCGCTAGTGCCATACCACTTCCAGTTAGTACTGGGGGCCGGCCATCTATCCAGCCAGCCACAGGATTACCTGGGCTTCGGCAAACCACCGCCGTCGCCACTCGCGGGGCGCGCGGTAGCCCCGCGCCGTTTTACACCGGCTGGGTCGCCGCTGAAAGCCTGGGTCGCACCAGAGAGGCTTTCTTGGCCGCACAGGCCACCCGTTTTCGGGAGCAACGCGGCAGTAGACCCCGCTATCGTCGCTTGCGCGGAGGCAGCGGAGGCTCGGGAACCGCAATTCGCAAACACCAGCGGGCTGGACGCACAATTTCTCCCTCCTCCGCCGAGCTGCCGAACGACCTGCGAGAATTGTCTCGCCCCGCCGCGGACTCCTCCGCCGCGCACGCAGACGTTCCCAACGGAGATGCTCCCCCAGAGAGAGAGAGAGAAGTGATTTGGTGGAAGAAAGGAAAGGAAAGTGCACTGGGGATATTATTGAGCTCAGTAGGGAGCTCACCTGCATACAACCTAGTGCGGTGGGGAGCGGAAGAGGGGATAAAAGACTTGGGAGGAGGTTAGGGGTGGAATAGAGAAGGTGTGAAAGAGAAAGACAGGAAGGAAGGAGAGAGAGAGAAAGAGAGAAGAAAAAAAGAAAAGAAAAGAGGGGGGGGCATTACATTGGCGACAGCGGCACAAGTGTTTGGCGCGAGTGTTTGTTGAGTAGCCTCAGCTACAGGCGCTGGGTTAGTCCAGTGGCCTCGAGGAATGCCAGGAGGTGGCTGAACACTTGACGACGGGAGCTGGCAGGACCCGTAGGGAACAGCAGGTCCTCCAGGTTGTGTCTGGGATGCTCCCCCAGATGCAGCCTCATTGTTGCGGCAAGCCACTCGCTTGATCGTGTCCCTTTGAGGCGCTCTCCAGGTTTCCCTGGGGGCATCAAAGCTTTCAAGGCCGCTGGTGAGGCTGGAAGTGCTAGTCTACTGTGGTTACGAGGTTACCATCAGTGTGACCACCTTCACTGAGTCTCTCGCGCACTACCAGACAGCCATGGGGCTCAGCGACAGCGATGTTCTCGCTGGTGTCGTGCCAGTCGCGCTTACGGAGCGAGCAGCGCAGTGGTACCGGCTTGGCGGTCACCGAGCCGCCACGTTCACTGAACTCAAGGCGGCAATCCGTCGCAAATTTCTTCCGGTGGACTACCATCGGAGGATGTGGCGTGAACTGGAGCTGCGCACACAGGCTCCCGAGGAATCCCTCCTAGAGTTTGTGCAGAGTATGGAGGAGCTATATCAAATCGCCGAACCGACGGCCCCGAACGATGAACGCGTCGAGAGGGTTATCAGGCAGGCGCACCCCACTATTGCGGCCTACCTGCGCGACGCTCGGTTCCGCGACCTGGAGAGAGAGAGAGAGTAACTTTTATTGAGCGACTGGGGTTAGGGAAGGAACTAGCCGCTGAGGCGAAGCGGATACAGGGCCACATACTCGCTTCCGGAGCGTATCGCCCTCCTCGTCCGGCAAGCGAGGCTCTAGAGCCCCGCTGCGCGTCAAAGGGAGCTTCCTGTTTTCCTCGCCACCCGCCGCACGCCGCCCATGCAGTCGTGGCGGAAGAAAAAGTGCTGTGGGAAATTAGCGAACGCGCTTTGGACCCATACACCTTGGGACGCCGCACGGTAATGCCGGGAAATGGCCTCCAAACAATTCTGCAGCGAACAACCGCCCGAAACAACTCCCAGGTCCGGCGGCAGCCGGAGACGCGCCGAGAATACCCGTGGTGGGCCGCGCTGTTTCCGTTGCAGAAAAGAGGGCCACATGATGCGCAACTGCTCCCAGCCGCCGGCGCGGTGGGGAAACGTATGGGCCGGCCGAGCGGGAAAGCCCGTTCGGCCGAAGTAATTCTGGCCCCCTCCCTTGGCCGCCCGGGTTGCCCAGTTGGCGAGTCTGCGCCGTTCATCACTGACGTCATTGCGGGCCGAGAATTCCCGGCTTTATTAGATGCAAAGCATCTCTTTCTCTCGGCTCCGTCGTCCATCCATGCGCCGGCCCAGGAAGACACCGGCAACACTGTCGCTCCAGCATCTCATGGTCGGGGCTATGTCCCTCCCTTGTCGTTGCGCCGTCCGCACCCCCACTGCGCATGCTCGGCTCATCTCGGGCCGGCCCAGGAAGACACCGGTAATACTGTCGCTCCAGGAGCCATTAAAGGGTAAGACACCACCGGGCGTTCAGCAAGCCGAGCATGCGCAGTGGGGGTGTGGACGGCGCAACAACGACAAGAGAGGGACATAGTCCCGTCGCATCTAATAAAATTACACCATCTTCCCGTAGGGGAATTCTGAGTAGCACGCGAAACAGCCATGGGCTCAACGCAATTTCCCATTTCGTAGTTTCGGCAAGTGAAAAGTGTGGTAGTTACCATAGAAACCAAACTATAAATATAACGGTAGCTACGTAACTCAACCTAACGGAAACGACGAACTCAAAACTAATGGGCACTTTAATATACCTGATGGCTACTTTGCATACTACTCAGCGTTCTCCTGCGGGACGATGGTGTAATTTTTTGGAAACAGAAGCTAGCGCTTCTTTGTTCGGAGACGAAGTGTTGAACCTCTTGGGACAGCGTTCTGTTCGCCTCAGGGAGTGCCGAGTTGCGTTCAGCCTTGACAGCGGTGTGGTGCGTGCCGGCGGCGCGGCAAGGTTTACAGTTCGATGGGACGGGCGGATGAGACGTCGTTTTATCCACCTGCCAAGGCTGATTGTCCCCGTGATTTTGGGCCACAACTTTCTTCGGAAGTCCAGAATTACGATCGACATTGCGAGCGGTGGTTACAGAGCCGGACTTTTGTCTCCCCTTGTTCTCTTCGCTAGCCCACCTTCGCCGGCTCTCGCTTGTGCGGAAGAAGCGTCGCCGCCGTGCGGAGTGTTAGCCTCGCCTCGGAGTACTAGCCTCGCCAAGCGGCGGGCCATTGACGGCGCGCTGGACGAGTTACTCGCGACAAATGTGGTGAGGCGCTCCGACAGCCCCTGGGAGTCTCCTGTAGTCCCGGTAGAGAAGAAAGACTGCAGTTTTCGCTTGTGCGTTGACTACCGTATACGCTTAATGCCCTCACCCGGAAAGATGCCTACCCGCTGCCTACGATCGAGTCGATAGTGGGGAACCTGGGGTCAGCTAGGTATTTCACCCTTCTGGATGCTTCAAAGGGTTACTTGCAGGTAGAGATGAATTCGGAGGATCAGGCTAAGACAGCGTTCACCTGCCACCGGGGTTTGTTTGAGTTTACTCGTATGCCATTTGGGCTGTGTAACTCCCCTGCAACATTTCAGAGGCTTCAGAGGAGTCAGGGGAGTAAAGGTGGTCACATGCGATGTGCTACCCTGACGACATTGTAATATACTCGCGTTCACTGGAAGATCACGCTAGTCACTTGGAAGATGTGCTCGGTAGGCTCAAGGCAGCGGGTATGATATTGAATCCGGCGAAAGCGCAGATAGCGCGAACTCAAGTGCAGCTTCCTGGGTTCACGCTGGCCGGTGGCTGCATCGAGCCAAACGCGGAGAAACTCCAGGCTATCCTGGGCTTCCCTGCGCCCACAGAAGTACGCGGCCTGCGCCGCTTTCTGGGAATGGCCAATTTTTATCGGTCATTCATTCCGTCCTGCGCTAAACTCCAGGCTCCCCTGACGCGGCTGTTGGGGAAATCTGTCGAGTGGCATTGGGGTCCTGAGGAAGAAAGTGCGTTTCGCAGCCTGTCCAGTGCAATTTCCGAGACAGTGCAGCTCAGGTTGCCAGACCTGAACAGGGAGTTTGTCGTACAAATGTACGCAAGCGATCTGGGATTTGGGGGTGTCCTCCTTCAGGAGTACGATGGCGTGCTGCACCCCCTGGCTTTTGCCAGCCGATCCCTCCTCCCCGCTAAGAAGATTTACTTAGTGACGGAGCGGGAGTGCCTTGCTATCGTGTTTGCGCTGCGGAAATTCGATGTCTATTTGGACGGGACTAAATTCGTGGTGCAAATGGGCCACAGCGCGCTCACTTGGCTGACGCGTCCCCGAGAACCCTCGGGGCGGTTGGCAGGCTGGGCTCTCCTCATACAGCACTACGATTTTTCCGTGCAGTATCGGAAGGGAAGCGGCAATGTGGTCGCCGACGCGTTTTCACGCGCCCCGCTTTCGCTCCCGATCAGCGCCGAGAGCAATGTTTCGCCTGCCAACGCAGGCGAGGAGGCGGTTGCGCGGAGCGCGCAGTCGGAAAGCCGTGCACAGCGGTACGGGAGAACACAGCTGGTGCATTGTCACCACCCGTAACAAGCGTGGCTGGGTCCTCTGTTGTTGAGGGCAGCGCATCTCGAGCGCCCAAGGGGAAACCTGTCTGTGTCATGCCCCGCGCCGAGAAAGGAGAACGCGCTGCTGTTGCGCGGTGTGCGGAAGCTGGACCCTCTCAGGAACGCCAGCAATGCTCGTGAGCCGAAACGGCCCCCCGAATCCGGGCCGCCCCAGGCAACGACGCCGGAAATTCAGGTCCGTGCATGATCTCCGTTCGGGATTATATTCAGCCGGGAAGAGCTCATTCAGGCTCAGCGGACGATCCTTTTTGCCGAGACATTCTCGCACGCCTACGGGAGGCGGAGCGCCGTGACGTTGCTGGCTGTGCAACGGGCGCAGAGGGACCGGAGCCAGCTTGCATTGCTGGTAGTCCCGAGGTTACGTACCTGCTGGACAACGATGAGCCCGTGCTGAAATACGTTGCTACCCACGACGAGTCTAACGACCCGTTCAAGGTGGTGATCCCAAAACGTCTAACGTGCGCGCTATTGCGGTACGCTCACGACGAGCCACTGGCGGGACACCTGAGTGGCTCGAAGGTCTTTTCGAAGATCAGTCGCACTGTTACCTGGCCCGGCATGAGGCGGGACATTTTCCGCTATTGCCGGTCGTGTCATGCCTGTCAGTCGGTGAAATTGCGCGGTGGGCGCCTGCCAGGGCTGATGAAACCGATTGACAGCCAGCGGCCGTGGCAAATAGCCGCCTGCGACCTTATGGAGCCTTTCCCGTGAAGAAAGCACGGCTATCAGCACCTGTTGGTAGGGGTGGACCACTTTACAAAATCGTGGAATTGTTTCCGCTGCGTAAGGTGACATCCCGGGCTGTGCTGGACAAGTTAATGGAGGTATCCACTCGCTTCGGATTCCCGGAGCGTCTCATCACTGCAATGCCTTCTATTTTACGGCCCGACTTTTCCGTGAAACGTGCTCATCCTTGCGGATCGAGCATCGCCCCACGCCGCCCTACCACTCCCAATCCAATCTGACAAAACGCTTCAATAGGAGTGTGAAGACAATGCTCCGGGCTTTTGCCACGATCCAAAAGAACTGGGCTGACCACCTGATCGAGCTCGCGTTCGCTGTTCGGACAGCGGGGAGCCGTTCAACGGTAATCTCGCCCGCATTCCTCACTTTTGGGCCAACCCCTGACCACTGTCACGCAACGCAAAGACTCGGACGAGAGCGCGCATCCGGATCGTTCCTCGTACGCGTAGCAACTCTGCGCCCGGCTCAATCTAGCCTTCGACAAGGCGCGGAAAAGCCTCGGCGTAGCCCCAGCCCAACAAAAGGCTCAGTGCGACAAGAGTCACCGTAACGTTTGCTATCAGGCCTGTGACTTCGTGCTCAAACGCAGCCACGTTCTTAGCGATGCCAGCAAGGGGTTTTCCGCTGTATTGGCTCCTAAGTGGGTTGGGCCCTACCAAGTTGAGAGGCGACTCTCACCGCTTGTGTATAAGCTGAATGATCCCCGAACGGGGAAAACCAGTGGCCGCGTTCACATTGCCGACCTGAAAGCCTCCATTGTAGGCTGGAAGAGTTGAAGCCGGGGTCTGACAACCTTGCGCCAGGGCAAACGAGCACACCTGGTATGTCGGGTCGCTTCTGGCCCCCGCATCGGTACGCCTTCCGCCGACACCCACAGTTGGGAAATCGGCCGGCTTAATACCGGGCTTTTCCCGGTTGAAAGCCCTGCACGCGCACATCAGCCTTCTCACAACGAGCTTTTATCCGTGGCATTCCCGGGTGAGCCAGTGATCGTGCCTCCAGCCCTTTCACATGAGTGTAAAAAGTGCATGTTTCTCTTAGTGAAATGTATTTGGTCGCGTCTAGGCAAAGTGTGCATGTTTTTTTAATTGTTAGTGTGTGTCGCATGGGGTTGTGACACTAGTGGTTTGTTCTTGCCATGTATACAGTTGTGTAAAGGAGTGTCTTATTTCTGTTGTGTAGCCACCCTAATTCAGCGGGAAGTATAATAATGTGGATCATTTTAAACTGTCCGCAAAAGAACGCGTTTCCTCGCATTTTCTCGGCACCCGTGTTCAAGAGGCAAAAGCTTCGCTTTTTGGGGTTCCGGATGAGCCCGGCAAAGCTGCCCTTTTTTTTCTCGGAAGCTCCGAGGGGTGGTGTATTCATTTTGTGTTGTTTTGGTCTGGTTTCTCCCGGCTGCCGTCGCTCGGCGGTGGCGTCCTTGGAGGGTTGGAACGGGAGGGAGCGTGAGGAGCCGCGGCGTGGACCGTCTGGCAGCGTTTCTGCTTGCCGCCCGTATCTTTCAGGGTCCCAGTAGTTTTGTGTGAATGTCTTTATTTTGTGCGTGGTATGAGTGAGCTTCTGTTGCGTCTTTCGCGGTGCTACACGCGGGTGAGGACTTCCTGCCGGAGAGATGCGCAGGGGACTGCTTCTGTCTTTTTGTAATGTTTTTTTTTTCTCGTTTGTGCGGTGCCGACGAGTGTGCTATGTCTGAGCACGCAGGCCGACGGAGGACGATTTGTGCTCTCAGCAGTGCGTGTCTGTTCCCGTGCACCGCGCCGCTGTGCAAAACTGCGTGTGTGCGCGTACGGGCCAGCTACAACGGATCCAGCAGTGCATGTCGCGGATGGCCCGTGTTTCGTCATCGGAGCCTGGCATTCGGGTATTGTGGGCGTCTCCGCACATTGCCTCGCGGGCTCTGAGCGTCCAGCAGGCCCGTTCGTCACCACCCTTACCGGGGAACTCATCAATGCTCCGCAAGCCTTGCTTTCCGGGACAACGCCATCATAATCCTGCGACCTGGCATCGGGCTGAAGCTCGTGCCCTGCTCCTCTGGCTGGTGCCCCATCCATCAGTAACCTATTCCGGTCCCCTGACCTTTGGCGGGTGCCCGCGCTGCGGCGACTTCCAATGGGTCATCGGCTCCCGCTTTTCTGCTCATCCCCGAAGTCTGCTTGGCGCAGCGGAGAGTGCGTTCCGGCATTGCCGCCCCCCTTTTCCACCTTCTTCGAGAGCCCTTCAGTGGCATCGAGGCGTTTTGCGACGCTCTTAGGTGAGCAGGCAGTGCTCCCCGAAGACACGGCCACGCACGCTTGCCGTACCAGAACTCTTCGCCCCTATTCGCTCCCCGAGCGCCGAACAATGCGGGAACCCCATGGAAGAGACGCTCTCCGCCCCTGTGTAATATAGTAGTACGATTTGTGTCGAGCTTTAATTACCGTACTTGTTGGCATAACGTATCTTCGTCCCCATTTGTATAGCGTTATACAGTGGCGGGTATTTGGCTTATTCTGTCTCGTTGCAAATCTGACTGGACATCAGATGAGCATTTAAAGCATCGGGTTATGCAATTCCCACTAACGCATACAAAGAAATCCGTTTAACTAGATGACTCCGCCGCTGTTTATTTCATAATTTTCGGCATACTTAAAAGATACCACGTATAACATACCCTGCTTCTTTATGCACGTCCATGTCCAGCCAGTCGTTGAGTTTCCCGTGCTATGGAATGGGCCCACCACCGCTAGCTCCACGTTGTACTTTTCCCACTAACACGCGAAATATTCCTTTTTCCTGTACTGACGCTACGAATACCATTGCAGCGAAAGGTATTCTTGTAGCGCAAACCCGCTGGCTCGCGCCTTTTTCATGCAGGCAGGTGCATGCCGTGCAGAGAAGACGCTGTGTGGAACAACGGAGTGAAGTAGTGTCGCTGTACAAATTGAAAATTTTTTCTCTCTGCTCCAACAAGAACTGTTCTGATTAAACTTTCTGAAATAAACTACGATCATTTGTGCCAGTGAATGGCTTGTATTTCATATTTTTACTACGAGCACAACAATGCGCAATTTCAAGGTGAATATGGGCCAGAAAGGAGATTTTTCCAAGTTTGACAAACGTTTTCTCGCACATTTCACCTTTTTTACTGTAAATATAGTTTTTATCAATTTCCCAGAATGCTGAGATACAGGTACAAATGCTTCATTGGCTGAGAGAATGTGCTCGTATTTGCTAAAAATGTTTGAAATTGCTGACATCGTGTATTTTTTGAATGGCGTAATCACAGCAAAGAAAAGGAAAAAATATTTTAGAAATGCGGCATAGAGCAGCCCAGGGTCTCAACACGATGTTCACAAAAAATTGTGGCCATTGTAAGAGAAGTTACTTTTTCATGAATTTTTTCACATTCGTAAGTTTGCTTTAAACCCTGGAGGTAAAAGGGCCGCTAGAAAAAGAACAATTTTTTTGGACAAAAACACTTTCAGGGAGCATTGTGGGCCATGCGAGGATGACCCACAATTTTTACAGAGCAAATCCGTGATGGTCGATTTTATGGCTGGGACGTTTGGCATGGAATGACCCGGGTGCCGACTCCGACCGGTTCTTCGTGCTCGCACGCTGTTCGCTCGCTTCGGCCTAAGCGACCGCCGTTTTCTCACTTCCGTGAAGTCGGCGAACGTACCGGGAGTTGGATTTGCATGCACCCTCTCGCTTCGCGCTCCCTGCTTCCGCAGGTGATTTGAGTTGTTATTGCATGCAAAGCATCTCTTAGTCGACCTTCCGTCGTCCGTCGGCGTCCGGCGTCCGCACCTCTCCTGCTCGTACCCCTCTCCACGCCAGCTGTGATAACGCCACTCTCCTCCTCGCCGCTCGGCTCGTGCTGGCTCAGGAAGACACCGGCAAATCTGTCACTCCAGGAGCCCTTAAAGGGGAAGCATGCACGTCTCGTGCAGGCCCAGGAAGACACCGGCGACACTGTCGCTCAAGGAGCCATCTCATGGTCGGGGCTATGTCCCTCCCTTGTTGTTGCGCCCTCCAAACCCCCACTGCGCATGCACGTCTCTCCTGCCTTCTCCTCTCCTTCCCCCGCTCTGCAAAGAAATGGACGCCAACGGATTCCTCGCTTCCAGAACGAGAAGCCGCAAAACGGTCCCCACTACTCGATAAACAAAGAAGTCATTTAATACGCTACTACACGTGTCTTTACTCTAACAACCAATTAACTCGCTACTACTCCACGGCTTTCCATCCCCTCGGGGTTCCCACCTGGGAAGATGGTGTAATTTTTTGGTCGCTCAGTCAGTCTGGTGGTCGGTTCCGGTCCTAGCCGGGCCCATGACCCGCAGCGCTTCAGTGGCTTACGCCACTGTACCAACAGCTGCCGATTACCCTCCTTGCGCGTCGGGCTCTGTGGCTTGAAGGGTACGGTCGGCGGGTACCCCCCCTCTATGCCCCAGGGCTAGGAGTGTAATACCAGGGCTGGTTGCTCTACCGTGGATTACCCAGAATTAAACCAAGTCCTGAGGAGCTACTTCGTCTTCTCGGAGTGACTGCGCACGCGTGGCGAGTGACGCCGCGGCCGTTTACGGCTTGGTTCGCTCGAACGCATGGTGGGCACTTTGGTTGGCTGCACTGCATTGCACAGGTGAGGCCCACAACGTCGGAGTTAATGGCGATAAGTCTCTGCCAATAATCCACAGCGACTTTACGTCCAGGACCTGGTGGCAAGAAGTTCTATGCAAGCCCCCATTTAACTGTAATCACTTGTATATAAAGGAAAAACATTTTGGCGCGGTACTATAACTTTCCTGGGTTCTTAATTGGCAAGGCATATGAACGAAGTCAACACGTACGCTTTCTCTACAGGATTCAATGTCATCCTCCCCCACCGCCGGCACACTCAATTTATGTCAGTATTAAATTTAAACATGGAGTTCCAAAACCTGTTCTGTCTGGTCACACAGCCGTTGAAGCGAACTGGCTAATGACGATGACAGTTGCCTGCACAACCTCACTGCCGATTCAACAATTTCAATTGCACTGCGGGGTCAAAAAACCAAGACACAATTCCTCCATACCCAATCAGGGGGATTCGCCAGTGAAGATGACAGCAGTGCTAAGGTACTCACTAATCACTGCCATATTGTTTCGCATTAAAAATACGTAGACATACTTAATTGCTCCAAATAATTCTGCAAGCGAACAGCCTGCCAACAGGTCTTGTGTTTAATTTAGGCTGCCATATAAGAGCTTGCCCTAGAGTACTTCTGTGCTTCGATAACATTCGTGCAAATTCTGATGGCTTCTGCAATGTTTTCACTTCTCGTCACATCTTCCTCGTATGTGTATGCCTACGACACGTTTGAAAACAGAAAAAGAAAACTGTAAGCTCTTACCCCAAGGGCGCCAACGGTATGTGAGGGTTTAAATTGGTTTATGCCACCAGTTTTGATATTCACCTACGTTTGTTTTCTTGTCTTATTTTAAGTGCGAATGCACTTCTTAAGCGACCCTGAATCACGCGTCCACCGCCGTCCGTCCGTCCGCACCACATACCCACTTAGGGCGATTGGCCAAGAAGAGTTCCTAATTTCTTTAGCACATACCCACTTAGGGCGATTGGCCAAGAATCGGGCGTGAGAAGGGCTAATGCACCCGCTTAAAGGAGTACTGACACGAAATTTCAAAGCTGAGATCCGCTCTAGCAATCAAGTACAACGACAACACAAATAGGTGTCTGTGCATGGCACATACCCACGTGGGGGATTGGCCAGGAATCGGGCGTGAGAAGGGCTAATGCACCCGCTTAAAGGAGTACTGACACGAAATTTCAAAGCTGAGATCCGCTCTAGCAATCAAGTACAACGACAACACAAATAGGTGCCTGTGAATAAATGCATCTTCCTTTCTTTGTAGTTGTGTGTGTGTGTGTGTGTGTGTGTGTGTGATCTCTCTTTCGCGAACATTACCGAACCGCGCTAAATTCAACTCGTGCATTCGCACTATCACATTCTTCCCCTCGGGGAAATGCGGGGAATTTTTTTGTTTTGCTTCTGGTGTTTTGTTTTATGGTCTTTTTGCATTTTAGGTGCAATTGATACTCACGCCACTTTCAACGCGTAGTTATGTCTTTATGTATGGAAGTAATTCGAGTAATATACACCACTGGAACAAATAGATCTGCATCCCTGCGTGTATTTTCTTGCCAGATAATAAATGCCGACACCAGGTCGGTAAACAACCCTGATGTCTAGAACAGGAATCTACCGCACGGGTGAGAAGAGGTTTTTACGCGAACAAGAAATGATAAAACCGTTAAATTGAGTATGGCATTGCATGACCCGAGTGTGGTTCTAACGCGACTAATGACAAGGTTGCAGTAGAGCTTGATAAAGAAGTTCCCAATTTTGAACAAATACTGTGGCGGAACACGTATCTAGCGAACTTTGGAATGTACACGTTATAATTGAATACGCTGTGCGCATATTGAGGACATCTTTAGTCTGCTCTACGTAAAAAGAACGTTCAGGAGCAGCGGTGATTGTTCTTCTCAAAAAATACAAAAATTACAAACATCCCTTTGTACGAGATTTTTTTCAACGTTGAATAACCCCAGGTCGTCTTAATCCGTCGTACCCTATTTCAGTGCACTTCAAAGACAATTTTTACTTTAATTCCCCTAGCTTTCTCAGTTGATACGTTCTGCTCCTGAACCCAAAATGTGGGTTCGATCCCAGCCGAGGCGGCCATTTTAAAGCGCACCTCTCTATGATTCACGGATGACGACAGGGCCTATTAGAAACGCATTTCGTAAAGCTGACTTCCCCAGGCGATGATCATGATCCTGGGTGAAGTGAAAGAAACTAAAAATTTCCCCGCATTTCCCCGAGGGGAAGAATGTGAAAGTGCGAATGCAGGAGTTGAATTTGCGCGGTTCGGTAATGTTCGCGAAAGAGAGATCACACACACACACACAACTACAGAGAAAGGAAGATGCATTTATTCACAGACACCTATTTGTGTTGTCGTTGTACTTGATTGCTAGAGCGGATCTCAGCTTTGAAATTTCGTGTCAGTACTCCTTTAAGCGGGTACATTAGCCCTTCTCACACCCGATTCCTGGCCAATCCCCCACGTGGGTATGTGCCATGCACAGACACCTATTTGTGTTATCGTTGTACTTGATTGCTAGAGCGGATCTCAGCTTTGAAATTTCGTGTCAGTACTCCTTTAAGCGGATGCATTAGCCCTTCTCACGCCCGATTCTTGGCCAATCGCCCTAAGTGGGTATGTGCTAAAGAAATTAGGAACTCTTCTTGGCCAATCGCCCTAAGTGGGTATGTGGTGCGGACGGACGGAAAACGGTGGACGCGTGATTCAGGGTAGCTTAAGAAGTGCATTCGCACTTAAAAGCACCTTCCGAATTCGGAATCCGGCCTGTGTCCCTCGTGCTATGAATCCGACGTCCATCGATTGTGCCATTCCGACATGGTCGAAGCAGTTTGTATAGGGAGGCGAAGCTAAAGTTTGCCGGGCGAGGGAAGCGCTGCCCTCTCCCCGGAGGGGGAGTACGCCGGGGCGGCGGCCTATTCGGCACGTGCTTTTTTCGCTGCGCGCGTTCTGCATTTCTCGCGCTAGGAAGAGGGCTGGGTAAAATTTTCTTTCGACTTATGAAAGCATACACATTAGCACGTGTCCAGCAAGTTCCGTTTACACATAGAGTAGTTACTGAGTTCATTTTTGTCGACGTTTGTCTTGTCTGCTACAGACGCGCCGCCTGCTTCCCGCCGCTCGACCGGCAGACTTTAAGGGGGGAAACGCGTTGTTCGGCGGTCGTCGGTTGCTCTTTTCTTCTGCAAGGCGACAGCTGTTCAGCTGGTCACAGCGTACTTTTCTCTTGTTTGTTACTCCCTTCGCCTGCTCGCGCTTCTGACATCCGGACTTTCTGGACTGCAGAAACACTGACGCTTGCAAGAAATGTAAGATAAACGTGATTGATTATGGTTAATATGTTATTTCTTAATCTTGAAACAATCAGCTGCATCTTATAAAAACGCATTAGAAAGGCACACGCTAATTAAGGGGTGCGCTGACAGCGCCGCATTTCCATTTTACTTGTCCTTGAAGAAACTTTTGTTCGCAATGTTTGTCACCCGCTTGGAGTACAAGTATGCGTTAGCGTGACAGTTCGCGGAAACAACAGAACAGCTTGTGACGTATAACTTTTAATTACTATAATATACAGAATTTGGTGTATACCTATTTTAATTACAAGTATTTCTAAATGCGGGAAAAAAACGAACAACGAAGCAATCCCGTCCAGAACACAAGTCACAATGACAAGATGGACCAGAGCTACTACAGCCAGGTAAATCGCTAGAAACTATTTTTTTTTCACCCATGGAAAATGTCAACCTATTGTGTTATCTATGGACGATATCGAACGGCACCAGCTAAACAACTCCGAAGTTCATTTATTATAGCGGAAAACAATCATTGGCAGCATGCATTAAAAAAAGTAGTTCGCATTTACAAAGCCAGGTAATGTAAACTGAAAGCACACAGATACAAACAAAAATGTGTCAACTTATTTCACCTTTCGAACTGCAGTGATCCATGCTTACCGTCTATCCTTTTGGTGCGCTTTCGCGGGAAATATGCAGAATTTAACGAATGGATCCTCTTCTTTCGCCTTGTGACTGTCGTGGCAGCTGACCATGCAACAATATGGGGTTTTTTTTTTCGCTTTCAGTTTCATCTTTTCGTTTCGGGCTAGTGAGGAATGTTCCCGCCGCTCTTTGTACGTGCTGGCTTAGGGAAACTGAGGCAGTTTTCAATTTGCTGAATACACAGAAATTCGGAAACGTTGACCTTAAACACCTAACCTACGAGGTCTTTTTCTTTTTTTTGGTTGAAATAGCGGCGTAATAGGCGAATAAACAAGCGCCATCGCCACGCCCCCGCGACGCGCGGAGCGCAGGGGAGGAGGACGGCACGAGAGTGAAAGGGGTCGTGGTGACGTCGTCGTGAGGAGCGATCGGCCGCCGCGGCAAGTGTCCGGCCCCTGCTGCTGCCTTTCTCAGCGTGCCGTCCGCCAGCGTTAGCTTTCCTGGGCCCCGTGCTGTGTTTTGTTTTAATTTAGCAACTAGTAGTTGAAACTTTTTCAGTGCTGCGTTGTACTGCTTCACAATCGTGCCGAGGAAGCGGAGTAACCATGCCGAGGTTCTGCTCAGCATTCGGTTGCAACAGCACCTATGGCCGCGATAAAGTGGTCTTTCACAGCTTCCCGCGGGAGCCGAAACTCGCTGCTCAGTGGGTTCCTACTGTAAAGAGGGAACACTTCAAGCCAACAAAGGCGAGTGTGTTGTGTTCCAGACATTCCCAGACAGGCTGCTTCTAGGCAGTATCGGGATGCCATTCTGTCGAAGTGCAACCTCCAGCACAGCCCTGTTGAGGCACACATTTTTTTAGTTTTCTGGTGGTTGTGGCGCACCTGGGGTGCCTTTGCCTCTCTCGAACCTCCCGTATCTCCTGGCAACAGCAGCAATTTTCTTCGTCGGTCATTGTAACGCAGTGCGCGCATGAACACCTGTTATGAAAACATGCTTATCGTGATATGAGTGCCTCAGAAGGGACCACTACTGACCAAAGCGTTTCATATAGCTCATGCTGAACTAAGTGACGACGCCACTGGAGTTACAAAAGCCCTAGCGGCGGGATATCAGCTCTAAAATCTGGAACAGCAGTGGTGACGTCGCAAAAAACATGTGAGGAGCAGCTCTCTGTAATCAAAATTGGAGTATCGTGTCGCCGCTGCTCGACTGAAGCCGTTGGTGCGTACTGGCGTGTCCGCTGCTTGTACTGTATGTACTCCTGAACTTCTTGTTGGATCACGGACAAAGAAAAAAGAGCTGTGCGCTGGTGCCGCGACAGTAATAATATGGATGTTATGGATGAACCCCCGGTGAAAAGACCTCTGCAGCACTTAAAATTTGCATATAAATTAGTGCGTACGTCAGCAGAAATTTAACCTCCTCTAATAAAGAAGGATATATACTTTGCACCATGGTACCGCATTTTCGAGAAGCACGGTGCGAGAAAAGGGAAATTAATTGTTGTGGCTCAAGACGCCGCTTCCATGTTTCGAAGGAAATTTTCCATTGAGAAGGTGGTTGCTACTCAAAATCAGCGCAGAAAATGATTCACAAATTGCATACGCAAACCATACCCCCTAAAAAAAAAAAAAAAAAAAAAGACTTCGGCGGGAATTGAACCCGCGAAGTTGAGCGCACGGGCGCGACGCGCGAGAGCACTGCGCCACCGCGCAAACGGCGACACGGTGCAAAATAGCCTAGGTAATAGATGGAGGCCCATCCTTCCGTGTCATACGTCGGTGTTTACTGGCTGGTTTACAGAATTCCTGGCTGGTAAACTGAAATTTCTTAAATAGCGCTTGCACAGCAAGGTTCCCCGAAGCCCCCACAATAGCTTATCGCCATCAACTACGCTGCTTCGCGAAAACGCTCGCAAAAATGTGTGTGCGCGGCTGCGACTGCGATTTCCCACTGCGGGGATAGAGCTTGTCGTACTTTGGTTTTACGTTTCACATGAAAAACCTTGGCCGATATTGATGCCTTATTACCCAAATTACCCTACGTAACTCTTCTTCTGCACGAAACTGACCTTACATTTTCTACAGGCGAGCCGTTCGCACACAATTTACAGCTTGCAGCTCCGGGGTAGCGGCGGCGCCGAAGAGCACAGCCGAAGCGTCGCAAGCCAAAATACGGATTGCATTAGCGCTAGTGTTGAGTTGCATGGGCTTCGTGGACCTTACTGAGTTTATTACACTCCAGAAACTATCAAAATAGAGCCGCATTCATTGCGGCACAGATGTTGTCGGGGAGCAGTTTTCGCTTCTCGGTCGATTCCCGACGACGCGTCGGGCGACCGGTCGGGTGACCGATTTTGTTGGCTTCTTCGGTCGGCGAACCAGTCACACTACGGCGACTTTCCATCGGCCGACGCGTTTGTTTCGCCGTCGGCGTAGTATGACAGCGCGGTCGGGCAACTCAGCAGTTGGCCGATGGCTTGGCGACTCAGCTGTTTCCCAGGCGGGTGAACGTTGCCGGTTGGGACACGTATTCCTCGGAAGTGTTGTTCGTCGCCGGCACTTGTCGCCGTCGCCGCTCGTGCACGGGCGAGAGGCTCGAACAGTACGGGTGTACGATAAACTCACTACTCGGACTGGCCATCGTGGGATCAATTACACAAATGCAAATACAGCGTTTTCTACCGCGACGACCCGCTGGGAACGCGTTTCATGCTCCGCCTCCTCCGAGGGTCCTCACGACGACGTCACGAAGACTTGACCAATCACGAACGGCGGTGAGGTTCGCCACATGCCCCTAGGCACCCGTTGTTCATTTTTGCCAAAATTAAGTGCTTTTTAATAGTTTATGCCAAGTTTTGACTTGATTTTCGAGTTCGCCGTATGAAAAATTATAAAATGGGAGCAAAAGCTCTTTTTTTGTAAAAAGTGCTTCAGTATCCCTTTAAGTGGCTCGCGCAGCCGGCGGTCTCTTTGTCGCATTCGTGAGTAGGAGGCTGGATGCCTCAGGCGGTGCGGGAGACAGCGCGAGCTGCGCGTGCACTTGCCAGACGCGCGGAGGAGCGGGCCGAGGGGCGTCTGCTTAGGGCGCTGAAAAGCCGTTCACCAGGCGCAGTCGTTTCGCGATGACTGAGGTTGTAAGACCAACCAATGATGGCCTACAAGAGCACTCTTTATCCCGTGAAACCACCGGGCCGCTCGGCCGTTAGACTGGCACGTAGCAGACGACGCGTCTCTAGCAGACGACAAGACAAGCACCAGCAAAAATGGAGCCAGTAGCTACTCTACGTGTAAACCGAACTTGCTGGACACGTGCTAATGTGTATGCTTTCATAAGTCGAAAGAAAATTTTACCCAGCCCTCTTCCTAGCGCGAGAAATGCAGCACGCGCGCAGCGAAAAAAGCACGTGCCGAATAGGCCGCCGCCCCGGCGTACTCCCCCTCCGGGGAGAGTGCAGCGCCACCCGGCGATCGTTCCGGAGCCTATTTGGAGAGGGGGTGCATGGAGATGCAAAACTAGACAGAGAAATCATGCACCCTTCCGTGTAACGACGACGATTTTTGAAGGCGAAGCTTTCTTCGGGCGAAATCAAATGGCGAAAGGTCGAACTCAAAGTCTCTTCGATCCAAAGCCCAAACTGCGTGTGAGTCAAAGTCACACCGTCTGCGACTCAAACGTCCAAGAATAGACAACCAAGGAGTCCGCCACCACAAACTTCGCGTTCGCAACCATCATAGTTGTTATACAGAGAAATGCATTACGTTTTCTGATGTGCTTAACAAAGGAGAACTCCCGGGTGTCGAACTTTCCGCGCATGTGTGAGATCGTCCTGCGCTTTAAATTATTCGGCGAGCTCTGAAACAAAAAATAATGAATTCAGAGTGTAGCTTAAATTCTTGAAACATTGACTTTCGTTAGCCTACACTCTATTTCCGTCAAAGAACACAACGAAACGTTTATGGCATCCAGTGCTTAGTGCAAAGTAGTTTCTCGGCAAAATAAAACCTTAGAACAAAAACCGAAAAACGTGGGATCTTAAAAGAGAAACCGCATGCCCAGGAGCCTGAACTGCTGCTCGCCAAGACTTGTTTACCGCTCACGTGGCATCGTGCGCCGCATCGTTGCGCAGATTCGCACGTAACCTGACCTTGCGCCGTAGCGCGCGTGTGCACTTACGAATAAAAATATCCCAGTTAGGCGCCGCCGTCGCTTGATTGAAAGCAGAGCTTCCTGCTGCCTTTCGTATTTCATTCATCGCTCCTTCAGGGACAAGTGAGTTATGGCCGCATCAAGAGGCGGCGCTTACCAACCCCGATTCTGGCATCGCATGTGTGTTGACATTCCGCACGTCCCCATCCCCCGCACCCGGCTCTCTCCCCTGGCTCTTTCCGATTCATGACCCTCCCTCAAAGTTGTGCAACGGGCAGCGGTTCATGGGCGTGGCCTGACGTATAAAAGCATGTTCGCCGGCCCGCTTCGCCCGTTACGAAATCAGAGCCCTGGATGTACACGACCCCTCGAAGAAGGGACTGGAAGTGTTGGCCGTGTTTGCGCTGTGCAGCCCCGTTCTGAAAGAGTCATCACTCCACTGCTGTACTCACTAAGGAATCTTCGAGCTCAATGCGGACAGTGTTTTGTGTAGTTTAAGCTGCCCTTGTCGAATTGTTGCGATCGTTGTGTTGCTGTGACGATTGTGTTGTGTCACAGGTACAACAGAGCCGAGGACTTGGTGAACAAGATATCGCTGCGGTGCACAAAGCAGAACTTCACGCTCGAGAAATCTTCGCCTTGGTTTGGACACGGGGGCTTGGTTGATTGCGGAGTTCTCCTGCCTCTGTACCGGAGCGGAACGGAGATGGAGCGAGGATTGAGCGCGTTGGCAGCGGTACTCGTTCTTGGCAGCCTCTTCATCGGCAGTGTTTCTGCCGCCTCATGGCGTGGCGCGCACCCTGGCCGGCTTAGCCAGGAGTGCATTCCCAATCCTGGATCTGCAAGCATCGGCGACCGTGCCAGCTGCACCTTCACGAGAAGCGTCGACGTGGACGAGAACAGGATCCCCGCACGAATACCGTTCGTTAGTTGCAAGTGCCCCGGTCAGCTTTGCAAAGACGGCGGAGACTACCGGTGCCACGAGGTCAAGGAGACGTTTCACGTCATGCTCTTCAACCGCCGGATTGGGTCCATCAGGAACGAGACGCTGGAAATGGTCATGTCATGCGTTTGCGCGGTAAGCCGCAGTACCAGGGCCAGTAGTAGCGGTGTGGTTATCAGAACCATTGACACCAGAGGAAATAGCACTCAGTGGAATAGGAACAGTGGCGGAATAATTATGGTTTAGGAACAAAAGCAGAAAAAAGTTACACGAGAGACGCTTTCACAAACCGCAATCTTCTTTGGAGTAACGTGTCTTCCTGGTATTCAGCACTGCCCATAATAACTGCGCAATGTTTCTCCCCACCAAAAAAAATATCAGTTGAGCATGTCATGCAAACATTCAGGGCTGTGTACATGGAAATTTCGGTTCAAGCCAATGTCGATGGCCCTTAGCAATATCTACGCAAAAAAGTGCACAATTTGAAGCTATACTTTGCGGAGCCTTCCGTGTCCCAGAACTGCGGCTTTAACAGTTAATTCAATGGCCGGTATTCATGCAAGCAAATAAGTAATGAGTTTTTTTCTCAGAAATGTTGTCTTGAGTGGCAGTTCAAAGTTTATCATAGTTCAATATTTAGTTTTGAGTGTGGCGGAGACTGATGTTCTGATGTTGCTCATACGGCTCTTTGCGTGCACGGGGAGGTAAAGGTATGCTAAAACGTTACCCCAAATTTCAAACCTTCAGGGCCACATTCTTCAGTTCGGTCAAGACAGAAGTTTTCCCTGTTGCTTCTAAGTTTTCTAGTCGATGTTTTGTTTGAGTCAGTACATGTGCAGACCAGAACACGTGGTTCAGGCAGGAGGAGCAATCACAATAAGCAAAACGGTAAACAGTGTACATGACGAAATAACAAAATGAACACAATGGGGATATATTCGCAATGCTGCATGGGAAATTTCTCACAATGCTACGAATATACGCACGCTATACAAAGGGATCACAGCCCGACAAAGAGTTCCATTCAGAAATTGTGCGAAAAAAGTGAAAATTTATAGACATCTCTGTTTGAAAAATGTGGTTTTACACACTTTGGCCGCTGATGTCGTGTTTTTTGTGTTGATCAAGGCGATAAATACAATGAAGGGTCAATCACAAGTTTATGTTTAAGCAACCAACTGAAGAAGCCCAGCGGACTTGCCTTCTAGACTGAAATAGTCGGACGTTGTTGACCGTCATTTGTTAATGGGACCAAGTTTAAGACAGATGAAACGAACCGAATTCCTCTGTATTCTTTCCAGTTTATCAATGTTAAATTTTGTGTAGGGGTCTCATACTATGCTTACATATTATAATTTCGGTCTGATTAGGATGGGTAAGAAAGAAGTTTTACACTGGGTGGTGAACTGCAAAGCATGTGTCTTAAGAAACACAACTTTCGGAAAGCAGACGAACAACTCTTGTTGTGAACGTGTGGATTCCAGGAGAGGTGATTAAAGTAATTTTTCGCGCATATAAAATTACTCTTCCACTAGGACATATTTTTTTACAGTCATGATCTCTGAGGTGCGAGCGACATGGTTTTTATGGCTCCGCGCTCCACCAGTTTATTATGCTGGAACTCTACGGTGGGAACAAACGCTGACGTGAATTTCGGTAAAATCACATGGTTAACCCCTCCACGTCTCCAGCAGTGTTGATGCAGTCTAAATAAAGTACCCAGACGGCGAAGTGCTACCCTATCACGCTCCAAAAAGGAGGACCCCCAGCTAGGTGCGATCATGTGGCTAACCCTCTCGCAAGGCACAGACGTCGGCAACAGCGCTGGTATAGTTCTATATGCGCTCCTGAAAGGAGAACACCCAGCCAGGTGTAATAACGTGGTCAGCCCACTAGTAGGGTGTGTTCTCTACTCTTGCGCCGTTCGGGGACGAAAGGGGACGGTCAGTCGATCGTCGCTGGAAGGCTCGTTTCTCCGCGTCGACATGGCTCCAAGTAGTCGCGGTTTGCGTCGACTGAACGATTCCCCTGCCTGAGCCTTGTCTCCTGAATGCACACATTTCACAAGGAGGCGCGCACCAAACCTATGGTTTTGCGCTTATTTTTGCTTCTGTGGTTTGCTTTTGCTTTTCCTTTTGCGCCTAACCTCGTCAGGTACACAAAAAACGAGGAATGCGAAATTTGATCTGAAGATTTTTGTCATTTTGTTGCCTCACAAACAACAAAACACTATTAATTATGATAACTGTTGTTATGAAAAAGAAGTCATATGTTGGAAGACGTATGTCCCTATGTACCTATGTAATTAGAACTCGCGCATATTTTCCCCTGCCCGTTCTCCGTTCTCTCTACAACTGTTTTGTACACAGTCATTTAACATATTTTTTAGGCTCGTGGGGAAGCATCTATGATGTTCGTCTATCACCGCTTGTTTCTTTGCAAAAACGAGCCATCCGTATCATTAATTTCAGCCATGCGAGAGGGAGTGCTCCACATTTATATTTTGACCTTCCAATCCTACCCCTGTTTTAATATAAAAAATGTGAATTTTTCTCTTCCAGCAAGAAACAATAAATTGATCTACAACTGGATCGACGAGTCGTTACTTTTCAACCCTAACAGCACCCGCTTTTCATAACACAATAACGTAATTATACCAAAAATTCGCTCTAACTACGGGACACAAACTGCTGTATTCGCATCAATTTCAGTATGGGATGAACTACTCACCCCCTTAAATCAATTGTATCTCCCCATTTATTCCGAAACTAATTGAAATCTTTTCTATTATCTGCTTTGGCATAATGTTTAAACGTGTTTCCATTGTATCTCTATTTTTTGCTGTGCTTCGGTTCTTATATCTAATTCTTTTTACTGGAGCGTTTCATGTGCATTTGTTTGCTTTGCTACAAGGATGTATATATGTGTGCTTATGTATATATATACATATATGTATTTTTTTCTGTCAGTTTTTGCTCATTGTCTTTTGATGTATCGTTTACTTGCTGCCTGCTTTAAAGCTGTTCTTTTACGCACCTTCTCACAGGAGGTCCCCCGACAGTTTTTTAACTTCGGGACCTCCTTCTGTATTATCACTTGTACGCACTTTTAAAATTTGTGAAAATAAACTTCAATTTCAACTTCAACCTGAAGGGGGCCCACTCGCTCAAGCCGTGGTGGCTATTTGTTCGCGGTATGAAAATCCAGAAAACAATTTCTTACCGCAGTAAAGCACATGGGAACTGCACAAGCTGTGCCGAAATTGAAAGTGCGGTTTTCAATCTTTGACTTTGCGCAATTAACGAAGCGATTTCGAGAGTCACCTTTCTATTTGGGGAGATAGAGCTACGGGATTCGTCAACGCCGTGTTGCATTTCTGTGTCTACACGAGACCTGTCAAGCCTCGTTGCCGACTAGAATATCTGCCGATCAGAGAGCACAAAGCCTGTCGAAACTCAAGCGAGGTCAGAACGGAAATATTAGAGTTTTCTTCTTGCAGCCTCATGTAACAAATGTATGCATTGTTGGCACCGATGTCTAGAAGATCAAAAATTACCCTAAAATATTACTTGATCTTTGAGCGCTGCCCACTTTGTACGTTACTTCTTTCTCGAAACGCCTCATTGCAATGGCCAATAATAGGCCGCTTTTTACGGGCCCTGTCAAAGTTGGACTCTTCTCTACTCGGCTGAGACTCGTTGTCTGCAAAATGCATAATGCCGTGAAGCTGTTCAATGCGGTAAAGGGGCATGACACTGGCGACGAACGGCACACCAAAGTCAGGCAGCGTTAACCAATGGTTTCTGACAGCTGGCAACACGTGGTAACTCCTTACTAAGGTGACTCCAGAAACACTCCTATTTCTTCGTTTGTTGTTGTGAAAACAATTTATTGTAAGTAACGAATGTTCTCTTTAACGAGTAGGTTAGAGACCAGTGCATTGAAGTTCAACACTTCTGGAAAAATGGGAAGTGATGTCACAATGTTTTCTTTATCTTAGTGTCGTATACATCCTACTATTCTGTACTCCATTCAAGCGTAATTTGTGGATATCTTGGCTCTGTAGGATGTTTTACACGAGATTTCATTTGTGCTTTTAGCTGCACGCACGTCAGTAGAGCTGATGCGCGCTTTGAATGATACGTTAGCAAAAGTTTGGCCCTAAGCATTCCGATGTTTAGTTGCTTACCTCTGCTCCACCTTATCGGAATTGGAAGGCAATCTATACCTTCAGAGGAATGGCGTCTGTATGAGATCTTACCTGACTACGGTACTCAGTGATCTGTTTTTAGGAGGATTGCAAGCTGGGCTAGTTGAAAAGACATTTTTGGATATATCCAGCGCGAACTCAGAGAAAATCGGAGGAAGTGCAACACATGGACAGCCGCTGTTTTTAACGTCCCTTGACAGGGGTGTCGCCACTTGGCTCCCTCAATTTCAAGTTGTTAATACGTTTAGGTACGTCGAGGACTACCTTATGCTCATTGACACCAAAAAGAAGAACGCTTTCAAAGTGCCGCTTCGGACCTTTCTACTGCATTCCAGCGTTCTTTCCACCTGCTTTGTGTGACGCATCAAACCCATCATCAGATTCCTGCACCTTCCATAGCATTTTCCCGAATGTTGGGATTATAAACCTCGTCGTTTAAAGCCCATACTCCCGTCTCATTCTGCCCATCCTAAATTAGTATAGCGTGGGATCGTGAAGCTGTGTACCTCGAATAGCTTAAAATAATTGTTTTCATCAAATGAAAGCCAGCCTCGACGGGCAGACAGCTCAGATGACTGTCGCCGCCTATCCGCTACGATTACCGACTTCCGGAGCCGAGAATGTCCTCAAACATGTTAAGAACGAACTACAGAAGCAAGATGCTCCAAAAAAGAAAGATAATAGAAAATTCACATACTGCTCCTCCTATTCACACGCTTTCGCATAATCTGAAGACGATCGGAATACACGCTAACGCAAATGGGCTATTCTCAGCTCCTAAAAAGCTGTCAAAGCTTTGTAACAAAGTGAGTGAGGGCCACGTCAAGTCTGATACGTACCGCCCAAAAAAGCTCGCGCCGTTCGTGGCTTGCTCGGAGTGCGTGGTTTTTCGATACCACTGAACAAGTGGAAGCTAAATTATAAAGGACAGACAGGAAGGTGTGTCAATGACAGATCACGTGAGGATTGCAATAACGCGGGACAAGAAGAAAACGGCCCTCTATATAGGCACACATTTTAAACATTGTGGTTGCTATGCTGACTACAGAAAATGCTCCATAATTTATATAAGTAAACTCAACTGACCGGGGAGATCGTTGAAGCCTACGAGGTTTGTTCTATAAAAAGACATGTGTGCCTACTCCTTTGTCTGGTCTTAACCGGGAAAGATCATAACATGTGAAATGCAGTGACGGCCCGAAATGTCTGTGAGTTTCTACCCTCTCCGCTCTTTCCGTCCTTCGTTACAAGGGAATTATGCATATACGTAATTTTCTCCAATAACCGCCGGTTGTTAGCCTTGCGCTGTGTCCCGTAAACGTTTCGTACACGCCCCTCTTACGCTGTTCCAAGGATTCCGACGTGTTCTTAAAGGAGCCATGAAGAGAAAATACAGCTTCGTTTAATTTGAAAGAACTAGGATTCAGTATCTCACTCAGCTCCATTACAGCCACGAACGGTGTTTTTTAACGAAAAATAGCAAGAAGTATTTAAATACTTTCAAATTTTGCGCCATAGTGCCGTGTTATGAGCAAGAATGGCGTCATACGGGCCAACAATAGAACACAATTTTCAGTGCGTTAACTGCACGTTAGCATTCAAGTGACGCTGTCAAATGGAACTACAGGCCCCATTACAGACGTCCAGTCATATGTCGTCGCGACAGGTCAGTTAGGCGGCCGCCAATCACACAAACAAGGTTCCGTGACGTCATAGAAAAGTTGCGGGAAATTGGCTCGGGGGTCGCGACTGCTTCGCACGTTTTCTTTAATATCTCCGTTATTTGTTCGAAGATTGCGATGATATTGGTGTCGTTGTTATCAGGACTAACCGGTCTTTCTAATAAACCCAACTTGTATTTTGTCTTCATGGCTCCTTTAAAGAGGTGCACTCCGCCCACGTCAGCCTTAAGAGGGTTGCCGTTTAACAACGGATATAAGTAGAAAAGCTTGAGACGTCAAGAGACCAAGTCATTCATGAAAGTTATTTCGACGGATGCTATTGCAGAAAATGCATGTTAAATCAGTCGTCTAGAAAGAAACGTGAATCCTTCGTTGGCTTCAAGCAGTCCATAATTTTAGAATAAATGTACTACACAAGGGAGAGTGTCCATGGATCTACCTTTTATGTCTATTTACAGTGCACCTTACCCCGCATATGGATTACTGGAGAGTACTAATGTAAGAAAATACAACAGAAAAAAGATTGCGCGTATCGTTAAATGGTTAATCCGCAGCTATTACAAGCACGATCTCGTCATCCCAATTTCTAAAGATTCGAGCCAATATCTAGGTGCTGGCTCAGAAGATATAACGATTAATAATCGATTGAAGGGTGATATTGTGTATCCCACGTATTTTATTACTGGGACACTTTGTTTTCGATACGACCTCGGGTGGTTTCCATTGTGTTTCTTTGCGGCGTTTTAAGATAACAAAATATGTTAAAAACGCAAAATAAACGTTTCACATTGTCTCTTTCGCCACTATAATAAAGTTTCCACTTAGGGTGATGGTTTATTTTTGTGTGGGGCTCATCCGTGCAATGTAATTATTTAGAATAAACCGTGGTGCACCATCATCATCACCAGGCTATGTACGCCCACTGCAGCGCGAGGGCCTCTGGAAGAGTTTTCTTAATAGCGAAGCTGTTTAGAAAATCGGGAAATCTCGTGTCTGCCATTGAACATAACAATAAATTGGCGAGCACGCGCACGTGAGGGCAGGCCTCGCGGCGAACGCCGTGTTAACAAAACAAAGAAAAGGCCGAGCGCTCGTCTATAGCCCGTTCTACATGGGGCGAATTTCGCTTGCGAATTCGCAGCTGCGGCGCCGCTCGTGCACCAAAACGATCTATTCTCGTTGCTGTGGCGAATTTCCAAATGTTTGGAAGAGTCTAGCCTCTCTTGTGAACGCCGCTTAGCATTTGGGAATGTCGCAGCAGTGAAAATAGGAAAACAAATCGTTTTCCCGCACGGGGGGCACCGGAACTGCGAATTCGCATGCGAAATTCGCCCCATGTAGAACGGGCTTATGCGGGCTTCGCGACGACCGTACAGCGTCCCCAGCGCACATTTGTAAAGCCAAGCATACCCATTCAAAGTGATTGGCCATCATTGGCCAAAAAACTTCAGCATTCCCCGTAATTGTGGCAACACTTGCTCGGAATGAGAAAGCAACGTCGTAGCGCACGCCCATCCATGGTGATGTCCAATACTTCGGAAAAATTAAAGAAGCTCGCACTTATCGCAACAATGACGGAGTAAAAGTCTTTGCCAAAGGGAAGAAGAAGCTAATCGGCTGCAATCGTGGACTTAAACTTTCGTGGTGGCCGTAAAGGTTGCGTACAGCTTCGCCATATATTTTCAAGTCTTGCGTGTTAGTGTGAGCTTCTTTCATTGTTTTCTTTTACTTCAGCCACGGGCATTCATCGTCATCGTTAGAGAAACTCGGATTTCAGGCAGGGCGTATTGGCGAACAAGGGCACCAGTGAGCACATTAAAGCTTGGCTTTAAAAAGGAGCGCAGTGTCTAGAGTGCCGTGTGCTCACAGCTGAAGCGATGGCTAGAATGCCGTCCGATGACATTTTAATGTTTTAGAGTTTGTGGGAATTGTGGCTGCCCGCGATCCCGACCTGTACGCGGCAGCGCTTGAAGGGGCCGCGCGGCTTGCGCGGGATTGCGCAACAAGACGGCAAGAATAGTGGGGTTCGCTTGCGCGTCGCGAGATGGCGGCACCGGCACGCTGGGGGAGCGGGAAGCTCGGAGCCTCGGAGTGGCTTCGGCGGGGAGGCGGCTGCGGAGAGCGAGGACTTGGACTGCGGCGCTCGGCCAGCCCGGCGGCGGCGGGCGGCCGCTCCGAGCGAGGACGAGACGACGAGACGGGGGCGGTGGAGCGACCTGGCACCTTCCCCTTCGAGCCTGGACCGACCATCGTCCACCGGTAGCGGCGGAGTCGAACGACTCCGGCCGCTCGAGCAACGCGGGATCCGAGAAGACGGAGCCAGCTAAGGGAGGTCTTGTGAATAAAACCCCCTTGGAGGTTGGCGTCGGTTGCCTTTGTCTCTTGCCTGCCTCTCACGCCGGCGCCGTCTACACGGCAGCCGCGTGCGGAGGATCGTCGGAGTATGACCCACACCACAAGTTGGATGGCACAGGATACAGCGTGTGTCGTTATGGTCTAGGGCACTGCTCCGTCTTAACTGGCTGATGCTAAAGGCAGTGGTTCGAGACGAGCCCTTGCCTCGTTTATTTTTTTGTTCCTCAGTTACGTTAGGGAGAGCGATGTAGTGCCAGACGTGGTATTATTTTTGCGTAATTCCGGTAAATGTCGATATGGCGGAGAGCTTATAAAACCGTTGGAACGCACCCTAGGCACAGCCAAAAAGAAAAGGCTTCGCCTATTCTTACGGCAACCACGATAATTACAACCTGGAAATTACCACGGCAGTTTCATAAAAGCTGGCTGGCCTAAAATACCATGATTAATATTAGCTCCCGACGTAACCTAAAGAAACTTCACCTAACGTAACCCAACCTAAAGTATCATATCCTATCAAAATGCTGCCCAACTGCAAGAACCTTAGCCTAACCTAGCCCAACAATAAAGAATACAATCTATATTTATACTAATCCAACCTATTCCAGGAGCCCTGTCTGTCGTGCGTCGATTTTCTGATATATTATTACCAAGACAAAAATCGAGAAAATGACCATGAAGGAAAACATCAAAAATTTCGAAAGCTAAAAAAAAATATTTGTCCACGCCGGAGCCGAACCGGAGCCTTCTCGTTTTTAAAATCAAGTGCTATAACAGAGCTTCGCAGGAGCATCCGTACGAACGAGTTTTTAAGAAATATGTGTCCCAAAAGAGCTCCTGAAGGTCTGCTTCTCCAGTCGGAGGCGACTTCCGTGAGAAATTCTTGACGGTAATGCTCACAGTTGCCGAGATAATAGAGACTTCCGAAAGACACATGAAGGCCGGAGAAAAGAGAAAAATATCGGTAACGGAAACAGCAGAGAGATGGAATTAAAGGGCCACGATAAAGGCAGGGGAGCGTCGATCCGAGCGGCGCGATGTCACGCGCACTCAGGCGGCTTCGCGAAGGCGCTTTGTGTGGCGCCGGTCGTGTGAAACGTCACAGGAAGGATGCCGCGCGTCCTTTCCGGTGTCGTTACGCTGTTTGTAGGGCTGTGTTGGGAAGGGAGGCAAGTTGGTGTCACTGTAACACAGGAAACAGGCCGAGTTCCTTCAGCTGCCGCTGTTCGTTTGTTGCTGCACGGCGCGATAACAATGGCGGCAACAACGAAGGAATTATCCGTAGCGCTCTGCAGGCACACTTTTGTCGAGGATGGCTTGGTTGGCCAGTTGGGTAATGCGTCATGAAAAACGGCAACAGCGCACCTACACGAGGACACAGAAAACAAGATACGCGGGACGCCTGTATGCGTTTCTTACTCATCAAAGCCAGCCGTCACATAAACGAGGCGGTACCACAAAAACGTACCACGAACAGTAGTGGAAACTGAGCTAAAGGAACAAGACAACGCAAAACAACATTTATAGTGCAATGGCTAACTGTAATGCAATAGCTAACTGCGAACGCTAGCTCGCATAAGCTGCCATTTGTGCCGCAAGCCGCTCTATTGCTCTCGGTGGTCCATACTAACATCCGAAGTTTGCTACCTAAACGAGACACACTTTGTTCATTTCCTGATGATAGTGATCCGGATATTGTAATACTAATCGAGACATGGTTTAATCCAGAAATCCCCGATAATGAAATACTACCCGACAATAATCTTTACAAAATCTACAGAAACGACCGCATCAATACGCGTGGTGGCGGCGTACTTTTTGCCATAAAATACTCCTGTCTTATTGTATCGATAACACGTCTTCTCTTGAGATTGTTTGGGCTGCTTTTCCTATGTCATCAAGTGAGGCACTTATCGGAGCATGGCGCCAGTTTCTGACAATTCCGTTTTGAATTCCTTGCGGGACAGCGTTTCTAAAGCCCTCCATCCGTGTCCTGCACACCATGTTTAACTTCTTGGCGATTTCAATTTTCCGCTTATCGTTTGGGAACATATGTCATCGTCATGTCACGCGTCCCTGAAACTAATCAATTGAACGATAGATTTTAACCTCTTCCAAATCATAAAAGAACCCACCCGTGCTTTCAATATCTTAGCCTTAGTTTTCACTAACGTTACTGACACAGTAGTATCACTTCCAAATGCGGAGAGCTTTAGGGATCGTAATCTTATTCAATTAACTCTTATCATCCCGAAGCCTGTGTCTGGCACAACATTACAGCAGAGGAAATTACGATGAGATTAACTCGGAACTAGAGCACTTTTTTCCCAGAGTGTTACGACCTTCATTTAATTTTTGATCCGTAAACTACAACTGGGTACTCTACAGCAGGGGTCTCAAACACGCGGCCCGCGGGCCGCATGCGGCCCGCGGACCCTTTTATTGCGGCCCGCGGCCCTCTCATGAGTGTCTTGGTTTATTTTTGTTTTTTAAGCGAATGAGTGAGCAGTGCGCGCCCTGCTTGTGTAGCCAAGGACGCAGGTGGCCAGAGACTGCTCGAAAACGCGTGGATATCGTCTTTCACGGCTTCTTGTTACCAGAACGGACACCTCTCTTTTCCGAAGGCCCCTCGATTCGGGCGGTGTTAAGTCGGGTGCACAATGGTCACAAGCAACTGCGACTTGTGCATCGAGCACTCTGCAGTGCGCACAGGGCTGGGCGAGCGCAGGCCGCGGAGAAACTGCCCGCGGCGTTTTACGACTCTGCGAACGGGGCTGGCTGCACGTCACTAATGAGAAAACGGCGGCTTGTCCGGAGTTTTCCAGGCTTCTTCGAAAGCGCGACGGTTTCCGGGCGTTGTATGGTGTTTGTGGATATTTGCTTTCCTGTTCGTCTTTGTGTCAAACGCTTTTACTGCGCTGCAGCTGTGGAGAAAAGGACGCGGCCGCACGTCGGACTCTAGGTTCGGGCTCTAAAATGCACCCACGTGCGTTTAGGGGCGTGTCGCAGCGTTATTTATGGCCTGGGAGAGAGTGACATCTCGCTGCTGAGGAAAAGATTGCACATTGCCCTTCGAAACTGCACTTCCAGACATCAAACGCCACATATCTGTTCGCGTGCGCTAAATTGAGACGCCAAACCAAGCGCCTATGCTCCGACTCGCATGCTGTTGACAGCACTGTGGATGGTAGCGGCGCCCCAAGTCAATCATGATAGAGCGCACTACATAATTGTGCTCCTACGTGCCTGTCGCCTCCGTAAATTTGACAGGTGTCTTTTTGACCTTTTGGACGATCTGCAAACGAAGTTTTCTGCTGTGGAAGTCTAGGGAGCCATAATGTCGTTGACCAAGCAGTCTGCAAAACGAAAAGTGGAAGACGAGAAGAGCTGCTTTCAGGAGCAATGGGAACTTTCTTATTTCCTCACGGAATCAAGAGACAAGGTGTTGTGCTTAGTCTGCCATCAGAATGTGGCTGTGCCGAAGGAGTACAATGTTCGACGCCACTTCATGACTTGTCATCACGAGAAGTATGGGGCTCTCACTGGCAACGTTGGCGAGCACACCGTGACTCAACTGAAGGCGGCGTTGGGAAAGCAGCAAAACCTGTTCAAAAAGTCGGCTAAAGCAAGCGACGAAACGGTAAGGGCAAGCTTCGTAGTTTCTGAGCTTATTGCCAAATCTTCCAAGCCCTTCACTGAAGGCCTGTTCGTTAAGCAGTGCCTGCTCGGAGTTGCTGATGCTACCTGTCCCAGCATGAAAAAGACATTCGAGAAAATAAGCCTCTCTACAAACACAGTCGCCGAGAGAATTAACGAGATCAGTGGAGACATTGAAAAAGGATTAATCAACCGATGCCACGAGTTTGAAGCATTCTCTATTGCAGTTGCCGAAAGCACTGACATTACTGACAAGACACAATGTGCTATCTTTGTAAGGGGTGTAGACAAAAACCTGAACGTCACTGAGGAAATCTTGGACTTAATCCCAATGAAAAGCATGACCACAGGGGCGGATATTCTTTCTGTTCTTGAAAGAGTGGTCGAACACGCTGGACTGCCGTGGGAAAAGTTGGTTTGTTTGGCTACAGACGGTGCGCCATCAATGGTGGGATGAAAGAGCGGGCTTGTTGGTCGATTGCCGACGAAACTCGCTGCACTCGGAATCGCCAATCAATTTGCCGCGGTTCACTGCATTTTGCACCAAGAATCACTCTGCGCCAAGTCTCTGCAAATGAAGAGCGTAATGGAAATCGTGCTCAGCGCAGTGAACTTCATCCGTTCAAGAGCTCTTAACCATCGCCAATTTTTATCTCTTTTAGAAGCGGTTGGCAGCGAATATGGTGAAATTTTGTACCATACAGAGGTGCGATGGCTGAGTCGTGGAAGAGTGCTGAAACGATTTTTTGATCTCCGAGAGGAAATTGACGCCTTCATGAAGAGAAAGAACAGGGTCATTGTTGAGCTGTCAGACGAAAAGTGGCTTCACTCCCTTGCGTTCCTCAGTGATATCACTGATCATTTGAGCTGCCTCAACGTTAAACTTCCGGGGAAAAAAACTGATCACGAAATTGCATGACGACATTCAAGCCTTTCAATCCAAATTGCAGCTTTGGGAGAGACAGATGAGAATTCAGAAGTTTGATCATTTTCTAACCCTGAAGTCGCTGGAGAACGTGGATAAACAATCCTGTGATAACTTCGCTGACCTCCTCCATGATCTCCAAAGAGAATTCGAAGGACGCTTCCAAGACATCACCAGCCTCGCCGATGAATTCCGGATTTTTTCGTTGCCGTTTTCGGTGCCGGTGGATGACGCAGCGCCCGAGTTACAGATGGAACTTCTTGAGCTGCAAGCTAATACTCCGTTGAAGCAGACATTTCAGGACGTGGCTGTACCAGACTTCTACAAGTTTCTTGACGATGCAAGTTTCCCGGCGCTTCGTCAACAGGCTGCAAGGATCATTGCCATGTTTGGAAGCACCTACTTGTGCGAACATCTGGTTTTCTTGCTGAAGGTGAACAAGTCAGCTGTCCGGTCGAGGATGACTGATGAGCACCTGCGATCGACCATAAGGGTCGTTTCCGCGCAAGAAGTTCATGCGGACATTTCTTCTCTAGTCGCAGCCAAGCGTTGCCAGACATCAAGCCAGCATGTTTAGAACAATAACAGCTACATTGAGGTTCTCAAGGAATAAAGTTTTGTGACTTTCATAAATAAAACTGGCAATATTTTCTCGTCAATTTCTATCAATAACGTTTATTATAGGACGATACGGTGACGCAGCTGCCCTGAATCCTATTTTTGTGAGGCATCCAGTACAGTCACCACATGTTGAAGCATAATCGTGGAACAAATATTTGATATTTCAGAATAGGCATCCACATTTTAGTCATTCTGGAGATTGGTATCGGTACGTTTTGCGAATCCTGACGACAAGTTCCATTCTGGAAAGGCAGCGCTATCTGACATTTTGTTAATCATCCCCTCCCCCCCTGGCCCCCCCCCTTCCCCCTCCCCCTCCCTCCTTCCCCCAACCCCCCCCTTTTCAACCTTCTTCGCTCTCCCGGCCCTTGCGGGACTAAAATCCGTGACTGCGGCCCGCTCACTGATGTGAGTTTGAGACCCCTGCTCTACAGGGACAAATTATCAGAGCTAGTAGACTGGTACGTTCCGACAGTGTCCATAAGTAAGGATAATTCCAGCCCATCATTCACACAGTCCCTTCGCACACTAAGAAACAAAAAGAAGCGTTTATACAAGAGGCTAAACACGTAAGCAAGTCTGAGGCATGGCGGGCATACAACGATAGTTTGAAAAGTTTTTGCTCGGAAATATCTTTAGCGCGAAATAAATACTACACGCGTGACCTACCATTCCTGCTAAATTAGAATCCAAAATAGCTTTGGCGAACCAAAACAACTTTACACGGAACAGATAACATACCCATCCCTAGCGCCGATTGCCCCACAGTATTCACCATGTTTTTTTTTCATCTGTTCTCACTCACGAGGACTATTGCAATCTTCCAACATTTTCCGAACTTGACGCTGCATATATGGAACCCCTTACTATCACTGTTGAAGAATTGTATCACTCATTAGGAACCTCAAAATAAATACATAAATTGCTAATAGCGATAACATTAATTCGAAGATATTGAAGAACACCCTCGCAATATCATCCAGATCTTATGCCATATATTTCAGCAATTCCTAGCATCTGGAGAGTTACCTGCCGACGGGTTAGTCGGAAAAATAATAACAATTCACAAAGCTGGAGTTATTCACTCACCTGACAACTATCGACCCATATCTTTCACCTGCATAAGCTGCAAAATTCTGGAGCACATTGTCAGTTCTAACGTGTACAATCACCTCGAGACACACAATTTCTTTTTCACTAATCAATGCGGATTTTGCAGGGGATTTTCCCGTGACACCCAATTGTTTGAACTAACGACTGACGTGCACTCTATCATGGGACCCACCCTTCAAACTGACTGCATTTTTGTTTACTTTTCCAAAGCTTTTGACCACGTGGCCCACTGCCGCCTAATCTCTAAATTAACTGCTCTACGACTTGTCTCCACAACATTATTCTGGATTCGAAACTTCCTTTCTTTTCGGCAACAGTTCATTGTTGTAAACAATTTCTCTTCCCCACTTTCTTGTGTTAGTTCCGGTGTGCCGCAAGGCAGCGTCCTCGGACTCTACTCTTAACATGTGTGGACCCTTAACAAATGCATTTAATTCATCCGCACTGCCTCGTGTCATTCGCCTTTGGAATGAGCTGCCTTATACCGCTGCCTCCATATGTAACCCCGAAACAGTTCGCCGTCAGCTTCTCGCGTTTTACACTATTTAATACTGTTATAAAATTTTTGTGTAATGCCTGTTACCAGGATTTTTGTCTAGGTTGTGCTTTTTATTCCTCACAAATTGTATGCTTTTAGGCTCCGTTAGCGGCCACAAGTGTTCATGTACGGTCAAAAAGTGGTCACTTTGTACTTTAAAATGTCTATAATACGTTTATATTTTGTTGTTACGATGTTCCTGACTTAAATTTATCCTTTGTATTGTTTTATGTTTTCAAATGCCCCCGTTAACCAAGATTTCATAAATATACTATATGCGGAATAAAAATATTAATCATCAATTATGACAAACCATTCAAAGTGAAAAGAAAACAGCGTCAACGGCATTCGAACTATGGTCGGGATGTTTGCTATGCAGCAGTGGATCCCCTAGACTACTAGACTAAAAAATTCTGAACGAATAAATTAAATGCCATAAGCACGTGGATATAACGTCAAACATGTCTCTACATGGCGCTATATATCAATTGGCTGTGCTCACTAGGAAACGCCTACCGGCATACGGGACACAGCGCTAACACTGGATCGTTTAAAAATATCCACAGCGCGAAGAACAAGGGCACAAAGAAAAGAGGGGCGAGCGCTGCTTTCCAAATTAATGTATTGTAAAGAATCTTGCACCTTTTGTGCGCACTCATTCTGTTAACGAGAGTAAGAATAAAAGAGGGAATCAAGGGCAGACTAAAAAAACAAGAAAACCTACACCGCATCAAAAAGCGTACTTGCACATTGTACGATCTATAAAAATACCAGGTCATGCCGTATCCAATGTACACCGCGTGTTAGAAAGAAAATTAATGAAACACCGAGTGGCCCAACAGTACCCACTGGATCTTTGTTCATACGAGGGGCCGATATATACGCAATCGAAGCCAGACATGAAGGACGTTTTGAAAAACTGCGCACGAAACAAACACCAAAAAAGTTAAGCCGTAGTGCTTTTTCTGTTCCTAATTCTTTGTTTTGGGCTCAAATTTTTACACTTAACTCATACCAACAAAGATTTCTATAGTTCTAAGACGAAGAAGAACAAAGGCTCATCATTTGGCTTTTTTCATGTTACAAACCTGTGCTACAATAGCCTATTTTCTAATTATGAGTGCATCAGAGAGAATGCTTAGCTCTTCAGTATGATCAAGTTCGGCAGACGCAGAAAACTACGTAAACAAATGTTAAGAAAACTATTTAAAGCAAGTTTTTGAAGACCACGCCGAGTGTGCATGTTGGTCACGGGAAGCCGCAGGTCAATCCCCGTGGCACCATGGCCCACCATCAATGACGTTGGCGACAAGGAGGAAGATGTGGGTGACGCAGCCTGCGCGAGCTCTGTAATGGCTGCTATGTATATAATGTAAATAGATCGCTTCAGCCCATGTGATCGTTCGTCTCATCTCTGTCCTACCGCCACGGAACAATATCGGCGCCTCGGATTGCTCGGTAATGCAACCGGTACGACCCGCAGGAAGGACAGTTCACGGTGGGTCCTTGAAAAATTAGTCAACACCATTTATGAGATCTGCATCGCAGTAAAATGTGTCTCCTAAAACTTTTCTTTACGGGTGCAAGGTTGTGAAATTGAGATGATAAGATATCGGGCCTGTCATCTGGATGGCGTTTGTCCTGCCACCCTATATGCGCTAACTTATCCTCTTTAATAGTCCAAACACGCGGATGAGCTTTGCCATGCAATCAAAGCGCAAGAGCAAAAAGAATGATGTGTTTCTTTTTCGTAGCACTATGCAGGGTGTGAAACGTCTCCTTGGTGTGTCCGACAAATCAGTCGCCATAGAGAGCAAAAAATTCTACGACAAATTTCGACTTGTAGATAATCTTCCGCTGTGAATAACTGGTTCACCAATTTGCGATCCACCCTAATGGACTTTCTACTACACTAAACGGGGCAACAGTGTCAAACACAAAGCAGACATTCCAAGGAACCAGAAAATAAGTTGTTGCTTGCGGAAACTGTGGTGTGTGTTTGTCTTAATAAATGCATCGTAGTCTGATTCGTCGTGTCTAGAGTGACGTGGAAAAACCAGGTTAATTTGATATACCAGCTTACATTACCTGTTTTGTTCATCATAGATGGCTTGGCGCATTAGTTATTAAATTTAAGGAGCAATGTGATTACCGTAAGCAGCAGGTTTGAGGTGCCTGCTTACAGGCAAACGTTCTTAGGATTGAGCGTTAAGTACGGATAGATAGAAACTTTCTTGTACACTGTATGAGAAAGATGAATAAGCAACCGTGGAGGCCCTGACGATGCGGGCCGCCGGTTCACGTCGATCTTGGAGACCCGGCGCTGCAGCGAGCTTAGTCTCTGGTGTAATTGTGTGACTGCGTATACGGTGCCGGATGCTGTCCAGCAGACGGTGATCCTGAGTGCAGAAGTGGCGACCGGGTGGGACAGGGAGGGGTGTCCGTAGTACTTTGAAACAAAAGAAGGAGCCGAGTGAGGGTCTGTGGTGTTTCTGTGTGCGCCTGAAGGATGAATATTTCCTCGAGGTGGGTAAACCAGACGTGGAGATAAAGAAGATGCGATGACTTCTTCGGTGAACAACAGCCCCACAAATCGACCACTTTTGTAGGATTGACGCGGCTTTGAATGCATCCAGGAGAGAGAGAGAGAGAGAGAGAGAGAGAGAGAGAGAGAGAGAGAGAGCTCTTTATTAGATGAAAGCAGAGAGGTTTGCCGGCATGTTCCCGCCTGCATGCTACTCTGCGGGGATGGGGAGAAGGGAGTAAAGGCCCTAAAAGAAGTAGGGCAGAAGAAAGATGGGAAAAGAAGAGATTAAAAGAAAAAGTGAACACGAAGCTTTGCGTGGTGACTTAAAAGTTCACACGATCTCACACGTCAAGTACTAAATTGTCTCTACGAAGCCGATTCCGGTATACCTACGTGTGTGTCTACATATGAGGACTGCACCACGCCGTCAACAAATCAAAAAGAGACAATACTGTGCTTATGTATTCTTGCATGCAAGGCGATCGTAATGCGACAACCTAGTTTCCCTTTTCTACTTTTTCTCCCATCTGGCTAAGCGCCATCTCAATGACATTTTTTCCCCTTTCTTCCTTAGCTGTGGTGAAAGGGAAGGACAGAGAAGTGTGTTCTAAAGTGTGTTCGAAAGCTTCTAAATCTTCAGCACTCGCCACGGAGCTGTCGCTCAAGTAACAAATATAAAATAAAATAAAAAATAGCAAAAACAAAATTGGGCCAGCATTTCTTCTGGAATGCCGGAACGCTATATTCTGAAACAATAAATTTATATGATCATGATTGCTTTAGTGTACCGGAGGTTTTGATCGGTGATGTGTACGTGCCGTGATTTTTAAGGTCACCCAATTTTGAATATTTGACTCGTGTCTCTGCCGCTACAGCAAATTATCGACCGTGAGTAAACTGCTTTTGAGCTCGTGTCTCCCTTTAGCATAACCTCGTCCTTTCTTAGCTCTAAAGAGCTTATCATCATCCGGAAACACCCCCACGACGCCGCGTCGACCTCACAGAAATATCTCCTGACGGCCATTCGATAAAACCTAGCCAGTCACTCAAGATATTAGGCCTTACCATACAAGCCAATACCCGAAACAACTTTGCCTTATCAAAACTACGTAGTATGTCTGATCAAGTAGTTCATATGATTAGCCGGGTCGTTAAACGGCACCGAGGAATGAAAGCAAAGGGCCAAATGACACTAATTCAAGCTTTTGTAATATCTCTCCTCACCTGTGCCGCCCTATACATGGCCCTAACCAAATATGACATTGAAGCACTTACCAGGATCATTCGGAAGGCCTTAAAACGAGCCCTCGGGGTATCCATGAGTACATCGACAACCAAGCTTCTTGAAATGGGTCTTCGCAACACCATTGAGGAATTCATTCAAGGTCATCTCGCCCGCCAGCACGTCTGCCTGACACACATTCAAGCAGGCCGCTTTGTTCTCCACTGCATCAACAGGTCCTGTGCAGAACTAACCCACGTGGCCACTTTGTCAGACGACTGCCGTAAACATATTCCGGTACGACCCCTGACAAAGAATATTAACCCAGACCACATCCCGAGTGCAGGACCGCCAGCAGCTAAGCCCACGAACGCTTTTATGACAATCACTTTGAAGTGTGCTACACAGATGCGGCCAGCTACGCTGACAACAGAACCATAGCTGCAGTGATAACATCGAAAAATCATTTAATTGCATGCGCAATCATCCGTACGACATCCCTTCGAGGCACCGAAGAACTCGCCATTGCCGTAGCCCTCATCCAATGCTCCAGCAGAGTCATCATCACTGACTCTCAAGCAGCCTGCCGTAGTTTTCTTTCCGGAAGGGTGGCACCAACTACCCTAGTGGTACTTCAGCGCTACCGTCCATCTCACCGAGCGGCGATTGGTTGGACATCTGCCCATGCCTTTGTAACGGGCAACAGTTTTGCTCACCAACAGGCTCGCGTAGCGGCCCACCGAGCCCCCAAAGCCACCGGAGCACCGACGCCACTTTTCGTCTATCAGGAACGTACTCAATTGTACCAGACCTCCAGACAAAAATACCAGTGCACTCACCCATCCCTCAGCTAGAGTCAGGAAATAACACTCCGACAATTACAAACAGAGACGTACGTACACCCAGTTTGAATGAATTTATTCTTTCCCACACAGTACTTCGCTCTATTCAAATTTTGTGAACGGCTAGGTACCCTCCAGAACATAATTGTGGAATGCATTCACAGCCGAGCCCTACCACCCCTCTCCAGCAGTTCCTTTCCGGAGCAGTGGGAGACACTGTTGACCAGCTGTCAACCGGATGACCAGACTCTCCTGGTGACACGGGTCAAGGCGGCTAGGGCAACGCATAGATTCCCTGACAAGAGTTCCACTCTCACATTTAAACTCATTAAAATGTTTTCCTTCTCTCTGTCTCAAGAGGAGAGGTATTACTTCATACAGGGCAGCGGACGTTCAAGTGTTCGTGTAAAGAACCTTGCTGACACCCGTCGCAGAAGAGAACGAAATGCGGTCACTGACCAAGTCAAGGTGAAAAACACAGAGACGTTCTCATCATGATGCCTGACCAGACGAACTTTCGTCGAACTCTTGACTACCCGTCGCAGAAGCTGGCCTAAATTGTATGCCGCTAACCCACTCCAAAGCATTGAAAAAAATTCATGCATCTCCACGAACTGAATCATGACGGGTGGGCGAAGCACTGGAGATCGTTCTTACCGTAAAGCACCCGTGACATTGCCCACTCGAGCATGTAAATGAGAGACAACGCGTCTGTACAGTATATACTCCAGGGTAGCTTGTTGTCGGCCTTGCCGTTGAGCCGCTGCTTCCCGAGAACTCAACTGTGGGTGCACTTGGCGTTTTTGCTGTTTTGCCGCCTCATGCTGCGCCTTACGTTCGTTTTCATCCATGGCGAAAGAGAATGTATTGTCTGAAACGCGCTGATATACGCATTTGCACCGCAGCGCAAGCAATCTCTCTCTCTCTCTCTTCTCTCTCTCTCTCTCTCTCTCTCTCTCTCTATATATATATATATATATATATATATATATATATATATATATATATATATATATATATCCCTCCCTTCCTCACTCTCCCTCTCTTTCTAACCTTTTGTGAACCGTTTGTTCACAGATGTTTCGACTTTCACGGTGCTGTGCCGTGAGCATGGATGCCGGATGCCGGACGGACAAGCCACGGCCATAAAATGCTTCGCCCCTAAAACGTGTGGGTTATAGAGGGGTTAAAGTAGGTTAGTTTACTTTTCCCTGCAATAGCAAAACCGGCGACGAGAGAGACTAATCCGTCTTTGTCTTCTCGTTTCGCCAAGCTAGCAAGCTATCTGCCCCCACCCCGCGGCTGCGCACTGTGCCGCGCCAGCCGCGGCGGGCCGTGGCTCACGGGAACAAAGGAAGCGACAAGTGTTTTCGCTCATTGACATTTATTACAGGATAATAAACATTCAAAGAGCATGCAGGCTAGCTGGTTGACGGCGAGGATCTAGTTCCTCTCCCGGGCAATGTAAGGGAATCGAGAGGTTCGACTCACCGCGACAACAGTCATTGCCGGGACGCCGCCTCAGCGCGCTCGCGTTTGCCTCGCTGGGACACCGATGGCAGCCATTGTCGCCCTCCTTTTTGCCCGATCCTCGAAGGAAGGAGATCACCAGGCGCGTCCTGACGCCTCGCTTCCCGAGCTCCAACTCCCCCCCAGCTCGCATCCCGCGCGCGCTCCCCGGCTTAAAGACACTCCTACGGCGAGGAGGTAGATCCCCCTCGCCGACGTCTTGCCGAGCAAGTTGCCGCGAGGAGCAAGCGGTGTGGCGAAGCCGAACCAAAGTGAACGCGCTAAGGTCGCGTTCCCACAAACGGAATAACTTGTTTCGTCGGAGCACGGCCCTGGAAAGCACTGCATAATGCGTCCTCACCGGGTGTCCATGTAATAGGTAGAAAGTAGGTGCTTATAAAAGATTGCGCTATCGACGCCAAATGCTATCTATGCTTGTTTAGTGGCGAGGATAAACAGGATTCCCGCTGCGTACGGTGATAGATGAAAATAAGCTGTCCGGTGCCTGCCAGTGTTAAGACAGTCCACGCGCAGACCGACAGTCCGCGCGTGGACAGATTAAACTCGTCTATCATGTTCTTGTCGATAATGTCTCTGTGGTAGAATCGGTGGTCTCCGTAAGCGTTGGTGAGGCAAAGGTTGTTGACATTGGTGCACCGGCTGAGAGCAATGTACACGCCCTCTTCTTCGCAGCTTTGTCTTCTCCTTCTCCTTCTTCGGCGGTTCCCCTACGGGAAGATGACATTAGTGGTTGAACGCGAACCTACCTCGTGATGGATTCTTTGGTTGGCCAATCCCTGGGAGCATCCTGCCACAATCAGCATCAGAGGCACTGCGGACGGGGCTGGTTGAGCTGCAAGGCGCGTGGCGCTTCCCCCCACCGCTTTCCCACAGGAAATTCAACATCCTCCTCTAAAGTTTTCAGTCCGTCGTTTCCGTTCACGTTCAGCTTCGAGTGCCTTCGATGTATTAGTAGCATCTTGACGTAGTTTGAATGAGTCAAGGTCATAAGGTGCGTTCGTAGCACTTGCTGCTGTCCCGGATTTGTAGCGTAGTCTCCGAATTTGTTGTTACTTCTTGTGTTCGTGACGGTGGCATTCATGGCTATCTACGTGACGTGGTACTTTCGGCAAGATTTTTATTCTTACGGTTTTCTTTCGAATATCTGGCTACCGGGCACAGCAAAAAGCTGTATAGAGACCTTCTTGACATCACTTTGCCGACTCCTTTGTACCGATCCCTATACAGTGCAGGGCCAGGACAAGATGTGTGTTAGCGTGTGAAAAAAATGACTGTCCGGCCTTATGTTAAGTCTTTTTTCTTTAAATTAAACGAGGGAGTATTACCTGTTAAAACGTGGATGATTGAAAAAGGTTTGTTTCTTCCCTGGGGCCCTGACTGCTTGGTTTGTAGAAAGCCAGAAATAGTAGAGCACGCTTTCATAGACTGTTGGGACGGGGTGTTCCTGTGGGATGTTTTGCAGAGAACACTAAAAAAGGATTTCCCGTTCGATAGCCATGGAATCAGGTTCTTGGCCGTTGAAAACTACGCCGGCATCCCGTATGATCTTTTGATGTTGCTGGCCCTGCATAGTATATGGAAATCTCGAATGGCAGTTCGCCATAATGATGTTGATGTGAAACCGAGCAGATAGTTGTTCTGCCAGAGTGTACGGGAAATCTTAGAAGTGTATAAAGCCCAACCATCTCCACCTGACTGCTTAAATGTGTTGGAAAGTGTGGCATGGCTTCGGCCTTTTTAACTAGCGCGCACTAGCAAGTGGCGTGGTGATGTCTTTTCGCGCTTTGTAATCCTTTTTTTTGGGTTTTTATTGTGTATACCGAAGACAGGCAATAAAGAAAAAAAAAGATTTGTAGCGTAGTGGGAAGAGCACCGCTTACCGCCCGTTGCGGCCAGAGAGTCGCTAAATATTTCTTTTTTTTTATAGTGTAGCCACAGCGCAGCTGTGGGTGTAAGGAGGAGAGTTGCGCATGCGCAGTGTGAGTGTGGATGCCGACGCAGGGCATGCCGAGACCGTAAGATGCTCCGCATCTAAAAGATGCGAAATTGACAGGCCTCCCCTTCGAACTTTTCTGAATAAGTTGTTCCGGCTCGGTTTTCATAAGTCGACGTCCAAACAATGACGGTAAATATGCGGTGAAACTTTTGCACATTCAGTCGAGGACAAGAGAGGGCCTGCATGACATACCAGATTTTAGAGAAAAGTAAAACATTACAAACTGTTGCTCGGGAAGAGATGGACAGGCCGCGGCCCTCCCACTTGGTCGTTTTCGCGCGCATTTCCTGTTCTCTTTCGTTCCAGTATTTTGTACTTTCTCGATACTGGTCAAATGGTACCCCCAGATACTGAGTTGGCTGCATTGACCAGGTGACGTTATCAAGAACATTCGGGGCATTTAACCATTCACCGTGCCACAATCCAGTACATTTGCCTAAGTTAATGGAACTACAGGTCACACAACAAAACTCTTGGGTGATACTTAGGGTGGAACGGCCACTCTCTTCATTCACACAAAAATAAACCACATCATCAGCATACGCCATAACCTTAACCTCACAGGATTGTAAAGTGTAGCCCTGTATCTGGCTGTCTTGATTAATTCTTGCACACAGGGGTTCAAGATAGAGGGCGAAAAGAAGGGACGACAGGGTACACCCCTGACGCACTGATGCCTGCACTTTAATTGGATTCGTTAATTTTCCATTAATCTAAATTCTTGTTGTGCAACCCGTATATGCCATTTTCACTCCTTGTAAGATTAATTTTCCGATTCGGACATGTTCAAGTATTTTAAAAAGGACCTCATGACCAACCCTGTCAAATGCCTTTTGAAAATCTATCTGTAACATAGCCACCTTTCTGTAATCTATGTCACAACGATTCCAGGATACTTCTTGCCACATGAATGTTAGTAGTTATGCTTCTGCCCTTGATCCCTCGTGTTTGGTGGGGCCCAACTAAGGTTGTACTGACTGCTTGCATGCGTTTTGTGATCACCTTCATGAAGATCTTATAGTCAGTGTTAGGTAATGTTATCGGCCTGTATCCAGTGATTTTCACTAGCTGCTCTGGGTCATTGCTTTTCGGTATTAAAATTGTGTGGGCTTGAGAATATGATGGGGGCAGGGATCCCCTATTAAAGGATTCTTCAAGAACAATACTTAAAACAGGTGCCAGTTGGATTTTAAATGCCTTATAAAAGGCAGCGCCTAACCCATCAGGGCCAGGCGAATTACCGTCATTTAAACTATCGATGAAATCTTCTATTTCCTTTACAGTTATCGGACTTTGCAGTTCATCTGTTATATCGGGGTCTAGTTGTGGCATCAAGGGTTGTGGCACAGGATTGTGGCACAGGACAGTTGTGGCATCAAGGATTGTTCAAAACCTTGGTTCGGTGTTTTGCACGTGAAAAGGTATTCATAATGTTTTGTAAAAGCCCCTTCTATTTCGTCTTGCTCTGTCAAGAATATTCCTTCGTGCTCAATATTATGAATTTCATTCCTTCGCGCATGACTCCTTTAGTCTGCCAACGACCGTTTCGTTGGCATTTACCCGCCTATTAGTGTGTCCGTGCGAGCCCTTATCGCAGTTTCCTTATATTTTTCTACCTCGATGCGTTCTATTTTTGCCTTTGTTTTGCGCAGATCTTCAGTGAACAACCCCGGTGCTTTGGCTTCTTCAACTGTTAAAAGCTGCAAGAAGTTACGGAGTTCTTTTTCTTCTTTTGTATCATTAAATTTTATCTGTGCCGAACGTTCAATTGCGACTATCTTGATTTCCTGCTTAAACGATTCTCATCCTTCCACGATGTTTTGGTTGCCGGAATTTACCAGTTCTGTTTTTCTTGAAACAACTGTGGCTTGGAACTTATCATCTTTTAACAGCTTATCATTCATTTTCAAAAGATCCCAGTTAAACTTTGCTTGCCGCTGTTTTTCCCCCCAACGCAGATGGAAACCAAACAATGATCCGAGAAAGAAACCGCGTCGACGGCGTAGTCAATGCAAGAAGGAGCTAGTTCCGCTGACACGTAGATCCTATCTAAACGGGCGTGGCTTGCTCCTTGATAGTGTGTGTATCTGACGGCTCGTGTTGTGGCAGCTAAATTTGTAACGTCTTCAAGACAGGAGTCCTTCATGCACTGTTCGAAAAAAGGGCACTGGAATCTGATGGTGCACTCTGAATGGCATGGTCCGCAGGCGTGTAGACACAATTGAAATCTCCGAAGAAAAGGACTTGCTTTTCACAGTCGACTAGTCTAACCACATCTTCAAAAAAGACACGGCGTTGGATGGGTTTTGTTGGTGCATAAACACAAACCGCCCGAAAAGGGTGTTCGCCGTAATTAAAAGCACAACAAACGAAACGACCTCCTGTAGAGCTTTGAACCTGGTCTACCACAGAGATAAGGGCTTTTTTCAAAAACACACAACATCCCCCTGCCGTTCGCTGGGCGTGAATGACCGCAACATGATATGAATCTAGAAAAGGTTCCACCATGGTGTTTGTGTGCGATTCACTCTCAACCTTAGTTTCTTTGACGCCTAAGATAGCAGTTTGCGGTGCCTCCAGCAGCGTGTTAAGCTGAAACCTTCGCTTCTTTGAACCAAGCCCTCTAACGTTTAAAGTTGCTAATTTGATGGGGCCACTATTCAGCATTGGTAAAAGGGGAGTCACTCACACAGACACCAAGGCGTTTACATTTGAGGTTCTTTCTACAGTCGAAATGAGCGGGATGCGCTAGCAGAGCGATTCTGCTGTGCTGGTACTTTGCTTTCTTTGTTTTTGCTGGACACCTTAGACCACTCACATTCTAGCTGCTTCGGACGTTGGTCATCGTTGAGCCCCGGTGATTCTTGCGGCCGCTTTGCAGCTGCGGCAGCAGTTGTAGCTTGTGACGTGTTGGAGTCGTCACCGGCGTGAGCGGCCGCCGCTTGAGAACCGTCGCTCTGTTGCGTGACCGTCGATTTAGTCGCTCGTGGAGTAGCCTGGTCGTCGTCATCATTGGGGTCCAGCAGTTTTAAAAGCAGAGCATTTCTTTAACTCACGATGTCACCCGTTCTAGGCGTCCGTAGTAGTCCGCATCGCTCGCAGGTGCGCCCTCTCCCCCGCTCCTCCTCTCCCGCATCACGCTACCCTCCTCGCTCTCAACAATAGGTCCGCACCCCTCCCCCTACACTATATAAAAAAATTATACTTACCGGCGCCTGGTTTCGATCCCATGACCCTGCGGGCGGAACGCAAGGTACATGGTGCTCTACCCACTGCGCCACAAAGCCGACACAGAATGGAAGGCTACGAAGGCGCCTTATATCCTTGACTCATTAAAACTACGTCAAGAAGCTGCTGATACAACGCATTCACTACGTGTGGGCGGAACGCGAGGTACATGGTGCTCTTCCCACTGCGCCACAAAACCGACACAGAATGAAAGGCTACGAACGCGCCTTATATCCTTGACTCGTTCAAACTACGCCAAGAAGCTGCTGATACAACGCATTCACTACCACCAACTCCCCAAACACTAAACGTTAACGCAATACACCCGCCCCCTATGCGACGCATTTACTCGAGTCCCCCTCGCGGGGAGATGGGCCCTTTTGGGTGGAGTGGTTGCCTTGTTTTTCTTCCTCGGTGCCGTTGCCTTCGCCGTGACTCGCCTTGCTTGCTCTCGCTGCCTCGTTGGGGGCGACACCCTTGGTGTTTGGTGGGACGTCGAGGGGGGCGTTTCCGCCGGCCGCCTCGTACCCCTCCTTGGCGGGTGGCCTCGTCGGACCGGTAGGTGCCTTAGGCGCAAGCTCAGCCTCAGTGTCGTCCATGACTTCGGGGAGGACCTCAGCCTCCTCAGGATTGCTAGTCACATTAGCGTAGGTACGTACGCACTCTTCAGCCAGGTGGCCAAACGTTTTGCACTTTGAGCACCACGGGGTACGACAGTCCTTACGAATGTGCCCGGTACGTCGGCACTGAAGGCACTTAGGCGCCCTACCGGGCACGACGACAAGGATGGAACATCCGTAAAAACGGAGCATGTGTGGGAGGTCGTCCGCTGTCATGTCCTCACGGAGCATCATACGTACGAGCCGGGTAGTCGACTCGGCTGCTTCAAAACCGGCCGCAACCCAGGCGCCTTGTCGGATGTCTTTCACTTCGCCGAAGTCAGCGAACACTCTCGCTAAGGCAGCGTCAGCGACGTGGAAGGGCACCCAATGAACTTTCACTGTAACATCTTTTTTGTATCGGGTCGATGTCCGCGCAGTACCGCCCCTTTACTTGAAGTCCGCCTGAGTCCAGAAGTCGCTGACGAGCCTCGGGAGTCTTCAACTTAATGAGCCACACGTGACCCATTTGAAAAGGCCCGATACCGGCGATATCTACATCTGCGCTACAAATCGAGACGGGAGAATGTACTGCGAACGCGCCTAATGTCCTTCACTCATTCAAACTACGCCAAGAAGCTACTGACACAACGAAGGCACGCGAAGCTGAATGTCAGTGGAAACGACGAACTGAAAACTTTAAAGGAGGATGTCGAATTTCCCGTGGGAAAGCTATGGCGGGAAGCGCCATGCGCCTTGCAGCTCAACCAGAGAAGAGGACGAAGAGGGCGGGCAGCGGGGTAGAAGCGTGAGCACGCAATAAAGAAAGACGAGAACCAGGAGGTGTTCGATCAGGTAACGCGGGTGTCGGTCTTTTCGGTGTCTCTACATTTCTCTACATTTCTATACATTTCTCTGTCCCTACATGGGGGTTCACACTACGTTCCCATTCGTGCTCTGATAAATGAAGCAACATAACGGCAACACAATGGAACCTACACGGAACCCCCATGATGCTTCGCATCCTCCTCATGGTTCCCCACGGGATGATGGTGCAATTTTTATTCCTTTGTTCAATTTGTCACGTAGCATACGTGATTATCGCAGGTGAACAATGCATGCTAATATTTATTATCTCGAGATGGTTGAACGTTTTGGCTACGACCGGTGTAGAACAAGCAACTGTAATGCCTTTCACATAGCAACGACTTATTCCAGGTATTTAAATTAAGTTGCAAACTTGTGGTTTCGAATGCTGATTATAAAGCATGAGCGGGTCACGAAAACTGCTGAAACACAAAAACTTAGAAAGAGGATACATTCCGTGACGCATTTGGAATCACAGTTATGATATCTCTGCAAATGTGCGAACTAAAGATTAAGCAGTTCTGCTTGGCAAGGAGCAAGGCCGTGCAATGAGTGTACGCAAAATCCCTCGCATTTTTGCTTGGTTGCTTCCCCTCGAAGATTCGTCGGTCGCACTGAACCCCCACTTGAATTGATGCTATGCACGTGTCTATACCTAAAGTTACAAGGAGCACACATCACTAATTAATACATGCGTACCACGGGATATCTATTACAGAGGAACTAAGCTAGCATCCCCTTCAGTTCCTTCGAGCCAAAACATAACGCTCAGTAGTGGCACAAGGGCACTACAACGTGATTAACGAAGCACCAAGGGGGAAACACTTCGTAAGAATATATTTATTAATTAATACACACAGTTTGATTACTACGTCAAAGCGGCATGTCTGCAAAACCCACCTCACGACCCCTGACTAGGCATGGAACGAACACAGCATTGGTTGGAGAGAGATCTCAGAGTGATAAACAAAGGTGCCGAAGTATTATCACAAAGCCACGACGCGAAGACCCAAGGTGGTCGTATTGCATGGATGTGTGTGCTTTTCGGCAGGGCCTCGGCCCTAGAGAGCGAGACACGTCTGCCGTGGATGAGGGCGTCACCGGAAGCCGGCTTCCTGGTCCCGAACATATGACGCGAGGAACTCAGGCGTGCGGCCCCAGCCGAACTGGGTCCTGCCATGCCGGAAGCACGTCCTGGCATCACGTTAGGCCTCACCGCCGGTCAAAGGAAAAGACACAACCACACGCCTCAGTTAAGGGTCTCGGAACAGGGCATAAACAGCAGCCTCCAACCGCGTTGTAACATGGCACACACAAACCATCTTCACTCCATCACGCCCTTCTGGTGCAGGCCATGCTGCCCTGTGCACAAGCCTCTCTCGCGTTGCCCACCGTTTAACCCTTTTCTGTCTGCCGCGTCAGACGCCTGCAAAAATGAGTCTGTCCAAAATCACAAAAACCCCCCATGGGCTTTACAAAACATCACATTCTCCTTTACCCGTATGGGCTAGGATCAGACGAAGAGAACAAGAGCAGGTCTCCTGCCTATACACTGGGAACATTTGCATTTCGCCGCCTTTCTTCTGCAAATGGGCGTCCCCGGTAAAACACGCACGGCTTCACGCTTCGGAGGTCCTGAGACAGACGAGTAGTGCTGTCAACACCGACAACACACTCAGGACTGGAAGGGGATATCTGCACCGGCCACAACTCCGTTCTGAAAAATAGAAAAAAATGAGGATATCATGTTCAGATAAGCATTAACCACCTTACGCTGCTTCCGTAATAATACAGCAAGATCAGAAATCACACCGGCAAATAATTTATCTCGGGAAAACTAGCTCCGATAGAGTACCTCTCTCTTTTGTGATGTACATCGATAATATGGCAGTATAATCACGCGGAAGATCTTGCGTGGATATTGCGTTTGTATGTTCATCATGTCTTGAAAGTGTACACCAACATTGGGAAATGGCCACGTCTGGAAAATCAGCAGGCGGAAAGACAGCATCATTGCAGAGGTTCTTCGTCGTTCGTAGCGACCTTAACATGATGGGCCATAACCGCTAAATATAGTTGCGTCATGTTCTGGAGTACGTTTTTTGGTACACTTTTGAGAAATTATATAGAGAGCTTAAAATTTACAGCAAAGCAGCTGTCGTTGGGAATCATCCGGCGAGCGCTTTTCCTATCTACTTTGCCCTCAATCGTCTGTTATCCAGTGAATCTACGCTGCAGTAACCAGGAAAAGAGGGCTAGTTGGTAAACATTCACCTTCACGGCAAAAAAAGAAGGAAGACACAGGAAAGGAAAACAAAGAATCAGCGCTTGTCTTCAGTTTTACTTCCTCTGTGCCCTGTCCTTTTTTACACCGCTTAAATTCGACACGGCCAGTTGTAGCTCAAAAGACCCCACTGAAAAAAAAAACCTGTACTACCGCGGCGAAGAAGCCCTCCTGAATTACTGTTCAAGCCAAGGTTTCTGTCCGGCGTAAAGAAAAAAACAATTCAACAATTCCAGCAAAAGAATCAAACTGAAACAGCCGAAGCAACGAAAACGTTACCCGGCTGCCATTCTGGTCTATCCAAAGTGGATGTCTAGCGAGGTAGTATTAGTAGCACAAAACTTGTACTAAGGCGTTAGGTAACTTTTATTCCTTAGCCGGCGAATCCAAGCGATGACAGAACTTGCTGGACGTCCAGGTGGTCCCTGGTGACCAGGTTCTCCCAACCTCATATAGGGTATGGTTGTGGCAAAATGACTAAACTTGATGATGAGGGTATTAAATCGTTTTATTGCTTAGGAGTAAATTCAATATGCACCTTTTGGTGGCAGCTGCGGTAGACCATAATTGGTTTCCCGACAACTTCCTGCTGAGAATTTCTCTTGCAGTAACCTTCTTGAGCAGAATCGTTCTTGTTCTCTTGGAAACGAAGCTAATTAGTTTTTGGAAAGCGCCACCGCTTGGTGTATTGCCATTCCTTTTTTTGTTTTCCGCTGTTTCTATTCGCAATGCTCATCGTAAGTCGCAACATAGCATGGCCTATACTTTTAGCCTAACCTTGCATGGCCTACCCTTAGTAGGCGTCTACAAATGCGGTACTCGGTGGGTACCCGTAAAAAGCATTCAGAAAACGCGTAATCCTCCAGGCCTGTTAAATTCCCATTTACTGAACTAGCGCGGCGTGCATCCGACGATGTAAAATAAAAGAATCACTCGGTGCACGCTCACCTTTCACCGGCTGTGGTACGTTCCATAGCGTGCGTATGAAAAAAAGTTGCAGAGTAACCCAAAGTATATTCTGATGATCAAGACTCCACATAGCCACTCCAATGACAGTCCGGAATTTCCAACCTAGCGTTCTGAGCAAGTGTGGCTTTCTAGTGATTGTTAACTACCTTTTTGTACGTTCTCGACATGTGAAGTACCCCGGCATTCAGGAAATGTCTGATAATCGTCACGTAAATGTGCTTCAAAAAATACTTAACTCAAATAACTGTATAGATATAATTTCCTGTCACACTACACTTAAAACGTTTTGCAAACCGTCAACGAGCAATAAATGTCTGAATTTTAGCACGCAATTCCGGTGCGAAGGTGCATTACCCTTAAAACCGACATTTAATTGAGACTTGAGTGCAGAAGCCAGCACTTCGTATTTGCACCCGGATGAATAAGGGTCAAAAGCTGCACTTACGTCGATCAGTGTCAAGTCTGGTCGAGGGCATTAAGTCTTCAAACTGGACTGGAGGAGTCTTCAAACCTCCATTTTTGGTGCTGAAGGCTGTCAACGCGGGGTGCTTGCTGGTTTGAAAGATGGGGCTCTGAGATGGCACTGTAAAAGTCATCTTTTTAAAATGCTTGAGACATGTTTTAGGTTTTGAAATGTTCGAAGTATGCTTTGAAGTACACTATCTTTCTAAAAAAAGAACAGCGCGTAGATGTAACCCGTAGACAGCCGAAAATGCTTGTGATCATTCTCGAAAGAATGAAATGAAGACCTATTGAATTAAATAGAATTTTTCGAATACCTTTTTTATTTTTGATTTTGTCTAACCTCCATTTGTCACCTTTTGAAGGCGTTGTTTTCTTTGCTTCAGAAAAAAAAACAATTCTACCTATATTAATAATTAAAATACACTGGCACTGTCTCTTGTGTACTCATAACTGCGTTATTTTGCCTGAATTTTTCTTTGCACTGAATTACTTTGCAGGTGTCCCCTATGATAGCAGTTCTAGCAGTTTTTGAACGGTTTTGTCTATACTATATTTCGTGCCCAAATATTCTGGTTTTTTTTTTCGTCGAGGAGTTAAATCGATTGGCAGACGGACAGCCGTATCGTAATTTTGGCGCTTAGGTAGCCCAATAAAGACTATCGCATACAAAACACGTCTGTAATGCTGTCAGACTGTTCCGCTTGAGCTTGACGTACAGCTTATCAGGTTGCCCAACAACGTGAAAGAAAACCTGAATAACAAGCAAAAAGACATAGCAGAGAGGATTCTTGGAACAACACAGGCTCGGGAGGTATGAGCCATTTTATATAGAACTGCCAATGAGCAGCAATGCATGCTTTTAAGTAAAAATGCAGTCCTGACTAGAAGTCTAAAATTTGGCAAGCAAACATGTTTGTAATCGCGTGAGTTTTTATGTCCTTGAACTCGGAGCTCTTGTTTTAGTGGAAATTGAAAATAACTTTTGTCACTGACTCTTTCGCAACCTTCAGAAATCTTTAAGGCAAAAAAAACTACCGTATCTCTCGTGACTCTCCTACCACTGACGGAAGCTCGTGTATTACTTAAGTTTACCGGTGCGAGCTTCGAGTTTTTATGCAATGGACCAAAATTACGCTACCTTAAGTTTGCAGAACACTATTGCAAAATGTATTTTACGCCAAGAGTGCATGATTGAATGCACGCGACATTTAGAAATTAACCAAAGTTCTGCATCGGCTTGTTGCCGATGAAGTCGGAAAAACACTTACGCAGTGGTTTTTGGGTGTCCGTTGAGGCAGTTACAAAGCTGGCAGATCCAATGTTAACACTGTCTTTTTCCATCTTGGAAGCCTCGACGGTGTAGGTCGAGTTGGGCTCACGGTCCGTGAATTGTTGCTCCCCTGAAGTGTTGCTCCCCTGCACAATTTTAATCCTTGGCCTAGATGGTGCATCTGCAAATGAAATCGTTGTAATGTTTTAAACACCAAGATGGCGTGATGAACGAGCTTTACTGCAACAAAAAATGCCCAAACAGAAAAAGTCAATTTTCATATGGAATGAATTCAGAGGCGTTAACTCCTTCAGAGGTGTTAACTCCAACTTCTTATATTAGTTTTTAGGGCGTGCATAGTTATCTACACTGCTTGTTTCATTATTAATTCCAACAAGCCTCGCCCTTGTGAGTGGTGAGAGTCTTTTTATAAAGCAGTTGGAAGTACGTACGTACAACTAAGATGAAGAGATTGACGACTCAAAATGGCGAATAAGGGAGAGGAAATAAACAGGAGGGACTGCGTCCATGCCATTTCTGACGTCCGTGTTTTTCAGTGAATTTATAGTTTGAAGTTCTTCGAACAAGCTGGAATTTCCTCTGCCTGTCGCAATGTCAGCATGGGACTCAAAAGAGTGCGATAGGACCAAGCGCAATAATACGTTAGTAACACTGACAATTGCCGTCGTAAATTTTGTGTTTGCTGAGCCAGGATGCAACCATTCTGCATGACCCGACGGTACCGCTCAGACGCATAATTAGTGGCTGTACCCTTAGAAGATAATCATGAAGTAAATTACGCCTGCCGCAACGCTGACTGCCACATAAAATTAGCATATTCGGAAGTTCGGCACCTATGACATCTCCTCTAAATTTTCTGTTGAGCAATGACTCGTTTCAGTGTAAAGTAGCTTTACGAAAAATTTGCTCCACACCCACTGCAGCATAACTAATTAGCCATCAATTAATGACATCACCGAATAAGCACGATTGCTTGAAATGGTACTTTAGTTTTAACGTCCTCAGTGCTGAACTTCAGGGAGATGGTTCAACGGAGCCTTCCCAACTTCCTTGCCACCAACAACATCCATGCCGGGAAAACGCATTCGTGCAATGTGTTCTGCTATCATTAGAAAATTGCAGACAAACTGCGACACCGACGGGCATAATGCTGAATTTAGGATGCCGATCTTAGTAGGGAAACCTGCTTAGAGATTTATCTGGCAATGTCCTGACCGGATGTTAACCTACGAAGTTGGTAGCGACCTTTTTGTAGAGGAGATTGGACGCTCTTTTCTTGGCACAGAGTTTGAGCGCAGATAATATACACAAAATCTCCAAGGGCTGTAATATATCTTAAGTCAAGAAACCGTCGCTCTATATTATGATGGGTGAATTTTACGCGAAGGTAATATGCACAAGCCTGAATTATACTTAACCTTAATTAATGCGAACAGTACTCCCTTTGATGGCACCGTTTAATACCTGCTTTTCTTGAAGCGATTCAAATTATTCACAAGGAGTTCGCGTTACGGGAAAATATGCGCCTGTGCAAAGTAGGGTTGTTGAATTCGGTTTTCTTCTCAGTGGCCTTCATGAGTGCTTTTTAGGGGTTAGTGTTACTAGCCTGATGTTTAACTTGTAGCACCAGTTCTTTGCTGCATAAACTGTCTTCGCAATGAGTGTTTGGTCCTATGCAATGTAGCAAGGGGATGTATCTTAATTTAATAATATGGAATACCCGTATAAATAAGAATCAGGGCCGTCTGCTGATGACAACACTTCAAAAGCATTGACGTGTCAATTGAATTTCAAACATTTAGCGTGAGGAAATGCATTTTGTCTCTAAAATTTGTAGTAAGAGATTCGGATTGGCACGTACGTACACGCAAAAATTTGTAAAAATCTTAAAGGAATGCTTAGACAATTTTGCAAAATGAAAATTAGTTATTCTCTAGTCATGTAAAAAATACAGTGGGAGCTACTCGTCTTACTTGCGAAGTTGTTTCTTCAAGTACACTTTTCCCCTTTACTATTAGTCCTACAGTTTCTACTGCATTCCCCCTGTGCTCAGCTCCATAATAAAACAAGGTGATTATTGAGGCGGGAAAATCAGTTTTTAGGGAGCGCCGCTGTATATCTGTGTAGAGAGAACGCCTTAGTGAAAAAAAAAACATATATTTACTGTTGTCTTAATATATTACAGGTGTACCGGTTCCCTTGCCAGAACAAATAACAAAAAACCTTCATTTACTCCGAATCGAAAGCCTGATTTCTAAAAGGGCAAAAGGTATTGATGCAATGATAAGCATTTTCTGCTGCTTCAATAGACAAGCCTCCCCCCAACGTCCCCTGTAAACGGCTTGAAAATGCGTAATATTCTGTTTTCTTGCAGCCTTGAAGGGACAGACAATCGGTTTTGAGGAAATGCATGTCCTCTAGCTTATATGAAAGCCAGAGTTTTATTTATTGGGGTGGTCACAAGGAATTAAATAAAATTAGTGGCAATACCTTAAATGTTGCACATAAATTTTGAAGTCCTAAAGGTGGACCGTAGAGTGTCTAAACAGGGCACTACCGTACTTCTTATACAAACACCTCCATAGCGTTCAAAGTGTGAGTTCCAAGCCGCATAAACGAATAAGAATGGTACATTTGATTATTTTTTTAGCTGGGGACGTGTTTTTGAATGCCCCTTTTCATCTTACCCACAGTTAAAACTATATTGCGGCGCATCTGACTGTCTTGGTTACGAGCATTCGTTTTGGCAGCATACACAAGGCTAGTCGATCTAAAACTTTCTCTTTCAAACGTACTAGAGCACTATTAGAAAAACCGTTCCCCCCTGTCCCCCCCCCCCCCGTTCCATAGCGTCGCACCCTCTGTGTTTTTTGCGTACGTATTTCAACCATAGCGCCTCTTATACGCTCGCTGAGCAGATGTTATACACGAACGAAAACGTGTTATGTTCATCTCACCTCCTAAAATTCCAAAATTCCACAGCATGCCCCACGAAGTGTGCGAATTTGGTCGAAAAATAGTTGGGTGTGGACAAGTTGGACAAGCAATTACAATTACTTAGGGGTGGAGCCCTTTTCACTTTCTCACCTGCGGTTATCACCTCCAGTTCTGTCTGAGCGTCACACGTCTCATCGTCGACACAAGCAGCCATCTGCAGCAAGTACTTCCTGCCAGGATCCAATCTTCTCAGTGTGAACATTCTGCTGTGGTAGATCCGCACCTCCCCGTCGACCGTCACTCGAACAAACTCATGTTCAGATAGCGGCTCGACCACCACTGTTGCTGTGCTCTCGCTTACGCTTATGGTTCGAGCCTTCAAAGAAGGTGGGGCTGGGAACGAGAAAAAAAAAAAACACTTTTTATGAGGATGTTTCTCGAAGAGTCCTGGACAGTAGTGATGATATGTCGTAATATATTCCGCATTTTTTGTAATTTTTTACGATTTTTTTATGCAAGAATGAATTTAAAACTGTTGATTCTTTGTGTTGTAGCTGTTGTGAACATTTTGAACTGATCAGCGCCGTTGTAAATGCGTAATGTTAATCATCCTGAAAATAGCAAGAAAAGAGAAATGAGCATCGTTGTCTTACCCCGAGCTGGTGTGGTGATAGTCTGGGACGAGGTACCGTGTTTGCAAACTGTTCTGTTGAGCGCCAGGCTGAAGCTTGCATGTACTATGTATCGCGTTGCTGGCTTCAGCCCGTAAATCACATAGACGAGCAGGTCCCCGTCCGTAGTGTACTCCAAGCAGCCCTCTTCTGGATGCGTTGCGGGGCAGACACTGATATGGATGTCCTCTGAATGCACAGTTTTCCACGTGGTCCGTGCGGATGCCGCGGTGAGGGCGTGAGCTTGAAAGTCTTCTACATCGGGCGCTGGATAATACCGAGAACAGAGAAAGGTGGAAAGCAGCAGAGAAATAAGAATTATGTTCATCAAATTAACTACAAAAAATGAAGGAAGCTCACATTAATGCGCAAGGCCAGAAGCTAGCGGAGCTGTACGCAACCTTCCCGATCATCACGACGGTCTAAGTCGACGATTGCTGCCGATTTGCTCCTTCTTCGCTGCCGCAACGATTTATAGTCCATCAGTGCTGCTATAAGTGTATGCTTCCTTCATTTTTTGGAAAATGATAGTCATTGAAGATCACCTTGGAGGGGCCGTACGTTATGACGTTTGTCGTTCCGAGCAAGTGTTGCAACGATTACGGCGAAAGCTGGAGTTTCGTTTTCTTGTTTGTCCAATCTTGGTCAGTCTCCCTAAGTGGGTATGCTTGGTTTGACAAACGTTCATCGGGGACGCTGGGCGGTCGCCGCGAGGCACGCACACACGAGCGCTAGGCATTATCTTGGTTTTATTAACTGCAGGGTGGTCACCGCGAGGCTCGCACTCACGTTCGCTAGGCATTTTATTACTATTTTTAAATGCGGAAACGAAAGTCGAAAGATTTGCTAAGCAGCTTCACTGCTAGAACGGGACACTAGTGAGGCGCAAGGTGTCCTGTGTCCTTCGGTGTCACGTATGTTGAAAGGAATGTTTTTCCGTATAAATAAAGAAAACTTCGGAATATGTGCGCAGAACATTGGAGTGCCGCATTACGAAACAGCATGCAGGTAAAAAAAATTGGTCTACGATTTGAAGTAAATGAAAGTTGCTGCGTATTTCTGCCTCAACTATAAGTGGGCGATACGTGTTTAAAATGCTGGTATGCATTAAAAAACCCCATCATTACTGTTTCAGAATCGGTGACCACAAACGAGCGTCGAAAATGGCGAGCCGAATTGGATTGCGAAACAGGGTGGAAGGGCCCCACCGTGACATTATAATTCTGCACCCTAAATATACACATTTTCAAAATTCATTTTCTGGACTAATTATACCAAAGTGTGTGTCAGCAACCTCCCTAAAAACAAGACCTTAACGTTACGGCAGTGAGAGTGCAGGTAATGTACTCTTAACCGAATAACTCAGAGGCGATCACATGTACATACGACCTATGCTTTCAGCGACTAATGCAGAGGTGTGTGAGCAAAATGATTATCGAAGCTAAAAATGGCCGCCATTTCCCCCTTCGAAAATGGGTGCCAAGTGCAGCTGTTGTAATCCACTACACACGCTGATCGGGATGCTCTAAGATGATAAAGATGATATGTTTCTCGTTGTCTCGGCGGGCTTGTCACTTGCATTCGTCTTCTCTGGAGGCAAGTGGTGGGTCCTGACGCAGGCACTCAGCGTATTTGGTGAGAACTGCTGGGTCCTGCTTAGCCTGACTTACGCGCTAGCCCTCGAATGAAGTCAACCGCCTGCCTTTTCGAGAGCAGCTGCAAACCTAATCTTTACCAGAGCACATTGGGAGGGTTGCATTGGTAACCGGCGTTTTATCATCCATCATGCTGTTTCGATGCTTGTTTTGGGGCTTTTTCTTTACAGGAATACTGAGCTCTATGCCGCATGACTGATCAGCCTGACGCAAGAGCTCGGTGTTTTGAGTGGCGAGAACTGCTCGGTCAGGCCTGCGAAATTTTCAGGCCAACGACAGCCTAACAGATTCGCTGTAATATTTTGTGCGTTGGGGACACTTGATTCCCGACGAGAAAAATAAACCTCCGGCAAGCATAAGGTCCACATATTGCCGCGAGAGCGCGAGAGCGTCTGCTACATATCGGCGCCACGAAGACGACGACGAAAAAAGGCACTCAAGACTGGCGCCTGCAGGAGAGTCCGTGAATGGCACCAGCTCGAGAATGGAGAGAGAGAGAGAGATAAACTTTATTTTGAAGCCTGTGTCCAAAGGACTGCTCGGCTTCTTGGTTAGGTTGCAGGGACTATAGTCCTGGCTATCTATAGTCCTGGCGTGTTTTTAACGTGGTGCACCAGCGTGGTCCAATAGAGCTCTTCAAGCTCCTTAGGGGGTGTGACCCATGCCTCCCAGCAAGTAGGGCGCTTTGTGGCAGGAATTGGTTGCAGGGAAGATCTCAGGGTGCTTTGTATGTTTGGGCATGTCCAGAGGGTGTGTTCATTGTTGGGGTATTGGTCGCAGTGTGAGCATTTTGGTGTGCCTGGAAGCCCGTCTATGTAGTGTTGTATGTGTTGTGTTGGTAGCGTGCCCGTTTGTGCACGTCGAATGAGAACAGCGTCAGGGCGGGCGAATTTTCGGGGGTAGGGAAGGGTGGTTCTCTGATCTCGAGAATGGAGGTTCGGCTCAGCGGCGTTTCGCATCAGGTCACCTTTTTGGTTTCTGCCTTTGTTAGTAGTAGAGGCACAAGTTCGCCCTAATAAACTCCGTTTGTTTTTGCCATCACCATCGGCTCTTCCAATTATTTCCACACAACAAAATGAAGGCCTGCGTTGACGAACGTACCGATACAAATATAGAGCATTGGTGTTGCGGTTTTTAGCCAGTTCCTCTGTGGGCATGTAATCTGTTATGTATACATTAGAATATGTCTAATGGCAAGGTAATGCATTTTCAGGGTCCCCACTTTTAGTTTTACCGAAATCAAATACTCAAATCCTCAAAAGTTTTCTTCATCAGTCTCCCCTAAGAACAAGACCCCAAACGTGAAGCAGGGACGAAAATTTTTTAATCAGCTGGGACTCTGGGCTGAGTGGTTGTAATTACCGCTTCACGAGCAAACGGGCCTCAACTTGATTCCTACGCCTGCTGTAGTTCTTCTGCCCTTTAAAGATATTATATTATCAGTGTAACATCTATGTATAGCCACTACACAATGATGGTGGGAGATTACAGAATTATTGACAATGCTACGCTATCCCCTTTAGCGCCGTGACGAGGCTAGAAACGATGTAATCGCAAATTAATGAAGCAGGGTAAATACAGGAAGGCCAGTGATGGTCATTCATATGAAACTTGACGACGTTGCACTGAGGGGACACGAATTCGGGCAGAAAGGCAGACAGGCAGAAACACTTCACTTGTAAAATTTACGGTGGTTAACTAGTAAGCGAAAACAATGTTGAGTGCAGTGACACATTGTTTGGCCGGGCTGAGGTACAATATGCAATCCGATCATGCAAAGACCTGGTGAATGAGAACGCGCCGAACGGCTGTTTACTCACCTTGGCCGAACGACGTGACTGTTTTTTCCACCTCTTCGCTCCAGTGCCTCCGGCCCTGCCCGTACAGGAAAGACCGAATGCTGAAGGTGAAGTTCCTGCGGTACGGGTCAATCTTGAAGTTGACGTGCCTCTCGGTGGCCGGTAGGGTCCGCTTCTCCTGGATGTTGCCAACTTCTTCCGTAAGGGTGACCACGAAGCCGTGAACCTTGTTGTTCGTGTGCTTCCAGGAAGCATGAATGTAGTGGTCGCACGTGGCGACGACCTGGACGTCGGTTGGTGCAACTGCGAGAGTTCATACTCGAGAAACTTTAGTGACCGCATGGAAAGTACTCCTGGCCACAAGGATAACTTTGCGCACACCTTCACGCACGTCAGACCTAAGTGCCACTCTCCAATCTAAGTGCCACTCTCCTTGATATTTGTGCACCAAATATAAGCTCGGATAGCGTTACAAGCGGAATAATTTCGTATGAGTTAAGTGACCACCTTCCGGTGTTCTCTGTTCTTCTGTCAGAACCTAATCAAAGTAAAGTCCCAACTCGAACCCGCCTTGGACGCAAAAAGAATACCGAGGCCCAGGAACACTTTTATAGATTAGTAGAAGCGCATGACTGGAGCTGCATTTATAACCAAACCGATCCTGATGATGCATATGATAAGTTTCTCGAGTTCTTGCGTACAAGCTACACTGCAGCTTTCCCTATACAGAGGCTCTCCCACCGGACCATTAAAAATTGCCGAAAGCCATGGATAACCACTAGTCTTTACGAGAGAATTAAATCTAAAAATAAGTTATTTCATGACTTTGTACGTTCACGAGAACCTGCAGCATTTCTGAAGTACAAAAAATACAGGAATACGCTGACGTCGCACCTGAAAAAGGCCAAGAAAGAATATTACCAAAAAACATTTGAAAGAATCTACGATAACCAACTCAAAATCTGGGAGGTAGTGAACGCTCTGATGGGCAAAAGTACAAGTAGTGGATGTATCGAAGAATTAACAGTAAACGATGAAGCTCTTGCAGGAAAGAGATTAGCCGATGCTTTCAACGCCCACTTTATAAATGCGGGCTCGTACGAAAGACCTAGCATTAGCGCAGACAACGCTTTAACAGAGGGCCCCCGTGTGCCTGAGTCCATCTTTGTGCGACCAACAGACGCAGTTGAGGTTGCAAATTTAATCCGCAAGCTTAAAACCAATGTAGCATCTGGCATAGATGAAATAGGGCCCGCAGAGTTAAAACTGATTTCACCATTGATATGCGAAGTTTTATCCTTCATTATTAACCTCACCTTGACCACAGGCATTTTTCCCAGACATTTAAAACTTGCCAAAGTCACTGCTATATTCAAAGGTGGTGACCGTAACAACTTGTCGAACTATCGTCCTATATCGGTGCTCTTCGAATCTAAAATATTCGAAGGCGTAATCCATGAGCGACTCACTTCTTTTTTCGACAAGCACCAAATAATAGCAACCAACCAATACGGCTTCCAAAAGCATAGGTCAACTGAGCAAGCTCTGGCATATATCAAGGAAAAGATAATCGTAAATATGGAAAACAGAAAATACACACTCCGTCTTTTCTTAGATATTCAAAAAGAATTTGATTCAATACATTTTTATTTGCTGTTAAAAAAATTATCTAGCTGTGAAATTCGCGGAATCGCATTACAAATTCTCGAAAACTACTTGCATGATCGATATCAAATAGTTGGCATCAATGACATATTATCTGCTGAAATGAAATTGAAACAAGGTGTCCCACAAGGATCCCTACTTGGCCCGTTGTTATTTCTTGTGTACATAAATGATATTGTCAAAATACCAGCTTTTTCTGATATTATTATGTATGCAGTTGACACGAATATTTTTTTCTCATCAAACAGTTTAACATTTCTGGAATCTATTGTAAACGAATATCTGGTGCATCTTTCAAACTGGTTACAACAAAACAGGCTGCGATTAAATGCCACAAAGACAACCTATATAATTTTCCGCCCAATCAATAAGCCCTTAAACGAAGATATCAATCTCAAATACGAAGGTCATCTTATTGCGCGGGTACATGAGCAAAACTTCCTTGGTGTTTGGTTCCAAGAACAGTTAAACTGGTCAGTACACGTAAATAATTTAGCTGCGGCTCTGGCACGAACAGTTGGATGCCTTTATAAAAGTTGGATGCCGTTATACCTTCTTTTTTCCCGTATTAAAAGAAGGTCCCCTTCACCCCGAGAAGTCAGAGTGGCGCTGGCTACCACCCCCAAGCACAGGAAAAAATTACATTGACATAACTACCCCAGAAAGCGGGGGAGAAAATCGCCCCGTCGGTAGCGTAGTGGTTATCGCACCAGACCGGTATTCTGGAGGTCGTGGGTTCGGATCCCACCTGGCGAGCATTTTTTCTCCGCTTTCTCTCTTTCCAAATTCTTTATCTGTTTCAATGACCTACCACAACCTCCCCGTTGCTTTCCGAGGTTTTCTTGGCTGCCAACCCTTATTTCTGTGTTATTTCTACGAGCCCCTCATTTCCTATTCTGATTAGCTATGCTATATATATATATATAAATATATATATATATATATATATATATATATATATATATATATATATATATATATATATATATATATATATATATATATATATATATATATTTATATATATATATTTATATATATATATATATATATATATTATATATATATATATATATATATATATATATATATATATATATATATATATATATATATAACATCCAGGGAGTAGTAGAACTTTGAAGATGGTAGAGAACACAAGAGAAGAAAAACTTCGAACAAGGTAAAAGCACGATTGTGGCCTACGTTTCAGCAAAGAGAACTTGCCCTGAGGAAAGCAAGTTCTCTTTGCTGAAACGTAGGCCACAATCGTGCTTTTACCTTGTTCGAAGTTTTTCTTATCTTGTATATATATATATATATAATCAGAAACATAGGTCAGCAGTCTACAACGCTAAAGGAGGCGTAGGGGTATGGTTATGGTTTTTTACTGCGGTTAGTGACGTTAACCTTTTTAAATTTACGTAAGAAAGGAAGAAAGAAAAACCACACGTCCAGAGTGGGGCCAAACCGAAAAACACGGAACAAAACATATAATGCGGAGATATAACAACAACGTTAACCCTGCATTAGCTTACGACGCTTCCCTCACTTTGCTTCACTGGAGTTTTAAGATGCATATGCGTGTGGAACTGATAAGCTAGAAGAGAAGCTAAAGTCAAAATAAGGTCAAGACAAGTCATTACCGGTACAGTAAATTCAGAACTTTCCTAATAATTTTCTTTTTCTACTTACGAATTGCTGTCGGAGTGTCAGTAGGATCATGAAAAAGGGCCTTTGCTTCTCTGTGGAGGACCTGGAATAGAGTAAAAAAAAAAGAGGGCACGGAAGTGAAGTTCGGTGGGATGAACGAAACGTCACTGCTTCCTATGCTTACAGCTGAGATGGACGTAATGGCAGAAGCCGATCGGGCAGCCTGATAAGCAGAACTGTCCATCTTAATGTTACCGCACTGAGGTTAATAGGTTGCTGACCAGGGTGCACGTAATCTGCAAGCCGTATGCCCCATATGTGACGAAATACTCGATGTTTTAGTACAGACAGGCCCCAAAATTCCACATATGTGCGTAGAACATGGCTTTAGAACGAAAGGATAGTGGTGTTCCGACGCCTGCTTGTACGACCTCCAATTCCGTGAGGGATTGCTTCGTTCTTGCGCACCTAAAGAGAAACAGATGGTGGGGAGCTGCTGATGACAACGGTCTCCCACAAAAAAAAAACAGCCCGACTAAACTACCGGCGGTACACCTTGTGAGAGAAAGCCAAGACTCACATATAAGTAGTCCATTTGGTAATATGTGTATGTATGGCCCATAAAAGACTGAAAACGGGTCTGATTATTTTTCTGGAATCGTTCAAAGTTCACATGACAAACACACTAAACACACCGGGGTTACTGGAAACAGCCTGCAGCCGGGATGAAAGCGTTCTGCGTGGCAAATCAGGTACTCTCGCCAAAGCATTATGTGAATTCACAGACAAAAGGAATGAGCACGATTTCAGACTCCCCAAAACCTGCAAATGCTTCGCCAATTCTTGAGGTATAAACGGGCTATTTTCTAAGAGAGGTGGCACACAACCAGCTGTTATCGCCGGTTGCGGAAAGTGAAAAAAAAATGCTATCTTGCAAATTTTCGAAATAAAAACTGCTGCGAATTGGACGCTAGAAGGATAAACAAAATAATCAACAATAACCTGATGTAAAAGGTACGCTTAATTTTCTGGTTGTTTTAGGTGAATTTAAAAAAAATGGTAAAGCCGCTAGCCTTCAAACAAAGAATTAGAAGCAAGCACATGCGATATTCTGTACCAAAACGCCATGTACCGAAAAGACTTAGGCCAAGCGTAGCCAAACCACGTAAAATCGCCTGTTATATCAACATTGCCGCACCGAAATCCGAAACACACCTGAAGGATTAAATAGATTAAATAGAGGGCTGAGCCAAATCACTTTAAAAAGCATTTCAGAGTTCCAATATCATGATCGTAATGTTGGTCTCCTACGATCACACTAAGATGAGTCAAGATCTTGCTTAATGGGGCATCTCACATGTGCTTCTACAGACACGCAGAAGAGTATTCCGGAATACAGATGCAGCGTACAAATACTGAAATGCCTTTTTCCCGCAAGCTGATGTTGTGTAAATACATTATTAGGCAGGTTTGAATACGCTTTCAAACCAAATACATTGCCCGATAGTGGGTAACTCATACAAGTGAATCCTCATAATAAATACACAATTTTATTTGGCCCACGACAAAGTGACATAATTGTATTTCAGAAAAAGCGGCTTGTCGAAAAGCTCAAAAGACTGCCCACGTCACTTTGAATGCTTTCTGGCGTTTGCCCTGTTGGCAGCTTATTTCGTTGCCCATTTTCGCTCCGATAGTCGTCTGTAAGTATGTGAACCTTCCATCTTTCATAACGTCGGGACAATAGTAATATTGTAAAGTTATTTTTAAATTACTTTTTCGAACAATTACCTCGTCCCGCTCAGCTGAACACCCAACATCCATTCCACTAATACAACAGTATTTATATGGACAACGGTACAGTATTATATGGCAAGCAAAATTATTCCGTTCAGTGGCTGGCATAAAATTTCGTCACGAAGGCTGACAAGAAGGGCACGAAACCAGTTTCTACAGGCTAAAGCAAGTTTACGACGTCAGCTACGCCTTTTTGAAACACTAAGGATGAGGCGGGACAATTGTGGCGACAAACTGGGTGACACGTCGCTGTTCATCCTTGGAGCCGACAAACACGACCGGCAGCGCGTTACTTACCGTAGCCTTACTCTATCTGACTCGTAAACGCCCTGTGTTTTTGAGCCGCTTGGCCCAGCGCTAAACACAAGGCGATGAAACATTTCGTCGATCTCACCCACACTCCTGTCTACCGGACAGTTCAAAGGAAGCTAATTCCGTTCGAGTAGGTGTGCGCGTAGCACGCTTGCCAGAGCGCAACGCCTTTGATTTTCACCGCTCGGTGCCTGATCTTGCGCCCTGCCGAGACGCACGCCGCTTACGCGTTTTCTTTCGGTCACATTCTATCTCGCTCGTTCTGACTCACAAGCGCTCTGCGTTTCCCGCAATGCCGGACTGTGTATACAATACCACAACACGTGGTGACGAAACACTTTCTAGAACTTACCTGTGGTTCCTGTCAACCCTTCAGTTGAAGCGAATCCAGGTCATTTCGAATATGCGAGCGTGAAACGTAACGAAGGCTTGCGCGTAAAGCAATTGATATCTACCACGCGTCACGTGACATTGGGACGAGAGGCGCGTCCACTCTGCGCGTCCCTTTCCGATTACTACATTTCCCCTTCTGTGACCGGTCGAACCGAGACCGGGGGGGGGGAGAAGGCAAGAGGGCGGTCGCCCCCCCCCCCGCAAAGAGGTCCTCAGTTTCTTATTTTTAGTTTTTTAAGCCTTCCACTTGCGCAAAGTTAAATCCCAGCGGGTTGCACCGCATATGCGCACACGCTTTCATGGTTATCACCACTTCAGCAGAATTGGCGCAAGGAGGGGAGCGATTCTTTATTCGCCTCACCCCACCCCCCCAAAAAAAATCGCCCCCCCCAAAAAAACCAATTTCTAGGACCGCTCCGCTACTGCCTTATGGTGACAGTTACGTACGCAGTTCCCTTATCATCATAATCATTATCATCGATGCCGGGTTAGCCTAACACTGCCAACAGCAGAAAGGAAGCCATGTATTTTCAATCACAGGTGTAAAAAATTGAGAAAAAACAACAAAACTAACAAAAGCGGGTGTTCTTTCCTCCGGGAAAATTAAATGAACGAGACGCTGACACTTGCCATGGCATATGATGGGTATATTCCGTATGCAAAAAATAGTAGTTCACTAGATACAGACATATTTTTTAGGTGTATCTCGAAACAAAAATGCAAACACTCATAAGCATGTTCAAGATATCGTGATATCCCGGCAATACTGCCCTCCCCTTGACTGCCAAAAGTTCGTCTAGCACTGTGGTTTTGTTTGCCCTAATGTGTCGCTCAGGCGGCTAGCTGTTCCGTCACAGCCGAGCACGCGTTTCCCCTGAGACAATTCTGGGCATGAAATACAACTGAGGAAATATATTTCCGAAAAATGTCCCTCCGAAAAATGTTTTCACGATGATCAGGAACTGCGCACGCATCGTCGACAGCTCTGCGGCTTACTATTAGCAGCTGTTCTTTTTTTTCTGTCACTTAGATTCGCAATGGAAACCGGGCAACATTTTCCCGGCCCCTTTCTGCGGCTTATAAGTGTTGCATCTGCATTCCCGGCACCGGTCGTGACTGTCCTGTGAAAACATTTTAAGGTTTTATAGCATGTAGTGTGGTTTGATTTCTATTTTTGAGGGTGAGCACCTCACGTGGAAAATGCAAACCCATCGCCCTGCTCGGAAGGGTTCGCAGAATACAAGTTCGGGACTTCTTCCGGTCCATCTTGCCTTGTGTTACCATGGGCCACGAGCAGAGATTTACGGCGAGCGTTCCTGACTAGGAAGATAGATTAGCCGTGAATTTCAACGACTTGCTATTTCTTGTTTAAAAGACGATAGTCTTTCTTGGGCTACGTAAACCCGGAAATTTTGGTCCGTCTGTCTTTTCGTCTGTCTGTCTGTCTGTCTGTCTATCTGTCTGTCTGTCTGTGACTCTATTCAGCCAGCCAGCCAAAATGAAACGAAGTCCGCGCAATAGTCTCATATACTCTCAGCAAAATTTAAACGTTTAAGTATGGTTTATATGTTCATACTTGCCAACATTGTTGAACAAGTACAAGTTCTTTCGCAAATATAAGGCGGAAAATTAGTACACCAGAGATATTTAAAGTGTTCCTTTATAAAAAAAGCCATACGTGCTTGATTTTTTGCAAAATAAAATACTACGGCCACTGCAGAAAAAAATCAATGTCGCCTGCTGTCGCCCGCGCCACATTAGCACCTGGCGGTATTTCAAAAAATCAAGTGGAAACAGTTATGAAAGGTTCCACTAGATAGGTTCCACTTTCTGCTTCGAACGGACATGGAATACGGCAACGCGGTTCTATAAATGAAGTTAACAAAGGCTTGTTTAGGGGCTAGTTGGTATAGCCTTCAATTCGATATTAACATGCGCTGCATATTTGGGCGAGGGACAGGGACACTGAAAAAGACAACCATCGTATGGTTTTGTCTTTTTCACTGTCCCTGTCCCTCGTCCAAATATTCAGCGCTCGTTAATATCGAATTCAAGGTTCTATAAACGTTGAAGTAGGGCGTCTCGATTCACGTGCCTTTCCGCCGTACGGCAGCGCTACTATGAAGGCACCCGGCCTGGAGCCGTGGAACGGGGTAAATTTAAATTGACCTAAGCGTACCGCTAGCGTGTTTACCTTGGGAGGAGTGCGGCGCAAGAGGAACGACATGAGAGGTGAGCAGTAAAGTGAAGGGAGGCATTTGCTTGGCAAATTTCGACAAAGGCTATCGTCTTTTGTCGACATTTGCAACGAAAGGAGCAGATATGCGGCTAATTTTTTTTACTGGATAACTTCTTGTCCGAGGGTGTACATGTTTGGTCTGGCCGGAGGAGCGGGACTGGTGCGGTCTTTCTTCAGCTTTGTTGCAGCGATGATTCCCGTTTACGCCCGCAGGCCTGACAAGATTTTCTCAGCCCCACCTTTTCGGGTATTAGTGCCGCCGCGCGACCTTCGTCACGAAAATTCCTCCAGTCAGGCTTCGGTCGGGTTCGGAGGGGCTCCAACATACCCTTCATGCCGCCAAACCTACTACAATGTTTGCAACCAATTTTCTCTCTCGCCAAGCCACGTATCCTGTGACTTCTTGTGTAGGCTTCGGCACGTATGTTGCCGTCGTAGGGACGGGGACAATTTATCCGCACTCAAAAAACGGTACTGCTGAAGGTAGGTATTTATATTTCTCCGAATTATACATGCCCTTGTCTGTCGATGTGTAGAGGCTGCAGAGCTTAGGCAAACAACTTTATTGCTTCGGCCACCGAGCTGGGGAGGAAGAAAGTTCTAATCACGGGGCTAATCAGAAATTTTGCTCGGTGTTGGCCGGGTTTGCACTTCGGCCTACTCCATAGATTTTTCGAGGTATTAAAAATATGTACAATAAATACTCTCTAACCTGGCTCTCACTGACTTCATGCGGAGTTTTTAGTTTTCACGAGTTTCCTCCTTTCTCTTTGAGATACAGATATAGCTTGCATGTAATCATACTATTATCGCTGCTACAAATCTTACTTGGTAACTCTATGTCTTGCACGATACCCGAATTGTCACTTAGAACGAAGTCAGTTTCGTTTTTGTTTGCACCATCGGGACTTTTCCTTGTCCATTTCCTATTCTTTCGCTTGTAGAAGAATGTGTTCCTTAAAGGGGTCCTGAAATACCTTCCACCGATGCATGGATGTACATGTAACCAAATAAAGCAATGTATTAGCAATCTCCTCCCGCAAGAATTTTGTTAAAGCGATGAGTATTAGCTGAGAAATCGTAAATCAAAAACCGCGCATTACCGTCGCGCCGCGTTTCCTCCTCCTTTCTACTCATTCTTCGCTGTTGACGGCGCGCGAGCACTCCCTCCCATGATGCTGCGCTCCCCAGCGGTGACGTACTTCCGCTATTACGCTCCTCCAACTGCCGTCTGCTACGAGCAGGCTTTGTTGGCACCATGAATCCTGCACTCCGCTCAAGGCTGGAAAAGCGAAAGAAAAATCTGGCCGCGCGTGTGCGGCGGCCTGGCCTTGCCCTTTCGCGGTGTACGTTGGTGCAGTTGCTATCGGCGGCACGTGACTTTTTATCGGCGGCGAACTCGCAGCCGTACGGGGAAGATCGTGCGCTCGTTCCCTTTGATGCACCGACACTGTTTATCCAAAATGTGCAGTATCAGATGTGGCCCCGCTGGTGCCGGGTCTTATTTTGCGGCGGTCGTAATTCCTGCCGGCGGCATGTGAAAAAGACATTTTAATCCGATACAGAACCCGTGCACAAAACCCTTCAATCATATGACCAGTTCAGCTTGGGGCGACGCGTGGTGGAGAGCGGCAACGTTGGCAAAACATGCTCCACCGCGGCTCTGAGCTTTCTAGCGCTGGAGCGAGCGCCACTTCTTTCAGAATCTCAAACATCGGTTGCCTTGGCAACAAGGCACAAACCACTGTAGAACTCAGTTGTGGTTGCGTGTTCGCGGTTCAGCTCGGGGCCCCACCTCGCGACATGTGGGCACTGCAGGCGTACCACCCACTCCCATTGGGAAGTGCGAGATGCGTTTGACATTACAGGAGGCGCTGGTGTGTGTGTGTTGTGGACGCCTTTGTTTCGCGATGCAATGCGACGTTGTGCTTCTGCGGGTGGATAGTGCTTCCCATGGTCTGGATTATCTTTCTCGATCGACGTACGACTCAACTTCGCATGGGGTATGTGCAGTGTGCGTGGCTAAAAGCCATCTCGGCTTGTGCGCCGGAGTTAAGTGACTTGCTGTTCGTCCCCGCAAACCGCGCGCGAGGTGAGTGCCGAATTACGACGGGCAGGAGGAGGCAACCCATCGTCTTTCAATCGCGGTTCAGACTTGCAACGCATGTTGTGACGTTGTGTTCGTTCGAAACCCATCTCTGGATTGTTTTGAAGTAGAATGAAATGTATGCGTCAAACCCGGGCATTCGGCTCAGGGCGTTCTCTGCGATTGCACGAAATAAGTGCCACGGTGCTTCAACGCTTTATTTATGGAACGTACTCGATCAGGTAAGAGAATATCCAAGTCGTGTTATGGCCGCGTTGCATTTAATACAAACGGTTAAACGTTTGTTTACACTTGTTTCGTTTGGCGTAAAATGTCCAAGCACTCCGGCACTCCGCCGGCAGATCAGCCGGCGAGCCGACGCTGAGCAGACGCCTCATCTCTTTGCCGGAAGTGCGTGAAAAAGCCGCCCAATAGCAGGATGTCTAGCTCATGACGAACATCTGGGAATCGATGATGTAGACATGTGAAGATGGCGGCGTCCAAAAACACGAAGGAAAGGGTGAGAAAAAAGCGACAAACATTGCAACAAAAGTGTGAGCTTTCCGCTGCGCGTAAAAGAGTAATACTTGGCACAGATGACGTTGACGACCCAATCTAACGATTGCGCTAGTTCATTTAGTGTGCTCAAAACGCCTTTCAGGGCCCCTTTAACCACAGGTTATTTCTTTGCAAATCTTTCCAGTGTAGCTTCTCAAATTGTACGATTGTCTATTCCAAAGTTTCCAACTGACCCTTCTCCCATTCACTTCTTACCAACTTTTGCGTCTCTCTTCACAATTGTAAACTGTGTTGTTGCCGTCCTGACTGCTCATTCGATGTCCTCATTCGATGACCATAGCAAGTTGTTGGCGCATAGGCATGTACTAACTTTAACCTCTATCGCTTGTTTGGCTTGATGACAACAGTCACACTCTCTCTCTCTTATGCTGAACAACTCCGCGTTTCCTGCTATTTCTACGTGAATTAAGAATCCCACCCCGGGATCTTTATTCTCTTGGAGTCCTGTGTAGCATAGAATATGCACGATAGTGAGCTCCATGAAGCCTTTTAAGTGCGAATGCACTTTATAAGCGACCCTGAATTCCGGCGACCGCCGTCCGTCCACATAGCAACAGCTGCGGGTGCGCGCGCTCCTCGTCTTCCTTGGCAACGGGGGGAGATGGGCGCGCGCTGCCTGGCCGCTGACATGGCACATACCCACGTGGGGGATTGGCCAGGAATCTCCTCGTCTTCCTTGGCAACGGGGGGAGATGGGCGCGCGCTGCCTGGCCGCTGACATGGCACATACCCACGTGGGGGATTGGCCAGGAATCGGGCGTGAGAAGGGCTAATGCACCCGCTTAAAGGAGTAATGACACGAAATTTCAAAGCTGAGATCCGCTCTAGCAATCAAGTACAACGACAACACAAATAGGTGTCTGTGCATGGCACATACCCACGTGGGGGATTGGCCAGGAATCGGGCGTGAGAAGGGCTAATGCACCCGCTTAAAGGAGTACTGACACGAAATTTCAAAGCTGAGATCCGCTCTAGCAATCAAGTACAACGACAACACAAATAGGTGTCTGTGAATAAATGCATCTTTCTTTCTTTGTAGTTGTGTGTGTGTGTGTGATCTCTCTTTCGCGAACATTACCGAACCGCGCAAATTCAACTCGTGCATTCGCACTTTCACATTCTTCCCCTCGGGGAAATGCGGGGAAAGTTTTCTTGTCCTTCTAACTTAGCTGAACCCTATAATATCCCACTTAATGTCCTAGAGCTTTTTTAGTACTACAGCTAAGCTTCCCTCGTGAAACAGGGTGCGTGCTTCGAACGTTGCCAGGGTCAAGTCCCAAAGGCGGCCTGTCCGGACCCAGAGATTCTTAGCCCCCTCTGCTGTATCGCTGTTCTTACCTCCGCCGTAGACAGGTTGTCTACAGTTGCTGGGGACTGAGGGCCGAAAGTTGAGTTTCTCAGGCATGGGAGGTGGTGACCCAATCAAGAGAGAAATCCGGCGCAGAATAGGTGTTGCTTGGGGAGCACTTGGAAAGCACTCCCAAATAATAAAAGTAAGCTACCTCTACCATTCAAAAGAAAAATATACAACCTGTGCATGCCGCCTGTTAAGACACACGGAGCTGAATCTTGGCGCTTTACTAAACAGCTAGAAAGAAACTTAGGTCGGATCAACGGGCCATGTAACGAATAATGTTAGGGGTAACGCTCAGGGACAGGAAACAAGTTTCCTCAAAGGAGGAAAAAAAATCGAGTAGATGATCTCACTTCTAATAAAGAAATCGACTAGGACTGGCCATGCAATGAGAAGAACCTACAACCTGTGGAGAATTATGGCAACATAGTGGATACCAGGAGATGGGTATAGAAGAAAGGGAAGGCCATGAACCCGATGAAGGGATGAAATGAAGAAATTCTGAGGTTCAGAGCGGACTCGAGCAGCGCAGGACCGGAGCGGCTGATGGTCAATGGGAGAGGCCATCGTCCGGAAAACAGATTTCGCGTTCGCTTCCAGTGGGTCCCTTCCCACGTAGGAGTGCTTGGAAACGAGGCTGCGGCCCAGTTGGCTCGTGAAGCGACATCGTGCACTCGTCTTCTGAAGGTGGCTCCAGATGAACGGCGCATTTCGAAAACAATCATACAAGATCATTTCCGCTCTCTTTGGCGACCACAACATCGACCTTGTGTCACAAAAGGAATGAAGAGGACAGAGGCAACCTTACTGTTCCGCATCCGGAACAACTCACCGCGGACACCGGCGTGGCTCCATAAGCTGAACATTATCGCTTAACCTCTGTGTGGAACGGGTGGTGCTACAGGCGACATCGGTCATTTTGTTATGGACTGCCGAGAGCATGCAGAGGAGCGGTTAGCTTTGTTTAAAGAACTGCGAAGGATGGCCGCTCCGCATGCCTCTTTGAACGATTTAATTTTCCCGGAATGCCATTGGATCACGAGGAGGGACATCTTTCGTTTGATCCTGCAATTTTTACGTGTCACAAGCCTCAGCGAGGCATGGCGAATTCCCGCGTATAGCGGTAAAAAGTGCTGATCGGGTGAGCATTTGCCGGCATACCACGCAAGGCTAGGTCCACCCGTCAATAAACATCACCACCACCACTACCACCACCGCCATCGTCCGGCAGTGGACCTGAGTAGGCTGACGACGACGACGACGATAATGATGATGATAGCTACATAACTAATAACTAAAAATACATAACTACTAACTGAAACTAATAGTTAAAACTATGTCTATTTACTGAAAATACCCGTAATACTTGCCAAGAACGAGGAAAATAAAATATTTCATAAAACTTTATTCGCATTTTCTGAGAATTGTGGCAGTATTTTCATCACGGCTTGCGATTTTCAGTCCTGTCTGCATAGGAAGAAATAGCCCTCATAGAGATGCCGAAATGTACAAAACATAAAACATGTATGTTTAACAAACATGATAGAAAAATACATGGATGGAAGTAAAGAATTAATTCATCTGTAACTGACAAAACATGGAGCCCACATTATAAACGAAAAATACCCAAAAAAACAACCTATGTGTGGCCGTTTTGATGTCGCTGTGCCATTCAAGAATCTTTTTACTTTTACACACATGCGACGGCGGGGACAAATTTTAACTCCTCAGTCTTTTATGCCAATATACTGCGTAGGAGCAGCTTGTCAACCGCCGCCTTTTTCGGATAATTGCGCCAATAATAGTCACACAAAAATTACGTCAGAATGTACTTTTGTGGCAAAAAAAAAAATCAAGAAGGCATTATTTTGATCAGGGTAACAAAAGTGTCACTGGCAACAAAGTGCACATTTGTAAAGAAAGCCCGTTCTGCATGGTCCGCGTTTACCTGCGAATTCACTGCTCGGGCATCCCCTGCCGGTAATGAACCTAGTTTTGTAGCTGTGGCTATAGATCGTTAACGGCGCCGAAGCAGAAAATTATCAGGTAAATTCACACCATATAGGAACATATAGGGCGGGAGTCAAAGTTTGAAGTCGTTAGCGCAATGGTTTCCGGCGGCGGCCTTGGTTGCATGCAGGTACTGGAGTAGCCAGGTTTCGCTCACGAATCTCCCCTAGTTTGTTATAAGCTGCGACTCGCTACGCAGTGCCTTTGCACAACAATGCATGACTCGCGAAGTTAAGCTATGTAATCGTTGTAGTTCGCCTAATCACCAAACAGGGGTGTTTTGCCGAAGGAAAGAAACAAATAAAAAACCAATTTAGGAATAAAAAAGAACGAAAGGGATTTATGAAGTCAGAAACACGTATCTTATAACCGATCTTACAAGACGCCAATGGAAATAAAAAAAGTGGAATCTACACCACTCGCCGCAAGTCTAGGAACACTTGTGAAGAAGCAACCACGTAACTCTTCTTTTTGCGAAACATTTACAGCTGGTGAATTACGACATGTAATCGTAGCGACATTGCAAACGGAGATAATAATCTCAAAAATTTAAAGCAACCGAAACACGTAAAAAACTTGTGAAGCAAGAGATAATGCCGGAGATATAAATGGACTTACGAAATCAAAAATAATTATGCAATTCGCCGCCTCCGCGTGACGAAGACAGAAAAAAAAGAAAACGCAAATTGAAACACAAAACGCAATTGCAGATATGCTGCATATGGGCAGAATGCATATACACCGAATTTGCTGCATATGCACGACATGCATATTTCTCAAAGCTACCTCATTTGTTCGTGATAATAGTGTAAATAGAGATGGAAATTGGGTGAAGAAAAAATTTAGGTGAGAGGTACCAGCGAATTCCGCAGTAGTAGACAATTCAATATTGACTCAATAAGTTACCTTGAAATATCTTTTGAAATACTGGGTGACCACAGTCCACTTCAACGGCCAGGAGGACGATGCGGAAAGAAAATCGCTACCCTCAATAGCTGACATGAAACGCCTTCACGCGGAATGACAGCAGAGACACGAAAACGTCTTAACTAATTCGGGAAAACGCGGCGTCCTCTCGTGGGTGATTCAACGAGAGAACAAACACGCGTCCACGCGCCTGTTTGTTCTTCTTTCTCATGCTTTTATGACTTATGCGCAATCCAGAGAATGGCTAACAACTGGAATCGGTTTTCCTCTAGGAGGCGTACTTCGCGATAAAAAAATTTACAATTGTAAATTTCAGTTTCAGTTTCAGTTTCACGTGGCTTCAGTTTTTTTTTCAATTTCGGGGCTTTGCGCATAGCAAAGTGTGATCCTTCTGACTGAAATATGTTCGAAAAGAGGCACTACACCAAAATTACAACCGGGTAAACAGAACTTTTGCGTTTAGCGATTAACAAAAAAAATATAAAAGAATTGCGAAATCCGACCAGACGCTAGAATGTCGCTTACTTTGACACCTCCTATCTCCGTATCTACAACTGTGACCAACTTGTAAGTGTTAGGTGATGTCTCCCTGATATTTATAAACATATTTGCAAAATATCGCTTGTAGAGAAAAAATATAATTATACGCAAAAAACATTGACTGCTGTGCTTTTTACAAAACCGCGTAGCGTTACAAATTTAAAAAAATGGCCGTGTATCTGCTACTTTCGTTGCAAATGTCGTCAAAAAGACGATAGTCTTTGTAGGCATTTGCCAAGGAAATGTCCCCCTTTGCTTTCCCGCTCACCTCTCATGCTCTTTCTGTACCGTCGCGCTAATTCCAAAGTAAACACACTAAAGGTTTGCGCAAGGCGATTTGAATTTAACGCGTTCCACTGCTACAGGCCGGGTTCCTCCAGTACGGCGGAGACGCGCGTGAATGGAGGCGGCCGACTACAACGTTTATACAGCCGCGTGGCCGTGCTCCACGTGCGTTCCAAGCAGAACGTGGAACCTATTATAGCTAGTGGAACCTTTCGTTGCTGTTGCCGCGTGATTTTTCATATGCCGCCAGGAGGCGGCGGTTTTCTGCAGTAGATGTAGAATATCATTTGCTATGGAAAAACCAAGCATCCATAAATTGTTAACAAAGGAACACTGTAAATATCCCTTGTGTACTAATTTCCTGTCTTATATTTGCGGAATGTCTTGTTCTTGTTCAACAAAGTTGATAAGTATGAACATATAAACCGGGCTTAGGCGTTTACATGTGGCTGTGAGTATATAACGGCCAATATAAAGGCAAATATCAATTTTACTTTGGCCGGGTGGCTGAATCCAGTCACAGACAGACGGACAGACAGACAGACAGACAGACAGACCAAAATTTCTGGGTTTAAGTAGCCCAAGAAAGACTATCGTCTCACTAAAAAAATGTATCTAAAGGAACCGGTAAAACACGAAAGTAAAATGTGCCTTCGCAGGAGCAGTTGAATGTTTATTGTGCGTGGGTACGAACTTGCACGTCGCTATTTATATTTCGTCGGCATGGCACCGTTAGACACATCAACGTTAGACACCGGATTGCACGCGTCGAAGCATTGGGTAAATCCGACTGAAACCGCAGGCGCTCGCCCACCGTCCGTGCGAACGAAACCAAACGAGTTTTCGGCGAATCGTTAGGTGAACACACGCTGCAGCGGACCGTGTCACGTCACGACACGAGCTCGACATCAGCAAGTCGGCTTCTCCGCAGCTTACGTTGCGCGTCCACCGTACACGTAGGCGCTGGCATCCAGGCGCCAATAAAGCTTTAGCCGCCAACTGTCGCTGCCTCGGCGCCTCTCCTAGATAAGGCGCGTTTGTCGCCCTATTCGCGCGTCCGCTCATAGCGTAGTCGGGAGCGCGTTTCGCCCCACCCGTCGCGACGGAAGGATTCATGTATCGAGGAGGAGGAGGAACAACTTGGAATCACCGGCAGCTAGGACGTGGCCGCTACTTCGCGGAGGCCTGCCTGGTGCCCGGGCGTACTCACGCTTCCCAGGTGGGGTTGCGTTTTCGGGCCGCTGGCGTGCCAGGGCAGCCTTCGCCATTCGAATCCCGGCGCCGCCGCGTCAATCGAAGTTTTCCTGGCGATGTCATTTCCGTGACGGATGTCACGTGAATTAAATCTTGGTGGACCTCGGCATAAAACACTTTCGTGTTAAAAGAAAAACCCTCTCCATTTGACTCATAATCGAATACACGCACTTTCGTTCTCTTTTGGAATCAATCTCGTGCGGATTTCCTAAACGCGGAGTGGGAGGTGGAGAGTGGGGCAGTGCCTTGTGACAAAGGCGCTCGCGTGACCTATAGAAACACATGAGGCAACTTCGCCTCGCCCATTCTGACAAATAATCGCGCTGCTTTTGATGAGTGACCAGACTCCGTACACGAAAACAGAACATGAGGGGACGAAGCAACCAGTATAAAACTAACTCACCGACTTCTGCCAAAGGTTTAGCCAATGGTCACCGCATTGAAGCTCGAATGTGCCAGATCGTAGAATAAATGAAGGCTTCAGCGGAAACAGTTCATCTTTACCGCGCTTTGCAAGACCGCCGACTGCGGATACGTGCGTCCCCTCTCCGCCTTCCTGCCCGATTGCATCGGGGCTGGGTAACCTAACACTGCCGACCGGAGAAAGGAAGCCCGGTACTTTGAATCGGAAGAGTATGAAAAGCAGGAGCCTCCACACATACACAAGGGAACTAAAGAAGCAATTTTTTTTTGTAAAGAGACGACTAAACTTTGGGGTGCGTACACTTGCCATAGTATTGCGATGTATTCGCTCCGGAGTGAAAGTATCTCACTACCGGTAAAGAAATACATTTTTTAATTGTATATTTGTGCAGACGCTCAAAAATCTCAGATAGCAAAATAATATCGTTTTATCCGATATTGACCAGCGCTGCATAAAAGAATTTCGGTATTGTGACGGTCTGGTACGGCGATACTTTCCATTCCTACGTAAAAGAATTTCACTACAGACGCGCAAAGTAATTTTTCAAATCTATGTCGATGCGGGAATACACATACTGAAAGCTGTATCGCCACAGTGGCTCAGTGACTAAGGCGTCGTGATGCTCAGCCCAAGGACACCAGCTTGACCCCAGCCGCGATGGCGGCTTTACTTCTCTGTCCAAGAAGCGAAAACGACCGTGTGTTAAGATTTCCGCGCCCGTTAAAGACCGCCAGAAACATAAAAATAATCCGGTGCCCTCCACTACGGCGAGCATCATAACCGAGGTGAAGCTTTGGCGGGTTAAACTACCAAATTCGAAATAAAAGTATCTCTACGGTACCATCGCTATGTCCAAATATCGTAACGCTGTCCAGCCTTGCTTTGTACTCCATAGCCAGAAGCACACGTTCAAGCGCATCATTTTTTCTTCACCTTGAAGCAACCGACATTGAATTGTTTGGGAACAGCACACGCAACACTGCCGTTGCCAAAAGATCAGGGCTCATGGTCTGACGCAACATTATCAACGTAACATTTAAAAGAAACGTGCAACTGACCTCTTTTTGCTTGGCTCCTTGTTCCTTCGCAGTTATCGTTAAAAACAACGAGATGAGAAACGGCGCCAGTAATCCACTGCAGCCCGCCATGCCGTCCTTCTGGTACGCTGCCGCAGACACACCAAGTACAACGAGGGCCGCGAACACCGAGACCCGTCGGAACCTCGCCCCAACGTGACTGCCGGCTACGACACCTTCGAAAACACGAGTGCTCGACAGCGCGCGTTTCCGCTAGCCTCGCTCTCGAATCGCTCCACGTTGCGTCTTCCGATGCGCCCGACTTCCGGTTTTACAGAGAACTTCCCGACCACTGAGGAGAAAAAAGCTGGGAGACGGCGCCACTGCGGAAGCGTAAGGCCCAGTAATAAAAAAATCAGAATCGAAGTCGGCCCGTACGTCTCTGTGTACGTGACGCGCGATGTGAGAGCGAGTGGGCGATGGAGGAAAAAGTATTGCGATACGGCGTGACGTCATGCAGGCAGCCTTCGCAAGCCAACCTCGGTTGATGCCGTTCCCGCTCTTTTTCTCTTTCCCGCGCAGCAGGAGTCAGCGCAGTGCAATTGTAGTTTTCCAATGCGATTGAAGGTCAGTGATAAAACATTGCATGACACGAAACCCTACCAGAACGTAATCGAGATATAATGCGTCTTTAAGATACTCATCTTAACCCAAAACAAACGTTCCTGCACAATATATAGTCCGTCGTAAAGACCTAGATGGCGGCACCCACTTCTCTCTAGGTATGGCTATAGTTGAGCAGAAGTGAATTGCATGCCACCAAATTAGCCTCCACACTAACATATTAGCCGTTGCTATGAGAGCAGCAATTTTCGGTGGGTTAACGACGATGTGCTTTTCTGACGCCTCTCCCGAGTTGCGTCTCCGGGCTACAGAGTTTCAAAGTTTAGTTAGTCAGATCGCACCCCCTTTCATATTTTCAGAGCATTTTTACGCCCACCAGAAGCCCTTCGGTTCTGCTCGTGCTGACGCCTGGATAACACTCTTACAAAAGTTTCTCCTCTCATCTGGCACCTGCATTTCTGACAACAAAAAACACGCCCCGTAATATTGCACCACACATGCTTCGCTACCCACCTGGCAATAGGCTAGCCTACACTGTTCCTTTTAGTACAAAGAGCATAAAATGTAATCCCTATGACAGTGACCCTTTGCTTGCTGTATTACCGTATTTACCCGATTCTAACGCGCCCCCGATTCTAACGCGCACCAGATTTTCCTGGCAAAAAAAACGAAAAAACTTGCACCTCCGATTCTAACGCGCACGGAACTTTGTGACCCAGACAAATGAATGCGAGAGAAATGGGCGATTTATTTCCCGAAGTAATCTCACTCATCTCACTCCTCGTCGCTCTCCGCTGACCACAACATCTCGGCCTCGGTGCCTTCAAGCGCGTTCGCGATGCCACACTTCTGAACGAACGTTCAACCATGGTCTATGGGATCGTGGCCCACGCCTTGCACGCCCATCCCGAGAGCTTCTCCAGAGGTGCACGCTTCAGCCGACCGCTCGTTTTGAACGCGTGGGAGCCCCTGCTGCCATTGCTGTCATCAAGCGCGCAAGTGAAACGATGTGACAATTTGTGTGAACTCCGATAGAAAAGCCTAGGCGCCTAGGCTTGCTGCGACCGCAAAATCGTTGCTAAAAGCTTTGGCACCATCTTCAGATGGCGATGGCGATGGGGGGGGGGGGGGGGGGGGACGAAATTTCCGCTGTTACGGCAGTTTCGGCTTTGTATCCGATTCTAACGCGCATGCGATTTTTCGGATTATTTTTTCGGAAAAAAAGTGCGCGTTAGAATCGGGTAAATACAACAGCAATCGAGAGCCTTTCAATTATAAGACATACGAACTCAATCACTGGCACAAGCAAATCATGAATAGAGAGGCTGGATATTATTTGGCACATCATGAAGAAATATTACTCCACGTCCGAAAAAGCACTTTCGCAAACCGCTTAACAGAACACGCAAGTAATCGTGTTCGCATTCTGCACGTTTCATCTTACCACAGTTTATTTTGAAGCAAAACAGAGCTTCGCACTGATAGAATTCGCGAAGTGCATGAACCTTGCATCTTCCATGGCCCCATGACAGTATTGATGACGGAGAGCGACTTTTGAATAATTTCTTGAACTACCGGCTCCTTTCCTTAGGAAGGATCCAGTTGTTGTTTCCGAACGATCGGCTCCTTCCTGGAAATTCCGCCAATTCAGAAATGATTTACAACAGCCGTGGGAAGAAATGGCAAGCAGAATTTTCGCGTTCAGAAGCTAACATCAAGCGCCCTCACTCAGGCTGATCGACAATAGATGCAAGAAAACGGTTTCCAGGAGCTAAGGTGCCCGATATCACCTTCCGCTACTGCGGGCAATTCCCGGCGACAAAAGCTGATCGGGCGTCGCTCGTCACTCCTGTACGTGGAAACCCGACAGGCAACGCGTTAGTTACACCCCTGGGTACTTGATTTGGCGGGTAAACGCCCTACGTTGTCGAGCCACCGGATCCAGTGAACGACGAGAAGGGTAGAACAACTTTGTCGACCTGACCCACATAGTCCTATCAACCGGGCCGTTCAAGACAATTAAACTGAGCCCGGGTATGCCAGGGCCTAGCATTCATGAACGCTCGCCCGCCAACCATTGATTTACATAATGATTTGCTGGTCTCGGTCTGCGAAAGCCACAAATTATTTGCGCGTCGTCGACAGCTCAGCAACTTACTCACCAGCAGGTGTTCTTTCCTGATGCTGATTTTTTCAATGGAAAGCGAAAGACGCTTTCTTTGTTCCTGCTGTGGCTGATAAGCGTTGCGTCTGCATTTCCGGAGCCGGTCGTGGACTGTGCGTCTCTTGAATCATTAAAATTCGACCGCGGATGCTATGGTTTGATTTTTTGCTTCAGCTGTTTGCACCCCGCAAAAGAAATGCGAAGATCTCGCCCTGTTTGGAAGGATTTTTCTGAATCAGGCCACCAGAATGAAAGTGCTGGGGCATCCTGCCGGGCCCGTCTTTACTTGACTGGCCGTCGGCCACGCGCCGAGACATGCACATTTCCGGCGACCATTCCTGGCTATCGAGATAGGTTAGGGCAGGATGTCACTGACTTGCTTGTGTCTTGTTTGTTTTTATGGGCACCTTCGCGTAGGCTTTGCATGTTTGTTTCAGCGAGCAAAAGATGGTATTTTTGCTGTTCATGCATCCCTTAGAAGCGGAAACGGCTCCCTTCGACAGTGGCTGGACACTGATAATTTTGTACGCCTCACTGCAGGCGGTTATAGTACCGCCACGCGAACTTCGTCGAGAAAGCTCGCAGCAAATTCGAGATTTCGGCGCGCGTTAAAGATCCCCAGGTGGTCAAAATTAATCCGGAGCCCTCCACTACGGCGTGCCTCATCGCCTGCGTTGCGTCTGCGCGTTAAACCTTACGATCAATGAAATCAAATCGCAGCAAATTCCGTGTTTCGCCGAGCCACGTATCACGTGACTTCTTGTTGGTCCTCCGACGGTAGAAGTTACGAGGGGCGATTTTTTTAGGTATTTAAACAGGCATCGACAGGAAGCGCTTCATCTCTTCGCATTTATAGATGTGCATGCGCAGTCGTTTCATAGCTTGGGGAGACTGGTTTATTGCGTCGGCCGCAAAACTGACGCCGAAGAAAGTTGGAATCCATAAGTGAATAGACGGCGGAACACCGGAACGCATCAGACCAAGTGGATAGCCGCTTCATCACAAATGTGTTGATGCGGACGTATTCTTGGCTGGCACACCTCAACTCCAACAACTGCGCCCTGCAGTGGCGCGAAAATGTATTATTGGCGATGTTTATAACCGTTGTAACTTTGTTAATAGAACTAATTTTTCGAAGTCAGTTAAAATTCGAAACTAAATACATTTGAAACAAAATGAGATAAAAAGTGATTCAAGGACAAAGAAATATGTATTTTATACGTGGTCTTACAAGATGCAGCTAAAAATAGAAAACAAATTACGCGAAAGCACAAGACCAAAGACAAAGAAAACACCGTGCAAAAGAACCAACACTGTAACCACTTGCATGAGCAGAAAAATTCGCAACTGACTAAATGAGCTCATGTAGATAACAATCGCTAAAATACTGTAAATAGCGCCTTCTTTTCGAGATCACTCCAATCCACCTAAACAAAATTTGAGAAAACGGCGAAACTTTGTTTCGGTATCTAATGAAACGCAGTCAATGCTATTATGGGATATGATTTTCGAGTCACCTATGGGGAGTTTACGGCCGCAAGTAATTAAAGAGTATGTACATAATTATGTAGTTGTCAATTTTTAATGACTATTTTACGAACATTTAAAATGAATAAGGGGAAACTCACTAGGAGGCTGCCCTGTACGTTACATGACGCCAAAGCAAAAGCACACTCGCATCGAATAAATGGATCTGGCTAACTCTGATCCGTGCCACCACAGGATGCGGCTCATGTACCATACGACATACAATCTGCGTACACGTTCGCCGGGCGTTATCTGACCTGTTTGTTGCAACCTGTTTCCTAGGGAAACATTGCCGAGTTTTTCTTGTCGCTACAGTTGTACCTGATTTAGTTTCAGTTTGTGCATTTGCCTCATTTCGAAAATATATCCCTAAAATGAAGATAATTCTCGAAATCAAAATAGTTGAGCAAGTAACAAAAAATGAATGAGATGTACATGAACCGCCAAAATGGAAAATATCTGCGCCATACATGGCTCTCTCAAGACGAAGATCACAAAAAAGAAGCCACGTGGCATCAAACTGAAATACGAAGAGAAATAATGGACAAGGAGCAACCGTGTAATTTACTGCATATGCACATAATGAATATTTGGCGAAGTTAACAAATTGATTCCTTAAAGTAATGCAAACGCAGACACTAATTGGGTGACGAAAAAAAATCCCAGAGAAGAGCACTAACTAATGTGGGCTTACGCATTAGTAGATAATTCAATATTTATTCAACAAGTCAACTTGAAATATATCTTATAATATTTGGCTCCTCCCTTAAGGAGGAGCAATAAAATACTTCAACTGCCAGCAGGACGAGACGCCCAAGGATATCCATATACGCTCAGTAAGTCATATTAAATGGCTTCACGCACACTGGCAAGCGACACAAGAAAATGTTTTCCGGATACTGAGGCGACCAAATGCGGCGTCCCTTTCTCCGGCTTTCCTCAATGCGAAACGCCGCGGGGGGTGGAAAGGGGGGGGGGGGGCAACACCTGGCGACGGAGGCACTCACGCGTTTCAGTTTGCTCGCGTGACCTAGAAACGTGCCACGCATTCTGATCTTGCTCGTTCAGACTTATAAACAGCAGTTGCCTCATCGGTACCGCGTTAACCAAACAGTGGCTACATCAAAAATGAAGGCAGATACTTTCAATCAAAGGTGTATAAAAAGCAGGAAATATAACTCCTACATGAGGAAACAGAGGTAAAGCAGATGTTTTTTTCTAAAGAAAATTAAAGGTTCGAGGTCACCGCATTTGTTACAGAATGTCGATATATTCGATGCACAACACAAGTATTTCACTACTGCGATACAAATGCATTTTCATGTGTATCTGGATGCACAAATACAAATAGTCAGAAGTATGTTTAAAAAATCGTGATTTTCAATACTCCCCGCCCCTTGCCTTCAAAAAGTAAGTCTTGCGCAATGGTTTGGTTTCCCCTAACTTTTCGCTCAGGCGGATTGCTCTTCCACCACAGCTGAGCATACTTGTCTCTTGAGACAAATTCAGGTATGAAATTCAGCTGAGGAAATATATTTCTCGGGCACGTTCTCCCGAGATAAACGTTTTCACGATAATGGAGCGTGCCACAAACTGCGCGCGCGTCGTCAACAGCTCTGGGTCTTACTCATCAGCAGCTGCTCATTTTCCTGGTGTTCGCGGTCGCAGTGAAGTGGGATAAACGTTTATGGAGCCTGCAAAACCGGCGCGGTGTGAGCGTTGGCCCGTGTCACGCCCGTCGACCGGGCCTAGGTTTCCGTCGGGGGAGCGGCCCGATCCTGTCGAACCGCTGCCGCTCGGGCTTGCTCTAGACTAGGGTGGCTGACTACTGCAACCAAGTTGCAGAAGCAGAGGAGCCTGGCGGGCTTTATCGCTAAGTCCACCAGTAGCTAATCGGAACAAGGCGGCTCGTAGCCTCCCCCGCCACCCGCATATCCTATTGCCTTTTCAATGGTCTATCTCTCTCTCGGGTTGCTGGACGGCCCAAAGCTGTTCGTATTGGTCTTACAACGACAGTTCCGCTTCAAGTCATGGCGGTAGAGTTCCTGCTTTAAATTCTTCGGGATGCGTTTTGCAGTCCCACAGCACGTGCGTGAAAATCGCCGTTTTCCTGCGGCAAACAGTGCACTTGCTGTCAGGGTAGGTTTCGGTATGCATATTGTGCAGGAGTAGGGGTGGCGTGAAGGTCCCCGTCTCTATTTGTCTAAATGTTACCGCTTGGCTCTGTCCAGCTTGTCGCTGGGTGGAGGCAGCTTCGCTCGAGCCAGTCGGTACGCCTTCGTGATCTCTCTGTGGGTGACCATTCTGCCCTTCGTGCTATACCAGTCACTCTTCGTCTGCCTCATGGCCGGCGCTCGTGATCAGTATCGTTGCCATTTTCCTTTTTGTCCGACACCCTGCCTTAGTGCGCTAGAAACCAGACGAGGCGATTCTTGAATCTGAAGTCGGCCCGCTCCAGGATGCGGGCGGCCGTGGGTCATACCTTCCCTATGCCGTAGTTTCTAATGGATTGTCGAGAGTCGCTGAGCGCCACCCAGTACCCGTCTACGAGCGCCAGGGCGATGGCCATTTCCTGTGCCTCTTCCGCTCTGTTGCACTTGAGGCTTGTGACCGTTATCGTGACGCCGTACGCGTCTACAGCCGCGGCTGTGGAGCTTGAGCTATTCGGGCATTCGACCGGGTCGGTTAACCGTGCGCCGAGGTCCTGTGTCGTTGTTGTGTGCCGATTGCACATTTCACGGTCTTGGGTCCACGCGTAGAGCTCGATGGACGTCTTCGCGCAGCGTGTTCTTAAATCCTCGCTGATTGTGGCACCCGATTCTCAGTTTGTCAAGGATGTGGCGGTCGGCCTTCGTTCTGGATATTTGCTTGAGCTGGGGCGTCTGCTGTGCTTCTATGATTTCTTCGAGCGTGTTGTGAATTCCCATCTGTAGCAGTTTTTCTGTGCTTGCCGTGTCGGGCAGACCGAGTGTCGTCTTGTGCGCCTTTCGTAATGCCAATCTTCTTTTCGCTCTGATACCACTGGTGGTTGGCCGCCACGTAAGTTATGTGGCAGATCACGAAGGCTTGCATTTGGCGGACGAGGTTTTCCTGCTTCATAACTCTTCTTCTCGAGGTCACTCTTCTGAGCAGCCCGCAGGCATTTGCCGCCTTGCTCGTCAGACGGTTGATCGTCTCCGTGTTTCTTACGCTGGCCTTTATCATCATCTCGAGTACTCTTATATTCGGTACCGTCGGTATTATGGTGCCATCTCCAGTCCGCATCGTGATTAGATCTCACTGTCTCTGTGCGTGGTGACGTTGCTTTCTCGACGGGTGCTACACGAGCAGCCCGGATTTCTTCAGGTAGCACCTGTGCCCCGTGTCTCGGAGGTAGTATTCTAACTCCTCGAGCGCTCTCTGGAGGGTCGTCTCGATGTAGCCGTTTCCTCTGCACACCCACAGGATGATGTCGTCGGCATAGATCGTCTGTTCGACGCTTTGTAGCTTCTCTAGTCTTCGTGCCATTCCGACCATGACGAGATTAAACAGCATCGGGGAGATTACAGACCCTTGCGGGGTGCTTAGGTTGTCCGTGCTCCCATCACCCACCTTGAGATCTCTGGCCAGGAGTTCGGCGCTTCTGCTCGACTGGGTGTCTCCCACGTAGGAATGCCGTCAGGTGAGTCACCCTTTAGGTTTGGCCGCATGCGGTATGGTTTCATTTCACCTTTTTTTTCGTTCGCACCAAGCGAAGAAAACGAGCAGGCGTCCCCCTGCACGGGAGGTTTTTCAGATCGCAAGTGCGGAACACCCTTCCGGGCCAGTCTCGACTTGTGTGACCATCCGCCACGAGCGCAGAGATTTCCTGCGAGCGTTCCTGAGTATCAATATATGTTAGGGGTGGATGTGAATGACTTGCTCTTTCTTGTTTTTTTATTAGATGGCTTCTTACCATAGGGAGTAAATGTGAGGCCTCAGGAGAGCAAACACAACTTTCGCTGCTTTTCTTTACCTTTGTTGTAGCAGCGGCGATTCCTGTCGACAACCACAGTACTGAAGCTTTTGCAAGCCTCACTGCGGGCGGGTATTAGTGCCGCCACTCGAACTTCGCCAGGAATGTTCGCAACTAATTCCCTCTCACCCCAAGCCACTTCTCCCGGGACTTCTTGTCTAGGTTTCCGCACTTATGTTGCTGTGGCAGGTTGCGGTAGTGAGGATAAACGATTTTTCCGAACTGAGAAAAATGTACTGATTTCGGTAGGCATCTAAATTTCTCCGCATTTATGCATGTCCCTATGTGTCAATGTGAAGATGCTGCAGAGCTTAGGAAGACAATGTTATCGCTTTGGTCACAGTGCTGAGGATAGAGAAAGTTGGAGTCCACACGTAACTACAAGATGGAACACACGGACACGTTAGGCCATGTGGTTGAGCGGTTTCTCTACCAATGTGTCAATGCGCACGCATTCCTCGCTGAGCACCCCACAGCCCCAACAACACTGCAACCCCTTGAATTGGCCCAAGAATCCCTTGCGAATTTAGTATATGTAATCACTGTAGTAGTGTAAACTTAGGGGAATTGGTCGGAGGAATTCAATTATAAAAAATAAAAAACATGAAGTAAAAGAAAACTGAAAGTAATTTAACAAAATCAGATACACGTATCTCATACACAATCATACAAGGCGCAGATGGAAATAGAAAAAAAAATTACTCGAAAACACGAGCCGAAAGACAAAGTAAAAATTGTGGACAAATGCAACGCGCAACCACCGGCATTTGCTTTTCAGAAAAAAGTCAAGTTGGCTGAATTAACAAACGTTCTCGCTACAATATAGTAAATAAAAATAACTGCGGACAGCAATTTTAAACAACACAAAATTAAAAACTGATAAAAAGGGAAATTATGAAGGATATGCCAATGAAATAAAAATTAAAAATAGGTATGCCATACACCGCCCTCACAAGACGAAGACCAAGCAAAAAAACGAAAACACAAACTCAATTACAAAAAAAAAATAATTGCGGAAAAGCACGAACCGGGTTGCTGTATAGGCACTGAATGTATATTTCGCGAAATTCACACATTTGTTCGTTAAACTACCCCGAATGCAGATACTAATTTGGTGAAGAAAAACTTGAAATAATAAGAAATAGTGAATGTGTGGTGACGCTTCAGAGAGTTACTTAGAGATATCAGTTAAAATGTTTGGCTCATATCTTTGGGAGGCAACAACAAGCTACTTCAAAGGCCAACAGGACCATGAGGCAAAGAAAATCCCTAGTCTCAGTAACTCAAATAAAATGTCTTCACGCAGACTTTACAGTGACACAGGAAAATGTTTTCCGGAAACTGATGCGGCAAAATGCAGCCTCCTTTCCTGCGGCTTTCCTCAAGGTGAAACACCAAGCGGGAGATCGAAAGTGGTGGAGAGGGGGCAACGTCTGGCGACGAAGGCGCTCGCGCGGTCGCTTCGCTCGCGTGAGCTACAGAAACGCGCCACGCATTCTTGTCTTGCTCGTTGTGACTGCGTTTGGAGAGCGGCCAGACTCCGTAAACGCCACTAGAGCAGGAGGTGACTAAACACCTGTAGAAATAACTCGCCGGCTTCAAAAATTCGGTCAAAGAGCACCCCATTGAGTTTGAATGTGCCAACTCGTAACATAACGTACGAAGGAATGAGTTTGCGCGAAAGACGAGGACGAAGAGAAGAGCGGAAAAGACGAGCGCAACTTCCAACTGTATTTTGCATGAAATAGCAACACACATATATATACCTCCCACCGGTGTTACCCTCTTGCTTATCATCAGTTGCACCACCCAATAAGGCGTAATAAGAATCACAAGTCAAGACTTGTGAATCACAAGACTTGTGATTCTTGTTACGCCTTATTGGGTGGTGCAACTGGTGATAGGAAAGAGGGTAACACCGGTGGGAGGTGTATATGTGTGTTGCTATTTCATCCAAAATAAAGTTGGAAGTTGCGCTCGGCTTGTCCTTTCTTGTCTTCGTCCTCGTCTTTTGCGCAAACTTATTCCTTCGTGCGTCATGAACCAACTAGCCAGTAATCAAGTCCTACTATCGTAACATAAATCATGGCTTGAGCGCAAAAGAGCTGATCTTAAACGCGCGTTGCCTGACATCGATCTGCGGTGACGTGCGTACTCTTTCAGCGTTCTTGGCTGATTCTCTAGAGACTCTTCCTCTCGTGGGACCGCGGAAACCAATTCTCACACGTGTACGCCTTATGGTGGCAGTTCCGTAGGGGAGCGCCTCATGAATGCGTGGGGAACCTAACACTGCCTACCACAGAATGGAACCTGGGTACTTTAAGTCAGACTCGTATAAAAGCAGGAGCTTCAGCTCATACACAACTAATAAAAAAAAACCGGTGGCCTTTGTCTAGAGAAAAATAATTGTAAGGTATGCCTACAATTCCAAGAGTACTACTATATATTTGATGTGAAGAGAGAGAGAGAGAGAGAATAACTTTATTTCTGGCGAGGCTCAGTCCTAGCGAGTGTCCCTCAGGTAAGGGAGGCACGCCAGGTAATCCGGAGCCCTAGTGGCGGTCAGGAGCTGTAGCTCGGGCGAGGAGCTCCCGGTCACCTCCAGCCAGGAAGTGGGAGGGTTGGGTAAACGGAGCGGGGGTAAAGAGGGGTAAAGGTATCTCCCTCTATACATACAAACATATCGTTCAGTTGTATTTTGTACAAAAGTACAGATACTCAAAAATCTCAGATATAAAGCGATATAGTTGTATCGCAATACTGGTCATACCTGCGTAAGAGAATTTAACTACAGACAACCAAATTTATTTTGCAAATGTGTACCCATTCGCAAATACAGATACCCATAAGTAAATGGCCCCGGTGGCTAAGTGGCTAAGGTGTTGTGCTGCTGAGTTCAAAGAACCGGATTTTATCCCGGCCGCGTGGGCCGCTTTTCTGACGAAGGGGAAAAACTAAAGCGCCCGTGGATTGACAATTCGGAGCACGTAAAGATTCCCAGGCGGTCGAGAACAACCCGGAGTCCACGCGTCTCATACATAGCCAAGGTGTGGCCCCGGCACGTTAAATCCTCACAATTCGGATTACATTTATCTCTCAGGCACTATCGCGATATCCCAGTATCATGACACTACCCAGCCCTGCTCTGTATTTTGGCGCTACAAACAGACGTTCCCTCGTATAAAGTTGTCTGTATGATGAAGCAACCGCCCATTCAGTTGTTTGAGGAACACCACACGCAACAATGCCCCGACCGAAATTTGAGGGCCCTGGAGTCTGATGCAATAATACCAAAAATAACAGTTAAATACAAATCCAATTTATCTCTTCCTGCTTGGATCCCCTTGTTCTTTTGGAGTTATCGTAAAAAAAAAACAACGGGAAGAGAAATGCTGCCAGTAATACTCAGCAATCCGCCATGATATCTGTCTCCAATGTCGCTGAAGACACACCACGTGCAAAGAGTGCTGCAAATACTGAGGCCTTTCGAAACAGCGTCCTGACATGACGGGTGGCTACGACAACTCTGACGGACAAAGGGCTCGCACATGTGCATGCTGCTGAGCTAGCTTCGCTCTCCGGTGTCGCGCCACCGTGTGTCTTCCGATTCACCCGTGTTCCGACGCTACGGAAAACACCTCGCCTACGGAAATTTCCCATATACTCGTAAGCTCTGGGTCATTCGTGTTTCTTTTGCATTTTTTTGTGCAAGCTGAGAGAGAGAGAGAGAGAGAGAGAGAGAGAGAGAGAGAGAGAGAGAGAGAGAGAGAGAGAGAGAGAGAGAGAGAGAGAGAGAGAGAGAGAGGAATCACTTCTGTTTTTAAACTCTGGTTTTAGGATGAGGGAGTAGCGGTGGCCCAGAGGGCCGGCGCGACGTCAAGGGCATGCGGTGACCAGTTCTTGGCGTTCGCGGTCCGAACACCCCAGAGCCCGTTCTGCGGGAGGCTAGAGAAGGGAAGGAGTCTCGTGAACATTCACAGAGGGAATGATAGAGCGTGTCCGACACCCTTAAAAAGGAACAGTTGGTAGAGGAAAAGAGATGCATCCACCAATCGGACGCGGTGCGGAAAAGTATGAGTCTGATGAAGGCGCCACACGTGGGCAGGCTCGGCTGTAAAAGAGGGGAAGCGAGGGGATGTCAGCGAACGAGCTAGTAATGTTGTGTTATGTCCCGGTATGTGAAAAGAACCGAATGGGACATCTGGGGAACGCCGTGTTAGGGGTTAAAGAAGCGCCTCTCCTGAAGTAAGAGCGCCCAAAGCAAAGCAAAGGGCCCTCCGGGAACAAGCACACGCGTCGTGCATAATATCTCCACAGGAAAACTTTTCCGACCATCGGCTTCACCGGTTTGGTGGGCGTACTGGTTGAGAATTAATGATGATCCGTATGTAGGAAAGAAACACGTGCGAAACAACCGCGTATAAAAAGACACATGAAGGATAAAAGAAAAGGAACTAGCACAAGAGGCGCTATCGAAACGAGTCAAGTGTAACTGTCATGCATCCCTCCATTCCCACCCCTCGGTCCTCCTTGATGCCAAGCTGCTGTTTCTTATCCTGTCACTCCCTTCACGTAGTGACAGCGAACGCAACTTAGCGTTGTATTAGATGCGTTGTATTCTCCCAGAGTTTTGTAGACATGTAAGAATGACGCCCTGCTCCCGCGTTCATCCATAATTACGGGTCCTGTGACAGTTAAGGCACAACACCAAAGCTCTTTTTAGTCAAGTACAAAGAGAATGCGGTGTTGTACTACTTCTCAAAGACGAACAAAACGCCGAGAGGAGCGGAAATTTTCATCAACGTCAGAGTGCGCGGCACTCAGCCTAGCGTCGCAAATCTTGCACGTTATTTTAAATAAATCGTTGTGAAAAATCTGCACTTGCCGATTCTCTTCCGATAGCACAGGCTACCATTGGGGCACACTCCAGCAAGTAAAAAAGTTTTATTTTTTGTGCGCAGGGAATTTGGCGGTGAAACAAAGGAGGTGAAACAGCCAGAGCCCTCTTTTACTTAAAGGAGCCACGAAGAGAAAATACAACTTCGTTTAATTTGAAAGAACTAGGATTCAGTATCTCACTCAGCTCCATTGCAGCCACAAAAGATGTTTTTTAACAAAAAAAAGCAACAAGTATTTAAAAACTTTCAAATTTTGCGCCAGAGTGACGTGTTATGAGCAAGAATGACGCCATAAAGGCCAACAATGAAACATAATTTTCCGTGCGTTAACTGGACGTTAGCATTCAAGTGTTACGGTCAAATGGAACTAGAGGCCCCATTACAGACGTCCAGTCATGTCTCGTCTAGACAGTTCAGTTAGGCTGTCGCCAATCGCACAAACAAGGTTCCGTGACGTCATAGAAAAGTTGCGGGAAATTCGCTAGGGGGTGGCGACTGCTTCACACGTTTTCTTTAATATCTCCGTTATTTGTTCGAAGATTGCGATGTATTGGTAGCATTTTTATCGGGACTAAGCAGTCTATCTAATAAACTCAGCTTGTATTTTGTCTTCACGGCTCCTTTAAGAGGTCTTTCTGTCTGTGTTCGAAACAGTCAACGGATGATGACTAAGACACTGGCTTGTGTTCAATTCGAAGGAGCATCAAGACGATGTAACTGGTAAGATAGTCAAGGCTTCTGATATCCGAATCGAACACAAGCCTTGGCTATCTCACCAGTTACGCCACGCCATCTTGATGTTTGCTAATGATTTCTGAATCTCCAAAGCACGTTCTCCGATGGTATTCGGCGCAATGCCACGGCAAGTGTGCTAGGGCCTTCTATCAACGATGCCTCGTTTTCCCAAAGCAGCAGATCCATCGTACTGCGGAAACGTGGACGTGGCATTTATTGGGCGTTGTTGGAATGCGCAGTGTACAAAGGGAGGGAGTAAGCTTCATTTCAGCGACTCAACTTTAGGCGGCGACGTTATTATGCATCATCATAGAAGGGGGTGTTCCACGCTCCTCAGAAAGCGACAGGCTTGGTGGGACAGCACCGAGTGCTTAGATTTGGGCAGCTGGCCACAGGGAGCCCGTATATTTTCTTGAGGGATGGGTGTAAGGGCACACCATATTTTCCACAAATGAGAAATATCATGGGTGCAATGATGGCAGTGAAGATATGTATGGTACGATTTGGCCACTGCGCGACGCCAACATGTATCCTCACTATCCGATTAGCCGTTGTATATTTGACATTGCGGGTGGCAAGGATAATAATGTATATAATGCTGGTACAAATCGCATAAAACCTACATAATACCGTGCAGTGGGTAACAGCTTCGTTTACTATTCTTAGCGTAGGACAAAGCTAAGAGGTGTAAAATGCGAAATTTACCACAGACACAATAAAGGCCAACATCAATTAAAATTTCCATCGCATAAAACCGTATGTCTGGATCGTCGGCCTAAAAATGCTGCAAGATTCAGGACACCGCAGCTTAAGTATAGACGCACACACGCCGCAAGCGACCACCGAAACTGGGCCATTTTGAAGCTGAATTTGAGAAGATCGAGGCAATTGTGGCAAGGCTGATGTGACGTTTAGCCAGCTACCGGGCGGCTGGTCGGCCAGCAACTCGGGAAAAGACTGCGCGCAACCTCTTCGTACCCGTGCGGCAAACCTGGGAGAAGGGCGCTCGGCAGAGCTCGACCGGATCTCTACCAGCATGGCACGTCGTCACACCAAGCAGCCGGCCGGCCACAGTGGCATTTCCGCTTCGTGGCTATGTGCACGATCCGCAGGCAGGTGCAGGGACTTCTGCTACGGAGCTATATTAAACGCTTGTAAGTGATTACCGAGGCTTTTCGCCGGGCTACCAGTCATGTCCAAGCTGATTTGCTGGTAGAATCATGAACAGATGAATTGGGATAACGAAAATATAAACTAGAACACACAAATCGCTCGATTTGTTTCCACGCAGGTGAAATTGACGCTTAGATCAAGTTGGGAAATGTGGCTTCCCAAATGTACCAAGAACACGCTATTACTTGACGTCCGCCAACAGTATTTTTCAATTGTGCGTGTTCTCATTGATATTTTCGTGTTCGGATTTCGTTTGTCCATGAATGTACGTTTTGAACGTTCAAGATTAGTTCGGCAGAGGGGCAATTTTACTGCAGTTGGCATTTAATGTTTCTTTTGCAGGTAATTTCTAGAATGGTGCTCCCAAGTGTCGCCGGCTAGCCTTTCGCTGCCGTTGCCGCACTTCCGCCGGCGCCTTCCCGCGGATTTCCTGCCCCGATAAGACGCGCACTGTGTGTTACGCGCTAAACAGTCCATCGTCGCGTTAGAAGCAATGTGTTCGGTGGGTGCGGGTGCAAGCGTCGAGGGGGTGGCCATTGAACCACCATTAACAGAGTTCAAGCCTGATGGATCCTGAAGTATTTGGGATTTAGTTTAGGGAAGCGATGAAAGAGAATACGCGTAAATTATTCAACCAAAGTCAAATCCATACTCGGCGTTGTTTCGAGGAGGAGGAAGTAACTTTATTTTGTTCAGAGGAAAGGCCCAGTTAGGGCCGGTGTGCTTCAGACAACGGCCAGGGTGTCCTGGCTCCTAGCGGCGTCTTCTGCCCTCTGGACGGCCCACTGCTGGACGGCAGGGTCCTCGCTTTGCGTATAAATATTCGACACAAAGTAGAGTCCATGCGCGCTATTTACTTAATAACAGCATTCCCACCAACGCAGAGGCACTATGGCAGCGGAGTGGGTATAACGTGTATGCAATTTCACTTGAAGAGAGAAATAGTTTATTCGTAGCGAAGGTCATTCGTAACAGGGGAGGAAGACCCATCCAAATAAAACTGACAAAAATGACTACTATATCTACTAACCGCAGGAGCGAATGTCTCAGTGATGGATCTGATGATGTCGCATGGTAATTGTGCATTCCTCTGCGGTACGGCGCAGCAATAATTAGGAGGAAAGAACATATTTATTTATTTATTTCATGTACCCTCATGACCCAAGGGCATTGGAGAGGGGAGTGGTACAGCGTACATTTTTAGCAGATAAAAATGTTCAACAAGTTGCTTTACAGACATAAATTAAGCGCAAAAAAGATAGCGGTATTATCCAATACCATACAAGGACAGAAAAAAAGGGAACCACTTTTGATTACAAGCAATGCATCAATCAGGCACTTCAACCGTACCAAAAACTAAAAAGATGTACACAATGACAACAGTGCAAAGCAAGCAACTAATCAGCAGCCTGTACTCCAAAGTGCGCGCGCAGCCGATTTTTGAACTCTTCTAAATTGTTAGTTTCAACGACCGCTGCTGGAAGGTGGTTCCACTCTGATGACGTCTTTGGAATGAACATAATTATTTATTTCACTGGTTTGAATCCTGGGAAGTTTTAATAGGGATTCCTTCTTTTGAATACATCAAGGGGCGCTTTCAATGTTTTTTATTGGTAATTCCTGTAAAGTTGTTAAATATACAACTTAAAACTTTTAGCCCAGGTGTGTTCCCACCTACTTACGTAGCAGCAACGGGACTTGCCTTCATCAGAGTACAGTCACATGATTTTGGTCATGTAACTGTACTCTGATGAAGGCAAGTCCCGTTGCCGCTACGTAAGTAAACCTTATTTGTTATTGTTCTTGCTGTGTATCCGACTCTTTACCTATACTATGTATATATATATATAGAGAGAGAGAAGCTCTTTATTAGAAAACAGAGCGTTTAGCCGGCGTACAAAATCGCCTTCATGCTACTCTGTTAGGGGAGGGGGAAAAGGAAGAAAGGCCCAAGAGAGAGGAGGGCAGAAAAGAGATGCAAGCTGAGAGAGGGACCAACGAAATTAAGTAAAAGGGCAAGAGCGAAAGTCTCAGAGTGAAGAGATTTAAAGTTTTTGAATTAAGCCAGTGTCGCTGAGGTACGAAAACAGAAATTTTAGGGCTAGGCGTTGCTCAGAAGAAGACGGCCAGGGCCCGAAAATGGTTTTTAAGGTCAGTGGTCCTTGCGTATAACCTATGCCTGCAATGTTCTGTAGCAAAGTTGATCTAGAGTCCTTGTAGGCAGGACAGTACAGTAAAAGATGCTCAATTGTGTCTTCCGATGCACAGTTGTTGCACCTGGAGGCGGTGGATAGTCCAATGCGGAAACGGTAGCTGTTGGTGTAAGCTGCATTAAGTCGGAGCCGATGAAATAATATTTCTAGATGACGGGGGAGCTGGTGAGGAAGTCTTGACGACAGCTGAGGGTCAAGGGAGTAGAGAAACTTGTGGTGGTGGGTGGGATCTGACCACATTCTGTTTCTCTCTGAAAGGGCGTAACGTGTGGCCATGGTGGAAGCGTCGTGTTTGGTAAAAAATGTTCTTCGTATATTTCGGCAGGTGTGGCCTGCAGAGGCAGCGTCATCAGCTTTTTGGTTTCTCGTTATCCCAGAGTGACCAGGCACCCACTGAAAAACAATATTTTGCCCAGCGCCTACTGCAAGGTGATGTAGATAGAGAATATCTTGAACGGCAAGTTCATATGTGAAGTGCTTGCCACTCTTAAGCAGACACTGAAGGGCAGGTTTAGAGTCATTGAATACATATATATGTATATATATGTATTCAGTATATATATATATATATATATATATATATATATATATATATATATATATATATATATATATATATATATATATATATATATTGGCGTATTCTTGGGAGGTTGTGGCCCTTACTACACAAGGGTGGCCAATTCTGCTCTGGTGAGGGAGCGCGTTACCGGCAATGGTGGCCGGGGTCACGCCGCACCCCAAGCCCGAAACTGCAATTCCATCAATACGCGGATTTTTTTAATCCGGCGGAAATTTTCTGGCACCGGGGTTCGAACCCGGTTCTTCGGCACGCGAGGCAGATGTTCTACGTCTACGCCACCGCTGCACCCTGAACAAGAAAGAAAGTGAAGAAGAAAGCGTCCCTGAAGAAGAAAGTCTATGACAGCTGCATCTTACCGGTACTGAACTGCGGGGCAGAAACGATGGGGTTCACTAAGAGGGTTGAACTTAAATTGAGAACGACTCAGCGGGAAATGCAGGGGAAGATGATAGGTGTAACATTAAGGAACAAGAAGGGAGTGGAGTGGGTCAGGGAACAAACGTGTGTTAAGATATACTAGTAGAAATTTAAAAGAAGAAATGGACGTGGACATGACATGTAATGCGAACGCACGATAACCGTGGTCATTAAAGGTAACAGAGTAGATCCCTAGAGAAGGCAAGCATTGCAGGGGGCGGCAGAAATTTAGATGGGCAGATGAGATCAAGAAGTTTGTGGGGGTAAATTGGTCGCAGTTAGAAGAGCGCCGGGGTAATTGGAGATTAATGGGGGAGGCCTTTGCCCTGCAGTGGGCGTAGACGGGATGGTGATGATGATGATGATGTTGATGATGATGGTGATGATTATATATAAAATATATAAGCAGTAGAAGAAACGTTTCGCGGAACTACAAGAAATATTTGAGAAAATGCTTGACTCACGATTAAAAAATTAGCAGTGGCTTAGCTCGGCTATGCCAGGATATACGTAGCGTGAGCTAAGTTTCAGCAGGTTATTCTTAGGTTTCCTGGTTGTCTAGGATTAGCTGATTATTATGCTTACTGATGAAAAACGATTTCCAATCCGATCCAATCTAATTCCATTCAGTCCAGTCCAGTCCAATCCCGTCGCTGCTCCTCGCGCATTCGCAACACGGCTCTCCAGGAGCCACGCGAAACGGCTATAAAGCAGCTCCGGCGCAGCGTCAGACTTGGCTACTGCGCAACGGAGGCGCCTAGCTAGGCACGCGCCGGCAGCAGTGCGTCTGCGGCGGCTATGACGTCACTCTGCTGGAATGCGCAGCCCGGCGAATGTGCAGACCCAATTCTATACACACCCGTACTCCAATTGGATTGGATTTCCATCTAACACAACCCAATTTAATCCAATCCAATCCTATTCAAAGCCAATCTAAGCCAAGCCAAGCCATTCCCATCCGATCTGATCCGATCCAAATCAATCCAATGCTCCTCGCCCTTGCGCAGAACGGCCCTTCCAGGTCCACACGAAACTGCAAAACCTCGGCCAGTGTAGACTACGCTACAAAAAGCAACGCATCTCCACGAAGTGAATCATGACGAGTGGGAGCAACACTGCGAATCGTTCTTACCATAAATCACCCGTGACATTGCGCACTCGCGCATGCAAATGAGTGACAACGCGTGTTTACAGTATATACAATTCCAATCCAATCTTATTCCGTACAATTCAATTTAATCCAATCCTATCCAAATTCAATCTAATCTAACAGGAAAAGAGAGCTCTCTCCCCGTTTCCTCGCCCCAACGCGCAAACTTATTTTCTTAACAACGGTGCACTGTAGCAGACAATCAGCACCTATACAAGCATGCGTGTTTCTAGGTTGTACGCTACTCAGATGAAGACTGGTCCTCCAGTCGAAACGCCAGTAAACCTGGTTTACTCCTTTGTATTTAATCGTGAGGCAACCATTTACGGTTCGAGCTGCACAACGCCTTCGCCCAGTGCTCTCCATCTGTGTGGTGAAAAAATGCCCGCCGTATTGGATCCGAACCCAAGACCTCCAGAATACCGATCTGGTGCGATAACCACTAGGCTACCGGCGGGGCTGTTTCCCCACCAGTTACTTGGGTATTTATGTCAAGGTATTTATTTTTGTTTCCTGCACTTCACGGTGGTAGCCAGCGCCACTCGGACTACTCGGGGTGAAGGGGACCTTCTTTTTAACCCCCGGGCCGTGACTTGAGTGTCTACGGCATGTCGAGAGTGGTCGACCAGCGTTCAACCCTCTTAAAGGAGCCATGAAGAGAAAACACAAGTTTGGTTCATTCAAAAGATTGTCTCGTTAGAATCATACTGACACCACTTTTAACGTACACTTCGCTCAAATAAGCTACATAATTAGGAAAAACGGGAATGGTCATGCGACCCACCAGCTCATTTCCCGCAACAGAACCTGTGATGTCACATGGGCTAAGCTCTGCGATTGGCGGAGGCTGGCAGAAGCAGACGCAAATTAGGTAGAGCTTACAAACTAGACGAACGAGCGATTTGCGCTTAAATTTAGGGCACATTCTTTACAAAGCAATAGGAATGATGGGACAAACAGTGGAAGTTACGAAAGCACATGTAAACATAGAAGTACTGATGCGTTCTGCTGTTCGTACTGCGCACAGCATGCTTTGGTTTAGCTGCACATCACTACGGGGCTTGGGGTTGTCTCAGACGACACTGGCCGATTGACGCAAGCAACGGTGTCTTACGTGACCCCATTTGTCGAGCGAGCACTGTTTCAGGGAACGAATATTTTCTCCCAGAACAAAAACAAGCCAGGTTTAAATGCGGGCAAAAACAAACCAAACGCTTGCCACGGTATGGTGGCGCCATCTAGGTTACGGAACGTAAAGAAACGCGGGAACAAACCAACACCGCTACAGGGTGGAGACAACCTTTGAACGGTCCCGTGCCGCCGCAATTGGGCCAACGAGCTCAACGCGTTATTCTTTTCGTTTCCCACGAGACCTAGCAACGCGAAACAGACAATATGATTCAAACTTCTTCAGTAAACCGCGTTGCGGCGATAATTTTAGCGCGGTTTTGACACAATGACTTGCTTCGGCGGCGAGCGAGCAACCGAACATGGCGGCGCCAGCGTTACGTGTCTCTACCCTGTACGGCGGATGCGTGAATGAAGGTACTCTAGGCTGCAGAGCGGTCGGTTCCCGTGATGTCACTTGGGACCACGAAAACGCACGATTGAGCGGGAAAATCAAAATTTTAACCTAAATTGTTTAATTTCTCAGTGAATAAAGCACCGTTTGTATCCGGACAAGCGCTGGGGGCACTATAAAACACGAAATCTTTCGAATAAAACCAACTTGCATTTTCTCTTCATGGCTCCTTTAAGGCCGACCTCCATGCAGCGAAGTTTCTCGGCGAACTTGGCGCGGCGGACGCCGTGGTTTGACGCGCCGCTCAGTTTTCGTCCTCCCCAACCTCCATGCAACGTGACCCGGCGAACGCCGCCGATGGAAGACAGGACAGGAGGTACAACGAAGTACGAGGCTTTGATTGGCTGCGGCCTCAAAATGCATTTTGCCGCTTCCGGTCGCGTTCGCCGCCGCGCGTTCGACATCTAGCTCGTGTAGATCGCCGACGAACAGCCGTATTTTCGACGCCGGCGGCGGAGCGGCCGCCGCCGGGCGACGTTCGCCGCCTTTTCGCCTACATTTCGCTGCATGGAGGTCGGCCTTTAAGCTACCTTTGGCACCAAGACTGCCAGAACAGAGGCCCTCGCTATGCATGCAGCGAATCAGAAATGGGAAATGAGGGGCTCGATGAATTAGGACAGAATAAGGGTTGGCAGTCAAGAAAACTTTGGAGAGTAAAGGGGGAATGCGGTAGGTCATAGAAACAGATGAAGAATTTTTTGAGGGAGAAAAAAAGTGATGAAAAAATACTTGTCTGTCCGTCTTAATTCACCTAGCCCCTCACTTCCTATTTCTGATTCGCCACATGCTTTGCGAGGACCTGTGTTCTGGCGGTCTTGGTGCCAAAGGTAGCTTAAAAAGAGGGGTCAACTCTAGTCGACCACTCTTGACATGTTGTAGACACTGAAGTCGTATGGCCTGGGGGTTAAAAAGAAGGTCCCCTTCACCCCGAGTAGTCCGAGTGGCGCTGGCTACCACCCCCTGTGCAGGAAACAAAAAAAAATACCTTGACATAAATACCCAAGAAACTGGTGGGGAAACAGCCCCGCCGGTAGCCTATATGGTTATCGCACCAGAACGGTATTCTGGAGGTCGTGGGTTTGGATCCCACCCGGCGGGCATCTTTTCACCACTTTCTTTCAGACTCAAAAAATCCTTCATCTGTTTCTATGACCTACCGCATTCCCCCCTTTGCTTTCCAAGGTTTTCTTGACTGCCAACCCTTATTCTGCCTTAATACACCGAGCCCGTCATTTCCCATTTCTGAATCGCTACATGCATAGAGAGTACCTTTGTTCTGGCGGTCTTGGTGCAAAAGGTAGCTTAAAAAGAGGGTTCAACGCTAGTCGACCACTCTTGACATGTTGTAGACACTGAAGTCATGGCCCGGGGGTTGAAAAGAAGGTCCCCTTCACCCCGAGTAGTCCACGTGGCGCCGGCTACCACCCCCTGTGCAGGAAACAAAAAAAATAGCTTGACATAAATACCCAAGAAACTCGCGGGGAAACAGCCTCGCCGATAGCGTAGTGGTTATCACACGAGACCGGTATTCTGGAGGTCGTTGGTTCGGATCCCACCCGGCGGGCATTTTTTCACCACTGTCTTTCTGACTCAAAAAATTCATCTGCTTCTATGACCTACCGCATTCCCCCTTTGCTTTCCAAGGTTTTTTTGACTGCCAACTCTTATTTTCTGTGTTATATATATATATATATATATATATATATATATATATATATATATATATATATATATATATATATATATATATATATATATATATATATATATATATATATATATATATATATATTTATATATATATATATATATATATATATATATATATATATATATATATATATATATATATATATATATATATATATACATATACATATATACATATACGTGTATATATATATATATATATTGCCGCGAACCATACATTGGGTTTGTTTATTTGTGTTTTGCTTTTACCGCCCGGCTGCGCCGGTCTGTGTTATCTCTGCGCCAAGGGAAGCGCGTATTCCATTCTTTCTTTCTGTGCCGCATGTGTTATCTGTTGTGATAGGGAGAGCATTCCGATCTAACGTGAACAGCCCAGAATAATCTTCTTGGATCTACTATGTTCTCGATGCGAATCCACGTTTCGAGAACCACGCGCGCCAAAAGATAAAAAGCCTGCAGTGCGGACGCCGGGGCATTCGATTCGACGACACTCGCCTGTGCAAGTCACTTTGTTGACCGCTGCTTCGCCGCCTCTGTATTCTTTTGAGTTGTTAGGGGAGCACAAGTTCGCTCCAATAAACGTGTTTCTCATTCAACACAACTGCATCGTCCTTGTCTTTGTGACATCTGGTGGAGGTGCTGGGTACGCACCCTTCATGCCCACTACAACCTCGAAAAGCCGCCAAGCCAGTCCAACAAGAGCCAGCCCCCGCCTGCAAGATTTACCACCCGAGTTCGGTTTGATGCCAGAAGGGCCCAAGAAAAGGAACGCTGCAACCAACACCATGGTGCAAGAAACAACGTCGCCAATCGTCCTGCAGCAGCCCCGGGAACCGCCATCGTTCCGAGGAGCCCCCGCAGAAGACCCAGAAGAATGGTTGGAGAAACTGGAGCGCGTCCGGAAATTCAACAGGTGGGACGACGCAGAAACGTTCCGGCACGTTTTCTTTTACTTGGAAGATTCGGCTCGCACTTGGTTCGAGAACTACGAGAGCTCCTTGACAAACTGGGCTCAGTTCAAAAGCGAGTTTACTAAGACCTTCACTACCGTCGTGCGGAAAGAAAGAGCCGCCCTTTTGTTGGAAACGCGCACGCAACACCCCAACGAAGGTGTCGTGATCTTCGTTGAGGAGATGAAGCAGCTATTTCGCCGCGCGGACCCCGAAATGACGGAAGAAAAGAAGTTGCGCTTCTTAATGCGCGGAGTGAAGGAGGAACTGTTTGTTGGACTTGTCCGAAATCCGCCCAAAACCGTCGCCGAATTCGTGACCGAAGCCAACACCATTGAGAAAGCCCTCGAAATGCGTGCTAAGCAGTATGACCGCAACTTTGTTGGCGCGACCAATGCGAACGACTTTGGCAGCACGCGGATCCCGGCCGACAGCCTACGCGAGACTATCCGCGCAATAGTGAGAGAGGAGCTGCGGAAACTTCTCCCAACGCCGCCGCAGCCCCAAGTCGCTTCCTCTCACCGACGTGATTAGAGAAGAAGTGCAACAAGCGTTGGGAACTTCTACGCCATCCGAGGTACCCCGAGAGCCACAAGCTATGACATACTCCGCGGCTGTTCGTCGACCCCGCCCTGCTCCAACACGCCGTCAAGAGGCCCCGCCGTACCACCGCCCACTGTCACCCGCCCGACCCCCGGTAGCCCGAAACCAGACGCCGAGGAAGACGGACGTATGGCGAACTCCCGATAACCGTCCTCTGTGCTACCACTGCGGAGAGGCCGACCACATTTACCGTCGCTGCCCATACAAAAGACTCGGACTGCGTGGTTTCTCCGTCGACGCACCTCGCCCTCTCCCTGGACAACGACCACGTGAGATCGACGAGTATCTATCTGAAACCAGCCGTGGCCCAGCGCGTTTCAACCGTTCGCCGTCGCCCTACCCCTACCAATCGCCGAACCGCCGTAGCAACGCTGACTTCGCCCGTGGAAGGTCCCCAAGCCCACGCGGGGGAAACTAAAGGCGGCAACTTCTGGAGGTGAAGTTGCTCTACGGCGGAAAACTAGAAACCCTCCAATGACGCAAGGACGCGCTGAAGACACTGATTCACGACATGCCCTCATCCCGACGACCCGACCTAACCCTGATGAGACTCCCGAACACGACGACAGCTACACGGCGCGACGCGTTCCCCACCTGACCGAGACGTCCGTTGAGAAGACGACGACAACGACGATGCACAGTGCCCGACCATCAACACGTACAAGCAGAGATACGACGCCCCGACGAACCCGGAACTCGAGGAAGACTGCATCTGACGTCAAGGTGTCCATCGACGGCTTTGACGTAGTCGCCCTCGTAGACACGGGAGCTGACTATTCGGTAATGAGCGGACCATTTGCGTCTAAACTGAAGAAAGTTATGACCAGATGGGACGGTCCGCACATACGCACAGCAGGAGGCCACCTCGTGACGCCAAGTGGAACGTGCACATCGCGCGTCACCATAGACGGCACAACGTACCCTGCGGCGTTCGTCGTTCTGCCTAACTGCTCCCGCGACGTGATTCTCGGAATGGACTTTTTGACGGACAACGGCGCAATAATTGATCTGCAGACCAAGTCGATAAAATTTTCCTCCAATCACTCCACGACGCCGCAGCCGAACCCCGATCACCGTGCTGCTGTCAGGATCGCCGACGATCACATCACCCTGCCACCCCGCGCAAGCTTGATGATCGCCGTCTACTGTGAGGATGCTGCTTCTGACATCGACGCTATCGTAGAGAGTGATCGAAGGTTGCTTCTCGACCGCGGTGTCTCCGTCGCAAGAGGCATTGCGCACTTTAAGCAACGCCAATCTCACGTTTTGGTCACTAATTTCACCGAAGAGTACCAGCATTTAAACAAGGGAGCTGCAATTGCGTTCCTCGAAGAAACGCAAGAAGCAAGTGATGTGATCGCAGTCGCCGACTTTGAACGCACACCCGTAGAAACATTCAAGCTCCCGCAGCCATTCGACGTGAATCCGGCGCTACCGCAAGAACAACGGAAAAAATTATTGGCTTTGCTGCGTCGCTATAGCGAATGTTTTTCGTTGAGCGCAAAACTACGTCAGACCCCTCTAGCGAAGCACCGAATAATAACCGAAGATGGAGCCCGACCTACCCGACAGTCACCGTACTGCGTCTCTTCACACGAACGGGAAGCCATCCGGACTCAAGTCGACGACATGCTGAGCGATGGCATTATACAGCCATCGAAAAGCCCCTGGGCTGCGCCCGTCGTACTCGTAAAGAAAAAAGACGGCACATTAAGGTTTTGCGTTGACTACCGGCGACTGAACAAAGTCACGAAAAAGGACGTGTACCCCCTCCCCCGAATCGACGACGCCCTCGACCACCTCTGCCACGCGAAGTACTTCTCATTGATGGACCTGAAGACCGGCTACTGGCAAATTGAAGTGGACGAGAGAGACCGAGAGAAGACTGCATTTATAACCCCAGATGGCCTATACGAGTTCAAGGTGATGCCGTTTGGGCTGTGCACAGCACCAGCGACGTTTCAAAGAGTCATGGACACTGTGCTAGCTGGCCTCAAGTGGCACACCTGCCTCGTATACCTCGACGACGTAGTGGTATTCGCCCGGACTTTCGACGAACACCTTGCAAGGTTGGAGTCTGTACTCGAGGCCATTCGTACGTCGGGGTTAACGCTGAAGCCTGAAAAGTGCCGTTTCGCATACGGGGAACTCAAGTTCTTGGGCCACGTCGTCAACGCCGCGGGAGTCCTACCTGACCCGGCAAAAACTTCAGCCATTGCGAACTTCCCAAGGCCGAAAGACAAGAAGGGCGTGCGAAGATTTCTCGGGCTGTGCGCATACTACCGGCGCTTCGTCGCAAACTTCGCACGCATTGCAGAGCCACTCACGCGCTTGACGAAAAATAGCACCCCTTTCAGCTGGGAAAACGACCAAGAAAAAGCATTCGGCGAGCTGCAAAAACGCCTGCAAAGCCCGCCCGTGCTCGCTCATTTCGACGAAAATGCCGAAACGGAAATGCATACGGACGCCAGTGATATAGGCTTGGGTGCCGTCCTTGTCCAAAAGCAAAGCGGCTGCGAAAGGGTAATCGCCTATGCTAGCCGTGGTCTGTCGAAGGAGGAGAAAAACTATTCTGCCTCTGAGAAAGAGTGCCTGGCTTTTATATGGGCGATTTCAAAATTTCGCCCATACGTGTATGGAAGGCCATTCAAGGTTGTAACAGACCACCATGCGCTGTGTTGGCTCGCCAATTTGAAGGACCCCTCTGGCCGTCTTGGGCGGTGGAGCTTGCGCCTGCAGGAGTTCGACGTTACAGTCGTTTATAAATCCGGCAGGAAACACTCCGATGCCGACTGCCTGTCCCGCGCCCCCGTCGACCCACCACCACAAGACTCTGATGAAGACAGCGCGTTCTTCGGGATCGTGACGGAGAGCGACCTAGCCGCCCAGCAGCGTGCCGACCCCGACTTACGCGTCATAATCGAGTACCTCGAGGGATGCAACGTTGCCGTTCCTAGGACCTTCAAACGCAGCTTACCAGCATTCAGCCTGAGAAACTCCGTCCTTGTGAAGAAGAATTTCAGCCCCGGAACAAGAGCGAATTACCTTCTCGTCATCCCCGCGGACCTTCGTGACGAAATTTTGGAAGCGTGCCACGACGACCCGTCTTCCGGACATCTGGGCACAGCCCGCACTATTGGAAAAATCAAGGCGAGGTACTACTGGCCCGGCCTTACCTCTGACGTCACCCACTACGTCCGGAGCTGCCGTGACTGCCAGCGACGAAAAACGCCGCCGACAAGACCCGCCGGACTTCTGCAACCGATCGCCGTCCCATCGAGACCATTTCAACAGATTGGAATGGACCTTTTAGGCCCGTTCCCTACGTCACGATCACAGAACAAGTGGATTGTCGTAGCGACAGACTACATGACGCGCTACGCAGAGACCGCCGCTCTTCCGAGGGGGACTGCACAAGAAGTGGCGAAGTTCTTTAGAAGCCAAGTTGTGCTGCGACATGGAGCCCCGGAAGTCCTAATCACAGACCGCGGAACGGCATTTACTGCGGAGCTGATGCAAGGAGTATTACGCTACAGCAACACGGATCACCGAAGAACGACGGCGTACCACCCCCAAACGAACGGACTAACAGAACGTCTGAACAAGACAATCGCAGATATGCTGTCAATGTACGTTGACGTTGAACATAAGACTTGGGACGAAGTGCTCCCGTATGTCACGTTTGCGTACAACACGGCTATCCAGGAGACGACACAGCTGACGCCGTTCGAGCTTGTCTACGGTAGAAGTCCGACTACGATGCTCGACGCCATGCTTCCGCACGTAGAAGACGACGACCTCAACGCCGACGTCCACGGATATCTTCAACGTGCGGAGGAGGCCCGCCAGCTCGCTCGAGTTCGTATAACGGACCAGCAGCTGGTGGATGCGGGCCGCTACAACCTCCGACGCCGAGACGCCGAGTACCAACCAGGGGATCGTGTGTGGGTTTGGACTCCCATCCGACGACGCGGACTCAGTGAGAAACTCCTGCGACGGTATTTCGGACCCTACCAGATTCTACGACGTGTTGGCCAACTTACCTACGAAGTGATCCCCGATGGTGACTCCGGCACATCACGACGACGCACGCGGCCTGAAGTCGTCCACGTGGTTCGCTTAAAACCTTTCTACGGACGATGACGAACTTTTATTTTCATTTGTTCGGACTGTCGCTTATGTTAGCATCGGGTCGATGCACTCTTAGATAGGGGGGTAATGCCGCGAACCATACATTGGGTTTGTTTATTTGTGTTTTGCTTTTACCGCCCGGCTGCGCCGGTCTGTGTTATCTCTGCGCCAAGGGAAGCGCGTATTCCATTCTTTCTTTCTGTGCCGCATGTGTTATCTGTTGTGATAGGGAGAGCATTCCGATCTAACGTGAACAGCCCAGAATAATCTTCTTGGATCTACTATGTTCTCGATGCGAATCGACGTTTCGAGAACCACGCGCGCCAAAAGATAAAAAGCCTGCAGTGCGGACGCCGGGGCATTCTTGTTGACCGCTGCTTCGCCGCCTCTGTATTCTTTTGAGTTGTTAGGGGAGCACAAGTTCGCTCCAATAAACGTGTTTCTCATTCAACACAACTGCATCGTCCTTGTCTTTGTGACAATATATATATATATATATATATATATATATATATATATATATATATATATATATATATATATATATATATATATATATATACAGTAACCCCTCGTTATAACGAAATCGCTTTACTCGCCGCAATATCGTTTTATTCGAAATTTGTTCTGGTCAACCCAAACGCATGCATTTTAGGCCGCAATACTTGAGTAGCTGGACCAGCTTAGACCGAAGTGGCGAGCGGAGGCGCCGCTGAGCCTTGGTGACCCAGCGGCGAGTCAGGCAGTCAACATGGCGGGTTAACAAGGTGGTGTTTCGTGTTTCCCCGGCGATTTTCTCGAGCCGGTCATGTTCGATTCGCGCCATCCGACTTTAGACAAACGGTCCAAATACGTGGTCGAGTGACTGAATTTTGTTCTTAGACGTTGGTTAATGGCGTGAACGCAACGGTTCGCGAACACTCACACTTCAAGCGTAGAATCAGCAGTGTCGTCGACAGCGGGAAAACTTCACGGCAGCGCACCTCGGGAAAAAAATTGTCCAGTGATCATGCAAAATCTTTTTGCAAAACCCCTCAGATAGCATTATTGCGCTGTGTACCCACAAAGAGCAGTTAATCGTTGCTTTTCGAACTCGACAAAAGCAACCTCGGACTCGAGCCACGGAATTGGCGACGCTTTCCCAGCCCGAAACTCTCGTAGCGTTCCGTGATGCCCTCAGTTATCCCCCTTCTCCCTCCCCCCTAAAAAGTGGCCGCTGCCTTTTCCTCCTCATTCGCTCCGCAGTCTGCGAGGGGTTCTGAGGACAGTCACTGCTTGCTCAAAATGAAAAAGGGGATGCTCGTGCCCCGCAAGAACGGGAAACAGGCAAAGCTCACTGCTTTTTTTGCGCCTGAAAAACGTTTTGCTTCACTGAATACATTTGGGTTTGATTCCTCGCAGGTGGGCGCAAGTAAAGCTCAACTGGATTAGTTTTTCTTGAGTGGACGCTTATGTAGAAATACCGCTTATAACAAAATTTTTCGCCGTCCCGCTGACTTCGTTATAACAAAGAATTACTATATATATATATATATATATATATATATAGATAGATATATATATATATATATATATATATATATATATATATATATATATATATATATATATATATATATATATATATATATATATATATATATATATATATATATATATTGTAAGGAAGACCATCGCCAACACCATACTCGTTTAAATAATGTAGGAGCGTGGACAGCACTGGTCATTCGACGTGGGTATGTGACACAGAAGCCACACATGGAAGAGGCACCAACTCGTGGATGTCCCATCGCCATCGCTGGGACGAAGAAGAAGTCTCGTCTCGTTGGCTCTCCGTCTCGACTTGCTGGTCAGCGCGACTTGGTGCTTCGGTGCTACCGCTGCTGCTGGTGCGGCTGAAGAATAAAGCCTGAAAACCCTCTTATAATATATATACATATACCCGGACAAAAAGTTCAACAAGACTTTCTTGTTGGGCTGACAGCACGCCTGTGGGGCCAATAAGAAGTTCTGTCGGCACTCTATCGGCCCAATAGCCTAGTCTTCCAACAGGGAGTTTAACCTTGTTGGCGTTCACGATCAGTGAACGCCAACAGACGCCTTGTTCGTAATCAGCGGCGCGAGCGCGCCATCAGACAGGACCGACAGACGCCCTGAAGGTGCTTTTTAGGGCCTAAACAGCAGCGTCTATGTCTCGCATAGACGTTAGACGTCAACGTTTGTGTTCTGATTGTTCCCTTCAATAAGTAACAGTCAGACGGACGATAACATAACGATGTGAAGATACTGCTCATACCACGGCAAGCACAATCGTTTGTTGCTGCAGCCTCGTTTGCTCCTCGTCCACAACAAACTGAATCGGCTGTACAGCTTTCTTCGAAGGCGTGTATGCAGGGGTTCTATCTTCCTTTTTTGCGCAGGCCTCCGGGGGCGGTCGTGTAAAATCATTTTCGCTCGTCGGTGCCGTTCTGCCTACCTGTTTGCTGTACCTATTACGTCGCCGCCAGCGCATGCTTCGGTCGCTTTCTAATATTCCCCACTTGTTACAAACTCAGAGGTTTTCGCACTGTTAGCAGTCGTTTTACACGACGGGTTTGATGCGCCTGACATGCCAGGAGTGACATCGCTTGTAGTATTAGCGCGACGTTGCTTGTCTGCAAGACGGTGCGGAACAAACAAGCGTTATCAACGCCATGTTTCTAACACAGAACAATTCTAACGGCCCATTCCATTTCATTCGTGGCTACCGTCGCTTGCGCAGAAATGGTCGGGTTGACTGCGATAGCTTTTCTTCAGTCAAATAAGGGAGCTTTGGCTCAATCGCTTGCAGCGCTAGCAATGCGGCCTCGTCTGCAAGACCGGTGCGTGAGAAAATAGCGTTATGACAGCCAGAATTTCAAAAATGCAGCATAAACTAGACACAAACGACAATATTCGTTGGCAACTGACGTAAGTATAAAGTTGTTTTAGGCGCCCTCGCACCATTTGCGGTGATAGCTGAGCGTTAATGCGTCCGATTACTGTTTTGTAGGTCACTGGTTCGAATGCTCGTCGGTCCTTGCTTTTGTTTTTTTTAGGTGAGGGTATCATTAGCTCTTTTTTTTCGGACCAGGGTAAGCGCCTGTTCCTTGCTTTCTACCACGCCGACATTTACCACCATCTTCCTAAACCCAAAGTAGCTCGTTTTCTCGCACCTTCTCTCTTGAGAAGCCCACCGTGAAAACAAAACCAAAACAAACGTCAAAACCTCTGTACAGTATCAGAATATATGTCAGTTACTTTATGTGTAATCACTTTTGCGTTTAAAAACCTTAAATTCAAGTTCTAAACACATTTCAGACTTTTAAAGCAGAAAGATAATTACCAATATTACAGTACTAACACAATTTTCGTCAAACATAGAGGTGCTGCATTTGAAGTCTGGCAACTATCTCTCACTTTTTGTGTTTTTTTATGGCGTTTTGTGCCGAGTGGCTGTTGGCGTGATTTGATCAGTTTTATCTATTCCAAGCTTAAATCTTACTTATAAAAGCTTTATGGGTGATGTCTACCCTTCCAACCTACGCGTGTGTTGAACATGGGGACCCCGGAAGAACGATCATCGCCGCATAAAATACTGCGCGTCAAAAGTGGATCACATTACATCTGAACAAAGCGTGTGTTGGTGTCCCGGAGATGAAGACGACAGTGAAGGAGAATTGTACGTTGGAAACATCGTTTTTGCTCGGGTAAGTACGCATTTTTTATTATTCTGTATTTGGTTGGAACGAGTTCTGGTGTTTATGGGTCAGTGGTTCGCTAGACCACCATCTCATTTGCTCTGAGAGCCTACGTGATATAGCATACCTGTTTGGCGCCCAGTCCACCGTTTCCGAAGAAGTCAGCATCAATTTACGCTGAAGCTAGACCTTTGCTACGATGCTCGCGCTGTAGTACACGGCTGCTAATAATTTCACATCACGCAAGGCTCTTTAACACCGGGGCGTCTGTTTATGTGTCTCTCAAACAGTGCCTTTGCGGCTGCAGATCGCAGTCGCAATTTAGCGTGAGTGGCACGACGCTGGGATTAGTCCTCCTTCGTGAATACCTGCGGTATACCAAGAAATAACATGAACAGGAGGTTCCCTGGAAGTGCATGTGAAAAAGCGTACACTTGATTCCGTGGCTGGCGTCTCGTAGGTGTTTTGAAGTCTCCCCCCCTACCCGAATTCCGTGCAGTGCGCTTCGCAGCTATTGCGCTCGCGAGACCGGCTGCCGCCGTTGCGACCGTACGCGTCGCGGTCTTCGGGCCGCGATATGCGTGCCGTTCTCGTGAAGCTCGGCAACAGCGTCGGGAAATATCCGTACTCACTCGCCAACGCGCCCCGAGAGCGTACGCGTCGACCGGGTGCCTTCGGAGTTGTGCTGCAAGAAACGCAGGCAAGAGGTGAGGACGCAGGAGGTGTAGTTAAACAGATGAGAATTTACAAAGTGCAAGGTGGAGAAAATAGTATGCAAGGGCAGGAAACGGTGAGAGAGTTCGGGCCGCGCGCCAGCGAGCGAGTACGGAAATTTCACGACGTTTGACGTTGCCGAGCTTCACGAGTCCGGCACGAATATGACGACGCCCGTCTGAGAGTTCATAGAGGAATAGAATTCACATACGTGCAAATTGAAGGTGAAATGCGCGCATGTGGCCTCGCAGGGAGTTAGCATAGTCTCGGGGTAGTGGGGGAGATTTCACAATGCCTACGATGCGCCTGCCGATTCCGTCAGTGTAGCTCTCGGGAAGTCTGGGGCTTGATATCAGAGGCATATTTATTGTTTTAATTAGTGCAGAAAATTGAGCGAATTCATTTTTCTCATAACCGCAGGCCATACAGAGACTAACAAGAAAGCTGTAGGCACTCACTCAACTCGATTTGTATTGGAGAATTGAACGTGCAAATACAAGTCAGACATTGAAATGGAGGAGCCTCAACTATCACGCACCAGTTCCGATTGAAAGCAAGGGATACAGATGACTTGCGAGCATGCGTTCCATGCAAATTAGCTCAGCAATGAGGTTTGCATATATCATGCATACCCCAATCACAGTACCTGCGGGTCTAATAAATACATTGTTACTGTGACCTAAATTTCACTTGGGGTGTTCCGGGAATGTTCTTATTAGTGCCTTGGAGGTTACTGTCTTTAAACGATTAAAAATCTACTTGATGTAAGCATTCGTGCTTTGTGTGTGCTCTTGTATTTCAACAAGTGTCAGCACACTCACAGATTATGCACCTGCAGGTGCTGCTGCTGGCTATCCTGGGTCGGCTGCCTTCCAGTCCAGTTTCAAAAGCCTTGCCAGGGCCTCCCTTGGCCAACCGACACTGCACCTGCTCTACCCAAGTACTGCCTGGCCTTTCGTTGGTGCTCCGTACGCTTTGCCGCCAGGAATGGTCATTCCTCCATCCATCATCTGGCCGCTTGGACCACCCGTTCAGAAGCCAGCGCATTTGCTCGACACATTGGTCCAGGCACTGCTGACATATCGGTGCACCCACCGATTATGTACTTTCAGGTTAGTTATTGCATGTTGTGGAACCTGCTATGATGTATACCTGTTAACAGTGCTGTGGCCTCTGATTATTTGAAACATTTTTATGAAGCAGTGCTGTGCGTTTGGAGCGTGTCATTGCTTAGCAGAGATATTGAAGAGAATCTGGGGCCGATGACTAAAGGGCAAGAAGAGAAATTGAACTGACTTTGAAGCAAGTATCCGTATGTAGTGAAGCCAAGCAAACATTTAGGATCTTTCGATATGGTTTTGAACTTGCAATACAAACTGGTGTGGAACTACTTTCCATTCTAAGTAAGCTAACAATTTTATATACTTCAGATCATACTGTTATTAATCATACTATATCGAAAAGTACATCCCGCAGTCTGTAGAATTCTGACAGCGCTTTTTTCGCAGTCTCTCATGACAGGCACTATTCTCAATGATTGGAAGATAGTCGAGGTAGCACCAATCTTTAAATCAGGAGACGGTACTTCACCATTAAATTTCCCTAACAAGCACCATACGCAAGGTCGGGGAGCATTTCATCCACTCTCAGGTCGCTAATTATTTATAAAATCACAATATCACATTCGAATATCACCACGGTTTTCACAAGGGTTACTTGAGAAACACAACTTTCAGGATTTGTTCACGATCTACATTTATCGATTGACGCAGGCTTACAAACTGCAGTAGTTTTTCTCGATTTTTCTAAAGCATTCAATCGCATTGCACACCACAGACTACTTGTCAAACTTCACCCTAATGTCCTCACTTGAGCGAAAGATTTTCATTCTTCTCAAATGCCGTTTACTTCTCCTAATAACTATATACTTCTTTTGCTCGTGCCACTTTGTTGTCCCCCCAGGCAGGTTGCTTGGTCCTGTCTATCTTCCATGTTGCATATGCTCCCATGTAGGTCTATTTGCAGATGATGTTGTAATTTATCACACAATTTCTTTCAACTACTACCGTCAATGCTTTCAATCTGATCTTAACACAACTCCTGGTGCTGCAAATGGCTAATGTCACTTATCTCTAAAACAAAGTGCATGACTTTAACAGTGGCAAGTCTCGAATTGTAAATACCTACTTCATTAACGACAGCCTGATTACCTCTTGAGACAAAGGTGTTTTGGTAGGCCGGTAGGGGAGGGGGATTGAATGGTGGATTTCAAAAGGTAGATCGATTGGGAAAATAAGACGTGTGATTAATATTTTCATTCGCTTGGTGTGGCCGCTTTTCAGGTGGAGGCAACACGTAAAGACGACCGTGTTTTGAGATTTCGGTGCGCACAAAAATACCCAGGTGGTCAAAATTAATGCGAAGCCTTCCCCTAAAGTGCTCCCCATATCCCAAGTGTAGCTTTGGCGTGTTAAACCACCGTTTCTTTTTTTTCATGTTTTTGGAATATTACCTGCTGCTTTAGCAGGTGCAACATAAAGGTGAAATTATACATAATGTTTCCAAGAGCTAAATTTAAAGGCCATATTGGATTGCGTTTATGGGTTTATCTCATAGCAGTAGTGAAAGGTTATATACTCTGGTGCAGGTTAAGAACGGTAATGGCTCATGTAGTGTAGTCCAGTGTTTGACAAAATGCCGTGTAGGTAAAAGCATTATTGCAATGATGAAACGTAGGTCACTGACCAAGTCAAGAAAGCCATTTAACGGTTTCGTGCTTGTTCACGCTGAGCATGTGTCGGGGAAAACGAAGCTATATATTGGGCATTACGCGGCGCAATGAGTTTGCATAGATATGGTGCAGATTGCCATCCATTATGTTGATAATGTTAGGCGTCGTCTGAACGATGAGGGACTCGAGCAGTAATCGAGAAGATAGATTGCACTCAGTTGTCAGTAATTTCGCCTATTTCCAGTCGACCACGTATCCCGTCCTCTCATGGTGCTCTGCCAGTGCACTTGTTTTTGCATGGCCCTTGTTCACTTCGTTCCAGTGCTGTGTTAATCTTCTGTGCAGATTGCCCGTTTCGCCAATGTACACTGATTTGTACAATGTACACAGCGCACGGAATCTAATAAACAACACCCGGAAGCTTGGAGCGTGAGAGGGGGTCTTTCACGCTGACAATGTCAGAACGCAGCTTGCTAGTGGGCACATGCGCGATGTATGCACTGCGTTTCTTGAAAATGCGTGCGAGAGTTTCACTGATGTGTGGGACGTAGGTAATTGCTGCACGTTTTGATGCAGTCCTTGTGGCTGCCTAAAGCATTATATTCAAAAAGAAGCAAAGAGGGCGATTAGCAGGAATCCGCTTTGACATTAGCACGCAGAAGCATCCACAAGGTCTGTGTCAAAACGTGCTTCAATTCTCGTCCTACACATCAATCAAGCTTTTGCACGCATTTTCAAGAAACACAGTGTGCACATTGTGCACGTGCGAGAGTTTCACTGATGTGTGGGACGTAGGTAATTGCTGCACGTTTTGATGCAGTCCTTGTGGCTGCCTAAAGCATTACAGTCGAACACGGATATATCGAACTCCAAGGGGATCGCGAAAAAATTCGATATATCGATAATTCTATATATAAAATACGCCTATCTGAAGATTATCTGACAAATCCGCACATCACTGAGAGTTTTCTGAAGTCGTGGAAAACGGTAGTTTACCGTTTTAACCCTCAAATCACGGAAACTCCGAACCGCGGCATGATGACCACCGCACTTTATTTATCATTGAAATGTCTTTTAGCTTCGCTTGTTTTTTCTTCTGCGTCGTAAAGGTTGCCAAATTGTCTTCAAGATTGCAAACACGCACAAATGAGAAAATCAACGCTGTACACTGTGCCACAACAGAGGCGAATAACGCTGACGGAACCTCGGCTGCAGTAGGCGGTTGAGAACGTTGTCAGGCACTGAGTTTCCATTATCTTCAGTATCCGAACCGAACACCTGCCCCATCTGGAGGCGTGCAACGAAATCGGTTTGCACCCGACACGCTCCGGAATAGCCGGGGCGGGTTGTGCTGCATTCGCCTTTACGTCAACGTTGATGCGTGCATCGCCCTCAAAACTACTGCGAGGAATTCCGAACGCCTTTTCAACCAACATCTTTTCAGCAGCCTGCACCCGACGAATTCCCGCCTTCGTTGCTCCGAAATGAATGCCTTGGACAAAATAAACATACAACGCCGCATCGGTCCCCCTGCACGAGCCACCAAACAGCTCAATCACAGAAAAAGAGTGCCTCCGGTCAATTTCTTTTGCTCCTTTATGTCCTTTCGCCCCAACCACAATCCGCGTTCTAGCTATCATGGAGCTGCCCCTCGTGCTAGAGTGAAAACAGCTGTTGAAGGCCATCGAAGCGACATAATGCTGCGGACGCCGCCTCTGTCTCACCAAGCCAGGCAGCTCCTGCGATGAGTCAACATTATCATCAACTCCACCCCATCAGAGAAAGCAAACTTTCAGGGGCACCTTCGGCGCGGAATTCGATATGTCGAATTTGCCCGTGATCAGGAGTTCGATACACGCGCACAACAGCCCTATACTTTTGCATGGGATTTTCAAGGGGATGTTTGCACTGTTCGATATAGACAATAATTCGATATATCCGTGTTCGATATATCCGTGTTCAACTGTATATTCAAAAAGAAGCAAAGAGGGCGATTAGCAGGAATCCGCTTTGACATTAGCACGCAGAAGCATCCACAAGGCCTGTGTCAAAACGTGCTTCAATTCTCGTCCTACACATCAATCAAGCTTTTGCACGCATTTTCAAGAAACACAGTGTGCACATTGTGCACGGGCCCACTAGCAAGCTACGTTCTGACATTGTCAGCGTGAAAGACCCCCTCTCACGCTCCAAGCTTCCAGGTGTTGTTTATTAGATTCCGTGCACCGAATGCAAATCAGTGTACATTGGCGAAACAGGCAATCTGCACAGAAGATTAATGTAGCACCGGAACGAAGTGAACAAGGGCCATGCAGAAACGAAGCCCAAAGCAGCCCTGACACCAGAGAAGGTCGCATCCCTGATAGGTATTGCATGTGATATCTGGCATCAGAACTCTTAGCTAACTCATAATTTAGCAAAAGCAAGCATTCCCTAATATGAAACTTCTGGCACAATAAATGGCCTCACATTGTGCCTGAATGCCATTCATGAATAATGGTTTGCTGCGGGCCCAGCATGTGTTAGCTTACAAGAAAAAAAGCTGCAGGGTATTAGTTTATTCCCCAAAGTGTTGCTTTTTACTGGCAACCTGTTTGGCAATATTTGTTACCCTTTTACCACATTGTCTTTTGTTCACAAGGTCATTGAACCCTTAATTATTCTCTCTATCTACAGCTCTTTTTCAGATCTATGTTGCCAGGACTGCGTCTGCGGAGCCCACTGAAGCCAGGCTAAAGGTGGTGCGAAAGCACCTTTCGCAAAAGCACGGCGACATGCAGCGCAAATAAATGAGTGAGCAGCACAAATTGAACTTCTCCATTTTTATTTTGCTAAAAGGCCTACATGCTTGCCAAACTTGTAAACCAGTTCCACACCTCACAGCATGTGTCCTAAGTCAATCTCGTCATCGGACCTATAGCTTCACCAACAGACTGCATTCAGACCAACAGACTGCATTCAGACCAACAGACTGCCATCAGACCATCACACTGCCATCAGACCGACAGGCTGCCATCAGACCGACAGACCGATATGCCGAATTTCCGGATTGGCTGTCGGTCCACAGCCTTAAGGTCTGTTGGGATTTCTCTTGGGGTATATATATATATATATATATATATATATATATATATATATCATGCACGTACCCAGCATTTTTTGTCGGGGGGGGCCCAACCCAAGGTAACTTTTCTATGCAAATTAGGGCAGAGGGCGAGGGTACCCACCGTTACTAGTACAAACACGATAAACGCGCAGCGTTTACCATGAATGCGCGTAAACCTGCATAGAGAAATGAAATTAACTGTATCCGCCCTTGTAATGCAGGCGAAAAGCAAAAAGACTCATATGTTCGAGATTTCTGCGCACGTTAAAGATCCCTACGCGAAGTTTGCAAAATTAAAAAAAAAGAACGGCAGTAATTGCAATATTTACGGGAATAAATACGCGTACTGCACAGTAACTATACATTTCCGGAGCATCCCACACGTTATACGCAATCGAAGTCGGCAGAAACGGAAGTGCATAGGCACTCGAGAGTTCAGATCTCCGTGGCAACCCTCTTGCGCTTCCATATTTTTCTCCAAACAAAACCTGTGGCTACTAGTTATGAAGGAAGGAAACAAAATGCTAGGTAAATCGGAGATGTCATACGCCTAATTCCGTGTGTTCCGCCTAATACGCTTAATTCCCTAAACAGCCTCCGAGTTCGACGTTTAACGGTCTGCCATTCAAAGCACCAATGATTCAGGCCTCGGAAATTGCAGTATCGAGACGCACTGGACTGCAGGAAATGTAGATAAAAAAACGGTGGCAAGCGCCAGCGCGTCAGCGCTTACCTCTGGCAGTTTTGTAAAGAACCTTGTTATATCCAGGGATGCGCCTTGTCGCTTCCTCGACGTCGCAGCGTGGCTTGTCCTGCAAGGCGGGAATGAGCTTCTCCACTGTCCTCTCGTTCGGCTCGTTGGTGAAGTAAACTCGTTGCTCTCTGCCGACACCTCGACGATATTCCGACATCGCCAGACTAAACCCGGGGTTTCCTAACCTCTCTAATACAAAGACACAGTTCGCAGTCCAATTTTCAAGCCGAAATTTCTCTCGGCCAAAAGTCTGGTTGGGGTACGTCGAGTTGTCCGGCCCGGGTTCATTTTCACCGTTCACCCGCGGCACCCCGTCTCTCTCATGTTGACCATTGGCCACTTATACTCCGTGCCCTTCTCCGCTGAAGCCCGGTGTTCTCGAGGTCTGTTCATAGGAATGCAGCTGGGGGTCCGTAAACCCGCCAGTAAAGTTTGGTTCGTTGTTGAGGTGGGTGGTGTCGTCGTGGAGGATGGTGAAGGACCCGATGATGAGACGAGGCAAGTAGATGGTGAAGAAAAAGTCTATACACTTATTTACAGGAGACGACGAAGCATGAACATAAGATAACACATGGTAATGAAAACTGGATTACAATTAAAAGGTGCCGCAGCGCACAAAAAGGGTATCGCGGCATGATCCCTGATGGGGGCCCGGGGCCAAAATGGGCGCCGAACCGCCGCGCGGTTGGCGAGAAATTCGTGGGGCTCTGGCGCCCAGAAACTGCCACGAGAGCAAGTCTTCATGCGACCGCTCTTGGCCGCAGCTCCGGACAAACTCAGCAAAATTGCGCATGCAGCCGCAAGCGAAGCAGCCTCCACACAGCAACACACGTACCAATTAGGATTTTGACCCCCGCTCCCCCCTGTCCGGCGCCCCAGAAAGTCGGGGGGAAACGAAAAGCCGCGTAGAAGGTCGCCGGCAGGGCCGTCCCAAAGGGCTGCCACTCCGCCGATGGCTTGGGGGACACAGCAAAGCGGCGAGAAGGGAGGAGGGTCATCGCACCGACGGGGTCCACCGGCGCTGGCATCACTACACCGCCGTTGTGCATAGCAGCCATTAACCACAATGGCTGTCAATCAACAGTGCCGCTGTCACTGCCTTTAGTTGTCCAAAGGAATGCCGCCGGTGTCTCTTGCCGCCGTACAACTGCGATGCGCGCCTTCACTTTGTCACCCTGCCGTCGCCGGGCTTGGTAACGTTGTTGCGCTTCCTTTTTGAGCGATCCTTCTTGTCCAGACGGACGCGCCGACTGTGCAACAAGGCTTTTGTACTCCCACGGTAGCTTTCCCTAAGCGGGCGTAATGTTAGAGGCGCCGGACGGTGGGGTCAAGCATCCCCTCGCGCCACTCCGCTCGTCGCCATCCGGTTCCAAGCCCTTGTGTCGCATTGGCTTGTTCGGCAGACGCTGCACACGTGCGCGAGCCGGACGTTGGAAGGCATTGCGTAGAGAAACCCTACAGCGGGTTTCTCTGCGGCAAGAAGACTTCTTACCCTTCTTACGGACAAACACAAAAGCAGCATTTCCACGAAAACTAGCGAAAAACGCGCTGTGAGTTCGGCTCACGGAAGGAATTCGTTGAGCCACAAACACCAGGCATGGGCGATAGTATCGGCCGACACCACGGCGCGCTAGGATGGAGGGATTTGTTGAATGTTCAAAGACAAACATTTTCTTCCCCACCAAAAGATATGCGACCCGAGCCCCTGAAACCGCCACCCTGGCGAAACAAGCGATAAGTTACTGCTGTCTGAGAGAACCGAAGCACCAAAGCACCAATTGCAGACGAACAGGGTAAAGGGGGTGCAGCGAATTGCAAGTGACAGGCCGGCAGCAGACCACGAAGCCAGTGTACAGCGGTACTGGCTTCCGCGTAAACGGAGCAAACATACCTCGCCTGCTTTTTTTTTTTTAATCCCACGTTGACCACCAAATGATTCATCTTTTTTTTTCGAAATGAACTTAATCCACAAACAAAAACTAAGTCAGATAAAACTGCACTGCCCAGAAAATCCCGGCAACTTTCCCCTAAAAAATTGTAGCAAATAAATAGTTGAGACAATTCCCTGCAAACGTGTACGCAGATCTTACTTCGTGTGGAAAATGACCCAGACCCTGCTGTGGCATGGATCAAAATGAGCCAAATTTTCGCGTTGGTGTGACGTTTCGGGCTGTTTTGTGCGTTTTTGCGCCAATTTTTTTTTTTGCTTGTGAGAGTTGGCTTATCATGAGTTCAGACAGCAATGAGGAGATCGGCAAATGATCTGCCGACACACGACTACGATAACGTGAACGGAAGCGGATGTGAATGAAATCTGGTTATTATTATTGTTATTACTCCCATATTTCCCGTTTACGTACCTAACAAATTAGCTACCTCTTACAAGCCATGGCAAGCCATGGAAGATGATTTGAGCAGGCTTCTTGTAAAGCGTTTTGGAAATTTATGGCAAGGCAATGAAGAGCTTCATGAGTGTTTTCAGGCGTGTCCAAAAAAGTACCCTACGGAGCCATTCGAAAATAGCTGTTTTTTAAGCTCTGTGGCATGTTTATTGACTTTTTTGCATAAAACTATCGGACCATTCTTGAAAGTCGATTCCAATAAAGTTTTCACAAGAATGCCGCACCAACTTGTCTGTTTCAAATGAGTAGGAGCCAAATCTGAACTTTTCTTAATATTGCTCAAATTCTCCGCATAATTCTTAATTACTTGTCGTTATAGATTTTTCCTAGCTGACATCTGAAACATGTCATTTAATAGTTTTGACAGCACTGCATTTAGGTCCGGTTCCAAACTTTCGTTTTTTCCTCCTCAAATTCTCCTTAGGTGGATTTGGCTCATTCTGAAAAAAAAAACGCCTCAAATAGCTATCAAGCCCAGGATTTGTATGGCGTCGCTTTAGAATGTGTGCGAAGGACGATGAGAGGTGGCGCGGAAAAGGGGGGTGTGGCCCAAAAAATTTCTGGGGGGGCCCGGGCCCCCTGGGCCCCCCCTCTGGGTACGTCCCTGATATATATATATATATATATATATATATATATATATATATATATATATATATATATATATATATATATATATATATATATATATTGTTACGAGGATAGAAGAGGGAAGGAACACAATGTATTCACGCTATTCCAGTATTTACTGTAGACACCACAGCAAGCCGGAATCTGACGTGATCCTCGTCTTCCTTCACGAGCCCAAAAACGTCCCTCGTCGTCGTCGTTGTCATGCACTTCACCGACGGGTAACATAACCCCCCGGGACGAGGCGCCGTCCCGGCGCACTTTACAGAGCTGTTAGGCTGGGGCAAACATATGGCTTGAGCCGGACAACATGCACAATGTCTGTTGGGGGATGGGCAGGCGAAGACTGGAGTGGGGATATCTCGTAAGTCACATCAGTGACTTGGCGCACGACTCGATAAGGGCCAGAGTAGCGAGGAAAGAGTTTAGCGGAGAGGCCCACACGACGCGTAGGTGTCCATAGAAGCACAAGGGTACCTGGATGAAATTTGGCTGTGGAACGGTGCTTATCGTAGCGAAGCTTGCTGGAGGCCTGGGATGTCGTAAGACGGGTGCGTGCAATATGACGAGCCGCGTCGGCCTTGGCGATGACGTCGCGGGCATATTCAGTGGGGCTTGCCGCCGAGGGAATCAAAGTGTCCAATGGCACGTTGGGGTGTCGACCGTAGAGTAGGTAAAACGCGGAATACCCCGCAGTGTGGTGGCAAGAGGAATTGTACGCGAAGGTCACGTACGGCAGTGCACCGTCCCAATCACGGTGGTCGGGGGAGACGTACATAGATAGCATGTTGGTCAGGGTTTGATTGAGTCGCTCCGTTAAGCCATTTGTTTGAGGATGGTAAGCGGTTGCCAATTTATGTTTAGTCGAGCACGAGCGGAGAATGTCAGCGATCACTTTGGAGAGGAAGTAGCGGCCACGATCAGTAAGCAGCTGCTTAGGGGCTCCGTGGACGAGAATGACGTCGTTGAGCAGAAAGTCTGCGACGTCGGTGGCGCAGCTGGTAGGAAGAGCACGGGTGATGGCATACCGGGTCGCATAATCAGTGGCCACCGCAACCCACTTGTTACCTGCGGTCGACGTAGGGAATGGCCTCAAGAGGTCGATACCTACTCGGAAGAATGGTTCGGACGGTACGTCCATTGGTTGAAGGGGCCCAGCTGGGAGAGAAGTTGGTGTTTTGCGGCGTTGGCAGGTGTCGCAGGCGTTAACAGAACGTTTCACAGCACGGTATAAACCCGGCCAAAAGAAACGACGCTTGATACGGTCGTAGGTGCGAGCTACGCCAAGATGTCCTGCTGTGGGATGATCGTGGAACTGTTGAAGTATGTCTAGGCGAAGTTGTTTTGGTACGACCGGTAACAGCTCAGGTCCGTCGCAGGAGAGATTTTGTCGGTATAGAGTACCGTCTTGGAGGTGATAAAGGCGGCACGACGGGTCCGAGAGGTTAGAGGAGAGAGTGTCGATTAGGGACCGTAAGGAGTCGTCGCGGCGTTGTTCATCGGCCAAATGGTGCAAATCGGAGATGGCAAAAACGACGGCGTCGGTGTCATGTCAGATGATGTCGGGCTGATCGACGGGATAACGGGACAAACAGTCTGCATCTTGGTGTAATTTTCCAGATTTGTGCACAACAGAGAACGTGTACTCCTGGAGACGCAGAACCCAACGTCCGAGGCGGCCAGTAGGATCTCGTAACGACGAAAGCCAGCAAAGTGCATGGTGGTCAGTGACCACAGAAAAATCTCGGCCGTATAAGTATGGGCGGAATTTAGCTACGGCCCACACAAGAGCCAGGCACTCGCGTTCAGTTATTGAATAGTTGCGCTCCGAGACAGAGAGAAGGCGGCTGGCATAGGAAATCACTCGGGTGTGACCGTCCTGTTGTTGAGCGAGGACAGCTCCGATACCGTAGCCGCTTGCATCTGTGCGGAGCTCCGTAGGGGCAGAAGGGTCAAAATGTGCCAAGATGGGAGGTGTGGTTAGCAGGGTGATAAGAGTAGAGAATGCGTTTGCTTGCTGAGGTCCCCAAGAAAAGGGAACGTTCTGTTTCAGTAGGTCCGTTAGGGGTCGGGCAACATCGGCGAAGTTCTTAATGAAGCGCCGAAAGTAAGAACACAGCCCGACGAAGCTGCGGACATCTGTCGCAGACATAGGCTGGGGAAAGTCTTTGACGGCACGGATTTTAGCAGGGTCGGGCTGAATGCCAGTGGCATCAACGAGATGACCAAGGATGGTAAGCTGTCGCCGTCCGAAATGGCACTTTGATGCGTTAAGTTGAAGGCCGGCGGTACGAAATATCTCGAGAACTGCGGAGAGGCGCTGAAGATGGCTTTCGAAGGTTGGTGAAAAAACAATAACATCATCTAGATAGCACAGGCACGTATGCCACTTAAGGCCATGAAGGAGCGAGTCCATCATGCGCTCGAAGGTTGCTGGCGCATTGCATAACCCAAAAGGCATGACTTTAAACTGGTAAAGTCCGTCTGGCGTGATAAAAGCGGTTTTCTCTCGGTCCAATTCGTCCACAGTAATTTGCCAATACCCTGAACGGAGGTCGATCGATGAGAAATATTGAGCACCATGAAGGGAATCGAGGGCATCATCGATGCGGGGCAACGGATATACGTCTTTTTTGGTTATCTTATTCAGGTGCCGATAATCCACACAGAATCTCCAGGTGTTGTCTTTTTTCTTCACTAAGACGACGGGCGACGCCCATGGACTAAACGAGGGCTCGATAATGTCCTTAGCGAGCATTTTGTCAACTTCCTGCTGAATAACTCGGCGTTCGCTTACAGACACACGGTATGGGCGTCGACGGATAGGAGTTGCGTCGCCGGTGTTTGTGGGAATCGTGGAGAACCGCGACCTGCGATCCCGAGCCAGCGCGCGCTTCGGGAGAGACGCTTGTGCGCTGCAACCGGTCCGGCGCTCCACTGGTTCGTCGGCGTCCCCCGAGAGATGGCGCCAGCGATGTGTGCGGGGATAGGCGCGCGGGCGGCGCGAGCGTGCGCGCACGGGGAGAAGGGAAGTCTCGTCGGAGACCCGGTCGGGACGAGATCGGCGGAACGCGGCGGTGATGGATACTTGTGTCTCAGGTGGGAGCTTTGTTTGTCGCGCGCCGTGAGTGCCTGCCTCCCGTTCGCGGTCACGACCTGGACGGCGTGATTCGTGAACGCCGTCGAGCCTTGTGCTCGCATGCTTTGGGATTCCCCAAATAAACGGCTGTGCTTCGGCACTACTGTCTACTGTGTTCTAGTATCGGCGAACCTCGCTGGGCTGCCGTAGCCATGGGAGCCCGCGTGGTTGACAACCGGGAGCTAGCGTGGTGGCCTACTCCAGAGAGCTGGCAAGGCCCCCGAGGAACCCCTCATGTATCCCACATGGCGCCCAACGTGGGGCTCGTATTCGGACGAATTCGAGGTTGCTAGCTCTCCGAGAAATGCGTTGCTGCAGTCGTAGCCCGCTACCCTTTGTCCGGAAGACTTCGGACGAAACGCCTCGCGCCAGTCGGTTGCAGGCAGACAGTTATGATGCCCGATACAGCCGTGACGGCAAATGTGTTAACCTTCCTACACGCACCAGGCGGTGACGGTGAGTCAGTAGGATACCTCCGAGCACCGCAGTCGCGGCCCGCTTGCGAGACGGGAGGTGCGTAGGCCTTGTTCCAACATGGCGGCGGGTCGCCTTCCTCGTAGCGCCATCTCCGCGCAGTCGCGCCGGCGGCGCCGGTTGAAGTTTCCCCCAGGCGCGGCGGACACCACCGAGCGAGGGTGCGGTGTTTGGGAGTTCGCAAGCCGCACGATTAGCCCGCCGCTACTGCGCTTCGAGTCCGAGGCGGAGTGTTTGCCGATTTGACGCCTGACAAAGAGCGAGGGGGATCGCTGAAGAATCAGTCTCCTCTCGCTGCGGGGGGAAGCGGGAGCAATGGGACCGTTGTCTCCGCGCTTCCGGAGTGCGTGCGTCTCGACGCCGTGAAGTCTCCGCTCGAGATTGCGTTTAGGCAGTAAGAGTTTCGTGCGGCTCGGCAGCGGGCTCGTTGGTCGCGAGAGATCGCCAGTCTTAGTAAGAGACGGACTCTCAGGCGACCTATACCGGTGATTTGCGCCCGTAAGCCGCTGGTATTGCGGTTGGCGCTGGCTCTACGGCAGCTTGTATTGCTGCGAGTGAGTTGCAGGAGCGCCGCCTGCTTGATGCTGACGCTGCTTTGCCGACCAACGCACCAAGCCGAAATTACTCGGACGGGTGTTTCGATGCTGACCCCCCGTAATAGTCGGGCGAGCTGCCTCCAGGCGGGGGTGGCTGCTGGAGCACAGTTGCCGGACTCGTGATTCCGCGAGCAAGCGAACGTGCAAGGGGGAGTCCTCTCGGGCATCTTTGTTACCCTATTTGGCGAGATCGTCGATAAGGTTTCCGGCCAGTCACAGGAGATTGCGGAGTCCCGCTGCTCCCCACTTCAAGTTCGTGAATCGTTTAAACTGGACGGTGAGAGCGAGACCTGCAGCATACGGATACCACCGGGAGCCACGCCAGTCACCACTGCCACGGACAGCGAGGATGGCCTGCTGAACCACCGGCGGGGCCGAGCGCGGTTCGTGGAGCTGCTACTTCAGTTGCTGCTCCGGCCTGCCGGGCGGCAGCCAACCGTTCGGGAGGACCTGCGGCCGAAGCGGCCACGGAACCCAGGAGGCGGCGGTATCTGGCGCCTACGCGAGCGGCGCGAGCCTTCGGGCAGCCGCAGTGGGCGCGGCCGTTCCTGTTGCCTCCTCGCGCTGGGAGTGGGGGTCGCATCATGGCGCGACCCCGGAGTTCGTCGGCTGCGGCTGCAGGCTACCCCCGGGCCTGCCAACCTGCTGTGCTGCCCAACCGCGAAAGACTCGGAACCATTGCAATGTGTTTGCGGGTTTGTGAGGCGAGCATCGCGACGGCGGCATCGTGTGGCGAACTTTGGTGTGGAGTGGCGTTCGGCGGCTGTTTTGCTGACTTGAGACGTCGTGACGAGTGTGGTGCAACGTGACGTCACTCGAGCTCAAGTGGCGTCCAGTTTTAGGGGGGAGGAGTGTGGGAATCGTGGAGAACCGCGACCTCCGATCCCGAGCCAGCGCGCGCTTCGGGAGAGACGCTTGTGCGCTGCAACCGGTCCGGCGCTCCACTGGTTCGTCGGCGTCCCCCGAGAGATGGCGCCACCGATGTGTGCGGGGATAGGCGCGCGGGCGGCGCGAGCGTGCGCGCACGGGAGAAGGGAAGTCTCGTCGGAGACCCGGTCGGGACGAGATCGGCGGAACGCGGCGGTGATGGATACTTGTGTCTCAGGTGGGAGCTTTGTTTGTCGCGCGCCGTGAGTGCCTGCCTCCCGTTCGCGGTCACGACCCGGACGGCGTGATTCGTGAACGCCGTCGAGCCTTGTGCTCGCATGCTTTGGGATTCCCCAAATAAACGGCTGTGCTTCGGCACTACTGTCTACTGTGTTCTAGTATCGGCGAACCTCGCTGGGCTGCCGTAGCCATGGGAGCCCGCGTGGTTGACAACCGGGAGCTAGCGTGGTGGCCTACTCCAGAGAGCTGGCAAGGCCCCCGAGGAACCCCTCATGTATCCCACACGGTATGGGCGTCGACGGATAGGAGTTGCGTCGCCGGTGTTAATGCGGTGCCTCACTAGAGTGGTCTGGCCTAAGGGTCGGTTGCCGAGATCGAAAATGTCACGATAACGGGTCAACACGCGGCGAAGGTCCTCCGCTTGTGCAGACGGGAGATCTGCGGCGATCATCTGGTCAAAAGGGTCGTCAGAAGAATCAGAAGGGTGTGGACCATGTGAAGATGACGGGGACGCGGACGCAGACAAACTGAAGATATCTGAGCGTGTCAATGGAGAAAGAGTTGCAAGAGACATTCCAATTGGGAGGATTTGGGGAATGTGGCCGAAATTGAGAACAGGGATGCAGATTTGGTTGTTTTGAACTGTCACAACGGTATGAGGAAGGGTCACGTCACGTGAGAGCAAAATGTCCGTGATAGGCGAGATGATGTAATCCCCGTCTTCAACTGGGGGGCAAGGCGACAAAGGGACGCATGTGGCAGCTTGTGGCGATAACCTAACGAATTTTGTGGAGCGGAGGCGGGAGGGCATGTCGTCGACCGTTGTAGCTGCTTGCGGAAGTTCAAGGCGCACGAAACCCGAGGCGCAGTCAATGAGGGCAGAGTGTTCCCCCAAAACGTCCAGGCCCAGTATGAGGTCATGGGGACATTGCGGCAGCACATGGAACAAAACGGAAATGGGACGGTCGTCTATTGTTACGCGTGCAGTGCACATTCCGAGTATAGTAGGGACTCGTCCATCGGCGACACGCACCATGCGAGGTGGAGCAGGCGTCATAACTTTTTTAAGTTCATTTCGAAGTCTTGCACTCATGACAGATATGTTCGCGCCTGTGTCAACTAATGCTTGAACCGGGACGTCATCGACTTGTACGTTGATAAGATTGGGCCGGGCAGGTTCAGTGGACAGAGGATTTGAGGGCGGGGTCGTCCATGCAGCGCTACCTCTCTGCGCTGCACCATTTAGTTTTCCGACGATGGGGGGCTGTTATAGGCGGCAGAAGGCGAGCGGCGAGCTTGCGGCGAAGGCGACTGGCGGCGGCGAGGGGAAGGGGAGCGGCTAGTTCGGGACGTGGAGGCATCGGCGAGGAAGTTGTCTTGCGCCTGGTAGGACGGACATCGATGAGAGGGAGTTCCCAAAGGGCGATAAGTCGGAAAACCAGTGCGTGGAGGTGAGGACCAGCGGTTGCGACAGTAGCGGGACACATGTCCGACGCCGCGGCAGCGGAAGCAGATTGGTCGGTCGTCAGGTGTGCGCCATTCTGCGGGGTTGCGAGCACGAGAAAACGAATACTGACGCCTAACTGGTTGGGCGGGGCAAGGATTGCCGTTGCCGGCATGATGGAAAGCGCAAAGAGACCGGGCGCCCAAGTTGTCGATTTCTTGACGGACGACCGTCTGAATGAGGGAGACAGTAGCGGCGTCAGGTCCAGCGAGATACGGTGACAAAGTAGCAGGGGACATGGCTTCGACCTCGCGGCGGATAAGTCGTGTTAATGCCGGAGAAGGGGGCGCTTCGGGATGTCGTAGGGGCTGGTCCTCACACGTCGATGTCGCGGCAGTATTCGGCAGCCTGGCGAAGTGCTGACCGATCCGGCGGCTTTTTGCCTCCTCGAAGCGTCGGCATTCAGCAATCATTGCATCCACAGTTGTGAAGTTCTTGAAGACAAGCAAATTGAAAGCGTCGTCGGCAATGCCCTTAAGCACGTGGCCGACTTTTTCTGACTCGGGCATGTTGCGATCAACCTTCTGACATAAAGCCAGCACGTCTAGTATGTACGAAACGTAGGGTTCCGTCGCAGACTGGGCTCGGGTAGCAAGTTCGTTTTTGGCAGCAATCTGGCGAGCCGTAGACTGGCCGAACAATTTCCTGAGCTCCTCTTTGAACTGGTCCCAGCTTGTGATGGTCTCCTCGTTGGTCTCGTACCAGACAAGTGCGGGCTCTTTTAAGTAACAGTTCACATTGGCTAACATGATAGTTTGGTCCCACCTGTTGTGGAGGCTGGCGCGTTCATACATCTTCAGCCAGTCGTCAACGTCGATGTTACCGGTGCCGGAGAATTTCCCGGGGTCCCACGGCTGGGAGATGACGATGGGAGGAAGAGCCATGGGCGGGGATGTTTGAGTGCCTTGCTGCATGGTTGTTACAGAATATGTGCGCCCACTGCGTAGCTCCGTAATGGTTGGTAGAGCTTGGAACCCCAAATGGACCTTTGGGTCCAAGGAGAGACGATGCAGAGAAGGGGCGCCGGAGGGGAACGAGTGCGCACACTCCACCAAAAGATGTTACGAGGATAGAAGAGGGAAGGAACACAATGTATTCACGCTATTCCAGTATTTACTGTAGACACCACAGCAAGCCGGAATCTGACGTGATCCTCGTCTTCCTTCACGAGCCCAAAAAACGTCCCTCGTCGTCGTCGTTGTCATTCACTTCACCGACGGGTAACATATATATATATATATATATATATATATATATATATATATATATATATATATATATATATATATATGTATATATATATATATATATATATATATATATATATATATATATATATATATATATATATATATATATATACACGTATATAGTTGCAATAAACAGATTCTTGGACACAGGTCAAACTTATGAAAAAAAGGGGACACACGTCGAAAAAGGAATGGTTTTTATCATTTCGGCCGGAGGACCGGCCTTCGTCAGAATAAGAGCGGTGGCTGTTGTCAAATAGCATATAAGGGAGTTCACTGAAGCACCACAAGAGGGCGGAAATGATAACAACCAAGTAACACAATGCAAATACAATGTATCAGGGCTTTGTGTGACAATCTGTTGGCTGAAGTACAACATCATTATAAGAGCGACGCGTGCAATATTGGAAGTCAGCTATAGCATGCATGCGCACGTGCAAGAAAAAGGGGGGGGGTGTAAACGGCAGTAATACTGAATACGGTCAATGATACAAGCAACTCAGTTTTCCAGCACTTTCATTCAAACCACGTGCGACTGTATTGAATTTAAATATAAGAAAGGATTCTCGCACCTCCCTGTCGTGATGCGTTCGGAAACCGGATTCAAGAATCGTGGCTTTAATATGGTCGAATGAGTGGCCAGTGACGTTCGCATGTTTTGATATTGGAAGGTGAGGAAGGGCGGAGATATGAGCTTTGTGACTGTTGAACTGTTGCCTGAAGGGAGTTTTTGTCTCGCCAATATACTGCAATTTACAAATGTCACAGTCAAGGAGATAAACCACATTGCGCGTGTCGCAGGTATAGTTTCCATTTATGTCTAAGCTGAAATTTGATGTAGTGCTGCTTGCGCTTAGTAAAGTGGTCATGTGATTGCAGACCTTGCAACGCGGTTTGTTGCAAGGGTGGCAGTCAGTTGTCATTTTAGGTTTGTTTTTGGACGATGTGAGCAGGTGACGTAAATTGCGGGATCTTCTGTAGGTTACATGCGGTGGTTCCCCGAAAATTGATTTTAATCATTCGCTCGTTCGCTCTGTAGGAGTATGTTGTGATGTTTTTTTAATATGGCATTTACATTTTGCGCAATTCCGGAGAAGGTAAGAAGTAGGTTCGTATGGGAGTACCCCGGCTGTTTCTTTTTGTTGCGTAAACGTTTAAGGCAGTCATGGCTATCAGCACGTTTAATGGCGTCGTCAATTATCTGGGGTGGATACTTCTGTTTAACTAAAGCACTTCGAAGCTGAGCACAATTGGTATTAAAATCAGCTTGATCGGAACATATTCTTTTAAATCGAAGCGCCTGATTATAAGGAATGCTAGTCTTGCAATGTTTTACATGATAGCTATTAAAATGGAGGTATTGTTGCCTGTCAGTTGGCTTCCTATAAACTTTTGTAGTGAGTTGGCCATCAAACATCGTCACATTTACGTCCAAAAAATTGATCGTTTGCTCCGAGTATGTGTGAGAAAAAGAAATGGACGGATTAGCGTTATTAAAATCATGAATAAATGATAAAAGCCGAGCTTCCGCGTGCTGCCAAATCATAAATATATCATCGATGAAGCGCTTGTAGTATAACGGCTGCAGTTAGCGACTGGCAAGAAATTCATTTTCAAGTAGCCCCGTGAAAATATTCGCGTAAGAAGGGCCGATGGGTGTCCCCATTGAAGTGCCGTTAATTTGTAGGTAATGAACGCCGTTGAATTCGAAGTTATTGTACTCTAGGACTAATTTTAAGAGTGTGGCTAAAGTGGAGCTGTCAATAGCTTTGTCGCAGGACGATTTCCTGTAGGAGTGAATTGCTGCTCTTATTCCATCTGCATGCGGGATGTTCGTGTATAGAGATGCCACATCCAAAGTAACAAGAAATGAACCAGGGGGTACAGAGAAGTCAACGATATCAGACAGGAAGTGGCTAGTATCTTTGATATAAGATGGGAAAGATTGCGGGATCTGGTTAATAATTGTATCTACAAATTGGGAGATTAGTTCCGTAACCGTCCCTATGCCGGACGGTCCTATAAGGCCGGTCCTCCGTCCGAAACGTTAAAAACTATTCCTTTTTCGACGTGTGTCCCCTTTTTTTTCATATATATATATATATATACATGTGACTTGTCACATACCAATTCAAGGCGACTGGATAATGACGATGACTGCTTTTTTTAGTTTTTTTTTAAGCGAACATTCTGAATTTGTAAGTTCAATTATTCAATCCCGCCTGAAGGTTTCCTGTTTGGTTTGGGTTGCTAGATAAGAGCTTGTCGTTGAGCAATACTGTCCTTCGCTAACTTTCGAGCACATCCTTACGGTTTTGAAATGTTTGTACGTCTCGTTCCACCTTCCTCGCCCTTGTACGCCGACGTCACGTCTGACAGCTGAAGCAAAAAACTGCAGGCTGTTACCGCAAAAACACCAACAGTATGTGACGGTTTAAACTGTATGCGGCTCTCGCCTGCGTGCAGTGCCAGTTTTGCTGTTGCGGAGACTAGAAAACCTTAGTTTTCTGGTATTCTTTTTGTTGTGTCTGTTGCGATTTTTAATATATTTTGTCATTGTATGCGCAGCTGATATCCATGCCACTTCTGGTGCGTTGTTAAAGCATTATGCAGGGCAGCACGTCGAGTAATATACTTCACTGAAACCAATACAAGTGCACCCCCCCCCCCCACGTATTTTATTGCGTGATAATAAATAACTTCTTTAGGAGCATGATAAAAGAACACTAATGACCATGATTTTGCAAGCTACCGCATTCGTGACAAGAGTTGGTTATGCGAACAAAAAATCATGCAACCGTAAAATTGAGTGTCGTATTTTGTTCGCGGAGTGGAATTTGTAATGAAACTAATCGGATATCCGCGGTATAATCATGATAAAAAAGATCCCCGTATGGAACAAAGACTGATGTGGCTAATTTCATTTGGTGATTCCTACATGGAATACGCCACTTTCATGCTGAACACTTAATGAGATACAACCATCATAGTCCGCGGGGGATTGTTCTCTCATTAAAAAGGAAGAAAATAAAACACCCCTTTGAATGAGATTTTTTCCAACGTTGAGTAACCCCATATGGCCCTAATCCGCAGAACCCGCTTTCGATGCGCCTGAAAGGCGAAGTGTATCTTTACCCGGCATGGTTTTCGTATGAATGAGGCGTTCTGCTACTGAAACCAATTAAGAACGCGGGTTAGATCGCGGCGACCGTTTTTCTGGTGCCCGAGAACTACAAGAACTCCCCTGTGTCAAAATTTCAGCGCATGTGTGAAGAGGTTCACATGCTTTAATTTATTCGCCGCGTTTTGAAGTTACAAAAATGAACTCAGAGCACCGCCTTAATGCGGGAAACATCAAACTGACTTTCGTTAACCTACCCCCGGAGTTCTCGTCGCGCCACAGAACTAAAAAAATTTCTCGTGAAGCGCGAGCCTCCGAACTACAGTTTTTCAGCAAAATTTCACCTTACAACAAAAAAAGAATAACATTTGATTTGAAAAACAAAAACCGCTTGCCCGGCCGGCGGAACTGCCGTTCGCCAAGTCTTCTTTACTCCTCACTTCGCATGGTCTCGCAGATTTGCACGTAACATGACCATGCGGCGTATCGCGCGTGCGAACCCGAGAATAAAGATATCGCAGTGAGGCGTCGTCGTCGTTTGATGCAAAGCAGAGCCGTCCGCTGCTTTTTTTTTTTCGTTCACCGCTCCTCCAGAGGCACGCGAGTCATGATCGTATCAAGAAGCGGTGCTTAGCAAGAGAAGACTTCCGGTCCACGTTTCTGCCATCGCTGGTGTCTGGACACCCCACACCTCCTCCTCACAGCACCCGGCTCTGTTGTCTGGGGCTTTCCGCTTCAAGTGATTAGACCCTCGCTGGCAGTTGTCAACGTGCAGCGGTTCATGGGCGTGTCTTGACGTATAAAAGCATGTTCCCGGGCTCTCTGCCCCCGTTACGAAAGAACAGACTTGGATCTACACGGCCCCTCGAAGACTAGACTGGAAGTGCTGGCCGTGTTGCGCTTTGCGGCCCCGTTCTGAAAAAGTCATCACTCCACTGCTGCACTCGCAGAGGAATCATCGAGCTCAATACGAACAGTGCTTTGGGGAGCGAAAGCTGCCCTTGTGGAATTGTTGCTCTAGTGTTGCTGTGAAGATTGACAGCCCGGTGGAAAGGAGACGACCACACGTACAACAGAATTGAGAACTTGGCGTACAAGACATCGCTGCGGTGCGTAAAGCAGAACTTCTCGCACGAGAAATCTTCATCTCGGTTTGTACACGGGGGCTTTGTTGATTGCAGTGCTCTCTTGCTACTTTACCAAACGGAACGAAGATGGAGCGAGTACTGAGCGCGTTGGCGGCAGTGCTCGTTTTCGGCGGCCTTTTTATCGACATTGGTTCTGCCGAATCGTGGCGTAGCCTGTACGATTGGCAGCTTAACCAAGTGTGTGCTCCCGATCCTGAATCTGCAAGCATCGGCGACCGTGCGAGCTGCACCTTCACCAGAAGCGTCGACGTCGACGAGAACAGGATCCCCGCACGAATACCGTTCGTCAGTTGCAAGTGTCCAGGCCGGTTTTGCAAAGACGGCGGAGACTTTTGGTGCCACGAAGTCAGGGAGACATTTCACGTCATGCTCTTCAACCACCGGGAAGGACCCGCTAGGAACGAGACGCTGGAAGTGGTCACATCATGCGTTTGTGCGGTGGGCCGCAGTGCACGTGCCAGCAGCAGCGGTGCAGTTACAAGGACGGAATTAAATGCCACCGGATTGGCGCTGAAATAGGTACGAATTAATTGTGAGGCGTTAATATCGAAAACGGAAAAAGAGTTACAGGGGAAGCAGTAAGAAAGTATTGTGAAGGCGTTTCAAAAACAGCCATCTTATTTTGATTAAGGTTTCTTTCTAGCAGTCAGGACTGCCTGCGAAAATTCTATTTCTATAAACGTTTCTATAAAAATTCTATAAACGTTTCTCCTCTCCAAAAACATAAAAATTACTTGTGACTGTCTTGCAAAAATTCAAGGATGTACTCAAGGATGAATTCTACTTCATGATAATGGCAATTTCCCTTACAAATATGCGAAAAAAAGTGCGCACGAGTTGAAGATACACCTTACGGAGCTTTTCGGATCTGAGAAGTGTCATGTTTAGCATTTTAGCACCCATATTCATGCATGCAAATAAGTAATGAGTGTTTTTTTTTAAATCGCGTTATGGCTGGTAGTTTCCATATTATCATCCCTCAATAGTATGGTTTGATTGTGGCGGTGACTGATGTGCTGATTTGCTATTACGGCTTTATGCGATGACAGGAAAAACTGCGCTAAAACACCAACGTAAATTTCAAAACATCAAACCCATTTTCTTTAGTTCGGCAACCCTGTCGAAAAAGATGACAAAAAAAATTCTGTAGTTTTGTCGTGTTTTCGCGCGTAGCACTGTTCTCTTGTATTCTTGTCATGTCGTGATTATGATGTTCTGTCGTATGTGGTATGCCTCTTTTGATTTTAATGTTCCGTCGTTCCGAATTCCTGCCTTGTTGTGATCCTGATGTTCCATCAGTACTTGAATATGGTTTGAGTGTTATTGCCCATTGTGAAGAGTACCGTAAATGGCAGTTGTGTTGTGACAACAGGAATGTTTGTCGTTGAGAAAATTGACTTTGTCGTTACGACAGAAATGTGTGTTGTAGCAACAGATGGCTTTGTCGTAACAACTGGACTTCTGTTGCCATAACAAAGTTTTTTTCGTACGACGGCAGTTTTTGTTAGGTTTTTGCGGTATTCCTGTTGTGATTTTAGACTGGGAAGGCACAGGAGTTTTCCCTGTTGATGACGTGTTCGCGACATGATATCTCACGGACTCATGTTTTGCGGAATGTGGACTTGTTAGACCTTACAGTGAATAACTACCAGCCATGCCTGCGTTGACAGCACGGCTATTGACGGTAAGCTACGAAAGTTACAACTCATCTTCAATAATAAATCATGGCTCAAATACGGAAGCATCGCGGGAAGCGTTGCGACGGAAGCGACGTAATTGTCGAAAAAGGTTATGCAATTAGAAGTGCATGGTTTACCAAAGTCGGCGTGACGCATGTGCGAAGTCTCACTTTTCGAAGGATGCCCTTGACCAGTTTATAATGCAGTCGGATTTTTTACGCGAACAGCTCTGCAAATTAAGGACTAGTAACGAATGCCACCCCAGAAATGGATAGTGTCGGCTTGCAGGTGCGCACATCTCGTCTTTAAACTCCCAGTGACAATGACACTGAATTGAACTGGCATTCCCGTGTACACAAAGAGAGAGAAACTCTTTATTAAAGAGGAAAATGCAGAGAGGTTTGCCGACATCAGTTCGCCGGCATGCTACTCTGCGGGAAAAGGAGGAGAGGGAAAAAGGTAGTAGGTGTAGTGAAGAAAAGGAGAGTAGTAGTAGTGAAAAAAAAATATTATCCTTCTCCAGGGTATTGAGTTCAAAGGCTCTTGAGGTGGAGGAACGACTACAATTTCCTGGACACACCAATGTCCTGGAGGAATTCGAATAGCGCGGACAAGATTTTGCGCTGAGCGGAGGGAGAGGGCCATGGTCCAAGTACCAATTGATTGCCTCCACCCGTGTACAAAAATGTGTATGGTAGCTGGTAACTTTGAATTCCCGTCGGTACGCGGTGAAAGGGCGGAGTACAAAGTTGGGAGGGCGGCCCTCGCTTACAAGCGGAGGACTGTCTCGGGTTTTATGTAGAGAGATAGAAAGAGAGAGAGAGAGAGAGAGAGAGAGAGAGAGAGAGAGAGAGAGAGAGAGAGAGAGAGAGAGAGAGAAAGAGAGAGAAAGAAAGAGAGTGCTCTTCAATGTTAACTGAAGAGCTTAGCTCGGCTAGTGGCATTGCTCGCTACGGCAGGTGGAGATGATTACAGTGGAGTGAGGGAAATTCGGGACATTGTGGAGGCAACAATCAGGAAGAAAACAAAAATTTAAATATAAAAGACACACTATAAAATGCAAGAAATGAAACATTGAAGAGAAAGTTGAATAAGAACAGCGCATGACGAGGCAAATCTCTGAAGATGCAGTCACGCGCAAAGTTCAAAAAATTCAAAAAAATTTTTACTCTGGAATCCTGCGAGAAAGGCAGAAAAAAATTTGTTCCTAAAGATGGACCAATATTGTTGTACTTTGGTCTTAGAAAGTAACACAACTGAAGCTTTGCTCTACGTCGTATACGAGACTGGCAGGTATCCGCTGTTGCTCGCGCAGCGGCAAATTACGGGAAAACTCTCGTGCTATACTGTTCGGGATTTCTACAAATTACCGCAGCGATTATCGCGACGAACTATGCAACTTCTCGAATCAAACTATGGCAGTAGAAATGCGTGTAGCGTGATAAATCTTACCACAACTCTGTTTCTTGCTAGCGTCATAAAATGTACGATAAAGAAAGGTGGTTTCTTCGCGCATAATCGAAGGAAAAATGCAAAACATGCCTCTCTCCGGTTAGAGTGTTTCGGTGGTTTTCCAATAATATATTTCCTCCTTGCGGACAGCGGGAAAGCCAACTGCGCCGCTATAAAGATGAGCTAGTCTCACTTTTAACAACTGCTAGCTCCCACTTGATATAAGTCCCTGAAATGTGTACACTACATTAATAGTCTAATAAACCAATACGAATAACTTCTTACTGCTAATTGCTTGTGTGCCTGCGCGCGTACGTGTTTCCCACGAGGAGGAGGAATAAACTTTTATTGAGGCCCAATCCGACTCCGTGTGTGGAGGCAGACCAGTGGGGAGACTCCTTAGTCCGGGAGTCCCTGGCTCTGGCTGGCAGTCCGGGCCCGTCTCACCAGGTTAAGCTGGGAGCCGGGTTCAGAGCTGGACAGCTGCGCCGCCCACTGTGAAGGAAAGGGGTCGGGTGTCGGTTAGGAGGGAGGTCGGGTGTGTGGGAGCATTCCCATACGATGTGATAAAGTGTACCCCTTTCGGGGCAAAACTTGCACTGTGGTGAGTGAGAGGTGGGGAAAAACAAATGCCAAATTGTATTGTGAGGGAAGGTGGAGGGCGCAGCTTGCGCTAGTGGTGTAAGGCTGCAGAAACAAAACAAAACCAGCGGCCCCTGTCCCTTCATCGGAGCCCCGGATCACCCGACATGGATTTCCGCTGAATGTTATCGTCTGCTCGCAAAGCAGTTTCGAACGAATCGTTGCATGACCGTGTGTTTTGTTTATCATCAGCGCGGCGAACAGTCTCCCTCGAGGGGTTGCGTAGCGCGCCTTTCTTGTGAAAACATTACTGACAGGATAGCTTATACATATTACATGTGCTGCCAAGGAGACAGTCGACGCACCGATAGTTGGTTGATGGTGTGTATTCGCAGGGGTGAAGCCGATAGGAACGCAGGTCCGGGCGTTGAGTTGCTGTTGTTGTTGTTCCTCTTATAGTGGCACATACCCACGTGGGGGATTGGCCAAGAAACGGGGTGGCTTTTTGGGGCTAAAACGGCCACCTCAGAGCCCTATATAATCAGCCTGTAGGAATTGGGGAAACGGTAACCGAATTATATAATAGATCTAGACAAGAATCAGTGAATGATGCCATTTTTGGGAGAAAAGGTTAAAAAATTTTGACCGGGTTAGCAGGACATGCGTCTGGTCTCTAATACGCGCGTGAATGGCCGCAATAATCCCTCTATGACAAAACCCCAGGGATATGGCCCCAAACGAAAGTAGCACAGGCATCGACCGAGGAAGGCCAATACGTTGAAATAACCCAGCTCGTTTCTCGCGCATGCACCTTATGGGGTTCATCTTCTTCCCCAACACAACACTTGTCAGGCAACAACCACATCGTTAGGATCAATTATTGTAATCTGTCTATTTTTAGCTCCACTAATAATGCTCCAGTATTTTTTCGGGTTGTCTTTCAGAAGGGAGCGAAGCATGAGGTCAAAAAATGTTTTTTTAGCGTTTGTGGTGGCCGTATTGTATTCTGCATTGATTTGACGATAAGCAGACCATTTATCGGGGTGATTTGTTAGTTTGGCGCGACGAAAAAGGCGTTTCTTTTTGTTACGCAGTCGCTTTAGGGTTGCGCTAAACCATGGGGAGCGGGGATTTGAAGTTACTCGTCGTTTAGGCACGTGGCACTGAATCAAGTGTAGCAACTTGTTTTTAAAAATTGACCAATTTTCTTCAAGCGATCGTTCCCAAAACTTGGGAACGTAATCATCGGTAAATGCTTCTAGTTCGTTGATAATTGACGCAATATCGGCTCTGCCAAAATCTTATATAATTTTTGTATGCTTTTAAGAATGGATTTGAGCTTTTAAGGTGAAATGAAGTATCGAGTGCTCACTTATTCCAGGAAGGTATGTGATAGAAGAAATCAGGTCCGGTACATTAGTAAGAACAAGATCTAAAGTGTTTGCGCATGTGGCTGTAGTACGCGTAGGTCTATGAAGAAGTTGGACGAGGTTGAAATCGTGGCAAACGTTGAAGAAGTGTGTAGACTCAGATGTGTTTTGTCTAACAGTAATAGAGTCCTTGTGCCATTCGATGATGGGGAAGTTGAAATCGCCAAACAATAATAGTCTGTTTAATAGATCATGTAGGTCTTCACAAAATGATGCCGACGCAGACGGTGACCGATAGCACGCACAAAGAATCAATTCACGGCCGGCTAGGATAACACGAGCACAAACAGCTTCCAAAGGCGATACAATAGCAACAGAATTCGAAAGGATGGAATTATTAACCGCAATCATCACACCTCCGCCTGACCGAAAATCGCGGTCGTATCGGTATATGGTGTATGCCTTTTCACAATCTAGAATTTTATTGTTCTGTATTTTCGCAGACAACCAAGTCTCAGTAAAAACGGCAATGTCAGCCGAACACGAGTCGATTATTCAACACAAAGCCGAGCGTTTGTTAAGCACACTTCGCGCATTGGTGTAAAAAACGGATACATTGTTTTGCTGCTGTCGGGCTGCAGAGGATAGCTATGGCGACTTAGGATGGGGTTCGGTCGACACTTGGGTGCTGTTTTCATCGTCGTTCGGGGCAGTCGTGTTTTGGACGGGGTTTATTTCACATACAGAATCCGTAGCTGTACAGTACACGTATTTCTTTTTGTTAATTATCAATTTGTTTGCGCGCAGCGAATAAGTTTCACCGCTAGCTTTTCCATACTCTATTAGTTTTTTTCGGGATTGTCGTGTAGCCCTGCAAAAATCTTCGCCTACCGAAACGCCAGCCGTTTTGAACTTAGATTTCTGGGAAAGGATGTTCTCTTTAGACTTGAATGACAAAAATTTAACTATTATAGGTCGTGTTTTGTTCGGAACAAAGCGCCTAACCTGTGTGCTCGCGCAATTGCGTCATCAGTAAGGGCCGTGTTGAGGTTCTCAGAAACAAGGTTCCGGATGTGAGCCTCCGATTCAGCCCACGTTTCCGATGGACGGTCCTGAATACCATAAAATAGCAGGTTGTCTCTTCTTGAACGATCCTCAAGATCGTTTCCGCGGGAATTTATCTCCGCATTTTCAATGCGGACAGCATCAGAAACTAAAGGCGAAATATCTGATGAAGTAGGCTGAGTTCCAATAGTTTCAATTCAAGACTTAACGGTTGTCACTCTAGCCGCTAAGTCGGATACTTTTTGCGTGAGCTCGTCTTGGTTTTGCTTAAGTGCTCCTATAGCCTGCATTAAATCAGCATGTTTCGAGTCAAACTTAGACGAAAGGGCGGCTATTGCGGTGAGTACATAGTTCGTTATGTAAGGCAAGGGTTTCCTGGTCAAGAGGCCCAGGGTTCTCCTCAATATTACCTCAAAGGAGCAGCTCCTTCAAAACAAGAACACAGACACACAAGCTTTCATGTAAGACACTTGGGCACGGGAAGAGCAGCAAACAAACGTTGTTAGAACGCGTGCTATAAAGCGATGGGCGTTTACCAACCTGCATGTAGAACAAAAAGGGGTTTTGCAGGGACGACCACATGGTTGCTGCTTTCCCGTGCCCACTGGAGGCTGAAGGGCGATGCCAGGTGTTTATATCCTCCCGCCATGGTGCTGTGGCTGACGATGCTTCTGGTTTGTCGGAGAGTGGATTGACGATGGTGCCGCGGTTAGGTTGATAGCGTAGACCATGGCCGGCAGTATCCGCAGAAGATAGCGCCGGTGTTTCTGATACCAAGAATGCCGACCCTTAATGTGGAAACCGGATTCTTGGATTCTCTGAAACAGCCAAAGCTTGTCTCCAGCGGGTGCTCCCTCTCAATGCTGAGGAGAGGGGAAAGGCAGGGGGGGGGTACTTAGGGATTCTTGTGATAGCACCACATAATATTTTAGAGGGTGCCGGGAGCTTTGTAGAGGCGGCAGTGCAAACAACAGGGAAGTGGCTGTTAGCTCATTTTCAGCTGACGTGACACGCAACGTTATACACGTGGCGTTGTCTCAGATACCCGCAGCTACCAGGCACAGCGACCATCACGGAAGCATAATCTAACTACTACAGGCGCGTTTTTCGTTTGGAAAGGCATAATCAGGACTTGTTTACTTGCAGTACGGCGTTGGTATAGCTAACACCGTCACAGCACCGGATGGCAGCATTCCGCGTGCCTGCGTCCGTGAGGAATGACATTGCAGGTCGTCCTGACAAGTGCACATCTCATGTAGTAAAAAATGGGGCTGCTGCCCCCCGCTAAACTGGGCAAATAAAATTTATTCGCTCATTCAATCATTCACGTGCTCTGAAAAGCTTCCAGCACGCCGCGGAACTCGGATGGATAGCATGTCGTTTTCTTTGATTCCAGGCCGGTGTAATGTTAGTATCCCGAAAATTGTTTTAGGTTGCCCGAAAAACTGCCGTACTGAAACGTTTCGTTTGTAAAGAATTATAGGAATACGGAGTGTGTATGGGATATGACGCCGCCCAGTTTAACTAAAGTACATGTTAGTTCCACAAACAAGGGCATCACACTAGTTCGCAGAATGTGAACGTTTGGCACAGATTTCGTGTTTTTTTTTTCACAGCAACACCTTCCTCCATGCGTCCTCCGCATACTCCGTACACCGGGAATTAATACGGACAATGATGTGGACGTTCCAGTAGACTTACGGACATAAAAACGGTGTCACATTTTTAGTCACATTTGCCCTGTTTTTTTATGGTGTTTCTAAAAAAATCTTTTTGTTTTGTGGTGGCTTTGTGTAATGCCAGGAAAGTACTCCGAATTCCTACAATTCAGTATATACGGAATGTTTCAGAATGGTGACTTGACGGCATCATTAGAAACACCTAATAAGAAAATATTTCACTATGCCCTTTTAAAATGAGAGGAGAGCCTGATAAACATAACCCACTTTGTTGTTTTAAGGGTTGGTAGATTGCCAGTCGACCGCCTATTTTGAGTCTGCAGCTTAAGTAGCCAAATAAAGGGCTGCTCCGAGAGCTCCTGTTCCGAAACAAACGTTAAAGAAGCAAAACGTTTCTCGAAGACCTTGCAAATAAATACGCTATTGTCCATACGGTAGGAAGTCTCTAGGTGATCGTTTCATTACAACCACAAAAACAGCCATTATGAACACATACTTGCGGATTTTATGTAACCTATACCCTTAACAATGGAAAGCTATTTTATGTGCAGACGAGGAAGCTAGTTTGAACATCTTGGAAAACAATAAACCACTAGCTCTGAATTCACCAGCGAGATGTAGCAGATGAGTTTATGATCAGTTAAATTACTGCAGCATGCCGATTTATGTTTCTCGGCGTACGTTAAACCAAAAGTGAGAAGCAGTGGCTTACGCGGTTATCTTTTGTTGCTTTTGTTTATTTATTTCTTATTTCAAGAAGGAAGACAATTAGGCTCTTCTTGAAAGCATTGAAATTAGGAACCAACGTAAGAAAATGAACGTACAAAGGGCCGGACTACAATAAAGCAAAAAAACCTGCAATCAACCAATATGTTCTTTATTATCCACAACGCGAAGGTTCTGACGTATTTTGTACACGTTACTACAGATCTTAAGAAGCACGACAGCTTAGTAGGTGCCAGATTGTTCTGAATCAATATCCGTTCAGTCTCCGCGTCATATTGCTGGTGAGTTTCGCAAACGGTTGTCCTTAAGCACCGATTAATATATTTATTTATATTTTTATTCATTTACCAAATTATCTGTTTGTCTTTCATTTACTAATTTATTTTTTTGTTTTTCATCGAATGGGGGTCCAAACGAAATAGGAGAACATCAAATAAGTAAAACATTTGAAATGAAATTCGTTACAAAGTTCGTCATATTGTCTGTATTTCTCCTTTCCTTTGACAGGGCAAAAGTACACGCAACTGCTAAGTTCACGGTGAAACGGAGGAGTGAATTTAACATAAGTAAATCGTATGGTGTATACATAACTGTATCATAAGATGTGTAGATTACATATAATAACAAAATAATAACAGATTGATAACGGGATGACTGGGGCCTCCGGACTTGGAATAACGGATTATCGCTGTCACATTGTCGACGGATCAGCTTTTAAGAAGGATATGAACACTGGCACCCCTCCATACACCAGAGGAAATACATTTTTACTAAACGGAAGAAAAGCGACTGTCTTCTATACTGAGGCGTCAAAGCGGTTTTTAAGAGTGGCCACTTTTTTTCTTGAGTAGACGCACATGTTGTTTGAACCCATACATGTTTTTTCTTTAAAAAATCTTCACGTTTGACGTTTGCTGACTCCGATATATTCTAACACACGCCGAGTATCACTCATTACAATGCCCCGGCAGTTTAAAGTAATGATTTTATGTCGCGAACTGGTCATTTGGACAAGGCGAATTTATTCTACTTGCGGGTGGGGCAATACTTTGAACAATGCCCACAACAGCAAACCTTTGGCTAGATCGCTTCTTCAAATATGTTGCATACGACAGAGCACCTCACCCGGTATTCGAAGCTGTCTCGGAACCCCGTGAAGGCTGTCTGTTTTGGCGTGTCGTCAGAAAGCAAAACACAATAAAAACAAATCAAGATGGCGTACTTGCAGGCCGTTAAAGGAAGTCTCCATACCGATAGCAGCCGAAAGAAAACAAAACACAAATGATGCTATGTCGTCTGTATATTGTGAGCTCCGTCTCGACAACGATTTCGGAAGTGGCCAATCTCATCATCGCTTTCACCAGCAAGAAGCACTATCATCATCCGCACCGTCTTTATCTACGCACCACTGGCTATTATCATTGAATCCCTTGCCTCCTTCGGCCGTCATCATTGACGTTGATTCTGTTAGATGCTTGGTCTGGAACGACCGAATGAGCGGTGCCCTTCCTTAGCCCTGCTTTCCTGTCTCACGGAAAGCAGACCAAAGTGGTAGTCTTGTAGGCACCGCGTGCAATCTCGCTAGGGGTATAGTCATCTTGGCAAAGCCGTTCCAGTTTAGTATGAAAGTCGACTCAACAATAGATCGAGATGATGGAAATGGTAACTTGGAATGGGAGGAATGCCCGGTGAATACAAACACGCCGAGCACCAATAAACGCCGCCGCAGAGTGAGGGAGTGGGTATCGACACGCGCTACACAGTACGTTTAAGCAGAGTGCCGTGTTTCAGTGCAAAATAAATGACGTATTGTGCGTCGGCTTTGGCTTCTGAAAGAGGAAAGTGCTCCGGGAGGCGCGTAACATTCGGCGTATTTGATTGTCACTCCTGGACAGCCCGCGGACTGCCCGGGACACGATCTGGCGCTCAAGTTAGCACGTATTCATACAGGACTTTCGGTCTGTTCCTTTTTAACCAACCATACCGCGGAGCTTCACCTAGGATGTGTCACCTTCGCACCAATAAAAATATCATCCATAGGAACCCCTCAAGGAGCAGCATTCTCACCCTTGCTCTTCAACATAGCCGTCCTCCAACTCCGACGGCAGCTGTCGCAGATAGCCCACCTTCGACTCAGTTTGTACGCAGACGACATTACCCTGTAGACGTCTGGCGGTAGCCATCCCCAGATTGAGGAAGCATTTCAAACCAGTGAAAACATGGCCCTCACTGACGCGACTCAAGCTGGGCTCACTTGTTTCACAGCAAAATCCGAGCTAGCACTTCTCCCTCCGGATCGCGGTAAGCCCCCGAGTCCTCCAACCATCACTGTAATTCTCGGCCTGAGCAAAATTCCTACGGTGCTCCGGACCTCTCAATACAACAAAATATCGAGAACTCCCAATACCTCACTCAACTAAACGCCCAAATCACTTAAACCATTGGCCTTGTCCGACGCTTCGCCCCTGGGCATCAGGGCCTCAAGGAGGCAGAACGCCTACGCTTCATTCAAGCTTTCGTTATCAGTCGGCTCACCTACTCCCTCCCGTACCTCAATACCACTCGCGAAGACTTGCGAAAGTAAACCGCCTGTCTGAGTAAAGTCTACCGAGTCGCCCTGCAGGTGCCTCACAGCGCACCCACTGCCAAGCTAGAACAACTTGGTATCCACAAAACAGCTGAGCAAATTATTCAGGCCCACCTAATGAATCAATACTCCCATCTAGCATTATCCCTGCGGGTCTAACGATTCCTCGCCGATTGGACAACCGCATGCCCATCTTTACTAATTCTGCCCACCCGATTCCCCTTCTCATTCGAGGCAATATCCTAACAAGGCCGATACCCGGCAACATGCACCTCACAAACCACGTTTCTCTTAGGGATTAACGTCCACATTACCTGGAAGAAAAATACGCCATCAATACACCATCAAACCACGCAGCCTATGGCCTGGCGGTCATCAACAGTCGTAACTCCGGCTCTCCTCCTCACATTTCTCACCATCTGTACCCATGAGGCGGATGAGGCGAGAGTAGCACTAGCCATTTCTTAGAGCGCTACCACAAAAGTAGTCTTGTCCAATTCTCAGTCTGCTATTCAACTTTGCTCAATCAAACTTCGCCCGAGGTCATACATCAGCCAAAGCTCTCAAAATTCTTCTGCGCAATCCCTCCCCAAAGCGCGCGTGGCGTTCGTGTGGTCATCTGCGCAGGCTGGTTTAGGGGGTAATGAGGTGGCCCATACAGCAGCTGGAGACCTTAATGCTCTAACCACAATATTGAAATCTGCTCGAGATAGCCTTATATTATTACGTACGCGGCTATCACCGCGCACGCACTGTCTGCCTCCTCTGTCATAAATACACCCCCATCCCACCCCTGACTTTATACAACCGAAGAACGATTGTTTTGGCTCCTTGAAATATAATGCGCTTCCGTGTCGTCCATACTTTATAGTACACATCCTGATCAGTATCCATCCCCCCTATGCCCTCTATGCGGAGATGTCGACCACATCTTCCACACTATGTGGGCGTGCCCCGCAACCATTTACCCTTAATCCCCTCTGCTTATCAATGGGAGGCGTTGTTTGGCGGCTCTAATCCCCGGGGCCAAAAAGCCCTGGTGGAACATGCTGCCGAAGTAACCGCTTGGATGAGCCCAGCGGCCACCTGCCGCCCCTAAAGTGAACAATGCAATAAAGCTCATTCCTGCTTCTTCGTTGCTAATGCAGTTCCGGTACTGCCCGGGAACCATGCAGGTTTGGTAAACCAAGGAGGCCCATTATCTGCACATGGCGTCAGCACCATTCTTTTTGGTGCACGGCTCTCAGCTTCCTCAACGCTGTTCAAGGTGTCAGCGGCACATAAGTTCACGGCGTTTCATCCCGCACGCGTGCACCAACACGGGAGCTACAGCGAAACAACCTCGCACAGATGATCGAGTACCTCAACCACAGTTCCTTGACTTTAAAAGCACTTCTGGGACCATGGCCATCTCCCTCCTCTCAGCGTGAAGTGCTAACCGCATTATTTGAATACCTCAATGACATCGGCGTCGTTGAGCTGATATAGGACCAGACGATCCTTGCACTGTACAACCGTCCATAGACTTTTCACGTGTCGAACTGACGGTCCCCAACGCACACGCTTTCTTTTTTTTTTTCACTTCTTTTATTTTCTTCTCTCCGTTCCACCATTCTTCCTATTGCAACTTTTTCCCTCCTCCGGCACCCCGCAGAGTAGCATGTCGGCGTTAACATGCCGGCAGACCTCTCTGTCTGCTTTCCTCTAATAAAGAGCTTTCTCTCTCTCTCTCTCTCTCTCTCTCTCTCTCAATTTCAAGCCTCGCAATAGAATAGGGATCCTGCACCGAGAGAGGCCGCTGTGATCGCAGCACTTTTCCTAGTAAAGCTGCCTGTAGCTTGCGCTAGGACATCGATCAAAAAGTGCCGATTTCTTAGCCAGGTATCATCCACTACCTGCATGGTGCCGCGCATACGGTGTGCAGGCTGGCCCTGTGACAAGGCGTAAAAGATGACGGCCGAGATAAATTCATCGGTTCCTTCTTGCCTTTCTTGCTATTTACAACCTGATTGGTCGACTACAGTAGCGGTGTCTGACTTCTTTTCATTTGCGATACTTAAACTGTTTGATCGTCTCGGCTTTTCTAATCATGAGGTTACCCTGGATGACCTCTCTGTGTGTGCGCCGGAGAATTGGCTCGAGATAATCATGGATGTTGGTAACTCGGTCGGGGCGCCGCCACTTACGTAAACTCAATGTTACGCACAGAAAGAACTCTACAAACTGTAGAAATGACCGCGAATCACCAGGATATAGAAATTGGCGATGATGCTTATGCAGTACACATCAACCAGCGTGCTTACAAACAAACAAGCTGAAGTCTGTGCTGCCATGCGCCCACGTTAAGGCGACGTAGAGCCATGTGGAAGGCGGAGAGATGCAGCTGAGGCTATGAGTCCGGTCTTCTGGGGCATATCAAGCGCGCGCCCTACTGATCTGGCACAGCGGTGCAAGAGCTTCAATTACTCGCAGCGCCAAAATCTAAGGAGAACTCAGGGAAATTCAGCTGTGCATTTTTAATAGCAAAACTTTCTTAGTGTGACCGATGGAGCCCTGCCAGAAAACTAACGCATTTCTCGGTAGACCAGTTGGTCGACCGAAAAGCTTTGATAAGATCTCTGGACATCCGGCGCGTGCGTGAAGCCGGGCTTCCATTGTGTCAAAAGGGCCACTTGAAAATTGCAAAAATCAGCCGTTCTGGATAAGACAATACACGTATCGATCATGAAGAAGGAATTTATTATCATATCTTTATTTGATAAACAATGGATAGGTATACATTTAGATCGTGCGTACATGCGCTTACTTAGTGCGCAAAAAAATCGTCGCATAGGTTCGTTCTTCACCTGAAAACGTGGGTCTTTGAAGCGTGTACGATCGATTGGGCCGCAATTTATTTGGATGGGGCGCATCTTTTGCGCTCCTCCACACTTTCTTTAGGAAGAGATGTTGAAGTTTTCGCTTTAGCCTCTTCAACTCCTAAGGAGTGCTCATGACTCCCGCAATTTTCCTCAATCATGCAAGACGAAGTGCCCAGCAGCGAACCAAGTTGCTCTGAGAGCTGCCATAAGAATCAGAAAAGCCCACAACGATTGGAGAAAAATTAGCCAGAACGAACGCTTTAAGGGTGAATAGCCGTGATTCTGTTTACTTTCGAGTGCGCAGCTCCGGAGTCTGCTGAAGGCTGCATTAAATTTGGAAACTGGCCACATTGGGACAACGGTCGCCTTTGATTGGCTCCGATGTGGTACCCACGAATGCGAGATGCCATTTTTAGCAACGAAGCTGTTTAGCAAACCGGAATTTTCTCTATCCGCAGGTAACAAAGCGAAGAAAATGCCGAGCGCACGCACATGCGCGGGTGGATCACGGCGACCACCCTGCCGAGCGCTCGTGTGTGCGTGCCTCGCGACGACCACCCAGCGTCCCCTGCGCACGTTTGTCAAGCCAAGCATACGCACTTAAGAAGATTAGCCAAAATTCACCCCCCCCTCCCCCCTTAAAAGAAAAGACTCCATCGTTCGGGGTAATCGTGGCAATACTTGATCGAACGAGAAAAATTAGCAGTGGCTTAGCTAGGCTATGCCAGGATATACGTAGCGTGAGCTAAGGTTCAGCTGGTTAGTCTTAGGTGTCCTGGTTGTCTATGATTAGCTGATTATCATGCTTACTGCTGCTAAAACGATTTCCAATCCGATCCAATCCAGTCCAGTCTAGTCCAGTATGAGCAGCCCGGCTCTGCAGGAGCCACGCTTAACGGATATCAAGCGACTCCGGCGCAATAACAGACTTGGCCAGCTGCGCAACGGAGCCGACAGCTGGGCACGCGCAGGCCCCAGTTCGTCTGCCGCGGCTATGACGTCACTCCTCCGGAATGCGCGGACTGGCGAATGTGGAGATCCAATTCTCTACACACCCGTGCTACAAATGGATTGGATTTCTAATACAATTCAATTTATTCCAATCCAATCCAAGTCCCATCCAAGACAAGACAAGCCAAGCCAAGACAATCCAATTTAATCCAAATCCAAATCCCAATCCAATCTAATCCAATCTCATGCTCTTCGCGCTTTCGCAGTACGGCACTTAACAGCCCACACGAAACTGCTCAACCTCGGCCAGTGTAGCTTACGCTAAAAATTCCAAAGCGTTCGCCGTAATCATGGCAACAGTTGCCCGGAACGAGAAAGACACGGCGTAGCGTACGCCCATCCATGGTGGCGTCCAATAATGATTACTTCCAAAAATTAAGGACGCTCACACTTACAGCAACAGCGATAGAGTAAAGGTTGTTGCGGCAGCGACGAAGAAACAAATCGGCTGGAAGGGCACACTTAAACCACCATGCTGGCGATGATGTGTTCGTGCAGCTTCGCTAGCCTAAAGTCGTACGCGTTAGTGTGCGCTTCCTTCATTTTTTAAAATGATGGTGGTGCCCCAAATGTGCAGTTAGGTTGGGAGTACAACGCACAGATATGGCTACCCAACGTGACGGTCATCATTGTCCAGCTCATACACTGCACGAACGTCCATTTCTGACAACTGCATTCTTTTTTCAAGCGTAAGGAAATTACGGTGCATGAGTAATATTATCCCTGTTATACATTTCGGCACAAAACAAATGATGTGAATAGGCAACTTTTCCCTATTATTCGACAAAATAGCAAAACGCGCAGTAGAAGGATTTGCCCAAATTAACTGTTTATAGCCCCTAAACAACGCCAGTGATGTTAGCTTTCGTGTGTTTTGAGGTCTTTCTCTAAAAGCTGCCCTATGAAGTTATCACAGCAGCACACCAGCCAACCCGCGATAGCCATGCTTTTCTTGAGAGCACGTGATACGCACCAGTACGTCCCAGCAGCTGAGTCCTTCAACAAGCATTCGACTCATTGCTTGCTGAGAAAAAAATCAATGGCGAAAAGCGCAACAATGACCGTAAACACACTATGAAATAAATATTTTCCATCTATTCGTTGCTTTGTTGCACCTGTCCATAAATTACGGTCCCAGCACGTTAGACACTCGAACCCCGCCCTTTCTCAGTATTCCGCCTTCTAACCTATCAAGCTTTCGTGATCGGTAACTGATCCAGGGTAATTTCTCGGAGACACGGCATGCCGTCGAATCACGGCTTTCGCGGCGTCTTGCCGAACGTGCCGTGCGGTCGAGTAGCAGTCGGCTTTGGGAAAGGAAGGAAGGCGTTCTCTATAACGATTGTTGGCCGTCTCTTACTGGCTCTCGCTGCCACGCTGTGTTTGAGCGCGATAGATCCGAGCCGAGATGACCCAAAATGTCTCAGGTAATGTTTTCTATATCACTTACTTGTAAATACAGCACTTCAGTCGATAGAATGGGCCAATTTTGTTTGTGTAATTTTTACTCCAGTGTTTGCGCACTTGTGTCGCACAATTATGACAATAAGTAGCCCGCGATCAATTTTCCGAACCCCATCCCGAAGCTGGGCTTTTACTAAAGTGGACCATCTGTGGAAAATCTGCGCTGGAGGGTTTCGGCAATCAAATGACCATTTTCACAAGCCTGGTGGCAGAATACGTGGTTTGCGCATTTACGAAGAGCAGTGAAGCTTCACGTATCACATTCAAACATGTAGCACATGCCTAGCCAGTAGGCTGGAGAGAAACAAACCGTACAACCTAAATTGTAGGCCGCGATTGTACAGGTGCCGTCAAAAGTAACGGGGACACGGTTTCGCAAGTTTAGAGGAATTTCTTCCGAAAACTGCCTGGCTGCTATAATGTGCATATTAAGGAAGCCTCCCTAATAGAAAAAGCTTCCTGTAAACCGGTAATTGCTCTCATAAAGCCTGTAAGACAACTATATTGTGATATTCACACATACTAGTTCGAAATGGTTATGGCGACAACAGTATCTGCACCCACAATTTGTACTCCATGGACAGCTTTGCCGCTCATGGCAGTTCTTTCAACACTGATTACTCTGTAGTTTTTTATCGAAATGTAAAATATTTTTGCGCAGCTAATATTGGGGGTGAAAACTTGGTTTGCGCAGAGTTTCAAATCTTGCGCTTGCGCGACTAAGCTCGAGATTCATTGAAACTATCCCATGCATATGCATATGGAGTAACATTTTACAGCAAATAAAACAAAAAAAATATTCAGAATCCTGGAAACTCCTTTTAGAGTTTTCATGTCCGCGTTGACTTCTTCCTTTATGCCAAATATCACTTTCCTGAAGTGGTTTTGCTAAGTTCCTGGGAGGTCGGAATTTTAAGCGAGAAAGCTGGGTATGCAAAATATATGTTAGGGTGAATGAGCTTTGAATCATTCAGTCCGTCCGTGACCGCGAACTAAGTAACACACAGATGCTCCTTAGTCAGGTGAGAGCGGAGTAGGTGTCCAGTCAGCGCTGCAGTCGGAGCTACACGGTCATCAATTCCAGCCGACGTTACTCCAGTGAGATGGTACAATATACATTTTTGTAAAATAACTTTTCAAACGTATTAGTTTGGGCTCTATGTTCTGCGCACACAGTTTTTTTTGCACGAATCTTGTCACTGTCAAAAACCAAAGCTTAACAGTTATCATTCGTATAATTACGTCACACGTGTGTGTGTATTAGGCGGAAATGGTTTCCCGTTTGGAAGAACTTGTGAGACAACATCCGGTTTTGTATAAATAACTGTCGGGATTTTGTGCTCGTTGAAAATGAGGGCGCTGCGTTGTGGAGCGGCCATTCGTGCGTTCTTGAAAGGAGAACTAAGGGCCAGATGAATTATTACGTGACTTTGAAACCAAAAGCCAGCTTCTGCGCTAGCACGAATAAACGTGAATGCGTATGTACTAGCTCCTTTATTATGTTCAAATTGTGGTATAACAATATTGTAGTGAAAAGCAGCTTTATTTGCAAGTCAAGACGGGAAAAGCGCGTGGTAACCAGGCTACGTATACGCGTGACTTTGAAACCAAAAACCAGCTTCTGCGCAAGCACAAATAGCAGTGAACGCCTATGCAATGGTGTCTATATTATATTCAAACTGTGGTGTACCAATATTGTAGTGAAAAGCAGCTTTATTTGCAAGTCAAGAAAGGAAGAGCGCGTGGTCGCCAGGCTGGGCACACGTGATTTAAATTTGCGCGCCACCACACCCTCTTACCGCTTCCTGCGGTTATTGCAGGGATGTAATAGAGGAAGAGAGACATCATCTCAGAGCTGAAAAAGTAGGAGTGGATCCTTATTTCGTGGAGGCATGGGTCCACTGCACCGTCACAGCCCGGGTTACCAGGAGTGCTTGATCCTTCAGCAGGCGACCGCTGGTTAACAGTGTTTCTCACTGCTCAGAGGAAGGGAGATTTGGAAGAAATGTTATTTATTTATTTATTTATTTATTTATTTATTTATTTTATTAATTGTACCGTCAGGGCATACAGCATTGAAGAGGGGGGGGCTTACCTAGAAGAGAAAAAAATGTTGCAAAAAGGCGTGCGACAAGTGTAGAATGATGGACATACATAGAAAAAACAATAATGTTTAGAAAATACGTAGTACAACAAGCGCAATAAACACAGCGATAAGCTCAGTCAGATTACAAGGAAGAAACCAAAAGTAGGATAAAGGCACTTAATTCGGAGTACAGCCACATAAATACGTACACAGAAATAACGGGTCGACACAAGCATGTAATATACTGAAAAAGAACAATAAAGCAAAAGGAGAAAAATACACACTACCGTGAGGCTACTCAGCCGAAAAAAATACAAGAAAATTGCAACAAATTTGAATTTGAAAGCGCTTCCCGGAAACGGTCAGGGCTAGTAATACGAGCTAATGAAGAAGGCAGGTGGTTCCATTCACGCCACGTTTTCGGCGAAAAGGAATGAGAGTAGGTGACAGTGTTTTGCTGCCGAATATGAATTTTGTGACGATGATCAAAGCGTTCGGATATGAAAAATGCGGGTTGTATCCAGCGTGATTTGAGTACCTGGTTATTGTGATAAGCTTTCTGAAAGAGGCACAGCCGTGACAGTTTTCTACCGTGTAGCGAGAGGCGGTAGGTTAAGAGTAGACTTCATAGAAGTTACGATAGACGTACTCTTCAAGTTAGACAGTATAAATCTCACGGAACGTTTTTGTACAGATTCAAGTTGGTTGGTTAAAGTAACATAGCCACGATCCTAAGCTGATGAAGCATACTCTAGTGTGGGGCGCACATAACTAACATACAACTGTTTTTTAAGAAAAAGGTGCTAGGGAAAAATTATGTTTTATGTATTCAAGCATGCGGTTAGCCTTTGATGTTAATAAACCAATATGTAAAGACCAGGACAGAGTGTGAGTTATGTGCACACCAAGATATTTATATTCGAGTGCAGATTCTAACGGGGTACTGTTAAGAAAATAGTCAGGACAACTTAACGGGTTGCGGGATACCCTCATCACTTTACACTTATTTATGTTGAGCTCCATATGCTAGAGTTAGCACCAGGAAGTAATATTATTGAGGTCAAATTGCAAGCATCCAACGTCAGAAGAGTAAGTAATCTTATGTTAAAGCAAACAATCATCAGCAAAAATGCGAATTGAAGAAGAAATATTACGCGGTAAGTCGTTAATACATATCAGGAAAAGTAACGGTCCCAGCATGGTGCCCTGAGGTACACCTGAGAACACAGGTACCTCAGGGGTAGCTCGGATTAATGAGTCGCTTGCGGAATTGGGCTACAAAAGCTTGCAGGGTTTACTTCAGAATGCTTAAGAGGCTTATTTTTACCCTCAGCCGTGAAAAAGCTCTCGTAATTGTGATTTACAAAAGGAGCGACACCAAAAATATTAAGTACAACAGACTTCTCAGCCTATTCGGTAATATACAAATAGCTTACCCGCCTGAACGGCACCCTTTCTTTCCAACACGCGAGAAAATAGGCTGGATTGGGAAAGGTTACTGGAAAATTGATTCGAGTCACGCCAGAAGGCGGGTATTTAAAAGTCATCGGATAATAATAAATCATTTCACGTTTTCTGAGCACACTACAGAAAATCATTTCACTCAGCAGCCATCACCGCAATGCTGGAAGTGTTGAAAGACCAGGGAATGCAGGAGACTTACGTACTACCTCTGGAGGACGTACGCAATGAGTCGCCGAGCGGGATAATCCTTCGCAAGGGTGCGAAATTTTCGATTAGAAAAAGCGTGAGAGCGGGACACACTACCTGATGATATCTGTTTTTGACGATTTGAAAGGGATGTTGAAGAAATTTTACGGGCCGAAGTCAGGTGTAGGACTGAAGAACACCTATCGAAAATACTTGTCTGTACACTGAGCCCTAGAACGAAGGCTAATGGGAGTAACGCTTAGGGATAGCAGGCGAACAAGACGTTCGCCTGCTTGGTCAAGGGAACAGATTCGGGTTCAATAGACAGTACCCCAAAATATTACTTGGGCAGGGCGTGCGATGCGAAGAACACTTCCAACACATGGACAACCAGGGAAACCAAAATGCTATCGTGAAATGGGACTACAAGTAGAGGGTGGCTATTATTCCGATGGAGGCATGAAACGATGTACTCGTGGGTGGCAGGACGGGAGTGCTTGGAGGTCCATAGTAGAGGCCCTCGTTTCCAGTGAACAAAAATAGGTTTATGCTGACTATAATTCGTTCGAAGAAATTTTTTTTTGTGACTGCACTTTTGTTTGCGCAACATGCGGTGCTCCTCCTTTGGTCGGTACCTTATACGAGTGCCTGCACAGTTCTGGGATACGTACGACTTACGTGGCTAAGCAAATAATGAAAAAAGTTTTCAAAAAGACACAAAGAGTAAGTTTATTACCTTTTGTTCATCGCATTAGAGAGACCAGCTTCTATCGCGAGGCCTGTGGTCAAATTTAAACGCGAACCTCTTGTCGCGGACGGCTGCCATCTCAATAGCAGTTTCCATCGCGAGGCCTACGGTCAAACTTAAGCGCGAATCTCTTGTCGCGGACGGCCGCCATGCGGACGGGGCACATGCTGTACGTCGCCGCGTGCGGACCTTTGCAGTTGCAGCACCTGAGCTCGTCCCGTGTGGTGCATTCCTTGTAGTTGTGGTATCCCGCGCATACCTTGCAGCGCTTGCGTCGCCGGCAGTGCTTCGCCATGTGGCCAAAGCGGAAGCAGTTGAGGCACATTGTCGGAACGGTCACGTGGGGACGCACCGGGAAGAAGCGGTACGCGAAGGCCTCGGCGTTCTCCACGTTAGGCCTAATGCGCACGGGGATGACCTTCTCCGGCCTGAAGGTCAGCAGCACGGCGCCGCTCGGAACGACCGCGATTGAGCCGTCCTCCCGTGTACGGTAGGAGCACTGCCGCTTGGCGGACACTACTCCGGAGGCCGCAAAGAATTGGCGGATCTGGGAGTCCGTGTAGACCTCCGGCACGTTGGTGATCTTCGCGACATTGTCCGAGTAGGCTCGGGGCAGCTCCACCTTGACGGGGATTCCTCCCAATTCGTCCATGTCCTGCACAGCAATTCCAACACGTGTTAATCGGAAGAGAAACGTTGTTGTTGATAGAGTGATTTTGTTGAAAAGAAAAAAATCACAGAAAGGTCGGCCTGGCGATATTAGCTCTAGCCAGCTACTCTGTGTTTGGGGACGGAAAGGCGGGTAAACAGGATGACAGTGATGAAGATTGGAATAGAATGAATGCATGGCTTTACACAAACAATGAATGCCTACGCTTTTACACTTCATGCAAAACCATTCGCCACGAATGGGGCTGAACAGGTAACGCGGCCAACATTGGGAGAATAATTGCGCAGATTCAGTTCTGGAGTCTGGAGTCCATCTTTCGACCACTCTGTGCCCGCTTGCGTGAATTCATTTACTATTAAAATTATTTCGAAAGCGCTGTTCTCCTTTGCGCATGCTCCTCGCCGATTTCGCATGACGGTCCCTATACCGCGTACTCTTCGGATTGACTTGACTTCGCCTGAAGCACGGCTCGCGTAACCACCGACTGGTCGTCAGAAGTAGATTGCGAAGTGAACACTGAGCCCCGACAACATTTTCGCCTTGAATAATGTGGCTCCGTTATGCTACTTTGCAAATATCATTACTCTTTATGAAGTTCAGGAAGGCAGACGCCTCTTCCCTACTGCATATAGGATCCCTATAGTGGTGGTACGACGGTACTCTGACTTACCTTTACTGGAGTTGTAAACTGTATATGTGTGTGCGACAAGGTTGTCAATGACTTATATGGCGCTCGACGCGTTTAGCTTAGTCAGACGAGCACAGCTCTACTGTGACCTCTGGCTTGCACAGTTCTGGCTTATATATTTTCATAAAAAATCAGTAAAACAGAAGATTCGTTATATACATGTATATTAGATTAAGTAGTCACAGCGACAACATAAGAATACTTATCCTCACGTTGCCGCCGGGGACCGGACTTTCTCCAAGATGTACGGGGAACCGATCAATTGGGTTTAAATGCATTGATGGCGTGTAGGAGACAGGAAACTGTGCAAATCCAAACGTAAGCTGTACGCGACCGGACCCACAGAAGCATAGAAAAGCCCAAAAACGCGAGTGTGGGGACAAAGGAAGGAGAGTGAGGTTGGAATGGGGCCGGGAAACTGAGGGGAAAGGGGGCGCACACAAGGAAGCCGTGGATTGATGATAATAGGGAGGGAAGTGCTGCGTGCCACTGGAGACACCACGGGAAAGCGGGAACGAAAAGATCCGAGGAGGAGTTCGGCTCTTGCGCTTGCGTGTCCACTGACTCGCTCCGGCTGGTGGTCGCCTGCTACGGCCCCCTGCTGCTTATTTTTAAGAAAACATTAGGGCCACACGAACATTGCGAGGTACCAAAGCTACCAACATACGGGAATACACAAAGTACGAGAGGGAAATCAGCGGGCATGAGAAATAACCGTCAGAGGGAGGGGGGGGGGGGGGGGGGCTTTGGAAGACGGAAAATCACTGGCGCTAAGTGAAGAGCCCAAGTGAAAAAAATAAAAGAAACCGTACGGAAGCGAGCGGAGAGCCGGACACGTGGCGGGGGAATGCGGAGCTGAAGGATGTTCGAAGTGAGTCCTAAACGACACCTGGTTTCAGATGAAGGAACATGGTGGATACCTTTACGTGTGTACAAGTAACACGTGCCTACGATGCGGACGCATATATATATATATATATATATATATATATATATATATATATATATATATATATATATATATATATATATATATATATATATATATATATATATATAACACAGAAATAAGGGTTGGCAGTCGAGAAAACCTCGGAAAGCAAAGGGGAGGATGTGGTAGATCATTGAAACAGATTAAGAATTTGGAAAGAAAGAAAGAAAGTGAAGAAAAAATGCCCGCCAGGTGGGATCCGAACCCACGACCTCCAGAATACCGGTCCGGAATACCAGACCGGTATTCTGGAGGTCGTGGGTTCGGATCCCACCTGGCGGGCATTTTTTCTTCACTTTCTTTCTTTCTTTCCAAATTCTTAATCTGTTTCAATGATCTACCACATCCTCCCCTTTGCTTTCCGAGGTTTTCTCGACTGCCAACCCTTATTTCTGTGTTATTTTCAACGAGCCCCTCATTTCCTATTCTGATTCGCTATATATATATATATATATATATATATATATATATATTGTAAGCGGAAGTGACTAACTCAAAGCACCGAGCTTCCTTCGTCGTTTTCCCTTTATTTATTTACCATCAGCACATCGTCTTCGTCTTCTCACTTCGCCCGTTCATCATCACCACATCATCGCTTGGACGCGCGACGCTTGATTATCATCATCGTTGTTCGAAGAACCTTCTCGGGTGCGGGCTGCTGGTTGCCGAATAAAGGGCCTTCTCGACTTCAACAAAGCCTACTCGCTGGAGCTTCTCAATATATATATATATATATATATATATATATATATATATATATATATATATGTATATATATATATATATATATATATATATAGTAAGGAAATGAGGGGCTCGTTGAGGAAATACAGAAAGATAGGTCAGCAGTCTACAACGCCAAAGGAGGCATGGGGGTGTGGTTAGGCTCTTTTCTTTTTCACTACGGTTAATGAAGTAAACATTTTTTTAAATATACAGAAGAAAGAAAGAAAAACACGCGCCCAGAGTGGGGACCGAACCCACGCCTTTCGATTACATGTCGAATGCCTTACCAATTCGGCTATCTGGGCGACTGTGTTCTCCTTCACTTCCTGGGCTATTTATATTTACTAGAAGTGTATCTGACACTTGAGGGTGGTAGCCAGCGCCACTCTGACTACACGGGGAGAAGGGGACCTTCTTTTCAACCCCCGGGGCGTGACTCAAACGTCTACAGCCTGTCATGAGCGGGTAACTGGCGGGAAGCCCTCTTATGCTACCTAGGCATCAAGGCTGCCAGAACCGAGACCCTCGCTAGGCTTTCGCAGAATAATATAGTAAGGAAATGAGGGGCTCGTTGAGGAAATACAGAAAGATAGGTCAGCAGTCTACAACGCCAAAGGAGGCATGGGGGTGTGGTTAGGCTCTTTTCTTTTTCACTACGGTTAATGAAGTAAACATTTTTTTAAATATACAGAAGAAAGAAAGAAAAACACGCGCCCAGAGTGGGGACCGAACCCACGCCTTTCGATTACATGTCGAATGCCTTACCAATTCGGCTATCTGGGCGACTGTGTTCTCCTTCACTTCCTGGGCTATTTATATTTACTAGAAGTGTATCTGACACTTGAGGGTGGTAGCCAGCGCCACTCTGACTACACGGGGAGAAGGGGACCTTCTTTTCAACCCCCGGGGCGTGACTCAAACGTCTACAGCCTGTCATGAGCGGGTAACTGGCGGGAAGCCCTCTTATGCTACCTAGGCATCAAGGCTGCCAGAACCGAGACCCTCGCTAGGCTTTCGCAGAATAATATAGTAAGGAAATGAGGGGCTCGTTGAGGAAATACAGAAAGATAGGTCAGCAGTCTACAACGCCAAAGGAGGCATGGGGGTGTGGTTAGGCTCTTTTCTTTTTCACTACGGTTAATGAAGTAAACATTTTTTTAAATATACAGAAGAAAGAAAGAAAAACACGCGCCCAGAGTGGGGACCGAACCCACGCCTTTCGATTACATGTCGAATGCCTTACCAATTCGGCTATCTGGGCGACTGTGTTCTCCTTCACTTCCTGGGCTATTTATATTTACTAGAAGTGTATCTGACACTTGAGGGTGGTAGCCAGCGCCACTCTGACTACACGGGGAGAAGGGGACCTTCTTTTCAACCCCCGGGGCGTGACTCAAACGTCTACAGCCTGTCATGAGCGGGTAACTGGCGGGAAGCCCTCTTATGCTACCTAGGCATCAAGGCTGCCAGAACCGAGACCCTCGCTAGGCTTTCGCAGAATAATATAGTAAGGAAATGAGGGGCTCGTTGAGGAAATACAGAAAGATAGGTCAGCAGTCTACAACGCCAAAGGAGGCATGGGGGTGTGGTTAGGCTCTTTTCTTTTTCACTACGGTTAATGAAGTAAACATTTTTTTAAATATACAGAAGAAAGAAAGAAAAACACGCGCTCAGAGTGGGGACCGAACCCACGCCTTTCGATTACATGTCGAATGCCTTACCAATTCGGCTATCTGGGCGACTGTGTTCTCCTTCACTTCCTGGGCTATTTATATTTACTAGAAGTGTATCTGACACTTGAGGGTGGTAGCCAGCGCCACTCTGACTACACGGGGAGAAGGGGACCTTCTTTTCAACCCCCGGGGCGTGACTCAAACGTCTACAGCCTGTCATGAGCGGGTAACTGGCGGGAAGCCCTCTTATGCTACCTAGGCATCAAGGCTGCCAGAACCGAGACCCTCGCTAGGCTTTCGCAGAATAATATAGTAAGGAAATGAGGGGCTCGTTGAGGAAATACAGAAAGATAGGTCAGCAGTCTACAACGCCAAAGGAGGCATGGGGGTGTGGTTAGGCTCTTTTCTTTTTCACTAAGGTTAATGAAGTAAACATTTTTTAAATATACAGAAGAAAGAAAGAAAAACACGCGCCCAGAGTGGGGACCGAACCCACGCCTTTCGATTACATGTCGAATCTCGAATCTAGCGAGGGTCTCCGTTCTGGCAGCCTTGATGCCTAGGTAGCATAAGAGGGCTTCCCGCCAGTTACCCGCTGATGACAGGCTGTAGACGTTTGAGTCACGCCCCGGGGGTTGAAAAGAAGGTCCCCTTCTCCCCGTGTAGTCAGAGTGGCGCTGGCTACCACCCTCAAGTGTCAGATACACTTCTAGTAAATATAAATAGCCCAGGAAGTGAAGGAGAACACAGTCGCCCAGATAGCCGAATTGGTAAGGCATTCGACATGTAATCGAAAGGCGTGGGTTCGGTCCCCACTCTGGGCGCGTGTTTTTCTTTCTTTCTTCTGTATATTTAAAAAAATGTTTACTTCATTAACCGTAGTGAAAAAGAAAAGAGCCTAACCACACCCCCATGCCTCCTTTGGCGTTGTAGACTGCTGACCTATCTTTCTGTATTTCCTCAACGAGCCCCTCATTTCCTTACTATATTATTCTGCGAAAGCCTAGCGATGGTCTCGGTTCTGGCAGCCTTGATGCCTAGGTAGCATAAGAGGGCTTCCCGCCAGTTACCCGCTCATGACAGGCTGTAGACGTTTGAGTCACGCCCCGGGGGTTGAAAAGAAGGTCCCCTTCTCCCCGTGTAGTCAGAGTGGCGCTGGCTACCACCCTCAAGTGTCAGATACACTTCTAGTAAATATAAATAGCCCAGGAAGTGAAGGAGAACACAGTCGCCCAGATAGCCGAATTGGTAAGGCATTCGACATGTAATCGAAAGGCGTGGGTTCGGTCCCCACTCTGGGCGCGTGTTTTTCTTTCTTTCTTCTGTATATTTAAAAAAATGTTTACTTCATTAACCGTAGTGAAAAAGAAAAGAGCCTAACCACACCCCCATGCCTCCTTTGGCGTTGTAGACTGCTGACCTATCTTTCTGTATATATATATATATATATATATATATATATATATATATATATATATATATATATATATATATATACAGGGTGTCCCAGCTATCATGCACCAAGATTTAAAAAAAGAGCAATGGCGTTACTGGAAGAAAACGTAGTGCGTAAGGTTTGCAGCACTGTGGAGAAGCGTACAGTAAGTTTTTCGTTAATGATACTTGACCAATTAATTCTAACTACCTAACTCGAGAAGTATCCTAATCACTGAAGTGTCAATAAGGCACTTGTAGGTACCCACGAGGGGCATCTAACTGCGGTATTTTCAGCGATGAACTAATTGCGTACTCATGTATTCTTACTGATAAAGAAAACCCACGAAATATGAAAAATACCACGTGACGGCGCTTCCGCGCACACTGTAAAGCAGCGTCCCCAAATAAGCTGCGTGGAAGCAACTGCTTAGCCTGTCACCCGCCTGAAGAGACAGCGCATCACCTTGATAATGGCATGCATTAGAGGAGCAGCAACAGCAACATTCGTGGGGCGCGTGTGCAGATAAGGCACAATCTCGGGTGCGATTTATTCTTTCTTTATTTTGTTTATCTTATTCAGGCTAACTCAGAGGCAGGCTGTTTGAGGGCATTGCTTTACGATGCTCGCCATTGCGCGCGGAGGCGCCGTCACGTGGTATTTTTCATATTTCGCGGGTTTCCTTTATCAGTTCAAATAAATGAGTACGCAATTAGGTCCTCGTTGAAAATTCCGCAGTTACATACCCTTGTGGTTACCTACAAGTCCCTCATTGATACTTCAGTGATTAGGACAGTACTTCTCGAGTTAGATAATCAATCACAAATTATTAGTTAAGTATATCATAAACTAAAAATTTACTGTCCGCTTCTCCACAGTACTGCAAACATTACGCACAAGGTTTTCTTCGACTTACACAATTTCTTTTCCTTTAAATCTTGGTGCATGATAGCTGGGACACCCTGTATATACATATGACAGAAACAAGGGTTAGGAGTCAAGAAAACCTCGGAACGCAAAGGGGAGAATGTGGTAAGGTCAATGAAACAGATAAAGAATTCGGAAAGACAGAAAGTGGAGAAAAAATGCCCGCCGGGTGGAATCCGAACCCACGACCTCCAGAATACGCGTCTGGTGCGATGACCACTACGCTACCGGCGGGGCAATTTTCCCCACAACTTTCTAGGGTATTTATGTTAAGGTATTTTTGTTTCCTGCGCTTGGGGGTGGTAGCCAGCGCCACTCGGACAACCCGGGGTGAAGGGAACCTTCTTCTTAACCGCCGGGCCGTGACGCGAGTGTCTACGACATTTCGAGAGTGGTCGACCAGCGTTGAACCCTCTTGAGCTTCCTATGGGACCAAGACTGCCAGAACAGAGGCCCTCGCTATGCATGTAGCGAATCAGAATAGGAGATGAGGGGCTCGTTGAAAATAACACATAAATAAGAGTTGGCAGTCAAGAAAACCTCGGAAAGCAAAGGGGAGGATGTGGTAGGTCATTGAAACAGATAAAGAATTTGGAAAGAAAGAAAGTGGAGAAAAAATGCCCGCCAGGTGGGATCCGAACCCACGACCTCCAGAATACCGTCCTGGTGCGATAACCACTACGCTACTGGCGGGGCGATTTTCCCCTCCACTTTGTGGGGTATTTATGTTTAGGTATTTTTGTTTCCTGTGCTTGGGGGTGGTAGCCAGCGCCACTCAGACTACTCGGGGGGAGGGGGACCTTCTTTTTAAGCCCCGGACCGTGAATCGAGTGTCTACGACATGTCGAGAGTGGTCGACCAGCGTTGAACCCTCTTAAGCTTCCTATGGCACCAAGACTGCCAGAACAGAGGCCCTCGGTATGCATGTAGCGAATCAGAATAGGAAATGAAGGGCTCGTTGAAAATAACACGTAAATAAGAGTTGGCAGTCAAGAAACCCTCGGAAAGCAAAGGGGAGGATGTGGTAGGTCATTGAAACAGATAAAGAATTTGGAAAGAAAGAAAGAAAGTGGAGAAAGAAATGCCCGCCGGGTGGGATCCGAACCCACGACCTCCAGAATACGCGTCTGGTGCGATGACCACTACGCTACCGGCGGGGCAATTTTCCCACCACTTTCTGGGGTATACGCTAAGGTATTTTTGTTTCCTGCGCTTGGGGGTGGTAGCCAGCGCCACTCGGACTACCCGGGGTGAAGCAGACCTTCTTCTTAACCGCCGGGCCGTGACTCAAGTGTCTACGACATTTCGAGAGTGGTCAAGCAGCGCTGAACCCTCTTCAACGCTGGTCGACCACTCTCGCACAATTATAAGGCGGAAGAAACAGTAATTAGGCGAACGTGCCGAGGAAACTTCTCGCGCTTAAATGGGTGAACAAATAATATGGAGAGCGGCGAATATGGTTCAGCTGGTGCTCGTGACGTCACGACAACGTTGCTCAAAATCGTACCCAACGAAAGTGCGACCCGAAGGCGCACTCGGGGACGCCGGCTGGGGAGGAGAAAACACAGCACCGACCATAATAACAATGCTGCGCTGAAATGCTCGCGCTGGCGTATGAATGCCAACTTAAAAGTCAAGTAAAAAGGCTCGTGACGATCGCGGAGGCGTGGTCTGTTGCAGAAAACATCTGCCGAACCCGGCACAAGTGTTTTTTTGTTAGACCTATTTCGTCAGAGCTGCTTTTTGTTGTGTTTTATTGGGCGCGGGAAAAAAATCGGGGCAGTCGCTGAAAACTGCCGCGTGTTGAGGCCAGCAGGTGAGCTCTTTCCGGCGCCGCACAAAACAAATAAAACACTTGTGCGGTCCCGATAAATGCTACGACCTTTTCATATGTTTCTTTTCCCCCCGGTTTCGTTTTTCTTTGTATATACGTTCGTTCACTTTGTGCGTCGCATCTCTTTCCATACGTCGCCCCTTCTGATTGTCAAGCTGGCATTCAAACAAATAAAGAGCGATGTCCCGCGCGCTCTCGCGCCACGCGGTGACATCTGGAAAGCGCAGAGCTCGAGTGTGCGCTGGAATTAGAGGACGCTCGCCGTGCGCGCTATGTGTGCGTAGACGTCGAGGAAAAAAACGGATACCGCTCGCTGGAATACGCTGGACCGCTGACTTGACACACCAGCAGCCCAAAATGAAGAACAAGAACAATGGACACGTAAGTGTACGACGCACTGAACACCCTCGAACCGGTGGCTTCAGTTTAAGTGATACAACCGTGCGCTGCGAAGCAGCTTTTTTTTATGCGTAGCAGCATCCGCCTGGTTGCCGCATTTATCTTTCTTTCATCCGGCCGTTACCCTTTTATCTATATATCTCCTTCTCTGAAGGAAGAAAGAAAGAATACTTGCGCAGTCATTTTAGTTTAAAACACTTTCCTGTCCCAGTATCACTAGTAGACTGAACAGACAGTGGATTCTGGCTTTTTTCCGCATATTGCGGGCTTTAAACCTCAACAATGGAATACGAACGTGCTTACGGTGTATTGAGAATGCTTTCTCTGTGGACGTTATTTTAACCTACGTAACACACTGGTTGTCACCCAGCGTTTCCCTGCCCAAATTCCATCACAGTCTCCAAGCGTATTTTCCGTTACAAAGTTCGAGCGATTGGCCTTTGCAAAAGGCTGTACTGAACACCTCCAAGATTAACAGAAAGCCTGATGATTACGCCCTCGTCTATGTGTCCCTACACTCCGGTTGGCAGGTTTTTCCCTAACTCTAGCGATGTGGTTTTTTTATTTAAACTGTGGCGGTTAACTTGGCCCACAAGTATGTGGGAGGAACGACATGTTTGTGACGTAGTGCTGAGGACCTTTCTTTTGCCTACAAGGTGTTGCTATTGCAACGCGCACGGCCTCTCTTTGCAGCTGTAGTGGGCCCCTTTTTTAGCGTCTCCTAGCAACCACATGCGCTTGCAAAGTTCATGTCGGCGCTCATCGCGGAAAACATGTGGGCAAAGCGCTGCTCGAAACGCATCCACATGAGCACATCGCTCTCGCATGATAAGCAAGGGACAGGCTGTGAGTATTTGTTCATTCTTTTTTGTTTTGGGGCGAAGCACCTTAGGACCTCGCTTTGTCCGGGGTTTGGCGTCCGTGTACATAGTGTTGCGCATGCGCGATGAGCATTGAATTGGATTGGATTGAATAGGATTGGATTTGGATTTGATTGTATTGGAATAAAGTGAATTGTATCGTATTGGATTCGATTGGAATTGTATGTACTGTACACACGCGTTGTCACTCGTATAAATACGTGAGGGTACAAAGCCACTGGTGATTTACGGTAAGAACGATCCCCTGTGCTACGCCCACTCGTCATGATTCACTTCGTGGAGATGCGTGAACTTTTTTGTAAAATATTTGTATGACGTACCTGCAAGAAGCTTGCGGCGATAGTCGTCTCCACGGTGACGCGTAGATATCCTCTGCGCGTAGCAGTGACGGTCAGGGGACTCTCCTGCGCGGCGAAGGCGATGTGCTGTTCCGCGCACTGCAGGCAAACCTCTGAGAGTGCGGGCGGTGAATCGTCGGTCTTCTTAAACAGCAGCGGGATTCCGAACGTCTTGACCCTATTTCGCGGCTGCCGGATGAAGGCGATGTCAAAGTCCTCGTCCGAGGCATTGGAGTCCCTCTCGTCCTCCTCTCCCCTATAATCTTCCAGTTTTCCCTCGTGGTCTTCATCAGACGTTTCGCTGTCCCACGCTGCTTCTGTGTCCGGACGGTCTTTCTTCCCGTCGTTACTACTCCCCGCAACCGAAGACGTCGTACCGCCGTCCGCCGCGGTTACGTCATCGTCGTCCCTAGAGGTTGAGCTCCTGTGATTGCACGGGTAGTGCTTAAAAGCTCCCAGCTCTTCCTCTGTTAATTCAAAACCGTCGTCATTAGTAGAAGAGCATTGGGTGGATAGATCACTTTCAGATGGTGAGCCCTTTCTTTCGGTGAAGGACAGTCGATCTTGGTGTGACGCCGAGCTCTCTCCGTTCGCAAGGTTGACTGCTTCCTTTGCTAGAGTGCCGCCAGCTGCAGAAGGTTTAATCGCAAGTTGTCGGTGACCTTCCACGCATGCCGTTGAGGTGGCCCGGTCGCCATTTTGGCCCGGTGATAGGGAGACGTCTTTTCCGTGTTCAGACTGATCGGAAAGGGTCTTGTCCGCTGTTCCATGGTCGTCCCACCGTTTTGCTTGGTCGCGTTTAGGTAGGTGAACTCCTTCCTGGAGCGGTGAATCCGATATCATTTCTATTTAGCTTTATTCACACGTGGAGCTAAGGTGTTAACTAAGGCAGGTTAGATCTCTTACAGAAATATGAACTGCAGCCGTTGACCAAAGTGCAGTCCGAGGCGATCTGCACGTGGATAAACGCAGCTGGCGGTGCGAGAACAATGGAAAGCTCTTGATCATATATGTTTATTTCCTAAAGATCTTTCGCCGACATCGCGCACCAGACGCCCCGTGCGTAGAGACCAATGCTCCTTCTTAATCGTCAGCGCTGTGTGGAGCCGTACAAACATTATTTTCTTTTTTGAACGGCAGCCCCCGTAGTCGGCAAAGTGGAAGTAAGATGCGTTCTTCATTTTCAACGCGCAGTAATTCCTCAAGCAAACCTAAGTTTATTCATTGGTAATACTATTTAAAGGTACCACAGGGGTGAAAAATGTCAGCTTGTCTAATTTCAAGGTTTGAATATAACAATAATGGCCACAATAATTTTAAAAAATCAAACAGTTAGGAAAGAAAATAAGAAAAAAACAGGCGGAAGTGTGATGACTCACAAGCTACCTCACAGCATTCTTCCCCTGGCTTCACAGCTGTCTCTCTGTTTGATTGGAGTCTGCCGACAAAAAAGTCATTTCCCGTAAAAGTGAATGTGCAGTTGCATTGGTGCACAGGGTTCCATTTTGATTGCATCACTTGAACGTATTAGCGCACGGAATGCTTTTTTGTTTGGTGCCTCCTCATGACGTCACCGTTTATATTTACTAAGAAATTTGTTGTCAAGTTCGTCAACTTTTCTTGTTTTTTAAAATTGTTATTGGGGGCAGAATAGAGATGTGGGAGATATCAGAGGCCAGCTGTTGCAAATAAAACAAGAAAGTGAGTTGTCTAACTTTTCCCGTAAGTGCACTGCAATGGCGTTGACCTGAGTCCTTCCTAAAGCTTTCTAAATACAGTTATCAGTGTCTGGAGATATCAAATTTGGCATTTGCAGCAAACGTATCAACGGTCAAATCCTACGTTGAGCTTCAGGTTGCCTGCGTAACGATGGCCTCCACGCAAATCTTAATACAAATGCTGCTGCAAATAATGGCTACATAACCCCTACAGATCATTTTTACAATCGATTCAATGCGAAGGAGAGCGGGCAGTTAAGCAGACCATGCACTTAGGGTGCCAGAACCGAAACTGCACAATTAAAAGCAATTGTAAAGCAAAAAAGCGACGGAAGCACGACTTTTTCGTGGGAACAACAATGTGAGATCGCGTTTTCGTCATAGCAAAGCGTCATCGTGACATTCAACTATACAATCTTGCCTTGGCTCGAGGGGTAGCTGCATTGTTCGAAGTCATTATCAAAGACCTCGCACAGTGGGTTGTGACGCCGTAGAAGAGCTTTGGTAGGCCATTTAGCGTGGCCATCTAACAACTCCATCCGGCGTCTTCGTCTTGTGGCGCCTTGCGCGGGAAAAACAAGAACGACAAACCCAAACCCCGAGGCAACAACATCAGCTGCGTTCCGAGATGTCGAAGCCGAGAAAACTACTAAACTATTACACCACTAAGAAGTCTGAACAACCACAACCAGAACAACAAGACTTCCTGGACTTCTTAGGAGCCGCCAAGTCCGACCTGGAAGATGCGCCTGGAGAAAGCAGCGTGACGTCCAACCGTAGGCATGGCATACGGGACCGAAAGGAGGCCCGACCAGGGGTAGAGCGATCCGACTCTGATAAAACGGGCACCCGGGCCAGCTCCGCCAAGAGCGAGGCCACCGCCATCTTGTCCGACTACGGCCGCCGACGATTCAATCTTCCCGTCGTCTTTCGAATCACGGAGGAGGACAAAACTTTCTGGGACATCAACCCGAACCAAGTCGCCCGAGAACTCGTCGCTACTCTTCAGCGAGACGTGATACACCAGCGGCTGAGTCAGCGCGGGAACTTGATGGTGTCCGTGGCTCGGGCGGAAGCAGCCATTAAGCTCCTGGACGTCACGACACTGGGTGGCGTCAGCGTCGAAGCCCACATACCACCGGTGCTGTTGAAGAACGAGGGCAAGATCTACGCCGTTCCGCACCGCTACAGGGACGATCAGATCCTAGACGCCCTCGCGCCGATCGGCGTGAAGGCCGTGCGCCGCCAGTACAAGCGTAGTATACACGAGAGCGGAGTCATCAACCGGAACCCGCGGGGAATAGTGATATTGACGTTCAGGCCCGACGTGACGCTACCTCCGGAAGTGGACATCGACGGCCACACGTTCCGGGTGGACGAGTACCTGGAGCCTCCGCTCCAGTGCTTGAACTGCATGCGGTTCGGACACTACGCAAGGGTGTGCCGAGCGGCGCCGCGATGCCACCGATGCGCCGGCCCTCATCGCGGAAAGGTAACTTTTCCTTTACACCCCTTACAAACTCTGGCAAGATTGCATAAATAAGTGAATGATTGATTGATTGATTGATTGATTGATTGATTGATTGATTGATTGATTGATTGATTGATTGATTGATTGATTGATTGATTGATTTTATTCGATAGGAAACTTTAATTATATAGGAAGGGAATAGAAAGGGAATGGTTGGTTGACACGTCCTTGTGCGTTCAGTGATGGATGCAATGTCGAAAATTTGTCTGGCTATCATGAGAACGCTTTAGAGAGGCCGCTTTTTAGCTCGTTGCGGCCAATTTCTCCGAGCAAAGATTTTTCGCTGCGAACTAATCGGAAATGGGCACTTAGGTCAGTAGGGCTTGCAATTTCTCGTGTAAGGAGCTTTACCCGTAACGAAGTTTGTGCAGTGACCTATTAAAGGGCACAGTTTCGGTACTACATCTGCCTTGCAGACGGTGCACGTGGGCGCCGATGTAGATGGCGGGGCTGCGTTACACCATTTACTCGTTGCGTTCGGTGTACCCGTTGTGTCTGAATAAGTCTTATTAATGAAGACCCGTTCTTGCATCTTGATGGTGTTGTCATAAGGCAGAAACCCTGAGGGCGTACTCTTTTCAAGAGTCTGGGACTATCTAAATTCGGCATATCCGTTTCACTGCTATGCCGCTGCATAACTAATTGCCGCATTCACCCAAGCCCAGTCCCGGAAAGCCAAGGCTCCAAATTGAGCGCTTTAGGTGGCGTCACGCAACGTCAAGCTAGATATCGTGCTCCCACCTCGTAATGTCGCAACGAGAGCCACGTCTTGTTGCTCGAGGTGTATTATGCGCTGGCTTTATACTGGAGTACTTTGATCTTTTGATGGCAATTATTAGTCATTGAGAGCGTGGTGGTGAGGCAGGGGAGCGGTAGTTTATAAGAGAGTGCGGAGCAATTTAAAGGAGCCATAAAGACAAAATACAAGTTGGGTTTATTAGAAAGACTGCTTAGTCCTGATAACAATGATAGCAATATCGTCGCAATCTTCGAACGAATAACGGAGATATTAAAGAAAACGTGTGAAGCAGTCGCGACCCCCTAGCCAATTTCCCGCAACTTTTCTATGACGTCACGGAACCTTGTTTGTGCGATTGGCGGCCGCCTAACTGACCTGTCGCAACGACACATGACTGGACGTCTGTAATGCGGCCTCTAGTTCCATTTGACCGCATCGCTTGAATGCTAACGTGGAGTTAACGCATTGAAAATTATGTATTATTGTTGGCCCGTATGACGTCATTCTTTCTCATAACACGTCACTGTGGCGCAAAATTTGAAAGTTTATAAATACTTCTTGCTTTTTTTTCGGTAAAAAAACGTCCTTTGTGGCTGTGATGGAGCTGAGTGAGATACTGAATCCTAGTTCTTTTAAATTAAACGATGTTGCATCATATCTTCATGGCTCCTTTAAAGCACATTGTCGACAGCGCACTGGCAGAGGCAGAGCAAGGCCAATCAACGAACGTATACTACGCCCTGAAAAAAAACAAAAACAAATGGAAAGGTCTGCGGGTTTTTTTCAGAAGAGGATACGGGATGCAACACATGTGGTTTGGTATGTGGAGTAATACACGTTTAATGGGGTAGTCAAAGTTTTGTTTGATTAGCCGCCAGGTGGGGGAACTCCTTAGCTAAGGAGGCCATGGGTTTGGACGGCCTGTCGCACCAATTCTATGAGGTGTTGTTGCTTATCCGAGTTGATGCTGGTCATCCAACTCCCCCACTGCTCAAATGAGGGGGGAATCCGCGGCAAGGGATGGCGTGTGGCGGCACGCTATTTGGTAGTGATTGCATTGCTCTATGCCGAATTTACAGTTGTATGTGGATACTGTCGGGTGCACGAAGTGTGGTGTACCATGTTGGAATGTGCTTGTCTAGAGATGTCCGCAGATGATCATGTTTTCGCGAGGCATCTTCAGATTTGGAGGTGAAAAGTATTTTTTGTTGAGTAGGAAAAAGTAGAGCGTAATGGTAACCGACCAGCTTGCGACTACTCTGAAGGAAGTCTCTAGAGAGTAGTGCTTGCTGCGCATACTTGTAGTCACTATGTTTTAAATCCAGAGCATTTGTATAACTCACGATGTCACCCGTGCGTCGGCGTCCGCAGCAGCCAGCCTCCCCCTACACTATAAAAAGAAATAACAGTTACCGGCGCCTGGTTTCGATCCCACGACCCTGCGGGCGGAATGCAAGGTATATGGTGCTCTACCAACTGCGCCACAAAACCGACACAGAATGAAAGGCTACGAACGTGCCTTATATCCTTGACTCATTCAAACTACGTCAAGAAGCTGCTGATACAACGCATTCACTACCTGTGGGCGGAACGCGAGGTACATGGTGCTCTTCCCACTGCGCCACAAAACCAACACAGAATCAAAGGCTACGAACGCGCCTTATATCCTTGACTCATTCAAACTACGTCGTCAGCGGCGTGCGTTGGCGACTCAGCGGCGTGCTAGCGGCGTGATAGCTGCGTGGTGTACACGTGATAGCACCAACCCCCCAAACACTAAACGTTAACGCAATACACCCCCCCCCCCCCCTATGCGACGCATTTACTCGAGTCCCCCTCGCGGGGAGATGGGCCCATTTTTTTGAACACCGCGTATGCCGAAGGTAGTATATGTCAATAATGCACGGTCCAGACGAGGGTCTTACGAAAGAATGGCGCACTGCGAGTGTTGCTTCGGCCCTATGGTTTAGTTTAGTATATTATTTTAACCTTACGTTCCTTTTTTTCAGTGGTACTGATGTTACGGATCAAATAAGAGGGCTTTTCTGTTGCACAGAACAGTTTTTGCGACTTTTACTGTCGTTAAAGGGGCAATGCTCATACACGTTTTCCCGTATTACAAACATTGCTTTTTTTCCCCGTTGCTAGTGTTCGTTATGTAACAAAAGGGACCCTTATTTTTCTAGACACCGCAAACAAAGAGGAGTGATCTGGCTTTTCCATTGTCAGTGTTTCTTTTTCCTAAGGTGTGACTTAAGCTCTACATTGGTAACTTGAAGGGAAATACAAGACAGCACGAAAGGTAAAGACGAAAATCACAGGCGATTGCTCTTAACCTATTGTCTGCCGCCCGTCCACGATTCGTTCTTTTCTTCGCCATCTTGCTATTTTTTTCTGCTTAATTATATCTAAGCTCATTCATCCAGAAAGAGCCTAAAAAACTCGCTTAAAAAGAGTATGGTGACAGAAATTGTAAGTAAGCCAGCGCTCTCTGTTATTGCATAAACGGAGTCTGCACAAATACTTTGTAAGCCGGCATGGTAACCCTCTTTTTAATATATCATGCCTTCAGCACCCTTCCCGAGCTCATCTTGGCGCTATTTGCCACGCTGCAAATAACAGTGTTGGAAAGTGACAGTGCTAGTACAATGGGCAATATGTAAATTAGGCTTGTTATATTCAAGCCGTTGTTGCCTCTTTCAGAGTCGAAGGTGGTACAACGCAGGTCAGTTACTGGCCGAGAACGCACTGGGGTAACTATTTGGATGGGTACCCGGTATCCAAAAAGTTTTTTTTTTTTTACTATGGGTGGGCATTTTACACTTTACATTGTAATGTAGTTCCTGCATAGGACTTTATTACGGGATGTGGGCATGCATGGCGAATTCAATTTGCTTGCTGCGTGCACACTAACCTCCCTTCAAATCATTTATTTTATTTTTGTTATGGTACAGTAATTGGAATTGCAAAGGGTTTGGAGAGGTAGAAAAAGGAGAACATAATAACAGTAGCACAATTCACGACGACTAAGATATAAAGTAGATCCTGTTCTCTCCCTCTTTTTCATTCGTTTAACAGGGAAAAAGTCAATGCGACTTATAATGAATGGTGACACTAAGGAATCAATGTAAGGGAAGGAAAGCATATGGTACATACATAACTGCACAGGGAAATCATCAGTAGACAGACTGGAATAACACAATACCAAATAAAGTGAAATATTTTCAAGTATATTCTTACCTCATAACCACACCCGAATGGACAATCGACACGGCAAAGAAAAAAAAAACAAATATGGTCTTGTGATTGCTGTAAATGTTGTTTCCAAGTGCTTTGCAGTGCATGACTCCTCAAATGCAATATCGTTCAAGATAAGTTGTTTGCTCTAATGCTGCAGAGTACCAGGACTAACCCCTGTTGGCCAACTACAAATCATTTTTAAGCGATCTGCTGAAGCTTTCTTATATCACTGTTCAACCAACCTTGGAAACATCGTTGAAACATTCAGTGCGTAACGGACGTGCTCAAAGCAATTTTCAAATAGGAAACAATGTGGGCTACCCATCAACAGGCTCTAAAAATATGAAACATCACACAGCCACAGATTTTTTACTTCTACAGCGATATACAGTACAAACAGAGTGTGGAGATAGGCGTTTGTACCAGGCATTCGGACGTCAGAAATTGTGAAAGTTGATGCGCCAAACTTGATGGAAAACTTGTTCATTGAAAAAAGATAATATAACAACGTAAACGTATGTGCTTGCTAGCTCGCAAAAAGTTCCATTCGTCTTGATTGGTGGGGGCCACTAATTTCCACTTACTTGCTGGATGGCGCTTCGCCGCCGTCGCGGCCGGGCCCGCGCACGGCCACCGGAAGTTCAACGGCTCGTCCCGGAAGTCGGGCGGCTGCTACGCTTCTCAACCGCTGATAAGCGTTCCCATTGGCGCATTTTGGCATCTTGTTCTCACTTTATTGCATTTTGGCGATACACATAGCGTTAAGATCTCAACTTATGCTATACCGAAACATGCGACGTTAATGTGAATCAGAATTTAATTGCGAAGGAGAACGAAAATGTCACTTGGGTCTTGGTTTGAGTGTAGACGACGCAGCTCGAACGGGGTTTATGCTAGCGAGTGGACTTTATGATTCGTGTTAAGATGCACGTCTTAGAATAAATTAACAGTCGTGAAGGGACTTGTATTAGTAGAAAACAATGAATTAACAGCTGTGAAAGCAGTTGGATTATCCGAAAATCAACTAGCAAAGCGAGTTCGATATCAACACGGGGGAAGCTGCCTGAAACAGAAGAACCGATCTGAGGTTTGTAACGTGCCGAAAAAAAAAAACCTGAAAATGACTGTGCGCAGCTTGCTTCTGTTTTACCTTTGAAAGTCAGTACATCGGGACCCTTTACAGTATGAATTCAAGCATATGTGTTTTTGGGAATTATACCCCTACCATCTTATACAGCTATCATAGTACCACTGAGATACGTAATGCAGATAGCAGCATTTCAAAAATTGAAAGAAAAAATTGGGTACTTGAAATTTAAGACATCGTGCTTTGTAACGTAACGGAGATGTTTTTCCAATTACGTTTCATTGCTTACAGTACACGGTTTCACAGCTTTTCACAGCTCCATATAGATTTTATTGTGCTCCGAGCTAATTTTGTAGGGCGGCATTTTTAAAGCGACTCTGCAAATATACTACGAAAGAAGGTAGCACGCAAGCAGGCGATTTCAGTGTCTAATAAACGTAGCATCAACTGCAGGGGAAGTTATACGAACTCTAAACGAGCGAACTGTGATGGCCGAACAGTATTATTTTTTTTTTTCAGGGCCGCTATACCGAAATTCCGAGCCATGTCGCACTATACCTTTTCCAAATGCTTCGGTAAAGAAAACAACGTGCGCATGGCGTCAGGCTGTAGCCGAGTTTGTGCGCCCGTTCTGTCAAAACAGCTGTCAGTAAAGTGGTCACTGCAGAGCCTGCTGACAGGGGATGGAGCCCATTTGTCCCTTCTTAAGTTTGCCACCCAACGCCGGTATAAATCCGGCTTAGAGCGAGAGAATCTGCGTAACAAGAGCCACAGCTTCAAAACGAAACTGATATGACATTTGCGTTTCCCTGTGTATCACGCGCGTCATGCAGAATATTGTAATACTTCCAAGTGGAACGTCTTCCCAGACGACTTCTCTGGTCTGCTTGTGCTGTTGATGGCGCAAAGAGCAGGCATATTTGGCCGAATGCGCGCGAAACCAGCCCATACGTAGCATGCGCTATGCTGGAACGGCGGCCATTTGCCCGACTTCCGGGACGAGCAATAGAACTTCCGGCGGCCGCGCGCCGGAGAGCTCGAAGCGCTATCCAGCAACTCTAGTGGAGATCAGTGGTGTGGGCCTCTACCGCAGCTAGCTGTAACACATCGTGACCTTGCTCACAAATCCCTGTGTCCATTGGAAAATTCACAAGGTATTAAACGTCAGAAAATATTACAAGAAACACACCAACAAGCGCATGCTTTCGTTATTCACTGCCGACTGCGAAAGATATATTTCCATGTTGAAAAAGAACATGCCCGTCTTTGTAGTCCTTTTGGTGTAAAGCAAAGATAAATGGATTTTTAATTTCTCTTGATGCTGTTTCAGGACCTCCGGTGATACGGCGCTACTTTCTAAAGTGCCCTACTCCTAGGCGTAAAGTGTTTTTGCAAGTTTGTGAAGATAAATGATTGCTGTATACGAAAGGAATTCCTTATAGGTACAAATTCCTGTAGCATGGCCCTATTCCAGCCGATCTTTCTAATTATCAAACAATTAAATCACCATCATGCTGCAGAGAAAAATGCCGCGTAAAAGAAACAATACTCCCAACTACAGCACCAAACTGAGGAAAACCCCGTTTTACTGCTCGTGTTAAGCTTATTGCTTTACACAACAAACTCACAGCATGATTTAAAATAGTGAGCTGTGCTAGAATCGGCAGCGAGAGGTGTAAAACCAGCCAGAAAAGCTCCCTTAAAATTAAGCGGAAATAAAGCAAGTAAAAAAATTGAGGATAGCTAAATTTGCTTTTAAGCGTGGAACGCGAATAGGGCAAAGCATGATCCTACTACCTGATCGGGGAGACCCTGTGGGGCGCCCGGCATTGATGTACGACAGCTCAATGCACCCTAGCGCTGTCGCCATCGTTCCCCCTAGCGGAGCCTGTGAGTGGCGAAAGCTTTCCGCTAGGAGTACCATGCCATATGTGGCGGCAGCGCGTTACGCCGTGGCGCTTACGTGGGCGCCGCAAGTCGGTGGTACAAGAATTTTGCTCTAGGCCAACATTGTCGACGATTTCGGATTTTTTGTGCAAAGGGGCCCGTTACACATCGCTTTAAAAGGCGCAATAAAGTAAAAAAGTAATCTAACACCAACAATAGCAGTTTGCGCTATGCAATGCCAAACCGCGCTTTCTATTATAGTCCGTCAGAAACGGTTGCGCAACCTTCAGTTTTAACCTTTTGTAAACAGGAAGCCAGCTGCGCCCCTTGTTTCGGTGCTGGGTTAATATTTTCACAAAGCGAGCATGCAGTAAGCTCGTAAGCACTATATTTCAAAGCAGCACACTTTAAAACTGAACATAACACTTCTTTTGTATTGCAGAAGGGACGTGTATTGTAGACGGGAGATGAGATGTAACGTATTGCAGACATTGAAAAGCTGTTATTTCGGCAAAATCCCCAGTTCTAGGGAATATTTTCTAAGGCTTCTGATTAGTTGAGCATGACGTGTAATGCTGAGTTGCTGCATTTCTTGTCCCTTGCCGGGTGCTGAGGGACTCGTTGCTGCCTTGCTGTATTGTTTGTCTATTGTAAGTGTTTGTACGAGACCGTTATATGTGATTCAGTGAGAGATTCAAAATGCACTGGTTAGAGGGCGGCGTTATTTTGCACGCTGCGGATGTGAGACTTAGCTTCTGTTTCTTAATTATCACAAGTATGGACTCAGCACCAGCTCGTAATGTGAAGTTTTTTCAGCCATACTAGTATTATCTGCGACCACGAGGGGGCGGCACTAACGTAATCCAGATGGCCTCGTAAAAGGAGGGAGTTCTAAGCCGACCTGGAACAATGATTTTCCTAAATAATGATTGGAGCCTTCACAAAGGATAAAAGACTTCATTATGGGCAACCGAGAAGAGACAAAGAATATGGTAGCATAAGGAAAATATAGAAGCACGGCCACGGCTGGGTTGCTTTTGGAGATCTTCTGTAAGGAGAAACAGGGAAGGCCTTACATAATGGCAGTATCTATATTGTAAATACTGCCTATTCGGTTTCTTTTGCGGAGCGTTATGGAGCCTGCGCCCCCATGATATGCATGATGTGCATAAAACATTCCGGATAAGAAATACACAAAGGAACTTTCTAGGCAAACGAATGGAGTGGGGTTTTACGTGCCCCTCAATACACAGCACCCATGTCGCACTGATTGATACGCGGAGGAATATCGCTTGTGGTCAACCTCTGGCTTCGGAAAAATGGAAAAGCACTAATACATTTGAGGAAACCATCAAATCGCTTATCTCGGCAGTGAGGTTGTCTCATAAGAGGCAAAGACGCCGTAAACCATCGGATCAAACTTACACAGCTTTGAGACCACCTTCAAAAGTTTAGGCAATCGCCTTTGTTGTTAGTTTTGGTGAAAGAAAATACCTTTGACTCGAACAGCAGCAGCCCTTCTTATTTTTGCGATGGCCAATCATCTGAATTCTCGAAATAACTACATCAACGGGCAGGCTTACCAGCCCTGGGAAGATAAAGACTTTCTGAACTTTCTGAGAACCGCCGAATATGACATCGCTCGGCGGGCTGTTCCATACGATATGGCCAGCCAGAGTTCAGGGGCCGTTGAGTGCCGCAAGCGGAAACTTCTCGGCAAACGGGACTGGGACGACACTGTGCACGAAATAGACTTCAGCAACAAGTACCGCAAGGACAGCCCTCCGCGAATAATCCTTCCCGTCGTGTTCCGGATCACTGAAAAAAACAAGACCTTCTGGGAGATTGACCCGAACCAGATCGCTGAAGACCTGGTCGGCAGCTTGCAGAAAGACGTCGTCTACCAGAGGCTGAGTCGTCGCGGGCAGCTGACCGTGTGTGTGAACAACGTCGACGCGGCCATCAAGCTCCTCGATGTCAAGACTCTGGCTGGCGTCTGCGTGGAGGCACATATTCCGCCGTCACTAATCAAGAACGAAGGAAAGATCATCGCCGTTCCTTACCGCTACTCGGAGGACCAGATGCTGGAAGAACTGGCTCCGTACGGAGTGGTGGCCGTGCGCCGCGAGGTGAAGGCGAGAAAGGTGGAGAGCGGTGGCCTGACCTTCAATCCTCGGGGCGGGGTCATCCTCACGTTCAAGCCCGAGGTGGCACTTCCGAGTAGGGTCCACGTGGGTCAGTACGTGTTCCCCGTTGAAGAGTACCTCGAGGCTCCAATGCAGTGCTTCAACTGCATGCGGTTCGGGCACAGCGCGAAGATCTGCCGCGCCAGTCCGCGATGCCGACACTGTGCGGGAGCCCACAGCTACAAGGTAATATTGCGCTACGCGTACCACCCACAAACCGTACTGGACTCGGTTTGATCAGTACCTAAGGGGAGGGTAAGCTTTGATCGTATTGATTTCGGCAGCCTTGGGAAGCGAAAGGATATTCGCCATCAGTGGCCAAAATTTTGTTCGAAGCTTGATAGCTAGAACAACTTCGATGGCGATGTCCTACGGCCGCGTATTTTACAATAGTTGGAGGTAAGTCGTTAAACACCCGGGTTCGATCCAGCTCGCGGTGGCCATGTTCTGCTGCAGGCTAACAACTAAAACGCCCGTTGCCGAGATTACTACAAGTAAAGGAAACTTGGCGTAATGAAAGAATCGGGAAAGCGATCAATCGCAGTGTAATTTTTCCGAAGACATTACATTAGAATGCCATCTATCGAACGATGGAGAAAATTGTGGCTCTGCCGCAAAACGTGTCCTCCTGACGTATACGATAGGATCCTGGGAACCGAGTCATAGACATTCGCTGTGAAAAAGCTGCTGAGCAGGTGCTTCCAACAATGTTACCGCGTAAGTTTGTTTCTCAAAAGCACACCGCCAATAATCGTTCATTGTCACAGCGTGAAGGCTTCGCCGATACATGAACTTCCCAACCTCAGTTATACAGATTCCCTTCACGGCCATCTGCTTCGTAGGGGTTCCCTTTTCGCCGAAAACACCGACACGAAAATCACAAAAACAAAACGTGCTCATTCATGACCGTGAGAACTTTCCCCACCCCCTCCAACTCTCTTTTCAGTGCAATGTTCAGTTCAAACAGACATTATCGAGAATATACATGGTTGTAAGCGCGTAATAAATGCAACATAATGGCGGCCGAAACGGAGCCACAGAGAAAATGGATGGCGCTTGTTAGTCCTGAATACATTTAACGAGATGGACGTTCCAGCTGAAACGTAAAAAACGAAACCCACGTTTGTCTAATTACCACCACTAAGGTTAGCCGGTACACAGACAGATTACACAGACTCTTTCTGCTTCATCTAATTTCAAAGTGTCATGCTCACACCACTCGTTATTTTTCGATTCGGGTTTCCGCTACAGCTTCGTCGCTGTTTTCCTCCAATACGTGTCGTTTAATAGTTCTAGTTTACATTGACTTATATTTTAGTAAACTCCCATTATCTAGAACTATTTCCAGTAATAGGACCGGTCTCCCCTGCCCGCTTTGCAGGCAGCGAGTGAAAATATTTCCCCATTACCTCTTGCATGAGTCAGAAACACCAAAATTAAGCACAGTCTGTGTATTTTCTCTGTATGTGCATATGGCGCAGGCAATCTAACGTTATTATGTTACCCAGTCCGTATGGCGGATCTAAGGAAAGCCATGCGGGAAAGGAGGTAATCTTTTCTTCCTCCAAATAGACCACATCTCCAAGGCCCGGGCGCAATGTGCCTCCGTCCATCTCTTACAGTCCTCTCACCCAAACAGACCCCTGTGAGTCCCCCCCCAAACTTAAATAATTACTGGTTGCTTCAAGTGGCAATGAAGAAAAACACAAGTGCGGTTAATTATAAAAAAATACTGTTTTATCATAGCAACAATTATGCCGATTTTATCTCGAAATTAAACTAAATAAATAGATGCCAAAGAAAACAGACGAAGCCGTGGCTACCGACTTCCCAGCCACTTTCCGTCGATGTCTCTAAGACGTCACGGATCTTGTTTGTGCGGTCGATGTCCGTCGACCTAAGCCACCGCCAAGAAACATATGTGGGTGATTGTAGTGGGGACTCTAGTTCCGTTAGATCGCATCAGGTTGCTCCTAACGTTCAGTTACAACGGGCAGAACCGTGTTTCTATAGATGGTATTCACTAGAAAGTTTAGCTGTCAATTTCTTCGTTTGGCAACACTGGAAACGGCCACAAACATGGCCGAAGCGCCACGGACATGGTGCGGCTTGTGCCACTGCACTCGCACGCCGCAGAAAAAAAACACGGGCATGCGTCGTCTGCTTCGTTTCAACCCGGTTCTCAACGGTGGTGTCAGCAGAGATGTTGTTAATCGCGCTGACATTGAAGTCGAGGCATTACTTTGCGTTCGTTGGGGTAGAGTTTGGAACGCCCAACACACATCATGCGCTTAGGACGGACAAGTACCGCCATCCCGCTGGGCCCGACGTAACCAGTGACGGCGCACTCCCATGTTTCCCTACATGCGTGCCTCGCTAGTGAATACAACCTATAGTGCTGGTTCATACTACGTCCCTTCTGGCCACAGTACGTCACTGTAGCTCAGAACTCGAATACTTTTGGCGTTTGACGAATTAAAAATGTCTTTCGTGGCTGGTATAAAGCTGAGCGAATTAGCAAAGGCTCGTTCCTTCAAACTGAACAAAGTTTTGTTTGTTCTTAATTGCCCCTAGTATCGAAAAGCCTGATAACCGGACATGCAAAAAGCTAATGACTCCCATTTGATAAATTAACAGGGCTCTTTTTGACATGGACACCATTCATATTAGCTTTTAACGACTCCAATCTACAATTCCAGGACCTTGCCTTACTCCTGCACCCTTTGATTCGCGGAGCAGTGTTCGTCAAAACAAGAGGTGTCGCCAGCTATTTTGCAAATAGCTTGATTGGGCACACCTGAACACGCACTTGTAAGGTTGCCACAATATAAAGCATCGGGTGGCTCAGCTGACAGCGCTCGCTTTACAACGCTCCTGCCAGTGTGTAACCTCTCCAATAATTCAAAATACTCCCTAAAGAGGGAGTTAGAAACACATGGAAGTGCAGCAGCCGCCTGCTGTCGGCTTTTACTTCAAAATTATTATATTAAATAACATAACTATGGATGATTTCATGCGCGTTTGTACAAGAGTCTCAATCAAATTCCATTTCGTTCAGTTGTGTCATTAGGCAGTTCAAAATGCATCTTGTTTTTCACCGTTTGTTGCTTGCAAACACCACCACTCCCATTGATCTTAGCGCAACGGAAGAACACACAATCATTCAAATTGCACAATTCAGTATTAAGAGCGAATTAACACAAGTGGTATAGTGCTCGTCTACAACGAAGCGGATACCCTACTCAAAAGACCTCAAGACTCGCTTCAGAGTACTCAGCACTCAGGAACTGTACTCTGTTTTCTCCTATACCTACCTACCCACTACCCCTCGCAGGCCCAGTGTCTTCCTTTGGCCAATAAACGGTTTGCAACAACGAGTTTTAATGGGTGTGTACATCAGACACACCCTAAATTCCGGATGAAGGGCTTTGTCCAATACACCTCTCACAGGATGCGCTACTCTGTCACACGTAACACTGGGCTGGGCTTCATACTACTTGCTCAGATTCTTGTAGTTAACCCTGCTATTGCTTGCGGGGTGGTCTATTGAGGTATTTATTAAATTTCGTAACTTACTGACTGAGATTACTTAGTTTATTATATGATTTATAAAGTGTTGTCCGAATAAAACTCCGTGTGTGTGCAGTAGAAAACTTTTATTAGCCATGGGAGTCCAAGTCGTCGCTGTTTTATGTTTCGGACTTCGGAGTGCGTATGCAGGCTTCAGAGCGCGCATAATTCTTGTGGTTGATCCACATTGGGCTTCAGCACTGAAAATATTGCTGGCAGAGTGGTTGCTGATTGGCGCACTTACTCCGGCGATATTTATATAAGCATACCCACTGCATAAGGAGTTGCCGATGAGATTCTACCAACGTGCTTTGCGCCACTTATATGTACTTTCATGCATGTTCTACGTGTTACTTTTCACGCCCAATAATCTTTTTTCTCCATTTCCCATTGCAGGATTGCAAGTCTACAGTGACGCGTTGTTGCAACTGTCTCGAAGAGCATAGGGCAACATATTCCGGTTGCTCGAAGCGAAGGGATGCTGCGTTTGCGCAGAGGGTCCGCAAGTGTCGAAAGGACGAGGAAGAAACCGAGTGACGTCACTATCCCGAGAGTTTATACGGCGAGCTTATACGTCACCACGAACTGCACACAAGTTCACAAGGCCTGTGCATTCCATCTCCTCCTCTTCGTGTATTGACAAAAGCTTGGCTAGAGGTTGCGAAGGCTTACCAGACATGATTACTGGCGCTATCGGCAACAGGTCCGTACGGACATTGCGGGTAGTAGATATGCTACCAAGTGACGTGGTGAGGTGGAGGATGAAAACACAGGCGGTACACCGTAAAAATGCACAGCCTAGATTACACACTTCGAAGGAAAAAATGGGTAGGCGCGTCACAACAAGCAACTTTTGTCGCACGTATTATATGTCTGTTTGTAGAACGGATTGCATCCCCCGAAGCCATTTTGAGTCTCAGGGGGCTGTACGCCCTGATATCTCACAGAAAAAGCGGGCCTCCATCATACTCTGAACAAGTCCATGGGTTGTTCTTTCTAAGAAGCATGAGATGCACCCTGGTTCTTGCATTGCACTTTGTAGTGTTCAGTGGTTTCCCATAGTGAAGAGACTCCAGTAAAACGGCTATCGATAATGACATACTTCCCTCCTGTTGGACCTTGGTCTCTTAGCTATAGCCAACGTGCTTATTAGGTCGATCCTACGTATAGCTAGGATTTCAGCAATACTTTTGCCGCAAATAACGTCCTCGCTCCCTTTTACCTTAACTCTCAAGACGTCAGGTTTTCAAGCCTCTTCCGCGAACAATATCACCCAGATATAGCGTGACAACTTCTCGGGGGGCATTGATGGACCATCAGCGCGATTGAGCACGCTCCACAGGGATTGGCTTGTGTATCTGCGAGGAATTTATATTCAAGAGCCTCTCCTGGCAGGGCGGAAGACACCTAGGCGAACCGTAGACCTGGTGTCTTCCGATGCTGTTATACCGCCCTAAGAGCGCACATCATGGTATCAACTTCCCTATTAGGTGAAAGGGAGTACAGCTTGGGCAATCGGGTTAAGTTTAGCTTTTGACGCTTTCTTACTGACCCATTTTGTTGTTTGGTCGCTCTTTTCAGTTCAAGTGAGGTTTTTGTAGCAGTTACTCTGGCAAAAAATACAATGCTCTTCTCGGCTCACAATGATGCTTCTGGCGATCCCTGGTGGCAGACGTTCATTTCAATCGATATCTTCAATATGCATGAAACGTTCTACTGTATGTGGAGTTATTATGACATTTATAAAGGCTTTGTAAAGGAAACGGGTCTGCTTCAACTGAATAATCAACACTTACTGGTAAGTTTGGACCATCCAGCAATGACTTTCTTGCACACCTTGCTTCTCCGTGCACGTCATGCATATGTTACCCAAAATGTAAGCGAGTTTTGACACTTTTATGCTGTAATTATCTAATATTTTGATCACTGAGACAAATGCAAATTCTACGAAGAACAATACCACGGTTTAATCCGCGACGTGATCTCTGAATAACGGAAGAGAGCACCTTGTTATCGTGAAATAGAACTTCAGGGCTCCGTTTATTCCACGGCTTGATCTCTGAATAACGAAGCAGTTCACCTTATTGACGTGGAATAGAACGTCAGGGCTTGGAGGTGAAAGCCGGCCTTCCTGACCATGTAGTGACTGCTTGTAAACGCGTACTTTACCTGTTAGTACGTACGTGTGAGTTCGTACTCTAGCTCACGATAACGGGTGCACACTGATGAAGTGTCACGTATGCCACCACTATCAGTCTGCACTCACTATCAGACAGACTTCTTCATGACCTTCCTGTACGCACTAAGGGCTACACTGATTCGGTTGCGCATAAATTAGTACGAGTGAGTGAACTCATGAACGAGTTCGCTACTGACGTCACTTAATGCTGGGGAATTGTTTACGTTGAAGCCCACTAACCGACTGCAGCCCCACCAATCTTTCATCTGCAAAAAGAGGCAGTGTAGGGTAGTTCCCGAGTGGCAGCAGGATTAATATTTGAGATAGCATAAATAAGGGGCAATACTGGTATTAAGAGAGAATATTCTAGGCGAACAATAGTTTGAAAAATTATTCTGTTATTTGGGCAGTGGACCTTTTATAGGGTAAAATAATTATGCTTAGTCTAGAAAGAGGCCTTCAGAAATTACGGTATCTAAGTATAACTTGGGTTATGCCTGTTTTTGAAGTGTCTGTAGCAGAGCATTGGTTAAACGGCTACGCTTTATCTTAGGTATCCCAGCATAAACAGTTGTGAAGAAGGGAAGTACCATTTCAAAGAAAATGGTTATTGCAGCGTTCTGAAGCGGAAACTACCTGGCTGTTTTATTACAATGGGAAAGTTGAAAGAACGTATTAAAGACTTTGAACCGCGGGAAACAATCTTCGGGGGGTTCTTAGGGGAGTTTTCGACTCCCTTTTTAGCAAGAAAACATGGAATGAAGCACCGGTGAGTTGTCGGCTTGAGCCCACGTTCTCTGTCCAGTGAACTGGGTCCAAGAGTTTGCCGAGTGCACCCCAGCACTTCATACGAGTTGTGATGCAAAAGGCTTAAAGTCCACTTGAACGCCGCAGAGGGATTTCCTTAGTTCCTATGTCGACGTCGGAGCCAAAGAGAATTTGTGAATTGACCGTAAGCCTCTCACGGCAATTTCACTGGAAAATCACATCGAGTAGTGCAATTGTCACACTTTCGGGTCATTATGTCGATGTCGGAGGCAAATGAGACACGGTTGATCAGCCATAAGCTTCTGAGCACAGCTTCCATCGTCACTGCCATCCGCTTCTACGGCTATGTTGGAACTTTGGGTCGGTATGCACACAGAGAGTGAGTAACTTTATTCGAGACCATCGAGTTTAGCCGAGCCATCATGCTGGCTCGCTACACTAGATGATAGAAGAAAAACAAAAAAGAAAACGAAAAACAAAAAAACTGTAAAAATGAAAAGATGTCATTTGATGAGCCCAAAATTCTCAGTCACAAAACTCTCTCCAGTTCTGCGCTAGGAAGAAACTCCAAGAGAGCTTTGATGGCACGTGTAGCCTGACTGGGACCCAACCAAGGACCGAAAACAGCACTCAGTTCAAGTCCCGCACCAAGTTGCCTGCACAGAGAAAATATAAGCTTCTGTCTGTGCGTGGTGTACTCTGGACACACATATAACATGATGAATGTCTTCTCGTAAGTCACATGTGAGACAAAAAGGTGAAGATGCCTGCTGGATTTAGTACAGCTAATGTCCCGTGTAGGCCATATTCAAGTGCAGTGTATGCAGAATAGCTTCCTCGCGTTTGATGAGCCCAGGTGGCATTCTGAAGGTGCAGTTAGGATAAATCACGTTATAACGTGCGTATTGCTGCCTTGCGTCAGCCCAGAGAGACATCTGCGCTTTCCATATGGTCGATGAGAGGAGTATTGGCGCATGCTTTCTCGTGAGTGGGATCGACGGAGCTTGCGTGGAGAAACTGTGGGGTTATGAGGCGGCTATGTCAGCTGCATCGTTGCCGGCATCTCCGCAGTGGGCAGGAAGCCCCTGCAGATCTACAGTGTCCCCTTTGTATGGCTTGTAAGTGCAGAAGATTGATTTAGCAGGCCAGCTGTTCTTTTTTAAGGGATTTTGAGCTCTCGAGTGCTGACCTGTAGTCTGTTAAAACAGCCCATTGATTGGCCTGCTGCTTTAGTATATACTGAAAAGCAGCCCGCAGTCCAGCCAGCTCAGTAACTGTCGTGGAGGACTTGTGGGTAAGTGGGGTGAGCGACGGAGGAATCCAGATCCCTATCGCCGCGATGCCGCCGTCACTGAGCCATAAGTGTACACGTGAGTGTGGCCTCTGTAGTTGTTGTTAATGTGCTCCAAGGCAATGAACTTCCGAGCAAGGGCTGGTATCTCCGCATTCCGCCGAAATGTAGGTACCATGGTGACAATGTTTATTGGAGGAAATAGCCTTGGAGGGTGAGGAGAAGACGCTGAAGGCTGATACTGGGAGCTTGTTTCCAAGCGCTTCGCTGCACAGAGCACCCACGTGACATGCGTGACGCCACTGCGCGCGCTTTTTTTTTTTTTGAGCGCGCCTGCTAAAATGAGCCCACCGTTCGGGCTTTCTGGCCGTGATGTAGGGTACTCACTACTGGTGCTGACGGCTTGGCTTCGAACCCCAGCAGGTGTACCTGAGTGTCTTTTTTTCATTCATCCTTTATTTCTAAATTTTTTTCTAAACACATATCTACGTGTTGTTTTTGTTACTAATAGTGATTTCAGATGTTTTAGGTCGCTTTAGGTTAAGGGCACAGCAAATGACGACATTTAAAAACCGTTCTGCATCAGACGAACAGACATGTCACGTGGGGGCTCTGTGCAGCGAAGCGTTTTGAAATGCGCGTACTGGGACGGCAGATCGTGCTGTACTCCAGAGACCCAGGCAGCAGCAATAGGATGCCCGTGTTGCCTTGCCGAACGTGCAGGCGCATGCGAAGTTGTTTCATTGCTTGCAAAGCAGTTGGCTGAAGATTAAAACAAATTTGCAATTGTTGGAACTCCTGTCGCAGCCACTGAGCAATCAATCCCCGCGGGTATGTTGTTATGCCTATTATCACCCTCAACGTATGGCGCCGTTAATGCTGAGCATAATGAAATGCCAAGCAACGTCAAATTCATCTTACGCTAAAATGTAAATTTAAGTTTTCGCAATAAAATAGCCCCATCTCTATAGTGCCATTCGACGGTACTACAAGGACTCCACTGAGTAACGCACGGCTGCTTTTTCTGGTTTAGCGCGGCGTCTGGAGCTACTTCGCCTTCCCTTAATGTTCTTGATTAAAACTTTGCGTCTCCCTAACCTAGCCTGACCTAACCTACCCTTCCATCATACAATGGCCTGGCGTAATCTGACCTAACGTAATGTCGCTTCATTGAATTGTTTGTTTCAAGCCCTAAATATTGTAAGTATTAACCCAATCAAGACAATAATCGCCAAAATGACAAAGTAACGTTTTAAAAAGACAAGACACAGAAGCCCGGACCTCGACTTCTGCACTCTTTATTTTCTAGCTAAGCAGTTATCTCACACCCCTATATAAAAATAGTAAAAAACACCACAGTTCCCTAGATTCCCGATCGTCGCTGCCGAGCTTGATAATTACGAAGGCAGTCGCCAGGCACTCGAGTCATAGCTTCCGCGCTAAGCCGACGCGCCATCAAATGGCACTAAACACTGCGTTAAAATGAACGCTAGCAAATGTCACCATTCGATGCATCCTAATGTCAAGGCTAAGCTCGGAATGGCTCTTCTAATGATTCTGAAAGTTCAAATATCACCTCTGCAACATTGCTCGAGGACAAAGAAAACGATATCCTGAATTTTTATTGGCGCACCCATTAGGGTACGTCTTGCGAATATCGAACAGAAAAAAATTGCTTGCAGGCGAAAGGCGTCTGTAATGTGGCTAAATAAATCTTGTTTAGTGGCTTTTGGGTGCTATATTTAAATCAACAGTTAGTACAGTAAAAGAACACATCGAGCAAGCCAACCGGAGGAAAACATTGCACCGACGATTGCTATACTCCATATTGCGAAATTTGCGCGCAGCGCGAACTGCAGTCTCCTCGGTCACGGCGCACATTTGCTGCGTCTCAGGAAGTGATCGCGTCTTCAGGAAACGCACGGTGGTGCGCGCTACTGTGCTGTTTTATCGCAGCGCGTCGCCGCTGAGGGTGGCCATGTTTTTGCATATCCTGTTTGAACCTCCCGCGCAAATGTCATTGGGTTCGGATGGGACACGGATGGAGTAGTAGCGACTGCCGAAAGTGTGAGGGGTAGGCAGTGAGAGAGATGGCGCCATAGAAGCGCGTGCCGCACTCCACCTGAGAATTTCGCCAGGCTCTCCGACAGGACTCAGCGTACTGTCCTCCCCGCGCACTTTCGCCACATTTTCCTCCGCGGTTTTCTTCCTGCCTTCCTTCTGCAGTTTTCTTCCTGCGACGCCGTTGCCGTCGCGGCCGCCAAAGACCAGTAGTAGCCTCCAAACTGCTTGCGCAATAAAAATCTTAAGAATGTTGGGATTGGTCAAAGCTGCTTTGTGAATAGAGAGAACTCTAAAATTCGTCATGCCTTGGCGCCATTAGCATTTCGTGTGCACTGTTTTTCGTAAATATTTCTGAACCATGCATGCATAATGAATTCGCGTCGTTTCGATCAAAAGAACAACCGAAGGCGACAATTTCTCTCTCATAGCAGCATAATTTTGTATTTAAATGCTAGAACGTCGATGTGAGGGGGCGGCTTTGGGTGATGCCGGAACTTTTTTTCAGTGTAAAATACACTCGAAAAGTCCTCAAGCGAGAGGCGCCTTGCAATGTTTCCAGCAAAGTACTCATTTTAGTCAAGTACCTTTTGTCCTACTGAAACTGATTTCTGGCGATGGCTTGTAATATATTTGTTTTGGTTTTATTTTTGCACCATCCAGCTGTCTGTGTGTCCGTATTTCGTTTAGACCACTATTTTGTGCGTGACATTTTTGCGCCTTGCTTCATATTCTTGATTGATTGTGGGGTTTAACGCGCCGACGCAACGCAGGCGATGAGGCGCGCCGTAGTGGAGGGCTCCGGATTAATTTTGACCACCTGGGGATCTTTATCGTGCGCCGAAATCTCGTACACACGGGCTTCATATTCTCCTGTCCGGTTGCTTTAATGGCTACGTATGAATTCTCCCAAATGTTTCTTTTCTACGCAATAAAATAACCAGCAGTGTAACCGAGCTTCTTTTTCTCTTTCCTGATGTTTTTTTTTTTTTGCGATCGATGCAAGAAAACGCATCTTGCGTACTTTGAAGTGTTTATACGACAACTTTCTATTGCCAGCCACTATTTGCCGTTTCCTTTTCCTTACCTAAAGTGTTGTTATAAAGACTTGAAGAAAGAAATCTAGGGCCATCTTCACCAACGTGAAACCTGGGGAGGGGCGAGCGTGCAGTGTGCGCCGGTGTTTCCCACTGCAAAATCGCTGCTGATTGGCAATGAGAGACAGGAGATGATTTTGTTTCGACAATATATTTACGTACATTTATTATATAAAAATCAGTAATTGCGTAGGTTATCGCAGACAATATGCCTAATGTATTTCTTCGGTTCTTCTCCCTCGTCCTAATGATCCCGATGTTGATTATGCTTCTGCACTTCCAAGTCGTAGAGTGTGCCGTGTTCAGGTAGAGATATAAAGCTTTCCTGTGAAAGCTTCGTGTCTTTGAAGCACGCAGCGTCCTAGAGTGAGGCGTTGCAAAAGGAGTGTCCCAGTGTGTCTTTTAGTTCGGGGTTTTGCCCATGGAGCTGAAATGTTCCAGCGCGAGGCGTTGGAGACGTAGTGTCGCGGTGTGTTCTTTTAGTGCGCATTTTTGCCCACGGAGATGAAACGTTCTAGCGCGAGGAGTCGGAAAACGAGTGTCCCGGTGTTTTAGTACCGTGACTACACGAGACGACGGGACGAGACGACGACAGCCCTTGCTCTAAAGATGTTTTACCCCTAAAAGCAAAGTCGATTGGTCCGTCCGCTCTTAAATGTTTCTTGTTTCTCGAAACAATACTTATACATAAGTATGGAATAACGTACATCTTACTCTCGCAAGTGCAGATTTACTCGGTTTTGAGTTTGTTGTACAAACATATTTTTTTCCTATTAAACACTTTAAAAAACGCCCAGTATGACAAAGAATCAACATTACACAATTTCTTTTCAATGAATGACCATATCTCTAAGCGATGACACGAAAATGGTACTTGAAGAAAGGGTAAAGCTTTGCCGATGCTGCCTGTACACGGAGAGGTTCTTCGCTTCATTTTTCGGTTGATTATTGGCCATAGTTTCTTGAATGCTTCTTTTGCCTGGTTGTTCGCTGAAAACAACAAAGAAGGAGCTGATGTAATGCTTTCTCTTTGTCGGTCGTTCTTCGAAGAGCTCTCAACGCTATAATCGTTGGCCGCACTGAAAATGCCCTTTGTGATTTGCCTAACGCATACGCATACTTTTAAAAACCTGCCTTGCTTGTGTGACGATGTTATTTGCATCGGCCATCTTACAAATAAGAGTAAGCCTGCGACATCAAAGAGATCTGCAAGAAATTACCGGACATTTCGAAAGCTTGGACTGATAGAACTTACTAAGTCAGTTTGTAGGTTAATTGATGTGCAAAGAGCTGTGATATATGGGTCCAACATAATGTGGCAATCTACTTTAGAGTCGGAACACATTTACTCATTATGTATTTATTAGGAATGTTGAGATGTTAAATAACTGCGGCAGGAACTTTTTAGTCATGCTGCGTTGTTGGTTTTTTGGCGCAGCAACTTGTCTGTTATCTTGAGTATAATAGTCTTGACGGCGACGCACGGAGATTCTGTTCAGTTCACAGATGGTGCTTGCTAAAGTAACAAAGAATGGCGCCTGCTGTCGTGTGCTTGCAGCGTTTTTTTCCTACAAACCGCGGTCTTATCCCCACGAAAAGCTGTGTTTCTCTGAGCAACCCGGAACTGGCAGATCTGTTTTTTAACAGCATGGCTGTTTAGCAAGTCGTTATTTTTCTCCTCCACAGTTAACAATAGCACAAAAATGACAGGCGCAAGTGAGCGGGTTATTTGGGGCGACCGCCCGGCAGCCAAAAAAACAAAAAAAATGCGGAGTGCTCGTGAGTGCGCCTCGCGGCAACCACCCAGTGTCTATGCCGCCATTTGTCAAGCTCAGCACACCCCTTTAAGTACATTGCCTAAGCTTGGCAAACAAAAAAAAATATCCCCAGCGTTCGCCGTAATCGTGGGATTACTTGCTCGAAACGAAAAAGATACATCAGAGCGGACGCCCCTCCAAAATGATGTCCAACGCTTATCACTTCCAAACAAATGAAGGATAGCTCACACTTATAGCAACAATGATGGAGTATACATAGGTCGCGGAGGCACCGGAGAAGCAAATCGGCGGCAATCGTGGACATAAACCATCGTGATTGTCATGAAATTTGCGTACAGCTTCGCTACCTTGCGCATTAGTGTGAGCTTCTTTCGTTTTTTTTTTTTTTTGCTTGTATGGGTAGTTGTAGGCGAGAAAGGGGTAGCGGACGCGAATAGGCGCTTATACTGATACTGATGAGACACTGGATACTGATTCGCAGCGGGCGAGTTATGGATGCGAATGAGTCCGTACAAAAAGAATCCGCGGAGATTTTATATCGACGTACCTACAACATCTCCACAGTGGAGTGGATCTTCATTCAGTCTCATAATGACATAAAGTTTTGCTTGCATCGAGGAGCAGTCGGTGATTTCGGGTCCAAATAATGCCCCTAGTACTTACTTAAAGGAGAGAAAGAGGGCTTTCGGATCTTCATTCGAGATATTGAGCATGCTCTTGCATCTTCGAGTAACCAGCAGCGTGATGAAGATGTGGCGGGCAGGCGACCGGAAGCTGTGGTTTTGTTAATGAGCGCAAACGACCAACCAGATAACTCGGCAGCTGTCTGACAAGTGTTAAGGGTGCATATAATGAGGCGTTTGTGATGCATCTGGGGTGTTTGTAATGTCTACATTGGCGCATGTTTTACCGAAATTGTGGTGTCTCAGGATGCTTGGATACCAACCATGCTTGGACTGGGTTTGTGCCAGAAACCATGCGTTGTTTCACTGCTCCGTGTAGTACACCCGTGGGCAGCGTCCTTAAGATTTCTTTGTTGTACTACATCACAACTGCTCACACCGAGCCTGCTTATTGTGGGAATTTGTAGCAACATAAAAAGCCATTTCTCTCACCTGCTTTCTAATGAAGTACCTGGGATACGTTTTATTCGTATGAAATGCAGAACAATGTATTTAAAGATGCTGAAATAAGATTCAAAGCTTCCATGACCAATTCCAGCCTCTCCTCTACGCAATAAGGGTGGAGAACAGTGGCATGGTAGTTCATTCCCTCCCAAAACGTGTCATGGGAGTTAAGAGGCTTCCAAGTTACGAGTTTGCTGCGTACTACAGCAGTTGTAGCCGCGCGTCTCGGTGAAGGCAGCTGTGCATCTACCTTGAGGGACTTCACCCTCAGACACAACACTCATTATCGCATCTGCGGTATCACGGCATGGAGTGATGACCTATCTGCTGAAGAGTCTATCACTGGTTTCTGTGAGCATATCGTGGGGAGGAGGGGGGGAAAGGGGGGGTTGTCAAGGCGGCCATGGGCCCCCTGTCTACTAGGGAAGGGAGCAATATTAGTGGGGACATTCACAATATTACAAAAATAGTTTTATTTAAGACACTTACAACCCTTGGAGTTACGTTTTCTGCGTACAAGTCTGTGGCAGTACTGTATCTGCTCCATTGTTGAATTCTAAAAGCGCACGAATATGTATGGTCTGAACATATCCTTCTACGCCTAGATTTTACCAGAAACTTCACTTTCCACCCACATGCAGTAAAACCTTTTTGCTGAACGACCACGCTTTGGAAATTTACCCGTCTTGTACGAGAAATCGCCTCTATGGAATGGTGCTGCTCGAAAATGCAACATTTGTGTTTGCGTAATGCAGAGGTAATTTTTAAGGGGGCCGGGCTGGGGTTGGAGGGGGGGGAGGTAGCGCGGTGGCACTTTGATGAGAATTTGATACTTCTTACACTCGCCAGTGGAGGCGCGGGAGACGGGAGGCAAAAGCGGAGGCAATTCCCGAATAGACAGCGTAAACGTTTCTGTGGTCTAGGTACACGGGGAACGGTTCTGCATTGGTGTTATATATCTTTTTATATTTATTCTGGGGGCATTACTTAAATTCAAAGGGGCCCTGAAAGAGGTTTTACCGATACGTTGGTGTTCACAATTTCAAGTAAATCAATGTCCGAGTAATCACCTCTTTAAGAATTTGGTTAAAGCGACGAGTATTATAAGTGGGGTTATTGCAAATCAAAACATGGCATTTTCCCCCCGTGCCGGCATTTTTCCTCGTTTCGTCCACCTCCTCGCACCGCAGGAGCGTGACTGCCCATGAAGCCTTGCTTCTCAGTGGCATCTGCAAGAGCAGCCGGTGCGGCGCGTCGTCTGCTGCTGCGATACTGTGCGCCGCAGCATCGCTCTGGGACGGGGTCGTCTCACTTTCTGCGTTCCATTTGGGCTGTTCTTTTATCATTTTGATTATGGATCCTGCACTCGGCTCACGGCTGGAAGGGCTGGTGGAAGGAATGGGGGGACTTTTATGCTTTCACATGCTTTCACACCACGCCGAAAGATCACGCCAGAAGAGAACGACCCTGTTACCACACGTTCGCGGCGACGACATGTCTTGGTCCATATAGGTGTCTAAAATATGTAAGCGAATGTCTGACGAATCACCCCAAAAAACTGTTACAGTGAGCACGTACATGCGTTCTGAACCGACGTCGGTTTATATGTTGTCTAATTAGCCGCTCGTTCGCGCCAATGTCGAACTTGGCCTTGTTGTGGTCACGTTATGCACGCGCGTACACAGGAAGTTGTACTATTCCATTCCGTTATTCCGATCGGTTCAAAACATTTATAACCGTAACAAAAACTAGCCGAAGGGTCGTACGGTGTGGCACAGAGAGTTTGTTTAGAGTGCGTAGTGCATTCCATTCCCCCACCCCCGTATCTCACTTCGCGGTAAGCTTCTACGCGACCCTGTGTTTATCAACTACTGGAGAAGTACATACACCGTAGCCGATATTACGAGCGCTATGGGAAGAGTAGTGTGAGTTTTGGGGCCGCGCGCACCTCCCTCTTTGATGAACCGTGCATATGATTTCACAAACGCAGTGTCTAGAGTGCCGTCCGACGGCGCTCTAGCTGATCGTTGCAGGCATGGCTAGAGTGCCGTCCGACGACATTCGAGTGTTTAAGACTAGGCTAGCACTGGCCAAAGAGTCTATCGTTGTGGTGTAGAGGATTCGTCTTACCTTCTTGATCCCGAAGTCAGAGGTTCGAGACCGGTTCTTGCGTCGATTGTTTTTTTCATTATTCAATTGCAGTATAATTTTTATGCCTTAGGTTAGTTTTGGTGTTTTAAATTATTTCTTTATGTGCGTTAGGTTATCTTATGTTATGTTTAGGTTAGGTGGCCTAGCTTTATGTTATCTAGAGCGATGTACTGCCAAACGCGGCAATTTTGCCACACAACGCCGGTGGACGTCGATATAGTGGGGTGCTTATAATACCGTCGGACGGCACTCTAGACACGACCTTTCACAAATCAATTATTCCACCCTTGCTTTTTCTATAAAGGCTGTTCGTTCATTGAGTTACGTGCTCAGTGCTGCGAATGGTGATATGTGGATGGTTTGGTTGCCTGCCGCAGCCCTATATTGCCCTCCCTCCTGCCTCCCCCCAAGCCTACCTTGTGTCTTAAGAGGATAGAAGGAAACCATTTTATTCTATATACAAACATACCAATTTTGAAAAATACACACATCAGTATTTGGTCCTCTGAAAGTACAAGCGTCTCTATATATGCACAAATCACGAGTTTAAAACAGAAAAAAATGGTGCCTATTCTTGAACGATGCATCGACGTGTGATATGGTAGTTTCACAGTTCACCCAAAAAGTTTTGTTTTCCATTCGTGAACACGATTCGCAAACCACGCCACTTAGAAGGCAGAAAAACAAAACTAAAAAGCAACATCCTGCTCGGATTTGAACCCGCGACATTGATTCAGCGCGCGCTAGGCTTTAGCCCACTGAGCCACAGAAAAACTGGAGACGGCACGGAAATAGCTTCTATACTACATCGAAAAGCTGCGACTGCGATTTCGCTCTTGAGGAATAGCGCTCGCCGTGATTGTGTTTTACGCTTTACACTGAAAACTTTAGTAGACATTGATTCCTTATTACCTAATAAACCTCTCACAACTCCTCTTCTGCTCTTAACTGAGCTTGTATTCTCTACAAGAATTGCTGATCGCACACGAATATGCAGTTTGCAACTTCAGGAAATGAATTGTCGCCAGAACGAACGGCCAAAGCGTCGTAAACCGAAATCCGAACCAAATCAGCGCTAGTGTTGGGTTGTACGAACATAATTTACCTCACTATGTGTATTATATTCTAGGAACTAAGACAATAGAGCCGCATTCATTACGGTACGAATGTTATGGGGGTGAAGTTTTTGCTTCTCGAACGATTCTCGGCCACCGTTCGGCGATCTGTATTGTCGGCGTCTGCGGTCAGCGAGCTAGTCACACCACGCGGATTTTCAATGGGTCGACGTGTTCGTGTCGCCGTCGGCGTAGTGTGACAAGCCTATCAGCCAACTAGGACGTCGGCGTCACCGTCTTGTCATCGTCGTAAAAGCCTAGACACGGCGCCTTAATGAGAAGAGTGGTAATATAGTAAATAAAGATAAATATGGACGAACAGGATAGCATTAAGCTTGCTGCAGGAAGCGCTAATTAACCAAAGGCGCCGCCGATACCCGTCGACTCTAAGCAGACGACGTTTCTCTTATCCGGAAGTGAGAAAAAGCCGTCAAATTGCAAGATTTCTGCTTCGTGACGCACCTGGGAAAATCGATGGCGTACTTTCCGGAAAATGGCGGAACTCAAAAACACGCAGGAAAGGGTGGGAGCCCGTGTGTACGAGATTTCGCCGCACGTTAAACATCTCCAGGTGGTAAAAAGTAATCCTGAGCCCTCCACTACGGCGTGCCTCATCGCCTGCGTTAGGTCGGCGCGTTATACCATACAATCAATCAATGAAGGAGAGGGTGGGAACGCGGCAACAAACTTTACAACGAAAGTATGAGAGCTTGAAGAAACTGGTTATCGCCGACCAAAGGTTTAGTTAAAAAGGCTCGTCTTCCATAAGGAAGACGTTTTAACTAAACCTTTCCTCGGCGATAACCAGTTTCTTCAACTATGTATCTTTCACCCGACCAGACGAGTTTTTGTCTAACCTTAGATTTCGAAAGCATTAACTTTCTGCAGCGCGTAAAAAATGTAACACTTGGCGCAGATGACGCTGAACACCCAACCTAACGATTGCGCTAATTCATTTATGTGCCCTAAACGCCTTTCGGGACCCCTTTAATGTTCTGGTCGATTCTTACTCTGTGTGTGGTGTGTGTTTTGTATTCGGCTCGATAATGCGAGGTAGCGTTGTTCCAGATGTTTCTTTCGAGCCACGTACTTTGTTTTTATCAAGCGTCTAGCGACAGGCGCAGCCCTGTCGTTTGCAGTGTCTCGAAAACCGCGATTAAGCAACCAATATGCTAGCATTCCTTGTTGGGAAACGATCCAAGGACGCGCCAAAACAGGTTTGGTTCCGGTTCATAACCGAACCGTTTGATGTTCAGTTGAGCACAAAGAAAAGAAAATGTAAAAATAATCATGCATTACCTTCGCAATCTAGGGTAAAATATCTATGACAAATATAAAATTAATTGGAAAATTCAGTTTATTTCTGCAAGCAACGGATGATAATACAATGGCTGACTTTGTTTTGAGAAACATCAGGTATTCACCGTGAAACACGTGCAGTTTTCACGCTGGTTTTCCAAACATTCTCTGGCCGGGTTTTCCAACCACTCTCTATTCGAGGCAGCTGTTGCTTCTTGCAAACCGAATTACTGCTTAGTGGTTACATTCAGAAAGATAGGCTGTTTAATCACATTTCGCATTTTTTAACTTCCACAATTGTATTTACCACACGATTGGATATTGGAAGACAATTTTCTTCTGCCGGGTGTTCATACTCGTAGGGGATGTAATTTCAACATTTCAACATGTTGACCCACTAATCCTGTTTCGTGAAACTTGGGGCTGTAGTCCTCCATCTTGATAGTGGATAATGCCAACGTCTTCAAAGAGTTGCGTTTTTTTCGCTCTCCTCACCCAAGAGGAGGGGCGTGGAGGTAACTTCTTATTCTTCTTCCTGTTTATCATCATCATCGTCATCACTACCACCATCACCACCACCACCACCTACGCCTGTCTACGCCCACTGCAGGGTAAAGGCTTCTCCCATTAATCTCCAGTTATTCCGGTCCTCTGCTAACTGCGACCCATTCACCCCCGCAAACTTCTTGATCTCATCTGCCCATCTAACCTTCTGCCGTCCCTGCCACGCTTGCCTTCTCTAGGAATCCACTCTGTTACCGTTAATGACGAACTGTTATCTTGCCTTCGCATTACATGCGCTGCTCACGTCCATTTATTCTTCTTAATTTCTACTAATATGTCCTTTAATACGATTTTGTTCCCTCATCCACTCCGCTCTATTCTCGTTCCTTAATGTTACACCTATCATCTTCCGCTCCATTGCCGGCTGAGTCGTTCTCAATTTAGGTTGAACTCTCTTAGTGAGCCTCCAAGTTTCTTCCCCGTAGGTGAGTACGGGTAAGGCGCAGCTGTCATGCACTTTCTTCCTTAGGTCACTTTGGGGGGCAGGGTGGGGGGTCACTTACACTGCAATGTATCAACTACAGACTTGAATCATTTTTGTTTTCTCGCAAGTATGCGGTAAAGTAATGTTGCTTCCACGTGTCCCACCACGACGATCCATGATTTTGCAGAATTGCCCCTCAGAAACGCAGCAGTGAAGAAAAAAAATCCAAACAACATGCGAGACACAGAGGATAGTGTCGTTATCTGAGCAAAAAAAAGCAAAAAAAGATTATAAAAAGCGGAAAAAAGTTTCGAGAAAAAGGAGCCATATTTTTCACAGCATGTGAATGTTTCTATTGTTTTAGTATCGACGAAGCAAAGACGCTACGTGGCACTACAAAAAAAATTCCCCGCATTTCCCCGAGGGGAAGAATGTGAAAGTGCGAATGCACGAGTTGAATTTGCGCGGTTCGGTAATGTTCGCGAAAGAGAGATCACACACGCACACACAACTACAAAGAAAGAAAGATGCGTTTATTCACAGACACCTATTTGTGTTGTCGTTGTACTTGATTGCTAGAGCGGATCTCAGCTTTCAAATTTCGTGTCAGTACTCCTTTAAGCGGGTGCATTAGCCCTTCTCACGCGCGATTCCTGGCCAATCCCCCACGTGGGTATGTGCCATGTCAGCCGCCAGGCAGCGCGCGCCCATCTCCCCCCGTTGCCAAGGAAGACGAGGAGATTCCTGGCCAGTCCCCCACGTGGGTATGTGCCATGTCAGCGGCCAGGCAGCGCGCGCCCATCTCCCCCCGTTGCCAAGGAAGACGAGGAGCGCGCGCACCCGCAGCTGTTGCTATGTGGACGGACGGCGGTCACCGGAATTCAGGGTCGCTTATAAAGTGCATTCGCACTTAATATCCCTAATGGGACTGTAGCAGCAAGCCACAGTGCCAGCGGCAGCAGCGTGACGTAAGCCAACAAGCGCGCTCACCCGCCGGAGCATCGAGGAAGCGCCGGAGGGCTCCTTGGCCTGCGTCATGCTGCTGCCGCTGACACTGAGGCTTGCCGCTACAGGACGAAAGGCGGTAACGAAAATAGTAGAACCAATATTTTAACTTGTTTTTCAGAGGCTAGGACCTCTCCTAATATTAGAAGAATAAGGTGCGATGAATCAGGATAATTCTTAATGCACCATTACTCCTCTCCAGCTGGCCCACATCCGCAATATACTTGGAAAGAAAGAGGGAAAAAATAAATGGTTAAATCGTAGACTCGTGTGCTCGAAAAATAAAGGTCTGTAAACGTGTATTTTTCCTTCCTGAAACCCCCCTCTCTCACTTTGTATAAGTATAAAGTTTTCGCTATGCGTTATGCACGGTAGAAATACAGTCTTCATAGTGTTGGCGTGCGAGTACAGAATTGCTCACGAAACGTATGTGACGCGGCCTGATACTTCATTTGAATGGTTTCGGCGGTAGGACAGACAGACAGACAGACAGACAGACAGACAGACAGACAGACAGACAGACAGACAGAAAGACAGAAAGACAGACCCAGACGACCAGTTGACAACACTGCGGCGGAGAAAGTAAAACACGGAGCAGAACGTGGCCGAGACCCGCCTCGGTGGCTCAGTAGCTAAGGCGTTTCTGCTGAGCACGAGGTTGCGGGTTCGATTCCCGGCCACACCGGCTGCTTTTTCGATGGAGGCGAAAAGCAAAAACGCCCGTGTGTACGAGATTTCAGCGCACGGTAAAGATCCCCAGGTGGTCAAAATTAATCCGGAGCCCTCCACTACGGCGCGCCTCATCGCCTGCGTTGCGTCGGCGCGTTAAACCCTACAATAAACATGAGTAAATGGAGCTTTCAATAGCTCCCCGAACAATCAGAACAATCAGAACGTGGCCGACAAAAGAACAAAGGTGGACGCTCATCGCTAATAAACAATTTAACTCTGCTGCGCCGTGTACTGCCTGCCGCTGCTGCAATCCGTAGCGTCTCCGTTCACAGGGCCTGAGCCTTCACGTCACTGCATAGATTACAATATTTGCTGCCTGCGCATGATACAACGACGCAGTGTTCCTGTATAGTACTGTAACGATCTAGGCATTGCTACCGATGCTGGTAATGTGTGTGTACGTGATTCATGCCACCCTTTCTGCATTTTTTTATTTTGTTTAAAAGGATGGCGCTGCGGAATCCGTATTGATGGCAATGTCCTGCGTGTGTGCTTCAACTTGTGGTTGGCTGGTTTGTAACCTCAGATCTGGACACATACTCGGGCGAGGGGACTGGCCAAGAAGCAGCCTGCAAAAATTAGGCTGTGGACTGGGTCTCGTGGTCATGGGGTGATGCTAAAAATTCAACGTATCCTGTTTAGGGCTGTAGTTTGTTTCCGGAAACTGACGATGATGATGATAATGGTGGTGGCGGTAATGGTGAGTTTCGCACGGCACAGACTGCAGTGGTGTGGTGATGATGATGATGGTGTCGAGTGGGTGATCAACTGTGTCTGTTTTTTTTTTTTTTTTTGCTGATAAACTCAGACTTGTGCTTGCTCGGAGGATTCTCTATCGTTTACTGTTAACAGCGGTCAATGTAACTAACGGCAGCGAAAAATATACACAAAAGCAAACAAGCGGAACACCGTACCCTCATATTCCTAAATTAAACTGACATATGGGCATAAAGCGTTCCTTTTCTAATAGCTAATGCTAGACTCCTGTTTAAAGACGAACGAAACAAATACTGGAATTTTCAAAAGTGATATCAGCATGCGCACATAAAATGTGCACAAAATATAAAGGATGGCGAATATTTATAATGAAGCAAACTACACCTTTTTCACACTCGTTGCGGCCACTTGTAGTAAATGAAGGTTGGTTATGTCCTTAAACCACCTACATTTTGATGAGAAGAGCAAGCTTTTGATTCGTTATGCAGCCTCACTTTCTCTTTGTTTTATATTGGGGCAGTTCCAATCATGGAAACTTGGAGAACGCAAGATAATGCGTCGCCCACATTTTTATGTAATCAATAGTTCAAGCCTTTGCCACTCATAGACGTCTCAGCGTTCTTGACGATCGCAGCACTCGCACTGTACGCGCGAACGAAGCTGAAATAAAAAGTGTTCTTAAATGGCACGAGTGTGCGTCAAGATGCGTCAGAGTTACGACAGCTAGGTAGTCTGATCATTTAGCTTAGACTTTGTCACATAACTGAGGGGAAAAATAAATGCTCACCGGTATACTATTTCGGATTCACGCCATTCCCACAAAATGTGGACAACTTCATCACCGGCTTGCAGGCTGATCATAATTATGACGTTTCTTTCCTTTGAGAGCTTGGAGGGTCAGAGCCCCTAAAGGAAAGAAAATTCATAAATCTTCAGCCTCAACAACAAGCAGATACATATCCAGCAACATTGGTAGGGCCATGGCCCGACGCTGACCTTCAAAACATGGTTGTCCGCGCCCTGAACGCGTTCTTTAAGTCACGAGGATCTGCTCAAAATATTAAGCTGTCCTAGGGTATATATACACCTCTCAATGTGAATCGGTGACAATGAACTTATGACTTCATTTCATAGACACCAACGTGACCCGATAAACATTTATGTCGTAAACTTGAGACGTTTACATTATGTTCTTCTATTCATTGCAATGGAGTACTCGGGGGCCTATTTGCTTCGTCTACACGGAATAAGCCAGTCTATATACCTATGTCCTCACTTCTGGACGGCAGCTCCTCATGTACTGTTTTCGCTACGTGCGATGGTGGCGATGATGATGATGGTAATGCTGATGATGGTGGTGATGATGGTGATGGTGGTGGTGATGCTGCTGCTGCTGCTGATGATGATAATGATGATGATGATGATGATGATGGAGATTACCACAGTGACGACGATGACGAAGACGACGCCCGCGTGGAGTTCCACACCCTTCTATGGGCTATTGTTGTTATTGTTGTTGCTCCTTCAAGAATGACACATAGCCATGTGGGGGATTGGCCAAGAAACGGGGTAGCTTTTTGGGGCTAACACGCCGACCTAACAGCACTCTAAAGTCAGCCTGTAGAATTCAAGTGGGGAAACGGCGGCAGAAATACATTATGGCACTGGAGAAGAATTATAGATTGACGTCCTTGTTAGGAGGATACGGAAAAGACCAATTTTGAACTGCTTAGCAAGTCAGGCGCCTGGCCTCTGAAATATACACGTGAATGGCCGAAACCACCCCTCCGTGGCATAACGCCAGCGATGTGGCCCCGAACGAAAGGAGAAGAGGCATCGACAAAGTAAGGCCAAGGCGTTGAATTGGTGCGGCTAGATGGCGTTTTCTAATGAAAGAGAAACCGCGGCAATACAAGAGAAAATGATAAATTGTTGCACTTTCACAGCAAGCAGCGGAGAGACCAAAAAGGGCGAGATCGGTGTGATACAAATAAAAGATAAGCCGCGGTATTCTACATCTGATGTTGGTTAAAGTAACCTCACACTGGCACGACTCCCAAAATCGCGAATCCCAGGTATGACCTAGATGTCATGGTCGTCCAAACATGTGATAGCGTCTCCTTGTGCTCTTCCTAGATGGTATAAAGTGCGTTTCATGATTACGATAATCATTATGATACCGCTCTCGATATGTGTAGGCACGCACCCTAAAGGGGGATTGGAAGTGACTATTGCGTTGACTGTGCTGCGTTGGATCTATTAGGCTTCTTTTTTTTTCAGATAGAGAATACCAGTGTGAATTGAAAGAAAGTGTCAAGGGAATAAAAATACAAACTACCGCCGAGACATGGCCTTCCTTTAGAAATCAAGCGACCCGTCGCAGAAAAATAATCCGAAATAGAATAACGTGCTCAAGATTGCTCAGTTCTTCTTTCCTTAGACTGTGTTTTCGCGGGAGTAAAGTGTTGCATACCACATAACACGTATGAATAATTCCCCCTTAAAGAACACAAAATATTCCAGTGCTGCCACTTTGTGGTTTCTTCTCCTCATCCCTCTTTTTTTGTGTAATTTTAAAGCGTGATTTTAAAGCTCTAGAGTTAATCTAAACTAACCAACAGGTCATTGCTCCGTCTGCTCTATTCTTGAGGAGCGGTGTAATACCACACCAACAAGAATCCTCCTTGTTTGAGACCTTTTCACCTGGTTCCCCCCACAGGCCAAGAGTCCGCCTTGCCTCCAATAAAGCTCGCTCTCTCTGTCTCCTAAAAATAACCGTTAGATCGAGCTTCGGTAAAGGCGAAAGCGGTTTATATTTCTGAAGCGTGTAAGCTACAGAGAATTTAGAGGAACGCCCGAGGGGAGCACATAGGTTTGGTTTACTCTTCGGCGGACACCAAGTTGCTGTGAAATACACCCCCTCCACTAGAAAAAGTGGTGTTGATAATAGCGAATGGGCAACATAACCTTTGTCACCAGAACTGTGTGAAACATTTGAAATAAGCAAATTTAACAACCAGTGCGGATACCGCGTTGCTCAGAGGTACTTTGCTGCTATTAAAAACAACTGTTTTTACGAGGACGTAGCTAAATGGAGCACATTACTACTGCCTGCAATGAAACTAACCCAAACACATGGTTCATTCACTACGCACAATAACTACGACCTCAAATACACGACATTCACTTTACGGGAATTATTGAACAGCCTCATGAACAAGTCTCTGATCTGCAAACATTCGAAAACAGGGTTGAAGCAATGTTTGGTGTTGCGCATGTCATACCAGTATTAAATTAGTAGCATTCACTTATTTGTTATTTTGTGTGATATGGTATATCCGTGAGCGTGACTGTCTGGTACTTTTTTTGCGTTTACTTGTTGCGTGATATAGAACGGCAGCTTTGTTTCGCATTGCCACTGTTGGACTCCATTGCAGCCATACACGTGCGGGCAGCCGCCCGTTCGGCTGCTCTGCGCACCTTCATGTGGACACACCTATCTTGCACCTATGTACAAAAGGAAAAATAAAGTTGATTTGAATTGATTCGATTTGAACTACACCACCTGTCTTATCAGTCAGCGTGCTTACCCAAGAACTTAATGCCCCTCCGTTAACTCGCTTTCTTCCAAGCCCTTAACCTTTTCCCTCAATAAAAACGTTCTACTACTACTACAATTACAATCACCATCATCATTAGTAGTAGTGATACAACTACTACTGCGACTACTACTACTGCTACTATTACTACTACTACTACTACTACTACTACTACTACTACTACTACTACTACTACTACTACTACTACTACTACTACTGCTACTACTATTACTACCGCTATTACTGCTACTGTTACGTGGTGGCGGAACAGCTGAGACGATTCGTTGTTGTTGATGAAGTGATATATTTGGAAAGAGATCCGATTGACGCATTTACATATGTACATGGCGGCCACGACAGAGCTCGCGCAAGGTACGGGCCAGCCGCTTTGTCGTCGTCGTCGTCTGGGGTAAATGCGCTGTGGGGCATTGCCACAAAAGTTCTGTAACGCTACAACTTCTACAACTACTACTACTTCTACTACTACTAACACTTCTGTTACTACTACTACTAATTGTACTACTACTGCTACTACTACTACTGCTTCTGCTAATATTATTATAATATTATTAGTACCACTACTGCTACTGGTAAAACCGCTCGTTTGAATGTAAAACCGACTGCAGAGACTGGAAAAGTTGGTTTATTACTTCAAGAGAAAGCGTTACTACCGGGTCGCATGCATACCAATAAGATAAACAAGAATTGGAGCCTCTTCAGGCATGACAACAAAATTTCCCGCCAAAATCTGACCAATTTGAATTTGGCGCCTTTATTTCTAACTTGCACTACCGTGACGTGAATATCATCATTGCGAGCTGTATAACATATGGCCATGTTTTTGCGAGTCCTAAACGCTCAATTTCTGAAACGTTAACACCTAAAAAGCAAATCCTGCATGTAAACGAATTAATTCCGTCGAGAAAAATACGGGCAGTTCGTTTCATACGTCTAGTCACTCCATTTTCTAAGCACTGTAAAGCTGAATTAGGTCGAAAGCATTATTTGGCCTTGCTTACATTAACTGACACAAACTGACATCATGCACTTCAGTGTTTCACGCAATGCTGCCTATGGTTCACGCGCAAGAATGAAGAAGGCGCTCGCGGCCGTTGCAGGCAATTTTTTTTTCGTTCAGATCGTGCCTTCTGTAATTAATAATTATCTAAGGAGATGAGGAAATGTATTTCCGTTTTGGCATTAAACACGGTGGGTAACGGCGAGGTATTCTTTTCCGCTCGCAGGGTTTGCAACCGCTAGCTGAATACGCGTCTGAAGAAGATGAAGACGCCCCCGAGGGCCACAAATAAGGAAAGAAAAGAAGAAAAAGAGAGCAAAGCCCAGCTGCCCGAGGAAGGTTCTCTGCGCCGAGGCCGCCTGGAATCGCCGAAGGCAGACGGCAGACGCCAAGTGAGTTCGTGTCTGATTTACTCGCTCTTGCATCGCAACCGAGTCATGTGAAGGGTGAAGAGGAAATGTCTGCGAGCGGTAAGGTACGACCGGGGCGATGTTTATACCGCGACTTGGGCCATTGTGGGGGTGCGTCGCTGTGATGATTGCCACACGGCAACCGCCACACGGGCGGGAGTGGGTGCGGGGAGGAGGAGTAGGAAGAGTAATTTGGCGGAGGACGGATGGCGCGCTCGGCGTTGCCCCTGTTCATACATTTTAACAAAGAAATCCAATTTTCGGGTTGAACGCTCCGAAGAGCATCTAGGTTAGGACGCGCGCCGTAGTGGAGGGGCTCCGCATTAATTTTGACAACATGGGGAGGTATAACGGGCTCTGAAATCTCGGTACATGACGTGTTCATTAGTGCCAATTCTCACGGCGGCACGGCCGTCACCTCCTATCGGATAGGCACGCCACGCTGGATGCATATTCTGCCAGGACTCAATCCTACAGCTGCTGCGTTGGCGCTGATATACAGCACCTTCTTTTAAACGGGTGGACTCGGCTTGGAACCCTGTGCAGGAAATTTTTTGCTTGGGGTGTCCGAATTTTGTTTTTTCTTCGGAATTTTGTTATTTTTTTCTTCTGGTTCGTATAAATATCACGCGATCGAGTCCATGATTTCTGAATTGAGTTGGATTGTGTTTGGTGTAGTTAGCCTTGTGTAGTTAGTCAGTAGCGCTTGTGTTGTGCCACTTGTCGTCCCGTTCGTTTGAGCGCTGGGTTCTTCCCAAGATCACATACCAACTGGCCCAACTTCACTGCTACTTCAGGCTGGGTTAACTTACGTTCGGCGCGGTTGGGGTGGACTTCGGTAGGTTACATTAAGCTCGGTTGGTGTGAGTTAGTTGGGTTAGGACACGTTCGGTGAGGTTAACTTAGGTTAGGTTACGCTACTCAGTGAAGCTAGGTCATGTTGGTTTACTTTAGGCTATATTAAGCTAAATCTAGCCCTTATTTTTGTCACCTGATTTGTGGTCGCAGTACGGGACCATCATTCTTCACCCGGGAAAAATACATACCCCTTGGTTACTACCATTGGTTACCCGGGGTAAATTCACGTCTGTTTTCTCCCGTTCAGCTAATTCCGTCCAGGCAATTTTAGACCTGTCAGCTATTGGAGCAACTTGTGTGGGAAATGTCCCCTGGTGATTGCCGCGGCTGCCGTGAGAATGGACACGGCCAAAATTCAATCGGTGATGCTCACATAAAAATCAATCTACGAGACCGTCATCACCCTGTGTGAGTTCTCAGCAACCACTTTTATAATGCACCAAGCCACCGACCCTTGCATAAAGAAGGCAACTAGGTTATATCGGCGTGATAGAAATTGCTCAGGAGACATTATGGTTTAAGTGGCGACGACAACACATCAGAAGCGGACATTCTAGCCCATTTACAATGTGTAAATACAAAAGGCCCGAGAGCAGCGATGCACCACTCAAAATTATGCTACGTTTTTATGCAATTCTAGTTAGACTAGACGCGAAAATCCGAGCGTTCGTTTTTAACTCTTAATGTGTCGCACTGTTGCCGATAAGAAAATGGTAGTAATTAACCGTGTTTGGTCTTAATAGTTCGATAAAAGACGACTTATATTGCCTTAGACACGTCTCTCAAGCAGAGCACCTGATTAAAGTAGTGAAGCCTACCTTAAAGGAGCCATGAAGAGAAAATACAACTTCGTTTAATTTGAAAGAACTAGGATTCAGTATCTCACTCAGCTCCATTACAGCCCCAAAAGATGTTTTTTTAACGAAAAAAAAAGCAAGAAGTATTTAAAAACTTTCAAATTGCGCGCCACAGTGACGTGTTATGAGCAAGAATGACGTCATACGGGCCAACAATAAAACATAATTTTCAGTGCGCTAACTGCACGTTAGCATTCAAGTGATGCGGTCAAATGGAACTAGAAGCCCCATTACAGACGTCCAGTCATGTGTCGTCGCGACAGGTCAGTTAGGCGGCCGCCAATCGCACAAACAAGGTTCCGTGACGTCACAGAAAAGTTGCGGGAAATCGGCTAGGGGGTCGCGACTGCTTCACACGTTTTCTTTCATATCTCCGTTATTTTTTCGAAGATTGCGATGATATTGGCATCATCGTTATCGGGACTAAGCAGTCTTTCTAATAAACCCAACTTGTATTTTCTCTTCATGGCTCCTTTAAAGGGCTTGGTGTACAGCGCGTCTTTGGAAATACCCAGGTTATTATGCAATTATTCATTCTAACACCACTGCGGCTATTTAATTTATTATACAGTCATTATATGGCTTCTAAAAATCTCTTCGCAGCAGTGCAATTGTGTTTCGCGGTGAAGCCGCGTCTTAATGCTCTTGGTGCACAGCACGACATAGATACAGGCGCGGGCTATAGGGATGCGCTGATGAAATTAAAGAGCGCAGTGTGACATAATTCTCTGAAGTCATCTTTCTTTCACGTAAACCTTTTTTTCCAACAGTGACATTGCGCGCAGTAAGAAAGCCGGCTCTAAAGGCACTCGCTGTATAGTGCTCCATAAATATACACGCGGTTTTATGAAGGTGTCCTTATTCTAAAATATGATTCCTAAATTTTCCTACGAAATATATCTTCCCGCAACGCATGAGCGCATAGTAGTGAAACCGACTCTAAATGGTTGGGGTCAATAGCGCTTACGAGGGGGGAGGGTGGCGATGGGGCCGTGGAAACCTCTTTCCGAAATACGATTTCCCTTGGTGGGGGGGAAGGGGGGGAGAGGAAGGGGGAATGATGGACGAAAATAACTACTTGTCAGTCAACAAATTATGACTACCAAGAATGTTTTAGTGTGGATAAGGTTCGCACCACCCATTTGCGGTTCCTGTTTATGTACCTGGGCTCAGTGCAACGATCAGGCATTTTACATCATCACTGGGGAAAAATGCCCAAAACAAGATGAAAATGTTGTTGAAGACTGTGTAATCTCGATGTATTTGTGCTTGTGACTCGTGTAAAATTCCTGCCTCGGCGTCTTGATTTGAGTTGTTTTGTTGCCTTTTTCTTTTCTTTGCTTTCATTTCATGCGTTCACTTTCCATTTTGCCCACTCCCCTAAATGAAATTCTGGGTAAACGTCTGGGCTGGGTATATGGAATTTCAAAGAGATACATGGTACTTCTGGAGGCATTATGTCGAGGCGCAAGCAACTTGCACCCTCAAATTTTCAAATAATACTCCTTGAAGTGAATCCGCGAAAAATACCTTCCCAGCAATTAACGTGAGTGCTGTAGTGTATCCATATTTAAAAAGTTTCGCTTTATTGCAGCAAAAGCGTATTTATTAGATAGTCCCAGTTTGGGAGTTTCTGGATTTTTTTCTTCACAGCTTGTACAAAAAAGCGACACCTAATGTGTGCCACCCCATACAGTTGGCAAGGTACGTCAGGCACTTGGCGATAACTGGCATAGAAATTAGCACTAGTCTGTCGAAGCCCTAGCGTGCGCAGCAGGATAGTTATTACGATGAGTGGTTTACCCTCAGCTCCTGTGTACTGTGGAGGATGACCGCTGCGTTTAGCTTGGACATATGCTTTTTTCGGGGATATAGTTGAAAATTTCCTAATGACAATGTGGACGCGCAAACGTCATACAGGAGTACAAGTAATGTATGCCACTATATGGTCATGCGCCTCCACGTATTACTTGAAGGTTTGGTCACGTAGAGTAGAGAATTTAGAAAGGGTGTCGAGGGGCATGACGCCTGTAACGAGTATTTTTTTTAACTGCAGGCCCTCCGTGAAGCCACCAGCGACATGTCACATCGCTCACAAGACTCCGGTGATCGGAACCTTTGCCGCGAAGACACGGGTCGATACCACCCGGGGTCACGGCCTCCGGGTCCACTCAGCATGGAACGCAGGCTCGGGGGATCGAGCCTGACGCAGCAGTCAAGTTCTCAGCCGCGCTACTACAGTCCTTTCGACCGGCTACGGCCTGACTACTCCAGTTCGTCTCTTGGAAGGAGCAGCGGCAGTCGAGACAGTCCTACTCTATCCGGAGGGCGGGACGAGCGGCCCCTAGGCTCGTACGACTACCAAGACGGAGGCGGACCGGAGAAAACGTCTAGCTCTATAGGCCGCTCCCTACGCTCGATGACCTCGCCTTTGTACAGCAGTGACCGAGAACGGGGGTTGGCCTCTCGAGTCTTTGTGAATCCTTCGTTTTGCTCCTCGGCTCTTCTGAGCGACCACGAACGTCGGGTCGGCATTTTTGCGGACCGAAAGGAACGACCTCTGCACTCTAGCAGCTTTCCGAGCGGACAGCCCCGTTTTGCTACTTACACTGACCTGGACCAACACCATCGCTCTAGCAGTGCACCACGTGGGCGTGAAGATGAAGAATGGTCGGCGACGGCTCTGCGCCAAGACCGACCGTCGAGCTCTGTCGGTCCCGGGCAAAGCTACGTCGGTGCGAGCCGAAACTGGGACTTGGAGATGGATGATGTACCTTTCCGCAGAGATGAGGAGTGGCGAGCACCTTCGGAGACTCGACATAGACCGTCAGGATTATTGGGACCTGGTGAACGCATCCTCGGTATGGGTGAAACTAGAAGAGCGGACAGAGAGCTCATGCCCACATCGGCTGGTCGGGAACGACCAGACCCTTTCATTGGCCGAAGCGGCCTGTTTAATTCCTCTGAGTTCGAATGCAAGGAACGGACACTGGATTCCCGAGATTTAGAGCAGCAGCGTCTACCGGAAGCTAGAAGGTTCCGCGTACCGGACGAGGAGGACCCTGTTGGTGTGTGTCAGAGTCAGCGCCCACGAGCTTCCCTCCTTGGAGAGTACCAGAAAACATCTCCAGAATTTTCAAGTGCGGCACTTGATAAACAGTTTTCACAAAATTCAGCCGCAAGAATGATACCCAGTGGCAGTGGTCCCGGCTACTTCGAAAGCGTAGGCCACAAGCAACTAAGCACGAACACGTTCCAAGAAAAAATACCTCCCTGCGCGGGCCAAGGACCCCTCCTTCGAAATCCGGTCTTTCCCCGTGCTCATGGTGGCGAGGAAGAAGTTGGAAATCCAGCCTCCGCGCAGAAACTGGCAGGTCCTGGACCAAGCCTTGGAGCCATAGGCGTTCCCGGAAGTGGAAATCACGAGCGGCGTGCTTCCGTTGGTAGCCAAGATTCCACACTTCCGTTTGTGAACCAAGTGCAAGGTCAACGGTTTGCAGATCCAAAGATTGCTGGAAATGTTGAAGGCAGACCAGCTACTTTAGCTTTCCCAGTCAAACTTCCAATTGCTGCAAGTCAAGGTCAGGGGCCTCAATGTACAGCCATTCCTGCTGTTAGCAAAAACCAAGGGATGCCACTTGCTTCAGCTTATCCGCCGAATTATACTGGTCAACGAAACACACCTGCAGGCGCTAACGTTCTAAAAGAAGGTCTCCCCGAGCACACAGCTCTTTTTGCCGGCACCGCACCCCCTTCCATGCGCCAAACAGTGACTCCTTTGGGCGCTAAATGCTTTACAAACGGTGCAGAACAGAAAGCACTGCCTACAGGCTATCCGATTCCTTCGGCCACTTCCGGAAATGAAGCACAACTCGTAGTTGTACCAGGTTTCAATCAGACTACCAGCCAAGTGCGGCCAGCAGCAGCCGGTTACCACGAGCAACTCCCTGGGCCCACATCGGCAGGCCAGCTCCAGTATAACCCGGAAAAGGTCGAAGGAAAAGGACCAGGAGCCTTAAGTCAGGCTGCATCTGATTCCAAAGAGGGACCAGGCGGTGCTGCTACATTTGGTACAAGCCATGACCGCCCCTTACAGCCACCTCCTGGGCTACTGCAGTGTCTAAATTTCCCGACTGGAACAGCTGAGATACAATTAGGCCCGACTAAGCTAACTGATGGCTCGACTGTAGCATCTAATGTATCCCAAGACAAGGAAGCGTACAAGCTGTCTTCACCTTCTACCACGTGTCCAAACATCACCCAACCTTCGTACCAAAGCTGGTTCCCGCCTTCTACGGGACAAGCACAGCATGCCGCAGCACCTGTTAGCATAAGCTCTACGAGTCCCCAGGGTGGACAGGAACAATGTGCGGCTACTGCAGTCCAAGGAAAGCTTCCAAATATAGCAGTCACACCTCCCGTAATACCTCCCGGAATACCTCCATCACCTCCCTGCCATATGCAACAGTCGCCGCAAGGTCCCCAGATTTCGTTCCCACCTGGGGCACTGCAGTACCCTTTACCAGGCATAAGGTATCCCCCGCCCGCTCGACCTGCAAGTCAGCGGCCGCCTGTGCCCGACGTCGCCGACCCATCACAGCACCCTTCCAGCGTGCCTAGCCCCCGTAGCGCCACAACCAGTTCGTACCTGGAGCCCCGTTTTACGCCCACGCCATTCTGCAGCACTCCCGGACAAGCACCTTTCGGCCCTACCGGGAACCAGGAACGCTATCGTTTTCCACCGCCGTTTATGCCGGGTCAACCAAGGATCCCCATACCAGGGAATTTACGTCAGCCATCTCTCCCCACACCGCCCCTTAGTGCTACAACAGGAGGTCAGCTACAGTCGGTCGAGGAGAAAATGATGGCGACTGTCCCAGTTTCAACGAGTGTCAAGGCCAGCCCCGTGGCCGCCGTTGCAGCTACTCATGCAAAGAATGCTCACGCTGCCTGTTCTTCCCCGACCTCCGCCCCAGGTCCTGAATCAGTTGGGCCTGCTAATCAGCAATCAAAGCCTTCGGATTCTGTTTCTATCCCCCAAGAGCAGAACAAGATATCGCCTTCTGCGAAGGCCCAGTCCAGCGTAAGCGACAAGCCCGAGGGCTTAGCTTTGTTCCAGGGGGAGGTTAATGTGCCAAAACAGAAAAGTAAAATTTATGGGCCTGAAGTTCCCGGCTGCAGCATAGAAATTATTGAAAACAGTACAGACACAGACAACAGCTCGGACGTAGAGGTCATTGAGGTTAACGAAGGAGCAAAGACTAAGGAGGAAGCGGTCAAGGCCAGCACGAGTGAGGTTGGTGCCAGCCTAAATACCGGGAAAGAACCGACGAAAGGGCCTGAAGTAAAGGCCCAAAAAATATCCATTCAACTTCAGGAGCCCCTTCTTATGAAACAGGAAGCCTGCGCCAAGAAACAAGAAGCCCTATTCAAAAGCCAGATATCAGCTAACAAGAGCTTTGAGATTGAAGCGAAGAAACAAGAGGCTGGCTCGAAAAACTTCGAACTTGCAACGAAAATCCAACCAGTGGTCGGAAAGAAGAAGGAACTGCAAGGAAACAACCAAAATAGGGAAATTTTGAAAGGAAACCGTGGACTTCTGCAAAAGGGCAAGAAGCCAATCATCGCAATCAAGCCCATCACAGAAATGCCGAAGCCCGTCGAAGAAACTCAAACAGCCATTACGGAAATCACGAAGGCTGCAACTGAAAGTGAAAAGCCCTCCATGGAAATCCAGAAAGCAGTCACGGAGGCACAAAAGGCAAGTGCAAAGCAAGAGGAAGCTGACACTATTTTTTATGGTCCCTCAGTCAAGGGCCATCAGACTACCAGCAAAAGCGAGGAAGCCCCCGTGACAACCCCGAAAGTGGGCACTGCAGATGTAGAAGAAACTAAAGGGGAGGAAACCTTGCCTAAAAATACCGATTCAGACAAGGGGAAAGAAGAAAACCCCCCGAAAGGGCAGGACGCTGCTAAAGCAGAGGAACAATCCAAAGCGACCACTGAGAAAGTTGTGGCCTCAGAAAAGGAGCCCGCTTTGATGAATCAGGAGGTGTCATCATCAACGCCTGAGGGTGTCATCGCCGAAGAAACGAAAGAGCCAGAGCCGATCAGCAGTGCGCCGGAAAAGACGCAGAAGATTGAAAAGGAAAAGGCGCAGAAGATTGAAAAACCGAGTGTTGCTCCGGTTCCGACGCCACAGGACGATGACCGTCGTGAGGAACCAAAGGACGGAAAAGTCACGGACGAAGACATGGAGACTGCGTCCAGCTCGTCTTACACGGAAAGCTCCGAGTCGGAGAAGTCGGAACGTTATTCTTTTAAAAAGAGCTCCAAGTCAAGGAGCAGGGAGCGATCGCACAAGAAATCGTCCAGGAAGAAGCACAAGACGCATCATAGCAGTTACGAAGAATCGGAGAGTGAGGACGATCATGAGGTCGAAAACCGCACCGATGGCGTGTGCCTCTCTGGAAGAGGCAACGATGGCCAGGTTTTTGGCATTCCCGTCGTCTTCAAGGCCATCGGCACCACCCGGACCTTCTGGAACATTCGCGCCTCCCAAGTGTCTCGTGAGATCGAAGAAGTTGTCGGCGACGTCGTCATCAACCAGAAGATCAACCGGGCAGGCTTTCTTTGCGTGAATGTCGCGACAGCTGGTGATGCCGTAAAGCTCCTCAACCTAAAGACACTAGGCGGTGTCGAAGTGGAAACCGTTATACCCAGCATGTATCTTCGCCACGAGGCCAAGATTAGGGGTGTTCCCTATCACTTCACGAACGAAGAGCTCGCCCGGTACTTCGCTCATGCGGGAGTGGTTAGTGCCAGGCGCCAGCTTACAGTCAAGAGGCTCCACGACGGCAGCTTTGAAGAGTATCCCCGAAGCAGTGTCGTGCTCGCCTTCAAGCCGGACGCCACGCTTCCAAGGATGCTGGAGCTCGGGCCTGACCGGTTCATCGTCGAAGAGTACATCGAGGCCCCGATGCAGTGCTTCAAGTGCCTGCGCTTTGGGCACACCGCTCGCAACTGCGTGTCCGTGAGTCGCTGCAAGAACTGCGGCGCCCGCTATTGCCAGGAGGAGTGCGAACGCAAGACTCCCCTCTGCGCCAACTGCTTCGGGCCGCACCAGGCCACCTACGTGGGCTGCCCTAGGAGGCGGGAAGTGGCCTTCGCCAGCCTCTGGAGAAGGACCTACGACATCCACGCTCTGTGAAAGACTCCAGAGGTACGGGTGTTGGTGACACGGTATCGCCTCACTAATCGGTGCCTTGGGCTGCTGGATCCATCAGGAAGACATTTAAAAACACCTGGGTAATCGTTCTTTTCTCCCCTTCCAAGGAACTTTAATAATCTTTTTCTTGGGTGTTTGTCTTACCTCTGTGACCGCGTCAGCGTAATCTCACCTTCGGACGACGGACTGTTGAGTTCGGCTGTGAACAGCGTGCTCTCCAGCACTTCAACGTGAGAAAAAGACACTGAGTGGTGGCTTGCGTGAACATGGTGTTCCTCCCAGCAGTAACCATTCTGTGCGCTACATGGCATTATCAACAGTTTGAAAACCTTTTTTTTGTCCCAGAGACTTAAGCCCCTGTTATTTTTTTCACTTGCGCTTTTCTGTACATCGCTTGGCAAACCGTTTCTTTTGCAGTTTTCTTTCTCTTACCATATACTCTTTTCAAGTGGTGTAAATGGCTTTCCGGATGAATAAAACTTCCTCCTCGGTGCTGTCTGTTGTATTAGTGTTTTATTACCTCCTCAAACCTACCGGTTTACTGGGATCTCTGTGCTGCTTTCTATGTATACCTTATTCTATGTATACCTTTTGCCCCATAATTTAACGTCTAGCCGCCCGTTATCAATTCTCAAAACTCCACTTTTTTTGCTAATAAAAAAGTTTATTCTCTCTCTTAAAACTCTCAGGTCGGTAGCGGGACGAGTTAGCTAAAAACATATTTTTACAGTTTCCAAAGTAAGCGCCCTTGGTCAAGCTAACGTCTGAATTTGCACGGATGGCGAGTAAATGCAAGACAATCGGGTAACGCAGACATGAGGCGGGTAAACGATTTATCGCCGAGGGTTCTTTACAGGGAAGCTTTTTTCCCATTCTTAGGTAACTTAACTTACCCCATTGTCGTCCATTCGTCAAAACGGAGCGAGTTGAACGAAAACAATTGCGGCTTGAAGTGAAAAAAAAAAGAGCCCATTCAAAAACATTACACGACACGAGACGGAAAGCGTTAATTACGAATTAAATGATACTTAATTTTATGAGGAAACGGAGACGGGGGTCGGGATGCGAAGGAGAAGGTATTCAGTTGTTTTTATGCCGTTATCCAGCCACTCACGTGAGCTAACGGCTGACGTGAGTGGTGTCCTTAGTCCGGGGGGTCCTGTGTGCGTGCAGCGAGAAACACGAATTAGGGTAAGCATATTAAATTAAAAAAAAGGATGGGGTAACTCCATAGGAATACTTTGACACCTAAGACACGACACTCTGAACACAGGGCGTACTTTGTCGAGTGTGGTGAGGCTGTCGGGAATATAATTTGGCGAACTTACAGTAGGTAATGTGGCGGGCCTTAAATTCGTGGCGGGCCTTAAATCGGTGAATCCAGCTGCCGTATGTTTGGAAGTCTTTAGTTTGCAAGAAGAGCGCGGATATGTCAACTTTTTCGCGTAGAACTGACCCTTCGATGTTGACTCCTGACGCTATAACTTCCTTGAAGCATGTGAGCAGGACGTCTTCCGGTTCGATTATGATACGTTTCGCAAGATGGCGCAGTGTATCGCCTAACATATTATCATCATTAACGGAGCGGCCAGGCCTGGCAGCGATGTTTTCACCGCAAAACCGGACCTGTCGTGGCCCCAGCGGCTCCGAAACATACAAATTGTGCCTTTTTGAAAAGCGGTTGAAGCTAGTATAGCGAATAGTAAACCTAAGATTTCTAGAAATGTTGGTCAAGATCCATTTTCGCGGTCGTATAATTCAACTTTTAGCAGACATGTGATAGCACAAAACGCATAAAGATGTATTATTTCAAAGGGAGATTTGCCGAGAACTGCTATGATCTCCTGTGTAGGTAATACACTCTCCTACGTGCGTCACGAAGCATAAATCTTGCAATTGGACGGCTTTTTCACTCACTTCCGGCGAAGAGAAACGTCGTCTGCTTAGCGTCGACGGGTAGTGGCGGCGCCTTTGGTGAATTAGCGCTTCCCAAACCACGGTTAACGCTATTGTGTTTGTCAATATTTATCTCGTTTTTTGCTGTATTGTCACGCCTCTCGTTAAAGGAGCCATGAAGACAAAATACAAGTTAGGTTTATTAGAAAGACTGCTTTGTCCCGATAACAATGATACCAATATCAGCAATTTTCGAACAAATAACGGAGATATGAAAGAAAACGTTTGAAGCAGTTGCGACCCCCTAGCCAATTTTCCGCAACTTTTCTATGACGTCACGGAACCTTGTTTGTGCGATTGGCGGCCGCCTAACTGACCTGTCGCGACGACACATGACTGGACGTCTGTAATGGGGCCTCTAGTTCCATTTGACTGCATTACTTGAATGCTAACGTGCAGTTAACGCACTGAAAATTATGTTTTATTGTTGGCCCGTATGACGTCATTCTTGCTCATAACACGTCACTGTGGCGCAAAATTTGAAAGTTTTTAAATACTTCTTGCTTTTTTTTGTTAAAAAATACATCTTTTGTGGCTCTAATGGAGCTGAGGGAGGTACTGAATCCTAGTTCTTTCAAATTAAACGAAGTTGTATGTTCTCTTCATGGCTCCTTTAAGGCGAGTTGGCTGTGCCGACACGACGATGACGCGACAACGGCCGATAGAAAGCCCGCGTTGTGTGACTGGCTCGCTGACCGAAGACGCCGACGACGACCGACAGGCCGCACCTGGAATTGATCGAGAAGCGTAAACTGCAGCCCGGCAACAATAGTGCTGCAATGAATGTGGCTTCGTTATGTTAGTTCCTAGAGCGTAATAAACATTGTAAGAGCCATGAAGTTCCTACGGCTCAAAACATGAGATCGGTATTTCGGCTTAAGTCTGTTCGCTTTGGGGACAATTCATTTCCCGGTATTTCAAACTACATTTCGCGTGCGACCAGCAACACTCGTAGAAAATATAACCTCAGTTAATAGCAGAAGATTAGTGACGCAAGGTGTATTAGGCAATAAGGACGCAATATCGACCAAAGTTTTTAGCGTAAAGCGTAGTACAAAAGCACGGCGAGCACATTTCCCGCACGGCAAAATTGCAGTGGCAGCCGGAACAGCGCTGCTGCCGGAGGTCAGCTATGGTGGGGGCTTTATGGAACCATACTGCGAAACTGTTACTCCTAAAATGTTCAGTTAACCAGGCAGCAATCCTTGAAATCATGTAAAAAACATTGATGTGACACAAATTTTGGGTCTGAATGTAGTATACAGGTTACTTCAGCACTATCGCCGGTTATTTTGTGGTGCAGTGGTCACATGCCTCGCACACACTCAATCAAAGCCGCTGGTTTAAATCCCGGCCGGGTGTTGGTTTTTCATTTCTTTTCTGCCTTTTAAGTGGCATTGTGGTCCCTAGAAATATTTGCTAATCTGCCGTCCCCACGCCTTATCTATGGGGGAGGCGTGTCCGCGCCGCTGATGAACGCATAGCCCTGCGCAGAGGCCGCTGCGAGCAACCGGAGCGCCGGAGCGGTCGGAGCGAGAGCGGGCGCGCATCGTGGTTTGTCAGCCAGTCAAAGCGCTGAAATCCAATGCTTCGAGGTACATCAGCTAACAATTGAACCTGCGATAAAACTACTTTTCAACTCTAATTTTGCGGCACGGATTTTTGGCGAATCGGGCTACGAAGCCTATGTGCGGCCGCCGACCTTCGTGAGTGAGACCGAAAGATGAAACCGCAGCAACGAGAATAGCTGTTTTGCTGCCGCCGCTGGAACTATTACTCCGCGCATTGGTGAGACAGTGAGATCATGTTCAAACAGAGCCCGGCGGCGGCAGTCGGAGTGTTTGTTCCAAATAATTGTGAAAACTACTGGGTTATCGCCGAACGTCATGCATTGAAAATGGTCGCCATGTAGTCGACCAGGCTATAAGCTCGAGAAACAGGAAAAAAAAGCTGCAGTGAAATACTATACCACCAAAACCCGCTCCTAAATACTAACCTCACTCCAAAGTGCAAACCTCACTCAAAGGTGCAAACCTCACTCCACTGGTGCAAACCTCTGGGGGGAACGTGCACCGAATCGTGGGGGGGGGGAGGTGGGGGCAAACCTCACGCTCCTCTCCGCTCCTCGCGCCGTTGCTAGGGGAGAGGAGGAGGAGCCATGCGGACGGCGGAAGGTTCGGGGTCGCTTATAAAGTGCATTCGCACTTGCCCCCACCTCCCCGGCGGACGATTCAGGCTCGCTTAAGAAGTGCATTCGCACTTATTCCTGGCCAATCTCCCACGTGGGTATGTGCCATGTCAGCGGCCAGGCAGCGCGCTTATTCCTGGCCAATCTCCCACGTGGGTATGTGCCATGTCAGCGGCCAGGCAGCGCGCGCCCATCTCCCCCCGTTGCTAAGGAAGACGAAAAGCGCGCGCACCCGCAGCTGTTGCTATGCGGACGGCGGAAGGTTCGGGGTCGCTTATAAAGTGCATTCGCACTTAAAAAGCCCTGTGCAATGAAGAATGCAAGCGCAGTGACAGTTTCGCAGCCTGATTTTATTAAAAATAAGTTTCGCGTAGTCCTCAAGTAAGCAAATTTTCGAAATCGCGGAATTCAGGCGCGCAAAATAAAAGGTTTCATGGTACCCCAGCTTCTGCATGTTGACTGAAAGGGCCACAAGACATCGTATGCATGCGTACACACGTAATATTTTAAATGCAGAGCATTTCAGTAACTCACGATGTCACCCGCGTTGACGTCCGTAGTCGTAGTCCGCACCCCTCCCCCTACACTATATAAAAAAAATACTATCCGTCGCCTGGTTTCGATCCCTCGACCCTGCTGGCGGAACGCAATGTACATGGTGCTCTACCTACTGCGCCACCAAGCCGACACAGAATGGGAGGCTACGAACGCGCCTTATATCCTTGCCTCATTCAAACTACGTCAAGAAGCTGCTGATACAACGCATTCACTACCACCAACTCCCCAAACACTAAACGTTAACGCAATACACCCACCCCCTATGCGACGCATTTACTCGAGTCCGCCTCGCGAGGAGATGGGCCCAATTTTTTTTTATTCGGCAATAACATTTAACAGATATTCCCAACTGAGCAGGCAGCGAAGACATGCGATTTGGCCTGATTAACGAACGATGCGAATTGTTCAGATCCCGTTCAAGCTTCAGAGCATATATTTGACTCGGCCTCAAAAGAATTTTCGGAGCGCCCACCCAACACACAAATGTTTTCACGCGTTTACTTTGTAAATCCATGACAGTGTACGGCGGGGGTATACACAAAAATGCTTCTCTCGGAGGTAACAAGTCAAACTTACGCGTAAGGTACCACAGTTAGCACAAGATGCCGTGCCGACAGTGTTTCAGAGGCCTCCCCCCATTATGTGTGGAAACCTTCTGCCCGGAAGAGGATGTAGAGGATAGAATGCCGCCACACGATTCCGTTGTTTGGCCGATCGTTCATAGTACGCGAAAACGTACGTACACCCACCAATTCATGCTTCGGTAAAACAAAAAAAAAACCTCTTCGTATTTGTAGGGACCAATTTATTTGGCTAATATGTTTTGTAGACAGAAACGAGGACAAGAAGAAAACGCACAGTTAAAATCGGCTAAAACCGCCGGCCTTCACGAAGCCAGCAGGGTGGAGCACCGTCCGCCGCACTGCTCCCCGCGCCGCCACTGGCCGGCCGCGCTCCGATTCCCTGCAGCGCCGCCGCTGCGTGCATCACCGAGTAGCCTCCTTCGCGGCCGCTGGACGGCAGACTAGCAAATCTTTCTAGGAGCCATAGTGGCATGGTTTGGGAATCGTATTCGAGAATCCAAAACAAACTTTCTGGTTGAACTGTGGAACTAACATTTCAATCGTCAATGCATCGTTTAAGTCACAGGTACGATAAGTTCAGTTTTAAACTCGTGCTTTGACTATAAAAAGACAATTGTGCTTTCAAAGGACCATATACTGATGTGTGTACTTTGTAAAACTGCTATGTCTTGATACAGCGTCAAGATATCCACTTAAACAAGACACAGGGTAGGCTTGGAGGAGGGGGGGGGGCGGGAGGGGGGAATTACAGGGTCACGGCCGGCAAGCAGGCCTTCCATGTATCGCCACTGGCAGCCCTGAGCACGTAAAAAACGAACAGCCTTCATTGAGGTAAAACGACCTCCATTCCATCAGGAGAGACAGCAAGGGTGGAATAAGTTTTGTGCAATTACATGCACAGTCGAACAGAGAGGCAGGCACGCACGGCCCGCCAGCTCACACTAGTCTTCCGAGACCACTCGTAATATCCGTTATTGTGTACTTGTCTAGCAGTTGGCCAACACAGAGTCGCGTAGAAGTTTCCAAGAAAGTAAGGGGGGAAGTCGGGGGAAAAGGGATGCATGACGCGCTCTAAAAATACTGCCTGTACGTTACCGTGCAACCTTTCCGCTGCTTTTTGTTACGGTTCTAAACGTTAAGAACTGATGGACGTAACGGCGCGAACGAGCGGCCAATTAAGCAATGTATTAATTAAACAAAATGAGGGTGAACCGACGTCGATTCGGAAAGCATGTACGTGGTCACTCTAATAAGTCTTGCGGCGGTTCTTTGGACATTCCCTTAGATGTTTTAACTTCCCCTATGTCCCGCCTCATTCCTTGCATCAGCATTTGCAGCCGTGAACGGAGTGCAGGATACATCAGCAAATGATAAGAAACTGCCAAAACGGAATACAGGAAGTCAGATGGCCCTGTCCCAGCGCGAGGCTGCGGCGCAGAATATCGCAGTAGCAGCCGCCGCCGCAACCGGATGTTCTTGCAGACGTCGCCGAGAAGAGAGACATTATGGGCAGTCAAGTTCGCGCGGTGCGAGGAGGTGGAAGAAACGAGGGTGAAATGCGGCGCGTGCGAAATGCGACGTTCTGATTTGCAATAACGCCACTAATGCGCGACGCTTCAACGGATTTCCTGAAGGAGGTGATTACTCGGAAATTGGTTAACCTGAAAATGCGAATACCATCGGCAAAAGCTCTTTCAGGGACCTTTTAAGTAATTAAAAAATGACTTTCGGGGGTATAATTGTTTTCTTGAGTGAATAATTTATTGATTTTAGGGTTTAACGGACGCAACGCAGGCGATGAGGCGCGCCGTAGTGGAGGGCTCCGGACAAATTTTGACCACCTGGGGATCTTTATCGTGCGCCGAAATCTCGTACACACGGACATTTTTGCTTTTCGCCTCCATCAGAAAAGCGGCCGCCGCGGTCGGGAATCGAACCCGCGACCTCGATCTCAGCAGCACAATACCTTTGCCACTAAGCCACCGCGGCGGGTATAATTGTTTTCTTGCGCGAAGTGTTCAGATACCGTGGCGGAGGCAACGAAACGGGTTCTAAGAGCACTTTACCGAAATAATGAACTATAATTTGTTAATTACCTTTTATATTATACTAGTTTGGTGTTGGAATGTAATGAGGAAATTGTAGAGGATCATCAAACAAACCGATAACAACCATTCGATTTGCGAAATTGTAATTTCGTGCAGCGCTGCAATTCTCAGAACCTCACCTCTCCTGATGAGCGCTACGGGCTCCATGAGGCGGCTAATCGCCGCAAAGCCACGCCAACGCGCTTATGTCACTCGGAGTTGTACTCGTCACACGTCCACCACGCTTTATCTTCGCCTTTATCTGCGCGCGCAAACGGCGGCGACGGCGCAACACTTTCCGCTCAAGCCGAAGATAAAGCATGCATGCTGGGTGTGTGACGTGTCCACCTGCGAGTGACATGAGCGCGTGGGAGTGGCTTTCTGGTGCTCAGCTTTTATGTTACTTGATGAAATATCAATCGTAATGAACGAAAGAAAGGGTGAAAGTAAAGGCAGGAGTGTTTCTTAGCGTTTTCGACAACAACAACAACGAGACAATGACGCATGGTTGGCCAACATGCGCAGGAGAACATAGGACGAAAAGGAGAAGACAGAGAAGGGAAAAAAAGAAGCGAAACAACGACGCTATGAAAGGCCATATGCGCAAGGATTTGATTGTAGGGTTTAACGCGCCGACGCAACGCAGGCGATGAGGCGCGCCGTAGTGGAGGGCTCCGGATTAATTTTGACCACCTGAAGTCTTTAACGTGCGCCGAAATCTCGTACACACGGGCGGTTTTGCTTTTCGCCTCCATCAGAAAAGCGGCCGCCGCGGCCGGGAATCGAACCCGCGACTTCGTGCTCAGAAGCGCAACGCCTTAGCCACTGAGCCACCGCGGCGGGTATATGCGCAAGGATTTAAAGCGGGCTTCTCGAGCCGGGGACACAGCCCGTATAGGTTTTATTCACTGGTGAAGCACGCATACAAGCAACCATGTGAGCGCGCCGTCCCTGGTTACATTGGGCTCCGCGGAACAGTACTTGTCTGTGTTGGCGCACATGTTGTGTGTTGGACGTCCCAAACTCTACCCCACCGAACACAAAGTAATGCCTCGAGTCCAATCTGAGTGCGATTACTAACATCTCTGTTGACACCATGGTTGATAATCCGGCTGAAACGGAGCAGACAACGCACGCCCGTGTTATTTTTTTCTGCGGCGTGCGGGTGCAGTGGCGCAGGCCGCGCCATGCCCGTGGCACTTCGGCCATGTCCGTGGCAGTTTCCATTGTTGCCAAGCGGAGAAATTGACAGCTAACTTTTCAGTGAATACCATCTATATCTTCACTAATGAAGCTTCGTTGCATTTACCATCGGAAGGATTACGAAGAAAGCTTCAGTTTATGGGTATTTGAGCGGGGCTGTTGAATTAGTGTTACTTCAGAGCAAATACGGCTAAACACCTTTTTGGAGGGCAGGCTAATTCAAGAAAGGGGACTGATGTTACGCCGCATAAAAGCCTGACCAGAAAGACGGGTGTTACCCGCTGTCGGCTTCCAAGTGGTATCTGTAAAGCTGCTTAGACGCTGGCCGACTCGAGCGCGGAAGTGCAACGAGGACTGGTGGAAAGTGCAGAGCTGCCCTGTCGACTAATCCCGGACCTCCGGACTAAGTGTTCCTTGTTGAAATGAAGCTACTTGGTTCTTTTCGACCAGGGGTTAGGAACTTCAGGCATTCTTTATAGATGACAAACATGCCACTAATTTGTTGAATACCGCCTTTGTTCTATCTGTCCCAGGAACAAATATGGGAATCAGTGAAAAGTAAGTGGTACAGTCGACTTCACATTTTAAGTTCAGCTACTGAAGTCATTAAACAATGGTCAGTAACTTGCCTCGGCTTCCCTCCGAGACGCTTAAGATTAAAATGTTTCTCCTGAAATAGATTTCAGTTCCAATAATTTCTGCATTTCTCTGTGATTCCGTCAGACTGGAGATTTGTAGCTGGTGGAAATTTGTCTAGGGTTTGGCGAAACACACCCTAATACAAATATGTTAAGCTTCACTTATCAAATAATATTTACATTCGGACCAAAGTACAGCTCGAACTTTACTCGGACTCATACACTGCAATGCGGGCGCAGCATTTAGAGCCGAGCTCGAATTTGTTAGTAGGGGAAAGCCTTAGGTGTTTCATTAAACTCTCAACGTCGTCGTAGTCCTTGTTGTCAGCGTCAAACCGAATCGTAGTGAAATGGCCGCCCATGTTAAGAGAAAATAATGAAAAATAAGCTACCTCTCCCATTGAAAAAAGAAGAAGAAAAAAAGAGAAAGAGGAAGAAAAAGGAAAAGGAAAAGAGAAAGGAAAAGAGAAAGAGAAAGCACAACAAAAAGAACAATAAAAAAAGAAAAGAAGAAGAAGAAGGAAAAGAAAAAGAAAGGAAAGAAAAAGAAAAAGCACAAGAAGAAAACGAGGACAAGAACAAGAATAATAAAAGAAGAAGGAAAAGAAATAGGAAAAACAAAATAAGAAAAGGAGGAGAAGAAGAAGAAGAAGAAAGAAGAAGAAGAAGAAGAAGAAGAAGAAGAAGAAGAAGAAGAAGAAGAAGAAGACAATAACGACGACGGCTACTGAGGCCTGATCTTTTTCAAGGCATTCAGTGGACGCGGTTCCAGAGACCCCAGATGGATCTAGTACAGTCATGGCTCCAGCCACTTCACGCAGACCTTTTCCGGCTCCCCTCTACTTGTATTAGTGTGTCATCTGTTGAAATAATGTTTGATAATATCTTCCCCCCGAATGCCAAGATGTTGCCAGCCCGAATTCTAAATGGATTGCTGGAGGATCATTTGTCAACCCTTCATTCCCATATCGTCATTGCTACCGATGCCTCACAAGTTGATGAAAAAGCTGGAGTCGGGATATTCTCCCAGTACCTCGATTGGTCCTTTTCGATCAGGTTACCTGATTTCACACCTATTTTCCAGGCGGAATTATTGGCAATAATTTTGGCTCTTCAAAAACTTCAGCATAGATTTTCCCATGTAGTTATACTTTCTGACTCCCTCTCTGTGTGTTCCGCATTAACATCCGAAAAAGATTCTCCAATTATCCGCACATTCCGATCATTTGTTCCGCATCAGCTTTGTGAGGTTCGGCTAGTGTGGGTTCCAGGACATGCAGGAATCTCATACAATGAAGTGGCTGATCAATTAGCCAGCATGTCTCTTGGTGGCCCTGTGGTCGTGCAATGTCCAAATGACAGTTTTCTATTGGGGGCGAGATTTAAACGTCTACAGCTACTCCAGGCTTATAAGCAAGACGCCCTTCTATCCTCTAGAGATTATAGCCACCTTCGTCATGCATGGAAGCCAATGTTTTGTGAAACAAGGATATGCGAGGTAGCAATCACTAAACTTCGGTGCAAAATTCCCCCACTAAATTTTTATCTTTATAAATCTCGTCTGGCTCCATCTCCGCAATGTCCATTCTGCGACGAACTGGAAAATTTAGAACATTTTCTATTTAATTGCCGCAGCTTCTCCCCAATGCGACGCACGCATCTGGAGTCAACCTTTAGACGCCTTAACCTTCCGCTATCTAGTTACGAGGTCCTGTCACTAGGCGCTTCCGCCCTAGGAGTCTGCCACAGGGATGTTGTGTCTGCCCTCCATTCTTATGTTGTGGCGACAGGCAGGTTTTCCTGCTAGCCAGTTAAACATTCACACATACCTCATTTTTCTTCCTGAATCTACTTTCACATTATACATATTTAAAAAATTCTGTTGGGTATTTTCTTTTCTAAATTTTGGGATCTAAAATAATATAGGTCACATCCTCATTAGGCACAAAACTTCTTGGCCAATCCCCCGCGTGGGTATGTGCCATGGTGGGAGGCAACCAACCAACCAACCAACCGGCGGCTGTTTATACCATGGCGATGGTTGGGAAAAGACGCCATCTGTTTTACTAAACGTTATTTTTACGTTTGATCGGAAGCTTGCATGCCATCTACCGGCGCGCTCGCCCTATGGTAGCGGCGTACAGCCAGATATTATTGCAGCTGCGCGCTAGCGAAGAGAATTGGAGGGGTAGAGCTCATAAACTATTATGTAAACTCTTTATAAACGCACGTTACCTACCGGAAGATAAAAGAAAAAGAAAACAATTGCAGATGAACTGGATATTCGGGGGGGTTTGTTATATCAGCTACGTCGATTTTTATGAAGAGCGAATCCTCTACATTAAAAGCGCAGCAGAAGCCGCATGAAGCCCACTCGCATTGTGCGAGGCAACACAAGTGTTTCAGAAGCACACGGAAGTGAAGGCCGGGAAAGCGTAAAAAATGGAGAGGTTGCCACTCGGGCCTAACTTAACGCAGCCGGAAACTTTCCAGCCCTCTCGGTGGTTTAGGAGCTATCATTGTTCGTGAAACCGTCGAGGGCGTTCATCTTCCTTGATAGTGCGCCATTTTTTTCGTATATCAAAAGCGAGGTTGCGCGTCTTCACATATTTTTCCTAATTGCACCGGAACCGCAGACTTGTACCAGCCTAGCCCAGTAACTAGAGTTGTTCACTGTGGGGTGAGTCCTTCTTTTCCTCTGAAAAGAAAACAAAATACGTGAGGCTGAAGCGAAGTTATAATCATTTCAGCAGAAACGTGAACTTATTTAGTGTTTTCCTTGCCGACCAGCCTCTCTGCTGCAAGTTTTCCTTCTACCAGCTGGTTGTGATGTCGGCTGCTGACCCTAAAAACCCAATCCATTTGCGTGCTCCGGAAGTTTGGTATGAAGACGCGCAATTCAGAGAAGCCCATTTTGTTGACTTAAAAACTCCGGAAGGAGTTCCAACGAATTCAGCGCCAGCTGTGGCGGTTTCATCGCCCAATGAGGAGGACGGACGACCACAGCTTACCGCGAGAGTGGACGAAGACAACGCAATTGAAGACAGTACGGACCGAAGAATCCAAGCAGAAACTGGCGACAGCCGGTCACTTGCCGACACGTCCGCAATTCCTGGGACCTCCGAGAAAACCGAGCAGCTTGACACTGATAACTTCTGCAAACGTTTGGAGAACAGCCTTGAAGAAACTGACAACAGCGTCGTCTTCAAGAAGCCGCTCGAACCAAAAGCCCCACATTCCAGTCGTGCGACTCGCTGGGGAGCTCCCCCCTTGGCTTCCCTGCCTACCGGACATAGTATCGGTAAAACTTTTTCTGACGCCCAAAAAAGGCGGGTAGAGGAATGGGTTTCGTCTGTCGCAAATCGAGCATCCAGTCTCGGAGCAACGCCTGACGTTTTGAGCCAGGGCCCTTCAAATCTCGAAGATGACCTAGCTTCGAGTTCATTCCACGCTGACGTCTCGAAGAAGGACCCAGCATACAATGGTCCCAAGGACCACGTAGGAGGGGAGCACTCGCAGATAAATACTAAATATACGGAAAAGACAATACCGTTAATAAGTGGTGTCCTAAAATTGCATGCCAAAGTGGAAGACGAGAATGCCGTCGCAGTTCCTGGCCCTTCAGGTGGCCCAGCGCTAATTACTCCGTTGCCCCAGGGCCAGTTCTACAACGTCAAGCCTTCGCAAAATGGCCGCCCACCGCGCGCCATTTACCGAAAGAAGGACACCGATGGAGTGCCCGTCGTGTTCACCAGCAAGATACCCGACGTGTCCTTCTGGGACCTCAACCCGAACCACTTTGCGAGGGACCTACGGGCTGTGGCCGGAGACGATATCGCCAGCCACCGCATGACCAACTACGGTTCCCTCGTGGTGTACGTCAAGACGGGCGAGGTAGCACACAAGCTCCTCAAGCTCACTAACGTCGCCGAGCTGCCCGTGACCGTCCACGTGCCAAAGTCGTACTCTAAGAACTTGGGAAAGATACGTACCGTTCCCTTCCACTACACCGACAGCAACCTCGTCACTCTGCTTGCCCGCGTCGGCGTTGTCAAGGCGCGTCGCCAGATGAAGACCTTCCGCACGAGGGAGGGCACCAACCTGCGACGCTCGAGAAGCAGCGTGGTGCTCACTTTCCGCGACGACATCGAGCTGCCTGCCTTCGTGAGGCTCGGCTTCTTCAAGTTTCCCGTCGAGCCGTACGTCGAGGCTCCCCTGCAATGCCGCAACTGCCAGGGGTTCTGGCACTCGTCCAAGGGATGTCGCCGGGAGGCCCGCTGCCGCACGTGCGCCGGTCCGCACCACTTCTCGGTCTGTACGTTCAAGACGAGGCCGCGCTGCGCCAACTGCCGGGGCCCCCACACGGCCATCCACTTCCGCTGCCCTGTCAAGTACGAGGCATACAGGAAGAAATGCTGGCAGCTGGCGCATTTCTGACCTCGAATACGGCGTTGCAGCCTGAATAAATATGCAACACGAGGTCCAAAGTGCGTCTTATTTGTATGTCTCCTTTTGCAGTGAGTGGTTTTGGATATTTGGCTGTTAATACACACTTATAGTCACAGGTTTTAATTCACGATAGCTTAGTTCTGCTACGGTGTCCTTCTGTCTGTCTGTCTGTCTGTCTGTCTGTCTGTCTGTCTGTCTGTCTGTCTGTCTGTCTGTCTGTTCATTTTCCCATTTGTCCTTTGATTCAGCTCTCCAGCCAAAAGTTCGAACAATTCATCAAAAACAAGTATTTGTAGGCAGAACTGTTCCAGTAAACTAAAACTATCGGCGGAAGTCCCAGATAGCCCCATTACTGTGTTCAAAGGAAACATCCGGCATAATTGGGGCAAAATATAAGTACCTAAGCAATATACGAGGCCAACGTTTCGGGACCTGACAGACGCTTCGAAAACCCGACACCACATAACATCAAGGAGGAGGTCCTTCCTCATTGCTTCCCTTAAAGCGGCCCTGCCATGCCGCTCCCACCAAAAATCGGGGAAACATGGCGGGGAAGCGTGTCGAATAATGTAAAAAAAATGGCGAAACTTGCACTAAGTGGCGCAAGGCTTAAACCATAGCGGAGCCACAGGATTTCTTTCTACGTGAGCACTGAAGGACTGAAGGACACATCACGTGAGCACTTTCTACGTGAGCACTGAAAGGAAGCACTGAAGGACACATCACAAAGCGTTTGTACAAGTTTGAAATTGTTGATTGACATGCTTCGTCGTTGCTTTCCGCTGTACCAGTAGTAGTCATCGTCATATCTATCGATATCGCCGTGTGCCTCATGCCAAGAATTACACGCGGGATAGTGCTTGACGACAGCTGGGGCGCAGAAGGGGTGCGTGTGCGCACGACGCATAGACGGCGTTCCTGGAGTCACGCCGATGTTGCGTGGAGCAGGTGTTGCGGCAGCTGTGGCGTCGTTCGTTGCTGGGCAACGCGAGGCACTCCTCCGGGTTTTCACCAGATTTTTTTTTTGTTTTGCTAAAGCCACTGCGCGAGCCGGGGACGCTCGGCGGTCGTCGCGAAGCACGCGCTCCCTAGCGCTCGTCATTTTCTTGGTACTTTTAACGCGTTACGCGTCACACATTGCGGCCAGCTACCACAGCTCCGCGGCAAAAGAAAGGGGTGTGGGTGCTTACAAAAAAAAAAAAGCCGCGAGAAACTAACTTTTCGTTTCCACAGTTAATACCAACCGATGTGAGCCCGCGGGTCGCGCACACGAGTTCACGTCATCCATCCAACGTTGGTGGTGAAAACGTTTAGCTGAGCTGCAATGGACATTGTTGACCCTTTTCTCTCTCGCGGGGGGCACGCTCACTCCGGGAGGGTGCCCCCAAAAGCTCCGAAAATTCTCATTACCTGAAAAAAAAAGCCAACAATATTGTGGTTTATAAAGACGATCCTAAGAATTACCGATTCATCATTGTACTCTCAGTTAGTTGCAAAATGTTTACCAAAGTTCTAGTTAGCCGCGCCTTGATTCACAACAACCCAGAAAGCGGGCCGGAATGAGGAAAGGGTTATGGATAACATCCATATTCTCAAAAAAGTAATAGAAAAGTCTGCAGAATAGGCTAAACCAGCTTACATGGTATTTACAGACCATAAGAAAGCGTTTGAATCAGTACATACCGCTGTGGGCTAAAAGCATTAAAAGACCAAGGAATAGAAGAACCTACACAAGAATTCTAGACGACATACAGAGGGTGTTTCAGGGAACCCTTTTAAAAAACCCCGCACACTTTTGATAAACGCTTTCACTCTTTCCTTTGCGTCAGGAAGCACTGCGAATGCTATAGTTATCGCCAGCAAGGAACGGCACTGCGTGATTTGCTCGTCGCATCAGGCACGCCTTCCGTTTCTGCTTCGTTTTCGGGGATTTATTTTTGAAGTTGCTATCGAAAAGCGTTCATTGCTGCAACTGAATGAAAACATGTCAACAGCCGCTACATGGCTTTATAGGTGTAGTTCGAGCCGTCGAAGAACGTCAAGACGGGGAAAGAGGGAAAACTTTTTTGAGCGAGTCTACAAGTTATCTGATGGTCATATTTTTTGCTGAGGTGCTTTGCGACCCTGTATTCTACGTACTGGGTATCTTGGGTGACTATACATGCTACAAGCATTAAGGATTTCAAGAAAAGTTGAAAAAAAAATGGTGCAGGGTCCCTTTAAGTGATTTAAAAAAGGGTTTCGGAGGTAAAATTGTTTTTCTTGTGCGAAGTGATCAGGGGTCATGGAGGACTCAATGAAACTAGTTCCAAGTGGTATTTCTATTAGAAATAAATTAGTGCATGTTAACTAACGTTTTAATTCTTGCAGTTAGTCGTTTCGTGGCAACGTGAAAATTGTAGGAGATCATCAGTCGACCCGATATCAAGCGTTAGATTTGCGAATATGTAATTGTCTCCAGAAATACGTTGTGAATACTTCAGGCCCCCAACGCGCGCTTCTTGAGATCGGCGGTCGCAAAGCGCCGCAAAGCCATTTTCCCGCGCTGACGTCCCTCGTCAAACATACGGCGCGCTTTATCTCTGCCGCGCTAGACCCTAGCTGTGCCCTTCTGCTCTGATAAAGCGCGGCGTACGTGGACGTCCAAAGGCATGGGTTGACCAAGCATGGGTTGACTGTCAACCCAGGTTTCGTTAAACGGCTTCAAACTGCTTCGCCAAACAACCCATAGACTGCCAAACAGCTTCGCTGTTCAGAACACACTCTCCCAAGTGGACATCATTTTTCTGCACACATTTTCATGGCGAACTTCCTCTGGTATCAACCCCGCTTCCAGACACACGTGCACGACGCAACTGAATTTTAGGTACGGAGCGGCTTAGCACCGCACAATATCTGTCCGCGTTCGTGCGCATAGTATTCACAATCGCAAAAAATCACCCAGGCACCGGCAGGATAAGAGCTTGTGTCTGGTAGACCAGACAGAGTTAGTGTCAGTTGATTGATTGCAGGGTTTAACGCGCCGACGCAACGCAGGCGATGAGGCGCGCTGTAGTGGAGGGCTCCGGATTAATTTTGACCACCTGGGGATCTTTAACCTGCACCTAAATCTCGTGTACACGGACGTTTTGGTTTTCGCCTCCATCAGAAAAGCGGCCGCTGCGGCCGGGAATCGAAACCACGACCTTGTAGCAGCGCAACGCCTTAGCCACTGAGCCACCGGGGCGGGTAGTTAGTGTCAGCCGTCTTACCCATTGGGCTAGGACCGCGCGAGTTAGTACCCTAGGGTCAAACGGCTTGCTCCCTCGCCTGTAACGGTGCAGAGTACGTTAGGACCCCCCCCCCCCCCCCCCAATGTCCGTCCGCGTCCATCCGTGCGCACACCACCGTCAAGCGAAAATCAAGCGAAATTCGATTTGAGCTGTGAGTTCGAGTTTCATTTAGGGAATAATCAAGGTGCAACTCACGGCTCAAATCAAATGACGGTGGGGGCGCAAATCGGATGTCACTCGGGGGCAACTTGGATGTCGTTTTGATCCCCCGTACTCCGCAACATCGCCGTCATCCACGAAGTGGAGATACTGCCACTTTTTCCCCTCCTGATCGTAATCGCTTATTTATTTTTATTTTTAAATACACTAAGCCTTGCCAGAAACTTACAGGGCGTGGGCGCTCGCTGAGCACTGTTTGCATGAATACAAAAATGGGTGCACTGTGCGTGCGTCAAATCAACGGTAAAATAAAAAAAACATCGCAAATCGACCAAATCATTGCCAAAGCACGAAAAAAAAAGACATGCGCTTTCTCAACTTTGCGGTTTCGTTACCACACAGCCATTAGAAAAACAAGTTGTAATAACATACCGCAGTCTTTTACGCACACAAGGCAGTGAGACTCTTGCAAACGCAACATGGCATCTAGTAAAACGAGGTGATCAAGTGCAAAGCAAGAACATGAGCGAAGGAACAGGTGACAATGTGCTTGTCTTGTAATCTCGGCTATATTAGGCAGAAAAACAGAATGAAAGAATGTACACATTGTTCAAACGCCTTTAGTATTCCAGGGACAAAGTAAACCGTAATTCTGCCTTCTGAACGAAGTTGTCAACTGGCGTATTTTTACCTTGTAAGGCGCAGCATGGAACGTTTCCCTAACACAACTTTTAACAGCGGATATGTTGTAGGCAGAGCCTTTTCACACGTCTTCTGTAAGTTGCGCGTTACGGAGTTGTAGGAACAGGTTCCGAGATCCGCCGGCAGCCTCTACTGGTGGGCCTGGTAACCACATCGCCGGAGGTTCCTAATCGCACCGATAGAGGGCGCGGCCGCCTATAGAGGGCTAGAGTTCCTGTATATGCTCCCTGTAGGGAGCATATACAGGAACTCTATAGAGGGCTATAGAGAGAAGGTGGACGTAAAGCAGAAAGGGGAATATTGCCTACGACAGTTACGACCTGTAACAGGAAAAATAAAGTATTTTGTGCCTAACAAGTTTTTTGTATAGTCCACATTGTGGATCGGGAAAACAAGCCGCTGCTAATGCTTCGGTCGCATACGTCATACACCACAACGCTCATATTTACGGATAATGTACCGCAGTTGATACGATTATAAAGTTCCCGTGACGTCAAACTGCGCTTGACGCACTGAGCACTATCTTCAAACGACTGAAATTAACACGAAAATACTTTTAGAACGCGCGTCCCAAACGAAGTGTCCCGCGCTGCAAGCCAACTACGCAGCAAGATAGGAACGGTGATCCTACAAGTGAGGTCAAAACGATCGCGGCACCGGCTTCTCCAGTGGTGGGCCTCGCGGCCAATGCCGATCACTGCGTGTTGCTTCAAAGCTTTGGCCCTGTGCTGTTGAGCAAAATAATCGCGATGGGTGTATCGTATTTACCCCTAATACTGAATCAAGGTAAGAATGTCTTTATCCTACTTTCAAGATTTGGGCAATCGAAACCAGCGCTAACGTACTGAAAAAAAAAAGAAACGTGCCTTCCACATACAGCTTGCCTTGGATAGCCACGTGAAAAAGGGCAAATTTTGGTAGTTTGCATTGGGTTCAACAGGTGGCGCCGCAATCGTTAGCGCACGCTAGAAAAAACGCTGTACTAAAACTACCCATGGACGCGTCGCTGCGAGCGTACGCTCCTCTTTACGCCCAGCAATGCGCTAACACCCAGAACGCCTAACTAAATCTGTGTAATAGCAGCTTTACTTTGGGCTAGAGTCTGGGTGGTCTTTTGGCTTGCTCCACCACATTTATTTTACAGATTATGGGTGGTATGCCGCTTAGGTTTTCATTTAGCGGAAGCACACTTTGGCACTCGCTTAAGTGTTACTTCTGTAATTAGCATGCTGAAAGTACTCGTGTAACGCCTCACTACATCTATCCAGCACATTTTTTGAAGTCGATGGCCACAACGTGCTCAGTAGGTCTTCCTGTAGCCAGCTAGAACCAATCGCAGCGCTAAGAATAGGCGCACGTCACCGCAGACCATGAGTTTTATTCCCGTCCAGACACAAATTTAGCAATTTCCTTTTCAACGCGCTTACACTAGTTGCGGGAGCACCCTGAAAAAAATTGCTGTGCTTTAGCTTTGGTTTAATCCTAGCATCCCTGCTCTGCTTAGGCCCATTGTCGAAGTGTGGCCGAGGTGTGGGTTCGCTATGATATACAGACATGTTTGCAATAAATACACTGCTTATTCATAATCTTTTTTCACCTCACGGCATTGTTGAAGTCTCGCCGCTGTACGAGTGACCACAGCTGGATTTTGGTCTCCATCCATCGCACACAGCTCTGCGCCTCACGTGGCCTCCTGGCCTTCCTTTTAGGCGCGCGCTTATCGCTGCGGCGGCGGCCTCCTCTCCTTCCCCCTTCAGGTGGCGGCACGGGTTCCGCGCACGTCTCCGTTCCCTCCTAGCCTATCTCTCCCCTGCCACCATCGGGCCGCTGCTCCTTGCCGGGCGCTCCGCCAGGTGGCGACATGAGTCCCGAAAACGTCTCCGTTCGCTCCCCGCCTATCTATCGGCAGAAGGGTTGCAAGGTGGACTAGTTAGAAAGAAATATTCTTAGATGAAACCAGCGCGAACTACAGCGCGAGAGACAAACAAAATGGAACGCAAGTTGTATCAACGTGCGTTTGAGAGGCATGAACTGTCATTAAAGAGCCCCTCAGCATGCCCTCTTTCTTCACACTGTACTAAGCGCAGCAGATGTAAGCCTAATTTTACTGCCACCGGCATTTTATTTAGGCCCGTGAAACAACGCCCCGCGAAATTATGCAACCGCTACACTTAAACCGTCGGGATGATCGTGAAGGTTGCATAGAGCTTCGCTACCTTCAAGTATTACGCATTAGTAAGAGCTTTTTCATTTTTTTTTATATGTACCAGCACGGGAGAAGGTTTATCGGGCAAGCGTTGCTGTCATTGGCGAAAAAAAGCTTTCCATCGATTTCATGCCAGGCTACAGTAAAAACAGAATTCCGTCCGTACGTACACCACGATGTCTGAACCGCCTAAGTGATCGGTGGCTAGATGTGGCGCTATTAGGCTCTTAGGAACGGCTCCAATTTCTGGGCGTGCCGGCAGTTCTTTTCACAAGGGAGAAAAAAACGACAGTAGCCTGGAATGCCGGTGTAGGAACGTTTCAACGGAGGTCTACATTTATCCGTAGCCTCCATTAGGGCCAATATCAGTCAAGTTGTAGCTTAAGTGCGCAAAAACCTCATTCCCCACGAAGGCTCACTGCCACATCTTCAAACTTATGTTGTGTAAAAAGTGCAGCAACCTAGCGAAAAAAAAACATTTATCTAACGCATAAAAGGCTTGAACGAGCCCGCTACCCCCCCGCTCATCCATCCCTCAGTAAAAGGCAATCTGTGGTTTGGCGGCTTCTTCAGACGAACTCGTACCCGAACCCCGTCGCGTATAGTCATTGTTATCCTGGACAGTTTTCAGATAAATGTCGGAGATGCAAGGAACGGGCCGATCTTGCACATATGTTATGGGCATGTCCTCAGGCGACTCCTCAGAGCCGCAAAATTAGCAGTAATGAGCAGTGGGAGACCGTACTGCTCAGCTCAGACCCGGCGAATCAAGTCTGGGCCGTCCAGTTAGCCGAAGACGCTGCTAGGACCCAAGGGCTCCTGGCCGACGCCTAGGGTGGAGGTCTAGCTCTCCTCCACAAACTGGACAAATAAAAGTTATTTCTCTCTCTCTCTCTAACGCATAAAAGTAAGGCTTCATATGGTGCGCGGTACGTGACCCTTAGATATATCCATAAGCAATAAATATATATTCTGCATGATCCACGGTTTTTGTTTTTGTATCGGCGACCCGCAATGACCACGTTTTAAAATTCACGGGACAACTTAGTGATCCCTCACCTTAAGGTTCATATTGTCCCTTTTATTATCAAGGAGGAGGGAGGAATGCCTTTAATGATGAGGAATCAACAGTGTCTATAAAATTTTACAGGCAAAAACGATGGCTTGGCACTTTATAAGTTTTGGAGCCAATCCTCCTTGTCGGACTACGCCAGCCGTAGAGGAAGAAGAATGGGCTGTGCCTGCATCTAGCGCGAGACGGAGACGAAAAAAACGAAGAACATCGCTGGGCGGGCTTCACTGTCTTCCTCGCCCACCAACGATTCCTTGGGGACTCGACACACAAGAAAAGCTGCAATTTTCACCTGCAAACCAGGTAGGCAGGCACTTTGATCTGTAGTGAGCACTAAACCAATGTTTGACAGCACATCAGTCTTGCGTCGCATTCAGTGGTAAAAAATCGGACGCCTATCTTGCTTCGCTGCAAATGCCGTCGAAAGGTCATAGTGTTGTGCTGCCCCTGTCCTGCCCTCTCTCTCTCCTAGACCGAATCACCTTCTTCCCCTCCCCTCTTGCTCTACCCATGATAAATGCTTTGGAGGATTAATCAATTCTATTAATTTTTTTTCAATGTGCCAACTGCTCGCGCGCACTCGGTTAAGACAATGTGTCTCTGTTGTGCTTCGTACAGCTCGAACTGAGATCTTTTATTTTAGTGTTTGCTTTCATCTCACATATCTTCGGCATCGTGTTTGACAAGTTGTTTTGTTGCTGCTGGAACAATCAAGCTAACGTGCATTCCAAATAAGAACGCTGGTACTCTCTGCTACGTAGTTATACTTTGTCTCAAATACGGCTGAGGTTTCCTTTGCGCTGACTAATGTGGGTTTGTATGAGCCGCGGCAGCCGCTTTAGTAGTTCGTAACGGTTGAAGTATTTTGCTGCTCTTTTTGGCGGAATGGCCTGCCCCACAGACAGACAGACAGACAGACAGACAGACAGACACCATAATTTTCAGGATTGATAGGCTAAAGAAGGCGTCTTTTTGAGGAGTGTCCAATGAACATGAAAGTTTAGGACTCAGCCGAGGGAGTATATTCTCTCATCCGTGAATAATGGGTGAGATTCTGTGCGTGCGCGAGCAGCCAGCATGGAATTCCGGCTCACCGGCGAGCCTCGCATGAGCCCCCAGACACAGACCCGGTTGGCGAGGACAGCGCTGATCCTGCTCGCCCTCGTGGTCGTGCTCACCACGATAATCCTGGTGCTCACGCGCAACCGCCGACAGGAGCTGCCTGTCGCTTTGGCAGCAGCCCGGGAACACGCACGGAACGCGTCCCCCCACGGGACCACTCGACCGTCGCGGCTCTGCAACGCCACCTCGTGCCGCCTTTCCGCCGCATTGCTCAAGGTGGGGCGCAATTGATAGTACGGAAATTTGTAAAGTTGCTCGACTTCCTAATCGAACTTGTTAAGAGGTACATTTTCAGCTGATCGAAGTACTTTGAAAAGTGATAACTGTGGTGTTAGCCTGTGTAGTGTAACGTATTTCGCACGGCCAATAACGAGGGGAAAATCTTGCTTTCTGAGCAGTTTCGCAACTGTTGCAGCTTTTTCTACCAGGTTCCAGAGCCACGAAAAGTATCCCATTAAAATGTAGTTGCGGTTTCTTATAAAAAGATTTCTGGATCATAATTCTTTAGAAGTTTCATGCAAGCTGAAGAGGACAGCGTATTCAAGCCTCCTTTGATGCCTTCATCGTAAGGGGCAACAACACGGCATGTTACATTTTGGGCCCAGTGGGAGAGGAACTGCTCCAGCTGCTATGATGGCGCCCCAAGGAGCCCGTTTTCTGCAGCTACAGTTTTTTTCTTATATATTAGTATAAAACTGTTCAAGCCGTAGCCAGCATACTCATGGCGGTTTTGTGTCTTCTCGGCCAGTTACGTAATAAACACGGGACACTTCATGTACGGAAACGAGAAATTTGAAATTTGTATTTCTAGATGTCAATTCCTCTGTACCGGATCAATCCAGAAACTTTCAACCAAAACAGATTCGTGTGTTACGGTAATGGCCCCTGCGATCGCAAGACACTGGCTATTCCGCAGTTATTTGTACCGTAACGCTCTGTGCTCATTCGAGGCTCGCAAACGCTTCTTCCTTACAGGAAACCCTGACAGGCGCTCCGTGCGCCGACTTCTACGCCTACGTCTGCTCGGGATGGTTGCAGAGGGCGTCCTTCACCAGCACTCACGACTCGCAGAGGGCACTGCTCTCGCGAGAAGCACGTTCTAGGCTGAGACACATGCTGGACCAGACCGCCGCCACGCACCCCGCTAGAACGAGGTAAGACATCGAAAAGAGGGAACCACCCCGCGTGTCCCGATTTGCAGATTAATTCCTGTGTCAGTTGGTATCTTCAACTGGTAGCCATAGAAGGGACGCACCAGTAGCAAATTTACTCGTTAACTTTCGATATCCCATCGAAGCAGAAACACTAACCGTGGTGTGTTGTCTGAGCGCCGGGAATAGCGTTTCAGTGACATAGTATTGTTTGCAGGATTAAACTACAGAATATGTTGTAGAGGGAGGCTATAAATGAAGGAGCTAGAAAACATTCGGCAGGCGGGAAAGGCAGGTGTTCACGCAAGCGTTCACGCAAGCGGGTATACAAGCGGGCAGGGAAACGAGGGGGCAGGCAGGCACGCAGGCAGGGCAGGGCATCGCAGGGCAGGCAAGCCAACTATAGAGTACGGCAAGTAATTCGTCCTTTTTTTCCGCCGAATACGGAATTTCATTATGGTTGGACAGAAAGAACACGAAAAAATTTACCTTTCGGTTGGGATCCCACACCACAGGCTTCGGACGGCGCCTGCGATGCTGTACCAGTTTAGCTACTGGAGCGACTGAATTTGTCTCCATTTTCCTGTGTCCTTATGGGTAGTACGAGTATGTTTAGTTCTGGGGTCGTAGGCCAGCGCCGTTCCCACAACTAATTCATGGGAATGCTGCCCTGCCGTCTCGCAAAGGAATGCATTGAGGACAGGACACCTTCTCGACTTAATTCACATTTTCATACCTTATCCGAGTTCAGTGCGCGCCACCTTAGTGCGAAATATTCCCTGCAGGCCGGTGGCTTTCCAGAAGAAGCTGAGATCCGTGTGGGGTGATTCCCGCGCAGTTTCCAGGAGAAGCTCCGCAAAGGCGGCCGCTCTGTACAACGACTGCCTTCTTGCAGCAGGGAAACACCGCGCTGACGTCCTGATAGAGTTCCTCGGCGAGGTTGGCCTGGGCTTTTCCAGACACGTCAAAAATCCAGTGGCATTAGCCCTGGAGCTCGACCTGTTGTACAATCTGAAGGCGAGCTGGTTTTTCATTCACTATCACTCACTCACTCACTCACTCACTCACTCACTCACTCACTCACTCACTCACTCACTCACTCACTCACTCACTCACTCACTCACTCACTCACTCACTCACTCACTCACTCACTCACTCACTCACTCACTCACTCACTCACTCACTCACTCACTCACTCACTCAATTCTCCAGAATTTCTAGAGAACACCACCAGTGTGCAAGGAGCAATCCCCGACTATTTGATAAAATCACGGGCTTAGGTCTTACAACAAGCTATCAATAACAAATGTGATGGTGGTGCGCTACCCATTTATAAATTGCCCGCCGGAGCGCGCGCTTTGTCGGACCCGGGTGACTCCTCATAACTGGGTGGTGTATTGCGATGTGTGTACGTGTGCGTACGTGCGTGTTGCACCTAAAGGGGTAACACGCCCGTAACACATGAAAACACTGTCATGGACAAATTTCAACCATCTTCATGTACCTTCGTTCCCCTCCCGGAACAGGGCCCTTCAACCTGCCATTCAGGATAACGTAATCTATTCCATACCGTTTCATTTGTAAGGTCATCAAGTCACGTAGGTCAGTTGATTTCAGCCGTACACGTTGCATAATGTGGGCGCTGCCTACGCTCGTCGTACCGCAGACGCTGTTTGACCTCCACCGACATGCCACATGGCGGCGTCCCGATGGCCGGCCCCTGCTCGCTATGAGTGTGCGTCCGGACATGGGCTACTGGTGGCGCGACAGGACCAACATGCGCCACCACAACGCGTACGACGACCACGTTCAGCGATACGTCCTCGTCGTCCTGACATATGTGAGCAAGTACAAAAGCGCAATGTGTATTTTTTTGCAAGCTGAACGACGACCTCAAAGACTAAATAACTGGAAAGAGAACTGAGGTTACCGCAGCGAGCCATGGAACGACGGATATGGTAGGATCAACGCTAAAGAACCGAAAATGAGCGTCCTGGATGAGAAAAGAAATTGGGGTGGAACATAGCTTAGTTTAGACTAAAAAAAAAGGAATCGAGTTTGGGTGAGCCATGCAAATACACGGAATGACAGCTGGTCGACCCCTAGGGTTACTGAGTGGATACCAAGAGATGGGTTTAGAAGAAGGGGAAGGCCATTGACTCGATGTAGTGCCGAAATAAGAAAATTCGTGGGAAAGAATGGACTCGAGCAGCGCAGGACAGTACGGTTGAAAGTTGCTGAGAAAGGCCTCGGACCGGCAGTGGGCTTAAATAGGCCAGCATAGGTGGTGATGAAGAAGCAGAATTGTTACCGCCCCTCAGAAGCTTGCTTGAAAAAATGGTAGTGTGAATTCGTCGAAGTCGTATTGGACGCTGCGACAGACAGGTCCTCTGTCACAGAGGTTGTTTGACTATTTTCGATACTAAGGCCACAAGAGAAAACAATATCCGCCGTCTGCGGCGGCCGCACCAACTTCCTAACCATGTTTCCGTGTTTTGCAATTTTCTTCATGCTCAGGCGCAGCGATGTGGAGAGGGCATATAGCCCGGCGATGGTGAGAGTAAGCGCCAAGCACATGTGTAGCAACCAGGCATTTGTATAGGCAAATAATTTCTGAGCTATAAATCAGGCGACAATGTTTATAATTGTCAGTATTGTTGAGCAAAAAGGAAACAGGCATATTTGATGGAAGAGACCAATACATAAGTGATATTGGCATTGTTTTCTAAATTAAAATACATGGCTGTTTGTTTTTTGCGATAGCCAATAAAATTACGCCTTGAAAAAACGTTTCGCCATCAAAATATCTTCTCAGTGTTCGAAATTCAAAAGTAACGAAAGATTCCTGTAGACGGCGGCAGCATTGGAACACTGAGAATTTGAATTTGTGCGAAGGGGAATCAACCTCCTGGCTATGAAAAGTCCCATGGAGCTTAGACTTGCGATTAGGGAACGCCGGGCAGCCCCGCTGTTGACCTGAGCGTTCGGACGTCACGCCAGTGAAGCTGGGCTAAGTTTTGTAGCGTAAGCTAGACTGGCCGAGGTTGTGCAGTTTCGCGTGTGCCGTGAAGGGCCGTTCTGCGCAAGCGCGAGGACATTGGATCGGATTGGCTTGGATTGGCTTGGACTAAGTTGTATTGCGTTAGATTGAAATCTGAAGAGAAGTGGGTCTGCACATTCGCCGGTCTGGGCATTCGGCAGACGCACTGGCGCCGACGCAAGCCTAGCTGTGCACCTCTGTTGCGCAGTAGCCAGGTGTGACGCTGCCCCGGAGCCGCTTGATAGCCGTTTCGCGCGGCTCCTGGAGAGCCGTGCTGCGCATGCGCGAGGAGCTGTGACTGGACTGGATTGGATTGGATTGGATTATACTGGATTGGAAATCATTTTATCAACACTAGGCATGATAATCAGCTAATCCTAGACAACCAGGAAACCTAAGAATAACGAGCTGAACCTTACCTTTTGAAATTGTTTTTTTAATTTTAAGCGAGTTTATAGCTAGCACCAAGCTCTCGCTTTCCCGCATTGATTGTGGTGGTTGGACGTGCAATTCCTTAAAATGATTCCGCTAACTTCCCAGTGTGTCGATTAGCCAACATGACCACATAGAAAGGATAGTGCGACAAAAATGGGACTTTGAAAGACTTTACTTCGTTCGAATGTTCGTGTAAATCGGACGAAAGAACTCAGAACACGGCGTGTACATTTTACGCTATAATCTGGAAAATTTATCGCGTAAGGCTGACAACTCGTTTGGGCCCCTTTAAGCGCATACAGGCTAACTACTGCTATGGGGCAAAGGAAAACGTAATTTTGATCGAGAGGGAGTACGGTACCACGTTTCCGGCCTCTCTACCGACCACGCTTTGTATGCACTCCTCGTGCCTGGATACTTCGTCTTGGGGAAGGCGCCTTGGGCGTGGAGGTTAGTCACGTCTATTGTATGACGGAAGGCGTTTACAGATAACCGTCCCGTTTCGCATTTTAACGTGATGCGCACACTACTAGGCTGGCAAAGTCACTGCCGCGCGTGAGCATGATGGTCTGTTCAATAGGGAGGCGAAGGGCGTCACAATTCGGGCTAAGGAGCTACTACTACCGACTGGGAGCTACTACTACCTACTGCTACTACTACTACTACTACTACTACTAGTACTACTACTACTACTATCTACGTGCCAACTTGGGGATTTATTAAAGCAATGTGAAGTTTACTGTACAGTAGACCGAGTTCAAATTACAAGTTTTAGATTCCAAATTGAGCCCAACTTTCGACGAACCCTATAAAGTAGTACTGGAAGATGACGTCGACGTATAAGTGACGTCCTGGACTTCACGATAATTTAATTTTCGCCTACACTGAGAGGCAGCAGTCACAGTCTTCTATAAATTAGTTATGGCGCGCGTTTAGCACCAGTCCTGGATTGACTATGAGTGTCCGCTGAGAGCTTAAGTAGTCGAGGTCTCGAGCTCTGTGTAACCATCGTTGTCGCCCCACTTCACTTCGATTGGTGTCGCCGTATGGCTTCAGATAGTTGTCACCTTCTCTCACCTTCCAACTTCTCATTCTTCCCTCGTCATGTCACCGAAGGAAAACGTCTCCAAGGAGGCTACGCCCGGCATTCACAATGTAGCCGACATCGTAGCACGCGTTGTGGCCGCGGAAGAGGTCGTGCTTGCGTTGGCTTCCGGAGTGCCCGAGGAAGACCCTGAACGGTACTACCGCATCGTGCCGCTCTTGGAGCACGACTCCTTGTCTTCTAAAGCTACGATGCTGGCCCTCAATGCCGTGAACGAGGTAGCCATCGGGAGCCCGGCGATGCTCGCTTACCGAGGTTTTCTCGAGGCGCACATGGAGCCACGTGACCTGGCCGCCTATGTGACTTGGGAGTTGGTGCGACACCTAGGACCTCTGGCAGATCAGAAGTGAGCCTTTGTAGACGAAAACTTTTTCTGCTTTGCGAGTTTCCATTTAGAAATTGGATTTGTATCTTGTGCTTAGAGTTCTCGACTCTTTCTAAGGAAATTCTAAGGAAATTAGACTCGAATTAGAATTAGAAATTAGACTCGTTCTAAGGAAATTAGATTTTTTTCTGTTTTGGGCAATGTTCGTTTATGATATAGATTACTCGTGGTTAACTTTGCTGGATTTTGTGATCTTTATGACTAACGTACAATACAGCAAAGCCTAGTTACAAGGAAATACCTTTATTAGAACTGATTGATTGATTGATTGATTGATTGATTGATTGATTGATTGATTGATTGATTGATTGATTGATTGATTGATTGATTGATTGATTGATTGATTGATTGATTGATTGATTGATTGATTGATTGATTGATTTAGGGCTGAACGCGCCCACGCTACGCAGGCGATGAGGCGCGCCATAGTGGAGGGCTCCTGATTAATTTTGGCCACCTGGGGATCTTCAACTTGCGCTGAAATGTCATACACACGGGCGTTTTTGCTTTTCGCCTCCATTAGAAAAGCTTTATATTAATTCTGTCTTGATTTGAAGTTTTTCGTGATACCATCTTCAGTGCATCCAGTATACTTTTCCAGAAGTAGTGCTTATAAAAAATCCAAATTTCGTTTTTGGTACTTTAATATAACGAAGGTTTACTGCGTTTTGATTGACCGCGCCTATTCAACATTGTCTTTTTTTGTTTTAGAAGATTATCAAAAGTTCTTCGAAGCAATCTGCAAAATAGTGGAGTGTTAAAATTCCAAGAATATTTTGATGGATTAAATTTGTGTTACAAATTACATGTTATAAAATATGATATAATTAGATACAGGGCCTGTAAGGTATTTTGAATAAATAAATAAATAAACAAATAAATAAATGAATGAATAAATAAATAAATAAATAAATAAATTAAACTTTATTGACACAAGCCTGGCGACTCGGCCTATGTGGGGGCGGGTGGGGAGGGTGGTGTCAATTCAGGCAAACTTTACATTCTCAGATGGACGCCCGTGGCGAGAGCGAAGTCCCACAAGGAGGCAAACACCTGCTTGGCTGTGGCGGCGGGTGGGTAGAGCCAGTCCGTCAAACACGTAACGCTGCTGTGTTTGCAAAAGGTGCGCTCCGCGTGCAGTTCTGGACAATAAATTTTATTTTGATAAATAAATAAATAAATAAATAAATAAATAAATAAATAAATAAATAAATAAATAAATAAATATTACTATTCAAAGGACTCTTTGTTTGGCATAGCTCACGCTGGTAGATGCGTGCTATCACGAGTAAAGCGCAGCTAGTGAAGCAAGCAAATGCGAAAGTGTGGCACAACAACATACGAGGGCAGGATTTCAAAGCTTTCTGGGCAAGGGCTGCAGATCACATGTTTACCTCTGACATTTCTGGTGGATTAAACACGGAGAAGGATGACCGAGTCCAGGTAGAGAACTGGCGGCTCTGTTAGCATGCTGAACAGCGAGTCTTTGAATGGAGCTTCGCTCACCGTCATGGCAGGAGCACGTACGAAGACGGATTTAGGATGAAGTAGGCGAAACGGAGTAATTGTCACCCCGCTTCACGTCGTTAGGTGTCGCCATATGGCTTGTGATAGTTGTGACCTCTCACCTTGTTACGTCCACGAGTTAGAGAAAACATTGATTGCTTGCTTGCTTGCTTGCTTGCTTGCTTGCTTGCTTGCTTGATTGATTGATTGATTGATTGATTGATTGATTGATTGATTGATTGATTGATTGATTGATTGATTGATTGATTGTAGGGTTTAATGCTCCGACGCAACGCAGGCGATGAGGCGCGCTGCAGCGGAGGGCTCCGGATTAACTTTAACCACCTCGAACACACGGATGTTTTCGCTTTTCGCCTGCGTCAGAAAAACGGCCGCCGAGTCCGGGGATGGGACCCGCGTCATCGTGCTCAGCAGCACAACGCGTTGACCACTGAGCCACCACAGCGGGTCGAGGGAAAGCGCAGGATGGCAATGTGAAGCTTGTCATCAGACTTGTGGGATTTTGAGATGTTCGTAGTTGCGTCATAAGAGTCATAACCTGCAAACAAAAAAGGCGTGTTCATATACTGTTGAAAATACACATTCCCCCTCTTTGCGGTAAAGAAACCGATCGATCGATCAATCAATCAATCAATCAATCAATCAATCAATCAATCAATCAATCAATCAATCAATCAATCAATCAATCAATCAATCAATCAATCAATCAATCAATCAATCAATCATTTGATCATTCAATCCATCTATCGATCAATTGATAAATTGATTAATTTGTTATTTTTTATTTTTATGTTGATCTATTGTTCATCCAATCATTCAGTCATGCGCACAATCATTCAATCGTTCAATCAATGACTGAGGCAGTCGATGTCACCTACTTTCAACGCATACATTCAGTAAATCAGCATGAATCAACCAATAATCTTGATGAGTAAAAACTCCAGCCACTGCTCAAATTCGTAGCCAGGTGTGCCGTCTCTGAATGTTTATAAACTAGAAATGAACATCGTAGCCCCAAGGCAGTACTATTAGTACATACAGTATAGCCAAGCCATAGGAAGCTCGAGCGTTAGAATTTTCAACACATTTTGATAAAATCTTAGGCGCTTCAAGCACATTCCGCGCTCAAGGAGACAAAAAAGTTGAAGATAATCCATAGCCCGTTCTGGTTAAGGTGAGACCTAGCCGCCGCCATTTTTTTATGGTAGCGTTTTGAAGCTGCGCCGGTACCACTGGGCGCCTGTGTGCGTTTGCGTTGGTGGCTATTTCATACCTTTCATTTTACCCAGCAGCTATCGGCAACAAATTGCAAAGCCCACGCAAAGTGCCTTTTGTTGTGTCGTGGGCGACGGCGAGCGACATTGGCAGCGACAGGAGCGAAGGTGGTCGCGCCGGCCCCAGGCACAACCCGTAAGAGAGTGCGACGTCGCTACTTCAACCACAGACAAAGAATGATTTATTTCACATCAGGACATTGGAGCATTCCCCTCACGTGCGTCCCACCGCAACGACATCTAGTTACAAACTAATACAACACAAGCACACACAGTGCGCGGGCGCTCCACCAGAGGGCGCCACTACACCACACCTTTGTCCTACGTCTGTGCTAAAGCAAGTGATATCCGTACGCCCACCTAGTCGTCTGCCCGTTTGGCTTTTGCAACTGCTCTCAAATTTGGGAGTTAGCATCGCGTTAATGTTGCGTTTTAAAGACGATAGTCTACTTGGGCTACTTAAACCCAGAAATCTTGGTCTGTCATCGGTCTGTCTGTCTATCTGTCTGTCTGTGACTAGATTCAGGCACCCATCCAAAGTGAAACGGAATCTGCATAATAGTTTTATATACTCACAACTCTCAACCTTTAATTCTGGTGTTGACGCTCATACTTGTCAACAATGGTGAATAAGAACAAGACATTATGAGTATATGAGGCGGAAAATCCATACATAAGTGATATCTGCAGTGTTCCCTTATTGAAAAAATTATGGATGCTTGATTTTTGGACATAGCAAGCGAAATACATAAATTGCAGAAATATGTTGTCTGCTGTTTCCAGCGCCCCTATAGCTCATGGCGGTATTTAGGAATGAAACGAAAACAGCGACGAAACGATCCACTAGATAGGTTCCACGTTCCGCTTGGAACGCACGTGGAGAAGGGCAACGTGGTTCTATAAACGTTGTAGTAAGGCGACTCAATGCACGCGCGTCTCCGCCGTACTGCAGCGCTGCCATCGAGGCACCCGGCCTGGAGCGGTGAAACGGGGTAAATTTAAATTTACTAGAGCAAACCTTTAGTGTGTTTTACCTTGGGAGGAGCGCCGCGGAAGAGACGTTAGCGGCAAAGCAAAGGGAGGAGGCATTTACTTGGCAAATGACGAGAAAGACTATCGCCCTTTGTCGACATTTGCAACCAAAGGAGCAGTTACGCGGCCAATTTTTTGAGCTCTTTGTCGCAGTGACATGGCTTTTCGCTCCCTACTCCTAGTTTTCGGTGCAGTGCGTTGATAAAAGAAGCTTAATGAATGTGTCTTAACATTACTTTTACATCAAAACTTTGGGTCAGAGGAAAACCGATGAAAGAATGCTTCCATCTGAATTCTTTTGAAGTATCTAGTTTGGTGATTTAACGCCCCCCCTCCCCCCGCCCATAATAGTAAGCCCTCTCTTAAAATTGATGGATTAAACACGGATAAATTGAATGAAACTTCGCTTTATATCGGCCATTCATAATTAATGTTCTTCTTTTAATTACAACTAAGAAATAGCCTTTGATAAATTTGGTGCATCAAAATGTGGACGGGCTTATGTGACGCTACGGACGCGACCCTCTCACATATATGAATGCCACCATTCCCCTATACCACTGAGGACGACATTGGTTTGCCCAAGACACGGTTAATTACATTATAGTCTCCGCGATTCAGCTCGCGTGCAGGCTTACCGCTTTCCCCGAAGAACGGGCCTTCCCCAGAACGCGCTAAACGCATTTGCCACGTCCATCTCGGGTGCAGTAAGGTGGAGTCAAGCATAAGAGCCGGTTGCGAATTGCAAAACGCAATCTATGAAAACATATGGAAACCAGAAAACTGAAGCCATGCTAAAAAATTGGCCGCGTATCTGCTCCTTTCGTTGCAAATGTCAAAATACGATAGTCTTTCTAGACATTTGCCAAGCAAATGCCCCCCTTTGCTTTCCCGCTCACCTTTCATGATGTTACTGTACCGTCGCGCTCATCCCAAGGTAAACACACTAAAGGTTTGCGCAGGGCGATTTGAATTTACCGCGTTCCACTGCTACAGGCCGGGTTCCTAGATGCCAGCGCTGCAGTACGGCGGAGACGCGCGTCAATGGCGGCGGCCGACTACAAGGTTTATAGAACCGCGTGGCCGTGCTCCACGTGCGTTCCAAGCAAAACGTGGAACGTAGCTAGTGGAACCTTTCGTTGCTGTTCCCGCGTGATTTTTCATATGCCGCCAGGAGGCGGCGGTTTTCTGCAGTAGATGTACAATCACTGTTGTACTAAATTCCTGTCATATTTGCGTAATGTCGTGTTCTTGTTCAACAAAGTTGACAAGTATGAACATATAAACCGGGCTTAGACGTTTACATTTGGCTGTGAGTATATAAGACTATTGCGCAGTAAGAATTTTACCTTGGTAGGGTGGCTGAATCGAGTTACAGACAGATGGACGGACAGACAGACAGACAGACAGACAGACAGACAGACAGACCAAAATTTCTGGGTTTAAGTAGCCCAAGAAAGACTATCGTCTTTAAAATAAATTGGCTGGTGGTCTGCTCATGCTGAGATTAAACTCACAGCCAACAGGCAAGCAGTATCAGCAGTTCATAAGGAAAAAAGTCTACGCCAGGCTGCTTACATTTTGCATGACAATTCACACATATCTCTTTAACGGTACTCACTAACGTTCAGGCCAATGCCACTACGTCATTCAGGCTTCATTATATTTATTGAGGTGGAGGAAAAATATTGTTCCTTGATAAAAATGTCGCTAGATGGCTTTACGGTCGCATGCCTCTGCGTGGGAATGAGCGGCACTGCATTGATTACCCCTTTTGGATGGTTTACGTTTTCTTTTAAAAGATGCACTTATCCCACGGAGAGCCTGGTTTTCGGTTACGTGAGCAGCTAAACTGAAACTTTTACACAATAGTTAGGCCTTCATTTCAATAATAACTGCTTCAGCAGCTCCCTTCTTGGCACTTTCAACGATATCTGCCACCTGAAAGATTCATTTTTTTACGGCCGGAAATTTATACCCCAAACGTAATGAAAATTGTTTACTGCAGGTTGTCGCACGGGTCATCCGAGGACGCGTGCTTCGAAGCCCTGTACAGGCTGATGCCGTACCCTACTGTGCTGCCCTACATGGAACAGCTAGACTTTCCCAGAGGCTGGGAGGAAGCGGACCTCGTGTTTAGAGACGTCATCGAGGCCCTCAGCAATTTTCTGAAGAACAGGGGCATGGAGATCGCATCCAGGTGAGTGGTGAACAATAAGAGGAAAAATGTTGTGACTACGAGTGAACGTAGAGCCGCAAATGCCGTCGAAGGTCCCTAGAAGAAGAAGCCGGAAATTGTGGCACCCGAATTTGGCACACACGAAAATATTTACACGCGACAGATGCTGGCCCGAAACCCCCCTGCTCCCGATTTAAAAGCAAAAAATAATGAAAAGGTCGCGTTTTGCATACTTACAAGCGCGAAAAAATCACGCCATATCCACGGAATGAATGATAAGTGGGGCGATGCTCGAGAGGGGGAGATCATCGGTAACCGTAACTCTCCCGTGAAAGTTCGCCCATTACATCATTAAGAAAGACGTAAGACTGTGTGCGTACGTAAGACTGTGTGCCCAGACCTGGTGAAAGACCCCGCGCCATCGAGGACTACCCCGCACCTTACCACAATTTGTCACGTAGGATGGGACACAACGGTAAAGAAAGAACTTTTATTTAGGGCGAACTTGTGCCTGAACAAGACGAGAGGAAACGAGCAAAGGTCCTTGCGTCTCGTTCGATCTCCGAGAACGACTGCCTGCGTTCGTGGCGTGATCTCTTGCGTGATCTCCCCCTCGCAGTGCACGTGCGCTCGCGCCTCCGTTGGCGAACACAGACAAGCTCGCGCTCCCGGTGCCGAGTTTGCGCTGCCGGTTGCAGCCGGTTCTTGCGCCTGCAACGCGGCCCACTTTGCACATCTCCGAAAGCATGCGGCGGTCACGTACCACGAGACACAAGGGATGGACAGACCCATGACTTAAGGAGCTTCGGCCCTAAAACCCATCTAAACTGGGATCCATCTTGGGCTGGTTTGTGAAGTTTCATTTGAAATAGGACTGCGCGAAAGGCGAGGACGAGGGAGAAAAGATGACGCTGCCGTGGTGAATTTTCGCACATCCTTGGCTTTCACGCCATTTGGCTAAAACGTCATCGTCTAATTAGCGATTTCTATCATTAAACGCGACTGAAAGTTGCATTATAGGTACATAATTGTCTGGCAGGTTTTTTTTTTTTTTCGCTCGAGGTAGGCGTGAACCACGGGCTGTGATCAACTGGTCCATTCAGTGAAGGGCAGTGTGTGTTCGGTGGTTCTGTATGATCGGTCTTCTGAGTAAGAACTATTAGAAAATTACACAAAACAAGCGGCTAGGTTTAAAGAAGGGCCGTGACTAAAAGCCCGAAATAGGTAAATTAAACTTCGCGTCGGAACAAGACGAGAGCGAAAACTGCAACCTGATTTGATGACAGTACAAAACGATTTTTGCATACATATTGTGCACCGGACAACAGATAACAGCCAAATTGTGTGTGGAGCATAACCCTTCAATGCGATTCCTGGGTTAGTGTCAAGAAAAGTCGTCGATCCTTTTCTACAACCTTTAGACGCCGGTGTCTGCTCCTCTTAGCGCAGTTTTGTCCGGATGTGCGTCGGTGAGAAGACATTACCTGCTTACACTTATTTCTCTCTCTTACCCCTCCATTTTGTTATCTTTATTTCTTGATATCACGCTATTTTTACGTTATTCTTTGTTGTCTCTTGTGGCTGTTAGCTCGGCTGACCAATTACAATTTATCAAAGTACCCGCCGCGATGACTCACTGGCTATGGCCTTGTGCTCCTGAGCCCAAGGACGTGGGTTTGATTTTTGGCTGCGGCGGCCGCTTTTCTAATGGAGGTGAAAAGCGAAAACGCCCGTGTGTTCGGGATTTCGGCGCATGTTGAAGATCCCCTGGTAGTCAAAATTAAACCGAAGACCTCCACCACGGCTCGGCTCATCGCCTGTGTAGCGTCCGCGCGTTAAACCCCACAATCAGAATTTATCAAAGTGTATCTATCTTGCTTTGCTCATCGCTTTCGAAAGCTTTCACTTGGTGGAAACAAAATGGTGAGTGCTACTAGGTGTGCTGTTGTGGGCCAGCGTACCTCGAGAAAAAGGCATAGGAAAACCAGAAGAAGCCGTTGGTTAAAAAAAAGTATGGGTAGGGGATCCAGATTTACCGCCTGAATTTGCTCGGAGAATGTGGCCGTTTGGATGAAGTGGCAAATTGCGGCTTCAGTTTGAAACCGATAAGTTCATACATTCCGAAATTGAACCCCAATTATATCTGCTATCTTCTTGCAGAGCGCTAAAAAGTACTCGAATGCACCACGGTAGCAGGCATGATAGGGAACACAGTAGACACTGGAAGTATATGCCACAAATAGCATGATTACAGATCTTCCAGCAAGGCCCAGCTGTCGTCCAAAAGTGCATTACATAATTTTATATGTTTTTTGCCAATACTATAATACAATCTTGGGCTAAGACCTGACGGATTGGAAGGGATGTCCTCCAAGAGATTTTTTAGAAGAGCCGTGTTTCACGCCAGAACTGCCTCGACTTTACTTATTTAAGCGATCTTGTCTTTTCTTGAACAAATTTGTTGTAACTGCTCGCCAACTTCGATTTTGTGCGGCCTTCCGCCCAACTCCTCTTTGGAGTGTTATTTATTCAAAGCATATTTCCTCCAAATAATGTCTACCACTACGGGTTTCTTGGCATTTTCTTCTATAGGCCGTGCTTGGGCTCAAGCGTACAATTACACACAAGACTGACGAATTGCAAGACAAATGGAATTGCTTAATTTGAAAACGTTCTTGCGTCACTTCAGGTTAGCGATGCACTATTCCATCCCTCCGTTGTCCTCCCAACTCTTCATTCCTCTTTTTACGGTTTCACGTGTCCAGCTGCTACGTGACTGGTCAGGCTAAATATCAAAGGTCAAAACCAGTTCAGACAAATATCGCCAAAATTTATTGGGTTATTGCGTAAATCCTTCACTTTAACAACAACTCAAAAAGGGCAGCGGACAACAATTGGCTTACACGGCATTCACGCCCAAGAAATTTTATTTCGTTTAAGGGTTCGGTGCGTGCTACTGATATAACCATTTTCCGCGGTGCCCAGACGGCACTGAACGTTCTGGCATTAAGAATATGTAGAAATTTAACCCTCCAATGCCTTAAAGGAGCCATGAAGACAAAATACAAGTTGGGTTTAATAGAAAAACTGCTTATTCCCGATAACAATGATACCAATATAATCGCAATCGTCGAACAAATAACGGAGATATTAAAGAAAAGGCGTGAAGCCGTGGCGACCCCCTAGCCAATTTCCCGCAACTTTTCTATGACGTCACGGAACCTTCTTTGTGCGATTGGCGGCCGCCTAACTGACCTGTCGCGACGACGCATGACTGGACGTCTGTAATGGGGCCTCTAGTTCCATTTGACCGCATCACTTGAATGCTAACGTGCAGTTAACGCATTGAAAATTATATTTTATTGTTGTCCCGTATGACGTCATTCTTGCTCATAACACGTCACTGTGGCGCAAAATTTGAAAGTTTTTAAATACTTCTTGATTTTTTTTCGTTAACAAAACATCTTTTGTGGCTCTAATGGAGCTGAGTGAGATACTGAATCCTAGTTCTTTCCAATTAAACAAAGTTGTATTTTCTCTTCATGGCTCCTTTAAGATGTCGTCCTATCGTATTGTTCCGGTTTCCGTCGCAGGAACTCCACCACTAGCCTCGGCCTTCCGACGGCGGGCGAGCTGGACGCCTTCTACGAAGACGTGCAAGTGGAGGGCCACTCGGACGAGCGGCCCTTTCTGCACGCGTACCTGTCTGCGCTCTCCCAGATACGCAGCAAAGAGCTCGCCAGCATCACCCATAACAACGCCCCACATTTCCCGTTTCCACCGCCTTGGGCTACACGGGCGCAGGTAGGTTGACGCAAACGAGCGAATCTCTATATTAGAATTTACCTTTTTTTCCATTAGCGCTCTGCGCATGCGGTAGTCTTGTTCCCAGTGACCCATCCACTATTATTGGGAGGCAAATTGTAAACAAAACGACGTCATATTACATTAGCTAGTTGCGAATGCAGAGCCAGCTTAGAGCTGCTCCTTTTTTTGAGCCCTGAAAGTGGCGGGCAGGTCGGCGCTATGGCTGCCATCGAAACATTTCTGTGCCACCAAAATCATGCATGACGCCTGGGACGGCGTCCTCCACTGCGCAGGGAAGGAGGAAAAAAAGGGGGTGTCTTCTATAATCCCCCAAGTGTCTTTCCGGCGGCCGCTACAAGGGGCCTACGCAGCTGGAAGAGGTCCACTGCCCTCCTCTTACATTTTAATATTTCTCCGCTTTCAATCAGTGTCACGCGGTCCTTTTGGAGTGTACCTCCTCCGACTTCTTGTGTCACAGCTGCTCGCAGCCTGGTTGAGTGCTTATCTACGCAACTGATTTTGTTATTCCTCCTGTGTTCTATGGTAACTTTGTCGATACGTTCTCACAAGCACGTCACAAGTGTGGAGGAACAGTACAGAGGCATTGTGCCCTCCTGGAACATTCCTTATGTACGGAATCAAGGTAGTGCAAAATCCTTACCTCTGCTGACAAAGCGGCCGCAAAAAAGAACACTATTATATTTCCGCGACGTACGACAATAGTCAAGAGTATTAAAATTTTTGACACCCTTTTTATATCCGTACAACTGCCAGAAATGTCAAATCGTGGTTCCCATGAATTCGATTTAGGTGTAGTGTACCGAAAGCATACGGAAACTATCTGGTGCCGTATTTCAAGCTTTAATGGCGACACAAACACAAAAACGGCGTCAAACTTCTCTTTTTTTTGGAAATAATTCGGTTTTCTTTTTGGAAAGATTGTCTGCGCTAGCTATGCCTAGGTCCGGAAAGCTCCGTATGAACTCCGTATTCACATAATTTCGTTTGTAGGTGGTATTCATTGAAACGTTTAGCTGTCAATTTCTTCTCTTGGCAACAGTGGTAAAGGCCACGCACATGGCCGATGCGCCACGGACATGGCGCGGCTTTTGCACCCGGGCCCGCACGCCGAAGAAAAATATACCGGCGTGGGCCGTCTGCTCCGTTTCTCCACGATTCAACACGGTGGTGTCAACAGAGATGTTATTAGTCGCACTCCTATTGTACTCGAGGCATTTCATTGCGTTCGGTGGGTAGAGTTTCGAACGTCCAACACAAATCATGTGCTAAGCACGGACAAGCACCGCCGTCCCGCGGAACCCGACGTAACCACTAACGGCGCACTCAAGGTAGCCTGCATGCGTGCCACACCAGTGAACACAAGCTATAGGGAACGTTTCACTAGGGTTTTAAGCTCAGAATAGACTTTCCTTGGAATGATTAAACATGCGGCGCTTAATGTATTCCTGCTGCTTGCCGAGATTGCTTCTCGCTGCCTCTCTTGGTCCAGTGGCTCATAAAGCACTGAATGAGAAAAAATTTTCGCAGCTTGCACCAGTGGTACAAGGCAGGAGACACCGCAGGGCTGGCAGCTCCTCTCCCTTTGACTCGGCTGTTGCACATTACATGGACCTCCAAACTTTCCGTCGAAAGTTTTTCATGACTGGCATGCCCGGAACAATTTCAAAAAAGTCCGCAGGCTTCGACAGCTCTACCAAAGTGGACCGGTTAGCGCGCTAGAACCGGCGGCAACCGGCTTCGCGAAATCAGCGTCTGTATCGCGAACTCGGAGTCAGTGCTCCCCACTTCAGGCGTGACCGCACGTGAACTGGCGAGTAAAAGAGCCCGCGAGAGATCACGCCACGAACGCTGGACATGGTGTTTTCGAAGGTCGAGCTGGCCGACGCCACGCGCGTAGCATTCTTCGCCAAGTACCCTCACACCCATGATTTCGTAACGCTCTGCATTTCCGCAATAATGCAGATTTCGCGAAAGTTCTACTTGCACTCGTTATAATAGTGTAAATGGACCAAAATATTAGAAAAACAAAAATCGCGAAGAGTGGCGAACCGTGCACTACCCTGAATTTCCACAGACATGCCAACCTTCGGAGGTGCCACCTGCCATAATCGCGTAGATGGAGATCATTGATCGAACATAATTTTGAAAAAAAAAATAAATAAAAATAAATGAAAACTCGACTTCAATCCGCGCTGGGAAGGTGGTTGGAAATTAAAGCTATAAACGACACCCACAACAATTGCCCATGCGACATCACTTGAATACACACTGGGCTGGACAAAGAGGGAAACCAGAGATTATGCCCGCCGTTACCTGGAATTCGCGGGGACGGCGTCCCGAACGCCGAAGCGTCGGCCGTGGCGGGGCTAGAGCGGCGGACGCCGCCGCTGAAGCCTAAACGTGCGTCGGCAGAAAGGAAAGGGAGGGGAGCATCTGTCGAACGGTGAGACAGCGGAACCTATCCATCCTGATGTGCTAGCCCGGGGCTACACCACCGCGTGACACAAGCGCAGACACCGACACAATTGGGCATGTGAGCTTAGTGATAGCAATTTATGCCGATTTAAACTTGTTGGTTCAGTGAGTTTGAGGATAGCGAGAAACCGGGGGGAACTTTTATAATCGCTATTTATCATGTCCAGTTGACCCTTTCGCCTTTTGTAATACCCTTTAAAACACAACCGAATTGGCATTCACCAATTTATAAAACGGAGTCCCACTAATGGCAAGTAGTGCAGAAACGGTAGCGTTTCTCTAGCGGCCAGGGGCCGAATTCTCTAAAAAACGGGCGTCGTTTTGAAACGACGTGGTAGCGCCATGCAAATGCATGTGTTCTGGGGTTGCGGCCGTCGCTTTCGGGTTCCCTGAGGTAGGATGAGCCGCAGAAAAGCGCCGTGGCAAGGGCGCGAAGCCACAAGTGAAACGACGGGGGGGCAGTGGGTGTCGCTTCCGCCCTTGCCACAGCGCTTTTCTGCGGCTCATCCTACCTCAGAGAACCCCAAAGCGACGGCCCCAACCCCAGAACACATGCATTTGCATGGCGCTACCCCGTCGTTTCAAAATGACGCCCCGTCGTTTTAGAGAATTCGGTCCCTGATGTCTGCATGTTGTTTGTACATTTTGTTTTCGTGGCCTGCAAACGAATCCTTAACGTAGCTTTGCCGTACGACCAATTAATTCCGTCGGGTGCGGGTTACACAGAAGGTGCTGTCGAAGAAGTTAATCAAGCCGTGCGAAGGCAGCGCGAAATGGACGCGAAGATGCACCAAAACAGGCCCAAAACAACCATCGCTAAAGCCGGCGACAAAACCGTACCGCCGACGCCGAAGCCTGTGAGCAGACACTTCCGCGCGGGGAAGGCTGGGTGAATTCGCCCCGGAATCTACATGTCTGCTCCTTGAGGAACCCCTCCGCCTTCCCCCCCTCCCCCCCCGCCGGCGCTCTGCCGCGTTGGGAGTTTGTTGTCCCGCACGCCACGAAAGATCCGTTGCTGGTAGAGCTAAAAAGAATTCCTTTAAAATTCATGAAAGCTTGCACTTACGCCAAGACTTGACTGGAAAAGCTGTGAGCACTGCCGGATACATCGTTCAGTTTCAGTATCATTGTTTATTTGCATGATGGCGGCACTAGCAATCGTGGTCCAATGCGTCGAAGAGTTCCTCGTCTGAGCAGTGGACGCAAATCATCCTCAGCATTGTAGACTTTTAGCAGCTCTTTGTCATCAACTGGAGGCTGTGGTGGGGGGCTCTGCAGGTCATCTCAGCAAGAATTGGCACACTCGTACTTATGTCTGCAATTATTCATATTCGCTTTTAAATAATGCGGCGGCCGCGGTGACCTCCCACAAGCAGGGCGCCTTTGCATCTTTATCCTTAGCGCGGCTGCTGTTTTTTGATTGATTTATTGATTGGTTGTACGCGCCGACGCAACGCAGGTGATAGGGCGCGCCGTAGTGAAGGGCTGTGGATTAATATTGACCACCTGGAGATCTTTAACGTGCACCTAAATCTCGTACACACGGGCGGTTTTGCTTTTCGCCAGAATCAGGAAAGCGGCCGCCGCGGCCGGGAATCGAACCCACGACCTCGTGCTCAGCAGCGCAACGGCTTAGCCAGTAACATGCGCGATAACGCTTAACCACAGGGCTAAAGTTTTTTTTTTTTTGCTAAAACCACTGCGCGAGTAGGGGACTCGGCGGTCGCCCTAGGCACGCGCTCACGGGCGCGCGATATTTTCTGTTTATTTTTTTCCTGCAACGGCGACCTTAAAGTTAATACAACGGCTCTGCTGCTGAAGAAGGTAGTGGAAAAAGTCGAACCGTGTAACGCCCTGCGTTACCGCAGAAATGCAGATTTGGCGGAAGTTCCACCTGTGATCTTTATGATAGCGTAAAGGGCGATAATTGGTCGAACAGGATGCTGAAGAACCAAAGAATACAAAAAAGAAAAACATAGGCAGAAATGATCAACCGTGTAACGCCCCGCATTTCCAAAAGAAAATACAGGTTTGGCGGAACTTCCACCTGCAATCTTTATGATAGCGTAAATGAAAATAATTGGTCGAACAGAATGCTGAAAAACAATAAAATGAGAAAAATGGCAAAAAATACCATAATGTCACGCACAGTGTCACGCCCGGCATTTAAAAAAATGCTCGTTTGGCGGAATTTCCAACTGTAATCGTCATAATAGCGTAAATAAAGATAATTATTCGAGCAGAATTTAAAAAAAACCAAAACGTTTGGCTGTAAAGAAATCACACTCTAGATAAGTGGCATAGAATGCACCACATTAGTAGACAAATCTCTGAATTTGTGCAGATTTTTTTCTTGGCATTTTGTTCCCGAACTCCTCTCGTGGCGCAAGCCTTGACAACGCCGGGCGGTCTTCACGAGGCGTACGCTCACGTGCGCTCGGCTGGACCGAGTGTTCTGGTAACGCTCCCCGGCAGAATTAAAAGCTAAAAATCTCGGCTGCTAAAACACTGAATGAAGCACCGGATGCTTATGGAAGAACCTATTTATACAACCAATTTTCGCAGGCCACCCAAGCAGGCAAGGCCTCGGTACCGTTGACGTGGCTCCTTCCGCCTCTGTTCGGGGCTGACCTGCCGCCGGCTCTCACCTACGGTGGCTTGGGCCTGGACCTCACCGCAGCACTGGCCCTGCACGTGCGTCTGGATCGCTCGTGGCTAGAATGCCTCGCGCGACTGCAACCACAAGCTCGCCTGGATGCTGACAACTCCATCACCGCCAGAAGGACGTTAGCCACCGAAGTGGTTGTCGACTTTGCCGGTCTCCACTCGCAAGCCACGTTGCCTATGAACCTTCCCGGATTCGAGTCGATGAATGAAGACATGCTATTCTTTGTCGGCGCCTGCGTTGGGCTGTGCACCAAGGGAGACCCGAATGCATCGCACCAGTGCAACCTGGCAGCGAGGAATTCTCCGCGTTTTGCCAAGGCCTTTGCCTGTCCCGTGGGCTCTTACATGAACCCTGAAGACCGCTGCCCCTACGGAAGAGCGAGTCGTGGGGTGCAGTAACGTCCAAATGTGTCAAAGGCGTTTTTTAGTGCACAGCGAGCACTTTTGCTCAGCCGTCTAAACACTTCAGTATCCAAATTTGTTTCGTTGTGTATTTGCATTTCATTTTCTGCTTGTTTATACTACCGAAGTGGCATTAATATGGGTGTCATGAAGGACACAATACGAAAACCAGTTGAAATTTGTGACTGAACTTTTTCTGTTTGCTCTTTTGAAAGGATTGTGACACCCTGGTTTTCTTTCCTTGTCCGTTGGCGTTAGGAGTTCAGTGCATTACCAACTAGTGACACTATCTATATGGGATTCGCCCCGCCCATGACGAAGTAAAGGATTGTTCGTTTCCAAAGAAGTTACCAAACCACCATTGTCTATAGTAGCCAAATCTCCCTAGTTATGTTCTGTTCTCAAGTGGTGACACCAACTTTCGAAACGGCGATCGTGTTAGAATTATGTATATACGTTTAACGAGTTGTGCGACGAAGTTCTGATTCGCCGCGGGCTCAAACTGGACAGAGAGAATTTTCGTTAAAGGATCATTCTGCTCACTCCAGGATTTGTTTTAAAATCATGCCCTCTTTTACGGACACTTCATATGTATTTAAAACATTTTGTAGGTAGTTTTTAGCGCGATCTCTTAAATTTCCGTTTAAAAGAATGGTTTGTCAGTCAGTTTTGTGATATAGTAAGCACGGTTGTAGGAAAATGACAATTTTGCGTATGTTTCAGATGTGCCCGTTTCAGCGCCCCATTCAAACGAGATGATCGTAGCGCGCGTTTTCCCTTCCTCTACTTTGCTCCGCTGATGCTTAGCCAGATGGCAGCACCACCCTTGCGACGGCGCAGTGAATTCCATTGCGGGATTTTCAAAAACAGACAGAGCTCATTTCTCTAGGTTAAATTTTACCCCTCAGAACTGAAGCATGCCACTCACTTGGGCTTGACTTGAGTTTGGATTTTATTGTGAACAGATAAGCCACGTTCTTGAGCAACAAAATTTGAAAAACCCTCTCCTAGACAGACTGAATAACAGCCATCTGTCTGCCAGGAGTACAGCCGGCCGTAAAGAGCCCGATTTCTTGACATGTAATAAATTACGCACTTTTAAGATGAAAGCCTTACATCTATTTTAGGAAAAGCTTAAGGCACAGCAAAGCGGAGAATAGTCCGGAAAAAAAAAAAAAAATCACACATCTCCACGCCGTGAACGATTCCGAGGGTGCGAAGTACTGCGACGCAAGTTGTGTATGACCTGTGTGATGAGCGTCATCGTCCGTTCGTACTGATGCACTCTGAGTTTTAAAGGGACCCTGCAACACTTGCCATGGACTACTAGTACTGTATTTTGGGATAAAGTCTATTGTCCCAGAAATCTCCTCCCGCAAGAATTATGAAAATCCGTTCACAATTAACGAAACTACGCGCGATGAGAAATCGCGCATAATCGTTCCCTCTCAACTCGAGCGCAGACAAGGCGACGAAAGCTGCGCGCTCTCTCCCGGAGAGGGGGGCGGCTCGCGGAGTTCTCTTCGGCGGCCTTCGATATATCACATGCCGGGTAGTTTTCTCCTTTTCTCCGCAACGCGGAGGGGCCTATTTCCGGTCTGGCGCCACAAAAAAGCAGGCATGGGTGCCTGCTCGCAAGTGCGCGCTCGGGCTGGTAGGGCGTTTTTGAAGCAATAAACGTTTGTAGTCGAGTGGTCCCGTTGAAAGGGAAGTATTGAGCTCATCACTCAAACTCGGCGCGCACTGAAAACACAAAAGGAACGGCAAAACTGTGCCTACAGGTTCAGGCATAGAAGAGGTTCGTACACAGCGATGACGACGACGGAAATGGGAGAATCTAGCCGCGAAGTTGACCAGTGACAGCCGATCGGGCAGGCATGGCCTATGTGACGTCCCTTAGGCCATGCATAATGAGGACAACTGAAGAGAGAGCGGTTTGTTTTTCCGCGTCTTTCACATCGATTTGCGCGCTCACCGCTTCACGTGCACGTGTAATATTTGGCTCAGGTATTCCTGGCAGTGTAATCTAAACGTCGCGCAGGTTTACTTGTACTGCTCAAAGAGTGTTGCAGGGTCCCTTTAAATGATTTTGAGGTGCAGTAAATCCACTGCAAATGACAAGCGCCACACGAAAGACAATTCGCGTCCCAGTACTTCGCGCCCTCGGCATCGTTCACGGCGCGGAGTTGTGTTATTTTTTTTTTGCCTTTTGTACTCTTTTAGTTAGCTTGACTCGCATATTTTTCGGTTATGATGCTGTCCGCACGGACGCCAACGGACATTGCGAGTTCACTGTACACTGCAGTACCTATTTTCTACCCAAATTTCCGTCGACATTTCTGTGCTTTCAACACGCCGTTCCAGCTTCTTAAGAGCCGCTTGTTTAGCAATAAACATCTCTTAGAAACAGTGGAACCGGTTCTCACACACCAAATCTGCATCTCGGATGAGGTGACTCCCTTCAGAGAAACGTGCTTCAACACGGCAGTGTGCACAAGTTCCTTAGAGATATTTTTTCCTGTCGTCCTTGTAAATAATGAGCGCCAAACACGGGGTTCTCAGCATAGTTTTTTGGCGGGCCCTAAACCCATTCAGTCCGAGGAGGAACTCAAGGCCAATGACGACGCCGCCGCCGTCGGTCCTCTGCACTGCATGGCTGCAGCCCCGTGAAGCCAGCAGCCCGGCTCGGCGACCTCGCGCGTTAAATTGCCGGCCGCTAAGGCTGATTCTCTTCCGCGTGTACCGCAGAAATCTCTCTCCAGCAAACCAGTAAACGCACAACCTTGTACAGCGGGAATATTCAGTTTTACGCTTTATTGGCAAAACTTAATTGCTGCAATGTTTGTGTGGCCTTACGTAGTCGCTTGTTACTAATGGTATATATCTCTACCCGAGAGCTGACCCCCGATGTGCTCGGCAGCACAAAGTCCGTATGTTTAAGCTTTTCAGAACACAAACATGCACACACGGCTGGTTCAATTCACTACATTGACTTTTGTTATTTTTCCATCTTAACTGACTGCTCAATTTCATATACTTGCGCGCAATATTTTGCGCACATGGAGAGAAATGGTTGGGTGTAGGCCGCCTTGAGCTCAGTGCGCATAGAACATGGCTCTACCTTCCCGAAACTCAAATTTTCCGAGACTATTACGCATTTAGTTGATTTATAATCTAATATTCTTGGTAGCGGGTGGGATGGCATCTTTTAGTTTACTTGTCGACACAGGGCGCAACGTATCAATACAATTTGAACTTATGTAACCCATGAAGTACAGCGTACTGTAATCTTACTGTAATACTTGGCGGATTGAATCCGGGATGCCCTATGCCGAGGGGCTTAAAAGTTGTACTGTGCACTGTTATACCGAAAAACCGGGCATTTCATTGCATAAAAGAATGCTTCCCCCGATTCTGCCACAACGTTCAACTCGTGTTAGTGCTTCGCGACTTCTAGGAATTCGGTGCTTGCACGTGCTTGCAGCAAACAGCTGGGGAAAGACCCCCGAATTTTCGAGGGCTTCGAGGCGCTCGGTGGATTCGAGTCTGCTGGGCCGTAGGGAGCGGAAACAGCAAGAGAACAGTGGGAACAATTGTTTTACGAACACAGTACCATCAAGCGGTAGAACGGTTATTGTAAAGCCCTACGGGCGATTATAAGGGTCCAAAATACGAGAAAGTACTGCCAGCAGCGGTTTTCTGGGGGCATCTGCAAATTATGCATGACAAGTTCTATTGCGCTAACCAATACCAGCAAAACGGGGAAAAGAAATGCAGTGTTAAGATTATTGAATGTTGTTAAGCTGAGAGCATATGTTAAAGGAAACTGATTTGTGTGATCGCACTGGTGAGGACAAAGCATTACAGCTTGCGAAATGGCAATTTATGTTTGATATAATACTCAAACCGACAGTATTATAGCGAATAGGGGGAGGCGGCGCTGCTATCCGCAGAACCGAGTTAAAAACACAGTAAACCCTCGTTGAAGAAATAGTGTATCTCACATTATCGGTGATGTTAAAACTTTTTTTCGCCGAGCATTTCCCTCATATAAGCCCATTGTACTTGCCCCCCTTAATGTCGAAACGTTGTTTTGGGGGACCGCGGATATCTTGACAGAGAAAATGCAAGGCAAAGTCTGCTACAGGCAGCTGATAAGGTCTCCCTTCGAACGCTTATCTGTAACAACGTGCTGAACGCGGTCGTTAACGGCTAATTTCCGCTGTAAGAGGCCGATATTCCCGTTACCGGAATGTTTTCCGACCCTGGCCTTGTTGAGCTGCGCACGATGCAACTGATAACGATGGCGATAACAAGCCTCGAAAAGTGCCCATCCCAAGGCGGGTTTTTGCTCTAGTAGATCCGCAGCAGATTAGGCCTATTGGCTATTGAATCCTATATCAGGGAATCATTTGTTCACAGGCAGCATTGCTTTTTAGTTTGTTTTTTTTACCTTCGGAAAGCGAACGACACAGCTGGCGTTGCGGTATTATTTGTGATCTGCGCCGCCTTGGCGTTTGTCGAAACATTCTGAACAGTTGGAAAGATTACCTTTCGGGGCGCACTTTTCAGGTTAGTATTGGAAATGTCACCACGAAGATGTTCATCCAATAAAACGGAGTTCCACAGGGCGGTGTGCGTAGCTGCACTCCTTATATTGTTTAAGTGCATTTTTTTAGGAACTACACTGCCTCCTTACATTTCTTACTATATGTTGATTATGCGCACATTGCATTTAAATCATATAATATGCCCATTTGTGACAGTCAAGCCCCACTAGATGGAAAAAACTTACAAAATGGGTAGATGAGAATGGCTTCCTTTTCAACCCGGAAAAAAGCACGTGTGTGGTTTTCTCTAAACAGCGTGGTATTCGTCCGGATCTAGGTATTAAACTTAATGAAATGCCCATAGCAGTAAAAAAGGAGCGCAAGTTCCCTGGGGTTCTGCTTGATAACAATCTGGTTCATCGCACACCTCAAGCGCCTTAGCGTGAAACGGTTGGATGCTGTCAGTATCCTGAAAGTTCTCTCCCAACAGTCGGGGGTACTGACACAAAGTGCCTATTGGCCTTATTCAATACCCATATGTGGTCACGCATCGACTACGGTGCTTTGTTTATGAATCCGCCGCAAGAACAGTACCAAAGATGTTAGACCCTGCCTACCACCTGGGCCTTAGTCTGGCTACCGGCGCTTTCTGGAGAAGCCCTGTTATAAGCCTGTATGTGGAGGAAAATCAGTGGTCCCTTGAGACACAGCGGAAGTACACTGGGCTGACTCATGCTCTAAAAGTGACATCCTTGACTGAACATCCCCACAGCACTCTTGGCAACCAGGCTATCCAGATTTTTGAAAAACGAGATCCACGGCTCAGCCATTTATTGTGTACGTGAGTGCACTGGCCCCAGGATTTGCAATATCCGTCGCTGACGCTCAGAAAACCAGCTTTGCTGACTTTGTTCTTCCGTGGGTGGCTGCCCTATCTCTTTTGGTTTCTCTTTTATAGAGCTTGACAAAAAAACCGCTCCAAAAGAATTAATATACAGGATATTTTTTCTTTTACAGAACAAGTACAGAGCGTCTGAGTTCTACACAATGCCTCCAAGTTATCTGGTGACGCATCATGTGCTACACATGGTCCAAAGTTTTCCATGCCTGACTATGCCTAAAGCCACATACATAGTCACTGCTTGAACACACGGCCTTGTAACGGCTGTAGAATATATCAGAGCGAAGTTCAAATGTCAGTTATATTCACTGATTCTCGAAGTGCAATGCAAGCTTTAGGGTCAGGTAAACTACAAACAAATCAAGTTTTCAATCACCCGCTAATACTGCTGTGGTTAGCAAACAGGCAAAAACTTTAAATCATGATCTTTTGGGTCACAGGTCACTGCGGCATAGCCGGAAATTAGGAAGCAGAGAGGAATTGCTCTAGCTGGAGGTCTTCGGAGTGATCTAGATATTCAATGTGTCCCTTACGAGAATCGTAACTCGTGCGTACGAAAAAGGTTTCGCGACCAATGGCAAAAAGATTGGAATGGACAAACAGCAAAGAAACTGCACGTGGTAAAACCCAAATTAGGTACATCGATCCTTGAGAAACCAGAAAGGATCACAGAGGTTACTTTCTGTAGACTGCGCATAGGCCATACTCATGCTCAACATGCGTACCTATTGAAGGGAACGGAACAGCCACGCTGCTCGAGGTGCGAGGGTTATCAGTCATCCACTTACTAGTGGAACGCAAACTGCCTGAACCACAAAGAAAACTTCCTTTTCCAGAATTGTACACACGCATGATACCTCAACACCCATTGCTGTTTTTATCGGACGAGCCATTTTTTTGATAACCGTGGTTTAAGTACCTCTCAGATGTAGATTTCTTAAGGTATGTGTCATATGATCTGTGAACCAAGCCACCATTTCACGCTTGAACCCTATAGGGTCTTTCCTTGCTACCGTAAGGACGGTGGCATAGCGCACGCGTAGAAAATTTATGTGATGTTGACAATTGTTTCTAGTATGCGCTTAATAATGCGGTCCTTTTTAGCAGAAGTTTTAAACATATACTACTAGAGATTCTGCACTTCATCTTCCCAATGGAATTCATAATCCTCATCATAGTAATGGCGCTCTTTGGCCATGATGCCTTAGCGTTATAAAACCTAACGTCTTGATCACATCGTTGTGCGAATAATTTTATGTTCGAATTTATTGACACCTTTGTTTTGTTCTGTTCTTTTCTATCTTTGGTTGCTTACGAAAATGTTCCGGCTCCGTGTTTAAATTCGCGCATTTTTCAATGAAGCTTACTAAAGCAATAAACCTTTCTTTTAAACCGACCAAGTAGAATAGGTGGGGCGTAGCAGTTCTTGTTTAAATGCCCAAATATTGTTGTAAACTTTCACCCGATTACAGCAAAAGCACAAGCGATTATGAAATGTTAACACTCCTATTCAACAATGCTGTCATTTGTACAATATACAGACCGCCTGATGGAAATCTATTGGCATTCTTAGATTTCTTTGAAGAACGTTTAGATCATGTTTCGAGGAACGCACTGCGCCTGATTTACAGCGGTTATTTCAGTTTAAACATGTTGCAGAATAATAGTGCTGTTCATGAGTTTAACATTAGAATTCATCTCTTTGGTTTCCCGAACCCCATAAAATCACCCACAAGGATTACGAGCTCCAGCTCGTCGTTACTTGACACCTTTGTCACGGGCTCCGAAAGAGCTATTCGTAGCGCTGGAACCACCAGTTGTGACATGAGGGATCACAGCCCAGTTTTTATTGTATACGAAATAATTGCGCTGCAGAAACGGGACCAATTTGAACCCGTCATTTTAAAGTCTGTTACTGAGCGTAACCTTCAGGCACGTGAATGTGACGTTATGAATGCAGATTATAGTCTTTGGATTGATTTAAACTGATGCTGAAATAGCTTACAACCAATTTCTACAAACGTTTGGGGCCTTTTATGAAAAAATACTTTCCATTCAAAATCTTTAAACAAAAAAGAAAAATCAGAAAACCGTGGATTAGGCGGGATCATATACGGATAATAAAAAAGGATGTATCATTCATTTCTGCGTTCGCGTTCAGAGTTAACTGTAAATAAATTTTAGAAAATGCCCAATCGACTCAATTCTGTACTGAGACGGGCTAAAATAGCGTATTAAGAGCACTTGTTTGTTTATAGCACTCTAGAGCACCCTGACATGACGTGGAAGCTGATAAACCATATCGCTGTTCGAGAAAAAAGAAACTCGTCCCGAAAAACATGAGTGAACTCTCGTGAGCTCACTGCCCCAGTGCTTACGAACTACTTTATTCAAATCTGGTAAATATTGTTCGCTATGATAATAGCCCAGTCCAACTTGCTTTGAGTTATTGTTCTAACGAAAGCACATTTCTGGCGCCTACCGATGAGTGCTACCGATTGAAAAAGTGTTTAACACATTCATGAGCCTTTCAACTAGCAAAGCGTTGCATGCAGAAGACTTTCAAAGAAAGCCAATTAAGTATGTCGCAAAATACATCACCCATCTACTAACTCACATTGTTAATCTAGCGCTTTCCAAATGGAATTACGCGTGCTAGAGTCTCTGTTACTTATGAAGGTGGTGACCGAAATTCTGTTGCTAATTACAGACCGATATCGGCGATCCCTCTTTTTCGAAGGGAATAAATGAAATTATATATTTCCGTGTGACAAAAGATTTTGGCATAAACAATATTATATGGGATTTCCAGTTTGTCTTCCGAAAGGGCAGGTTTACCGAAACTACAATCTTAGCTATGAAAGAACACCTTTAATATGGTTTCAAAAACAACATGTTTTCAATGTGCGTTTTTTATATCAGTAAAGCTTTTCATTGTATTATTCACAATTTTATTCCACAAACTCTCCTCTTACAAAACTCGTGGCATGCTGTTATTATTTTTAAAGTCATACTTAAGTAACAAAAGACTATCTGTTTTCATTAATAACCACATATTGAGTTTTCTGCCAACAAGGTCTGGAGCACCCCAAGGAAGTGTCCTGGGTGTATTGTTATTTATCACGTACATGAACGGCATCATTATATTGGTGAGAGAGTAAAATTATTTAATATATGCTAATGATAGTACTTGGCGATTTCCGGCACCCGAAAAACAATCCGTAATGCATGAATGTAATGTAGTATTACAGGAGTTAACTTCTTGGTCGAAATGAAATAAAATAAAAATTAACCCACTCAAAACTAAGGCTATGACTTTCTGTGCAAATAATAAAAAAGTTAAGTAGCATCAAACAATTATACACTGACGACCAACTTGTAGCAAATCTTAAAGTGCACAAAATTCTAGGGGTATATCTCACTTGTCATGTAAGCTGCGAGAACCATACAGACTATCCCCGTAAAAAACTTTCCTCTGTTTGTGGTGCCCTATTCAGATCACGATACTTACTTCCGATTAAGGTTAAGGTTCTAATTCATTGCGCATTATTTTACTAAATTATTGTTGCTCAGTGAACAGCAACACTACTGAGTCTAATATAACAAAAATTTTCCCGCTCCAGAAAAGGATGATTCGGCTGATAGCAAATATTGAATGACTCCACAGAATAAACGAAGCATTTAAAAAAACACCATAAAATTCAATAGAGTACATTTATGAATTTCGCCTCAAACGGACTTATTATTTTTCTTCACTCAATAAAAGAAATATCCTAACCTCATTGGCTGGCTTGCAATAACCGAGTTCAAATATAAACACGATGTCATGACGTCTGGAAAAAACCTTATTTCCATAACAATTACAAGCTACAAATGTTGGCCGATATCTTCCATTGATTTTGAAGAAATATCAAAACACAGCCAAATTCTGACACAAACAAGTTCGACAACATTTTTAAGATTTCTAGTATGAATACTTCTGATTATTTTGTTTCCTTAATTTCAGATTTGTTGTATACATATTTTGGGCAATTTCATTTTGAATGACACCCGTCGCGGTTGCTCAGTGGCAAAGCGTTTTGCTGTGGAGCACGAGGACGTGGGTGTGACTCCTGGCCGTTGCGGCCGTTTTTTTGATGGAGGCGAAACGCAAGAACGCTCATGTGTACGAGATTTCGGCGCACGTTGAAGATCACCAGGTGGTCCAAATTAATCCGGAACCCTCCATTACGGCACGCCTCATCGCCTGCGTTGCGTCGGCGCAATAAACCCAACAATCAATTATATTTTGAATGACCATCAGGAAATGGCTTTGATCTTGCTGTTGGTGTGTTGTGTGCTTTCGTGAAGTATTGTGAATTTTTGAAAGTGTGCAAACCTTTCCTTTGTTTTATTCTTGTGGTGCTGGTTTGCTATGTTCAAGTGTAAACTTGTATTTTTGTGAATATGCTTGTTGTTGAGCCTTGTAGTAGTTTCTTGGGCTCCGTTCAGCGGCTTGTGCAGATGTTACCTAGGATACTACCGAGTTTTATCTGTAAATAAAAATTGATTTGAAATTCCGTTGATATGAAGTTAGCGCTTGTGCCCGTCGCCTCACTTGGTCCGGCACGTTTTTTGCGCTACACGAAGCCATGGAGAGCTATGCAAGCTTCCCTGACACCTGTAATCGAAATAAAGCAGCATGCTTTATTTTCACTGAAAATTGCCAGAACTCAGGTTGCAAAGGATTTTTAGGTTTGAGGAATGAAAAAACCATTAGGTATGCTCCTGCTACTGGCTGAATATGCACTGACTTCACTAGAGATCATATCAAACAGACGATCCGTTCACAGTGACACTTTCTAACATGACTGACCCAATATGTGCTCCCCCCCCATCCACCAGTGAGAACGCAACAACGAACAATTGTCCTTGTGTGTGCAATAAGCCATCTCAAGAAAGTTTCACAAAATCAATGAATATTCATTGACGGATCTAAAAACGTGTGAGAATGTCGCACCCCTTCCACGCGACCTTCAGGCTCGGCCCGATGGCTACTCCTAGTGCCACTTTCTAAGCCCACAAAATCACGTGGCTCGCACGCGGTGCCAAGTTCGCTTCGCGCCCTAACGATCTCACTGGTCACATGACACTTTCTATGTTGTTCATCAGAATCGGCTCTTCGTCGCTCCCATTTCCCGGAAGTATGTACGTCGTCCCATACCATTTTTCCACCCTCGATTGTCTGCACACCCTTTTATCACACTTCTGTTCTTTGTCTCGCAGTTATTGAGCGAGTTTTTTCTGTGTCGAACTATCTGTATAAGCGTATAAGTGTGTGTACAGCCGGGCAATTTTTTTATCAATATCATCGGAGCGTCGACCGTTTTGTTGATCCGCGCTGTTTGACGGGGCGACACGGCAAATTCGTCGAGTGTAGCCGCAAGCGCACTAAGCCCTGGCCGTACTGCCCATCGTCTGCTAGGCTGTTCGAAGAGCAGAACGCTGCCCCCCGACATTTTCCTTCGTTTATTACACAGCCTGTCGAGCAGCCGCTAACGGTGAAAAGACAGCAAGAAGCATTCTATGCTCTCCAGTAGCCAATCCCAAAATCTGCCCTTTTGGTGACTTACGAAGTATTGGCACAACGGACCTATCGAGAACAAAGCACAGTGATAAGCGAACAAAACGATAAGGGCTGCTCTCAGCTTCTCGAAGACCCGAGCACACGAGAGCTCCCGCCACCAGAGCTTAGTGCACCTGCCGCAACGCGTCGTGTTTCCCGTGTCACTCCGTCATATGGCGCTGATTAACCGATCAGTCGAGGCTTCCGTGATATTTACAAAACATTTTGCGGGTGTATATGTTTAGGTATATGTGTATGTATTTGTAGAGAAATATTAATTTTTATTCCCGTGTTTATCGATGGCGCAGAGTTCTTTGTAAACTTTTATCTGGTAGTCCTTTGTTTTCTATGGTTTTTTTTTTGCCCACATCATTGCGCGTGCTCTCTTTCTGGCTGCTTAAACATTTTTACTTATTCCTCTCTCGCTGATAGGGATTGCTTTGTTTGGTTGTATACATAGGCAGGTGTACTGTGATATACATTCTGTGAAATATTTGGACACGTTCAAATGCTGCTGAGACAGTGTGTAGGTAGCTGAAGACCCCTGTTAAGCCATCTTGGCCTTTAATTCCAGTAGCCTCCCGCTTAGACGAGAAATAAAGGATTTTCTTTAACTATAAATTGCCATTTCAATACGCGGGTACAAGCGGCGGCGGGAGTCACCGGACCTATCGAGATAGTGAGAGACAGGTTGATTGACACAGGCCGGTGGCTAGCCACGCTTCGACTTGAATGCCCCTAGCAAGGCCGGCTGGAGGGCGAGCGCAGCGCTTCCAGGGCAGGGCGCGGTTTCATTCTCTGTTTCCCATTGCCATAGTGTTCGGCCTTCCCGTGCCATAAAAACCATAACTACATATTACTCTGGGGACATATCGACAGTGAAATTTTTTTCCGACATGCCCCCCCTATTGCTGAAATAACAAACAGGCCTCGGCAAATCTTTCCTCCAGAGAATTGCAGTGCATCTTTATATTCAAATAGCGTAGTTATGCCGTTAGATAGCTTAGTTGAAAGGCGTTAACGATTATTACGAACACTTAAGCGTCCTTATTCAGCCGCAATGCGATAAAAGAAGTTGCGTTTGATTCGAAGTGTCCCCAAAATCAACGTGCATTTCTTCTCCCAAAGTCATCGCGCATATCAATCATTCGAACATGACTATTTATATTCTCGTCCACTTATTTCGTTTTCTTTTTTAATTTCATGAACAAAGCATCACTCCACGCCTCATGACGAATCATTTATACATTTTTATTCCGACGCTTTACAAAGAAAAAAACAACTACAGCTGGATGGAAGACTTTGTACTACACCGAATCTCTTCACTATGCAACCCTCCCAATGTCTTATATCAGTTACGTGTCTCCTTTTCCCTTTGCTTTAAGGCTTGTTGCTGGAACGAGACTCGTGGATGTACTTTCGTGGACACACTTCAAGCCGTCCAGGCCCATTACGAGCAAGAGTGCACTTTCCACGCTGTGACATGCCCGCATTGCAATTGCGCCGTACTACAGCAGGAACTTCCACGCCACTACCGGGCAGAGCGCCACAATACGGCCACGGCGACGGCAGCCCGAGAACTAGCATTGCGTCATGGTGTGGTGGTTAGCGCTGGATACATCGAAAGATGCATTGAGGAGTTGAAGGCACTTATCAGGGACCCTTACCAGGACCGCTTGCCAGCGCTTCAGAGCAAAATGAACGAGGTGTTGGAAGAGGCCCGAAACGTCACCACCCAGATTGAAGGAATCTCCAGTGATTCCATGCAGGGCCAGCAGAGGGCCACTCAAGCAGTGGAGGAACTTCAGTCTCAACAACGTCAGCTCTCTGCTCGACTAAGGACAATTTCTCATGGCGAGACCAGCACTGCAGGTGATGCAGGGGCGACCAGTGCTAACGAGATGCCGTGGAGGCTGGAGAAGAGACACATTCTCCGAAAGCTGCAACTGATAGCCAGTGACTCGTAAGCTTACTTGGAACTGCTGCTCACTGGTGCTGAGCAGCAATTCAAGCGACCGGTTGTCGAATATGTACCATTGTTTCCTTTATCCTCTGCACGCACAGGAGTCACGCCACCGCTCATGGGGAGATGCCGAAGCGAAGCTTACGGTTATGTTGTTGGCATTACCAACATTGAAGATGTTGTCAAATCTGACAAGTTGATCTTCCTTTTTTCTCAATGGTACCATCGAGATAGTTGAGAAGTTGATCTTTCTTTTTACTCAATGGTACCATCGAGATAGTTATTTGCAGATGGCTACATATGGGCGGCTTTAATGCTGAGTAGAGAGACTATCAGTATGCTTGAAATGGGGCACAACCAAACAAGGCTCTTGCTCGGCATTCCCCGAGCGAAACGTGTGTGTAAAGCACTCTGTCTAACCTGAAAAAGCCTCAAGCCTCGAAGTCTCAAGCGCAACCCCGTGCCACAGCCTTTGGATTCCAGGAAACATTTGTAGTTCGTTTCGGGGTAATCCAACGCTTGGGATTAGTTAGGAGGGAAAGATGACATTGCTCGTTTCGTTTAAAAGATGATGCCCCAGTCATCTTATTTTTCAAGCGAGACACCGTTCAAGAAGAACAACAAGAGGTTGCGTATGGCTCTTCAGCCCCTCCTAATTTAATTTTTGCAAATTTGTTTGCCAGAGACCTGACGCTCTGGCGACCAAGTTTATTGTTCTGCCCTCTTTGGAATTTGCAATGTTCACCTGGCCTTTTTGTGTACATTTGCTTGTAATTTTAAAGTATAACGTGATTCTGGGTTTGACGCTATAAAGCCGCTTCTACAGCTTTTCTCCGACTTGCAAGGACAGTTGTATCTGCGACAATAGAGGTGTCGTCTGTTGAGTGCAGAATAAGCTGTCATATAGCGTATTTCTAACCTCACCGCTGTACATATCAGTTTTTACTGTTGCCGCATCGTCTAGAAACTTTTCTCGCACGCTCTAACGCGAGAGTACGCTTCAATAACCGTCCGGTCCCACCGTTTTTCACCAATGTGCTGCACTTCTTTTCGCAGTCTTGTACCCCCAAATATATACCAATATGTTACAAATAACTTTATTTGGGTCCTTTTTCTTACCTGGATAAGAAGAGTCTTGTGCTCGGCCAGTTGGTACATAGGTCTGAAAACTGCGGATCGAAGCAGTTGAAGATGGCTGCACAAGAGGCAAACAATTGTACAACCACCCATGCTGGTACTACCATCTGAGTTTATTGAAACACAAGGGTGGTAGATAAAAATCAAGGGCGCATACGTCAGACATACACCATACGACATAAAAGCAGCAGCGTATGACGCGTTCGAAAAAGTGTTTCCAAGCCGCCCGTTTCCTTAATAACGATCAGGCTGATACACACCGTGATTGCTTGGGACCATGTCACAGTAATAATATTCTGAGCATTTGTGTGCGCGCTACTATAGTGCTCGCTTCAAGGACACATGGAAGGTACCGGCTCCTTTCGTGTCCAATCCACTTTGCACTCCGTCTGCTTCTCACGTTCATTATCATCACCGTGTCGTACCTCATCTGTTTCTCATACCCACCCACATCATCATTCCTCGGGCTGGTATTCTCGGTTGCCTCTCGGAATAAACGCGCCGTTTCGACTGACTCTGCGACGTCTCTTCTGGGTGACGGCTGCCTTTGACGTCTCCCTCAAGTGGTGGAGATGCAGCTGGGTCCTGTCCTGTGTCTTTCCCAGTCACACACCTGATGCTCCGTTCCAGTACCCGCTTGCCTCTGAGGATGTAGCACGAGAGCAGCAACAGCCCCCGCCCTCCTCTGGAGCGTCAGCTGCCGTACCTGCTGCGTTTACCATCACCAGCCACCAACGCGATCTGCCAGATTTTTTTGGGCTTCGATGTGACGATGTCGACGAGTGGCTGGATAGTTACAATCGGGTCAACAGCTTTAATCGGTGGGATGACGCATTGAAGTTCCGAATCGTATCCTTCTCCCCACACGAGGCGGCCAAGACGTGGTTCCGTAACAACGAACACACTATCACAGACTGGACCGGCTTTACTCAGGAGCTACGGAAAATTTTCGGCATGCAGTCCATTCGCGCAGACGTAGCCAGACAAAAGCTTGCCTCTCGCATTAAACGTCCTGATGAGAGGTTCGCCTCATACATTGAGGACGTCGTCGCTCTTTGTCGCCGTGGGGATGAAACCATGCCAGAGGCTGACCAGCTGCGTCATATATTGAAAGGTATCGCTCCGTTTGCCTTTAACGCTCTGGCTATAAAAAATCCTGCAAGCGTTAGTGACGTCCGCAAGACTTGTCAACAGCCGGACCAACTACAGTCTATTTGCCTTCGCCAGGAGGCTTGGGCCCCTCATCAATACGGGGACTCGGACCTGCGCAGTCTTATTCGCGCGATCATTCCCGAAGAGCTACAGCACCCCGACTCACCTTGCTCGCCACGTGACCATTGTCACACCAATGCGCCTCAGCTCCGAGATATTGTCAGAGAGGAGCTAACACCCATGACGGGATATTCACCTGCCCGTCCTCCTCTTGTCACCGTCTGCACGCAGTCCTACTCGCCCACGACTCCTCCCCTGGCCACCGTCTACGCGCCGTCCTACTCTGCGATTGCGGCCAAACCGGCCTTGCAGTTTGAGCCACCGTTGCCGCAGGGCAATGAGACAGCACTTGCCGCAGCACCTGTTTCCCCGCATTATTACACGTCTATGCGACCGGGCCGTCAACGGTTTCCTGGAGATGGCCCAGTGTGCTAATATTGTGGAATCAGGAGCCACATTTCTCGTTTCTGTCGTCGTCGTCAGCAAGACGAGCGAAGAGGCTAGGCCCCGTTCGAACGTGACTATTCCCGGTTTCCCTACGGCTATCGGCGTACCGAACACGCTTCCCCTCCACGTCGCCCCTCTTCGCCTCCAGGGCCACTCGAGTCTCCGAGTGATAGTGCTGCACACCGCCGCTCGCCTTCACCGTACCGTCGTTCCTTGTCGCCCCTCCGTCCGGCTACCCACGCTACAAACACCCACCTGGAAAACTAGCTTCTGCAGCGATGGCTCAGAGGTACAGCACTCGCCTCGTAAACGGCAGGTACTGGCTTCGAATCCTGGTACCGCCGGACACCCACCGGTTTCTTTAATGGGTACAGGCGTCCCTGGTCGAGTGCGGACCCTTGAAAGGGGATTTCAGTCTGAAAAACTACCTTTACCCTGTCGAGGGGCCCCTGACCCTTGTCCATCTGGCGCGGCCCCCGGCCATCATGCCGCGTTGCGCCATTGCCGGTGGTGAAAGAGTCTGGCGGCATGTCCTGCCACAGGCGGTTGCGAGTTGAGCGTCCATCGTGGCTGTGGAAGGCACCATGTGAATTCATGTTCCTTGGTGGCGCCGGGCACCCACCGGTAAAATAGGTACAAGCGACTCCCCGGCCTGGCGCTCCGCCCTAGTTTGGGACTACAACGTTTGGGAAGATCACCCCGCTTGCACGGGAAACCGCCCCTATGGGAAGGGGCGGCTGCGAAAACGCAGGAACTTTTACGGCGGGAGTAACTATGACTCTCTTGTGGGAATTTCTCGTTAAGATAACCCAATAGCCGGTGTCCATAACGGGGTCCTGTAATCCAGCGTGGGAGGAGGCCAGGGTGTCAGTGTTACAGCATATGGCACTCTTGTGGGTTCTCCTGGTAACCTCGAGGTCACTTCGGCGCCTTTTGGCGTTCAGGAATTGTGGTGACAGCGGGACTATGCCAGGTTCCCTGCTGGGGAAGCTGGCGACTCCTTGTAATCGAGCTACTAGGAAGCGAGAGTGACAATGCAGGGTGCCTGGACCTTGACGTGGTCCTGCCGCAGAAACGCTGGTGTGGTCTTGATCACACCAGTAGGCCAACTTGGGCACCCAATGGGCTGCGCTCCTGATGACGTGGTGGGAGGCAGTCGTAGGGGGGGGGGACAAAATCTGTACGCGATTGACGTTCCAGGACGCCGGCAAATACGCGCGGCTGTCCAACCCCTCCTGCCTGGAGGGCTCAGATCAATTGGCCAATCGTTCTGACTGAGTGTCAGATTTGCAGCAGGATGATCATTGTAGTCTGTGGAGTGACGAGTGGGTTTGTGGCCGCTGACGGCGATGGCCGACTGGTAAAACACTCGTATCGTAAGCGGGAGGTACCAGGTTCGAATCATGGGCGCCGGATACCCACCGGTTTCTTTAAAGGGTACAAGCGTCCCCGTACCGCAGCTTGTCTCGACGGTGGAACGAACGCTTGGAGCTTTACCCCAAGCAGCCGTGGGAGGCGATGTGGGAGGTCCCTCGAACCCCTTCGCGCAGGGTCAGGAACCGATGGGTACCCACCAGTCAAAAGGGTACAAGCGCCCCCTGTACTGCCTTGGCAGGGGATAAAGGGCTTTGGACCCGCTCTACCACTGCGGCATATGCGGGAGGCTGCTGCTGCGCGACTTCAGCCGCTGGCCACCCACCAGTTTGAAAGTGGGAACAGGCGCCTACCTCGGGGGTTCCTCGAAACCGTAATACCACGCCCGTACCGTATCATTGGTTACAAGAAAGTGGTAGGTACCTCGGTACCGCTGGGCACCAACCAGTATAAATTTGGTGCAAGCACCTCCTGAATAGGGGATCCAGGGCTTGGGAAGTTACCCGACTTTGTCGGGAAATGCCCCAGTCAGTGGAAGGGGTCGTAACTTTTACCGACGGTGATGGTCGAGTGGTAAAACACTCGTCTCGTAAGCGGGAGGTACCAGGTTCGAATCCTGGGGCGCCGGATACGCACCGGTTTCTTTAAAGGGTACAAGCGTCCCCGTACCATAGCTTGTCTCGACGGTGAAACAAACGCTGGGAGCTTGACCACAAGCAGCCATGGGAGGCCATGTGGTAGGTCCCTCGAACACCTTCGGGCGGGGTCTGGTATCTCTGGGCACCCACCAGTTCAAAGGGCACAAGCGCCCCCTGTCTCGGCGGAGGAAAAAGGGCTTGGACACGCACTACCACTGCGGCTGACGTGGTAGGTTCCTCTGGAGCCGCTCGTCACCCCCCAGAATAAAAATGGGGACAGGCGCCCCCCGTACGGGGGATCCAGTGTACTGTAAGCCGTTCCACCACGTCAGTTTGTACCATGGGGTACGAGAATGTGGGAGGTACTTCGGTACCGCTGGGAACCAACCAGTAAAAATTGGTACAAGCACACCCTGCCCAGGGGATCTAGTGCTTGGGAAGTTACCCGACTTTGTCGCGAAATGCCCCGGTGGAAAAGGTCGTAACTTTTGACAGCAGCGGTGGCTCAGAGGTACAACACTCGCCTCGTATGCGGAAGGTGCTGGGCTCGAATCCTGGTGCCGCCGGGCACCCACCGATTTCTTTAATGGGCACAGGCGCCCCTGGTCGAGTGCGGACCCTTGAAAGGGGAATCCACGTCAGGAAAGCTGCCTTTACGCTATCGAGGGGCCCCTGACCCTTGTCCATCTGGCGGGGCCCCCGGCCATCATGCCGCGTTGCGCCATTGCCGGTGGTGAAAGAGTCTGGCGGCATGTCCTGCCACAGGCGGTTGGGAGTTGAGCGTCCATCGTGGCTGTGGAAGGCACCATGTGAATTGGTGTTCCTAGGTGGCGCCGGGCACCCACCAGTAAAATAGGTACAAGCGACTCCCCGGTCTGGCGCTCGGCCCTTGTGTGGGACTACAACGCTTGGGAAGTTCACCCGGCTTGCACGGGAAATCGCCCCTATGGAAAGGGGCGGCTGCAAAAACGCAGGAACTTTTTTTTTGGAGGGAAACCTGCACTAGTGGGAACAACGACAACTCCTCCAGAAAGACCATTCAACACTGTAAGAGTCGAAGTAGAAGGTGTAAAGGTTGATGCACTTGTTGACACAGGAGCCAGTATTTCAGTGATTGATGATAATTTTCTTTCAGAGCTACGCAAAGTGCAAATCCGGTGCACTGGCCCCTCCTTATGTAATGCGAATCAAGGTGGAATGGAACCTACGGGATATTGTATTGTGCTTGTTTTTATAGATGGTATTCGGCACCACATACAGTGTGCGGTTTTGCCGCATTCCGCCCATAATCTCATTTTAGGGTGGGCCTTCCTCTCGTCTGCATCCGCCGTAATCTGTTGTCGCTCCCCCGACATCGAACTGACGGAAACAGACGATTCAAATGTTCCTGACGCGCCGCAGCAGTGCTTATTGGCCAGCGCGGATTACGTCCTCAACCCCTGCTGTGAGGAAATCATTTCCATTAGTTCTGATCAATTTTATGACAGTGATGTCCTCATCGTTCCCACTCCTCGCTTTCTTTCCAAAGGTCTGGTGATCGCTACGAGTCTCATGCGCGTTTCACACGGAGCGGCTGATAGAATCGCCGTTAACACCAATCGTGATCCCATGCTCCTACGTAAGCGCACTACAATTGTTAGTGTTGTTGACGTGGAGGCCACCTGCATTTTTCCGCTCTGTGCAGTGTCATCTCCTGCTCATCTCAATTCCGGCTCTCTTGGCTTCGACTTAACAGCTACGATAGGTTCTGACCTCTCCGCAGCTGAGACCGAATCGTAATGGCGGTTTTGACCGAACACAAATCTTTATTTGACGCTAACTACACTACACTCAGTCAGACGTCGGTGGTGACGCATCGCACCGAAACCTATGGGTCTCGCATAATTCACCGCCGTCCTTACCATGTGTCCTCCTCAGAAAGGAAAGTTATCAGCGACAACGTCACCAATATGCTTCAGCGGAACATCATTCGGCCATCAACCAGTCCCTGGTCGTCTCCGGTTGTTCTCGTACAGAAAAAGGACAGATCAGTGCTATTTTGCACTGATTATCGCGCACTGAACAAGATTACACGAAAAGATGTCTACCCGATGCCACGGCTTGATGACGCCCTAGATTGTTTACAAGGAGCGGAATATTTTGCAAGTCTTGATCTGCGCTCGGGGTATTGGCAGATCCCCATGCACGAAGCCGATAAAAAGAAGACCGCGTTCGCCACCTCTGACGGGATGTATGAGTTTAATGTTTTGCCATTCGGGCTTTGCAACGCCCCTGCACCATTGGAGCGGATGATCGATACAGTTCTTCACGGTATAAAATGGAAATCGTGCTTTTGTTATCTCGACGATATCGTTGTCTTTTCTTCGAGTTTCCCTGAGCACCTGAAGCGACTGGATGAAGTCCTCACCTGTCTTGCTAATGCGGGCCTTCAACTTAATACCAAGAAGTGTTGCTTTGCTAGTCGAAGCATTAAAGGTTTGGGGCACGCCGTGTGCAATGACGGAATTCGCCCAGACCCTGACTAGATTGCGCTGTCGTCAACTTTCCAAGGCCATTGCAACAAAAGAATCTGCGTAGCTTCCTGGGTCTGGCGTCGTGCTTACGTCGCTTTGTCCGAAATTTTACTACACTGGTTTCCCCCCTCAAGAAGCTCATGAACTCAGGAACACCCATGTGAAGACGCCTTTCAAGAGTTAAAAAAGCCCTCACTTCCGGTCCAGTATTGTGCCCCTTTGACGAGTCCCGACCGGTTCTTCTCCATACGGACGCCAGTGGACACGGCTTAGGTGCTGTTCTCTTGCAGGCGGATGACCAACAGAGAAATAGCGCCGTTTCCTACGCCAGCCGCTCTCCCAGTCACGCCGAGAAAAATTACCCGATCACCGAACAAGAGTGTCTCACGGTTGTTTGGGCAGTTCGAAAATTCCGTCCATACCTCCACGGCCGTCCCTTTACAGTGGTAACAGACCACCATGGTCTCTGCTGGATGCACTCACTGAAAAATATGATCGGCCACCTCGGCCTCTGGATAATTCTACGTCAAGAATACGACTTTACAGTAATTTACAAATCCGGCAAGAAGAACCTTGATGCAGATGCCCTTTCCCGATGTCCGCTAGATGCTCCTGACGTTCCTTCTTCGACTACCTCACGTAGCGCACTACGTAGCATCGCTTCTATCGGCGACATCCCAACTGACCACATCTCAGATTTGGCGACCCTTCAACAATCAGATTGACTTCAGCAATTTCGGCTTTTCGGCGTAGCGCTTCACCGTTCCATTCAACCCCCCTCAGGGTACCGGTGGGTTCTTGCTGCGCCGCGCTCCCTCCACCCAAAGATACTTCAAGCCTTGCACGATGATGCAACAACTGGCCATCTAGGTTTCCATAAGGCATACAATCGTGTTCGCAGACGGTTTTCTTGGCCTGGTCTTGCCACTTGTGTCACCCGCTACATTGCGTCGTGCATCTTGTGCCAGCAGCACAAGTGCCCGACGTCTGCTCACGCCGGACTCCTACAGCCACTGCCTTGCCCGTCGGCACCGTTCGAAACTGTGGGAATCGACCTTTACGACCCTTTACCTACCACGACTGCCGGATATCGCTGGATGGTGACGGCCGTTGACCACACCACAAGGTACGCGGAGAGAGCTCCCCTTCGTTCCGGTTGTGCTGCTGAGGTAGCCGACTTCTTCTTGCGCACAATTATCTTGCACCATGGCGGCCCTAGAATCCTCTTGAGTGATCGCGGCAGGACTTTCCTGTCGATTATCGTTAAAGAAGTTCTTCGTTCCTCCAACACAGTGAACAAAACCACGTCAGCCTACCATACGCAAAGAAATGGACTAGCCGAACGCTTCCACCATACCCTATTCGATATGATTTCCATGTATATTCCGCCCAACCACACAAACTGGGACGCAATTCTTCCATTTGTTACATTCGCTTGCAACAGCGCTGTTCAGAAGACCACTGGTTATTCGCCATTTTTCGTCGTTTTTCCCCGCCAACCATCTTTTCTTCTCGACACCACCTTCTTTTCTGCTCCCTTACCTACGTCAAGTCCGTTATTCCAGCAGTTTATCTCTCGTCTCGATCACTGCCGTCGCCTTGCTCGCTTGAACGCGGAAGCCTACCAGCATGACCGCAAACTTCGCTATGACGACACGCATCGTGCCGTACACTTCTGCTCTGGCGATAAGGTTCTCCTTTAGACGCCCATTCGCAATCCCGGACTCTGTGAAAAATTCCTGCATCAATTTCTTGGCCCCTACACCATCCCGAAAGAAACCTCCCCGGTTAATTATCGCGTCGCGCCTGGTTCTTGACCTACGGACCGCTGCTACAGGGGCCCGGAAATCGTTCACGTATCTAGACTGAAACCGTTCACGCCTCGCGTTTCATGAAAGACTGCTCCCAGGCGGTCACTTCGATGGAGGGGGAAAAAGTGTGAGCATTTATGTGCGCGCCACGATAGTGCTCGCTTCAAGGACACATGGAAGGTGCCTGCTCCTTTCGTGTCCAACCCACCTTGCACTCCGTCTGCTTCTCACGTCCATTATCATCACCGTGTCGTACCTCATCTGTTTCACATACCCATCCGCATCATCATTCCTCGGGCTGGTATTCTCGGTTGCTTCTTGGAATAAACGCGCTGTTTCGACTGACTCTGCGACGTCTCTTCTGGGTGACGGCTGCCTTTGACGTCTCCCTCAATATGCTCCAATCAATTATTTCGACTTCTGTGGCTCCTCTACCAGTAATGTGAGTATAATACGGTCAACGAGGCAGCAACCACACACTCGAAATATAGCAGGCAGGATTACTTTCCACGTTTTGTCGCAGGTGCTTAATCTTCCTTTAATCAAATGTCAACTCAGAGTCGCTTTTTACAATCTACCCATGACAAAGGTACGCGGCCGAAGACATTGTGCCTTTTGTCAACTTAGCGATGAAAGTAGTGCAGTTAACAGTAGGTTTCGGTTTTCAATCTAACCACAAGTTATCGATAGCCTGTATTTGTGGAGAACCCAACTTTTGAGATGGCAACTTTTTTTTGTGCGACACCTTGTAAATATAAAAAATATTTCCAATTCGCTTACGCTCATTCTTTCCGCTCACGCGTACCATGTCATCTGTTTCAGAGCGCTTTCAAGGATAACTTTCTGAATAATACACACTCTCGGTCCCTGGAACGCAATTTATATTGAAGGGCAAACTATGCACTTTCCTGGTAATGCTCATTCAATTGTTATTGTAATGCTTATAACTGTAACCACTAATCTCGAGAAGTTCTGTATTGGAAGCTCAGAGATAAAACTTTTGTCTCAAGCTTTACGGCAAAAACGAGTGTGCAGTTTTTTTAAATTATATGAACTCTGTTTGCTATCCTTACAATGTATGAAACCAGGGAAAAATTTATGAATGGCATGAATGTATTCTTTCCGAAAAAAATGAACCTGGTTCCTTTCTTGAAAAATGGGGTGAACTCTATAATGCTTGCGCCAAAATAAAAGCTCTCTCTCTCTCTCTCTTTCTCTCTCTATCTCTTACAGTACGCGAGGAATTCCGATATACCATCGTCGTCATTATGATCTGCGTATCTGCGCCCACTGCAGGCCCAAGGCTTCTCCAGAAGATCTCCAATTACCCCGTTCCTGTGCTAACTGCGACCAATTTATCACCGCAAACTTCGCGATCTCAATTGCCCACCTAACTTTCTGCCGTCCCCTGCCACGCATGCCATCTTTTGGGATCAACTCTTTTGCTCTTAATGACAAACCTACATCTTGACTTCGCACTAAATGCCCAGCCCACACCTATTCCTTCTTTATTTCTACTAATACGTGATTACCACGCGTTAGTTAACAACATATTAACGGTGTGGACATATTAAGCGACATATTCCCGTATATATTTAATGTTTATGATCTGAAAACGCGTGCTGGTTGATAGCCATGCCGCTGTGTACATCAAAGCCGCATTGTGAACAACCGAGCGTAAATTCCTTATCGTCTCGGCCGCAATTATGAACAGACCACAGTTATCAAATAAGAACGTATCACATGCTAATCCCCCCCCCCAGTGGCTAAGGGGTAGCGCTGCTGAGCCCAATGACGCGGGGTCGATTCCCGTCCGTGGCGGCCGCTTTTTTAGTGGAGGCAAAAAGCAAAAACGCCGGTGTGTACCAGATTTCGCTGCACGTTAAAGATCCCCACGGGACCAAAATTAATCCGGAGACCTCCACTACGGCGCGCCTCATCACTCGCGTTGCGTCGGCGCCTTAAATCCTTCAATCAATCAATCAATCAATCAATCAATCAATCAATCAATCAAATGAAATAACACCTCACCCTCAGCCCTTTGGTTTCAATATTGTTTTGCTTCTTTTGCGGTAGATCCTGCCCTGAAATATTTCATAGGAAAGGGCCTTCACCCGTCGCTTTGATAACGCGTAAGCTCATTACCTTATCAGCATAAGCATGCACGTACAGAGGTCATCAAAACTGTTATCGTACCACGGAAAATTGCCATCCCGGAACTGGTTTCTACACCCCTATTTAAATCGCCTCATTTCCATCCGTAGACGAACAGCTGCCAAGGACCACAGTTCCCGCGTAAGATCCCCCTCTTGCAATGTCTGACCAAAATGATTCCCTTCACCGAGTGAGCGGGTTCGTTCGCGGCGTAAACTGGCGAGTCACAAAATTCGCTGCACCAGTTCCACCTCAGCTTACTTGTGGGCTCTGCCGCGTGATTCCGCAAACGACATTTTTACTGCCTTGTCTTCACACTCTGTGTGAGTCGTGCGTGAGTCACAGCGTAAATGACGGGAACATCGTTTGTCCGTTCGACAAGGAGCCATTCCCTGGAGCTGACTGTCAGAAGGTGCAGTTGCCGCTAGCTACTGCTGATGGGTTGAAGGTAAGTGCTCCTTTGGTCACTACCGGCCATACCATTCACCACTCACTCGAACTCAGTCTCATTGCTGAGCAGCACATGTGCGCTCACTCAAACTCAAACTCACATTGAGCGCAAAACTGAGAACTCACTCGGACTCAAAACTCAAAATGTACTCAGAACTCAAAATGTACTCAAAACTCAAAATGTACTCAGAACTCAAAATGTACTCAAACTCAAAATGTACTGAAAACTCAAAATGTACTCAAAACTCAAAATGGACTCAAACCTCAAAACGTACTACAACTCAAAGGGTACAGAAACTCAAAATGGACTCAAAACTCAAAATGTACTCAAAACTCAAAATGTACTCAAACTCAAAATGTACTCAAAACTCAAAATGTACTCAAACTCAAAATGTACTCAAACTCGAAATGGACTCAAAACTCAAAATATACTCAAACCTCAAAATGTACTCAAAACTCAAAATGGACTCAAACCTCAAAATGTACTACAACTCAAAGGGTACAGAAACTCAAAATAGACTCAAAACTCAACATGTACTCAAAACTCAAAATGAACTCAGAACTCAAAATGGCTTGAGAACTCAAAATGAATTCAGAACTCAAATGGCCTCACAACTCTCTCGTGTTAGGAATTTACTCTGGCTCAGATGGACTCTGATTTCATTAGCATTCAGTGTTTTCAAATTCACGCGTGGTAAATGGGTGCAAAATCGTGAGCTCAAACTCTTGCATTCGGCACATGACACCGTAGCTCCTGTGAGGTCGGAAACAATTTTCGTTGCCGATTTAATACAGCTATACCTGCCGCCCATGATGACTAGCGCTGGTTGCAAGCAATTGTACGTATATATTGGATACCAAGCTTTTAATGTAGGCTCCGTGTTCGTGTTCATGACAGAGACGGTCCAGGCTCGATGGTGTGCTGGGTCCTTGGGTCGAAACAAGCAAGATTGGGCGAGGGGACGTGCGCTCACTGCTCCGTTCATTTACGTCGAAGCTGTTTAGGGTTACGGTTCCGTGCATTCTTGCTCTGCATCCTGAAAAAACGCCTTGTGTCAAAACGAACCGTCCCCGCGAATCTCTGAAGCGCGAGGTGTTGATGGATATGCCTTTGCTTTTTTATGCGTAGCATTCTTTGCCGTGTACCCTACCTCTCCCCCTGCCAGGATAGTGCAACGCCCTGCATTTACAAAAAATGCAGATATCATGAAAGTTCAACTTGTAATCAATCTAAAAGCGTAAATGTAGAGAATTGATCAAACTAAATGTAAAAAAACTAAAAAAATAAATAATAAGAAAAAATATTGAAAATGGTGAAACGTGTAACACGGGAGTCTTCGATTGTCTCAGATTGGGTTAAAGTTCGGAGAGATGTCGCGCTAAAGATTGTGGGGTATCAAATTGAGGGTCTCGAAGAGGAAAATCACGTGGGACAAACAATAAAGTGCCTCATTGTTTGCTGAGGCACTTGTATTAGTTTTATGCATTTGCTAGATGGGATGAGCTCCCGTAGCTCGGAAAAGCACCCCGCTATCATTGTAAGCAATTATCGCCAACGTACCCCGCTGTTAACTTCCAGCATTCACGCGTGTGCGTGTGCGAGTGCGAGTGCGTGTGCGCGTGCGTTTGCGTGTGTGTGTGTTGCGCCTGTCATTTGTTCTTTCATTGTGTTTGAGATGTAGTCGTTGGAGAACTGCAGAGCCCGAGCTAATTCTTTTCCTTTACATTGTTATCATGTGCTGGCTTTGATATCTTGCGCTGATTTTTTATTGTAATAAAATCAGTTCCAGCGCACGCACAAACTGCGCTTGCTTATTTTTCTGAAGTCTTTTCTTTCTGTCGCAATGTGTTTATGTCTTGGTGGCTCTGTGGCCTCTCTATCCCCTACACTCTAGCAAGGAGTTAATGTCTCACATGTAATTGGCCAATTCTGGATTCGAGTGAACGTTGGTACACTGTGGGAAGGAAATTACGGACACGAAACGCGGCCGCAAGGCTTATTCATAAACAAATGTGAAATTCGCCTTTTTAATAAGCTGTGATGCCCCGTTACTTATGGTCGTCCACAATTTCCACGACACCATATGTGTCGAAGGATTTGCGTGTTTGTTGGGACACGGGGAAATGGAGGAAGTAACGTTTGAATGGCAGTTATTAGCTGAGAGTCTTTGAGTCCGGTGATTTAAGTTGCAGAGCTTGGAATGGCTTTTGTTTTTACCCCATGCCAACCTGCCTCGATGATTCAAAAATTAGACGCGAATATGTTTATTTTTATATACCGCATTTGTGCACATAGCTGGACAAACCTTCGCATGTATATAGCAGAACTGCCTTACAGAATGGCAAGAAATTTTGGTTAAACCCTATTCAGCAATAAGAAAGATACCTTTTGCTATATCCTCATAACTATAACCAGAAAGCATTTTTATATTTGTCCCACGTGATCCCTCTCGACGAGACCTTTATTTTATACCCCACACACCCTAGCAGGATCATATGGGATTTGGCATAGAAGTAGAGGTTGATGAAGAGCGCGCGGCGCAGTAGCACTGAAATAATGAAAGAGGAAGGACGCTTCTTCCCAGTTTTGGTATGCCTTGGGCGTCTTGGCTCTTCCTGGTCCCTTCTTCAACACATCTTGGTGCCGAAAACCAGTTGTTCGACGTTCTCCGAGCTTGCGACGAACCGCCGGGAGAAGAGGAAACGACCATGGACCGATTGAAGCCCAAACGAACGACCCGGCGGGCCCAGCAAACGAAACTGGTCAACGAAGTGAACGCAGCGCTACAATGTTCAAGTCGTGACTTGGTGACCCTTCAGAACTTGCTTGAACGTTTGACAGCGCGCGACGCTGAACTGCGAGCAATTAACGCCGAGCTTGACCCGTTAATTCCCGTCGAGATACTTGAGACCGAGCTTCAGACTATCGTGTAGTACGAAGACGAAGCCATCGGCGCATTATCAAGTTTAAGGACTGTGATAGAGGCTGTCAAGAATCAACGTCCCGCAGCGATTACGCCCCATGTTGGCGTCGAGGGTTCAGCTTCTCGAGATTACCTTCAGTCTGCCGTTCGGTCAGGTGGGCCACAATTACCGAAACTTGACATTATGACCTTTCGAGGAGAAATAAGTAACTGGCTTCTTTTTTGGGAACAGTTCGAAGCGACTATTGACAAAAATCCTTCATTAACAACAACGGAGAAGTTTCATTACTTAAAGTATTTATCGGGAGAGGCTGCGTCAGCCATTGCTAACCTTCAGACGACAGAAACATGCTACAAAGATGCCATAGACATGCTTCGCTCAAGGTTCGGCGAACCTTTCCGCATCGAGCAAGAACATCTCTACCGCCTGCGATGCCTGCCAGCTCTAAAGTCGTCTTCTGAGTTGCTGGACTGCGAAGAATTTACGACACCCTGCAAAGTCATGTCCGGGGATGAAAAGCCTTGAAGGTGCCTACTACATTGTACGCATCGATGCTTACCGATGTTTTGCTCCGGAGCCTTCCACCGGACATCGTGATCGAGTACCATCGGCGTCGAGCGAACACCGAGCTCCCTTCCGACACAACACAAGACGAATACGCGACGGCAGCTGACAAAAGGTTACAAGACCTGATGTATTTCATTCAAGTGGAAGTGGAAAGTAGAGAGAATTGCCAGACGATGTTTGATGTAAAAGAAAAGAGATTTGACGGAAACGTGGAACAAAATAGAGGTGGATTTCGCCGACCATATCTTCCAACAGTGGCGGTATTTCAAAACGCTGAAAATTCGCCGACAAAACGAACCTACTACTGTTTTTGCCGCAGTGCCACTCATGAAACGGAGCAGTGTAGGTCAAAGATGCCGGACCATGAGAAAAGAGAGATTATTACAAGAAAAGCCCGCTGCTTCAGATGCACGGCTAAGGAACACCGCTCAAAGGACTGCCAACGACGGATTTCATGCTCCAAATGTCAACCGAGGCATGCTTCATCGCTATGCTTGCAGCCGACAACCGGGAGTCAACCACCGAAACCTGACTCGGATAAAGCTTACTATGCGGCTGCGGACTCGGGCACAAACGCGAAGCATAGCAAGACCGTACTGCTTCAGACGTTTCGGGCATGGGCTGTCTCCCAGGAGCGACGATGCTTCCTTCGGCTGGTCATCGACGGTGGCAGCCAAAGGAGTTTTTGACGTGAGGAAATCTCCCGAAAACTGAAGCTTCCTTTTGTAGGGGAAGTCTCTCTCGCCATCAACACGTTTGGAAACACTCGCCGAAAGAAAACTCGCAAATATCGTATTATCCGGCTAAAACGACAAAGTCAGTTTGATCATTCAGAATGCACTCTGGACGTTGTTGAAATTTCCGAAATATGCCAGGATATTGAATCATACTTGGCTGATGTTCCTTTCGTGAAGACGTTCGAAGAAACCGGAAAAAAATGTTCAATTGTGTACCACTGCTGAAAATTGTACCGCTCTGTAATTTCTGCGCTTTACTTCCTATCCAGATCCGACACAGAGGAACAATACTCTATCAGAGATGTGCTCCTTCAAGACGTTTGGGACTTCTCGAGGGAGTATGGATACAAACCAAACAAATGCTTGCGGAGTTGTTAACTAACTGACTGACTGACTCACTGACTGACTGACTGACTGACTGACTGCAACGGCTTACTTGCACGAATGCTTTGCTCTGTGGACAGCCAATGCACTCGCCATTTGTACAAGTGCGGCACGCACACACACAGCTGGCTGGCGCCGCATCTTTTCAGAGTGCTACGAGTTGTGCCGCGCCTCCGCCAGATAGCGCCACGGGTCCCGCGACCGAGAGGAGACGCAGTGAAACATCCCCCTCGCGAGGGGCACGATCAAATGCAGAGCATTGCCGGTGACGCACGACGTTAAGTAGTTTGCGTTACGTTAATGTTGTTGCACTTCTCACAACTGCTGACGAGAGAGCGCTCGTCAGCAGTAATTTGAATGAGTCAACGATATAAGGCGCGTTCGTAGCGTCCCATTCTGTGTCGACTTTGTGGCGCAGTTTGTAAAGCACCATGTACATTGCGTTCCGCCCGCAGGGTCGAGGGATCGAAACCGGGCGCCGGGTAGTATTTTTTTTTTATATAGTAGGGACAACGACGGTGCGGACTACGGACGTCAACGCGGGTGACATCGTGAGTTACTGAAATGCTCTGCATTTAAAATATCGGTGATTCAGACAAATTTGGTTGGAGCACTGGAGTCGGCGGTATTGGTCTTCTAAACGGAGCAGATCAAATGTGGCTGCTTTTGACAGCTGAAGTTACGCGCCATACTAACTCTAGCCTTGTGGCCGTGAACACAATTTTCGGCTGGACGTTTCAAGGTGCAACAGACACCGCAAACCAATCCGCGCCGTCTAACTGCATGGTATGCGTCTTGCACAGTAACACTAGCTGGCCGGAGCAAGATTGTCGCCAAGACGACATTGACCGACAGTTTGGGGACTTGGAGACTATGGGAATAAGCACAAACGACAACAGTGAGATCAAAAACCCAGAGTTAGGAGAATTTGAATCGACAGGTACCAAGATTGAAGGACGTTATGAAGTGGCTCTTCCGTGGAGGCCTATCGAGAAGACAGCTCTCGGAGACAACTGTTGCGTGGCCATGAGAAGATTAATTTCTTTAGTGCAACGCCTGCATAAGAACAAAGACCTTCTCCAAAGGTATGACAAAGCCATACGGCAGTACCTCGTTGACGGTCATGCAGAGATTGTTGCTGAGACACGTTTTACACCACAAAAAGACAAGCGGATTTACTATATGCCCCACAGAGAGGTGCTCAAAGAAGATCGCACAACCACAAAACTACGAGTTGTATTTGATGCATCGTCATCTGCTCCGGGTTTTCCCTCACTGAACGAATGCCTGCACAAGAGAGTCAACTTGAACCCTGATATACTGCAGCTACAACTGAGGTTGTTCAGGACGTACCCAGTTGGACTCAGTGCAGACGTGGAGAAGCCATTCCTCCCAATCGGCATCCAGGAGAAAGACCGTGACGCCTTCCGGTTCTTCTGGTATTCAAGCCTACCAACTGGAACCCCGGCAGACCATCTACAAGAGTGGCGGATGAAACGTGTTCCTTTTGGAGCTACACCAAGCCCATTTCTCGTTTTGGCCACTATTCAGTATCACCTGAGTAAAGCTTCAGAACAGGACAAGAAGACGGCGGAACTACTGAAGACATCGTTCTACGTTGACGACTTCTTTGCCGGAGCGGATTAAAAAGACAGTGCTCTACGCATCAATGAGCAAGCCAATCGCATCATGCTTAAAGCCGGCATGACACTGAAGAAGTGGTCGACAAATTCCGCTTCTCTACAAGATCATTTTGACGACAGCGAAAAACGACAAGCGGAAGCAAGCAATCAAGAGCCCGTATTGCCTCCTGAAAGCAGAAGAGTTTTTGGCATCGCTTGGAGAAAAAATGACATACTTCACCTTAGCATGAAATCTGCGCTTTTTGCATCAAGCAAGACACCAGCGACAAAGAGGACCGTACTCCAAGCAATAGCTGGAATATTTGACCCACTAGGATTGATTTACCTATTTGTCATCAAAGGAAAAATCCCGTTTCAGCAGCTTTGGATACAGAAAATTCGTTGGGACATGCCTCTTCCGGATTACCTGAAGTCTGAATAGAACGACTGGATTCATTCTCTTCCGAAACTGCAAGAGACAAAAGTCAAACACTACTTGTTTTCAGATGCAGAAAACAGATCGGACTGTTGGGAAGTTCACATATTTTGTGACGCCAGTCCGCAAGCATATGGGGCGTTAGCTTACTTCCGTTTCGTGAAGAGCGCAGGAGGAACGGAAACATCATTCTTGTTCGCAAAAACGAGAGTGGCTCCAATCAGGAAACTTACCGTACCTAGGCTGGAACTCATGGGAGCGCTCATCGCCGCAAGAATGTGCCTACCTCAAAAACAAGGTTTTTGACAGAAGGACAGTTATCACGTTTTGGACGGACTCCTCGATAGCATTGGGATGGATCCGTGCCGGCAAGAAGTGGGAATAGTTCGTCACGAACAGAGTGGCGGAAATACAAGGAACGTCTCGTCCAACTCAGTGGTGTCATTGCCCAGGATCTTTCAACCCCGCGGATACACTAACTCGAGGTTGTTTGGCTGACGAATTGATTTGATTAGCAACTAACTTTGGTGGGAGGGACCGACCTGGCTTAAGTTGCCCGAAGAAGATTGGCCAGATGACATTCAAGTCTCATGCCGCGATTTGTCAACAGAGGTGACACATGTGGAGCTGACAGGTGGAAACGAAGATGAACTAGCACAAGTTAAGCCTGTCGAGAGGTTTAGCAGTCTGCATAAGCTTCTCAGAGTGGTTGCCTGGACCAGAAGATTTTGTGTAAGAAGTTCCGAGCGACCTACAGGACCACTTTCTACATTCGAAATAAGGACGGCGGAACAATGTTTGATAAAAGCAGAACAAGCGAAACACTACCATCAAGAGATGAAGTATACTAAATTAGGGCAAGATCCGAAAAATTCAGACATTACGATGCTTCGCCCGTTTATCGATGGGAAAGGCCTGCTGCGAGCATGAAGTAGATTATCATACTTCAACGCAAACGAAGACACGAAGAACCCTATCATCCTACCGTCAAGTTGTCACTTCACGGAGTTAATCATCGACTCGGTTCACAGAAGACTACTACACAGCGGAATCAGAGACGTGTTAGAATTGCGGGAAATATTTTGGATACCAAAAGCTCGCCAGCGAGTGCAAAGCGTCCTGCATTCATGTTGCACATGTAAAAAATACAAAGCAAAGTCTGCCTCAGCTCCAACGGCACCTGTTCCGGAAGAGATACTTCGGAAGTCCAACCCGTTTGATATAATCGGAATTGACTTTGCCGGGCCCCTACTGGTTAGAGGAGAAATTTGCAAGGTGTATGTCCTCCTCATCACATGTGCTGCTCTAAGGGCTATACACTTGGAAATAGTTTCAAGTCTGACCACAGAAGCATTCATGTATGCTTTCCAGAGGTTTATACAAAAGCGCGCAAGCAAAGAGCTGCGTTCCCTGTAGATACTCTACTCTTCTCACGAAATGCGCAACTTCGCTGCTGAACATGGCACCACATGGAAGTTTAACGTGGAAGCTGCACCTTGGTGGGGCGGATTTTGGGAGCGACTGGTCGGTTCTGTAAAGCGAGCCGTACGAGTCACGTTGGGCAAGGCATCTGTAACCGAAGAGCAGTTGGGCACACTCATGCGCGAAATAGAAGCAGTCGTAAACTCTCGTCCTCTCACTTTCGTGGAAAGCTCCATCAACGAGCCAGAAGTCATCGCACCTGCTCACTTTATCATCGGCAGACGTTTAACATCATTACCAACTGTGTGCGCAGAACTGTGTGAACAGAATCCCGCAGAAATTACGAAAAAATGATATTACCGCCAACAACTCTTAAATCTTTTCTGGTCGCGACGGACAAACGACTACGTTCTTCAACTGTCATCATTCCATCGTGTCAAGTCAAAAAAGACCATATCTATTAAGCTTGGAGACGTAGTGCTCATCGAAGGAAAGGCTCCACGTGGAATTTGGACGACAGGAATCATAGCGGAAACGCATCCCGGTCGTGACGGCATAGTTCGTGCTTGCAAAGTCCGAATCCCGAATGGACAGTTCCTGACCCGTACTGTTGAAAAGTCGTACCCTCTCGAGCTCGCCAAGAGCCCCGGGGAGGATGTCATAGAAGTAGAGGATGGTAAAGTGCGCGCGGCGCAGTAGCACTGAAATAAAGAAAGAGAAAGGACGCTTGGTCCCAGTTCTGGTACGCCGTGGGCGTCTTGGCTCTTCCTGGTCCCTTCTTCAACACATAATTCATACCAGTCAAACTAACCATTACTCTGATAACTGTAACCGGGACGCATTATTTAAATGTCCGACGTTATTTCCCTAACCGAAACCTTCACTTTGACACCCCACATGCTTTAGTGGCCTCACCTTGAATTTCACCCAATCTATGACTCATAATGACTACCTCATGATTAGAACCACGAACCCTTTTTTATTTGTACCACGTGATTCCCCTCGTCAAGATCGTGAATTTGATAACCTAAACGCCTTAGCGGGGTCACTTCAAATTTTAACCCAATATAAGACTCGCCATGACTGTCTCATGGTTATAACCAGGAAGCATTTTTGCATTTCTCCTACGTGATTCCGCTCATCAAGACCATTTATTTGATACCCATCACATCCTAGCGGAATCAATTTGAATTTTAAACCAATCAATGACTACCAATGACTATTTCATGATATAGTCATACCGCATTTTTGTACCACGTGATTTCCCTCGTCGTAACCTTCAATTTGATGCCCCGCACACGTAGTGGCGTCGTTGTGAATTTTAACCTAATTTCTGACCCACCATTACTGTAATAATAATAATAATCAGGAAGCACGTAATTACCCTCATTGAGACGTTTAATTTGATACGCCAAATTACCTAGCGTCATGAACTTGAATTTTAACCGAATCTATGACTAACCATGACTACGTCATGGTATAACCATAACGCATTTTTGTCCCGAATGATTCCCCACATCGAGACCTTGAATTTGATTCCCCACATGCCCTCGCAGCGTCATTTTGAATTTTAACCCTATCTATAACTCATTATGACTGCCTGATGACTACAGTCAGGAAGCATTTTTTTATTTACAAAGCGTGATTCTGTTAATCGGGACCTTTCATTTGATACCTTACACGCCTTAGCGTCATCAGTTAGACGTTTCACCCAATGTAATGCGGTCATTATTCTGTATAAAGGGGCATTGCCCAGTCAATTCAGCTAATTCATTTGAAACAGCAGAAGGGACAGCCCCCGCCCCCTTTTGGCCTCAGGTCTCACCTCTTCCTTCGTGACCTCTAGTATATCAAGCCGTTAACAGTAGCAGGCGAACAACCAACAAGCAAGCGCCGCCGTGTGCTTTCCCACCACCCTTTCCCACCCTCTTAGGGCCGTATTCTGAGTCCCTCCTCCACTCCATTTGATCCCTCCACTCAGCTGAGGGGAGGATTCCGCAATTATTATGCATGGGAAAATCGATTTCAAGGACTTCCTTCACTGGAGGCTGTGGGGAGCGCCTTGGCACACCTTCTAGCCTAGAAGGTGTTGCCCGGAGCGCCTCGTCGCGAGCTCCCTTCCCTTGCCCTCCTCGCCGGTGCCCGAGGGATGGCGCGAGTGGACGTGTAGGAGCGGGCGGTGGAGTGAGAGGAGAACCGCGCGCGGGGACTAGGACTGGGGAGGCACAGAGTGTTCTTGGCTGGTGTGTGTGTGTATGCCCGGACGGGCGACAGCGCGTTGGAGGATGTGAGTAAAGAGTTCTTTCACGCAACCGCAGTGTGCCTCATTCCTGGGCATGCCGTAGAGAGCAGGCCCACATCTGGCGCCCGAACGTGGGGCTGATGTCAAGCCCACCAGTGGACATTTGCTCTCTGAGGCTGCCGGGAAGGGGCCCACTGCGGTTTGAGCCGGCATTCCTTTGTTCCGGAAAGGAAGCGCCATTTTGGGCACTAGGCTTCACGGACCTTTCCGCCGTATAGATGCATGTATGGTAAATCAGTTGGACGGCGGTGTTTTGGTTTCTTAGTTTAGTTTTCACGGTAGATGCGAAAGCCTGAAGTTTTTTTGTTTTTTTGCGTTCTTCGTTCTGTGTTTGTGTAACGGCTTAAGTGACTACATTACATCGTGGGTATATATATACGTGGCGTCTTGTAGGCTTGTAGGAAGGTATGTAGCACTTGAGAAGAAGTCGTTCGTGTATTCTGATGCAGGCCTATTGCAGTTTTTTCGTATTTTGATGTGTGTTTGCTTGAGTTTTCGTCATATATTGTCTTGATGCCTCTGTTCCCGTTGTAGATTTCCGAATGTGGTTTGTTTGTCGCATTGCGTAAGTAGCTAGCGCGGAGTGTTTTGTACCGGTGTGTGTGCCGTTTGGCGTTGTAGACATAGTTCGCTCGCGATGGCCCCGACCACAAGGAGTGAGACGGCACAAAAGGAGAGCCCGCAGGGCTCGAGGGAAGACGCGGCGGCGGACGCCGTTGTGCGGGAGGCTGCCGAGCAGTCGCAGTCCGCTGATCTCGCCTCCATGATGAGGCAGATGACCGCGATGTTCGCGGAGATTACCCGAACGCTCGGTTCGGCGCCGGTGGCCCCCGCCGCGGCCCCAGTAGCGTCAGGTTCGCGGCCGCGCCTTAACGTTGAGGTCCCCTCATACTCCGGCTACGGTGACGCGAAATCGGTGTACGAGTTCCTTCAACAACTCGATTCCTACCGAACGGCGCTGGGCGCATCGGAGGAGGATGTGCTGAGGCAAGTCCTGCCCGTAGCACTGGTGGGAACCGCTGCGCGGTGGAGGCGCTGCCAGCCGGCGTTCACGTCGATGGCAGATTTCAAGGACCGATTCCGCGAGGAGTTCCTACCACCCGATTACGAACACCGTATGAGGGACGAGCTTGCACTTCGCACGCAGCAGACTGAGGAGAGCCTCCTCGAGTACGTGCGGGCGATGCAGGAGCTCTACGAACGGGCCGACCCAGCGGCAGCCGACGCGGACAAAGTAGCACGGGTGTGCAGGCAATGCCACCCGCGTTTTAGACCGCACCTGCGGGGTCGGAGTTTTCCTAACCTCGAGGCCCTCGCACAGGAAGCGCGCATAGTTCAGGCGGATCTGCTCGCCGAGCTGCGCTACAGGCTGCCGCCGAGGCCCGGAGAATCGCTCGAACCGGGTTGCGCTTGGTCAGGAGCGCCGGTGCCTAGCGCCCATCAGGCCGAAACAATGGCCGTGAGGCAAGAGACTGCAGTGGGGAACTCCGCCACTCTCAGGGCGCTAGATCCGTACTTCTACGAGCAAAGGCGCCGTTCGGGGCTGGAAGACCGCCGATCGGCCCCTCGGCAAAACGCCGGCTTTCGAGGACAAGGGGAAGCGAATGGCGGCCATCCAAACTCCCCTGAAAGAAACAGCGCAGGCGTAGGAAGGGGGCAGCAGGACGAAGCGGCCCGTTTGTGCTGGTTTTGTCGCAAGCCTGGCCACTTTTCCCGTCAATGTCCCGAGAAAATGCGTAGCACGCAGGGAAACTCGGATCGCCGGCGACGGTGAAGGGCGGTGGCTCGTCGTCGCCGGCGGAGAGCGAGAAGAGGGGGCCAGACAGAGGGGGCACGAGGGAGCCCCCAGGGCACCCCGAAGCTGGCGTCGACGGGCAACTGGCCCCCTCCGCATGCAGGGCGCAGGGAGACCCCTCTTCGTCTGCCCCATTCATGCGAGTGCAATTAGTCGGTCAAGCACTTTTTGCACTGGTCGACACGGGCTCGACGGTTTCTCTCATCGGGGACGAAATCTTCGAAGCCTGCCGGAAAAGAAGAATCCGGGTCAGGCCCGCTGAGACACCCTTGAGCTTAGCAGCGGGTTCGGCAAAAGCAGACGGAGCTGTGAGACTCACGCTCGCTTTTGATGGCAGAAAGCGCAGACAGCGTTTTGTTTGCTTGCCTGGTTTGTCTGTTCCAGTCATACTGGGCAGAGATTTCCTCTCGAGGGAGGGTGTTGTGCTCGACAAGGGGGGGAATGGCTATCAGTACGGGCCGCAACCCCCTTTCTTTCCTTTCGCGGACGCGCCGATGCATGGTTCACAACCGCACGGGGCAAATAAACTCTACTGCGCTGTGAAAGGCCAGGGAGAGGCGTCAGGAAAGATGAGCACTGATGTAGAAGCGGTCGTCGCATCTTTTTCAGGATCCAATGATCAGCGCCGAATGTTGGCGGAAAGTTTGCTCCCCTTATCGGAAGGAGGCGGCGAGAGCGCGCGCACTGAGTTGAGCGGTTTCATCGGTGGCGCGCGCCGCCCCGAGAGGGGGAGGAGAGGTCCGGACGGAGGAGTCGAGGCCGGCCGCAAAGAGAAAGAGAAGCGGCACCTCGCAGCGACGATTTCTCGCCCCCCGAGAACAGAGGCAGAAAGGAATCTGTCTTGGGGGGAGGTAGTGAGTAAGGAAGAGCTCATTGAGGCCCAGAAAGCAGACGGTCTGTGCCAGCGGGTGCTGAAAAGGCTAGCGAGTGGCGTAGCTTGCACCGGTAACGCTGAGGGGTTTGACGCGTATCTGCTGGGCGACAATGGCTTATTACTTCGCTACTTTCCCCAACTGGACGACGAAGAGGCGGTTTCATCCCCCTTTAGAGTCGTGGTCCCGAGGAAGTTGAGGAAACGGTTCATGCGGTACTTTCATGACTCAGCGCTGGCAGGACATGGCAGCGGCAGTAAGACTTACAAGTTATGCCGTGTCGCGACCTGGCCAGGCATGAGGAGAGACGTGCTGAGCTATTCCCGCGCTTGCCCTCTTTGCCAGGTAGCGAAGCCGCGCGCTGGGAAGCCTGTGGGTTTCATGAAGCCGGTGGAAAGCAGCTACCCGTGGCAGATTGTAGCGTGTGACGTAATGGGACCCCTCCCAAGATCCGCGCGAGGAAACCAGTTCATCCTGGTTGTAACGGACCACTTTTCTAAGTGGGTGGAGTTGTTTCCCCTTAGAAAGCTAGCGTCGGAGCGGATCGTAGAGAAGCTGTTGGAGACATTCACTCGTTTCGGCTTCCCCTCCGACCTGATCACTGACAATGCTTCGTATTTCACAAGCAAAGTCTTTTCAGACTGTTGTCGAGCGCTGCACATTTGGCACAGGAAAACGAGTCCTTATCATGCTCAGAGCAACATCACTGAGAGGGTGAACAGGAACCTGAAGTGCATGCTGGTTGCGACAACCAAGGAGCATAAGGACTGGGACGCGCGTTTGCCTGAGCTGGCTTTCGCGACTAGGACTACCGTAAATAGGTCAACGGGTTTGACACCAGGTTACCTAAACTTCGGTAGAGAGATCGCTTTTCCAATGGAAAATGCACTGCTGTACGCGGCGGCGGGTAACGCCCTTTCTCTGTCGCAGTATGCGGCTAGGCTCCGGGAACGCCTTTGGGCAGCGGAACACACGGCTCGGGAGAACCTCGACGTGGCGCGCACGGAGCAAGCCGAGCAGTAATAACAAAGGCCGTCGTCACCTTGTGTACAACATCGGTGACCTAGTGCTAAGGAGAACACACCCATCCAGCAACGCTGCACGCGGTTTCACTGCAGCGCTCGCACACAAATGGCAAGGGCCATACAGAATTACGGCGCAGGCGACTCTGCTCACGTATGAGATGCATTCGCTTGAAAGCGACGAGCTGGTGGGTCCTGTGCACGTTAGCGATCTCAAGGCCGTTGTGCACGTTAGCGATCTCAAGCACGTTAGCGATCTCAACAAGTGGTAGCGGAACCAGAAGGTGGGAGTCCCGCTACTGAGGACAGAACGGCCGGCGATAGGGTTCGCACCCATCGTTACGACGTGAGGGTGCGGTAGTGGCTACCCCCCATGGTCCGGGTCTCACGTGGTTCTACCACGGAGCAACCCGCAGCAGTCACCGCTTCAAGTTTCATCGCGCCACCTGTGCGGTGGTGCGGGGCGTGGTTTTGTGCCTGGCCGTTACGATGACCCGCCGCGGTGGCTCAGTGGCTAAGGCGTTGCGCTGCTGAGCACAACGTCGCGGGTTCGATTCCCGGCCGCGGCGGCCGCTTTTCTGATGGAGGCGAAAAGCAAAAACGCCCGTGTGTACGAGATTTCGGCGCACGTAAAGATCCCCAGGGGGTCAAAATTAATCCGGAGCCCTCCACTACGGCGCGCCTCATCGCCTGCGTTGCGTCGGCGTGTTAAACCCTGCAATCAATCAATGGCAGTTACGATGCCAGCCTGGGCCTGCCGACAGCGGGCCCTTCCGGTGCGACCCGGGAGCTTCGCGCCACCGGCCTGGTGGTGCGGGGCGATACGTTCGTGCCTGGGCGTTGCGAGTCTGGCCCGGGCCTGCCGAGCAGAGGGCCTTCCTGGTTCGACCCGGGAGCTGTTGCCACGGTCCGGGTGGTCCTGCCGCCCTTCGGAGATGCGAGGCGGCTGCGGTTCGCCTCCTGGTCGACGGCGGAGTACTCTTCATGGGTTGGAGGCCTGCTGAGCTCCTCGCGGAGCTGTAACCCTGGCGTGGAGGCGAAGGTGGGCGCAGAGCCTACAGCTCGTTCGGGGGCTTCGAGCCTCTACGAGCGCCCGTCAACCGGGTTTGCCCCGGGCTCATCGCGGCGCCTCCGGTTACGGCGCCGAGCAGCGGAGATCGGGACACCGGGGCGCTGTCGAGAGGATCCTGGCCGTTCCGTGGATTCCTGTGCCCAGCACCCGAGAATGCGCTCCTGCGGACGCCTACGTGGGGACGATGGCGACAGAGCGGCATGCTGCCACACTTCGGTGGGTGCCAGCCCACCCACATGTGCACAGGGCGGCCCCGGGCGCCGACCACCGGTTCCACGTGCGCTAGGAACCCGAGGACGATCTTCATTGACGGACCCGTACCCCGTGTTTGAGGGGGGGAGAGATGTGGGGAGCACCTTGGCACACCTTCTAGCCTAGAGGGTGTTGCCCGGAGCCCCTCGTCGCGAGCTCCCTTCCCTTGCCCTCCTCGCCGGTGCCCGAGGGATGGCGCGAGTGGACGTGTAGGAGCGGGCGGTGGAGTGAGAGGAGAACCGCGCGCGGGGACTAGGACTGGGGAGGGAGAGAGTGTTCTTGGCTGGTGTGTGTGTGTATGCCCGGACGGGCGACAGCGCGTTGGAGGATGTGAGTAAAGAGTTCTTTCACGCAACCGCAGTGTGCCTCATTCCTGGGCATGCCATAGAGAGCAGGCCCACAAGGCTCAAGTGGAGGAAGGACTCAGAATACCAGGGTTAGTGGATTCATCAGGAGAAAAAGTTAAGACAACCCTTTTTTATGACCTCACCAGTGAATTATCACTCACGCGCCCAGCCGCGAAAACTTGGTATACAGCAAGTGCTTAGGGTCATGAAAATTCAACAAGAGACTAAAAAAAAAAAAATCAGGCACCCCCTGCCTCCCAACCGATCATGCAGGTCGCTATTGGTGCCGTACCCGCAGGTAACCTGAATTCCGAGCCCACAGCAACGCATGAAACTTAACAGCCAACCATAGCTGCCTGCTAGGCTACTCATATGTACTCAAACTTAAACGCCCGCTTCTGTTGCGTCCGGACAAACATTTGACAGAATGTGATCGATGAATGACAAAGAGACGTCAGTTACTCTAGTAAGGTGTGTAGTGTGGTTTTCAAAGCCGTATGAGGACAACAAGTGTTGATAATCAGCGCTTGAACAATGTGCTGTACTAATGTTAAAATCACCGGAAATGATCACTTTTGTGTTCATGGTAGCAAAGAGTCGAAATATTTCTTATAACCTTCTTAGGAAAACCTGTACTCGAGAGCCAAGCGGCCTGTAGATCACCCCGATTGTAATCTCTGCATCGAGCTCGACAAACATCATTTTGTATTGACGTTTGGTTTCCGTTATGTCATTTAGTTTAAATTTAATTGCAGTAGACAAGTAAACCACACAACCGCCTCCTCTCGAAGTGGTTGTTCGAGGTAGCGATAGGAAATTATAATTAGCATGTTGATAACTTTTTCCTTCAACCATGTTTTCGTTATGGTTGATATATTTCATTGAAACGTGACCCGAGACACTAAGGTTACTAAAAAGGAAATACTGGTGGATGGAAGACTTTGTACTACACCCTAATCTGTTCACTATGCAACCCTCCCAATTTTTTATACCAATTACGTGTCTTTTTTCTCTTTGCTTTAAGGCTTGCTGCTGGAACGAGGCTCGTGGATGTACTTTCATGGGCACACTTGAAGCCATCCTGGCCCATTACGAGCAAGAATGCACTTTCCACGCTGTGACATGCCCGCGTTGCAATTGCCCCGTACTACAGCAGGAACTTCCACGCCACTACCGGGCTGAATGCCACGACACGGCCCCGGCGTCGGCAGCCCGAGAACCAGCAATGCGTCAAGGTGTGGTGGTTAGCGCTGATTACATCGAAAGATGCATTGAGGAGTTGAAGACACTTATCAGGAACCCTTACCAGGACCGCTTGCCAGCGCTTCAGAGCAAAATGAACGAGGTGTTGGAAGAGGCCCGAAACGTCACCACCCGGATTGAAAGAATCTCTTGCGATTGCATGCAGCGCGAGCAGAGGACCACTCGAGCAGTGCAGGATCTTCAGTCTCAACAACGTCAGCTTTCTGCTCAACTGAGGACAATTTCTCACGGGGAGACCAGCGCCGCAGGTGATGCAGGAGCGACAAGTGCTAACGAGATGCCGTGGAGGCTGGAGAAGAGACACATTCTCCGAAAGCTGGAACTGATAGCCAGTGACTCGCACGCTTACTTGGAACTGCTGCGCACTAGTGCTGAGCAGCAACTCAAGCAACCGGTTGTCGAATATGTACCATTGTTTCCTTTATTCTCTGCACGCACAGGAGTCATGCCACCACTCATGAGGAGTAGCGGAACCGAAGCTGACGGTTATGTTGTAGGTATTACCAACATTGACGATGTTGTCAAGTCTGAGAAGTTCGTCTTCCTTTTTACTCAGTGGTACCGTCGAGATAGTTATTTGCAGGTGGCTACATATGGGCGGCTTTATTGCTCAGTACAGAGACTAACAGTATGCTTGAAATGGGGCACAACCAAAGAAGGCTCTTGTTCGGCATCCCCCGAGGCAAACGTGTATGTAAAGCACCCCGATTACCCTGAAAAAGCTAATGTCACGCTGGACAAGTCTCAGGCGCAACCCCGTGCCGCCGCTTTCGGATTCCAGGAAGCATTTCTAGGTAATTTCGAGGAACTCGAACGCTTGGGATATGTTAGAGATGGAAAGATTACATTGCTCATTTCTTTTAAAAGATGATGGCGCAGTCATCTTATTTTTCAAACGAGACACCGTTAGAAAAGAAACTGCAATAACAGGGGGGCGATACCTCTTCAGCCCCTCCTTAGATGTATTTTTGCAAATTTCTTTGCGGAAGACCTGACACTCTGGTGACCACGTTTATTGTTCTCCCCTCTTCGGAATTGTTATGCGAAGAAATTGTATCGGAAAAAGGACCAGCACGAGACGAAAAGACGCAAAAAACGACGACAAAGAAGAAGACACAATGCACGTGGCGCCAAGTTCAACACGTCAATGGCGCGAAGTGCTTGCGAGTACGGCACGAGCTCGCGCCGGCCACCGGCGAATGAGAAGCTGCCAGCTACAGCGGCGGGAGACAGAGTAGAAATCCCGTGGAAAAAAAAACAGAGGAAGAAGAGAGACTGAGAAGTGTGGAGAGTGACCGGTCTATTCGGTGGTAGGGTAACCGGACCCGTGCCGTACACCCCTAGAGGTCCTCCACAGGCACAACCTCCAGGACATCTCCTCCGCAAGAAAGTCGCCTTGCGGGGCATCGGTAGAGGACCACGACACCCCAAGAGAGCTCCGTCTGTAACTACGCGACGGGAGCTCGGAGCGCGCTGTACCGCTGGGCCACGACACGTCGCCTGGACAGCGCAACACCGTAACACCACGGCGCTGCTTCTCGGACGTGTGGGACAACCTCGTTCGAGCAGCGAACGAGTATTGTGACTTTGTTCAATTCCCGAACTTGGCTGTTTCCCGTTTGTTGAACTCTGACCCGTTTGCTGTGCCGCATTTTCGCTAGTTTCTGCCGTGTTGTCTAGCTTTCTACTGTTCCCTATTATTCTTTAGTGTCCGTTGCGTGATTTTGATTTGTGTTTCGGGTTATACAAACATATTCTTGTTTCAAAAGTTTCTCTCTTGAATTTATTATTGTCCCCTGCACCTGACAGAATGTGTAACGTTCACCTAGACTCTTTGTGGACATTTGCTTGTAATTTTAAAATATAACGTGATTCTGGGTTTGACGTATTAAAGCTGTTTCTTCAGCTCTTCTGCAACTTGAAAGGCCAGTAGTATATGCGATACTAGAGGTATCGTCTGTTGAGTGCAGAATAAGCTGTCGCGTAGCGTATTTCTAAGCACACCGCTGTACATATCGGTTTTTACTCTTGCCGCATCGTCTAGAAGCTTTTCTCGCACATTCTCACGCGAGAGTCCGGCTTCAATCACCGTCCGGTCCCACCGTTTTTCACTAATGTGCTGCACTCCTTTTCGCAGTCTGGTACCCATAAATACATATCAATATGTTACAAATAACTTTATTTGGGTCCTTTTTCGTACCTGGATTAGAAGTCTTGTAATCGGCCAGTTGGTACATAGATCTGAAAACTGCGGATCGAAGGCTTTGAAGACGCGTGCACAAGAGGCAAGCAGTTGTACAACCACCAACGCTGGTACTCCAACTTAGCTTATTGAAACATAAGGGTGGTAGATAAAAACCCAAGGGCGCATACGTCACACATACAACATACGGCATAAAAGCCGCAGCGTATGACGCGTTCGAAAAAGTGTTTCCTAGCCACCCATTTCCCTAATAATGATCAGGCTGATACACACCGTGATTGATTGGGAGCATGTTATAGTAATAATATGCTCCAATCAATTATCTCGACTTTTGTGGCTCCTCTACAATTAATCTCCGTAAAATAAAAACAACGAGGCAGCAACCACCCCCTCGGAATAGAGCAGGCAGGGTTACATTTCACCTAATGTCGCAGGTGCTTCATCTTCAGACTTGTGAAACATGGTTAAGTAGCGCGGTAAGGACGGGACAAAGGTAGATACCACACAGGACTATCGCTAGTCCTACTAGTCTCTACTTTTGTCCCGTCCCTACCGTGCTACTTAACCATGTTTCACGGTTCAAACCAACTAGCCCACATTAACGCGTTGACAAGGCTTCATCTTCCTTTAATCAAATGTCAACTCAGAGTCCCTTTTTACAATCTACTCGTGACAAAGGTATGCGGCCGAAAACATTGTGCATTTTGTCAACTTAGCGATGAAAGTAGTGCAACTAATACTAGGTTTCGGTTTTTATTCAAACCACAAATGCGGGATAGCCTGCATTGTGCGGAGAACCCAATTTTTGCGATGGCCACTTTTTTGGTATTGTGCGACACCTTGTGAATATACAGAATATTTCCCAGTCGCTTACGCTTCTTCTTTCCGCTCACGCGTACCATTTCATCTGTTTCGGAGCGATTTCAAAGATAACTTAATTAATAATACACACTCCCGGTCCCTGAAACGCAGTTGATATTGACGGACAAACTATGTACTTTCCTGTTAATGCTCATACAATTGTTACCGTAATGCTTATAACTGTAACCAATAAGCTTGAGAAGTACTGTATTGGAAGCTTAGAGATAAAACTTTCGTCCCAAGCATTAGGTAAAAACGAGTGTGCAGTTTTTTTAATTATATGAACTCTGTTTGCTATCCTTACAATGTATGAAACCTGGGAAAAATTCATGAATGGCGTGCATGTATTCTTTCCAAAAAAAATGAACCTGGTTCCTTTCTGAAAAATGCAGTGAACTCCAGAATACTTGTGCCAAAATAAAAGCTCTCTCTCTCTCTCTCTCTCTCTCTCTCTCTCTCTCTCTCTCTCTGTATCTCTCTCTCTGTCTCTCTCTCTCTCTCTCTCTCTCTCTCTCTCTCTCTCTCTCTCTCTCTCTCTCTCTCTCTCTCTCTCTCTCTCTCAAAGCACTCGAGGGCTTCCGGTATACCATCGTCACCATTATCATCAGCGCGTCTACGCCCACTGCAGGGCTAGGGCTTCTCCAGTAGATCTCCAATTACCCCGTTCCTGTGCTAACTGCGACCAATTTATCACCGCAAACTTCTCGATCTCATCTGCCCACTTAACGTTCTGCCGTCCCCTGCCACGCATGCCTTCGTTTGGGATCCACTCTGTTGCTCTTAATGACAAACCTATATCTTGCCTTCGCAATACATGACGGGCCCACACCTATTTCTTCTTTATTTCTACTAATATGTCATTAGCACGCGTTTGCTAACAACATATTAACGGTAGGAACATATTAAACGGCATATTCCCGTATGTAGTTAATGTTTATGATCTGAAAAAGCGTGCTCGTTGAAAGCCATGCCGCTGTGTACAGCAAAGCCGCATTGTGAATAACCGAGCGCAAATTCCTTATCGTGTCGGCGGCAATTATGAACCGGCCGCAGTTATCAAATGAGAACGTATCCCACGCTTCTTCAATGCAGCACGAGGGGTCATTTTATTGCGGAGACTGCGGGAAGATCACAGTTGGCGATGCCTGGAAAATAACTGACGAGTTGACTGTTCAGGACTTAGGAAAATGGGCAGTTAGCAAAGCCAGGGTTGCTCCGAAATGCATTAGATCATTCACATTCCACAGCTGACATGCATTTTTCATTTTTGTTGTTGTAATGGAAAAACGCTTTTTTGTTCCAATAGTAAGGTCTGAGGGATGCAGTACGCAGTTAGAAATGTCAAAAGAAAATTACTTCAACCACTTATTCTGGTATTCCAAAAGGCCTCAATATAATAATATAATAAAAGGAGGAACCGGGAATTCTGAATGTGCTTAATGTTTATCAATAACACGTCAACAATTTATTGCAATTACTGTCGTCTGTATTACTGCGTCTAGCGGGGAACGCTAAAATTTACGCCGAGATGATTACGGCTGCTAGCGAAGGCAATTAAATTATTTTTCGAGTCGTTGGAATATTTTGTAGAACCGGTGCAATGGCAGCTTCCCACCAGCATGTTTGGCTGTCATGGAGGTCGGAAGCTTCTTTTATTTAGTAAGTTTGGTGTTTTTACAGTGTCAGTTTCGTCATACGTACTTTTTGCGGATCTGTTTCCTATCATGCACCCATAAACCTATGTATTACTGGAGAGAGACAGAGAACAAACTTTATTGCCCCCAGAACCTAGGTCCAGGTCCAGATTGCTGTCTCAAATCCACCGGGTCCGCGTAGGGCTTGAGAATGTTTCTGCGAGTCCAGCGCACATGTTCATAGAGTTGGGGTTGAAAGTTGCGCTAGTTGGTGTTGACCTAGAACCATTTTAACTGCGCAAAAAGACAGGGACCTACAGAAAAGCAAACAGGACAATCGCTATTGTCCTGTGTGGTTTTTTACGTCCCCGTCTTTTTTGGCCGGTAAAATGGTTCTATGTTGATAAAGAGCTCCCTGGAGATCCTTCATGTTCACTGTCGGCGGTGGAGACAGCCACGGCTACCAGGAAATAATGGGGGCGAGGGATGGGACAACAGATGGCGGGGTTCATTCCCAATCAGAATGAGGGATGGATGGGTAGGAAGAACATTTGGGACAGGAAGGATGGCCAGGACACTAATGGATGCGGTGAAGGATATGACGGGAGGGGAGTGAAGAAGTTCGACCCTGCCGAATAAGGCACGCTGCCTCACGAGTTAGAAGGGAACTGGGGGGTGGGTACAGGGTGCGTGATAGGCGCTGGTCGTGTAAGTGATAACGGGAGAAGGACGGTGCTGAATTTGAACTGTCGGCGGTTGGTACAGGGTTGCGCAAGACATGGGCGGACCCGGGAAAGTTACTCGGGTTAGAGTGTTTGCTAGGCTGTTGCTGTCCTTACCAGCGGTGCCAGGAACCCAATCCAGCGTAAATCGTTGCCTAGAGTTCCAAGAAAGCATTGAAGTAAGGAAATCAGTAGTATAAGGCTCGGTTTCACGGTGAGCGAAATTACGAAGGGCTAATTGGCCATCGAAGAAAATGTATGCTGGCGTGGTGGTATGGACGGTGAGAGTAGCGTGCTGCATTGCAATCTTGTTTTGTTGCTACGTCACACTGTGCCCTGTTTTCGGTTACGGATTGCGGTTTCCGGCATTGAGCTTATTTTACGGTCGGCGGACGCCGCTTTGAAAATTTGTTGGATGGCCAAATTAAAATAAAACTAAAACTGGCGGCAATTGACGCAGGCACACCACGTTGAAAACAGGGTTGGTATGAAGGCCGTAAATAATCCCTGGACTAGCCCAGAAGCAAAAAAATATGAACTGCATTTAGGTCTAGAAAAGTCAGCTAAAGGAACTTACGTGTTATGAGCAAACTCCGAATTTCCGGAGAGCGAAAAAGGAGGATTTAGAAAACATATGTTCGGCATAAACAGCAAATGGGGGAGTATAAAGGGAGAAAAACGTTTATTTTTTCAAATCAATAAGTTTTCAAAGATATAATGAATAAAAAATACCCATTTGCTCGGGTCAGAAGATTCTAAAGTTTCGACATCAACGTACAGTTTATTTTCTCATCGTGGCTGAAAAAAAAAAAGAAAAATGACGTGAACAGTACAAGGCAATGCCATCGAAAAAATAACGTAGGTACTTCAATTTCCGGCTGAAACTTCTTACGAAGCGCCTGCTTCCTCATGTCGGAAAGCAAGAGCCCTGCCTGCATATTGTACCGAATCCAAGAAACTGCGGCACGCAGATTTCTTCTCCAGCAGCCATGTTTCCGAAACCAAATTCGATTCACATTTCGAATAACATCCACCTCTACTCTCATTTTTTTGTTTGCATGCTCCTGGCAAATAAACAGCGTTCAGCTTTTCTACGTGGCTTGCCGTAGCTTGCCACTGACGTAACGAGCTTTTTTTCTACTTGAAAAGGCTGCATATTTTCGCTTCCATCTGCAGGTTTATCTCCATTTTTTGTGAAATAAAACATGCTATACAATATTCCGTCGTTAGCTTGAAGTTACATAATCCGAAAGAAATTTCGAGATCAGCAGACTTTCACGTGCCGAAAATTCGTGGCCAGGCCACTGAAATAAGAAGCAAAGCCGGTAACAAAAGCTACACAGCACTTGGGAGCTAAAGGCAAAAAAAGTTCGCCGGAAGGACGAATTTTGATTCTTGGGGAAGAAAGAAAAGCGTCATGGTAGCCTGTTCTCGACCTGCTAAATGCATCGCATCAATTGTTGGTCACTACCGCTACATTCTACGTGGTTGCGAAGCAGGCGGAAAATATTTTTTGGTTGCTTGGTTGTAGGCATAACGAATGGCGCGTACGTCTCTGTCCGTGTAGGCACTTCTCGAGGCTTGTCATCGCCATCTTTATCAGCTGCATCGTTCGCAGCTAAACAATGTAAGGGTCGGAAAACATTTCGGTAACCGGAATATCGGCCTCGTACAGCGGAAATGTGCCGTTCACGACCGCGTTCAGCGCGTTGTTACAGATAAGCGTTCGAACGGAGACCTCGTCAGCTGCCTGTAGCAGACTTTGCCTTGAGTTTTCTCTGTCAAGATAGCCGCGGTCCCCCGAAACAACGTTTAGAGATAAAGGGGGGCAAATACATTGGGCATGTGGGAGGTAAATGCACGGCGAGAAAAAGTTTTGACATAACCAATATTTTGAGATATCCGATTTTTCTCAACGAGGGTTTATGGTATTTTTAACTTGGTTGTGCGGATAGCAACGCGGCCTCCCCCTCTTCTCTATAATACTGTCGCTTTGAGTAGTATATCAAAAATAAATTCCCATCTCGGAAACTGTAATTCTTTGTCCTCACCAGTGCGATCACACAAATCAGTTTCCTTTAACATATGCTCTCTGCTTGGCCACATTCAATACCCATAACACAGCATTTGTTATCCGCGTTTTGTTGATATTGGTTGGTGCAATATACATTATCCTGCATAATTTGCTGATGCCCCCAGAGAACCGCTGCTGGCAGTACTTTCTGGTATTTTGGACCCTTATGAACGCCCGTAGGGCTGTACAATAACCGTTCTACCGCTTGAGGGTTCTGTGTTCGTAAAACAATTGTCCCCACTGTTCTCTTGCTGTTCCCGCTCCCTACGGCTGAACAGACTCGTATCCACCGAGCGCCTCGGAGCTATCGTAAAAGCAGGGGACTTTCCCCAGCTATTTGCTGCAAGCACGCGCAAGCACCGAATTCCTAGAAGTCGCGAAGCACTAACATGAGGTGAAAGTTGCGACAGAATCGGAGGAAGCATTTATTTATGCAATAAAATGCTCTGTTTTCCGGTATAACAGTGCAGAGTACAGCTTTTAAGCCCCTCGGCATAGGGCATCCCGGATTCAATCCCCCAAGTATCGGGAGCAACTAGCTGAGATTACCGTATGCTGTACTTCGTGGGTTACAGAAGTTCAAATTATATTGATATGTTGCGCCCTGTGTGGACAAGTAAACTAAAAGATGCCATCCCACCCGCTACCCAAAAAAAATTGTATTATAAATGAACTACATGCATAATAGTCTCAGGAAATTTGAGTATCGGGAAGGTAGAGCCATGTTTTATGCGCACCGTGCTCAAGGCGACCTAACCCCAACCATTTCTCTTTATATGCACAAAATATTGCGTGCAAGTATACGAAATTGAGCAATGAGTTAAATGAACTATCGATGGAAAATTAACAAAACTAATTGGAGTGAATTGAACCACCCGTGCGTGCATCTATGCGCTCTGAAAAGCTAAAACATACGGGCTTTGTGCTGCGGAGCACATCCGGGGTCAGCTCTCCGGTAGAGGTATATACCATTGGTAACCCTCGACTACGTAGCCCACACAAACAATGCAGCAATTAAGTTATGACAATGAACCGTAAAACTGAATATCCCGTCGGTACAAGGTTGTGCGTTTACTGGTTTTTTGGAGAGGTATTTCTGCGGTACATGTGGAAGAGTATCAGCCTTCGCGGCAGGCAATTGAACACGCGACCTACTGCTCAGCACAGCGCCGAAGCCAGTCGGAAACAATTGCGTGTAGCGATCAATTCGTCAGTCAAAAAAATCGCGGGGGATGCTTAGAACTTTCTAGGAATGCGAAGGCGAAAGCCTCGTTGTACCTGCTGTTGATCTGCAGTTGAATTTTGTGTAGAACTTTACGGCTGCGGCCATTCCCACTTGACCAGCCTCCGGAAAGTATCCTCCGAAGTTCGGTCCGCTCGCTCAACTTCCCAGGAGCCTCATGTTGGCCCCCGTCGGTACCTTCCCATTTCAAGGCGGCTTGTACTGCACCTGAGGCCGCGGCCCACCCTCTTCCCATCTGCGTTTTAGTGCGAGGCACCTTAGGATCTCGCAATGGCCGTCCGTTGGAATCCGTGCACACAGCATTACGGATGAACGGCTCAAAATTGAGTCACAGAAAAAAAAGGAAACCAGTGCCGGCCAGATTCCAACCTTTGACTCCCGCAACAACACGCAAGGAATCCAATACACGACCATCAGATTATGCCGTTTTTTTTCTTTATTGCCATACTATGACAGAAAAGAAGCACACGAAGCTAAGAAAAGAAGTACACAAAGCAGTAACATACACTGATAAAACTTCTAACAGTCTTTTGCTAGCAGAAAATGGCTAGAACTGTTTAAGGTTTGTCGGCGACTCCATTAATGGAAGCCATTCCAAGGGGTCAGGCGGAGTCTTACAAACCTCTACAATCAAATGAACAGTCTCTCCAAAGTATTCTTTGGAAGGCTTAGCATCGACATCGCGGTGGCGTATAGCCATGCGCGATTTCCAAATGCCGTGCTGAGCCAGAACCATCACCGCATCGTACCGCAAACCGTCGTCATTCTCGATAGGTATAAACCCTGATTCCATAGGCGTCTAGGGGGAAATCTTTCTTTAAAGTCCGCTGAAGCACGTCCCAAAGAAGACCCGATCCCAACATTCTAAAAACACGTGTTCTATTTTTTCCGGCTTTTTGCACGGATAACAGTCCACACCCCATGCAGCGTACAATCCTTCCTATTTCTGCCATGTTTTGACTTGTAGAACACCCGCGTGGAGTTTAAAAAAGAACGTTTTAACCCATGGCGGCACCGCCATAGGTTTCACGCGTTTAAGCACATCCTGGCCTGGCCCTGCACGGTACATTGACCGGTACAGTGGAACTGGTAATACAGAGTCATCGAGGCCATTATACAACCTTTCCCGCGTAACGCTAGATAATTATTCCAGCGTGAAGCGGGCACGTAAAAAATTTCCCCGCATTTCCCCGAGGGGAAGAATGTGAAAGTGCGAATGCAGGAGTTGAATTTGCGCGGTTCGGTAATGTTCGCGAAAGAGAGATCACACACACACACACAACTACAAAGAAAGAAAGATGCGTTTATTCACAGACACCTATTTGTGTTGTCGTTGTACTTGATTGCTAGAGCGGATCTCAGCTTTGAAATTTCGTGTCAGTACTCCTTTAAGCGGGTGCATTAGCCCTTCTCACGCCCGATTCCTGGTCAATCCCCCACGTGGGTATGTGCCATGTCAGCGGCCAGGCAGCGCGCGCCCATCTCCCCCGTTGCCAAGGAAGACGAGGAGATTCCTGGCCAATCCCCCACGTGGGTATGTGCCATGTCGCCCATCTCCCCCCGTTGCCAAGGAAGACGAGGAGCGCGCGCACCCGCAGCTGTTGCTATGTGGACGGACGGCGGTCAACGGAATTCAGGGTCGCTTATAAAGTGCATTCGCACTTAAAACTTCGTCGCTTGAACAACTTCGCGGAAGTAGCCCTTCATTGTCAGGACAGGGAAACGTTCTGACCCTATAACAAAACCGGGCAACACCGCAGACAACTTCATCTCGCAAACAGTACGCAAAAAGGGGTCTTGTACATCCCGGAGGAAAAGAAAACAATTGACTACCTGTCGCAAAAACAACTGAGACAAGGAAAGGCCCCTGCGACGCACGCGCCGAAACAAGTTCGTTCGACTCGTTTTTCCCCACGTGGACTCCCAAATCAACACTGCGAAAACTCGGTGCAACGACTGCACATGCGCACGCGATCAGTGCAAAACCTGGAGCACGTACCATTTTTTGCTTATAATAACCCATTGCAGACTGAGGCTCTAGCAAAAATGGAGAGCCCACTACCTTGCCATTTTTATGCTTTATCACGCAATTCAGCTGTCTGTCTGCGCCAATAGGGATCGCTGTCCTCGTAGTTTTCGAGAGGCACACCTAAGTATCTGGTTGTTGTCGTCTGCCAGCTTATGTTTTTAAACATCTCCGGTGCTTCATCCCATTGGCCGTGCTAGAACCCTAAACATTTTTGCCAGTTCACGCTGCTGGAACTATATTTACAGAAAGCATTTAGTGTTTTTACAGCACCGCTTATGCTGCTTTTATAAACAAAGAAAAGTGCAATGTCTTCAGCATAGGCCAACACACGCACCTCACAGGACTGTAGTTGAAAGCCGTAGATGGTGTTGCTTCCAACAATATTCAAATAAAAAGCTTCTACACATACACAGAAAAGCAGTGGGGACAACGGGCAACCCTGACGTACGCGGCGTTGAACCTGCACTGCTTTCCTGAGTGACTTGTTCACAACAAGGCAAGTTGAACACCCACTATACGCCATGCGCACCACTCCCTCCAGAATAACAGCCCCTACATTTATGTGCTCCAAGATGGATATAAGAAGCTCGTGTGGTACCTGATACGACGCCTTCTCCAGGTCTACCTGGAGCATTGCTAGAGAACCTTGAGTACTGTAGCAACACTCAAGAGCACATCGAGCAGTATGAATGTTCGTTACTATCGACCGCCCCTTTATGCCACATGTTTGATGCGGTCCAACGATGTCCCTAATGACAGACTACACGCGAATAGCCAGAATTTTCATTAAAATCTTATAGTCCACATTAGTGAGACTGATTGGGCGATACCCAGATATAGTTCGGAGTTTAGCGTCATCATCTCACTTAGGAATAAAAATGGTGTGCCACTCAAGAAAAGACGGTGGTAGCACGCCATTCTGATAAGCCTCAGCGTATACCCTGCGCAACACCGAACTTAGGCACTCTTTAAACTTTTTATAGAATGCAGCGCTTAGCCAATCGGGGCAAGGCGTCTTTCCTGGGCTTAACTCCTCTATCGCTTTTTTCACTTCATTCTCCGTGATGTCTGTTTCGAGCAGTGCGGATATCTCTTTATCTAGGCAGGGCAATAAGCTCTTAAATTCATCTTTAAATGCGCCGACATCAATAGCGTGTCGTGCAAACAGCTTATCGTAAAAGTTACAGAAAGAGCATTCTATTCTGGCTTGGTCTTCGTACGCGACGCCTTCGCTTTCTATTTCCGCTATCGCATTTCTGCGAGAGTACTTTTTCTCGGAGCTTAAAGTTCTTTTGGTCGGCGCCTCCCCTAGCCGCATCTTTTCTGCCCTTGCGCGGACGAGAGCGCCGTGATACTTGCCCTTATCTGATTTCTCGAGCTGTGCTTTAACGTTATGTATGTACGTCAACTCTGCACGTCCCCGGCGATCTACATTCTTCTTTAATCAGAGCGTCGAGATTACTGCGTAGCCTGGCTTCCTTCTTTTTTTCGGCATTCTTCATTGCGGAAGAGAGTTCAAGGGCTTTTAGATGCGACCGCATCTCATTCACCCGCCTTGTCCCTGCATCCATCCGGCGTTGTCGACGTCCACCCCTCCCCCATTCTCCTCGCCGCGCCAGCTGCGCTCTCCGCCGCTCACCGCCTCTCCTCTCCGATAGCGAACACTCTTTCACGAGGGGCATTGGATTGGATTCGATTGGATTGGCTTGGCTTGGATTGGATTGGCTTGGATTTGGATAGGATTGGAATAAAGTGGATTGTGTTGGATTGTGTTGCGTCATAGCCGCGGCAGACGCACTGGCGCCGGCGCGTCCCCTCACCGTTATGCGCGCTATAAAACGCGGTGCCTGCGCCGCTTCGCCCCATCGTTCCAGCGCCGTTCCTCCGCTGTCCAGCGCTGCCACTTGAACCCCCTATGCGTCGCATCTACACAGGGGTTCCCGCGAGGGGAGGTGGGAATTTTAGATGCAGAGCATCTGATTCCCTCGCCTTGTCCCTCCGGCGTCGTCGTCGTCGTTGTTGTCGGCGTTGTCCACCCCTCCCCCATTCTCCTCGCCGCGCCAGCTGCGCTCTCCGCCGCTCACCCCCTCTTCTCTCCAATAGCGAACACTCTCTCGCGAGGGGCATTGGATTGGATTCGATTGGATTGGCTTGGATTGTAATGGCTTGGCTTGGCTTGGCTTGGCTTGGCTTGGCTTGGATTGGATTTGGATTGGATTGGATTAAAGTGGATTGTGTTGGATTGTGTTGCGTCATAGCCGCGGCACGTTGCGTCATAGCCGCGGCAGACGCGCTGGGGCCGGCGCATGTGCAGTACTCTCTCTTCCGCGGTTTCCTCTCCTTCGGGCGCGCTGCGCATATAATCGGTGTGCCGTTCTCCGGCGAAGCAACATCCACGCTTGGCTCAAACACCTAGAGTCCACGCCGCTTTACAAGTACGCCAACGTCGTCATCGACTGGAACCGGCTTACGCAGTCCCCTCAACGTTATGCGCGCTATAAAACGCGGTCCCTTCGGCGCTCCGCCTATGCGTCGCATCTACACAGGGGTTCCCGCGAGGGGAGGTGGGAGTTTCTTCTTTTTTAGTTTAACTTCTTGTTTGAACAGCTCCCATTTCCGAATGAAGTTCGTCACATCTGTGCTACAAAAAGAGGCTTGTGCGCTTTCGCCAACCGCCTCGACGAATCCGTCATCTTCTAGAAGTTTATTATTCATTTTTCACAAACACCAGGAGAATGCGTTTCTACGTTTAGCAGCCCTGCCTATAGCGTTAACGAGACTAGGCAATGGTCGCAAAATAAAACGGGGGTCACTTTGTAATTTTCACATTCAGGTACGAGTTCTACGGAAATATACACCCAGTCGATCCGCGCATGGCTATTGCCCTGAAAGTGTGAATAGCGAACGGCGCCTGCATTGCTCATGCTATCACCTGCATCTTCCAGGCGCAGCCACCTACTATCTCATTCAGTACCACCGTTGTGGCGTCTCTGACATTGGTCGTGCTGCTTTTGTCGCGTGCTGAGCAAACACAATTGTAATCGCCCAGCAAAATTAAGAGCCGTTCCGTCTCGCACCAGGGACGCATTACTTCAAAAAAAGTCTTTCTTTCGGCTGTATTGGTGGGCCCGTAGACACATCATCATCATCATCATCATCATCACCAGCCTATCTACGCCCACTGCAGGGCAAAGGCCTCTCCCATTATTCTCCAATTACCTCGGTCCTGTGCCAACTGTGACCAATTTATCCCCGCAAACTTCTTGATCTCATCGGCCCATCTAACTTTCTGCCGCCCCCTGCAACGCTTGCCTTCTCTAGGGATCCACTCTGTTGCCCTTAATGACCAGCGGTTATCTTCCCTTCGCATTACATGCCCTGCCCACGTCCATTTCTTTTTCTTAATCTCTACTAATATGTCTTTAACACCAGTTTGCTCCCTGACCCATTCCGCTCTCTTCTTGTCCCTTAATGTTACACCTATCATTTTCCGCTCCATTGCCCGCTGAGTCGTTCTCAATTTAAGTTGAACCCTCTTAATGAGCCTCTAAGTTTCTGCCCCGTAGGTGAGTACCGGTAAGATGCAGCTGTCATACACTTTCTTCTTCAGCGACAATGGTAGGCTGCTATACATTATCTGAGAATGTCTGCCGTATGCACCCCACCCCATTCCGATCCTTCTAATTATGTCTGCCTCATGGTTGGGATCTGGGGTCACAACTTGTCCTAAGTAGATATATTCGCTTACCACTTCCACTGCCTCGCCACCTATCTCAAACTGCTGTGCTGTCCCGAGGTTATTGATCATTACTTTAGTTTTCTGCATATTAATTTTCAGGCCCACGGTTCTACTCTGTTCGCCCAGTGCGGAAAGCATGCTTTGCAATTCGTCCCCCGAGTTACTTAGCAAGGCAACGTCATCAGCAAATCTGAGGTTACTGAGGTATTCTCCATTAACCCTTACTCCCACCTGTTCCCAATCCAACGTTCTGAATACTTCTTGTAAGCATGCTGTGTATAACATTGGAGAGATAGTGTCTCCTTGTCTTACACCCTTCCTTATGGGTATTTTACTGCTCACCCTATGGAGGATGATGCTAGCTGTAGACCCATTGTAGATATCCTCTAGTATTCTTACATAATGCTCATCTACCCCCTGGTTCCGTAATGCCTGAATGACTGCTAGGGTTTCGACCGAGTCAAATGCTTTCTCATAATCTATGAAGGCTATATATAGGGGTTCAGTATACTCAGCACACTTCTCTATCACCTGCTTGATCGTGTGAATATGGTCCATTGTTGAATAACCTTTACGGAACCCTTCTTGTTCTTTAGGTTGACTGAAATCTAAGGTTGCAGAAATTCTGTTAGCGATTACCTTGGTAAGTACCTTGTAGACGACTGACAGTAAGCTTGTAATTTTTCAAGTGCTTCATGTCACCTTTCTTATGGATTAGGATGATGTTCGCGTTCTTCCAAGATTACGGTACCATTGCGGTCATTAGGCATTGCGTATATAGGTTTGCCAGTTTTTCAAGTACAATTTCTCAGCCATCCTTAAAGAGGCCTGCTGTTATCTGATCCTCACGAGGTGCTTTGCCCCCTTTTCATTTCTTTCAAAGCCTTCCTTACTTCTTCGGTCGTTACTGGTGGGATGTCTATCTCCTCTGAGCTACTGCCTCGTTCGGCATTATCCTGGATGTCCCGGATACTGTACAGATCCCTGTAGAACTCCTCGGACACTGTGACTATTTTATCCCTATTTGTGATGACATTGCCTTGCTTATCTTTAAGTGCATACATCTGATTTTTCCCCACGCCAAGACGCCTCTTCACAGCTTTCAGGCTACCTCCATTCTTTACAGCGTATTCGATTCTCTCCATATAATACTTCCGTATGTCAGCTGTCTTACGCTTAATCATTAACTTCGAAAGCTCCGCTAGTTCTATTCTGTCAGCTGCGGTAGAGATTCTCATGGTTTGTCGTTTCCTGATTAGATCTTTCGTCTCCTGTGAAAGTTTCCCGGTATCCTGTCTAGCCATAGTGCCCCCGACTTCTACTGCACACTCCGTGATAATACGTGTAAAGTTTTCGCTCGCTTCCTGTGTCGTAATCTAGGCTTGCTCGTTAAGAGCTGAATGTGGGTTCTGCAGCGCGATCCTGAATTCTTCTACTTTACGTCTTACTGTTAGTTCATTTATAGGCTTCTTTCGTACTAGCTTGTTGCGGTCCCTCCTCAGATCTAGCCTAATTTGAGATCTTACCATACGGTGGTCACTGCACCTTACTCTTCCGAGTACTTCCACATCCTGCACGACGCCAGGGTTATCGCATAAAATGAGGTCTATTTCATTTTTATGCTGCCCATTCGGGCTCCTCCAGGTCCACTTCCGACTCTCCCGTTTACATAAGAAGGTATTCATTATGCGTAGGTTATTCCGTTCTGCAAACTGAACTAGTAGGCCCCCCCTGCTATTTCTACAGCCCAGGCCATAGTTCCCAACTGCCTTGTCTCCAGCCTGATTCTTGCCTACTTTAGCATTGAAGTCCCCTATAACTACGGTATACTGTGTTTTTACTTTAGCGATTGCCGATTCCACATCTTCATAGAAGCGTTCCACTGCTTGGTCTTCGTGGCTGGATTTGGGTGCGTAGCCGTGCACCACCTTGAGCTTGTACCTCTTATTGAGACTAATTACAAGACCTGCTGCCTTTTTATTAAGGCTATAGTATTCTGCTATGTTGCCAGCTACGCTTTTATTGACTAGAAATACCACTCCCAGTTCTCTTCTGTCCTCTAGACCCCGGTAACATAAGACGTGTCTATTTTTCAGCACCGTTAAGGCTTCGCCTGCTCTCCTAACCTCGCTAAGCCCTATTACATCCCATTTAATGCCCTCTAATTCCTAGAGCAACACCTCGAGACTCGCTTCGCTAGATAAGGTTCGCGTCGGTGGTTCTGTTGTAGAATACTCGCCTGCTAGGCTAAATATGAAACTTCCAATCCGCGTTAGATAAACCTCGGAAAAATTACTTAAGGTGTCGCATAAAGTTTTCACTTTAAAGGGTCCATGAAGAGAAAATACAACTGTATTTAACTAACTTTCAAGAGTTAGACTTTAGTACCTCACTCTGCTTCATTCCGTCCACGAAAGACGTTTTTTAACCGATGAAAGCGCGAGAAATTCTTAAGGACTTTCAAATTCCGAGCCACATTTACGTGTTATCGGCGCGAGTGACGTCATATGGGCCAGCACTAAAAGCATAATTTTCAGTAGGTTAGGCGCACGTTAGCATTCAACTGATTCGATCAAACGGAACTAGCGGCCCCACTACAATCGTCCAGTCATGTGTCCTGGCAATTGATTAGTTCGACCGCCGTCAATCGCCCAAACAATATTCTGTGATGTCATAGAAAAGTTGCCGAAAACTGGCTAACGAGTTGCCACAGCTCCACATGTTTTACCTAATATCTCTGTTATTTTTTGCGTTTGCGAGGAAATCGGTATCATTTTTATCAGGACAAAGCAACCTTTCTAATGAACCAAGCTTGTATTGTGTCTTCATGGCTCCTTTAAGAACATCTAAAAAGGGGAAGGGAGAACATTTGACGTACACCGTACTGACGACCAACATTTTATTTCATTGAAGGGTTCGGTGCGTCTACTGATGCTACCATTTTTCGCAGTGGCCAGACATCACTGAACATCCCGGAGTTACAAAAATGTCGCAATATAGCCTTCAAAAGCCTAAGGGGTCGTCCTATCGTATTGTTCTGGTTTCCATCGCAGGAACTCCACCTCTAGCCTCAGAATTCCGACGGCAAGCGAGCTGAACGCCTTCTACGCAGACCTGCAAGTGTAGGGCCACTCGGACGAGCGGCTCTTTCTGCACGCGTACCTGTCTGCGCTCTCCCAGATACGCAGCAAAGAGCTAGCCAGCATCGCCCATGACAGCACCCCACACTTCCCGTTTCCACCATCTTGGGCTCCACGGGCGCAGGTAGGGTTGAGGGAACGAGCGAAGCTGTATACTAGAATGGACTTTTTTCCAGTAGCGCTCTACGCATGCGGTACTCGTTCCCAGTGACCCATACACCATTGTACGTAAACAAAACGACGCCACATTGGATTAGCCAGTTGCGAACTCCGAGCCAGCCTAGAGCTGCTCCGTTTTTTGAGCCCTGAAAGCGGTGGGCAGGTCGGCGCTACGGCTGCCATCTAAAACTTTCTGTGCCACCAAAACCATGCATGGCACCTGCGACGGTTTCTTCAACTGCGCAGAGCAGGAGGAAAAAAAACTGTGGTTGATTACTCTTTCATAGGAATCGGTAAAACACGAAAGTTAAAGGTGCAGCGAAATCTGCAGCTGAGCATGATTGCGGGTCGGTAGCTGTCTTGTGGGTGCGCCTGGCGAGCGACGTCCCGCTGGCGGGGCGCTTCGGCAAGGGTTCACTGGCGTGATTTCCGAAAGGATATGACGTCAATGAACTATTTGTGTATCGTGCCATAAAAGACTTTCGTGTAAAAATATAAAACCCGAAAACAAACAACCCTAAGTATAACGTACTTTTTAGTACTCGAGGTTGCTTTCCCGCAAGGACGCAGTGTGTGCAGAAGTGCACCCTTTACAGGCCGCGTGCGTCGTTGTACTGGCGTCACATACGTGATGGATATGACTTCACTGAAATGTTTGTGTATCCTGGAATAAAACACTTTCGTCTTAAAAAAGGGGGAGTCTGCTATAATCCCCCAAGTGTCTTTCCGGCGGCCGCCACAAGAGAGCTCCGCATTTAAAAAAAGGTCCATTGCCCTCCTGTTGCATTTTATATTCCTCCCTTTAAATCAGTGTCACGCAGTCCTTTTGAAGCGTGCCTTCTCTGACTTTTTGGTGTCACAGCAGCTCGCAGCCTGGTTCAGTGCTTCTACTACGCACCTCGTTTTTAAGTGCGAATGCACTTCTTAAGCGAGGCTGAATCGTCCGCCGCCGTCGTCCGCATAGCAACAGCTGCGGGTGCGCGCGCTCCTCGTCTCCCCTAGCAACGGGGGGAGATTGGCGCGCGCTACTCTCCTCCTCCTCTCTCCGCTCAGTGACTGCGGGTGTTGGGCGCCTCCTCTCCACTTCGGGCGGGAGAGCTCTCGCTCGCGTAGCGGGCGCTCCGCATTCCGACGCGTGAGGGCGCTCGTGTAGCCCTCGCCGTAACGGCGGGCGCTACTCTCCTCGTCCTCTCTCCGCTCAGTGACTGCGGGTGTTGGGCGCCTCCTCTCCACTCCAAGATCACGATATCCACCGTAATCGCGCAATCACCGCGCAAATTCAACTCGTGCATTCGCACTTACACACTCTCCCCCTCGGGGAAGTGCGAGGAAATTTTTTTTGCTCTTGTCCTCCTGTGTTCTAGGGTAACTTTATCTATACATGTCTCACAAGCATGTCACAAGTTTGGAGGAATAGTACAGAGGCATTGTACCCTCATGCAACGTTCCTTATGTACGGAATCAAGGGAATGCAAAATTTTTACCGTTGCTGACACAGCGGCCGCAAAAAAAGAACACCAAAATATTTCCGTGACGCACGATAACAGAGGAAGATAACAAAAATTTTGACGTCATTTTTATATCGGCATAACTGCCAGAAGCACCGAATCATGGTCCGCATGAATTCGTTTTAGGTGGAGTATACGGAGAGCATACGGAAACTCTCTGGTGCCATATTGCAAGCATTAATGGCGACACAAACACGAAAACGGCGTTAAACTTTGCTTTACTCAGAAATAATTCGGTTGTTTTCTAATTAAAAAGATTGTCTGCACAAGTTATGTCTGCGTGCGTAATATCCCGTATGAACTCCATATTCACATAATTTCGTATGTACTGAACGTTCCACTATGGATTCAAACTAAGAATGAACTTTTCTTGAAATGCTTAAACATATGGCGCTTAATATTTTCCTACTACTTGCCGAGATTGCTTCTCGCTGCCCGCTGCCTTTTTGGTCTAGCAGCTCATAGAGCACTGAAGGTGAAAAAAAATAGCGCAGCGTGCACTTGTGGTACAAGGCTGGAGAAACCACCGAGCTGGCGGCCCCTCTCCCTTTGTCGGAGACTCGGCTGTTCCATCTTACATGGATCTCCAAACTCTCCGCCGAAAGTAATCCATGACTGGCAGATACGGACAATTTAAAAAGCCCGCAGGCTTACACAGCTCTACCAAAGTGTAACAGCTAGCGCGTGCTAGAACCGGCGACAACCGGCTTCGCGAAATCGTCGTCTCTAGCGCGAACTCGGAGTCTGTGCGGCCCACTTCAGGCGCGTCCGTGCGTGAACTGGCTAGCAGAAGAGCACACGAGAGATCACGCAACGAACGTTGGGTATAGTGTTCTCGAAGGTCGAGCTGGCGGACGCCGGGCTCTCCGCATGAGGTGCATGCTCACGTGCTTCCGGAATTTTAACGCGCAGCATTCTTTGCCGAGAACTGTCACAGCCATGGTCGTGTAACGCCCTGCATTACCACAGCAATGAAGATTTCGCGAAAGTCCCACCTCAAATCGTTATAACGGCGTAAGTAGAGATACATAATTGGTCGAAGGGAATTTCCAGGAACCAGAACATTTCAAAAAAAAAAAAATGGAAGAGTAGCGAACCGTGTAACGCTCTACATTTCCCCACAAATGCAGATTTTGCGGAGGTTACAGATGTAGTTTCTACAATAGCATAGATGGACATAACGTCTTGAACAGTATTTTGAACAACCAAAAAATAAGCAAAATAGAAAAAAAGAACTTCACGGAAGCTTGCATTTAAGCGTTAGGCTTGACTGGCGAAGCTGTTGTAGGTGAGCATTGCCGGCCGCACAGTTCAGGTTCAGTCTCTGTGGTGATTTGCATTGTTGCGGTGTGAGTAATCGTGGTCCTATGCATCGAAGAGGTCGTCATCTTCTCCGCGGCGAGCGGTGGATGCAAAATTATGCTCAGCATTGTAGGCTTTCACCAGCTCTTCGTCATCGACTCGAGGCAGCGGCGTGGGGATCTGAAAGTCGTCTCAGGCAGGACTGGCCCACTAGTAGTCATGTCTGCAATTATCCATAATGGTTTCTAGAGAATTCGGCAGCACTTTGACCTCTCCCAAGCAGGACGTCTTTGCATCTTTATCATTAACGCGGCAGTTGTTTTTTGATTGATTGATTGATTGATTGTAGGGTTTAATGCGCCGGCACAACGCAGGCAATGAGGCGCGGCGTAGTGGAGGGCAACGGATTAGTATTGACCACCTTGAGTATCTAACGTGCGCCGAAATCTCGCACAAACGCTGGCGTTTCTGATTTTCGCCTGCATCAGAAGAGCGGCCGCCGCGGCCGGGAATCGAACCCGCGACCTCGTGCTCAGCAGCGCAAAGCCTTAGCCACTTATATGCGCGGTGACGTTTGCCACAGTTGTAGATATTTTTTTTTTGCTAAAATCACTGCGCTTGCCGCGAACTCTGCGGTCGCCCGAGGCACGCGCTCACGAAAGCTCGAAAGTTTCTGGGTATTTTTTTTCTGCAACGGCGAGGTTCGTTCAACAGCTCTGCTGTTAAAAAATGTAGTGAAAAGTGTCGAACCGTGTTACGCACTGCATTACCACAAAAATGCAGATTTGGCTGAAGTTCCACCTGTGATCTTTATGATAGCGTAAATGGAGATCGTTGGTGGAACAGAATACTTAAGTACCAAAGAATAGAAAAAAAGAAAAAAAATAGGAAGAGGCGATGGACCGTGTTACGCCGCGCATTTCCAAAAAAAAAAATAATGCAGTTTTGGAGGAATTTCCACCTGCAATCGTTACAAACCCTACGTAGAGATGATCTGTCAAACGGAATTTTGAAAAACCAGGAAATTATAAAAATAGAAAAAAAATGGCGAAAAGTGACGAAACGTGTAGCGCCATTCATTTCTACAAAGATGCACATTTGGCGGACGTTCCACGTGCAATCTTTATGGTAGCGCAAATGAAGACAATCGGTTTAACAAACTTAAAAAACCAAAAAAATGAGAAAAATAGAAAAAATAGCAAAATGCTCCGAGCAGTCACGCCCTGAATTTAAAAAAAATCCATATTTTGCAGAAATTTCACCTGTAACTGTTATAATAGCATAAATAAAGGTAAATATTCGAACAGAATTTAAAAAAAACCCAAAAAGTGTGGCTGTAAAAAACTCACACTATAGATAAGTGGCCTAAGAATTCTACGCATTAGTAGACAAATCTCTGAATTCGCGCAGATTTCTTTCTTGGCATTCTTTTTCGCGAGCTTCCATGTGGCGCAAGCCCACGCGCAAGCCTTGACGACACTAGGCGGACTTTACGAGGCGTACGCTTACTTGCGCTCGGCTGGACTGAGTGTTCTGGTAACGCACCATGGCAGAATTAAAAGCTGAAACATCTCGGCTGTTAAAACACTGAATTAAGCACCTGCTGCTTATGAAAGAACCTATTTATACAACCGGCTTTCGCTGGCCACCCAAGCAGGCAAGGCTTCCGTATCGTTGACGTGGCTCCTTGCGCCTCTTTTCGGGGCTGACCTGCCGGCGGCTCTCAACTACGGTGGCTTGGGCCTGGACTTCACCGCGGCACTGCCCTCCACGTGTGTTTCGATCCCTCGTGGGCAGAATGCCTCGCCCGACTGCAACCACAAGCGCGCTTGAATGCGGAAAACTCCATCACGGCCACAAGGACGTTAGCCACCGAAGGGGTTGTCGAGTTGGCCGGTCTCCACGCGGAAGCCACTTTGCCTATGAACCTTCCCGGATTTGAGTCGATGAATAAAGACATGCTATTCTTTGTCGGCGCCTGCGTTGGGCTCTGCACCAAGGGAGACCCAAGTGCCTCGCACCAGTGCAACCTGGCAGAAAGGAATTCTCCACGTTTTGCAAAAGCCTTTGCCTGTCCCGTGGGCTCTTACATGAACCCTGAAGACCGCTGCCCTTACGGCATATCGAGTCGTGGGGTGCAGTAATGTCCAAATGTATCGAAGGCTCTTTTAGTGCACAGCGAGCACTTTTGCACAGCCGTCTAAACGCCTCAGTATCCAAATTTGTTTCGTTGTGTATTTGAATTTACTTTTCTGCTTGTTTATACTACCCAAGTTGCATTAATATGGATGTCATGAAGGACACGATACGAAAACCAGTTGAAATTTGTGACTGAACTTTTTCTGTTTGCTCGTTTGAAAGGATTGTGACACCCTGGTTTTCTTTCCTTGTCCGTTGGCTTTAATACTTCAGTGCATTACCAACTAGCGACACTATCTATATGTGATTTGCCCCGCCCATGACGAAGTAAAGGATTGTTCGTTCCCAAAGAAGTTACCGAACCACCATTGTCTATAGTAGCCAAATCTCCCTAGTTATGTTCTGTTCTCAAGTGGTGACACCAACTTTCGAAACGGCGATCGCACTAGAATTATGTATATGCGTCGAACGAATTGTGCGACGAAGTTCTGATTCACCGCGCTCACACTGGCCAGAGAGAATTTTCGTTAAATAATCATTCTTCTCAGTTCAGGATTTGTTTTAAAATCATGCCCTCTCTTACGGACGCTTCATATGTATTTAAAACATTTTGTAGGTAGTTTTTGGCGCGATCTCTTAAATTTCCGTTTAAAAGCATGGTTTGTCAGTCACTGTTTTGTGATATAGTACGCACGGTTGTAGGAAATAGACAATTTTGCGTATGTTTCAGATGTCCCCGTTTCAGCGCCCCATTCAAACGAGATGATCGTAACGCGGTTTTTCCCTTCCTCTACTTTGCTCCGCTGATGCTTAGCCAGATGGCAGCACCACCCTTGTGACGGCGCAGTGAATTCCATTGCGGGATTTTCAAAAAAAAAGACAGAGCTTATTTCTCTAGGTTGAATTTTACCCCTCAGAACTGACGTCTGCCACTCACTTGGGCTTTACTTGAGTTCGGATTTTATTGTGAACAGATAAGCCAGGTTTTTGAGCAACAAAATTTTGAAATACCCTCTCCTAGACAGACTGAATAACAGCCATTTGTCTGTCAGGAGTACAGTCGGCCGTAAAGAGCCCGATTTCTTGACATGTAATAAATTACTGACTTTTAAGATGAAAGCCTTATCTCTATTTTAGGAAATGCTTAAGGCACAGCAAAATGGAGGATGGTCCGGCAAAGAAAAAAAAATCACACATCTCCACGCCGAGAACGATGCCGAGGGTGCGAAGTACTGTGACGCAAGTTGTGTATGGCCTGTGTGATGAGCGTCATCGTCCGTTCGTACTGATGCGCTCTGAGTTTTAAATGATTTTGAGGTACAGTAAATGCACTGCAAAAGACAAGTGCCACACGAAAGACAATTCGCGTCCCAGTACTTCGCGCCCTCGGCATCGTTCACGGCGCGGAGTTGTGCGATTTTTTTTTTTTGCGTTTTGTACTCTTTTAGTTGGCTTGCACTAGCATATTTTACGATTATGATGCTGTGTGCACGGACGCCAACGGACATTGCCAGTTCACTGTACACAGCAGTACGTATTTTCTACCCAAATTTCCGTCGACATTTCTGTACTTTCAACACGCCGTTCCAGCTTCTTAACAGCCACGTGCTTAGCAATAAACATTTCTTAGCAAGAGTGGAACCGGTTCTCACACACCAAATCTGCATCCCGGATGAGGTGACTCCCTTCAGAGAAACGTGCCTCAACACGGCAGTGTGCACAAGTTCCTTAGAGATATTTTTTCCTGTCGTCCTTTTAAATAATGAGCGCCAAACACGGGGTTCTCAGCATAGTTTTTTGGCGGGCCCTAAACCCATTCAGTCCGAGGAGGAACTCAAGGCCAACGACGACGCCGCCGCCGTCGGTCCTCTTGCACTGCAGGGCTGCAGCCCCGTGAAGTCAGCAGCCCAGCTCGGCGACCTCGCGCGTTAAATTGCCGGCCGCGAAGGCTGATTCTCTTCCGCGTGTACCGCAGAAATCTCTCTCCAGCAAACCAGTAAACGCACAACCTTGTACAGCCGGAATATTCAGTATTACGGTTCGTTGGCATAACTTAATTGCTGCATTGTTTGTGTGGCCTTACGTAGTCGCTTGTTACTAATGGTATATAACTCTACCCGAGAGCTTACCCCCGATGTGTTCCGCAGCACAAAGCCCGTATGTTTAAGCTTTTCAGAACAAAAACATGCTCACACGGTGGTTCAATTCACTACATTGAGTCTTAACTCACTGCTCAATTTCATATACTTGCGCGCAATATTTTGCGCATATGGAGAGAAATGGTTGGGTGTAGGCCGCCTTGAGCTCATGCGCATAGAACATGGCTCTACCTTCCCGAAACTTAAATTTTGCGACACTATTACGCATGTAGTTGATTTATAATTCAATATTCATGGTAGCGGGTGGGATGGCATCCTTTAGTTTACTTGTCGACACAAGGCGCAACATATCAATATAATTTGAACTTCTGTGACCCATGAAGTACCGCGTACAGTAATCTCAGGTAGGTGTAAATGATATTTGGCGGATTGAAACAGGGATTCCCTATGCCGAGGCGCTTAAAAGTTGTGCTCTGCACTGTACTGTTATACCAAAAAACGGGGCATTTCATTGCATAACAGAATTGTTCCTCCGATTCTGCCGCAACGTTCTACTGGTGTTAGAGCTTCGAGACTTCTTGGAATTCGGTGCTTGCGCGTGCTTGCAGCAAACAGCTGGGGAAACTCCCCTGCATTTACGACGGGCCCCGAGGCACTTGGTGGATTCGGGTCTACCGAGCCATAGGGAGCGGTAACACCAAGAAAACAGTGGAAGCAATTGTTTTACGAACACAGTACCACCAAGCGGCTGAACGGTTATTGTAAAGCCCTGGGGGTGTTCATAAGGGTCCAAGATAGGACCGCGGATATCTTGACAGAGAAAACACAAGGCAAAGTCTGCTACAGGCAGATGATAGTCTCCTTTCGAACGCTTAACTGTAACAACGCGCACAACGCGGTCGTGAACGGCAAAATTCCGCTGTACGAGGCCGATATTCCCTTTACCGGAATGTTTTCTGACCCTTACATTGTTGAGCTGCGAATGATGCAGCTGATCACGATGACGATGACAAGCCTCGAGAAGTAGCTACAACGACAGAAAGGCGCGCGGCATTCGTTATGGCTACAACCAAGCAACCAACTAAGATTCTGCGCCTGCTTCGCAACAACGCAGAATGCAGCGGTGGCGACCAACAATTGATGCGATGCACTGAGCAGCTCGAGAACGCTTTCCTCGGGCAGGCGAACATCACGCAGTTCTTTGTTGCCCAAGAATAAAAATTCGTTCTTCGTGCGAACTTTTTTTGCCTTTATTACGAAAGCTCCCCAGTGCAGTGTAGCTTTTGTTACTGGCATTACCTCTTATTTCAGTGGCCTGGCAACAAATTTTCGGCAGTTCACTTAAGGCAAAACTCCGCTGATCCTGACATTTTCACCGGATTTTATGACTTCCAGCGAACGAGGGATTACTGTACAGCTTGTTTCAATTTAGAAAAAAAAGGAGTTATTCTGGCAGATGGAAGCGAAAATATGCTGCCTTTCCAAGTAGAAAAAACGTTTGTTACGTCAGTCGGCAAGCCACGGAGAAAAGCTCATTACTGTTTATTGGCAAGGAGCATGCAAATAAAAAAATGCCAGAGGCGGATATTATTCGAAATGTGGATCGAATTTGATTTCGGATACATGGCTGCTGGAGAACAAACCTGCGTGCCGTAGTTTCGTAGATTCGGTACAATATGCACGCAGGGCTCTTGCTTTTGGAAACGAGGAAGCAGTCGCTTCGTTAGTAGTTTCAGCCGGAAATTGATTTACCTACGTTATTTTTGTCGATGGCGTTGCCTTGTACTGTTCGCGTCGTTTTTCAATTTTTTTCAGTCACGATGAGAAAATGAACTGTACGTTGATGTAGAAACTTTAGAACCTTCTGACCCGAACAAATGGGTATTTTTTGTTCATTATAACTTTCAAAACTTACTAATTTGAACAAATAAACATTTTTGTCCCTTAATCCTCCCCATTTTGCTGTTTATGCAGAACAGGAGGATTACGGCAACCGCAATCCGTAACTGAAAACAGGGCACTATGCGACGTAGCAACAAAATAAGATTTCAATAAAGCACGCTACTGTCGCCGCCCCTATAACCAGGCCGGTATGCATTTTCTCCGACTGCCAGTCAGCACTTCGTAACTTCCCTCACCATTAAACCCACCCATATGCTACTGAATTCGTTACTTCAATACTTTCTTGGAACTCTCGGCCACGTTTTACGCTGGATCGGATTCGTGGCTACGCTGGCATGGACGGCAACGCGCTAACAAGTGCGCTAACCCGAGTAAGATTCCCGGGTCTGCCCATGTCCTGGCCAACCCTGTACCACCCACCGACCGTTCGCATTCAGCACCCGGCTTCCCGCCGTTATCACTTACACGCCCAGCGCCTATCACGCACCCTGTACCCACATCCCAGTTCCCTTCTAACTCGTGAGGCTTCGTGCCTCATTCGGCTGGCTCGAATTTCTTCACTCCCCTCCCGTCACATCCTTCACCGCATCTATCGGCGTCCCGGCCATCCTTCGGGTACCACCGGTTGTTCCTACCCATCCATCCCTCATAGACATCCGCGAAATAGACATCCGCAAAAAGCACGTTGAACGAAGCTGGCAGTGTAAAAACACCGAATTCACTAAATAAACGGTGCGTCCGACCTCCTTGACAATCAAAACATGCTGGTGTGAAGCTGCCATTGCACCGGTTATACAAAATATTTCAACGATTCGCTAGCAGCCGCAATGAAACTCGACTTAGATTTTAGCGTTCCCCGACAGACGCAGTAATAAAACGAACTGTAATTGCAACATACCGTTGACGTTTTAGTGATAAACATGAAACACATTGAGAAGCCGCGCTGCCTCCTTTTTTATATTGTGGCCTTTTACATTACTGCAATAAGGGGTTGAGGTAATTTTCTTTTGACACTTCTACCTGCGTACTGCACCCCTCAAACCTGACTATTGGAACAAAAAAACATTTTCTCCTCAAAACAGCAAAAATATTATCAGCATATCAGCTGTGGAATGGGAATGATCTTCTGCTTTTCGGAGCAACCCTGGCTTTGCTAACTGTTGATTTTCCTAAGGCCTGAACACAGTCAACGCATCTGTTATTTTCCCGGCATTGCCAACTGTGATCTTCCGCAATTTCCGCAATAAAAATGACCCCTCGTGGTGCATTGAAGCGTAGGATACGTTCTCAGTGATAACTATGGCCTTTTAATAATTGCCGCCGACACGACAAGGAATTTACGCTTGGTTGTTCACAATGCGGCTTTGATGTACACAGCGGCATAGCTTTCAACCATCACGCGTTTTCAGATCATAACCGTTAACTACATACCGGAATAAGTTCTTCAATATGTCCATACCGTTAATATGTTGTTAATAAATGCGTGGTAATGACTTATTAGTACAACTTGAGAAATAGATGTGGGCTGGGAATGTATTGCGACGGCAAGATATAGGTTTGTCATAAAGAGCGACGGAGTGGATCCCAAAACAAGGCAAGCGTGGCATGGGACAGCAAAAAGTTAAGTGGGCACATGAGATCGAGAAGTTTGCGGTGATAAATTGGTCGCAGTTAGCTCAGGACCGGGGTAATTGGAGGTCTACTGGAGAAGCCTTAGGCCTGAGGTGGGCGTAGCCACGCTGATGATAATAACGGCGATGGTATATCGGAATCCCTCGAGTGCTGTAAGAGAGAGAGAGAGTGAGGTAGAGAAATAGCTTTTATTTTGCCACAAGCATTCTAGAGTTCACCGCATTTTTCAAGAAAGGAACCAGGTTCATTTTTTCGGAAAGAATACATGCACGCCATTCATGAATTTTTCCCAGGTTTCATACATTGTAAGGATAGCAAAGAGAGTTCATATAATTAAAAAAAAAACTGCACACTCGTTGTTGCCGCAATGCTTGAGGCAAAAGTTTTACCTCTGAGCTTCCAATACAGAACTTCTTGAGCTCATTGGTTACAGTTATAAGCATTGCGGTAACATTTGTATGAGCATGAAGAGGAAAGTGCATAGTTTGTTATCCAATATAAATTGCGTTTCAGGTACAGGGAGTGCGTATTATTCAGAAAGATATCCTTTAAATTGCTCTGTGAGCGGAAAGAAGGAGCGTAAGCGAGTGGGAAATATTCTTTATATTCACAAGGTGTCGCACAATACCAAAAAAGTTTCCATCGCACAAGTTTGGTTTTCCGCACAATGCAGGCTATCCCTCCTTTGTGGTTGGATTAAAAACCGAAACCTAGTATTAGTTGCACTACTTTCAACGCCCCTAAGTTCACAAAATGCACAATGTCTTCGGCCGCATAACTTTGCCACGGGTAGATTCTAAAAAGAACTCCGAGTCGATGTTTGCTTAATAAATGATGAAGCCCCTGCGACATCAGGTGGAGGGTAAGCCTGACTGCTCAATTCCGAGTGGGTGGATGCTGACTCGTTGTTCTTATTACACGTATATTAGTGGTACAGGAGACGTAAAAGGCGAAATAATTGATTGGAGCATACTATTACTGTAACCTGGTCACAATCAGTCTCGGTGTGTATCAGCCTGATCGGTATTAGGGAAACGGGTGGCTTGGAAACATTTTTTCGAACACGTCATGCGCTGATGCTTTTATGTAGTATGGTGTATGTATGACGTATGCAACCTTGGTTTTTTATCTACCACCCTGGTGTTTCAATTAAACTAAGTTGGTAGTACCAGTGTGGGTGGTTATAGAATTGCTTTCCTCTTGTGCACGCGTCTTTAAAGGCTTCGATCCGCAGTTTTCGGAACTATGTACCAACTGGCCGAGTACCAGACCCTTCTAATCAAGGTAAGAAAAAGGACCCGAATAAAGTTATTTGTAACAAATTGATGTATTATTGTGTGTACCAGCCTGCGAAAAGAAGTTCAGCACTTTGGTGAAAAACGGTGGGACCGGACGGTGATTTAGGCGGGTCTCTCGCGTGAGAATGTGCGAGAAAATATTCTAGACGATGGGGCAACAGTAGAAACCGATATGTGCGGCGGTGTGGTTAGAAATACGCAACGCGACCGCTTATTCTGCACTCAACAGACGACACCTCTAATATCGCAAATACAACGGGCCTTTCAAGTTGCAGAACAATTGTAGAAACGGCTTTATTACCCCAAGCCCAGAATCACGCTATACTTTGCAGTTACAACCATATGTACACAAAGATGCTAGGTGAACATTACACATTCTGATGAGGGCAGAGCAATAAAGTTGGTCGCCAGAGCGTCAGGTCTTCGGCAAACAAATTTACAAAAATAAAACTAAGGAGGGGCTGAACAGCTATCGCCCACTAGTTATTGGAGTTTCTTCTCTAACGGTGTCTCGCTTGAAAAATAAGATGACTGCGCCATCATCTTTTAAAGGAAACGAGCAGGGTCATCTTTCCTTCTCTAACTAATCCTAAGCGTTCAAGTTGCCTTAAATCAACTAGAAATGTTTCCTGGAATCCCAAGGCCGCGGCACGGGGTGGCGCTTCAGACGTCTGCAGCGTGAAATTAGCTTTTTCAGGGTAATCGGGGTGCTTTACGCACACGTTTGCCTCGGGGGAGGCCGAACAAGAGCCTTCTTTGGTTGTGCCCCATTTTAAGCATACTGTTAGTCTCTGTTGTGAAAAATAACGCCATCCATATGTAGCCATCTGCAAATAACTATCTCGACGGTACCATTGTGTAAAAAGGAAGATGAACTTCTCAGACTTGACAACATCGTCAATGTTGGTAATACCTACCACATAACCCTCTGCTTCGCTTCGGCAGCTCCCCATGAGCGGTGGCATGAATACTGTGCGTGCAGAGGATAAAGGAAATAATGGTACGTATTCGACAATCGGTCGCTTCAGTTGCTGCTCAGCACTAGTGCGCAAGAGTTCCAAGTAAGCGTGCGAGTCACTGGCTATCAGTTCCAGCTTTCGGAGAATGTGTCTCTTCTCCAGCCTCCACGGCATCTCGTTAGCACTGGTAGCTCCTGCATCATCTGCGGTGGTGCTCTCCCCAAAAGAAATTGTCCTCAGTTGAGCAGAAAGCTGACGTTGTTGAGACTGAAGTTCCTGCACTGCTCGAGTGGTCCTCTGCTCGCGTTGGATGGAATCTCTGGAGATTCTTTCAATCTGGGTGGTGACGTTTCCGGCCTCTTCCAACACCTCGTTCATTTTGCTCTGAAGCGCTGGAAAGTAGTCCTGGTAAGGGTCCCTCATAAGGGCCTTCAATTCGTCAATGCGTCTTTCGATGTCTTCAGCGCTAACCACCACACCATGGCGCATTGCTGGTTCTCGGGCTGCCGACGCCGTGGCCGTGTCGTGGCATTCTGCCCGGTAGTGGCGTGGAAGTTCCTGCTGTAGTACGGGGCAATTGCAACGCGGGCATGTCACAGCGTGGAAAGTGCATTCTTGCTCGTAATGGGCCAGGATGGCTTCAAGTGTGCCCACGAAAGTACATCCACGAGCCTCGTTCCAGCAGCAAGCCTTAAAGCAAAGGGAAAAAGAGACACGTAATTGGTATAAAACATTGGGAGGGTTTCAAAGTGAAGAGATTAGGATGTAGTACAAAGTCTTCCATCCACCAGTATTTCCTTTTTAGTAACCTTAGTGTCTCGGGTCACGTTTCAATGAAATATATCAACCATAACGAAAACATGGTTGAAGGAAAAAGAAGTTATCAACATGCTAATTATAATTTCCTATCGCTACCTCGAACAAACACTTCGAGAGGAGGCGGTTTTGTGGTTTACTTGTCTACTGCAATAAAATTTAAACTAAATGACATAACGGAAACCAAACATCAATACAAAATGATGTTTGTCGAGCTCGATGCAGAGATTACAATCGAGGTGATCTACAGGCCGCCTGGCTCTCGAGTACAGGTTTTCCTAAGAAGGGTTGAAGAAATATTTCGACACTTTGCTACCATGAACACAAAAGTGATCATTTCCGGTGATTTCAATATTAGTACAGCACATTGTTCGAGCGCTGATTATCAACACTTGTCCTCATACGGCTTTCAAAACCACACTACACACCTTACTAGAGTGACTGACGTCTCTTTGTCATTCATCGATCACCTTCTGTCAAATGTTTGTCCGGACTCAACAGAAGCGGGCCTTAATGCGGAAAATGTCGCTGACGATTATCCTGCCTACATCATTGATCCAAACACTCGCATTTCGAAAGTTTACCCTACAATACACAATTCACAACGATGGGACTATGTAAAAACAAGAACAATATTGCAACAAAAAACTTTAACGAAGATATCGATACAGATATTAACTTACTGTATGAACGTTTTTCTAAAACATTACGACAAAGCTGCATCAAAACAGCGAACAGCTCCCGTAGAGCGTTGCACTTCTCCACTCCCACTTGTCGCTGGATGACAACTGACTTACTTAAAGTGATTAAAAAGACAGATAACTGGCTCAGTAAAATGAAACAACAGAAAGATCATAATTATTATAAAGAACAATTAGAATTCTGCGTAACCTGTCTCGTTCACTGATACGCAAGCAGAAAACAGATTATATAGCAAATTCATACTAAAAAATAGCGGCAACACAAAAGAAATTTGGCGCATCATAAACTCGGTTATAATGCCTTCGCACAAGCTTAGCATACTCCCTGATTTGAGTGTCTTAAACTGCGACCATGCTACTCTTGCTGCGCAGTTCGATGATTTCTTTGTTAACATAAGCAACAAGCTAATACCTTCACGGATGAACAAACCCCCATCCTACATCTGCCGAGTAATAACAGCTTCGCTTTCAGAGAGATAACCAAGCCAGAAATATTCGATGCGACTAGAAATATGCAATGAAATAAGACAATGGGTAATGACGAAATATCGGATAACCTATTAAAACATAACATTGGCATTTTGTGCCACCCACTGAAAAAATATTTATTAATCTTTTTTAGCTGGAACTTACCCCGAGCATCTACAAATTGGGAGAGTGGTGCCCGTCCATAAAATAGGTGACTCTAACAAATTGAAAACTACCGTCCTATAACAATTTCATCTTGTATTAATATGGGGTTTGAGAAGCTGACACCAAAGAGGGTAACGGAATTCATTGAAAAATATGATATCCTAACAACGTAACAACTCGGTATTCGCAAAAATTACTCATTCACAACGGCAGTTAGTGAAGTTACTGAAGTTATTAACCAATCCCTAAATATTATTCGTTTTACAATAGGATTATTTTTTGATATCCGAAAGACGTTCGATTCCGTTGACTGCAACCTCCTGTTGCAAAAACTTGACCGTTATGGATTTCGAGCGCCAGAAGTAGACTTTTTTCGCAGCTACAAGTCGAACCGCAAAAAGTTCGTGCGGATAGCTGACAGCTAATCTAACTTAAAATCTGTCAAAGCTGGGGTACCCCAGGGGTCTGTACTCGGCCCAATATTATTTTCTCTTTGTCAATGACTTCACAAATTCGCTAAGACACGCGGATACCCGTATCTACGCCGATGATACAGCCTTACTTATCTCTGATCGCAATTTCAAAGAAGCCGTAACTTTCGCAATGCTAGAAATATGTGATGTAATAAAGTGGTTTACCAGCAATAATTTAGCTGTCAACATTGCAATAACAAATTTTGTAGTTTTCTCCTTCATCCAAAAAACGTAACAGTAGACTGTAAATTATTCTTGGGAAATACCGCACTTAGTAAGGTTGAGGAACAAATATTTAGGAGTAATAATTGCCGAGTTAATAAACTGGTCGCCCCATTCAGAAGTACTTAGCAAAAAGTTATTGTTTGGTTGCTAAACAATAATTCAAGAACGGAAGCACTTTGACAGTAAAACACTACGATTAGTGTACCATAGTATTTCCATTCGCACCTTACGTACTGTGTAGTCTTGGGGATTCACATATGCGTCATATAGTGACATTACTGCGAAACTCCTAAAAAGGGCGTTTAGAATTGGCATACGCCTTCACCACTGCACTATCATCCCAGATTATTTCCGAACTTAAAATCAAGCCATTTATTGTAGCAAGAGACTTCAACACAACACTGCTCGCCCAAAAAAATGATACAAACACCTAACCGATCATTCAATTTCATACAACCAAAATTAGATACCGGACGCGCCCTCTAATGGAACTTAAATTTACAAAAAATACACAATGTATATTGTCGCCGTACCATTTCCTTCTTTGGAGCCAAACTATTAAATAATTTGCCAGTCGAAATTAAACACGACAGACATAGCAGTCATTTGTTAAAAAATCCTGCATGTCTGTATTTATGCTTCCGCGTGTTAAATTTGCATATTATATTTTTCTCGTGCACATTGTATTTTATCTTTGTATTGTGTTGGATTGTTTTTGGGAATATTATGGTATGGATCCATTACTAACCATGTCGGCTATGGATCCAGACGACATTTAATCTATTTTTGTGTCTGATTTTCTTCATTAAATAAAGATTTCTGATTTCTGAGTAGACAAGGCCACGGATGGTGCGGACACGCAACGATCCTCCAGGCGTGCTATTTCGCCCGCCTCAATTATTCCCCCTGTCTTCTGGTTGGCGTGTCGAGCAATGATTGCACAGCTCTCAAAGAGGGGTGTACAACCGCAATCGCGGAAATGAATGCCTGATGAATGCAGCCTCCAATGTATTTACGTAAGCGAGCCGCTATTTGAAACTGAGCCCCCGTGAAAATTGCCTAAAGCATGAACCCAACTGACGCAAGTCCGTGCGATTTTTGCCATTGAAAAAAAAGTCAAACGTGTAACATGAAGAGTAGTGATGGTTTAACATGTAATTTAAACATTAATTCGAAGGTAAATAAAATATTAATATGGGAGGGAGCAGACGTAATGCCCATAAGATCCTACTGCCATAATTTGCCATGAGCATGGATGGCAAAGAAATTAGCAGCACACAAAACGAGAAAAGAATATTGAAATTGCTTTGTATATCTTGCATGAATAAGCAAGGAGCAGTTTTTTGCCCTTAGTACCGAGCAAAAAGAATTAAAAACCGCGCATTGCAAATACGGGTTATTTCTGTCGATCTGCCTGTAGTGACCAAAGGAGCACTTACCTTCAACCTATCAGCAGTAGCTGGCTGCAAATGCACCTTCTGACAGTCAGCTCCAGGGAATGGCTCCTCATCGAACGGACACACGATGTTTCCGTCGTTTAGGCTGTGACTCACGCACGACTCACACAAAGTGTGAAGACAAGGCAGTAGAAATGTCGTCCGCGGAATCACGCGGCACAGCCCACAGGTCAGGTGAGGCGGAACTGGTGCAGCGAATCTTGTGACTCGCAAGTTCACACCAGGAACGAACCCGCGCACTCGGTGAAGGGAATCGTCTTGGTCGGGCATTTCAAAAGGCGGATCTTACGCGGGAACGGTGCTGTTTTGGCAGCTGTCGGTCTACGGGTGCAAATGCGGTGATTTGAAAAACGGCGTAGATACCGGTTCGGGGACGGGAATTTTCCGTGGAACGATAACAGTTTCGGTGACCTCCGCACGTGCAAGCTTTGGCTGATAAGGTATGGCGCCTACGCGTTATCAAAGCGAAGGTGCAAGCCCTTTCCTATGAAATATTTCAGGGCAGTAGCTGCCGCAAAAGAAGCAATACACTTGAAACCAAAGGGCTGAGGGTGAGGTGGGATTTGACTTGATTGATTGATTGTAGAATTTAACGCTCCGACGCAACGCAGGTGATGGGGCGCACCGTAGTGGAGGGCTCCGGGTTAATTTTGGGCCCCTGGGAATCTTTAACGTGCACCTAAATCTCGTACACACAGGCGGTTTTGCCTTCTGCCTCCGCCAGGGAAGCAGCCGCCGCGGCCGGGAATCTACCCCGCGTCCTTGGGCTCAGCAGCGCAACGCCTTAGCCCCTGAGCCACCACGGCGGGTGGGGATTCGTTGAAAGAATTTTGAAGGCGGGTTTGAAAATAATACCTTTGTAGAAGTGCCTTATCACCGTCTGCGAATATGAAAGCACGAAGCGGAAATGTATTGGTCCTTGCGAGAGCGCGAGGGCGATGGCTGCCTTTTCCTCAGTAGTTTGTGAAGGGGTGTGTATGGTGCTGGATGCTCTTAGCTGAATTGTAGAGGAACCGGTGACGACGAAGGCGAAAGCGGAACCGTTTGGATACCCTGCTGAATCGACGTCCGCCATGTATTTTTGGGGGTGCGGGAGGTATTTTGGGCTGTGAGAGCGGACACGAGCCATGCGACGGCTGTTATGGAAGGTGGGGCTCATATTTCGGCAGAAGGGACGAATGTGTTTGAAGCTTGGAAGCAGGTGGGCCGAGATGCGTAAGCCATTAATAAGGGGAAGAGGGATCTGCATGTTTATGTTGTAGAGGATGTGTTGGCCTGTACGCATGTATTGTGAAGTTCTATACGCCTCGATAAGCTCTGTAGGTAGAGGGAGCCGATTCGTTGGGAGGGTGTGTGTAGAGGCACGTGTGGTGCTGACCTGAACGCTCTCCGTAGCATAGCGTGCAAGGAATCTGTTTGTGTGTTGGTGAGTGGGGTGTTAAGCGATGATAGCAGACACTACTGACAAGCAAACTCCGTAAAAGCCGTAGACGGTATGTAGCATCAATAAAACACCCCTCAGTGGGCGCGTTCTCCTATGGGCTTCCAGCTTCTTGTCGTTATGCTTTGTGTATTTATATTCATTTGGTTATTTTCTACTTCATGAATGCCAAGCACCGCGCTTACCGGCGTTTTGCAACAACTATACAGAAAAGGCCCTCCTTTTCTTATGTACGGGATTGATTAAAAAGTGCAGGTATAATTCATTTTCATTGAGCGTCTTTAACTGCGAAGCATACTTTGGCTTTTAAGAAAACGCGTATGCGTGTGAGTGTCCACGCGCGCAGACAAGCTTATAACGTGTGCTGAAACCTGTCCCACCAAATGTTGAACATCTGACGTACGCAGAGGGGGCCTAGCGGTCGCGGCCCTCCTTTCTGACGTTCTTGAGCTAGGAAGAGAATTGGACGATGCCACTCGGCGTATCACCAAATAATCACTAGCGACAAATTATTTTCGCCAACCTTTCACGGCACAAATTCCTGCCATTAACAGGACGTTAAAAGATTTGCAATGCTCCTGAAACAAACAAATAAACACAAAAATATGGCTCCCGTGTAAAGGAAGCACTCACTTTTCGGCATCGTGGAGTGATTCTTTATTCCAGCTTTATTGTTCATCTCTTTTCGGATTCTTCCTTCTAGTTTTCGCACGTGTAGGGGCACTGAATATTTCTTCGTACTCGTCAAAAGAAAGCAGAAAAACCGCTTATATCAAATGAAGTTTTGTTGAAATTTCAAAGTTTTATTTTATATCAAGGATCGTACAGATCATCAACTCGAACGCTGGAAGGCCTTCCCTCTCAAATGTTTTAGTCTAGGAACAGTCACTGGAAGCTACAGGATCGATACCCTTCAATAGACACACTGTCCTCTGGGTTTCAAGCTCGCTGTTGTAATCTGTGTAATCATAATCATTTGCTCCAGCTCCACCTCATGGATGCAAAGTACCGCACTTTTCGGCCATATGGAACTTGAAGCCGGCCAAGGGCTTTCCCTTTTGGGCCGACCTTCACGTACGAAAAATAGAAATCAATAAAACATCGACCTCTGAAAATCCAATACATGAATACAATACCGAATACAATAAATGCGCTAAAAAATGCAACAGAAAGTGCAATAAATACAATACAAAATGCAATAGATTAGTGTTTTAAATTCAAAGCATTCCCTGCAGTTGAAGAATGCATGGGCGTGTGCGTGCATGCGCACAAACCAAAGCTTTCTGTCAAAATGTGTCCCGCGGAAGGTTTAACGCTCTGGCGGCCCCAGGGTGTAGGGGCTGTGGGTTGACCTCGACTGTTCTTCCGGACATTTTCGAGTTCGTAAGGGAACTGAAACAAATACTCGACGTATGAAGAAATAATAACTACCGACAACTAATTTTCATAAGCTGGACGCGCCAACCAAACGCGGCTTAGATGTCTGTCCTTACCATGATTATAGGGATTTGACAAGGGCGAGGGGAAGTATGGTGCGTGGTAGTGCGCTAATCAAAGCCCCAGCCGCGGATGGTACCATGCCTCCGATGGTATAGGCGAAGAGCCATGTAAGGGCCATTCCTTTCATGTGGCGGCGCATCATGCTAGTCCTCGAAAGACAACATAAACGGTAAGATCAATGCCTGCTCCACACGAGCCGCTATTCAGAAGCATGGTCGGCCCGGTAGGTTCATCATTTACTTAGTTCTGCAAAAAATAGTACCACATTTAACGCCTGAGTGCCCAGAAATGCTGTAGGCTTGGAGCGCGAGCGAAGTTGTTTCATACTGTCCTTGTCGCCGGCCGCTCAAGGAATGTACTGTCAGTCGCGAAGGGACGGCTTCAAGGTCACCCAAGTACTGCCGCAACATTAGTTTGGGGAGAGAATTCGAATCAATTTCAATAAGTTAAGGACTGTTGGCTGATACAATCACCTGACGAGATGTGCCCCCACCCATGATGTTCTCAACGTGCAGTCTCTGTGTCTCAATGTGACCGGCACAGATTCCAGCGTATCTCAAGATAGTATGTACTATGTGTGAAGGCTCGGAACTTTGAAGACCATGAATTAAAAAATGAAACCTAGTTGTAGCCGAAACAACTGGCCCTTCGTAGCTCAATCCAACAATTCCAAGAAGCGTTATGGTTTGGAGAAGCGAAAACATAATAAATGTGGAAATTTCCCACTTGGCATTCTCGTAACGTCAGCAGATACGTAATATGGGAAATAAAAAAAAGAGTTGTCTGTGGGTTAAATCTGAGTAAGCATCCAAGCTGAGCAAGCACGTGAATGGAGACTAGAAGCACTATTACAGTACCACAGGCATCAAATGTGGCGATGGCTTTGGCCGGCAGCCGACAATCGCCAAGCTAGTCTTTGCGGCGTCATTCGAATGGGGGAGATTTGCCCCTGCTTTATCGTTTCTCTTTATTGCACAGATCCATGGTTTTAAGCACACTCTAAAATGTGCAGAATTGTTATCGACACGAAACAGTTTTTTGAATGAGTCAAAGTTGTATTTTATCGACATACCCTCGTTAAGCATAAATTTGATGAATTTCCGCAAACGGTTGCAATTATCGGGTATATATTTCTTTAATGGAAATACCTACTGCGTTTTTCGGTAAGCATATCCCAGTTAGACCTATTAATTCAATTCTGAAATCATTGTTGAGGCTTTCTCACGGAGTGGAAAAAACTTCAAGAACAGAGGAGGTTTGAAACAATAAACTGTTGGTCGAATAAAACTGATAGAGGAAAATACAATAAGCTTTGATGAAAACGCATAGCATACATAAGACAGTAACATGAATTTCAACACGCCCCTCGTGTTAAGTATCCCAGGTAGTGAATGGGCCAGATGTAGCTTCGATGCGTGAAACCCAGAAGAGTTGGGAAAATTTACCATCCCTTCCTGCAGAAAGTTTGAACAAGTACGAAAGTTAATTGTGCACCCGACCTTCCCTGAAAGTGAGTCCACTAGATAGTCAAACTTAGTACCTCTGAGGGTTGCAGAGTATCGGCAATCTTTTCTCCTATTGTTCCGTGCCGCCACCATGATGATTCGTCAGTTCTCACCACGGGACATTTGTTACACTGCGACAGTTCACGGGCGTGGTCATTTTTTGTTTATGTGTTTTAGCCGGTCAACTCTAGCAGACATAGCTTGTCCTCCCTGCCCTGCTGCTGCGCGCCACTGCATTCTGAATGCGGCTAAAAGATAACGCCTGTCGCAGCATTTCAGCATCAGAAGGGTGTCCGAAGAATACAGTTTCTTAGTTAGTATACTAGAGAGGAAACTGCGTCTAAGAATGTCCGCGGGCAGCGGTTATAGCCTTATTGGAAGACCACAGCTGCTGGCTTCGCGTGTCTATCGTATTGTTAAGTGTCTTCCTGTGTTTGCTTCCTTCGCTATGCATTGCTATATCTACAAGGTAACCACTCCAGCCGAAATGGCCAAAACGCGCTTCTTTTCTTTCGCTTCAATTGGAAACATGAAATTCTCTCCATTAGTTCATGCTAAGTCAGCTGTGCTTCATCGTAAGCAAGTTGGATGACAAGTGCCGGTGAGGAATTATCAAACCATTTACAGAAGCACAAACACATACTGTCACCATGTTAGTTTGCGGTACGGAGAGTGCGCTTCCGGGTGCATTTCTGTTGTAGCGGTGCATATGTTAACGGCGCCAGGAAATCTTGACTCAGCGGGTAATTTCCCGACGCAAAAGTTGCAGCAGATGGTCAGTTACGAAAACAAGAACGGAAACACCGCGAAGGTGGTGTTTTCCTAGGTAGGCACATGAAACATATCTCAGCTTTTCAAACTATTTGAAATGTTTGCAACATAACAGTGTTTCATAAGTTTGTACCAAAATTAACATTATTTTTTACTAAATTAACAACCAGCTTGGTCTGCAGAATATTACGCATATTCGTTTTGGAGGATTCTGAGTAAAAAGAGCACCCTTCATTTTCAGATTGTAAGCTTTAAAACAGCGTGTTTTATTTTATAAGTATACCAACACCCTTTTGTTGGCGTTTTTGTGGGTATTTGATTGTACGGCCACTAAAACGGCCCCTAAAACGTAAGTAAACGCATCTACGAACGATCTAAATACAAGCCGATACGTGGTTCGTGCACATGAGATATTGTACTCCTTCTTCATGATCGGTGTGTGTGTTGTCTTATTATCATTTACTGCCTTGTCTGGAACCGTTTCGTTATCGCGATTTTCAAGTGAGCGTTTTTACACTATAGAAGCCCGGCTTCACACACCCGCCGTGTGCAAGATATCTTATCAGAGTTTTTCGGTCGATCAACCGGTCTAAAGGTAATTGGATTAGTTTATTTAGAGAACGCTTTCTGTCCAACTAAGAAAGCCTTCGTTCGAAAAAATGAAAACGACCCCCTGTACCGGCGCCATACAAAGAACTGCAAAGAAAGGAGCGCAGACTCCGATGTGTGCGTGGCGTCATCTGTATTTCAATATTAAAAGATGTGCTTGTGCGCAGGTCCTCCACACACCTGAGAGTATGTCGTGTCATTTGGTCCGGTGCCTTCTCAGTGGAGTCATGCTGTATAGTGGTTTAGGCGTGCATATATTACCCGCTACCCATCTCAGGAGGAGGCAAGTTGCGCGGGCAACCTTTGCTTCTAGCAACGTCCATTTTGTGCCCTGCGCCAGGCGGGGCTTTCTTGCCGCTTTCGATAAGAACCACACAGTCTGCTTTCTTACTGGTTATCATTATTGATAGGAGGTGTACATTAAAGGAACCCTAGAACTCTTTCGATACGCGCTTTTACTCTTTCCTTCGCGTCTGGACCCATTGCGAAAGCTATAGTTATCGCCAGCACGGAGCGGCACTGCGGGATTTGCTCGTCGCACAAGATACGCCTTCCATTTCTGCCAGCGGCGGAGATAGTTCCTCATCGTCTGCTACGGTTCGTCCCACTTCGCAGTGCCCCCTTTTGCACGAAAGCGCTGCAGCCATGGGGCTCTTGAAAGTGGGAGGAACCGTAGAAGACGATGAGGAACTATCGCAGGTATGTTCGCTTAGGGCAATGATTGCTCTCGTGCAGGTACGTATGTACCGCTCTGTTGTGGCGCTCCGCGGTGCGCGCCACCCGTTCCCGGTTGCCTCAAACTGGCCGCGCCTGTACACTGAACTCATTCCTCAGCCTTTGTTCCTTTCCCCCCTCAAATAAAAAAAAACACTCCTTTGCGCGTAACTTCGGTGATATTGCGGAATTCTGCTCTGTGTCTGTTTCTCCGTTCTACATCTCTCTCTCTCTCTCTCTCTCTATCTCTCTCTCTCACACACACACACACACACATGCACTCACACACACACACAAACGCCCCGCTCTTATTATTACGTCCCTTTTATTATGGCCAGATGTCACTGCTTCAATTAATTTTTTATTGATTCCGGGAGTAGACAGGACATATGCCAGCAAAAAATCACTCCTCACTGAAACTTCTATTTCTGTGTGCATATATCTCCGAAAAAGGACTCAAGATTCTAGGTGTTCGATCGAAATAAATTATTACATAATTGAGCAAGATTTTATTTGCGGACTGAAGAACTGCATCACCTTACACAGCTCAAGTTAATTACTTGTGTTGTCCTTGTTCACTTCCACAGTAAGGAGAGGGAAAGCGAGAGTAAAACTTTAATCAGAGTTGAAGTGAGAATATTTGCCGTCGCGGTCTCCACTCCAAGGCCTCTCTGGTTGGGCCGGCTGTCTTCGCCCTTTCTGCTAGAAAAAGCTGCGTTTCAGGACAGGGGCTGGCCAGCGTACTCTCCCAACGCTGGCATGAAGGGTTTGAAATGGCTGAGTTTAGGTTTAGGGCTTGGCAGGTTGACTTCCTGTTCTTTCGTGGCCTTATCGGGGACTGGTGGATACAGTTGTCTCGCTAATCTGTAGGGTTGAGTAATATCTGCTTAGGGGAGGAGTGGTTGCCAGGTCCGCTCCAAATCATCTTGCGGCGCCAGGTGGAGAAGTTCTCGGGCCAGGACGTGTGCGGTCTGGTTGCCGCGAAGAGAAGAGTGCGCTTGGGTCCATATGATTCCGACCTGCTTCTGTGGGGGTCTTTGGAGGAGAACCCGAAGCGCTTGTCTTGAATCCTGCCTGCTTGGTATGCTAGGCAGGAGGCTTGACAGTCGGTAATAATTACTTTGATCTGTGTCCTCACTAAGAATGTTTACTCCTCTGCGCGGTGATTTCGATCCACGGTGGCAACCTGACAAGCAATTGAAGCACACTGGCTTTGTTCATTGTAGCTTGGCTGGAAAATGCCCAGGTATTCCAGTAGGTGCAGGATAAAGATGAAATATGTACACCGAGGAAAATACAAGCGAAAACAGATCCCCCCATGGATAAAAAGTTATAGTGTGGACTTTTACCACTCGGAAGAATTGAGAAAAAAGTGGTTTAAACGTTAATGTTATAAGTGTTTCCTTACAACGACATTAAAAGCCTACCACACTGTGCCCACCTCGACCACAATTTGTTTCTAACTACAGGACATATAAATTAACCTATTCAGCTGTCGTCTAGGGGCCCGGCCTCCTAGCAGCGTGACCGTAGTTGGAGGTACTGCCTGGCACATGAGGCAACTCTCGCTCGCGGTATCACTATAACATCTTTCTAATGGCTGCCAGGGCATGAACTAATCTGATTGGCACGGATGTGTATTTAGTCTGCCGTTACACAGGTTGTAGCTTTTTTTCCAAATTGAAGTTGTACCAGCCATCTAGGGCAAAGGAAGGGTCGGCTATCCATGGCCCACCTTTTGCTGCGTTTTCTTGTGCCGTGTGCCGTATAAAAATAAAAATTGTGCAGTGTCATACTTTTAATGACACAAAAAGTGTCAACTTTCTGTTATTAAACAATCCTAAGCGTTCTAGTTCCGACAAGTTAACCTCAAAGGTATCTTGAAAGCCAAACTGTTCGGCTTGGCTGGTCACGTCAACCTTTTCCAATGGGATAATGTCTTTTTCTGGCTGGTCTGGGTGTAGCACATAGATGAATGCCATGGGGGTCGTGGAACTGCAGGCTAGCGTGGTTGTACCCCACTTCAAGCAGATAATTAGTACCCTTGAAGGAACTTCCCATCCATAGGTAGCCACCTGCAAATACCTATCTCGGCGATACCATTGAGTAAAAAGAAAGACGAGCCGCCCAGACTTGACCACATCGTCAATGTTGGTAAGACTTACAACGTAACGTTCCGGCTTTGTCTCGTATTTGAGCATTAACGGTGGTGGCACTGCTATGGTTCTGTTGAAATAATCGAAAACACGAGTGTACTGCACAACTGTTCGTTCCAGTTGCAGATCAGCGCTGGTGCGGAGCAGTTCCATGTAAGCAAGGGAATCACCGATCATCAGTTCCAACTTTCGGAGGATGTGTCTCTTTTCCAACTTCCACGGCATTCCGTTTGCGCTAGTGGACCCTGCTTCGCCCGCGCTTCTTGCCTCCCTTTCAGAAATTGCCGTTAGCTGAGAGTACAGCGCGCTTTGTTGAGACTGAAGCTCCTGTACGGCTTGCGTGATCCTCTGTTCGCTTTGCGTAGAATCGCTGTACATTGCTTCAACCTGCATGCGGACGGCCCTTGCCTCTTCCAACACCTCGTTTACGTTGCTTTGGAGCGCCGGCAGTCGGTCTTGGTAAGGGTCCCTAATCAGCGCCTTCAACTCATCAATGCACGCTCTCATGTCTTCAGCGCTAACAACCACATTTTGAGATAACGTTGGAGCGCCGGCCGCAGTCGGGATAGACTCCATGTGGCATCCGGACGCGAAGTGCCTTGGAAGGTCTTGGTGGAGTACACGATCGTTGCATCGCTGACATGTGACGGTGTGGAAAGTGCACTCTTCCTCGTAGTGCGTGAGGACGGCTTGTAGTGTACTTACAAAAGTACATCCGTTAGCTTCATTCCAACAGCAAGCCTTTAAAAAAGAGCAAAAATGAAGAACGAGTTATAAGAAGTGTGGCCATGTTTATGCATGTCGGCTGCTTTTTGCAGTACTCAGTAATCCAAAATAGCTTGGAAATCGACGAGTTATTAACATAAGACATTGGTGACGTAGCGCGGTCAAAAACGTTCGGGACAAGGGGGCTGCGCGGTCGTCCGGCCCCCATCGTCGTACTTGTCTGTGACATATTCTTCCGAAATGGTTAAACAATATCTAGAAAGTCATCGCTCCACGGGTATTTGGTCTCTTTCAAAGCCACAGAAAACCGTATCCAGATTCTTGGCCTATGTGAGCTGAGTGATGCGTTGTTCCTAATATAGTACGAGGAACGCAGGAACAGCGCAGAAAGGTCTAGGAGGTCAAGGAGAAAGCTGTCTGGTTGGCCACTCTACACATTTGAGGAGATACGGGAATTGAAAGCGAAAGGAAGAAAACGAGAAAATGGACAGGGGGGAAACAGCTCGTCCAAATGTAGTACAGACGAAGCAGAAAAAAGAGAATGCATAAAACTGGACACGTGAATCAACACGTTTGGCTAACAAAGAATGCTGCACGCTAGTAACGTCTCTATGAGCGTTCAGGCAGTCGTTGTGCCCTTCAAAAGACGAAGTAGCGGTTCTTAAGCCAATTTAGGATTGTGACGGGCTGAACCTATGACCCGAGATTACCACTTCTAAAGGTGGGGTCGTCGAGTTCACGGAGCGAGGTAGAGAGCCATTGCTTCGGCGTTGTGAATCTGTCATTATGGCACAACAGGTTTTTAGTTGCCTCTTCAGTGAAGGCTCTTGGCCCATTCTAAGCAAACAGGCCTCCCACTGCTCCGCGCTGATCATTGGTAAGCATGCTCGTAGAGTTCGTGGCTGAGCATCACAAGCCCAGATCATGTGAGTGAGTGTGGCTTGCTGGGTGCACCGCTTGGTGAAGGCAACACCAAGACACCGGTGACAAAGTAAGCTGACGTCCGAGCGTGGCACGTTAGGACGTAACAAAAAAATGTGGAATGCAGCAGGAAATACGTTATCCAAAATTGTCCTAACAAATTTCCCTTTTTTGCAGTGTGCCTCTTGCAAGAACGTTAATGTCGTCCTTCTTAAGCGCTGACTAATATCAACCTAGTGGGTGTAAGAGGATCGGACTATGCTCCCAGAAACAAGACATGCAATCGTGTTCTTTACACTGCATCCGCAGGAGAGTACGTGGTGTTTGTTCTTTTCTCATGTCTTGTAAACAGTTTCATGTAGCCAGAGTATGCGCGTGCATCATGTTGGCGGCCCTGGATGCTTTTTGTTCTTTTTCGTCTGAAGGCAAGAAATATCATAATTGTGTGCAGAGCTTGATGCCGGTTGGACAAGAGGTATGAATAATCCAAAGCATTGCATTTTATTTTCGATCACTTTCGACAACTCGTGTTAAATTCACGCTCAATGCTCTAGTCATCGAGCGCTTGTAATTCAAACACTTCTGATTGGTTCTCTTTTGTTCTATCAGTATGCGGCAGTACGCAACATTTTACGTGAGCGTACACAGTTTGATGACTAAAATATAGATTGCAATAACTTTTGCATATACGACTAACCGTAGATATTCGGAAATAAATTGTTTCAAACACAGGTTTGCCCTCACAAAAATACTTGATTTTTTTTTCTTAGTTACCGAACCAACCTTCACGTGATCTAGCATAAATAAGTTTGTGTTATCGTCCTCGGCCAAGTCTCACTGCAAAAAAATACAGAATTCCACGAGAATCTTTGTGTGCATAATGTGTGGTCTCCACCCACACTTTCGTTATAGATCCGTTCCCGGGCCGCAAAAAAATTGTTCCTAAAGTATTCCAACTCCGGACCCATGGGATGAAAAGGAATAAAATGCGTAATTATTCCATTATATATAAGGCACTTTTGGCAAATAGTGTTTTATTAATTCTCAAAGTTTCCGTAATCCTGCAGCTCGAGTTCAGAGCTACGTTTTCTTGAGCTGGTATTCTATAATACTGTGGTAGTATTAAATTAAAAGTATGAACTGTATTTCTGTGTATGAGGCGAACCTTACGATACCACTGAATGACTACCATGCAAACAAAACAAATAAATGTGTACGCACCGGCGTGATGGTTGTCATAAAAGCGATTGGTATCGTTCGCGTTTGTTACCAGTGCAATTTTCCAGTTATTCGCGCACAAAAAAAAATCCTGCCCCATTTCCACTAAAGTGAAACCTAGAGAGGGGCGAAAAATGAAGTAGTGTATAAGTGTCGTCTTGGCGCCTTGGCGTTTCTGCCCACGGAGATGAAACCGTTCAAAGGTTGAAGTATACAGCTTTGCTGTAAGTCTCGGCTCTCGGAAGCACGAAGCAGTCTAGCGCGAGGCGTTGGAAAACAAATGTCACAGTGTGTTCGTTTACTACGCGTTTTTCCGACGGAGATGCAACGTTCCAGAGGAAGGTTTGTACAACGAGTGTCCCGTTGTATTCTTTTAGTACGCGTTAAGTTCTAGCGAGAGACGTTGGAAAACGAGTGTACCGGTGTTTTAGCACCGTCACTACATGATACTACGACATGACACGCCGACCTATTGCGTGCCTAAGGGTCATCACCCAGAAAAAACAATGTTTTGCTCTGGGCAATGCTCACGGGTCATGAGGTGTTCCGATTTGAAAAATCGCTGAAGGAAACGTCGGCGTGAATACACCGTCTGTTTGTTTTATTTCCATTTTCATGGAAAACGCAATAATGCTTTTTATTGCGAAGACTGGGATCAAGACAATCCCACGCAACCCCTACCATCTAACGATAAGCGAATCTCCACCTGAAAGAACACGCCCCTGCAGCCTTGAGTTTGTACTTTGCTTAAACCGTAAAGCCACCTTGTGCACGTCTGTGCTATTCTCGAAATTTTAAGAAACAGCAAATCTATGTATTACGTAGGGTGGTGGATTGGTTTGAGATGGAACCTAAACAGGATGTTATGTTCGGGGGAATATTACAACGGCAGCGTAAGTCACACCGATGAACTCCACCCTCTAGAATTTCTCTGCAGCTTAACCAGGCGGTAAGCCAACAGGATAGCAGGACAAGAAAAGGAAAGCACAAAATTATTTTGAAATGATTATTTCCTGCCCTACCTGTGGTTATAAAACAATGAGGGGGTCTCCTTTATTGTGCGGAATAAAAAGAAAATAAACGCACACTGCAAACGAAGGTATGTACATCTGTCTGCCTTGAACCGACGAACACTTGCCTTCAACCTATCAGCAGCAGCTCCCTGCAAATGGACCTTCTGGCACTCGCCTGTAGCGAACGCCTCCTTGTGGAACGGACATACGATGTTTCCGTCATTTAGGCTGGGATTCACGCATGACTCACACAGAACGTCATGACAGGGGAGCAGAAATGTCGTCCGTGGAATCACATGGCACAGTGCGCAGGTGAAGTGAGAAGGCACTGGTGCAGCAAACTTTGTGGCTCGTCAATTAACGCCACGAACGAACCCGTGCACTCGGTGAAGGGACACGCCTTGGTCGGGCATCGCGAGAGTCGCCGATCGGCAGCAAAGGCGACTCCTGCGCGGGAGGTGTGCTCTTCGGCAGCAGTCGGCGTACGAGTGGAAGCGACAAAATCCAATAAGGCATAGCAACAGCTCAGGCGATGGAAATCTTCCGACCAACGATAACAGTTCACATGACCTTCGTAGGTGCGCCCGCCACAGCTGATAGTGCGTCGGGAGTAAAGGTTGCCAAAGAGAAATGCGAAAGCCCTTTCCTCTCAAATGCTTCGGTCGATAAGATACGGCTATAATCATCAGCATACGCACAAACCAATAGGTGCATTCCCCTGCGGGACTCAAGCTCGCTCTTGTAATCTGTATATTCACATTCATTTGTTCCTGGTCCACTTCAGAAAAACGAAGTATCCCACTTTTCGGCACTTTGAAATTCCAGGCCGGACAAAAGCATTCCGCTTCGGTGTAGCTTGCAGAAAAATAAAATAAAGCAGAATACCTAGCCCTGGAAATACAATAGTAACTGTAATTACTATATACAATGAATATGCATTAAATACAATGCAAACTACAGTAGATGAATGTTTTCAAATTGCCAGCATTCTTTGGATTTGGAGGTAACATGCGCGTATGCGTGCATGCGCGCAGACCAAATTTTCTAAGGTGTGCCGAGATCTGTCTTACCAAAACTTTTATCCCATTGGTGCCCGTAGGAGCGACAGAGCAGACCGCGAGTTTCCTTCATGACATCTTCCACTTCGGTAGGGAACTGCATGGATGAGGCAAATAGGGTATCACCAAATAACAACTACCCAGAAGAAATTTTCGCAAGCTAGATGCCAACCTTCCACGGGTTGGAAGTCTGTTCTTATCAGGACGTTCGGACCTTTTGCAATGCCCCTGAACCAAAAACAAAATTCAACAAAAGATACTGCGGCTGGGCAGAGAAGGCACACAGCAGAGAGAAATTTGTATATTTTGATACTGTGGCGATTGCTGATTCCGGCGATTTTACAGCGGCGAGTCTAAGGCTCGGACGCGGCATGCTATTTCCGGCAACACAGCGATGTAGAAAGGAATCGCGTGCTAACGTAGTGTCACCTTGCTGCGCCCACTCAAATCTTCCGGTTAGAAAAACATTGCGCCCCACCTTCAGCGCACGGGAAAAAATTAAATAAAATGCACTAAAAACAGTCGGAGGCCTCCATAGTTTAATATCGAAGCTTGTACTGCTCCAAGAAAAATGGCTTCCCAAGAGTATACTCGTGGTTCTGGGTGAAGCCGACTTTAAAGGAATCGGTATTAACAGAGTCCTTAAGGCATTGAAAGACTTTGGTGTTAGCTGGGTCTTCATAAGCTTGATTCTATGTTGCACAGTGAAGTATTGCCATTTACGCGGGGAGTTTGATTAGAAGAAACGGCTCTGACTCTTGCATTATCGAAAGTATCCTGAAACAAATTATATGACAATTATCCACTAACACGACCCTGCCGTTCCGCCGAGCTTCGCGCGTTATAATTTGTTCGCGTGGAAATTGCAGAGGTTAGAGAATTACTGTCTGCTTTCAATACATGGCCACCTACACAGGGAGTATGGTTGTATAATACGACGGTCGCTCCAGTGTTATCGAAAGTTTCGCGAAATAAATTATATGGAAATTGGCAGCAAAGACGATTTCATTACGCAGCATACATTCTCTGGTCATCCTTCTTGATAGAGTGGAAGGGCACGGAATTTCTTTTAACCATCTTCTTTTAGGCTCTGTCTTCGACTCTAACTCTCTGTCATCGTTGCGCAACAATCCCCCCCCCCCCCCCCACCCTTCTGAGATGATGCTACAATCACGGCCCTGGTTTCTTCATGCCTCTCAACGTTGACGCTAAGTACACCAAGACCACGGCTTGTGCCGCTAACTACGAGGATTTTTTTTTTTATAGAGAAGCAGCTAAAAAATACATCGTTTTTTTGGGTACACAACAAGAGCCAGTATTTTGCGACGTATTCCGATTCCGGCTCGGATTCTCTTCTCTTAGTGCAATCCTGTTCAAAAACAATCCTTCACGCTTTCACGGCTGCTCCCATTTCCGTTTCTTTGCAATCTATTCTTTCCCACTCACGGTCTTTGCCGCTGCGGTTGTAATTATTGCTTGCTGCTCTTCTTTGTCGTTATTTTTTTTCTGTTTGCTTAATTACCTGCATCCACTGCGTTGCAATTTTTTGTCGAGCACTAGAAGGAAAACCTGCCTAACCTGTCGTTGCGCCGCAAAATCCTTCGATTATCTTTGTTTCACAAAATTTATTTCCACGCGCATCTTCACGATTTTCTTTTATCAGCCCAATTTCACATATCACACCGTGTCGGTCATCGATCGCTACAAAGTTGCCCCGTTCCCCTGCAAAACAAAGGTCTTTTATCATTCATTTTTATCCCGCATGGTGAGCGAATGAAATCGCCTTCCCGAACCGCTAGTGTGAATATATGATAACAAGTTATTCAAAGCTGCCCTACTTGTGCACTTTTCTGATTTGTCATAGGTCTGGTATTCATGTTTAAAACGGTGAATATTTTCTTAATTGTTTTTGGACATCGTCTTATGTCCGCATCATATCCTGTGCTACTTGTGCATTGTACAATTTTTCCCCACTCCCCTCTGTAATGTCCTCAGTGACTTTGAGTGTATTTGAAAATAAATAAATAACTAAATAAATAAATAAATAAACCAGCCGGCAATGACGTCAAGGAGGAACGAAGGGGAGTAGTTGGTATCCTTTTCATTGGAAAATACCAAGTGGTTGACGTGAACAGTGCGACTAGAAAATGCGTTCCTGATGGGTACTGTGCCCACAAGGTTCCTTCCTTCCGGGCTACACTTTTTGCCCCTTTATTTCTGCAAAGTAATAAATGAACGTTCGCCCGGAAGGTGGAAGATGGTCGTTACGGCGGCGCAGACGTTCGTTGGACGGCTATGCGACACCAATGCCTGAGTCAAGAAATTCGTGGTATCTGATGGCTGTGGCCTTTTATAATTACTACCATCAGTGAATATACATTCAATACAATGCAAAATACAATAGATGAGTGTCTTCAAATTTGGAGCATTTTTTGGTGTGCTCGAAGAAGCTGGGCCCCCAATTAACCACTGCCGGTAAGGTTAACCCAAAGCTCACCGTGTATAAGAGAAGATAGTATAAGAGACGCATTTTGGGTGTGCGCGTTACATAGGGTGATGTGAGGAAGTGTGCCTGGTAGCGCGCTACTGAAAACCCCGGTAACGAACGGTACAGTGGAACCTATGGTAAAGCCGACTAGCCATGTAACAGCCTTTCCTGTTTAAGGATTCCTTTCTTAACTAAAGCAAAAAATATGAGCACCACATACACGCCAAAGCAGATATCCCAATAGATACGGCAGCATAGTGCGGACTTTCACCACTCCAAAGAACCGAGAAAAATTTCAGGGAAGCGTGCACACACGCGCAAGACTCACACACAACGGAAATCTCCCACTACATGACTCGCCCGTCGGCATCGCCGCCTCCCCGTGCGGCGGCAGCAGCTTCTGTGACCGCTTACGCGCATACGCGCCGCCAGTCGCACAGGAAAGAAGCAGAAAGGAAAACAAAGGACGGGAGGAGTGTTTCCCCAGAGCCAGCAGTGCCAGTACCTCCAGGAGCGCAATAATAGAACCGAAACTGGAAAAAGTAACATCGGTCTGAGCCCATTCCTGTGAAACCCGTTCATGCAGCATCTGCCGCACAACGAGGAGAATACTATTGAAACCAAAGGGCTGTGGGAAAGGGGGGGAGGAGTTGTCCAAAGGGCCTCCACAACTTCCAGAACCCAAATGGTCACCGCATCCTGGGCGGCTAGATCCGAGTTCCCCATGGCCTGATCCCACAGGGAAGGGGTAGAAAGGAAAGGGTCGTTTGGACATTCAAATAAGGAGTGATAATGAGTGTCCAGTGAGCCGCATCAGGCTAGTAGGGGGGGGGGCGGAATCGATGCGAGTTTTCAGTGTACGGGGGGTCTACGGGGGAAAGTGTGTCTGCAGTAGGCGCCATTTGTTTCGGGCCTGTCGAGTCAGCGATTAACGAGGAGGTGGTAGGCTTTTGCGGATGATGCGGTGGTGTTGTGCAATGTCTCGATAAGTAAGGACTGATCGCGTCAGCTCAGGGATGCCGTGCATATGTTTAAAAGAAACGGGAACCCAGAGAAATGCAGCTCGAGCATATGGATGTGTCGCCTCTTGAGCACCTACGTCAGTATAGGCCGGAGTCTAGGCTAGTGAAGCGGATTGGTGGGAAAGATTTGTTGGAAGAAGTTTGGAGGCAGGTTTGGAAATAATGCCTTGTAGGAGGGCCCTATCGCTGTCTACGAATATCATAGCAGGAAGAGGGAAGAATCGGTCGTTGTGGGAGGGCGAGGGGGATGGCTGCGTCCTCCTCAGTAGTTGTGGGGGTGTGTATGGCTGCGGATATCATTGGTTGCGTTATGGTTGTAACGGGGACGACGAGGGCGAAGGCAGAACGGTCTGGATACTCTGCCGCGTCGACGTTAACGTTGTATTCATAGGGTTGGGGGAGTTATTTTAAGTTGTGAGAGAGGACACGAGCCATGCGACGGCTGTGATGGAAGGAGGGGCTCACATTGAGGAGGAGACGGATGTGTTTGAAGCTTGGACGCAGGTGAGCCTAGATGCGTAAGCCATCCTCAAGTGGAAGAGGGAGCTGCAGGTTTATGTTGTAGAGGTTGTGTTGGCCTGTACGTCATTGAGAGAGGCGCATGTATTGTGAAGTTCTATACACCTCGATAAGCTCTGTAGGTAGAAAGAGCCGAGTTCGTCGGGAGGGTCTGTGTAGATGTATGTGTAGTGCTGACGCGTGCACTCTTCGTAGCATTGCCTGCAAGGATTGTGTTTGTGTTGATGAGTGTGGTGTTAAGCGGTGATAGCAAACACTGCTGACAAGCCAACTCCGTAAAAGCCGTAGGCGGTAGGTACCATCAATAAAACACCCCTCAGTGGGCGCGTTCTCCTGCGGGCTTCTAGCTTGTCGTTATACTTTGAATATTAATGGTCCTTTGGTCCTTCTCCTCTTCACGGTTGACAACAACCGCACTTTTCGGCCCTTTGCAAGCCTAATGCAGCAAAAGCTCTCCTTTTCTTATGTACAGGATTGAATAAAAAGGACAGGTGTAATTAAGCTCAGCTGAGTGTATTTAAAAGCGATACATTCTTTGGCTTTTAAGAACACGTGCACGCGTCATTGCGGGCAAACCAGTTTATAACGTGTGCTGAAACCCCTCCCGCCAAACGTTGAACATCTGACGTACGCAGAGGGCGGCCTAGCGGTCACGGCCCTGTTTCCTGACGTTCTTGAGCTAGGAAGGAGAGTGGACGGCGCCACTTTGCGTATCACCAAATAATCAATAGTGACAAGTTCTATTCACCAACCTTTCATAATTGATGTCTGCCCTTACCATGACGGTCGGAACTTTTTCAATGACCCTGAAACATAGAAATGAACACAAAATATAGATGTCATAAAAAGGACGCACAAAGCGTCCGGAATCATGGAGTGATTTTTATTCCGGCTTTCTTGGTCTCTTTTCGGGTTCTTCCTTTTAGTTTTCCGGCTCCTTCCACCTCACTCCCTTGAAACAACATCTTGCATACGGGTCCGGATTAGGATGCCTCGAAACATTCAGGCTAAGCACTAAAGCTCATAGAGCTTTGTATTACACACGAGGTATTGTATTATATAAAAGAGACTAAACAGTACGCCATTCTTTTGGTTAAGCAGCTCGAACTAGCAGGTTCAGTGCGGCCGTCTTTCAGGCGAGACTCTTTGATTTAGTTCAAAGACTTCAAGACATCCCTTGTCGGTTTCCCGTCATTTCCCATTTCCGTTACTTTGCAATGTATTATTTTCCTCTCGCACACTTTGTCGTTGTCATGATTTCTTGTAACTAGTCTTTGTTATTTTTTGCGCGAACCTGTTAGCCTCTCATTGGTCGGAAAAGTTCGTGTTGTGAACAAAAATCCCAGGCAGAATCCAACAGTTCGCGCCCAAGACGCCGAGAGCATGCGTGAAGCTGGTAGGGCCCACCACTTGCCGCCAGCGAAGCCCAGGGCAATCTTTCTGTGCAATCAGGCACACAGAATAGAGTTAATTTCTTAAAAAACACAAAACAAGCATCGAAACAGCTCGATAGGTGATAGGGCGTCCATGGACAGTAAGACTCCTATGTGTTCCTGGTAAAGACGTGGTCTGCGACTTCTCGCGAAAAGGGGGCTTGAAGTCATTCGAGTGCGAGCGCATGCGTCAGGCTATGCCGTCAGAGAAGCCGAGCGCAAGTGACAAGGCCACTGAGACGACGAGGAACATTTAATATCCTTCCACATAAGCATGTGTAGTGGTTTACAAAAGCTTTGCTGGACATCCACTTTCTCAGGGAAAGATGGCGGCCAATTTTTAGGGGCGAAGCCCCTGAAGTTTTGGGGCTGTTGCCTCTCCTGTCGTCGTCATAATCGTCGTCTCACGTAATCACGGAAATAAAACACTGGGACACTCCTTTACGCCTCGCGCTAGAAAGCTGAGCGCTTCAAAGACAAAAGACTTTTACAGAAAAGCTGTATGCTTCTACCACTGAACGGTTTTATCTCCGTATGCAAAACGCCCAGGCGCCAAGAATACAGTTTTGAACTGCATGCTTAGGCCGTCCCTGGGTTTCACGCTAGTAGAGATGGCCCGGGATTTTTTTCTCCTTGTTTACTTTGTGGGATTCTACATTTCACACACTAGTGATTTCCCACCCCGCAGCCATCCGCGCTCAGCAAACATGCCTTGCGAGCGCCGGCTGCGGACGGGTCCGTTGTTTGCGGAGACAGACAAAGGCAGGAGGCGGCGAGGGCAAAACATCAATGGCAGCATTTATTGCAAAGTGCAAATCAAATACACTGCATACAGACTAATCGTAGGCCATAACGGTAACATTGGGAGCGAGGCATTAAACAACGCGAGATGGTTCGACTCACCGATTGCATACCGGAGCAGCGGAGCGCTGCTCGTGCGAGCGCGGTTGCAGTCTCCCAGCTCGTCCGGACGCGTCCTTTGTGGCGCGTTCGCCCGGTCAGCACCAGCGCGCCGAAACGTCCGCGCGCTACCGGATCCCGAAGACAAGAGACCGTCCCCTCGTCATGCTACGTCCCCCCAGACTTCGCCTTACGGTGGCGCTAGTATCGAGGAAGAACTGGTTCTCGGGTAAGGCAGAGGGGAAAAGGGTCAACGCTTCCGCCAGGGCAACAACAAAACCGTCCGGTCGCTGGCGCCCTCCCGTATGGTTCCCGTCGCGTAAGCGAGGCGCGTTGTGCGCCGGCCGCGATGGGAATCTAGCCAGAAAGGGGTTCGCGTGAAAGTCGCGATCCCCACATCCCTCCCTCCTAAATTCCTTGCGTACGCCGGTGAGAGCTGACTACAGGACTAGAGGCGACGGAAAGTTCGTTCGTCGATTAAATCGTTAGTCACTGCATCGTGTTGCCTACGCCGGCTTCCACTCGTCCAATGCCACCGCTGGTAGTGCACCAGCAGGCCCGGTCGTCGCCCGCTGATGTCTGCAGGCAGGTAGCTCCGCGAAGAATCGCACCAGCCAACCCAAGCAAGCGTTGCTCAAGTGGCGGCACATCCGTGATGGCCCGTGGCCGCCGAGCGACCAGAGACTGCCGATTCTCTCAGCCAAGCTGGTGGCGGCATGCCGCACCGCACCGCTTCAGCAGGCTCGGCAGCTCGCCCGGAACAGTAGACAGCAGCATAAACACGCTCCGTCATGTGGTCCAAGCCGGGGTGGCTTCGCTGCACAAAGAAACTCCCCGCACCTTCAGTGTACGGCAGAAAAAATAGCTCTCCGATCGCACCGCCTTTGTGGCGCGATCCTAACGACAAATGCCGAGTTGTCAGCATTGCCATCGCTCTGTTAATGTCAGCAAAGCCCAATAAATAGTCCAAACCCTACAATGCATAGGGCAGGACAAACAGGCTGCAGTAGCCCTTTAATCCCATTCATCACGTGGTTCGATGTCGAATATCACAATTGCCATGGCATCGGCATAACTACCTGCTTGTTAACGTCAACAAAGCACGCCAAAGTGTCCTAACGCTGCAGCGTGCAGGGTAGGGAGAATATCAACTCGATTGCATCAACAACGTGACACAATCTGACGGTTCAACTGCTAAGTTTCTCAGCAATGCAATCGCTCTGGAAATGTCCACAGAGCTAGAACCTGTTCTAACCCTATACGATACAGGGCACAAAGAACACACACGGTCGCATCGACCGCCCGGCGCGATGCTTAACCACACAAATGCGAAAGCAGTATTTGCTCGCATCTTTAACACTTCATTCATACACATGAATGCGGAAACAGTATTTGCTCCCAACGACAGCCCTATGTTCACACACATGAACGCCGCTTGCGTAAAAATGCTGAAATACGTTTCAACACACTGGCGCTTAGTTTACGTGAACAGAGCTTGGTCTCTCGAGCCGAACAAGAGGGCTCCTGCGACGTTACAATCAGCGGGCGCAAAGTTTGCCTCGCGTAATTCTCCCCGTCAGTGGACGAGGGATGCAGCCCCCCTTCAGTCCCGTCGCCCGCGTGGCACGACAACAAAAACAACTACGCTGCGGAAAGCAGTTTTTCAAGCAGCGAGGGGTCAAAGTAAGTCTTTCCTGAGGCGGGAGAGATTCCTTTCTCTCGCGCGAGGCGATCAACAAAAGAGGGGGAACGCTCCATGCGCCCTCGCATTATTCCCAAGGTCGTGCCTTCGTCTGGGAGGACCGGCTGCGAAAGCCTTCGGGTCACTCACTTCGGCAAACGACCCGCATCCAACAACACACCAAAATAAAACAGACCAAACGAAAGAAACCCTGAACGTGCCCGTACGTGCAGCCGTGAGGAGACATCTGCTTTGTTAGGGTCCTACTCGCTCGCTGCAACACAAGCAGCTTATGAGCGAACGGCGCCTACCGCATTCAGCGGTATCGGAGCGCCCGTGCCAGGCTGCAATACCAGCTAGCCTTTTGCGGCACACGTGGCCCGGCCACACGGCTCCCAGAGCCTCGACTCCCGGAGTCGACAAAACTCGGACCCAAATTGCAGCTTCCGTACACACTCACTTCGGGCTGACACAACGGCGCGGGCTCCCGGCCTCGCATGAATGCAAACTCGGAAACCCTCGTTTCCATAAACAACAACGTCCCGACAAAAAGTCGGAGACCACGTGTTAACTGGCAGCGATGTCCTGCCATACACACGATTGCTGCAAATTCGGCGCTTAACAAATTAAAAACGCCGCAGCAATAAATAATTCGCCTCACTCTCAGGAAAGTTCGCCTCTGCTAATAACTCGCTCCAATCAGTTAGGCCTGAAGTCTGTTGTCTGTGCTCGGATCGTCCGACGCCAGAACAAAGGATGCTGCCGTGCCTCCTGCTCGTCTCCGCAAACAAGGCCTCACGTTGGGGCGCCAGATGTGGGATTCTACATTTCACACACTAGTGATTCCCCACCCCGCAGCCATCCGCGCTCAGCAAACATGCCTTGCGAGCGCCGGCTGCGGACGGGTCCGTTGTTTGCGGAGACAGACAAAGGCAGGAGGCGGCGAGGGCAAAACATCAATGGCAGCATTTATTGCAAAGTGCAAATCAAATACACTGCATACAGACTAATCGTAGGCCATAACGGTAACATTGGGAGCGAGGCATTAAACAACGCTAGAGATCGAGATGGTTCGACTCACCGATTGCATACCGGAGCAGCGGAGCGCTGCTCGTGCGAGCGCGGTTGCAGTCTCCCAGCTCGTCCGGACGCGTCCTTTGTGGCGCGTTCGCCCGGTCAGCACCAGCGCGCCGAAACGTCCGCGCGCTACCGGATCCCGAAGACAAGAGACCGTCCCCTCGTCATGCTACGTCCCCCCAGACTTCGCCTTACGGTGGCGCTAGTATCGAGGAAGAACTGGTTCTCGGGTAAGGCAGAGGGGAAAAGGGTCAACGCTTCCGCCAGGGCAACAACAAAACCGTCCGGTCGCTGGCGCCCTCCCGTATGGTTCCCGTCGCGTAAGCGAGGCGCGTTGTGCGCCGGCCGCGATGGGAATCTAGCCAGAAAGGGGTTCGCGTGAAAGTCGCGATCCCCACAACTTTCATGCTTCCGCAGTGCTGCCCAATTTTGTCGAGCCCTCGAAGGAAAACCAGCCCTCGATTACGCGAAGGGTAACTGAGGGAAGTGGTAGGTATTCTTTCTGGGAGAAAATACGAATTGCTTAACGTTAAAAAGTGTGGCGAGAAAACTGCTTCCCGGATGGCATCTAAGCCCACAAGCTGCTCCTCTTCTTTCGAGCTACGCTTTTTTCACCCCTTTATATCTTCTGAGTAATAAATACACGTTCGTCACGGAGGTGACCATTATGGTGGTATAACGTTGACGGAACTTTGTGGGAGCTGTGCCTCAGCCCAAGGATCAGTGGGATAGGATGGTTTTGGCCCTGTACGCCCGGAGATGCTAGGGGCCTAGCTGAACGCTGGCCGTGAGGTTCTCCCGCGGATCGGCGAGGGTTAGACAAGAGGAGAACTGAGGAGCGTTTGGAATTTCTGCACAACCTGGGGTGATGTGAGGTAGGATGCCTGCTAGTGCGCTTCCGGAGATCCCGTCGACGGACGGTGCAGTGCGAGCAATGGTATAGCGTAAAAACCTTGTAATGGCTTCCCTCTTGAACGGTTTCTCTCCAAATTAAAGCGCTTATTGGAAAACAAAGAAAAATACACGCGAAAGCAGATATGCCGATCGACACCACCTCTCTTGTGCGGACTTTCGCCACTGCAAGAATCGAGAAAAAGTAGATTCAAACCTTAAAGCTGTAAGGGGTTTATTGAAAATAAAAAATACCACAAAACTTCTACACCGTACACACCCAACCAAACTATTTTCTTAATGTAGTGCATAAGAATTATCTATTTCAGATTTCTTCTACTGGTTGGACGACCTTGCAGCGAGACATGAGTGCGAGTTTCTACACAGCAGATCAGGCAACTCTCCCTTACACCTTCTCTATCAAATAGTTTTTCGACCTGTCGTGGCGTCTAGGAAGCTGACTGGTCCTGAGTAGTAATTATTACTCATTTATATAGCCTACAGCTTTCTTTCTAGCGAATGTCATGGAAAACAAATCTTCAACAAATGGGGGACGAACCAGCCATCCGCAAACTATTGCTGTGTCTTTCTTGTAGGTGCGATGTCGTGTCTCTTAAAAAAACGTGCGGGCCTGGTTATACTTTAAAAGATATGACCAAAGTCAGCTTTTTTTCTTTAAGTAATCCTAAGCCTTGGAGTTTCGACGTATTAGCTATAAAATTTTCCTGAAACCCAAAGAGAGCGGCGCGGGGTGTCACGGTATACTTTTCCATTTCGAGATTTTCTTTTTCAGGGTAATCAGGGTGTTTTACACAGACGCTTGCCTTTGGGTGTGCGGAACAGAAGTCTTGTTTGGTTGTGCCCCATTTCAAGCAGACTGCCAGTGCCTTCTCTGTACCGCAGCTAAATCCACAAATAGCCACCCGCAAATACCTCTCTCGGCGATACCACTGAGTAAAAAGAATGATGAACTTCTCAGATTTGATCACATCGTCAATGTTGGTAAGGCTTGCAATGTAACGCTCCTCTTCACTTTCGCATTTTCCCATTAGCTGCGGTACCACTACAGTGGCTGGGACGTAATCAGGAAGAGCTTGTGCGTACTCGACAACTGGTCGTTTCAGTCGGCGATCTGTGCTCGTGCGGAGCAGCTCCAAGTAAGCAAGAGAGTCAGTGACCATCAGTTCCAACTTTCGGAGAATGTGTCTCTTTTCTACTCTCCACGGCATTCCGGTTGCACTTGTCGCACCAGCTTCGCTAGCGGTTCTCGTCTCCGCCCCAAAAATTGCCGTCAGCTGAGCGGACAGTTCGCGTTGTTGAGACTGAAGTTTCTGGGACATCGTTTTCGACCCCTCCTGTATGGCTTCCGTGATCCTCTTCTCACTTTCTGTAGAATTTCTGGAGATTGCGTCAATCTGGGTGCTGACGTTCCTGGTCTGTTCCAACACCTCGTTTACTTTGCTCTGTAGCGCCGGCAAACGGTCCTGGTAAGGGTCTCTGATGAGCGCCTTCAACTCATCAATGCAGCTTTTGATGTCTCCAGCGCTAACCGCCACACTTTGACCTAATGTTGGATCTCCTGCCGCAGACACCATAGACTCGATGCGGCATCCCGCGCGGTAATGGCCTGGGAGGTCTTGATGAAGCACAAGGTTGTTGCATTGCGGACATGTGACGGTGTGGAAGGTGCATTCTTGCTCGTAATGCGTGAGGACGGTTTGAAGTGTACCCACGAAAGTACATCCATAAGCTTCGTTCCAACAGCAAGCCTTCAAAAAGAGGAAAATAAAGGTCACCAAGTTAGAATGAGTGAAAAAAAATTTCGCGAGCACCTAATCTGCTTTGTGCAGTACTCAGTGATCAAAAATAGTTTGGATTTGTCATTGTTCGTGACTTCCAGAAGTGGATTACGTAGGGTGACCGACAACTTCCGGGACAAGAGTGAAGGCTGCTCGACGCCTGGTCCCCTGTTCGTTTTTATCTGGCAAGGTTTCCGCTGCTCTATGTAAAAATGTCCACAAAGTCATAAGTCCACTGGTATTTTGTGAGATGGCAAATTATACGACAAATAGGATTTAAGACGACTCTAACGTAATGCCCCGCAGCTTCGCTGGTCATCGTTGTACAATAAATGTAGGGGCACTGACTTTTTTTTTGTATTGAGCAAACGAAACAAGAAAAAAGCGCGCATTTCAAATGAAGGGATTTTTGACAATGTCATGTCGTGAAAAAATGCGCACTTACCTTCAACCGATCTGCTGTAGGTCCCTGCAAATGGAGTGTCTGACAGTCTCCACAAGGGAATATCTCCTCGTCAAAAGGACACACGATGTTCCCGTCGTTTAAGCTATGATTGACGCATAAATCACACAGAGTGTGAAGACAAGGCAGTAAGAATGTCGTCTGTGGAATGACGTGGCACAGTCCGCAGGTGAGGTGAGGCGGAACTGGAGCAGAGAACTTTGTGACTCGCCAGTTGACACCTTGAATGAACCCGCGCACTCGGTAAATGGACACTGCTTGGTCGGGCATCGCAAAAGTCTTTGCTCCGCAGCAAAAGTGGCTGTTCTGCGAGAAGAATACTCTTCAGCAGATGCGAGTGCATGGGCAAGAAGGAGACAATTTAAAGTGGCAGAGAAAAACGGTCAGGCGACAGGAATCTTTCAGCGAGCGATAACAATGTTCGTGACATCCATACATGGAAGGGCCGGCTGATAAATCGTGACTGGTACAGGTTATCAACTTGACGTTGGGAAGGTCTTTCCTCTCAAATGCTTTTATCGGGGGACACATATCTGTCTGAACAATGCTGTTTCCGACGCGGCGCGCCAAATTATCGAGCAGGTTGGATGCGCGCGCGAGGGGACGGTGCGGCGGGTCATACGGCAGCCAAATCGGTTCTCTGGGCGGAGACGCGTGCGGTGACGCGTCCTTACCGCTCATGCGTTCGATCGTTTAGTTTAGGAAATACCACTGGAATCAGGAGAATTGACATTCTTCACTTGACGTGTTATCCCTCAAGCTTCACGCTCGTTTTTTAATGTTTGTAATCATAATTATTTGCTCTAACTCCACTTCATGCATGGAAGCTACTGCACTTCTCTGCCTTTTGAAACTTCAAGCCCGACAAGAGCTTTCATTGATCAATGATCTTTTCCCGGCTTACAGTGAACAGTAAGACACTCGTAATTTTCAACGAACGGCAGCGTGCGTTATTTTCAAGACGCCCCAATGACTTTTTTTTTTTGTCGTGTGCTTAGTAGATGGCCCATGGCGAAAAAAAAAATTGGCTCCAATCCACAATGTGAAGGTGGTTGAAAAGGAAAGCTTTAAACGACACCCACAACAATTGCCCATGAGACGTCACCAGAATTCACACACGTGGCTCTACAAAGAGCGAAACCCCAGATTTGGCCAGCCGTTGTCTGGAATTCACGGGGGCGGATCCCAAACGCAGCAGCGTCGGCCACGGCCGGGCTAGAGCGGCGGACGCCGTCCCTGTAGCCCAGCCATGCGTCGGCAGAAAACGTAGAGGAGCGTCTTTCGAAGGGTGAGACGGAGGCCTTACCCATCTTTATGTGCTAGCTAGGGGCTACACCACCGCACGACACAAGCGCAGGCACCGAATCAATTAGACATGTGAGCTTAGTGGTTCTAATTTATACCAATTGAAACTACCTAGTTTAGCAAGTTTGAGAATTCGACGTGGCGCTCGTGTGCACGGGCGCGCGGCCCGGTTACTCTACGCCGGCAAATACGGGGCCACGTCATATAACCGCCATCGTGCTCGGCGGCGCCCGGCGTGCCTCGACGACACTGGCAAGAACGGTATTTCTTTTTCCGGTGCAGAGTCCGGTGAACACGTCCATTCAGTATTCCACAAACACCTCGCCACCTCGCCCGGTCTGGGCGTCGGCGCACGTTCGCTTATTTGCGCAGGGCCTCGAAGGCCTCGGTTCGCCTGTTTCATTTTGTGAATTTCGCAACAGTCGGCGCAGTAATCGAGAACATTCTCCGCATGCGCCAGCCGGAGCCACTGCTGAGTGCACCGCTTCGCGCTAGCTGTAGTGTAGACAGGTGGTATATTTGCCGACGCAGTGTAGCCGAAGTGTCGTCGTCGACCAGGACTCGTCCACCAGGGGCCGAATTCTCTCCCTCTCACCCCCCCCCCCCCAAAAAAAAACAAAAAAAAAAACATCCGGGCGTCGTTTTGAAGCGACGCCGTAGCGCCATGCAAATGCATGTGTTCTTGGTATGGGGTGTTTCTGGATAGGCGAGGGAGTGAAAATGGCGCAGAGTAGCACTAACTCCCTTGTGTTCGAGGTTTGCCTGGACTTTAAACATCCCCAGATGGTCAAATCTAATTCCGAGCCCTCCACTACGGCTCCCCTCATCGCCTAGGTAGCGTCGGCGCGCTAAAGCCCATAACCAATAGTAAATCGTAATGACGTCACCACGGTCTCCTATTACAGCGAGATTTCCAAAAGGCGCGGTTATTTCAAAATGTGGCCATTCCAGGATGGATAGATTAGGGTTCCCTAGCGAAATAAAAAAGAAATATACACCATCACTTAGAATGCCGAAGAAAATGATACCGCTTGCACTAGTGGTGCATGGCTGAAGAACCGGCAGAGCTGGCCGCCCCTCTCCCTTCGTCGGAGACCCGGCTGTTGCATAGCCATGATAATCATCATCATCATCATCATCATCATCATCATCATCATCATCATCATCATCATCATCATCATCGTCGTCGTCGTCGTCGTCATCATCATCATCATCATTATCCACATCATCATCATCGCCATCATCATCATCATCATCCCACTAGTAACACTTCAGGACGACGGCCTCTCCCATTGACCTCCAACCGCTCCTCTCTTGCGCCGTTAGAGTCCATTCTTTGCCTCCGAAAAAGGTTGCGAGGTTCTGCTAGGTTCTGCCAGCTTTTTCGAGCCAAGTAGCCGGTCTTGGCACGCAAGGCCTTCAGCTGTGTTCGGCCGAGTAGTCACGCAGTCATGTCGGGGTTCAATCCCAATCAGTTTTCTATGTACAGTTATGTACAACTATTAGTAGTAGTAGTCATCGTATTTGTAACTGTCCGAGAGAGCGCTTGTCAAACTTGCGCACCCAGCTCAGCGTAGGGAGGTTCGCGTAGAACCAGAGACGGTCGTAGACTGTGCACGCATGGCCGAAGTCGAGAGACGAACTCGTGCTTAAACCGGCCCTTCGCGCCTCCCACTGACTGACTGGCTCGGCGTTGTTCGTTTTCGGCGGCTGCGAAGCCACTGTCGGCTTCGCGGACGGTCCGTTTCCTCCCCCGGTCAACTGCTTTGTTTTGCCGGCCGTACTCGGCTCGGCGCTGTTGCTTGGCTCGCTGTGCCGGGTCCGCTCGACGAAGAAGAGCGTCTTCTTGCTTAGCAGAGCGATGCTATTCCCGGTAAGCGGCTTCCTCCTCTGAAGAAGTGGAGATCTTCTGTCTCCCCATACGTCTGGCAGACCACTGCTGTACACAAGCCTTGAACACAAACGTGTTGTGACGAAGGCTTTCACATCTACCGCAGAGTGGGCCACGTTAGCGCTCTTAGCGCTCTCTAGTACCAGCTGCAACCGACAGCGCAAATTCGGCGCAGGGAGCGCGAGATAGTCTGTGCTCGCACCTCGAGGCGTGAGCGATGTGCACTTCGAGAAGGTCACCCCAAAGATCACGCCAGGAACGCTGGGATTCCGGAGGCTACGGTATTTTACAGCATAGCTGTGAGCTCCCTTCACGGTTCAGCTCTTATAGGTGGAGGAAACGTTTATAGACTGAGGCATACATAATAAAGATTTGTTAAATTTCTCCTTCCTAAAAGAGTTGCGTATTGCTGGGGTAATAAATTGATGACAACAGCAACCAAAATGGGTGCTGAATGATATTTTGAGCGTTGTCATTAAATACCCGCAATCGTAAGTTTGCGTGCTCAACGACGTTAGTTCCGGCTACTGCTTTTTATCATTAGCAGAAAAGCTCGCATTAGCGCGCTTTCCTGCTAGTTCCTGCTAACTTCCATGCACTGCACTGAACTTTTCGCGCAACGTAATGACTGGACAGATGACTATTCGCGTCATAACTTCAACGAGATTGCCCGAGTAAAAATTACCCAGAATAAATCAAAACCGCCGCCACGACAACCCGACAAATTGATTGCATGACACAGGCGAGGTGCTTCAAGCACACCCGTTATTTTATTTAGTAAGAAAACACAAACATACTTTTTCTTCAAATTGCACGTGGCAAAAGCCGGGAGCAGAACCCCAGAAAGGGATCTGTGTACTTCACAGGAGGCTAGAAATGTAATCAATCTTTAAGCGTCGTCGCCCTGCTTGAGTTATGAACAGCTACTATTATCACGTGCCATGGCCTCGACACCAACAAAAAGGAGGACTTGGAAGTACCGGTGTCATACGAAAATCCGCGCGGTATAAATGGTTTGGTTAAGCGGCGAAGATAATACGTGAGTGATGGATTGGGTGCCGGCCCAGTGAGGTTTGAAATTAAGAGACGACACCAATTAACCATTTATAATTATTTTTTTATCTAGGCTTGGAAATTACTGGGCAAAACTTCAGTACAGGCGCCGAAAAGCGTGGGCCGGGCGGGTCAGGCATGCCACGCCCCAGGCATTAGGCTAATTCTTGTTCTTTTTTGGCAGAGTGCTGGGTTTGCGCAATGGTCAACGCACCTACTACTGCTCTGGCGACGCGGGTTCAAATCCCCATGAATCCAATTTATTTTCTTTTTCAGGCGGCCGCGGGTTTCGTACACCTCGTGTTTACACTACTGCTGACGACTAATGGCGAGACTGAAGCCTAAAAGAAACGGTGGTCTCACGGCACACTAAAACACACCTTTATCAAAACTGCAGCATTTTTAAATTGCGTAACAAAACATTTACCTTCAATTTGTCGGTAATGTATTCTGGTACCGGGAGCTTTGGGCAGTCGCCTGTATACAGTGAATACCTGCTCGTCGAACGGGCACACGGCGTTCCCATCGTTCCCGCTTTGACTCACGCATGACTCCCACAGAGTGTGAAGGCAGGGCAGTAGAAAGGTCGCCTGCGAAATGACCCCACAAAGTCCGCAGGTAAGGTGAGACGGCATATTAGCAGCAAACTTGGTAGCGCGCCAGTTCGCGCCACTGACAAGGCCTCCTACTCGGTGAAGCGGCACGTCTCGGTCGGGCATCGCAGCGAATATTCTTAACTACGCAGCTGTGGCCATGACACTTGCTGGCGAACTCAGTAGTGCACTTCTGCAGGTGCCAGCCGATGGGCGGAGGCGAAACGGGCAGCGCAGGCGCCGTGAAACGCCTGATGTGTGATAACAGCTTACATGATGGCTTTCGGTTGGCCGCTCCAGTCCTCTGGCTCGGAGTCGGCAGACGCCAAAGCGGCTCGCAATCAGAGCGCGAGAGGCAGATTACCAACCGAATGCATCGGCGATCTCGGAGCAGCGCGCCTGTAGCGCCACCGTGCAGCCAGCGCTGGAAGCCGCGGGGTAAACATTCCTGCGCTGCATCGATATAGTGCCTAGAATATTCTAGGCACTATAGCATCGACAAATGGCGCCGATCAGTTAAGTGGCCAAACTCATAGAGTTTCTCACTAGCTTGAGAAACTCTATGGCCAAACTCCGGCGTTTTGTGTCACGTGACCCATCCTCCCGGCCAGATCGCCCCACGCTCTCGCTTCGAAGTCAGAGCGGTCGGGAGCGCTCCGAGTCGGAGGCTGACGCTCCGAAAGAACCAACCGAAGGTAGTTCGAACGCTCGAATCCTACCAACCGAAGGCGCGGCCGCTTTTCAGAGCACTCCAGAGCGCTCGTAAACGCCCAACCGAATACGCCATTAACGAGCCCCGCTCCGAGCATGACGATATGGGTCATGCTCTGGTCATTCAGCGACGGTGGTGTCGCACGCACACAGTGCCGGCGATCAAAGAGGTCGCCAAAACGGCGGTGTTCCTTGTACAAAATCGTGATCCGATGCAAGGGTGTTCTCTTTCCCCTTTTAGATCGCAAAAAACGTCACTAACACGTGGCCATGATGCGTTGTGGCTTCGCCGGGAGAGACCCTCGGGGTATCGCTTCGTTTTGTGGCAGGCGGCCCTGGCACTCGGTTTCTTTCGCTAAACCGCACTCAGCGCTTCGAAGGCTTTTCCGCTCGCTAACAGATGCTTTGCGCTAGCCATACACAGCTTCGTCGTAAAACCCACGAAACGCCCGAAGTGAACGAAGCGCTCGAGCGAGGTATCAGAAACAGCTATTTATTTATTTGTTATTTCGTGACTTATAATAACTGTCAGGGTAAAATAAGGTGGAAATAATGTGGATTAACATTAAATATGATGCATAATGGGGGCGAATGAATTAAGATGGAGTAATTATTTGTGAAGAACTTATCTGGCATATCTGATGTTCACTAGCGTGGATTGGGATCGAAGATAATGTGTATTACGATGTTTTAACGCGGTAATACGGCAAATGAGTACTAATTAAGATTACGTAACATGGACTAGCGGGAATTAATGACAGCAAAGTAGCGTGCATGTGGTGCCGACGGCAAGACTTGCACATAAAGGGTTCGTGTCGAGTGCATCAGGCTTTCGCCTTTAAAGGGGACATGAAGCCAAAATGCAAGTTTGATTTGATACAAACTCTTCTTTGTCCTGATAACAATGATACCAATTTGATCGCGTACTTCAAAGAATAATCGAGGTGGTAAAGGAAAGACATGAAGCAGTAACGACTCCCCAGCCGCCAGTCTCCGGCGTCCTTTCTATCCGGTCACAGAATATGGCTCGTGCAACTGGAAGCCGCCGACTTAGGCCAGCACCTAGAAGCACGACTGGACGATTTTACTGGGGCCTCTCGCATAGTTTTATTGTATCACTTGAATGCGAACGTGCAGTTAAACATTCATAATGTGTTTAGTGCTGGCGCATAATACGTCACTCCTGCTCATACTACGTCACTGCAGAGCAAACTTTGAAAGCCTCTTATTTTTTGCGTTTTTCCGCTAAAATAGCGCTTGTCATAGCTCGAATAGAGCCCAGTGAGCTACCAAGGGCTCTATTCTATGTTGAACAAATTTGTACTTGTTTTTCGTGTCCCCATGAGAGTACGTAAGCAGAGTGAAGAGCTCCGAGAACATTTTTTCGTAGAAACCAAGCGGAAGTGACCTTCAAAAAAGAGACAACGCTATAAGTTTAGTTTATGTACTTGTTTCCAGCGTCAAATCTACCAGTGGCTACCTTTTTGCTAAGCAATGTTGACACGTATGAATTTTTCCAGCAGTGGCAATAGCTTAATTTGAAAATTTTCGCCTATGTTACTTCTACTCCATACACGACATTAAGGAGGGCATATCTGACGGTGCTAGAGATATTTCGACTCAGGAAAAATCCTTGTAGCAGGAAAAGTGTAAATTGTTGGACCCCACCATGTTACTACACAAAAAACGTTGCTAATAGCATGTATTGTTACGCTTGTGCGCGCACTAGTTAAACGAAGGTGTAGGTATTCCTCGGAAGTATTCAGAACAGCACGTTTAAATTCGCATTCGCGTCTTAAGAGGAAATGTTGATCTTTTGTGCGCGCGCCTGTATCAACACGTACACGGTGAGGTATTTTTCGAATTTAATCACAAACGTATGTGTTTTAAGCAAGGCCTCTAGAAAAGGGAGAAAGCAGTGAGGGGTTTATTATTCAAGAGGACTCCAGGTCAAGTGAGTGAACGTGTGTACCAGGTAAGGGGTTTCGCTTGTCTCACACATCTTTGGTTTTAATGGCGTCCTAATGTTAACCCAGTGCACAGACCCTGGAAAGGCGGGATGTGTCATTTTCGTTCTGGGTGGGGAGAAGATTGCTTGAGTGATTCTGGGATTCAACGCGCCGACGCTACACAGGCGATGAGGCACGCCTTAGTGGACGGTTCCAGATGGGGTGAAGGGAGAAGACGCACTCCGCGCGCTACAGCGCTGACTTGTAATACAATGATGTAGTGAGGGAGAGCATTAGGGAGTCGAGTGTCTGGGGGCCGATTTATAAGGATGCATTGCGCTTCAAGAAGCGGCTTAGAGCACAAAATCCAATTGTGGACGCAAAAATACCGGTAGGCATTGATGTAGAAGTTGCTGCGACTCCGTCATTGCTTCATGTTAATTTCGTCACCCCTCTTGTTTGTTCTCGTATCTCATCTTCGCCTTACAGGCGCACGTATGACTTGTTCGGAAGCACACTTCCCTATCAAACAATTTATGTATTGGTAGCACTTAGGAGTTGGGGTGGCACGGCCATTCGTGTTGGAGTCAAAAGCGGAAGCTGCGTTTGCTTTCGGCTCTCTTTGTAGAACGGCTTTATTTTCATTGTCTATAAGACAATAAATACAAGTACCGCACAAAACTGTAGGGGAGAGCTGGTGCAGGCCTCGAAAAGATAGCCAGCGCGTCCATTTGGAGCGCATGGCGACGGAGCGTCGCATTCACATTTCACAGCTCCGAAAGAAATATTCAATGCGTAACACTACCCGACGAAGATCACAGCACATAAACACCGGCGCGACGGTGTCTTCGGCGGCGAGGAGGCCGGCTCCACTAAAACCGTTGAAGGTGGTCGCAATAGTCATCGACGGACAGAAGGCAGCTTCCTCACATTGGGAAATTAGAAAGAAGGCAGGCCGAGTCCGTTTACAAAGTGTCTTCGTCATACCGTTAACTACGTCTCACTTGGTGCTTGCCCTCTTAATAGTGATCGAGTGGGCCGTGAGGATTCTGGTTAGGCTCGTCTCGCCACCACGTAGTAGGACCATCGTCGTTCAAACGCCTTACAGCGGCAGAGCACTACAGTGAGCCTACACGCTCGAGTGTCGAATGTTTCTTGAAGGGTTTAAACCAATACGGTTTCCACAGACAGCTGCTCGCGTCACGTTGATTCTCTCTGCCGTTGCCGTGACCACCTTCTAGTAGGCGACGGAACCAACTGGTAGTCCGATTTCATCCGCTTTCCATGTATTCAGCCGGAAAGCATCGGCTATATCGTACCCCTGTTTACCCAGGATGCTGAATGTCGCGCTGTCGTGTTTTGGACTTGGAACGGAGAATGACTTAGGAACCTCCAAAGCTTCTAACGTTACCGGGTCTCCAGGAGCTCGTCCAGGTAGCGTCTACTTTATTTGCCGGCGTCGTAAAACAATGAGACTTCGCCCTGACGAACGTTAATTACGCTAGCACTTTCGTGCAGACCGCAGTATCTTTGAGAGTTCGTGACACATCCTGACGTATGAACGTCCAAAAGGACGTAGAATTCAGCAATTTGGTACCGCTTCATATCGAATTGAGCTGTTTGATCTATGACTCATTGGGCGACAAAGAGACAGGGACGAAGCGCAAACTTGCGACTGTTTATTAAGAAGCACAAGCGAAAAGTCGTGTACTTGTGTACAGTCGATAAAACGCTTGTCTAAAACAGCGATTTCAACTTCAACCAGCTACATCCGAAAACTGCCGAAACATATGCGTTCCAAACATGTCGGAGGCAAAAGCGAAGGTCTAAGACTTCAGAATTCCGCAGTAGTTTTATTCAAATCCCGCTCCGGCGGGGCTCGAGAGGGCTGAGAGTACGAAAGCTGTGTTATAGACAAGCCTTTTACCGGCTGTACATACACTTGAAGTGTACCCCGGTTTTGCTGTCTTTTTCTAATAAACAGTTGCAAGTTTGCGCTTCCTAACAGTCTCTTTGTCGTCCATATTGTCTTAGTATACCCAGCGCAATTAGGTATGGATGAACGTCCGTTGTCGCCCGGTGTCTAGAAGCATTTATACGTAGTCGCGTATTGTACCATAGAATAAAATAATTTGGTTGCTGCGCAGGTTTTTACGGAACAACCCTGGCAGGCATCGCTTCATTATACGAGGGGACGGGATGAGACACGTAGTTTGGAGCGTTTGCTTAGACGGGCAGCCATCCGTCTCCCGGCCTGAGTTGTTTGCTCTCTATTGATTGCGTGCGGCTGCCAAGTGCGCTGAAAGGATCTATTTACTCGGTTCGATCTGGTTCCCGGAAATCAGGTGTCTGACGCCGGATCTCCCGTTCGCGAGTGTTAGCCTGACCTCCCTGCATTCCGCTTGCGTGGCATTTCTGCCGTCCGGGTAGGCTCTCACGTGTGGTAATTTTCGGAATCGGCATGATGATGCTGTGACACACGCCCAAACAACTCAAGGATTGAACTCAGACACGCACAAGTTAATTTATTTACGAGGAGGCCGCCCTTTGCCCTCATTATAGAGACCATCGGTCAAGAGCTAAGCTGATAACAAAGTTCAATTGCGAAATGCTAGAAGAGGTGCGGCTAGGTTCCTGAGAACGGAAATTTCTGGCGCTTAAGGCAAACAATATTATTTCCCAAACTTTTTGGGCACGTTAGCAGGGATCAGTCTGATAAATGCCCTTTTACTCAAGTGTTGCTTGTCTGATTTCGCTGCTACGATAACGCGTGTAGACAGTAGCCAACACAAAAAAGATACAAAATTGTGGCAGTTTCTTCGTATCCTTTTCCTTATATCCTCATCTCTACTTAAGATACAAATCAGAGGTTTGTGGGAAAGTTCATAACTTTTTTTTTTCGTTGAGGGAAATAAGGTTTCTGATGGAACCATGGGAACAGTTTATCTGTTGTTTGGCCTGCAAGGAAAGCGGCATTGCAGAAGAAATCGCGACACACCAAAAAAGGTTTCAGGATTAGATTCAAATCCCAATGGTGCCAACCGAATAAAAATGGACTTAATAGACTTATATAAACAAATAAAGTCGAGTCGTCCAATTTTAAAGACTTGTTAGACTTGGTGTTTTTAAATGATATTGGTTCAGGTCTCTAAAATATTGTTGCCTGCAGGTGGGGAAAGTTTGTTTCTGGGTGGATGGGCGGTCACTCAAGATGGCCGGCGGCGTCCCGAAAAAGCTCCTCATTCTCCTCCACATCCCCAAGCTAGCTCGCTTAAAACCCCACCTGATTTCGTCTTCTTCACTTAACCTGCTCAGTTCATCTTGCTCTCCACACACGTATAGCACAATATCTATGAATGAACACAGTATGTTCGATATTAGAGGTGATTTTATCAAGGCCTTTCCTCCAAGTTGTTGCTCTAGATCAGAAAAGCATGAATGCAAACAATAATACATCCAAATGACGAAAAGTTTACATGATGCGCATAAAGACCATAGTTCCATACACGAAGGTTTGCGCTATTATTTTTACATTTTCTTTCAATATATTGCCCAAGTCACCTGTTCTTTCGGTAGCCATGCTAAGTAGTTTAGTGCTGACCGGGAAACATCGAAGGCGTCACATTGACTGGCAGGCTTTAATTGTTGTAAATAAAAACAATCATCTCCGAAGTGGGGCGTAGATGGCAGTGGGCGATGAAGGATCCCGAGTCGCCGAATACGCAGCCGTCATTGAGCCATGAGCTCAGTGAAACTTTTTATTCAAATGAAGAATGACAGCTGTGTCAGCCGGGTTTCTTTTTCGACTCATCTATCTCGAGGTGTCGTTTCTTAATGGCTGCGTTGCATGGCATGGTGATACAAGCTGCGTGCTGGAATCAGTGATTGACGCAGGTGTTGAGTATATATATTTAAACTCTTTCGGTTAAAGTTTCAGACACACACCGCGGCCCTGTGTGCCTCTTACTTGTCTTCCGTTCCGTGTCTGTGCGCTGTTTCTTCGCCACGATTACGAACCAACTTACTTCAGACCGGAGTTCACCGCCACTTGGCCACCCGTGTCCCATTCTTTCGAGCGTTCTTTAGCCCTACTGGTGAAGCATACATTATATACAATTAATAAATATTTTGTTCCTAGAAGCGTGTATAACAAAGGGACTTGAGTACTTTCATAATTCTAAAAGAAAGCGCATCTTGCGCTAATGGTGCCAGGCTAGCGAAAAACCAAAGCTGGCGGCCGCTCTGCCTTCTTCGAAGACTCGGCTTGCACCTCACATTTATTTCCGAACTTGCCAGTGAAAGCTCTCCACGACTGGCAGGCCCGCATCGTTTTGTCAGCTGGTTTTCACATCTCTCAAGTGGAGCGCGCTAGCTCATGCTAGAACGCGCAGCCAAGCCCAAAGCCAATGCCTGCGCTATGAATACGAAAGAATGCTGTACGCTCGGAATGCGATGATAGCAAAATCGGATGGACGGTGTTTTCACAACGCGAGGGACCCAGGCTCCAGTCCAACCAAGGTAACCTTTTTTTTTCCAATTGGCTGTACATCTTATGGTTCCCCACCGCTGATAACCGCGTGATCAGAAATGATGATAAAATAAAACCAAATACTCATTTGAACAAACCTTCTTTGGCATGGGGCGACGCCGATGCGATGTGCGTAGATATTTGCCAGGATTGTGGGCTAAATAAAAACAAAATAGATCACGAAAAACTTCATGCCGAATCTGAACTTGAAGAAGCAGCCCTTGACCCAAGACCCTTTCAATGCGATGAGGACAAGGGCCTAGCAGTATTTAGTAGAAATAATGATATCGTCCAAAGCGAAGCCAGTAAGTAGCATCTCAAGAAGCATCAGCATCGATTTAATTCATCTCAATCTATCGTGTGAGTCCTTTGAAAGTTGAAATAAAGGTTGGGGTAATATGTGCCGGGCCGCTACTTCCTTCTTCCATAAGCCGGTGTTGAAGCGTGATGAGCTGAAGCGTTGTAAAATGTAAAAGAAAATGTATTACACTTCCACTCGTAGTTCCTTAGAACTTCACATTCAAAACGGCATGGGTTAATTCCTTGTGTAAGCATTCCTGGGCGAGAAGCAGTAAGCCTCAGTTATGTAGCGCCCAGCTTTTGCACACTGACGAAGATTCAGCCACCTTCGGTATTTAGATTCGAATCATAGGAAACAGCTGGGCTTGTGCTGTTCATTAGCATTGCCTAATTTTTTTCTATACCTTTAACTTTGCATTTTATATAGTCTTAAGTTGGCTTTCTATAGCTTTATTTTGGCTCTTCTTCACCTTTCACTTGTCCATTTCCATAGCTGCTGAATAGGAGAAAACCTACACGTCAAGGCTTACGACATCGACAGGCGCAGCCAATCCCCGAGGCGCACCTTACCACCCGAACATCTGGCCCCATGATGCGCACTTCAAACCCCTCGTCGTCGGCTCCTTGCCTCCTTGCCACGTCCCCTCACTCTTCTTGGGCTAGCATTTTCCACCTCTCTCCATTGCTGCGCAATCTTTTGAGCGACGCCCGGCACGGCTGGAACTCAAGCCCAAACAGCTCCGCAGTTAAAAGGCCTAAGCCGCGGAGTTAACTTATGCAATCGTTATAGCGAAGGGAATGTTGAACAAAACAACAAAAAGACATTGTAAAAATGGAATAACGAAGTCAGTGATTCGTTTCTCATATACCGTCCTTAAAAAGTGAACACAAAAATATAAAAAAAACGGGAAGCGCAAACCATAATACAACAAGCTGTGAAAATGCCTAACAGGGCCGTAACCTGCACTTCAACAAAAGTCCATAATAGGCAAAGTTAAGACATGACATCGTTATGATAAAGTAAATATAGGTGACTGGTGGAAAGAAATTGCAGTCCTCAGAATGAAGCATGAAAAATAATATGATTTATTTACAAAATAAAAATTTCGTATCTCATACAGCGTTCCAACACAAATAAAAACGGAAACGAATCAGAACCGATTCCGTCGTTCTCGTTTTGTTGGCGTTACAGTGGTTAAACGCATGCGCTTTCTTTCTTTTCTCATCAAGTATAATATTAAGTGTTTAACATTATTGCCAGTTTCTTCGCGAAACACTTTTGTTTTGTTATGCTGTTGTCTTTCTGTTCACTCACGGTATTTCATTGCACAAGATAAACTGAACGCTATTACAACAGGGTGATCAAGCGGCAACCTTCTATGCATTTTTTGCGTTTTGGCACTTTATTGTTTCCCTGTGTTTCCAAATCTTTGCAAAACGTTGTCTTGTATACAGACCAAAGAGCAATTTACTCCTACGTATTATCTACGTAGGAGTAAACGATGCTACGTATTATATTTAGCATCGGCCATGGTGTTCCTTCAGATCTGAGCCGCCGCTCGAGTGCTGACGATCTGCATCTCTTGGCAGCCAGCTGCGGTCGCAGCAAGGAAAGCAAAAAGTAGTAAATTTGTCTAAAGAGAACTTTATTGAAATTGTAATTAAACAGGCAAACCTAACTAATAGCTATCATGGCCGTGTGGCTACGTCAGGGCTTTTGTGCACCGCCGACAAGAAAGCTTTTCAGAACGAAACTGCCAAAGTATCCAAGATAAGAGACTGATCCTCAGGGGCTTAGTTTCTCCTGTCCGTGAAGTTGCTGGAGCGAACCGGCTGATTCCTGAGAGAGCTACCCCGGAGTAGCGTGGTGTATTGATCCCCTTTACAGCAGCCAGCAAAGCCTGCATGCGGAATGAGATCTCACTTTATCGTTTCGTGGTGCGTCTGCAGAACGGCGGAAGTACAACGAGCTTCCGCTGACTACGGCTCTTCGCAGCAACTGTAGCGTCTCTGGGTAGCTCGTTACGATATCAAGCAGGTTAGCGACAGTTTTATCATAACTGCGGGAAAACTTTGTTGTTCAATCAGCATTTTATGCACTAAATGACTTAGATCTCAAGCTGCCCCAAAGGGTGTTACATTCACATGGTACGTTGTGTATCGTTTGAAAGATACCACAATGTTCCAGTAGGTGACAGTTACGAAGAGTTTTTTTTTAACCGGGAGAAGCTAAACGGGCTGAAAAATTGCATGAATTATTGGGAAGTTTACTGTTGTCTTCTTCTTTGAAGTCACGGCGCTTTGTGAACCGAAGGAAGAGGCGAAAATGATTCAATTATATTGACCCTTTTTCCACATAGTGGGCATTAGCAGCCGGGACAAAAAATAAACATTGACTGCGTCACTGCTGAGCTGTTATCTGGGGCCCCAAGTGATTTTCTTCTGAGGATTTTCTGTGCTCAGTGTACTCGCCTACGAGTGTCAAAACAGTCCTACTACTACGAATGATCACCAAAATCCTCTTTGGAATAGGTGAGGCCTTCCTAAATGCACTATTGCTCTCCAAGCTGTGCCTTTTATAAACGCCCTGAGGTGACAAAGATGCGTGCGTGGAGAGTAAACTCGGTGCGCTACTGATGAGGCGTAGAAAGGGACTGAAGTAGTGCGACGCATCGCGAATCTTTTTCGTTCATTGCGTCCGATCTCTAATTGGAGGAAGCCACAGCATGTGAACGTACGCCCGAAGAAAAGGACGAATGCCTCCAAAACAACATGCCGTGTCGTCATGGACTTCGCGCAACTTTCGGCGCCAGCAACTTGTTATGGAGGCAGACATGCCCGGAGCTATATGGCAGTATGCTTAAAGACGAATAAGATGTAAAAATTACGTCACGTGCTTGCTGAGCAAGAAAACATGCAATTTAATATGTGGCCCTGCAAAACTTTCTCTCTAACGAAGATTGTTTTTATTTGACTGGAACCACTGATACGGCTAGGTGCAGCTTTTATGCTTTCCCGCATAACAAACGCATGTGCGGGACCGGATTTTTGCATTCTACAGTGTACTTTAATTAGTAATTGTTTGCGTCATAAAATGAGTAAAGTGATAACTTGACCTAAACCAGGCAGATTGCCTTGCTTTTTCGGGATCATGTATTAGGGCACGTGTCAGCAATAACAGTCTTGATGCATAACAGTCCTTAAATATTATTCCAGTCAGTAATATTTAGAGAAAACTCACTTACTAAATTCAATTTATTGTGTTTAGACTATCGGCACAAAGTAGTGACACATGAATTATTGCGAAACTCCGTCAAGCTAGCTATTCCAAATTGTTCAAACGGGGCGACAGCCGCCGTGTCACCCTTAAAGGGTACCACACATTAAATTAGGTGGCATCGGAACCCGTCGCTCGTGCGGAACACACCGCCTTGTAGGCGGCGCTGGGAGCACAACGCAACTTGCTTTTTTTTGTTCACTCTATATTTTTGATGTCGCAGATATGCCGGAACTGTGCTAATGCAGTTGCTCACTGCGGCGATCGTTACCCAACACCCTTCACATTTTGTAGATGCAAAGAATATCGAACCGAACCTGAGCATGCTTCTTGGCGCATTTTAATTTGGCCATCTTCGAAGCAGAGCAAGGCCCATGTACCATGACGGCGTGGGCCATCAAATAGGTAAAATAACTTAGAAGGCTGCTGTCTTTGTAGGCAATCTTTGTAGCAATCTTTGTAGCAATCCTAGGCACCACAAGTGGCGGCCTAGGATCGTAATAGGGTAGACGAGCTAGTGGGCTTGGGACATAGATACTGCTACGAGGCTGCATTATGAATAATCTGCCACTAAAGCTTTGCTGCCAGCCCCTGTATCTCAGTATTAATGAGCAAAAAGCTAGGTACCAGAGCACTAAATAAATTCAACATTTGTTTATGGCAGGCGGGTCCGGTAGTTGTGAAAGCAACTGCGTGAATAAATGTGAAATATGTAACAAACCAACGGAAAAACGACCTGAAAGTATTTTTATGCTGTAGACGGCGCAATAAAATCTGCTCGGGGATGGAATGTGCCACAAACTATCTCTCGCTCTAATGACGTGGAACTAACTTTAGGAACGGAGGCTGTTTTATGGGGTTGCTATAAAAATTTTCGGACGGCCGCATCGCTGGTGAATTTGCGAAACTCTGCCTGAGAATAGCCACCTTATTTGATGATAGCATCTGTGGAGTCGTTGCGCGTTAAACTGTATAATAACGAAATAAAAATGACCCTGAAATGCAAAGCACGCAAGATCACGCCATCGTGAAACAGGCTTATGTCACATAATCGGCTACGATTATGGCTGAGGCCCTGACAACAAAGTTTTGAGAATCACCCATATGTGCGCGCAATTGTGACTGTCGTACTGCGGCAGAACTACAGCTGACTGCGACGTCGTTATTAGTATAAGCAGAGTACTTTGGTTTAAGGCACTCCCTACGGATCTCAAGCTCAACGAACAACGTTTTATTTTAAATATGCAAGCTGTAAAGTAATCCTGCCAATACTGTGCGTCCACGGGCTCAGAGATACGTTAAAGAGTTTGACGAAGCATGCTGGCTAACTATTTAAATTTGCAGCTTGTATTGTCTTTTTTAATATGGCCTTGGGAGAATGAATTCTCCTGCCTATGCCTTTGGGGCCACCGGGTCGAACGATTGGCGTGTATGTACATTGTTAGCGGAGAGGAACGGCTGAATACTACAATACTAATACTAACACGAAAATACGCCACCATGACACTGGCGATATTTTACTCCAAAAAGCTGGCCGGTAATATTACGGCTACATTAACGTAGTCCTTCGTAGCATTAGCTAACCATAGAAGTCGGCGAGATATGAACACCTAGTCGTTAAACAAAGGCAAGGCGATACGTTTGCTTGGTGAATCTACCTTTTCGCAGACCCCAGCAAAGAAGGGTAGTGCGTATGCCGGCTGATATTTCACTGACACAAATGTTTGTGTCCGTTTTTGTGTATACCGAACGTTCCTGTCAGCGCACTTGTACATGATCGACGTTTCGCAGGCGCAGTTAAGCCACCATAAACGCAACTGCGTGAATTAATCTCAAAGGGAAGAGTGCAAAATCTTCGTGATATGTCGCTACTGAATCTTTTGTAGCCGTAACAAACTCTTATTCCCCACCAATGAACGTCCTTGTGTGGGATTTCACTTTTCATTTCAAAAATATATTCGAGCGTTTTTTTTTTGTGGCAGGTTTAGAAACACAACATCCAAAAACCCATAACGGGCTACATTCAGGCAGAATTAGTAAAATTTATTCACTTTGATATCACTCAGGTTGAGATTATAACAATTCACAAAACCTCAAAGTCACCACGGGTCGATTACTGGAAATTGGCGGTACTGATTCTGCTGATTCGGGTTTTCAGACGGTAGCAAATCGTTTTTTTTTAATTTGAAGTGCTTGTTTGCACCCACCGCCACTTATATCTCAGCGGATAATTAGCCCAGAAGGTTAAAGCATTGATCTAATTTCAAATGGTCAAGCAGAGCGTACGAACTCCCCGCATTTCAGAATTTTCACCCGTGAATGCAGTGACGAACGTACACCCGCTGATATTTACGATTCCCTGACAATGGAACCTAAAATCCTAGTGTCACTTTACGAAGCCGGAAACCGCCTCATACGCGGCATTTTACTCGACCAATAATCAATACGGATGGAAAACACTGCTGTCGATACAAGGCCGTCTGCTCGGCTACGACGGGCGGAAGAATGACTGGGCACAACGAATTATCCATACACTAATTAGGCCGAGTTCAAGGCAAGTCAGGAGTTGCCTAGGGGCCATTCCCTAGCCCATGCATTCTTGGTTAATGAGATAATGCAGGATGCACGCCATCAATATCTCCTTCACCCGGCCTCTCCCCCCACCCTCCTGAGCTCCTAACGGAATGTCGGCTGTCGCATCTGCGTTTTGGAAAGCCCTGCTTCATGTCTAAGGCAACTCATGTGCCGTATGAGGACACCAACAGAGGCCTTTGTTTGCGTACGGGCATTCGAAATTCAAATAAACTGGCGCCGTATTAAGAGGTTGTTGAACTTGACAATAGGAAGTTCGAGTCCTATACACAGAGGGTGCTCCAAGCTGACCATGCGGTAGTTTAGTTGGTGTCAAACTAAAGTTTCTAAGTCTGTTTCTGAATAAAACAATTTTTCAAAAGATAGAATGTTTGTTCGATTTTCTTACCATCAACCCTTGTCACAGAGAACACGGTTCGGATGAATGGACGTTTCGTCCGGTGAACCGTAAACAATGAACCGTAGTTTTTTAAATATATTGCATATTTGTCCTCCGTTTGTAAGGCTTATAGTTGTTCTTTTTATACGTTGGTTCGACGGCACGTAAGCTTCTTGCAAGGGATCATAAAAAATCAAAACGCTCAGTGTTCTAATGTGAGCAGATGGACATCCTCTCCGTATAAGCCATACGTTGTCGCCATTTTGGCGGGTTCGTATGACGTTCCCCCGCAGTATCAGCCAATGCCGAGGCACCAATTCTTAATTGTGGTATGTATCGCTAATTAAGCACACGGTGAATTGATGCCGTAGTAACCACAAACCTTCGCGTGGATCAGTGGCTAAGGCTTTACGAAGCTGAGCGCCAGTAGGCGGGTTCAAACTCAGGTGGGAGGGAATTTTATTGATGAACGAAGGCCGGTGTGTCAAGATTCGGGCACACGTTCAGTATTTCCAGGTAATATGAATTAAGGCGTAACCATCCACTACGGCGCGCCTCACAGCCTAGTCATAGCTTCAGTACGTAGAGCACCGAAATAAAGTTAACAAGTTCGCGGAGGAAGGACACCATGCCATGAACAAAACGACGCTGTCATTCAGTGCATATCTGCCCCGTTAAATGCAGACTTCTTCATTTTAAAGCACGTCAAGCGGCTCTCGTGTACACGATTCCATATTGAACTGGGGACCACACCGAGGTAGGCAACAAAGTAACTTCTTATTAGGACTGAAAATACGGAGCTGAAAACACAACCCGAAAAGAGAAATATGTTGGACCCCTAGTTGTTGCCTTTAATGATATATTCTTGTTTATTTTACCATATATTATTAAGAGAAAATTGGCCTACTGGGCCCAAATGCCCGCTAATGTTATGTTAGACTGGTGAACCATGCAGCGCAGAATAAAAAAGCTTAAAAACGCTTACCCTCCGAAAACCGTAGGACCGGGTCCTGTGTTTGACAGGATGACAGGGCAAAAAGTGGCTCGTTGATGTTTTTAAGTATATATCATCTAAAGCCGCAAGTTTGAAGGTGCAGCGCAAATATTACAAAATGAGACAGAGAGAAATAGCACAAATATCAGAACATCTCGGCTACGTGTTTAGGAACGCGATGAATTCTTAATGATGCGACGATCGCCCTGTGAGGCAACCAAATGGCCATAGGGATTGATATAGCCCTTATCTAACGAACGATTCTTCGGCCACAATCGCACCTAAACTTTGCAGCAAAAACGAATACTGCAGTAGGTACACCAATGACAGTTTTAGGTTTTGTTTTGAAACTGCGCTTATATAGAGCCCTGAACTCGATTTAATGTATGAGAAAAACAATGCTGTCTTTTAATAAGTGTAGTCTGATATATTAGTAGCTCATATGTCCTGAGCCCAGACTTGCCATGTCGCCTAATACCTCTGAGGTCTTGCCTCCACCACAGTGACGCGCTTTATTCTGTGAAGCACCCTTCAAAGGCAAACGTCGGGTTCATGCTCGTCAGGTCGGCACACGTTAATTTTAACTGCAGAGCACTTCAGGCGCTCGCCTTGTCGTCCTAGCTCGCTTGCTGGAACCAAACATATCGCCACAGTGTTAAGCTGTAGCCTGTCACGGTTCCTTCGCAACGGCGTAACCCAGAGGCTTCGAAAGCCAAGCGGCTATGCCCGGATATACGTAGCGTGAGCTAAGGTTCACCTGGTTATTCTTGGCTTTCCTGGTCGTCTAGGATTAGCTGATTATCACGCTTACTGCTGCTTAGCATCCAATCCAAATCCAACAAATCCAATCCAAATCCAATCCAATCCAGGATGCAGCAGGCTGTAGCCACGGGCGGGGAAGACGGTACAGGAATAGCACGACGGAAAGATGCGTACCTGATCTGAATGACGCGCGCCCTAACCGCCGCAGGGAAGAAGCTACATCCGATGAATCTTTTATAGGGCCTGACGACAGCAACATGACAATTCGAAGCAATGTTCAACAGCGATTAACTGAAGGTCCCACTTGGATCTAGCCTTCATATTTTAAAAGATTAAACCATCCCTAGTACTTTTTTCTTTCATAAAGGGCGCTAACCTGAAGAACCACCCATTAGAGGGTTCTCAAAATTTGTAAATGTTACGGAGGCAAATAACTCATTACTACAATACTGCCTAAGTTACTAGCACTAGGCGGTAACTGTCTTCGCCAGCACTGTTGCCCTATCGAAACCGAAACTGATTTGGAGGTTCACTGCGCCGACGCCACGCAGGCGATTTGACGTGCTGTAGTGGACGGCTCCGGAATAATTTTGACCATTCAGGAATTTTTTATCCGCGCCGAAGTCTTGAACACGCACTCATTTTTGCTTTCCGCCTCCATCAGCATAGCGGCCACCGCAGCCGGGAATCGAACCCGCATCCCTGAGCTCAGCGGCACAACGCCTTAACTACTGAGCCACCGCCACGGGTCCTAACAAAATTTCAACGAACCTCGATGCCGCCATACACAAGTGATTATATTTTTTTATTTGATTTAATTTTTATTTCTTGGCGCAACAAGAGGAGCGGGGATATTTCTGGCAACGAAGATACTCCATCTCTTTTTTAACTGATTAATCAAGTTCTTTACACTTTAAAAAAAAAAACGAGTATATGCTAGGCAATAAATACGTGCTTCTATTTTCCAAAATGTTGAGCCCTCCTAGAAATAATACTTATGACCTTGATTATCTATTATTATCTGGTTCAGTGGGCAGTTGGCTGTATTTATTTTTTCTCATATCGCTGCTTTTGCACAACAATTATGTGCGTTCATTTCTCGATGTCAAAATACTGAAATACATTTAGAGGTTTTTTATTCAGCATTAAAAATTTCCTGTGTTACTTTGGATCGAACTAAGAGTCAGTCATGTTGCAAAAGAGAGAAAGAACATCATATGTTTCGAGCTCTGCCAAAAGTATATTACCAAATGATCCCGTTCTGCGCATTCACAATATACATTCGTTCATTTGAATGTTCTTTACCCATGGGAGCTATCGAGTTCGTTTTATGCCACACCAGATCGTTATGGCAGAGTGAGCTATTACCATGGACCGGCCTCTATTGAATGCATTCGTTTCAGCCCACTCAATAAGAGAGGAGCCATGGGGAAAATTCAGGTTCAAACAAATTATTCCTCACACTTCTAATTACCTTCCTTAGCTGCACTTACATATAGCTTTGAATAAAAAAAAAAGGACGGGGAAATGCGGCATGGTATGTTTGTTTTGCCGCCTTTGAAGAGTTCTGCACAAGAGGTCCTCGCAGCATATTTGAAGATGAAATTGCTTTTGAACCGAAGTTTAGGATGCACAAAACACTTCAGAACTATCCCCAGCGTAGTTATACGTACGACATTGTTTTCGTTCCTGCTAAATTTTCAGGCTTTTACTTGTATTTGTCAGCGCTGGAGATATCGTTTGTAGAAGCAGGTGGGCTTTATGGGGGGAAAACGCATTAGTTGTGAAACACGCATCTCATTGCTAGACGTTCTTTTTCGTTCCATTTGGGTCTTCTCCGCATTTACAAAACACACATAAACTTTATCTCAAGTCAACGCAACTAATAGTTCACATCCCGTAAAGGCAGCCGGCTTATTTTATTTATTACTGTGCTTCAAAGGCGTTTCTAACACAAAAAGCCGTGAACTCAAAACGACGTCCGCAATAACGCTGACTGGAAAATTTTTCTTCGGTGTAGTTCTCGGTTCTTATTATTTGGAGATGACCAGAGAACAGAGCTTAACGCTCATGGTGTGTGCGTCGGACGCTAAGCAGACAGGACAACAAGGCGTGAGAAGGAGAGCACCTTAACTGCTATTCAGCATTGTGACAATGTTCTGTTTGTGCAAAAACATCGGTATTAGGTACTACCCTTGAATATAATGAAGCTTTGTCCCTCATTCTACTCCTTCACCTTCGGTCCAGATCTACCATCTTCACTCGGCTCATGTCTACTCACATAGCTTTCTTTCGTTCCCTCTGACGTACTTTCTCGTGCTATAAAAACTTCCTGCAATAATCAGTTGTGAGAGGTTTAGGGTAATCCACGAATGTATAGGGAACTACAAGAAATCGACAGTAAGCTTCAAGAAAGAAAAACACTGTAGATTCAAAATCTTTGGCAAACAAAAACTTCACATGTTTCATGTACGCACATTTTGTACGCCCTCCTGTTATGCTCTCGAATGAGAGTGGCAGTATTGTAAACAAATAAATAAATAAATAAAAAAAAGGAAAACTTTTGGCCTCTTTGTGAATTAGCTGTCACGTTACCAAAAGGAACTAGCTTTGGCAACTCACTCTGCGCCGTTCTAGCCACGACAGACGTTTTCTAAGAGAAGAAACGGAAATATTCAAACATGTCCAAATTTCACCACGCTGTCGGCACAAATGAGGGGACGTAAGTCAGCGGTAAAGGTGTAGTTTTCCGCGTACTGACTGCACTTTAGCAATCAAGTGATACGATCAATGAAACTTGAAGCCGAATGTGGGTTCACACTCGAAAGATGAAATCTTGTGTCTTGTTGCTGTCCCCCTAATGTCTAATATTCACTACTCATCATTGTAGTCCTCTCCCCGCCCCCCCCTCCCCCCTCTGGCGTAGCAAGATTTGTCAGTTTTAAGGTCGACCTCACCAGTTCACAATAAAGGACCCTTTCTCTCTCTCTTTATCTTTCTTTCTTTTTTTGGGATTTTCTCTCTTTCTCAAAGAACCACGTTTATCCACTGAGCTATCATTTCATTTCAAATGTCGGCAAATACGTTTACAAAATTCTGCCTTCTTTACAATGACAGGGGCAAACGGAATAGGTCTATGATCTGAACCTGAAGTTAGGCAATGGCGAACTATTTTGGATTCCGCGGGAAATTTTCATTGCGAGCGAGTGTGCACACGTGCACTGCCATTTTATTTATTCGTCCGGTTGAGTTCTCGGCAAACCGTTATCTACACAAAAATGATTGTTGACTATGTAGATTTTAGCCAGTGCTACAGCAATGGAGGTCGGCAAATTTTAAAGCACAGGCTTCATGCTTCCCATTGCAATACTGGGTTTTGAAACAACTGTTACATAACAGGCATGCATTTGTGACCAACCTAGCCATGGGAAAGAAAAGGGCTGTGCGCTAAAGCCTACCGATTCCTTGAGTTTTAACAGAGGGGCTCTGTACAAAGCCTAAGTTAGCCGTTGCAGAAAAAATAGCAAGAAAATGCACAGCGTTTGTGAGCGCTTTCCTCACGGCGACCGCCTAGCGTTCCAGGCACGCGGAATTTCAGCAAAAAAAAAAAAAAAAAGCTGGAGGAAACCACGCGGAGCCTAAAAATGTCGAGCGCTCGAGAGCGTATGCCTCGCGGCGGCCACCGAGTCACCAGCTCGCGCAGTGGCTTTAGCAAACAAAAAATCCAGCGCTGTCTTCGAGCGCTACCGCGCATGTAATGCTTGGAATGAGGAAGACGACGATATGGATGCATTTGATAATGACGTCAGAACATGTAAATAAACAATTTCTAGCTTGTTCAAATGCATTGTGGCGTGTCCTTAAGTGCTTCCGTATACATAAATCCTGCAGCTTCTCTATGGTTCAAGCCTTGAGCGACTTAGTGCAAGCTTCGCCGTGGTTGAGCTCGCGGAAGTCTGCAATGCTGAGGATGACTTTGCACTCACCCCTCACCACGAAGAAGACGGCAACCTCTTCGATGCATATGATGACGATTTCTCACCCGACAACTATGCAAATAAACAGTGGTACTGAAACTTAGGTATGCGTCCAGGAAAGCTCTCCTAGAACAACTTCGCCATTCAAGTCTTGCTGGTCAGTGCAAGCTTCGCTGAATTTTTTCGCGCTCGTAGGAATACATTCTACCCCATCGTACATTGGCAATATACATTCAGTATAAGCCCCGCTCTAGTAAAACGATAACCCAGTAATCTACGTCTCTTTGGTTTAATCAGCCGTCATCAAGCCAGACAGGTACTCGCATTTTCGATCCAACAAAATATTTGCACGTGGGGATGCTGAAATACAATATATCATGGATGTAAGAAAAGAAGAGACATGTGCACGCACATGGTTTTGCGGTGAGCGAAGACAAGCAAGCTTATTCCCCGACCAGGCCACCAAGCCCCACAAATTAATAATAAAATTTCATTCATTCATAGCCCCTTACAGACGAGCATAGAAACATAAATAACAAAGACAGCACTTCTCATCAACTTGCCGGTGCAAGATAACAGTTATCAGCAGAGAACGGAAACGAAAGGTGGTTTAACAGCAAAATAAACGCTTACTATCATGACCAGCCAAATTCGTACAAGCCAGACACATCTCAGTAATTTACTGCTGCTGGAAGTTGTACCTCCTTTCAGTCAATAACTGCGTGCGAGAAACCAACACACAACGTTCACTGCATTTAGGGTAGCGTGCTTGTACTGCGGGACGGCCCATGACCTGATTCCATCTGGAATACCAGAATGTGTGGTGCTCAGAACCATCGGCAGTAGCACAGGACATTCAGGAATTTTATGCCCGAGAGAATGGCAGGTTGTCAGACAGGAATGGCTAAATCAGTCGCCGGTCCTTCCGGGATGGTAGAGGATATGTCCTGGACCTCCGGAATGAGGTCACCGTTCTTAGTCAGAATGACGCCAAGCTTTCAGCTACGGCAGTGCTTTCTGCTAAGAGCGTGAAATAGGCACACGGATGCGCCATTTCCCGTTCAAGTGTAGCAGGATGTACATAATTTCGGCTGCAGTGTGTTTGTCGTCACCGGTGCACCGGCGAGTGTTTTTTAGTAGCTTTCCACCCTTAGCCGAAATTTTTCTGCGGTAACAACGGCCTCTTGTAGTAGAAACACAATCGGTAACTGCTGCTTGAAGACACAACTGCAGACCGAAAAAAGCTCTTAACTGCAGGTATTTATTCATTTTCAGAGCAGAACGACCTCCTCGGCTTTTCACAACACCCATGAATCCCATAGGAAGTTCAGGGAAGAGAAACAATTCTGTACAAATTACTGAGCTCTTCTGTTCTGCACAAGCAGATGACTAGGGAAGCGGTGGAAATAACATCATTCAGGAACTTTGCACTATATACTGATTTTCAATATTTGAGAGCACGCAATACCCTTTGCAACTGGTTCCTCATTGGGTACCCAGCCCGGCAAATGGTGGCTGTCATGACTTGAGTACTTAAAAATTGCCGAGACTCTCATTCGTATAAGCTCCATTTCTCGTTTTTTTAAGAGCGAATGCTCTTTATAAGCGACCCCAAACCATCCACCGCCGGCGTCGGCGGCGGCGGCGTCCGCAGTGCTCTTTAAAGAAGAAACAGCATCCGGCGCCAGGTTTCGATCCGAGGACTTTGCGGGCCGCAGCCCGACGCTCTACCGAATAAGCCACGGACGCGACGCTGATATTGTCAGTAACGCGCCTTATATCTTTAACGCATTCAAACTACGTCGTCAGCGGCGTGCGTTGGCGACTCAGCGGCGTTATAGCGGCTTGATAACTGCGTGGTGTACACGTGATACTACAAACCCGATGGAAGAGATGGAAGAGAAGGCGGCGAGGCGGTGGGCTGCGGGGGCCGAGCGCAAGCGCCGCAAGCGGGCCGACAACCGTGCATTCGCACTTTCACATTCTCCCCCTCGGAGAAATGCGGGGGAATTTTTCTTTGTTCTACTTGTGCTGAATCTTGACGCCCGGCGGTGTTTTCGCGATGTTTAGAAAACAGTACTCGTGTTAATGGCATCAGCTTATGACTTTGGTGCGGCAGATTTGCACGTGGTTTTCCCTTAGGCGGCTTCTGTGACCATCAGTGGCATGTGAGCGGCTGCGTCGCGTTTATTTTCTTCAATTTCGTTTTGTTTTATTATTGCGTTAGCAATGTATAGGGCACATGGGCAAAGGTTTTCCCCGCCGGTCCACCTGCACAGGGCGTCAGAAGGGCATAGAATAAAACAGCTCGTGGGGAGAGAGGTGAAGTCGATGAGGTTGGCTGTGGTGTGGCTGTGTACAGGCCTCTGGCGCTTGGGCCGATATGGCGAGGTCGAAGTGGCGGTAGCTGGCGCACGGTTTGGATTTCTCCGCTTGCTTGGCACGGCTTGCGGATTTTTCTTACAAACGGGGTGCAACAAATAGCCCGTTTCGGGCTTTTGAAGCGAGAACAGTCCTTGCAGACCATCGATTCAAAAGATCAAAAAAGGCATAAAACATAAATGTCCTTTCAGGCGCTAAAAAGCCTATATAAGCTAATATAGCCAACACAGGCGCTAAAAAACCCATGCAGTCAAAACAGGCACTTATAGGCAGAAAAAACTATTGCTTAATATACTCTCCCTCCCATTTTTTCACGCTTATATAGACTCAAGGGAAATATAGCCGTTTTGCGTAAAGTTCCGGTCTGTAGTATGAGTTTCTAAAAAAAACTGTAGGCCCTCAAGTGCAGCATACGGAGATATTCCTGTCTACACCATATAAAAAAGCGCATAAAACTGGCAGCCACTGCATTCTCTGGCTAAAAGTTGCATTCATGCTCAATAGCTCAGACGGTTAAAGCAAAAAAAAGGTAAACCTGGGACTGCTTATGATGCTAATCGGTTTTGGGAAGTTTAATTTCATCGCGATTATGCTTCCGCAAGCGGCTAGGTGACCCTGAATGAACCCTGGTCTTTCCGGCATAAAAAAAAAGATTGATACATTGCACCTCTCCACTGAAATCAATAAGGTCACAGAACCACCTTTTTCATTCTGATAGTAATATTGTTTATTAGGTATATTTTCCAGAAACCCCACCATTACTTTTTCTCCTCGTTCATGTCGTTGAATCTAATACGTGATACAACACGTCCCTTGTTTCGCGTAATTGGTACCTAACGTATGCAAAATATTTTTGGTGTAATTTGTTTGTGATTTGAAATCAAAGGTTTTGCAGACTCGTTTTGTTTCTTGGCCGTTCATGTAATTTGTGGGAAGACACTGCGGCCCAGAGTGGGCTTTTTTGCATAATCGGTGATTGAGTGGAGAAGTACGCTTGCAAGGCAGCGAAACGCAAAAAAAAGTATAAATGGACAAAATAGCAGTTAAAAAGAGACCGGAAGGCCATTGAAATCAGAAGCATGAGCTAGCGCAATTATGTCCTTCACGGGAACTTTGAGGAACCATAATGGGGCAAGCGGAAGCTGGAACTAATTCAAGTATTCATAGGATTTCACTCGGGACAGCTAACAATTATCGTTGACCCGATAAGCCCAAAATAAAATGTACAAAACCAGTTTATGCTCGATGTAAAAGATATATTGGTAAGTTTATTATATCCTGACTTACTGTGGTTCGGCCGCGTAATAAAACACTTGGAACTTTAAAAGTAAAAGCCGCTCCTCAGCCTAACAACCACTGTTCAAGGTGCATAGGCGTTCAGTCAAAATACACGGTTCCAGAAGCAAGGCTAGCAACGCCAGCTCCATACAGCTCAACTTAATTTGGTTCAGCTGTTTAATAAAACAGCCTTCAAAAGTTTTTAAACCGTAGCAGCGTGCTCACAAGAAACACTATTAAAAGGGGGTAACGTTCTGCCTACGGCACAGAAGCACCCGCCCTGTCGAGCGACCCAGACACGGGTCCTGCCTACGTGCTCTCACGCGCTTGCTTTATTTTACAAGCCGCGTTTTTTAAAAGCAGCGCTATTTAGGCAGGCACAAGTTCGTGCGACGGAGACAGCAAAGCCCGAGCGCACGTGAGTGCGTGCCTCCCGGCGACCACCCGGCGTCGTCAGTGGTTGCCCGTGGGCTTACACCATATAAGGAGCGCCTGCTTTCGCCGTCGTCATCGTGTAACAACCGGCGCGACACCGGTCCGCCGCGCCGAAGACGATGACGATAAATCTGTAAAGGCATGCCTTCACAATTCATACGTACAGATTGCCGCGCGACCAGCTGATGACGAAGTGGAGGTCTAGCGAAGCAAGGACGCACTACAACAGCATTTGCTCTATGCGGCTGTGCTGCCGGATGACGGCGACGAAAGGGAAGACGATGGTTCCTACTGAATAAAACACTGTACATACTTTAGTTATCTTTGCTTTACACTGCCTTTCAAAATAGCTTTGCACAGCTGGGGTCCGGTCTCTCTCTCTCTCTCTCTCTCTCTCTCTCTCTCTCTCTCTCTCTCTCTCTCTCTCTCTCTCTCTCTCTCTCTCTCTCTCTCTCTCTCTCTCTCTCTCTCTCTCTCTCTCTCTCTCTCTCTCTCTCTCTCTCTCCTGGGATGTGCTGTCAGTGTGGGGAGAAACGAGGCTCTCGAGCATCAGCGGCCGAAAGCACTGGCCCCTCGGGGGCTGGGTGCGTGTAGGTAGGCGATGCCGAGGGACCGACTGACACAACGTTAGGCAGCGTCAATTTTGCCAGACAATAAAGATGTTTTATCTCTCTCTCTCTCTAGGTCGACCCCCAGCTCTATTGTTTCTCCAGCCTTGCGCCACTATATAGCAAGCAGGGCCAATTTTTTCCAGTCTGGGTGAATTTCTTGAAATTACCACCGCCGGCGTTTAGCGTTTTTAAGAACGTTTTAAGTAAGCGCTGATTTCATAGCCGCTCTAATCTTTGCTGTGTAACCTTCACTCTTTCTATTTCCTACAGTCTTGGCACTTTTGGTTATGCATACCATTACGTCAATAAACACGAACATACTAGGTATTTTCTATGTCCGCTTTCCTAATATTTTTTTTAATTCCTGTTATGCATAATAAAGGCAGGGAGACATGGCTTTCTGCTAGTATTTCCCGATACGGCCAACCGTTCTGTCTTCTTTTTCAACTAGTTTTTTTGTTCATGAATAAACTTTCTTTGGGTTTTTGAAGGGGCGGAGGGGAGAATAAACATCGGAAAATGACGCACATATATCTAACAAAAACATTACGCTAAGGAAAGTTCTATCAGTGCTTCATCAAGATAGAAGCACAAAAGATGGTTACTCTTTAGTATTCTTTAATTTACTGAGCAACAAACAGACAATAAAGAGGATAATATAGCTGGCTAAGAATAGATTGCAAGAATAGATTCAAGTGGCTTTCCGTGTCTTTTCCTCTTCTATGTGCAGCATCCTTTACAACTGGTTTTTTGCAATTCAAAAAAATATCTTTAAAGCCTGAGCGACTTGCCCGCCGTTTATTCATTGTCGCTCGTGCTGTAACTTAAAAAATGCGTGTAAAAACACCCCCCAGAAGCATCCAGATCAACTACAAACAAACAATTTCGTGGCGTCAATAAATAAAGTTGAATTAAAGATGTTCAAAAAATAAAAAGCTCGTAGACCGCAGGGCCGAAGTGCAATAAATGTTAGAAAAGCGAACGGCTGTGTAAGTGGTAAACAGTGAACACGAAAGAATTCCGCGCATTATTCATCAATATCGGTGGACTTCGAAGCGCTGCATAATCTCCGTATAGCAGGAATCTTCTGAGCACCACTATTCAAATCTATACCTGGAGGAAACCATTTGTAGTGTTTTTAAGGCTGCTTTAATTTACGGAGTTTTCCTTACTTGGTTTTATGGGCAAATTGGAATGTACACAGAGAAGCAAATATTTTTCTATTCCACCGGCATGGTTTCAAGGAGTTGTCGTGACAATGTTTGGACACCCCAAATTGATATTTTTAGAATGCTGCGGGAAAAGAAGGGGCACGAATAACCAAATGCTTTGAGGTGAATTGTGTCGGAATACACAAAGACAAGAGCAGTGCTGCCTCGAAGGGATAAGGGTGCCCTAAATAGGACCCACCTTAATTTGATTTCGGTGCGGGAAAACCACAACCTAGTAGAAAAATGAATTAATGCATTACAAATATAACTTGTGGAAGTTGGTCTGCCTGCATCAGATAGCAGACAAGCACATCTACAGATCTATATTTTCAAGCGAAGCTGATTTGGACTGATTGTGCCGGCGGTGTCACCGTACGCCAAAACTGCAATCCCCCGCACCGCACTCGCTCTCCCTCCTGTCCCAAACCTGGCTCCTGGCCCGCCGGATCCCGCCATGCTCCCCGCCAATCCCAGGAATCCTTCCCTCCTGAGAATTGAGACGCGGGTCGTCACTCCCAAGTGGTGCACCAGATCACGCATTCTCCCTGCCAATCGAAGGCCCTCCACCCTTCCTCCGGAAAAAAGGATTTCGCTTTGCGCGCGTTTCTGGGCAGCCAGTTCAATACCAGATGCGCCATGGGTAGGCCGTGCTTGGTTCGCTACGCTGGATATCGGCCAGCCCTGCAAGAACGCAGAACGGGAACGTGCTGGTGAACGTGCGTGCGATAACTTGTAAAATTGACCGGCCATAGTCACAAACCGTTCACGTTGCTTACAGCGCTTGCAAATAAACAACACTCTTTGCTCAAACAACCATGTCTCTTTTAACAACCCTGCAAGCTTGGCGCAGGGTTGTTAGGGAACGTAGGGAACGTGTTGGCGATTTTTATTGAGAAACACAGTAAATGAAGAAGTGCTTACAACTGCTCCCAGTTCAATCTTGATGGCTGGCTCCTATTTCTTCCCCTTCAAAGTACATGACAAAAATAAAACCAGTTAACAGGGTGAATGACGTCATATATATTCGCCATATTTTAGAACTCAAGTCTGCCTATGTAAAATGGGTCGTCACGGAGGCAGCAATCTCAAATGAAGTAATTTACCAGGGTGGCACATAGTAAAAAAATGTAAATTCTGCTGGCCAGTATCACAGAACAAAAAGTTGAGAAAGAGGTACTACTACCGTTTCTAAAACTGAAATGGCTTTTGCCGCGCGCCGCACAAGCGACAAATGTATACAAAGGAACCGATGACCAAAACCCACGTTACCATAACTCATTCTACTCGTAACGATTACCAAACCGGGGCTCGGATGAGAACAATTGGGCCGAAATGGCTTTAACCATCCCCCCTTAAAAATGTATTTAACGACATCGCTGCCAACACAAATAACCAAATGCGCCAATTTAAAATGACAGATTGCGCCTTCAACGGGGTAACGAATTTTGTAGCCATAGTATCAAGTCTTCGTGAAATTGAATTTCACCCATGAAATGTGATACGCTTCTTGGGGCTTTAAGATATTTTGGGTTAAAAAAGAAAATATTGCTCGGTTTTGTAACGCTATAAAATTGATTAGTGTTTTTTTTATTAATTTGTATGTTTCCAACCTGGTACGCAGTTTCTACCGAGTCTCAAACGAACCCTAACACTTTCATCTATTCGACGAGATTCCAACAAGGCTTCTGTTTACATACTCGGCGCCATGGTACTTTTTCAGCGTTCGTTTATTTGGGCAAATGCATTCGTTCTTGTGATAGCGCCGACCGGCGCCTTTTGTTGCGTTCTGTTACCTAGCTGATGAGCAACCGACAGCGCGTATTGGAAGCGCGCGCTGTTTGCAAATAAACCATTGCCTGTTCCAGATCTGGCTGCTGGTCAAACTTGCCCCCTATGCCACACGCCTGTGCGCACCTCGCTCCGCCCAGAGTACGACAGTTGCAAAGAGGTCTCTGCCGCGGAATACAAGATGTGCGCCATGTAGGCGTCTCTTTAAAGGAGCCATGAAGAGAAAATACAACTTTGTTTAATTTGAAAGAACTAGGATTCAGTATCTCACTCAGCTCCATTACAGCCACAAAAGATGTTTTTTAACGAAAAAAAAGCAAGAAGTATTCAAAAACTTTCAAATTTTGTGCCACAGTGACGTGTTATGAGCAAGAATGACGTCATACGGGCCAACAATAAAACATAATTTTCAGTGTGTTAACTGCACGTTAGCATTCAAGTGATGCAGTCAAATGGAACTAGAGGCCCCATTACAGACGTCCAGTCATGTGTCGTCACGACAGGTCAGTTAGGCGGCCGCCAATCGCACAAACAAGGTTACGTGACGTCATAGAAAAGTTGCGGGAAATTGGCTAGGGGGTCGCGACTGCTTCACACGTTTTCTTTAATATCTCTGTTATTTGTTCGAAGATTGCGATGATATTGGTATCATTGTTATCGGGACTAAGCAGTCTTTCTAATAAACCCAACTTGTATTTTGTCTTCATGGCTCCTTTAAATGTTTGGTTGGGTACTATTCACAACAAACCGCTAAGAACACGCGAAAAGGTGTTAACTACACATGGCCGACGTCTTCTCTTTCAGTGAAGTTTAGGCAGAAACCATGGAAAATTTTAATTGTTTTTTAGCTACAGGTACATTTTGTTTTATCTTCAATTACAGGCACGCAGTAAATTTGCATTTGAGGTGCTCAAAGAAAAAAATCATGCCCCCCTCCGTCTAACGATGGCGATGCTTGAACTCGAAGTCGGAGCTACCTCGGGATAAATTCATTGGTTGGCCCATCCCACACTTTGAGTATGTGCTACTCTGGAGGTACGCACATATTTTTAAAATACCGACAGCAACTTCATGGTGTGCACTCCGTAGGCATAAAGTGTAAATTTGGAGTGCACGGTGCGAATTGGTACCTGCTGCTTGGCGTTCCCTTCAGCCATGTCTAAATGTAGCAACCGGATTGACGCCGGCTTTATAAGGCCAGAGATCCAGTTTCCAATCCGGGCACGGAAAGCGGTTCAACGGTGAAGCCGTTGAGCAAATCGTAATTTTTGGTGTCCACAGTTAAAAATACCAAGAAATTGCCGAGCGCGCAGACGGGAGGCTGCGCACGTGAGCCGGGGCCTCGCGGTGACCGCCCGGCAGTTAAATAAACAAAAAAAAAGGCCTAGGGCTCGTTTGTACGTGCCTCCTGGAGAACGACCAGCGTCCCCGCCTGCGTATAGGCGTTTCCTAGTCAGCACAGTAAAGCGACGCATGACGCCGTATAGGGACATGTTTAAAGCTATGTCCAGGTGCATGTGGCCCTCAATTTAGTCGCTCAGAATCGCGGTCTCTCAAAGCCAGTTCAGATCTGGGCGTCTGTTAGACAGGGGTGTCCACTATCGCCTCTATTGTTTGCACTGTACATAGAGCCGCTTTGCCTTAGCATACAACAGAGCCAAAGAGTACGTGGTTTTTCGTTAGCGTCATGTGAAGTTAAAGTTCGTGCGTATGCTGATGACATCACCACTTTTCGGCTGACAAGCGTAGTGTTCACGAAACCCTTATATTGACTAAGGAGTATTCGTCCCGTGTCTGGAGCGGCCATGAATATGGAGAAAACTAAGGGGCTTTGGTTCCGCCAGCGGTGAACCAAACCTTCCAAATTTGCAGATATTAGTTGGGACAACATGCCGCTTGAGTACCTTGGCGTGCCTTTGCACCAAATAAGAAACTCAGGTCCACTGGTCTTCAACAATCAATCGTTTCAAGCGCTCCTCGCAGGCATGGAGGGGGGGGGGGGGGGGAGAACTTTCTATATTTGCCCGAGCGCAAGTCTGCAATGTCTTCTTGGTAGGAAAGCTTGTTTATGTGCTTCAGGTACTGCACTGTGCGCGGGCAAAAGTACAGGCTCTACACTGAGTATTTGCTAGCTTCGTGTGGGGACCTGAATGGGAAGCAATGCCAGGAAAAATTTGTTTCTTTCTTTAGTGTCTGGTGGAGTTGGGATAATGCCTTTTTTGCACCAACTAGTGTCTCGATTTTTTTTTCTACAAGTTGTCGGAGCATCCACTTTTACTTACGATTCTTCAAGAGCGCATAAGTTACCATTTACCTTCTCTCCTTGTTTCTACGGGTGAGGTCAACAAGAAGCTGCCTTGGGGTTTTCTAGAAGAAGTTGCGGATACTTTTTATTTCCTTACTACGCAGTTTTCTCTGGAGCACCTGTTCACCATTTCAAGGAAGGCTATGACGCACACTTTAATTCATAATCTATTACCCGTGCCTCTTCATCGTGCCTCTTTATCGCCAGCCAGACTTGTGGGACCATAAGAATTATGTTTTAGACCGAGTCAAGCGTATGTACGTGCCGCCAAATGCCAAAACGTAATTCTTTAAGCTTCATTCGCAAACGCTTCCAGTTAAAACATGGCTGCACGAAGAAGGAATGTCTACCCCTTGGTCAGACAATCACCACTTGGCCAATCAACCAGAGGCTATTGACCACTGTTTTGTGCTGTGGCGTGAGGCGGTGTTTTTCTGGGACGTTTTGCAACGGACACTAAAAAGAGCCTTCAAATCCCCCCGAACACCATTCATGATTCATTGATTGATTGATTTATTGTAGTGTTTAACGCGCTGACACAACGCAGGCGATGAGGCGCGCCGTAGTGGTGGGCTCCGGATTAATTTTGACCACCTGGGGATCTTTAATGTGCGCAGATGTCTCGTACATACGGGCGTTTTTGCTTTTCGCCCCCATCAGAAAAGCGACCGCCGCGGCCGGGAGTCGAACCCGCGACCTCGTTCTCAGCAGCGCAACGCCTTAACCACTGAGCCACCGCAGGGGGTCCGTACACCATTTGCGTCTTGCCATTTGAAGACGTTAATCGGGTGCCATCGGATGTTTTTGTTCTCCTAGGATTGTTTAGCTTGTGGAAGTGCTGCATGACTGATCGGCATGAGGAACACCCTAGGCCAACCAAGCACATTTTACGGGCACAGGCGGCTTTGGTTCGGAGCGTTTATACTGCGCAGAGTGATCTAGGGGAGTGGTTGCCTCTTTTAAATGTGTGCGCTTGTTTGCTTGAGTTTTGAAATGGTGCCAACATTTGTTTGAGTGACGTGCTACCCTTTGCTGTCTGTTAGAGTTTATATTGTGTGTTAATTGTCTTGTCTGAGGTTTTTCAAAATTTCTATGCATTAAAAAAATTTGGTCTCGTAGTGTAGTAGTTCCGCTCCTGCGAAGGAAACGTACTAACACGGGCTCAAAAGCAGTTACCGCTTTTTTTCATTTTTAAGGGTATGTCATATTTTAATATTAACAGTTGTTATCACGCATATAATCTATTTCTGCCATCTTTAATCATTATAAATAGTAGTTCGGGTATTTTCGTTGGCTGTTGGTCAGTTTCAGCTATTGCTTCTTGCACTGTTTTGCGGGTTTTCCCCTTTTAGCTCGGTTTCGGCAATTTCTGTTGAATATTTTTCTATACTGCGATTTTCAACCTTCGTTGGTCCGTTTTGGCTGTTATTGATTTCAGTCAGGGTGGTTTTGTATGCTTTAGGTACGTTTATGCTGTAATATAACACCCATAAGCAAGCTCAGGTGAAGGCTGGCTGTACTGACTAGCAAACGCATACACGCTCCCCTCCTCACGATTGCCAAGCGAAGCATACCCACTTATGAAGATTGCCCAAAATTGGCCAAAAAAATAACCAAACAAACAAAAAGATGAGCGTTCGCTGTAATCGTGATAACGCTTGATCGGAACGAGACAGACGCGTCTTAGCGTACGCCACTCGAAGGTGATGTTCTACGATCATCACTTCCAAAAAGTGGAAAAAGCTTACTTCTAGAAACAACCATGGAATAAAAGTCGTTGCGGTAACAAAGAAGAATCAAATCGGTAATATCGTGGACTTACACCTTCATAATCGTCCTGAAGATTGCTTACAGCGTCCATACGCTCAATTCTTACGAGTTTGTGTGAGCTTCCTTCATTTTTTTCTTTCACCTCACCCACGATGATTCATCATCGTCGTCAGAGGTATTTGGCTTTCCTGCAATGCGTATTGGCGTAAAACGCCTTAAGGTAGGGCACTAAAGCTTTCCTTTAAAAAGCCGCGCCAAAGATGATCCGACTGCAAAAGATACCCACTCTCGGCCGATTCCCCGTCGATAGTTTTCTCGAATTTGTTTGTCTTTTGCTTGATTGTTTGTGATGATGATGACGATGATTGTCTCCCTAAAGTTGCTGCAACTTCCAGGTCCTCGTTTTGTATTTTTTACACGAATGGTTGCACGCAATAACAAAACCGCGATGTCCACTGCATCCTCCCTGTGAAGCCGTGTCATATAGCGGAGCGTTATTGCTGCGTAAACTCCCGGGTGAAATAGCCAGCTAACGGAATGCCTTTTAAACTCTAACTGTCCTAGTGGTAGGCAACAAATCATCTTTTCATCACCTGTAGCGCAAATAAATCAAACAGTTCCGTTAAATGTGTAGAACTTTTACGCTTCGCTTACGAACCCTGTTGTGTCTTTCCTCTTTGCCTTTACATATTTCAACGTGCTCACACGGCGCTTGTTTGTGTTTGCTCAGGTTCACAGAAGGGTAAAATGACACGGTGTCGGCGTTAGTTTACCTCGGCAAGCCATCTCGTATAACTTCCGGCATAGGCGAGCGTGGTCTAAAAATATGCCATGCTTTTTTTTACTGCCCAGACTTTTTCAGAATGGGCGCGGAGGCTTTGCCTTTTTAAAAGTATTCACTACATTACCTGCATTCCCCACGTGGACCAACAGTTCATCTTTCTCGAGTGCGTTATGTAAAGAAAATTTGAACGTACTGATCAAAATTGGTCTTAACATAAAGCACTTGTCAAGTTAAAACATGAGGAGAACCTTTTCGAAAAGGTTTGTGTTTGTGTAGGTTAAAGTACAAAAAAAAAACTATATGGGAAATTACTGGACGGGAAGTTTTTTGCAGCTTCCTTACGAGGATGTGAAAATAGTAGCATTAACATTCGAAAAAAAGAGAAGAAAATGCAAAGTCAAAAAGAAATAGAAAATGAATAAGGCAGGAGCGAAAAAAATAAGAATAAAGGCCATACAAAAGCATATATGTAAGAGTAATATTATTCCTGAAGTTAGAATGGATAGAAATAAATTCTGAGATTGCTATATTTTGCTGCGACCTCGCACTCACAGCCGTTTCAATATTTTAACATCTGGACGTCCGAAAATCAAACCCTTTTCGTTTCGAATCCGCGCAGGTTCAAATCCTCATTTGAAACTAAATTAGCGTCGTCGCTGTGTCTTTTCTAGTTCCTAATAAAATGCCATTGGCTTCAAATTTTACATTTTGAAAGGCGCGGTGCTGCAGCTAACTCTAACTGCGGGCAAAACATAAAAAGAAAAAAAAAAGATGGCATGCAAAGCTTGCAGCAGGTTAGTAGGCTTTGCCCAAGCGCAGTTGTTCTCTTACTCAGCCCCTGAAAAAATCCTTCCAAGAAACGCGCTAACAGAACTAGGCTTCCGGAATTTACGTTGTATGAGTTCTTCTAGTTCTTCGTGTTTGTAGGAGAGAGCTGAGTAGGTTCTGTAGCACGCCAAAGTTGGGGAGCCGTGCACCTAATGGTCGCCAAGGAGAACGGGTTGCGAAGACCTTTTAGCCTTTTAGCAGCACTTTGTCGCAAGAAGACGGAAGGATTCCCTGGAGCATCCTCAAAGGCAATCGAAACAACACAGTCACGTGAAGGAAAAAAAAAAACTACGAACCATAACGGAGTGCGAGTAAGTTGTTTGACCCTTTTAAGCTAGATACGAACGCAATGAGGCGTCCTTGGGAACGCAAAGGCCAAAATGCTGAAGCCTTGAAACTAGAGAGAACAGGGAAGTAGCAAGGTTGGGGCTAATGGCAAAATCCCAATGCGTCACTGTAATTGACGCCTTGACGAGATAGGGCGGCTTCTAACGTATGGTGGAGAAAAAATAGGAAGGTAGTCTACTAAAGCGATCTGGAGGAATCGAGGAAATAAGAGGTAGGCACGAAGCGAAGGATGCTGAGGGGGCACCATGAACTTTAAACAAGATTGAATTGAATAAACAAAGAATGACGGTTCTACGTTGATGCATTTAGAACAACAAAACAACGGCTTTGTTACAAGTTTGCATTAGAAGGTTTTTCCCCGTGACTCGGGGGTCCAGCAATGGTGGATAACAAAAACTGCTTTTAAGTCTTTTAAGCCTTCGTATTTTTAGTCTACGAAGCGTGTCAATGCGACACAGGGGGTGCCAAAAATTTTCCTCACGTCTGGATACTTTCTTCTGCTGACGCATCTGGAGGTGACGGTTGTATCAGCCGAAGCCTCGTCGCGAACGCTGAGCAAAACTTCAAAACAATGCGGGTTTGAAGCGCCTGTCCGAGAAGTGGGCATGAGCAAACGGTGGTTGGGTGCGTTAAACAAATCATTCGTGCTAAAAAGTCAGTATTTTTCAAAAAAGAGCACGCTAGACGGTCGCGTAAAGTACGCGCTGGTGAAGTTCTTAATATATTTTTGAAGCGTACATATATTTGGACGTTCGCATGCACAGTACTGGTCTTTAGAGTGTTATTGTTGCATCATTCCAAAGAAATGAATTTTATAGAGTACGTACCGCACGAATTGGTTTCTGTGTGATTTCCAAGAGCCAGCTCTCTAAGTGAACATGTGCAGAAAGCACTTGTGTCCGCTCAAATAGAGGGCGTCGCCCTGAAGCTGCCGCTAAAACTGTATTTCAAAGAAGCTGCATACCGCCGTCACTACAACTATCGCTCGGAATTGTGCACACACTGTCGCCATTACATAGTTACAAGGGCGCCAACTATTTCAGAGCCATTCATCATTAGGCGGTTACTTGAACCTACACTCCTTCTGAAAAGGCTGTAAAAAACGAAAGCCACTTTCTTAGGCGAAATAAATTTAATACGCGAAGCTTTCTCGCATGCAATCTGGGTCAAACCAAGGTCCAAAATCCAAACTGATTCGTGTAGATATGGCGAAATAGGTTAGACGTCTGTTTCAGACGACGGACGCAAGTTCGATTCCGATCACGCGAGGCGTTTTTTTTTTTTTCATGAGGTGCTTCATGTTCCTTCGGTTATCTTCAGCACCGTTTTGTGAAACAAATTGTGTAATGTTGACAGTCGCCATAGATGGCCTATAAAGCTTCGCTTTGAAACAGGGGGCTTCCTGTACCTTTTCTCCTCGGCATTTTTACCCAGTTTCACAACTTACATAGAACAGTGCAGGTCTTAACAGTAGTGGAAACAGATTGCCAGCCACAGCACGTGAATTGTTCGTCAACGGCTTCGTTGCCATCTCGCCCACTTTTCTACGTGGAAGCTTGAAAAATATTCAGATGAGAACATTTAACGCGCCGAAGCTGCACCCGGGCAATGTGGGGTGAAGGAGTGGAAAACTCCGGAGTAAATTTGACTAAGTGGGGCCTTTAATATGCGCCTAAATCTCGACACATGGGCGTTTTCGGGTTTCCCCTTCATTTCTAAAACGGCTGCCGCGGCCGGAATTCCTTCAACCCGCGTCCTTGGGATCAGCACCACACCGCCTTCGCCACTGCGGCACTGCGGCCGGTAGGAGAGCAAAGTAGTCGGCATAGAGGGGCTTTTGTGGCCAAGTAACTTTCAGAAAAAATTCACGCTTTTTATTAGCAGAACACTGCTTGACTTAGCGAGGAACTTGGATTTTTGGTCAAACGTTACCAAAGAAAGGCTTCCTAGCATTAGGAAGTGTGGACATACCCAACCGCAAATCCGATATTTGTAGCAAGGTGACCTCTGTGCTTAGATATACTGTTTGTTTATGGGAAGCACTGCCATGAAAAAAGCCGACGAAGGAATATGTCCTTTTGGCTGCAGAGTAACCCACTTGCACCGCGTATCTACAGGCTGCAGCGCTAGAAGAAGGGAGGTTACGTATGCAACACATCTCCCTAATAACACGACAACTTTTACTTGAGAAAAAGGCAAACACTGAAGTTCATGTCAACATCTCCGAGGATGGTTAGCTAGGCGACAAATCTCAAAGAAAGAAAATTGGCACAGCTTGCACAAGTGTTACTAGGCTGGAGAAAAAGCAGAGCTGGCGGCCACTATCTCTTTGTTGCAGATCCGGTGGTTGCACCTCAGAGGTATTTCTGAACTTTCGCTGCAACTGCTCCGTGACTGGCATGCGCGAACCGCTTTGTCCACAGCTTTTCAAATCTCTCGCAAGATGGACCGCGTCACCACGCGCTAGAACCGACAGCAACCGGCTTCGCGAACTTAGCGTCTGTAGCGCGAGCTTTTCGGTACTTTCTAGTTGATTCGCGAAGGCACGTGGACTGGTGAGGAGAACAGCACGCCAAGGATCACACCCCAAACTCTGAGCAGTGTGTTCTCGAAGGCCGAGCTTTCCTACGCCGGGCGCTCCTCAGGAGAGACACCCTCACCTGCACTCGGTATTTTGCTTGGTATTTGTTTGTGAGCTCCTTACGCGGCGCAAGCCCACGCGCTAGCCTGCACGACGCCGAGCGCTCCTCGCGAGCCCCACGCTCACCTGCCCCCGTGAGTTTTCTGGTAACGCTATACGGCGAACTAAAAGCTGAAATAGCTCTTCCGTTAAAAATATCTACCAGCATCGTCTGCTTTAATAAGCACACAGGAGGAAGCAGGAGGAAAAAACTTTATTCAAACGCGACATTAAGCGTCGAGAATGTCCCGGGCCAGGTTCACCAACGCCAACAGGTCCGAGAGGTGGTCCGAGGCTAGCCAAGTCCGCCACGTTGAAGGATGTGGGTGGGGAAAATGTGGGGATTGAATTGCAATGGGGCAGGCGAAAATGCAGTGTTCTTAATTAGCGTATGGTTCTGGATAATTGGGACATGCTGGTGAATCTCGGATACGGTAGAGGAAGGAACGAGCAGGTGTAAGGATGGTATTTAACTGTACGCGTCGAAGAATGCGTAGTTGCGTGGTTGTTAGAGATTTGTCTGGAACAGGAAGTGTACGAAGAGTTTCTCTGTTGTTCTTGTAGTGAAACTTTATTTCTTGTTTGTAGTGGAGAGTAGTGTCCCACGTCGGTGGATAAGGCCACACAGGTGATTCTGTTTTAGAGTGTGTAATCATGGTGTTTGCATTTGTTGGAAGCTTGTAGACACTTTGTGGCAAGAATTCTTTTAGGGGCTGACCTTCAAACATGCCTCAATAAAGCGCGGCTAAAACACGCAGACGTGGATGAAGGGCAGAAAAACATGTAGGCTAAAGAAAAGAGTTAGTAATTGACGAGTGCGTCTCTACTTCTGGCGTCCGCACTGAAAGAAAAAAACGAAACTTGGAAGCGAAAGGCAGCTGATGTGTCAGCACCAGAAGTGCACCGTCTGATTGGACATGTCCACGCAGCAGAGAAATAGCCCGGCAGGAGGCCTTTCATTTCAAAGAAGATATTGGATAAGGAGAGACCAGTCGCTCTGGAAGGCGCAGAATACCGCCTCTGGCCAAAAGTTCAGAGGGTGAAGCGGGCCCTATTGTGAATACGGCTTTGCTTCTGGGAAAATGTCTGCTTTCCGAAAATATCCCAATTTCTTTGAGGGGTGAAGGACGGCGAGCAAGGAAGGTCTAATTACTTGTCATGACCTCCGCCTAGACACACTGGACTCACTTGTTTTTCACGTAATTTTTTAAGGGAATAGCCTTTATGGGTTACTTCAACGGAAAATTTTGGTCTGTCTGTGTCTGTCTGTCTGTCTGTCTGTCTGTCTGTCTGTCTGTCTGTCTGTCTGTCTGTCTGTCTGTCTGTCTGTCTGTCTGTCTGTCTGTCTGTCTGTCTGTCTGTCTGTCCCTCCGTCTGTCTGTCTGTTTATCTATCTCTCTGTCTCTCTGTCTGTCTGTCTGTCTGTCTGTCTGTCTGTCTGTCCCTCCGTCTGTCTGTCCCTCCGTCTGTCTATTCAGCCGCTGGACCAAAAGATAAAAATCATGAAACCAGAAGTTTATACAAGCAAAACTCTTCCAAACCGATACATCTCGGAACAAAGTTCATACTTGCCCACATTATTAATCAAAAAAGGAAACATTATGCACATTTCAGGCAAAATATCTCTACAGGAGTGGTTTTGCAGTTTTCTTTTAATAAAAAATACATGGATGCTTTATTTCTGCGATAGCAAAAAAAAAATAAACATGCGTTTAAAACAATGTTTTAGATGCGACTGCATCTCATTCACTCACCTTGTCCCTCCATACGGGCGTTGTTGTTGTCCGTCCACACCCCTCCCCCATACTCCTCGCCGCGCGAGCTGCGCTCTCCTCTCCGATAGCGAACACTCTCTCGCGAGGGGAATTGGATTGGATTCGATTGGATTGGCTTGGCTTGGCTTGGCTTGGCTTGGATTGGATTGGATTCGATTTGGATTGGATTGGAGTAAAGAGAATTGTATTGGATTGTGTTGCGTCATAGCCGCGCCACGTTGCGTCATAGCCGCGGCAGGGGGTTCACGGCACGTTTCACGCGATGGGAGCATCAACCTAACGGAAACAATAACGGAACCCCGTATGCGTAGCATCTACACAGGGGTTCCCGCGAGGGGAGGTGGGAGTAATTTTTAACCATAATATGCAAAGAAGTGCTCGCGCCCAACACTAGACCTCGCGGCGTGATTGAGAGAAGTCTAACTGTAATGATGGGCTCCCGTAGATGGCGCGCGCGCCGTAGAAGGCGGGAAAATTGAATTGTCTTCAGCAAACCTCCACCGTGGGTCCTGTGGAAGGAGCGAGGCGAAAGGGCAAGACAATAATGGGTGGGCGATTTTAGAAGGGGTGAATTTATGTGGGGTGCCTTTATCGTCGAAAGACAATTAAGTGTTGTCTTTCGGCGACTTTTGCCGCGAATCAAGGAGATTCGCGTCCGATTCTTTTTATTTTGCTTGGGTAGTTACCTTGCCTCAAAACACCCTTTGTTTGCAGTATTCTTTCTGCATTTTTTAGCGGGTGTTTAGGTGAAAAATCTGGAACCAACGTTTTCTGAAATCTAGAACACTGCTAAAAAATCCTCCAAAATTTCGCAACCATAAATCTGCGCACCAGTCGACGTTTCTCTAGTAATGCCAAGAAGAAGATAATGACAGATTACGACCTCTCGGGAACCTAGAAAAACCACTTTAGGAAAATGATATTTGGCATAAAGCTAGCAGTCAACGTGAAGATTAAAACGCTAAAAGAACATTTCAGGTTTCTGAATATTTGTTTGTGTAATTTGCTGTCAAATCTAACTGCCCATGCATTTCTATGGGATAGTTCCCATGGCTCAGGAACCCAGTCGCGCAACGTGCGCGACTTGAAACTGTGCACAAAGCAAGTATTCACCCAAAATATTAGCTGTGCAAAAGAAGTTTTCATTTCGCTAAAAAATTGCAGAGTAATCACTGTTGAAAGGACTGCCATGAGCGGGAAAGCTGCACATCTTTTTAGTACCGAAATTAAGGGAAAAGGAGGGCCGTTAGCTGGCAGAGCGGCAGAGATTTTATTTTCCTTCACCATCATTTGCGGCAGAAGAAGCATATATTCTGGAAATTTTTGTAGACCCAATATCGCTTTCACCACTGAACGGCGGCTTTATGGAATGCAGACAATAATCCGGTTTTATATTTTCACGTTCATTACCGGGCAAAACCTGGTCTTCATAACGGCAAGCCTTCATCGGCGTACATTGAATTATGCTTTAGGCCGAAGTTTAAATTAACGTCGGAGCAGAGAAGACTTCCCTTTAGTTTGCCTCCGTGCATCAACCATCGCCTTCTGCACAGCGAAACCCTATGTTTTATTTTCTGCTAGAACTAATGCAATCGAAGTAGTCATACTTTTTTCGTAGAAAACGTACCTGCGTAGCGTTTTTGGTCAATACTGGGTGCACGCCCAACAGCGGCAACACAATCGGGGCGTAGTTCCTCTTTGGACACACCGGAAACCATCGGAAGCGGCGAAATGTATAGCAAGCACGCTCCTCGCGGGAAATTTATTACCCCTTCGCGTCGCTATTAAGAGCCCGAACGTCGTCGATGTCGGTGGCAAAAACGCCCAGCCAGGTTTTTCCGCCTCTTATCGATCGAGGTGCCATATCGTGAAACATCTGCCACTGCGTTTTGTTGACGGCTGGCCCTGGCCACAAACCCTTGAGCATTTACGCTGCTACGAGTGGTCGGTTTATTTCGCTCACTGGTTGATGAAGGTCATAAAAAAGAAAAAAAATATATACCAGTAGGCCGAGGTCGACGTGTTTTGAATTGGTTTTAAGTTCGAAATTCTGTGTTTCATTGCCATAAAAACTACACCAGGGCGAAAAACTGGGCTTTAAAGACCAAATAAACTAATTCACTATTCTAAGAAACGTACTTCCAATGGTTTCTTTCAACCTCTATTCACTTTATTGCATTTATTTCCTCTATGAATGTAGAATTAGCGCTACAGGGCTTCTTTTGTATCGTTAAGGGCGGCCGGAGGTGGATCTGTGTGACGGGAAGTTTGGCCCCCTTAAGGAGATAAAAGGAGCATTGCCCGTCTTGCTGATTTCGGGGTTATAAATCTTCCAACGCTTCCCTATTACTTCCTAGAACGCCAAATTACTTATCGCCGATGGGCAAACATAGATGCCAGCCTGCTCTCGCTGATACGCTGAGGCACGCCAAGCTTTGTCATTGTGACAAGACTCGTAAATTTTATGTTCGTATCTGTGACAGTTGTCCAAGGGTGGAGACATCTCAGTGCAGGTCGTGTGTACGCGACTTGGATTACCAACAACAAAAGGTTTATTTTCTGCGAAGAGCCTAGAGGAAAGCACATGTCTTAATCGGTTTTTAATTTATTACTACAATGCATATGCGGAGGCTATGGCCGGTTTTCTACGAGGGCGTTCTTCTGTTGACTCTGTGATAGATATAGTAACGTTTTTACATCCCGACAAAATCCTCAAACGCCTCAAAGTAGCCGTCTTTCTTGACGTCAAGATAGTACGCTTCACGAGGCTGTGTAGACGCCCTTCGGCACTTTCGACGTGGTGGCCGAACTACAGTGCTGAATTAACTAACGGCCACTCGATGGTTAGCTTTGTTTTAAAACGGAGCTTTCTATATCAAATTTTGACTTGGCTGCGCACCGCAAAGAGCGCTGCAGGAAAGTTTACTCTCTTTGACGGCGGCGATGATCGTGGCCGAAGTGAGAGATGGTTGAAAAGCGATGCTTTCTCTGGCCGAAAGCCAATGTCTACAAAGTGCAATGTAAGAGTGCAAAACTGAAATCGCTACGCCCAAAACGCACTGTAGGAAAACCAACTCACGCAACGGGTTTCCACAACGGTACATCTAGCGCTTCAGGAAAATAACTCTTCCCGTGGTCGGAATCAAATCTGGGCCCTTCACGTTATAAAGCTGACATCTATCCGATTCCAACATTCAGACATTGGATTACAACAATTAGACAGGGCCGAAGCTGTTTGGATTTCGCACTTTGACTATGACTCGCGTTGAGCCAAATTTCGAGTCCAAGTCAAAGCTCAACAAGTCAAAGTCGAAACCGTCCGCTAGTCAAAATCCAAACTCAGACGCATCCCGCTCGAGAAAGCCTGGCATTCAACCATCGTCGCCGTTACGGGGAGGGTTGCATGATTTTGGTTTGTCTTTTAACCAAGAGGTTAAATTAGTGCTCTCTCATAGCAACAGTGGAATTGTGCCAAATTATCTTCGGAGCTGGTGTTATTTTACGTCTGGGTTTGTTTTCGCCATGTTTTAAAGTACTTTAAATGTTGGCATGCGGGAAAAACAGCGCCGTGTTTGTGCCTTCTTTCTTCTATGTTCTCGAAGTCTGCTGTCATTTCCAATGTCTCACGAACCCTACGTTTCCACTCCATGTTGAAAAAGTAGCAGAGTGGTACGGGGGTGTTGACCTTAACAAAAGTTTACACCTGGCGATATTCAAAGCTGAATAGAATAGCACGATGCTGCCATGATAGCACGTGTTTTGATACGTTATAAAATTTTATATATAGGTTTCAGGCCACATCTGAGGGTGAGTGTACTCTCCACGCAAACCTGCTAGGTCCATTCAGCGGTGATTTGGTCTGAGTTTGCAAAAATAAAGGAAAGGTAGACCTCAGAAGGGCAAATGAACGTACACACACATAAAAACGCGCTAGCAATTCAATTTATATTAGTCCACTTAACGGAACCTCGCTGAATTCAGGAGAAAATTAGGTGAAAAATTTTATGTATCAAATTTCTGCGCACCCAAAAGACGGCGTTGAAATCTGTAGAGATGCTGTGTCGAAAACTGAAAATTGGGGTTAAGGTTCCACTGGGTTGTGAGACTGAAAGAAGTTTAAAGAAGTATATTGAACTATTGAGAACATTATCGGTGGGATGCGGTTTTGAAATATTTATTCCATCCGCTGCGATGGTTCAGTGGATAAGACGTTGGGCGGCTGAGCGCAAAGTCGCGAGCTCGATTCCCGGCCCCGCCGGCTGCTCGTCTGATGGAGGCGAAAAGCAAAAACGTTCGTAGGTACGAGATTTCGCGCACGTTAAAGATCCCCAGGTGGTCGAAATTTATCCGGAGCCCTCCACTACGGCGCGCCTCATCACCTGCGTTGCGTCAGCGCGTTAAACCGTACAATCAATCAATCAATCAATTTTTATTCCCAGGCATTCGCTGGTGATTCACACTGTCTGCGAATTTGGGCCTATTGCTGAATGGTTGTTTTAGCTAGCTTTACTGTAAGTTTACTAGCTTTAGGCTCTAAATTACTGTAAGAAAATCGGCTCTAATTGTCTAATGAAACGCGGAAAGCTTTACCTTTAGCCTATAAAATAAACCATTGGACATGAGCCTGTTTACCTCATGGATTTACATTTGCTGATGCCTTTAGGGGGAGGGGACGAAGGTGAGGATATCTGGCCCTGTGGCGAAGTACAGCTGGCTAGTGTCGCGAGCGTGTTGATAAATGACGGAACTGGTACGCGTACGTTCCGAAGTTTTCCCATTAGTAACGCTCAAGAAACCCTGGGCTAGTTTCGCACCCCAGTCACACGAGGTCTAAGAGTCCTGTCAAGCGTGGACGAATGCTAATTAATGGTCACCGTGTCGAACACTGGCTATACATATTGTTTTCGGTTGTTCTTTAGAGTACGTTTTTCTTGTGGGCATGTGTGAAGAAGTTGTGGCTCAACTTCTGGTATCGTAATTGGGGCTATTTTCTCCTCTCCCTCTGGGTTGTAAACATTGTAGTTTCTTTTTATTTATGGAAAAGTTAAATTTGGTTTGCTGATTCGGCGCCTATTATAACAAAATAAAAATATTTGCGCGTTCACACAATTTTGCTTAAATACCTGTGAAAATACCAAATGCACAATTGAGGAGCATAATATGGTTTTCCACTGGTCTAGAAGTCCTTTAAAAAATTCACGCATCCCCACAAAGTGAATCATGACGAGTGGGCGAAGCACTGGGAATCGTTCTTACCGTAAATCACCCATGGCATTGCCCACTCGCGCATGTAAATGAGTGACAACGCGTGTGTACAGTATACAGTAGAGCCCACATATAATGGCCCCGCTTAAAACGAACTTTCATTCATAACGAACAAAACCCGCGTGACCGTCTCAATATACGTTATTTCAGTGGCATAAAATCCCACGTACAACGAACGTCTTTGAGCCCTGCCGATCGGTTACAGCGAACGGCCTGCGCCGCGATGTGGGTTGAAATGACGCCCTCTGCCCAGTTCTGCCGGCTAGTCGCTTTCCCGAAACTCCTCGCAGGCAAGCCGGGCGAACGGAGAAGTTATTTCTATGCGAGAGTGTGACGTCTATAACGCAGATGAAAGTGGGTTATCTTACCAGATGTTGCCGGATAAAACGCACGCCATGATAGGCGACACGTGCACTGGCGGGAAGCACAGCGAAGGCGCGTCACAGCACTTCTGTGCACTAACATGGATGGCATCGACGGCCGCGTGCCCTTCGTCATCGGAAAATCGATGAAGCCGCGTTGCTTTAGGAGCTATGTGCCCGTGCGCTACAGGCGAAACTCTAAGGCATGGATTACGCGCGATTTATTTGCGGAGTGGCTGAGCTAGCTCGACCGTGACATGCAGAGGCAAGGCAGTCGCGGAGAATGACGTCGGCTGGGGCGATTTCGTTTTTGCTGATGAAGATGCTGACACTGCGGAACCGTGCACAGACGAGGGCATTGTTAATGAAGAGCGGCGCAAGAGCGATTAGGAGGAATCGAAAGCGGATGATGGCGAAACTTCTGAGCCTGTGCGTATAAGCGCGCATGTTGCAGTGGGCTACATGGAGGACGTTAAACAACTTCTTTACGCCAAGGGCCTCGGCGAAGAGCTCGCGGCCGCTATAAATGAACTGAAGCCCGCCCACATCACGTCTGCACTGCGAAGGAACAAACAGCCATCACGGACTTCGTTGCGCAAAAATAAATTGTGTTTTGACTTGTGATTTTTTTTACTTGGGTCCATTTACTACGAACTATAAGCGGGCTCGACTGTATACAATTCCAATCCGATCCTATCCGATACAATTGAATTTAACGTAATCCAATACAATCCAAATCCAAATCCAAATGTAAATATAATCCAATTCAATCCAATGTAATCTAATCAAAACCAATCCAATCCAATCCAATGCTCCTCACACATGGGCAACACTGTGTGCACGGATGCCAAGGTATAAGCAACGGACAAAGCGAGGTCCTAAGGTGCTTCGCCCCTAGAAGCGACTAGACTTGTCCTGCTGGCCAGTGTAATAATTATTTAAGGAGAGGTTCCCATAGGAAAAAAATTGCTGCCGCAGCCTCAAAAATGGTGTACGGTGACTGATTAGGGTTGAACAGTCAGGTTTGTCAGTGCACTTTACAGCGCCGGATTTATTAAATTTGCTGACATTTTTATGGGTTTCAAGTCCTTTACAGTCACCAAACATTGAACGACATAGAATGTTCTCATACGCAACATTTAGGCGTATACATGACAGTCTGACATCACTTAGTTGCGGTGGCGCTAGCATCAGTAGCGACTGTTGTAAAAGCCGAAAATGCCTACAACTTCAGCCCTTTGTTTGTAAACATGACGAATGTTTACAAGGACTAAACTCAGGAACCATGATAGAAGGGATATCGCGGTTCTCCCATCATGGTCTTCGTACTTTCTGTATATGAAAAATATGTCTTATTTATTCTCTGAACCTTTTTATTACCGCCAAAGGTTTCCTAGCGTTAAACGGCCTCGAAGGTGTTTAAACAGGACAAATACTACTATGGCTACTCGTCGCTCCTTCTAGTATAAGAAGCTGAAAGGAATTGTAAGATATGTTGATTTGCGGCTTAACCAAAAAGGCATATAATTTGACATGTAAAAACCATGAAGTAGCGATGGTAACGTTCACACTATCCCAATACCGAGTGTAGCATTTCTTCATAAGGATTTGGGAGTTCCGCCAGGTGCACTTTCTTCTTTCTCTCTCTTTTTATTCTGGCTCATCTAATTCAACGCATTATCGCTGATCGTCGTTTTCAATTTATTGCTGTATTTAGTCCCTTTAGGGTTCCTCTTATTCGGCTTTATCACAAGAACGAAAAAATTGCCGCAGCTTGCAGTAGTGGTGCAAGGCGCCAGAAACACGAGAGCTGGAGGCCCCTCTTCCATCATCGAAGGCCCGAGTGGTGCACCTCACTATAAATTCCCCAACTTGTCACGGAAAGTTCCCCATGACTGGAGGGCTCGGATCGTTTGGTCCGCAGGTCTTCACACCTCTTTTAAGATGAATCGCGTTAGCCCGTGCTAAAACCCGCGGCCACCCACCTCGCGAACTCGGCATCTCTAGAGGAAATCCGGCGTCTGTGCTTACCACTGCATGGGTGAACGCACGTGAACTGGCCAAGCACTACGCGAGAGGTTACGCAACGAACGCTGGGCGGAGTGTTGTAGAAGGTCGAGCTGGCCGACACCGGGCGTTTCTTACAAGGAGTACGCTTACGTGCTCTAGCTCGTTATCAACAGCGGCGCTGTTGTGCAAGCCGTAAGGTCGCTGTTGGAGGCAAAATGCTAAGACAATGCGTAGCGCTCGTGAGTACGTGCTTCGCGACAAACTCTGAGCTTTCCCGGTCGGCGCCATGGTTTACAAAAAAAAAGAAAAAGAACTGGCAAAAACCACGAGGAGCGCTAAAACACCCAGCCCTCGGAAGCGCGTGCAATGCGGCGACGGCCGAGTCCCCGGCTCGCGCAGTGGCTTTAGCAAAAAAAAAAAAAGAAGAAAGAAGATCCAGCCCTCTTCTCAAGCGCTATCGTGCATGCAATGCTTGGAATAAGAAACACGACGATATAGACGCATATCACGATGACTACAACTAACAGTGTTCAAAGCAATGACGCAACATATTAATAAACCATTTGAGGCTTCTACAAATGTGTGGTGATGTTCCCTTCCGTGCTCACGCATAAGGAAATCCTACAGCTTCACTATGGGTAAAGCCTTGCGCGACTTAGTACAAGCTGCGCCATTCGAGCTGGTGGAACTCTACAAGGCTGAGGATGACTTTGCATCCACCACTCGCCGCGAAGACGACGATGACCTCTTCGATGCTTATGTCGTCGATTACTTGCAGCACAACAATGCAAATCAACGGTGATACTGAAACTTAGCTGTGTGTACGGCACCGCTCACCTACAACAGCTCCGCCATAGAAGTCTTGCTGGTGAGTACAAGCTTCCCTGCATGTTTTTGCCTGTTTTCTTGCGACCTCCGCACGCGGCACAAACCGGGACGACGCCGGGGACTCCTCACAAAATAGACGCTCCGCGCTCGGCTGGGCTGAGTTTTCTGGTAACGCTCCGTGGCTGGACAAAAAGCCTAAACAGCTCCGCTGTTAAACCCTACTGCGCAAGCAAATTATGTCAGAAACGTACTCCACAAAAGTCATCACAGCAACGCTAGAGCATTCGGTGCATTAAGCAAACCAATCTCTACCCTTCACATTTGCAGCGGGACCTCAATTTTTATTCGTGTTTTTCTTCCCCTGCTCTCATACCGAAGAAATATGTTTTTTTTTCTTTCCACCAAATAAGATTTCTTACGCTCTGCTGCGAGTTTGTTTCCGGCGGACGCGATAGCGAGGAAGGCCATGCGAGAATCGATAGTTCAACTTATGGACCCATGAGGTGGCTTCCAATTACCCGCAAGCTCTTCACACCACAAAGAGCAACGAGACAGCAAAAATTACTGGGGTATTTATTTTTGTCCTTTCTCTTCCAGAGATTTCATTTTTGTCAAGAGTCGTTGAATTTTAGATACATTTTTGTTGCTGCCTAAATTGCCAGGACTTTCACCGCGAAGTTCTCGCGCACCCCAATGGCTTTTACGGGCTTAAACCTAATTCATTCACCCGGAAATCTCCGGCCTTTTGACTTGAAGTGCAATTGGTAGTACTGCACGCTTTTCTGTATCAAGCGTTTCTCTGTGCTCAATTTTTATTGTTCTTCTTGGACAGAACTTTAACTGTGCACTCGGAGAAACTGTAGCTGTAAGCCTACTGAGTGTATTGATTGGGAAGTCCGAAATGCTAGCGGCAAAAAAATTTATTAAAATCAATAACGCGTCCTATAAAGAATATGTGAAAGTCTCTTCCCCTCTGGGTTGTCGGAGTGACGGTGGCTACCAAACTCAGGCGTTGGACAAAATTGCATTCAAATAATCTCGCAAGAAAATGCATGGCAGTACAGCCTCCCCGCTACCCTGGTTGGTATTGCAGTAGGGGCATAAGTTTATGTTGTGCGTTCATTGTCTCACGCGCGGAGCACATTTTTCCCCGCTTTCTTTCTCGCTAGCCTATAAAAACTGCTATTTTCACAAACTCACGCACACAAACACCAATACACGGTCACACGCAGGCACACGCGCACGCGCACGCGCACGCGCACGCACACAAGCACGCACACACAAGCACGCAAGCACTCACACACACACGCACACACACACGCACGCATAAACGCATTCATGCACGCGCGCAGGCAAACCCACACGCACACGCACATGCACGCACGCACGGACGCACGCACGCACACAAACGCACACAGGCACACACACGCACGCACGCACGCACGCACGCCCGCACGCAAACACGCACGCAAGCACGCACACACACGCACGCACGCACCCACACACACGCACGTACGCCAGCTCACGCACACGCACGAACGCACACGCACACGCACGCACACACGCACACACAAACGCACACACACACACGCACGCACACACGCACACACGCACGCACACACACACACACACGCCCATGCACGCTGACGCACACACAAAGTTTAACTATTCTCCCGTTACCTTCTATGGATTTATTAATTTACTGGCTTTCCTTTCTGTGTTAATTTACAGAGCCCTTCGGCCCTAATTCGGAATATATATATATATATATATATATGGCAGTATATTGTAGCGAGGCACAAACTCAAGAAGATGAATATGGCGGCAGAAGGACAGCATTTATTAGAAGGCGAACGTGTGCCTCACTAAAACGAACGCCCTAGTGCAGCTGCCACGCAGTTCTCTCTCGCCGCCGCGTGTCTCCCTTCTTCAGCACTTGGCGTTGTTGGTTGGTCGGTTGCACCACGAGGCATCCTTTCTATCTTTGGTTCGTTGTGGCCGGGCGTGTGCAACAGGCCGTGCCGTGACATTAGCCTCCTTTCTAAGGCGCATCGTCTCAATGCGCAGAAGAGGGTATTCGTGTCAGGTACCTTGGGCGTAATTACGCAATGTTACCTTGTATAGTAGGGCTGCATACGAACTACATGAACCGCTTCTGCTTGAGGCTGGCGACGTGCCGGGAAAAAATGGCTGGATGGTACGACTTCGTACGTAACGTCGCTTAGTCGTCTCAACACTTTGTAAAGTCCGAAGTATCTTCTCAACAACATTTCGGAGAGCCCGCGGCGTCTGAGGGGTGTTCATACCCAAACTTCCTCACTTTGCTGGAATTCCGTGTGCCGGCGGCGCAGATTCTAAGTGGATTGTGTCGTTGTGGTGTGCGTCCCTGATGCGGACATGGGCTAGCTGTCTTGCCTCTTTAGCACGCTGCGTGATCTTTGGGGCACAACGGTGATCATCATTTTCAACCTGGGGCAGCATCGCGTCTAGCATTGTGGCTACGTCACGACAGTAGAAAAAAATTTACACCATCTTCCCGCGAGGGGAACCATGGGGTAGATACCACGCATCGGGGGTTGCCGTTGTGTTTCCGTTATGTTAGCGATATCAGCTTGTGGATTGCTGTTGTTGTGTATCCTATTTACGCAGCATGTTCATCCCCGATGCGTCACATCTACCCCATGGTTGCCCTCGCGGGAAGATGGTGTAAATTTTTAACCGAGCGCAAGCTGCGCGCTAACGCACAGCTGGCACGGCGACGGGAGCGAGCGCAACCGAGCGCAAGCTGCGCGCTGACCGCGCTGACGCACAGATGGCGCTGCGTAGAGAGCGCCGGAGCGCGCAGCTGCCGCGGCGAGGAGAATGGGGGAGGGATGCGGACTACGCCGCTACAATGCGTGACAAGGCGAGTTAAAGAGATGCGTTGCATCTAACACGAAATGGAGTCATTCGCGTCCTTTCCTATGGTGCCGTATTGTATCCGAAAGCTACATACGCCCAAATAGCGTCTGACGTCTTGTTCTCGGCATCTAAATACATGCACAGCATGTCGGCTATTGTTTTCTTCATCCACTCAGTCAGTCCATTCGTTTGCAGATGGTAAGCAGTAGTTATCGAATACCGCTGGAGCGTCATAACTGTTCGGACAAGTTGGGCCATGAATGTCGTTCCCCTATCCGTGATGAAGATGGATGGAGCACCATGTCATAAGACTATATTTTCCAGGAAGAAGTGGGCCACCTCTACAGCTGTCCATCGAGGTAGAGCTCTCGTCTCGGCATAGTGGGTGAGGTAGTCGGCGGCTGCCACGGTTCACGGACCCAAAAGGTCCATGCCAACCTGCTCGAATGGTACGGCTGTAATATGAAGGGGCTGTAGCAAGCCGGGAGGGCGGCCGGGAGGCAATATTCGGCGCTGGTTGTCCCGACACGTCCGTACGTAGTGCTTAACAGCCACTAAAAGTTTTGGCCAGTAATCCTTTTGTTTGACTCTCGCCAGTGTTCGGCAGTAGCCATGGTGACTAGCAGATGGCTCATCATGGCAGACCAGTAGTACTTCGTCGCGGAGAATTGTGGGAATTACCAGCTGGTATTCCTTGCCACTAGAGGCAAAGTTCCTCTTGTAGAGAACGTCACTGCGTAGTGAAAAGGACGGCACACTTCTTGCAATATCTTTTGGTACGACCGATGTGTGTCAATCAATAATCGCAGTTCTGGGGCTTGCCGCTGCTCCTCGGGCATTGTGACGATGTCTACGGCCCAGACAAACACGTCATCGTCCTCGTACTTAGTGTCCTCTGCTTCCACTGGTGCCTGGGAAAGACAGTCAGCATCCAAATGTAGCCGACCGGATTTATATACAATACTCATGTCAAACTCTTGGAGCCATAAGCTCCAGCGTGCAAGACGTCCGAATGGGTTCCTGAGGTTTTTCAACCAGCACAGCGAGCGGTGGTCGCATATGACCTGAAATGGCTGGCCATAAAGGTAAGTGCAGCACTTCATTACCGCCCACACAACAGCAAGACATCCTTTTTCTGTGGCGGAGTAGTTGGACTATGCACGGGAAAAGGCCCTGCTCGCGAAAGCGATAATTCTTTCCACGCCGTCTTGCCGTTGTACGAGAATCGTTCCGAGTCCGACATTGCTTGCGTCCGTGTGGACGATCGTGTCGGCATTTTGATCAAAACGCGCTAGCACAGGTGGGGCTTGTAGGCGTTGCTTGATATCGTCAAAAGCCGCTTGCTGTTCTTCAGCCCAGACAAAACTCCAGTCATTTCGTGTTAGTTGGGTCAGTGGGGCAGCAGTGTGCGAAATGGCCGGTATAAAACGTCGGTAGTAAGAACACAGGCCCAAGAAGCGGTGCACGGACTACTCACCTGCAGGCACAGGGGAGTCAGCGACGGCTGCAGTTTTGTCGGGGTCAGGTGGGACCCCTTGACGGCTAACAACATGGTCCAGAATCTGTATTGCAGCATGAGGGAAGATAAAATAGCGGTAAAATAAGATGAGAGAACAAGGGCGGCGTGGTCCCGGGGTGGCAATGCTGGTTATATTTTCAATATGGCAATACAAGAAAGACGAAGCAGCTCGAGTCAGAGCTGCTCACGCAGTAAGTCGTTCACGGATGATGATGACCTGACGGGGCAGTAATGCTAACTATCAATAAGGTTGCCGTCTTGCGCACAAGTGTTTTACTTACTCCCAGGAAAGAAGATTGAAGCATGTAAACCAAGAGAAAATAAAAGGGAAGTAACTATTTGCTTCATTTTTAATAAGAAGTAATAATCTTATGTCCATTTTTTTAACAAACTGACACGCGCACACGAATCTTATCTGTAATGCAACATGAGGAAAGATGGCTTCCAGGGAAAGCTGTCCGTAAAATAAGAGGAGACCAAGGGCCGCGGCGGCCCGGGGATACTATTCTGGTTGTATTTTAAATATGGCGGTGCAAGAAAACGAAGCAGCTCGAGCTAGAGCTGCTCACGCGTTAAGGCGGCCACAGACGATGATGACCTGGCGGTGCAGCGATGCTAACTATCAATAAAATTACAACATGGTCAAGCTCATTGTATTGGTGGTGGAGGCATATACGAAAAAAAAAATTGGTGCTAGCCAGACACGTTTTTTTGTGGCTACGATTATTTCCACTGCAGAGAGCAAAGAGTACTGATATTTGAACGGCTTATGGGTAGCAAAATGGCAGGTGTTTGAGCGTATAATTTTTGAACTTAATTCCGAAGTAAGATATTACAAGCTGCCGTACATTACATCATTCCCAGCCAGAGGAGCCCGTCACAAGATTTTTTTCATGGGAGAAAATAACAGAAAGTAAAATGACTAACAAGAGCTATGGATAAAAAAATGACCATAACCAAGCTATATTTATAAGCACAAGGTTATGTCCACTGGTTATGTCCACAAGTAACATGTTTGCGTTCATAACAAGCCTGATATATTAATTTAGACTCCCAGACGCATATTTTTTAAACAGAGTAAGGACTTCAAAGGGGCTGAACGTGTGATGGAGTTAAAAAATAATGAAGCTCACACAAACGCGCAAGATTGAAGGTAGCGAAGCTGTACGCACCCTGCATGACCGTCACGATGGTTGACGTCCACCGTTGCAGCCGATTTCCATGTTCGCGGCCTCAACGACTTTTGCTCCATCGTTGTTGCTATAAGTGTGAGCTTTCTTCATTTTTTTGGAAGTGATAAGTTTCAGACACCTCCTTAGAGGTGCGTACGCTATGACGTGTCCTTTTCTCTTGGAACAAGGGCTGCCCGATTATGGCGAACACAGGAGTTTTGTTTTGGCCAATCTTGGCCAATCCCTTTAAGGGGGAGCACTTGACTTGACAAACGTGTGCCGGGGATGCTGGGCGGTCACCACGACGCACGCACAAAGGAACGCGCGGCATTTTTTTTTATATTGCCGGGCGATCGCCGCAATCTTGGCCAATCTCCCTAAGTGGGTATGGTTGGCTTGACAAACGTGCAGTGGGGACGCTACGAGGTCTCCGCGAGGCACGAATGCACTTGCGCTCAAAATTTTCTTCGTTTTTTAACGGCCGGATGTTAGCACCGAAGCACGCGCCCACGTGTGCTCGGCATTTTGTTGCTATTTTTAACTTCGGACACCGAAAATAACGATTTGCTAAATAGCCTGGCTGTTACAAAGAAACTCATCTGTGCTTGCTGAGTTTTTATTTTTGTACCAAGCTGTTTTGGTAGACAACATAAACTATCATTAAAAACGCGAATTGTTGCGAGCACCAGGAAAATCGAGAGAATGTTTTTGGACCAAATGGGAGGGAAAGCTTTCCCCGATATGTACATTCGCTGTTTGCTGCCTTACGTCGTACCTGAATAAATTGGTATATCCAAAGCGTTAACACTCACATGAACAAGCTCTACGGCGAAAAGCTTAGAACGTCGGTCAATACTGTTTGAAAGGTTTGCAATATGAGCTATTTGAATGTGAATGCCTACCTTTGTTCAATTACAAAATCAAGTAAACTACAGTTAATATTACAGCTAAAATTACAGTTCAACTACAAGAGAGATAAAGCGAGGCATCGACTATCTGGCACCATCAGCAAGAGCAGTGCAAATACCTGAGGTCGGGGGGTTTGGGGGCCTAGATGCGGTCAAGTACGTCCATCTGTCGTTCAGTTAAACAAAATAGCGTGAGAAAAGCACTGGGCCCGTCTCATAGGATACGCAGCTGACGTCTTTGTCAGAAGGTCAATATTACTGGCAGTAAGTGTCTATGTTGCAGCAGATGGTTTTGATGGCCTAGCTCCATCTTCTTCTCAGTTTACTGTTTCTGAATGCCTATGCACACTCATCGACATAATACGGCGATTCCTCGAAGGTTAGTTCAGGATCATGACAATAGATATTTTCTGGTCACTCGGTTGTTTTCGTTGCACAGAGACCTGCTTGCACCGCATACTACAGGCTTCAGCGCAAGAACACAGGAAGTTACGTTTGCGACACACCTCCTTTTAGCATGACAACTTTTACCGGCGAAAGAGGCATCCACCTGAGTTGATGTCAACATCTCCGGGGATGGCCAGCGGGGCGACAAATCTAAAAGAAAGAAAACTGGCCCAGCGTCCACCAATTTTCAAAGTATGGAGAAACAGCTGAGCTGGTGGCTCCTGTCCATTTGTCTGAAATCTGTTTGTTGCACCTCACAAGTATTTCCGAAGTTGCCGCTGAAACTTCTCCGTGACTGACAGGCTCGGATCGCTTTGTCCTTAGTCTTTCAAATGTCTCGCAACGTGGACCGCGTTATCACGCTCTAGAACCGACGGCAACTGGCTTCGCAAGCTCGCCGTCTGTAGAGCGACCTCGACGTCTGTGCTACCCAATGCAGGGGAGAAGACGTATGAACTGTCGAGGAGAACAGCAGGCGAGAGGTCACGCCACGAACGATGGGCAGAGTGTTCTCGAAGTCCGAGCTGGCCGGCGCCGGGCGCTCCTCACCAGGCGCACCCTCACTGCACTCGGTATTTTGCTTGGTGTTTGTTTGCGATATCTTTACGTGGCGCAAGCCCCCAGGCAAGCCCGGACAACGCCGAGCGCTCCTCAGGAGGCGCACGCTCACGTGAGCTCGTGAGTTTTCTGGCAACGCTATACGATAGAGCTGAAAGCTGAAACAGCTCTGATGTTAAAACTATCTGCCAACATCGTCTGCTTTTAGCGACACACAGGTGATTCGGTTTTGGGGGTGCAATGACGGTGTTTGAATTTGTTGGATGCTTGTAGACGCTCTTTGGCAAGAATTCTTTTTGGGGTTTACCTCTAAAGATGCCTTTATAAGGCACCGCAGTTACAGGCAGAGGTGGTTGAAAGGCAGACGAAGATGCAGGCTAAAGAAGAGCCCTGGTAATTGGCGAAAGCGTCACTACTTTCGGCCTCCGGACAGAAAGCAAGAAACGAAACTGCGAAGCGAAAGGAAGGGGATGTGCCAACCTTAGAAGTGCACCGTCTGATTAGACATGTCTTCACAGCAAGAGAAATAGTCCGCCAGGAGGAATTCCATTTGAACGAAGATATTGGATAAAGAGAGACCAGTCGCTGTGGAAGGCGCCGAATACAGCCTGTGGCCAAAACTTCAGACGGTGCAGAGGGCGCTATTATGAACACGCGTCGTTGCTTCTGGGGAAAATTGCTTTCCGAAAATATCACTTTTTTTTTTTCTGCGGCGAAGTGCTGCGACTAAACAAGGCCTAATTACTTGTCCAATCACTCGCGTATATAGGCCGGACTCACAGAACTTTTTATGCAATTTTGAAAGGGGGTAGTCTTTTTTGGGCTACTTTAGCGAGAAAATTTTCGCCTGTTCGTCTGTCTGTCTGTCTGGGGGGGCAAATACGACTGCCACCTGCTCGTGGTCCCCCCTGCCAGCTGGCTGCCAACGTTTTCTGAAACCTGGAAGACAGCTAAAAAAAAGCCTGCGAAATTTCCAAGCATCAATCTGCCTAACTTTCCACGTGTCTCCAGTGATGCCAAGAAGAAGATGATGACCACCTGCAATGAAGAGAAACCTTCTTAGTATTGAGATTACGAGAGGAGGAGGCCCGTCACCTGGTCGAGCGGCAGAGATTCTATCGTCCTTTGCCAGCATTTGCAGTGGAAGCAGCATATATAATGAAATTTTATAGACCCCATATCGCTTTCACTACTGATAGACGGCTTTATTGATGAAGGTAAATAATCCAGTCTCGTATTTTCGTGTTTATTACATGGCAAAACGTGATCTTCAATAGAAGGAGCTTTCATCGTCCTACCTGGAATTAAGCTTTACTAACTGCCGAAGGTTAAAGTAACGTCGGAGTGGAGAAGACTTCCCTATGGCTTGCCTACGTGCTTCAGCCATCGCGTGCTACAACGCAAAACTTTACCTTGTGACCTCCTGCTGGAACTGATTCCATCGAAACAGTGACACTATTTTCGTAGAAAACATACTGCTTTGTGTTTGTGATAAAAACTGGGTTCACGCCCAAAAGCGGGAACACAATCGGGGCGTAGTTCCTTTTGACAGGCTTGAAACCACCAGCAGAGGGGAAATGTATAGCAAGCACGCTCCTCGCTGGAAATTTATTACCGCTGGCGTCGCTATACACAGCGTGAACGTCGTCGATGTCGGGAGGAAATAAATGCCCAGCGAGGTTTTTCCGCCTCTTATCGATCGAGGTGCCATAACCGGAGACATTTGCTGCTACGTTTTGCTGACGGCTGGCCCTGGTCACGAACTCTTGAACATTTACTTTGCTACAAGTGGTCGGTTTATTTCGCTCATTGGCTGATGGTGTAAACTGAATAATATAACATGGTTCTGAATGAATTTTAAATTCAAAATTCGGTGCTTCATTGCCATAAAAACTACACGAGGGCGAAGAACTGCGCTTTAAAGAAAAACAAAAGTGATGCACTATTCTGCGAAACGTACTTGCAATGGTTTCGTCCAGTTTATAAACAGCTTATTCAGTTTAATTACTCTATAAACGAACATTTAGCGTAACACGGCTTACTTTTTTCTATTGTTAAAGTTGGCCGCAGATGGATCTGTGGAATGGGAAGTTGGGCCGTTTAAAGAGAAAGAAAGGACATTGCCGGTCTTGCTGATGTCGCGGTTATACATCTCGAGATTTATTGAAGAAATGATTCCGCTATCGGCGGCACATAACGGTGATCAGTGATGTTCCCGCCGAAGAAGATACCTTTTAGGTTTCTACATATTAACACTTTAAAATTGTGCTCAATAACTCACGGAGATTCAATAAGACGGAAAACAGAGAAAACATTTTGGGCGAGGTTTCGAGTGGGTTTCTACAAAAGTAATACTTCCCCGAGTATTTCGCGGACAACTGCTTTCACGCACGATAGGTTATAGAAACGTTTTACATGGCGAAAACACAAAGTACAGAAATGTGTATAAGACTTAATGAGAGGTTTCCACTGGCTGCACACCACTTGGACGGTCTCCCTCCCTCATCCGTCAGCCAGGATTCCTTGGATCCTCGTGGCGGCTTCGGCCATCCGGACTGCTGTCAGTTGTGCCTCCGGTGTGGAGCTGATCAGAACAGTCTCCCATTGTTCTGCAGTCTTAATTTTGTAGCTTCTAAGTGTATCTACATCGGATTTGCTATATAGCCGGTCGTATTTTTGTGGAGCTGATGGCGTCTACCCTTCAGAACCCATCTAAGGCATCAAATAAAGTCATCTCTCTCTCTCTTTCACTGGCTGTAAATGCGTAGTTTGCTGGCTTAGCCCCAAATAAGCGAAGTGTGAATATTTAGAGGAATCTCAACCGAAGCTGTTTTTGTGAAGTTGACGATACATTTGAAATAATATTTTTGAGGGAGCTTTTTTTTCATATACTTAACATGCCTATACGACTCGATAGTGCAAAGTGCCCAAATTATTAAATCTCCGTATGGTACCATCATCACCATGAAAGAGAATGTACGCTTAAATATTCAGGCTATTGGTGGTCAGTCATTACCTCTAACACTGTTGTCTGTCTCATTCCGCGAGGGAAATATAAGAAACGTAATAATAAACAAGGTACCAGTAAGTTACACAACTTTGTAACCAACAATTGGATTTATCGAACCTCCTGCTTTAAAAACTGTAAGAACTCTCACTCCGGCTCACAAATGTTTGGTATTTCCCCGCCCAGCAAGCCCACTGTTACCCTCTGCTGTGTCAAAACTAGCACAATGCCGAATCGGTTGGGGGTGTTAAATACGTTTTCTGAAATTTCTGATTTTAATGTGAATTTCAAACGTTCGAAATTTCGAGTTTTCTGATTTCTTAGAAATTGGTTAAGATTGGTTTCCCCACATCCAATCTTTTACATTATGTTTTTTACTATTGAGTAAATAAACTAAACAGCACAGGTAGGTTGCATGGATTTCGCCTTTGCAGTTTGCCTAAGGTGAGATTTGTATGAACCTTAAAATTATCACACCGTGACATTGGCGGATATGCAGCGTGTTCCTCGTAAATTCCCGTAGTAGGAACGTAATCAGGGTTCCTCGCACTATGAAGTCGTCGTCTACCCGATTGCGTCATCGCGACATGGTGAAAGCATGTAAGATTTTGTGCTTTGAGTTTGACTACTTGGGTCAAAGTGCGAGTCAAAGTCAAAGCCATAAGTCTGAGATCAAACTGTCCATGATTAAAAGTCCAAACTCAGAGGACAACCAACGAATCCTTACGAGAAAGTTTCACCCGCCACGGTGGCTCAGTGGCTAAGGCGTTGTGCTGCTGAGCGCGAGGACGTGGGTTCGATTCCCGGCCGTGACGGCCGCTTTTCTGATGGAGGCGAAGAGCAAAAACGCCCGTGTGTACGAGATTTCTGCGTACGTTGAAGATCGCCAGGTGGTCAAAACTAATCCGGAGCCCCAACTACGGCGCGCCTCATCGCCTGCGTTGCGTCGGCGTGTTAAACCCTAGAATCAATCAAATCAATGCGATAAAGCTTCGCGTTCAAGCACCGTCACCGTTACACGGAGGGTTGCATGAATTTATTTTGTTCATTTAACCAAGACGTTAAATTTGAGTTCTCTCTCCTAAACTGCGAATTAAGACCAAATTTTCCTGGCTGTGGAAATTATTTTACGTCTGGGTCTGTTTTTGCCATGTTTTAAAATACTTGAAATGTTGGCATGCGGGAAAATAAGCCACCACGTTTGTGACTTCTTTTTTTTGGTGTACCTCGGCGTCTGGACTATTTTCCACGTCTTACAAACATACACAAGTTTCCACTCCAGGTGGAGAAAAAGACAAAGGGACGGTTTAGACCTTTACTCTCAAGTTTACACTTGGGTGTACTTAAAACGCGATCGAAGAGTGGGTTGTGTCTTTAATAGCGTGTGTTGTGAGCCCTAATAAAATTTTACAATTAAATGTCAGCGCACGTCTCAAGATGAATGTACTTTGGGCGTCTAGGCCAATTCAGCGCTTATTAGGATTGAACTTGCAAAAAATAAAAAAATAGAATTCAAAACACAAACGTAACATGCAAAACAAATTCACGACCGCAATGCAATTTATCTTAGTCTATTGGACAGAACCCCAAGGGATGAACGTAAAAATTAGGATAAATTTTGTGTGTTGGATTTCTGCCTGAGAGGAAAGACGGCATTAAAATTTAATGAGCAGCTGGGTAGAAAACAAAAACAGACGTGAAGGTTTCACTGGGTGTTAGGCCAGGAAGAAGTATAGTATGGTAAAATATTCAAAATATTATCGGTGGAGTGCGTTTCTGAAATATTTGTTCCCAGGCATTGGATGGCGGTTCACTCTTTGCGCACTTTGGCCTACTGCTCCAAGCTTGTTTTACCTTGTCTTATGTGCGTTCTGTTGGCCCGCGTAGATAAATCGTACGGCAGCCATTCGCAAAGCTAATTGTGCGACAAGGAGTTCGACGTCCCCCAAGTGTAGCCGAATGTTCACTTCAGGACGTATCGGAGGGTTCCGGATATTTAGCCGACAACTAGCCTAGATCTATAGGGAAGGCTACCCAGCAATGCTTTGTGTTTATGTGCTCAATTATGTAGCGGATAAATCGGCGCAGTATTTTCACATAGTGCTTAGAGATTATTACAAGGATTTGATTCGACAGACATATCTCCGACACAGGAAGCGCTGAGGTGTGACGGAATATTAAATCCGTGCCTAAGATTCTCGGAGGGCGTAATCAAGGTATGCGCAGGGGGAGGGGGGGGGACAATCCATTGTAGCGAAAATGAAAAGCTTCCCCCTACAAATTTGGTCACCTTTCGTCTGGATGCGGTAGAAAGCAAGCTTGAATGGCCTAAGTCAGGGATACGAGTGATTGGAGACACACACACACACACACGCACGCACACAAACACACACAGAGAGAGAGAGAGAGAGAGAGAGAGAGAGAGAGAGAGAGAGAGAGAGAGAGAGAGAGAGAGAGAGAGAGAGAGAGAGAGAGAGAGAGAGAGAGAGAAAGCGATGGATGGATAAGTGCGTGGATGGATGGATGGATGGATGGATGGATGGATGGATGGATGGATGGATGGATGGATGGATGGATGGATGGATGGATGGATGGATGGATGGATGGATGGGTCAAGGGATAGACGGACGGACGTAGGGGCGAAAGGATGGATGGATGAATGCATGGATGGATGGATGGACGGGTGGAAACAGGGAGAGAGAGAAACCCTTTATTTGCCCTTCGATGAAGACCTTTGCATCGCTGGGGAAAAGCGCGGAGGGCGGTGTTATTATGTCGCACTAATGAGATGGAAAAGGGTCTGACTGAAGATGGGTGTCGTCTGAAGTTCTTCGTGTGATGGTGGATAACGTATTTGACCTGTTTCTAAGGGTCCTAGTTGGGGCGGGGAGGAGGATTTAACCAGTATACTTGAGCCGGTGGATATTTGAAGATGGGTATCTTCTTCAACAAACTGTAAAATGAAATGACCCAAGATGCTGCATTCAAGAACCTTTCTTGTATGCTTAAAGAATTAATATAAGAAAATCTATTATATTTTCTAAAGGAACGCCGAAGGGTTTACCTGTAACATGGCAGTAAAACGTAAGGCACCATGCTCTTCCCTTTGTGGTTTCACAGTAGCTCAGTTTTTCAAAGGGGGAAGGTGCAGTTGGGAATATGCGGCCCTGAAGTGAAGTATAGCTGCCTAGCCTCGCGAACGTGTTGATTAATGAAGGAACCGGTGCTGCACAAGTAAGCCCTAGGATGGTTTCTCATCCCAGTCGTATGAGGTGTAAGATTGCTGTCCAGCGTAGAAGAATGGTAATAATGGTCACCGTGTCGAGCAGGAGCTATAGATATTTTTTTTTCTTTTTGTTCTCTTCAAGAATTTTTTTTCTGGCATTTGTGAAGATCTTGTGGCTTGTGGGAACGCGACCTTAGCGTGTTCCCCCACGTTCGGTTTCGCCGAATTGCTTGCTTTTTGTGGAACTTGCTTGGCGAGACGTAGGCGAGAGGGATCAGCCTCTTCGCCGAAGGAGTGTCTTGTGGCCGGCGAGAGCGTGCGGGAAGCAAGGTGCGGATGGTGCTCGGGAAGCGAAGTGACAGGTCACGCCTAGCGATCTCCTTATTTCGAGGATGGGGACAATGGCTGCGTCTCAGCGAAGCAAATGACTAATCCCCCCCTCCCCACCCCCTTCCGCCTTCTCGGGTCGTTCGATGGCTCTCGAAGTTGTGCTCGGCTTCTCGGAGCGAGACGACGGATTGCTGGATTCAAAGCTTAACCAAGCGAATGACGCTCGCCCTCCCATGTCCAGGCAAAAAAAGGACCGCTACTCTAAACCAACCCAACCCCCCCCCAACACCCAGAGGTCCTTACCGGAGCAGCGTAGTTGGATGATGAGGGATGGAATGGATGAGTTTGATAGCTCTAGGGCAAGAACCTCTGTGTAACTCCCCACACCATCGGACAACAGTAAGGCGAACGCGCTGAGGCTCCCCAGAGAGGACTATTTTTTACGGTGAGTAGAACCTCTACATTCCCTAAAATTGCCCGGGCGATGAAGTAGATCCCCGCCATCAACCAGCTAGCCTGCATGCTCTTTGTAAGTTTATTATTCAGTAATAAATGTCAATGAGCCAAAACACATGTCGCTTTGTTTGTTCCGTCGAGCCATGGCCCGTCGCGGCTGGCGCGGTATACAGCGCACTGTAGCCGGGTGGGAGATACCTTGCTAGTTGGGCGAAACGAGAAGTCACAGGCTGATTAGTGTCTCTCGTCGCCGGTTTTGGTATTACATTCGACAGTAACTAACCTACTTTTAACCCTAGAAATTCTACCGGCTCTATGTCTGGTATCGCGAATGGGGCTCATTTTCTTGCCGTCTGGGTTGTTTTAAGTGTCGTTTTTTTCCTTCACGGTAAAGCTTCACGGGAAAAGCTGATTCGGCGCCCTCGTAAAAGGAAACAAAAAATATTCGCTTAACTAAAGATTTCTAATGTAGATGCTTGTGTGAGATATCAAATACACAATGGAAACGCACGAAACGGCTGCCAACTGGTTTAAATGTCTTTAAAAAGGGGCTGGATTTGCCTTACTGGCTAGCGCAGCGATTACGTAAGGAGAGGTTTCCATAAAAAAGTGCCGCAACAGCCTCAAAAATGTTGTTGGGGGACTGATTACCGTTGAACGGTTAAGCCTGTCAGCACATCCCTGCTGCACCCGATTTAATGTCTTCTTTGACCTTTCTGTAGTGGTTTGAACTTGCGTAAACTCTTCGCGCATTGAAAAACACGGAATGTTTTGCGCTGAAACCTATAGGGCTATGCATTACTGTATGACGTCACTGTGTTACGGTGACTTTGGCATCAAATAGGGACGCTGTAAAAGTGGTGACTGCAGAAATATATTAGGCACTTCAGCGGCAAATGTCCCCGATTGTGCCGTTTGTTTATAAACATGACTATATATATAAATAAGGACGGAACTCAGGAACCATGATACAGCAGATGTGGTTTTTCCGTCATGCTCTTCGTTGTTTGCTTACATGAAAAAAACATCTAGTATTTATTCTTGAAACCATTTATATCACCGACAGGGGTTATGTAACGTTAAACAGTCTTGGTACTTTCTAAAAAAGGACCAATTCGCGTCAGGGCACTTCCAACTTTCAATAAGTGAACCTGAGAGACAAAGTAACATACGTCATTTTGCGGGCGAAGAAACGATAAATGTAATTCAACATGTGGTTACGAGCTACGAAGTAATACCGGAAACATTTAAACGACGTCACTGTCCAGTACTATTTTATATTTATTATGCCTTTCTAGTTCAGCCACCTGGTTTTATTGTCTACTTTCCTGGTAATTTTATATCAGGTGCGTCTTCAACTAACGAATTATCCCTTGTGACCGCTTTCAGCTCCTCGATGTATTTACTATCGTTTACGTTCCGCTTACTCTCTTTTACGACACAGAAAAAAACAACTTCTGGCCAAGCAAATTAAATAGGAACCCTGCTCCACTTTACGTTATTACGCAAAGTTAGAGCCTCGGTGCCTGAAACAAACCGAGCACTCAACTCAACATTTGCGGCAGTACCTAACTTTTATTTCTTTTTTTTCTTCCACTGTTGACACACCGGAGAAATATTCTGACGTTGTCTTTTTCATTTCTTTCCGCCAAATAAATATTATTTGGCTCTGCTGCGAGTTTGGTTCCTTCAGACGCGAGAGCGAGGCGGCCATGCGGCAATCGATAATTCAACTTATGGACTCACGAGGTGGCTTCCAATTACCCACAAGCTCTTCCTACCACAAAGAGCAATGAGACATCAAAAATTTCTTCGGAAATAGTTTCTGTCCTTTTTCTTCCTGGGATTGAATTTTGCCCAGAGTCATGGTGTGTTAGATTTCTGTCTTTTGCCGCACAAACTACCGGGACTTTTACCGCGAATATCTCCCCCGCCCCAACGGCTTTAAGTGGCTAAAATCACATTCATCCACCCGGAAGTTTCCGGTATTTTGACTTGAAGTGCAATTGGTAGTACTGCAGGCTCATCGACATCAAGCGTTCAGTGTTCTTTTTGGACTGAACTTTAAGTGCGTACTCAAAGAAACTGTATCTGTAAGCTTGTTGAATAACCGGATTATGAAGACCGAAATGCGAGCAGCCAATAAATTTCCAGAAAATAGCAAATCGAGCGAATGTTTTTGGAACCAAGAAGGAGGGAAAGCTGTCCCCTAAATGCATATTCGGTGTTTGATGCCTTAGGGCTCACCTGAATTAGTTGGTGTATCAAAACAGTTAACACTCAGATGAACAAGCTCTAAGGCCAAAAAGCTTAGAATGTTGGTCAACACTGTTTCGAAGGTTTGCCATATAAGCTATTTGAATGTGAAAGCCGACCTTCGTTCAATCAACGACAAGAGAGATAAAGAGAGGCATCGACTATCCGGCACCATCAGCAAGACTAGTGGAAATAGCCGCGATCGGGTGGTTTTAGGGCCTAGATAAGGTATTGTACGTCCAGATGACGTTCATGTAAACAAAACAGGGTGAGAAGAGCACTCAGCGCGTTTCTTAGAATACGCAGCTGACGTCTTTGTCAGAAGGTCAACATTACTGGCAGTAGTGTCCATGTTAGAGCAGGCGGTTTTGATGGCCTAGCTCCGTCTTCTGTTCAGTTTACTGTTATTAAATGCTTGTGCGCCTTCATCGGCGTAATACGGAGATTCCTCGACGGTAAGTTCAGGATCGTGAAAATGAATTCGTTCTGGTCATCTTTAACTGACTCGGTTGTTTTCGTTGCACAGTGACCCACTTGCACCGCGTACTACAGGCTGCAGCTCAAGAACACAGCAAGTTTCGTATGCGACACATCTCCTTAATAACATGACAACTTTTATCTGCCCAAAAACGTAAACACTTGAGTTCATGTCACAATCTCCGGGGATGGTCAGCGTGGCGACAAATCTAAGAGAAAGAAAATTGGTGCAACTTGCACTATTGCTGCAAGGCTGGAGAAACAGCTGAGCTTGTGGCTTCTGTCCATTTGTCGCATATCTATTTGTTGCAGCTCACAAGTATTTCCGAACTTGCCGCTCAAAGTTACCCGTGACTGACAGGCCCGGATCGCTTTGTCCGTAGCCTTTCAAATGTCTCCCAAGGTAGACCGCGTTAGCACGCGCTAGAACCGACGGCAACCGGCTTCGCAAGCTCGGCGTCTGTAGAGCGAACTCGGCGTCTGTGCTCCCCAATGCAGGGCAGAATACACATGAACTTGCGAGGAAAGCAGCACCCGAGAGATCACGCCACGAACGATATGGGCAGAGTGTTCTCGGAGTCCGAGCTGGCCGACGCCGGGCGTTCCTCACCAGGCGCACCCTCACGTCAGCTCGTGAGTTTTCTGGCAATGCTATACGGCAGACCTGAAAGATGAAACAGCTCTGATGTTAAAAATATCTGCCAACAACGTCTTCTTTTAGCGACACACAGGTAATCCTGTTTTGGGGGTGCATTGACCGTGTTTGCATTTGTTGGATGCTTGTAGACGCTCTGCGGCAAGAATTCTTTTAGGGGCTTACCTCTGAAGATGCCTTTATAAGGCACAGCAGTTACAGGCAGAGGTGGTTGAAGGGCAGACGAACATGCAGGCTAAAGAAGAGCCTTAGTAATTGATGACCAGTGCGTCTCTACTTCTGGCCTCCGGACAGAAAGCAAAAACGAAACTGCGAAGCGAAAGGAAGGGAATGTGCCAACATCAGAAGTGCACGGTCTGATTGAACATGTTCACGCAGCAAGAGAAATAGTCCGGCTGGAGGCCTTTCATTTGAACGAAGATATTGGATAAAGGGAGACCAGTCGCCCTGGAAGGCGCAGAATACCGCCTCTGGCCAAAAGTTCAGACTGTGAATAGCGCGCTACTGTGAACACGTCGTGGCTTCTGGGGAAAATTGCTTTCGGAAAATACCATAATTTTCTTCTGGGGCGAGTGGGTGCGAGTAAGCAAGGCCTAATTACTTGTCCAATCGCTCGCGTAGATACGCTGGACTCACGGGTTTTTTTACGCAATTTTTGAAATGAATAGTCTTTCTTGGGCTACTTAAGCGAGAAACTTTTGGTCTGTCTGTCTGTCTGTCTGTCTGTCGGTCTGTCTGTCTGTCTGTCTGTCTGTCTGTCTGTCAATTCAGTCACTGGCCTAAAAGTGAAAAATCATCAAACACGAAGTTTATATCTGCAAAACCCTTCCAGACCACGTCATCTGAAAGCACCGTGCATACTTGTCAACATTGTTCACCAAAAAGAGGAAACATTAAGCCTAAGCCAATTTGAGCAAAGCATCTATTGAGAAGTGATATTGGCAGTGTTCGTTTAAAATACATGGTTGCTTCCGTTTTGCGACACCAAATACCAAAATATTACAGTCTACTAAGTGCGGAAATTTAGAGTAACGTCGATGCGTGGAAGACTTCCCATTGGTTTGCTACGTGCATCAGCCATCGCCTGCTACAACGCAAAACCCTACCTTTTACCTTCTGTGCGGACTGATGCCATGGAAACAGTCACACTTTTTTTCGTAAAAAGCGTGCTTGTGTTATGTTTCTGATCAATACTGGGTACACGCCCAACAGTGGCAGCACAATCAGGGCGTATTTCCTCTTTGGACACGCCAGAAACTACCGGAAGAGGAGCAATGTATAGCAATCGCGGTCCTCGCTGGAAATTTATTACCCCTCGGCGTCGTTATAAAGAGCCCGAACGTCTTCGATCCAGGTTTTCCGCCTCTTATCTATCGAGGTGCCATATCTAGAGACATCTGCCACTACGTCTTGCTGACGGCTGGCCCTGGCCACAAACTCTTGAGCATTTACGTTGCTACAAGTGTTCCGTTTATTTAGCTCATTGGATGATGAAGCTCTCGTGCATAAAAAAAAATATACAATTAGGCGGAAGTCGAGGTGTTCTGAATTTATTTTAAGTCCGAAATTCTGTGCTTCATTGCAATAAAAACTACACCAGGGTGAAAAACTGTGCTATGCAGAACAACAAAAATGATTCACTATTCTGAGATACGTAGTTGCAATGGTTTTTTCCAACCTCTAATCGCCTTATTGCATTTAATTGATCTATGAATGTAGGATTAGCGTAACACGGCTTACTTTTTTCTATTGTCAAGGGCGGCCGGAGGTGGAATCTGTCTAATGGGACCTTTGGCCGCTTTAAGGAGAAAAAAAATGGCGCTGGCAGTCTTGGTGATTTTGAGATTAGAAATCTCGCAATTTAATTGTTGGAATGATACCGCTACCGGCGGCGCATAAAGGTTATCAGTGATGTTCTCGCCGAAGAAGATACCCTTCACGTTTCGGCCTAATACCTCCTAAGAACTGTGCCTAATAACTCCCGGAGATTCAAGAACACTGTAAACAGAGAAAATATTTCGAGGAAGTTTTTAAGTGTTTCTCTAGAAAGTAATACTTCCCCAGATATTTCGAGGACAACTGCTCCAACGCACAAGTGGTTATACAAGCGTTTTAAATGGCGAAAGCCCGAAGTACAAACATGTACACAAAAGTCTGTGAGAGTTTGTCACTCGCTGCAAATGCGTGTTTCGCTGGCTTTTCGCCACATAAACGAGGTGTGAAATTTTAGAGGTGTCTCAACCGAAGCCCAGAACTATAGCCTTATTTCAACTGCGAACGTTAGATTCACCGAGCCGTCCACCTCCCTTTAGCGTACCAGGACGTGATGCCCGCCCATAAAAGCAGTGGCTTGTTATATGTGGCTTGCCACGCGCGCTCCAGCGTTCGCAAACGCTGCGAAATGAACACACGCTTTGTGAGAGAATATACCTGCCACCGAAACCGGTCTTGTTCTCCGATAAGACGTGACGAAAGCGTTGGAAACTGATGAGGCATGTTTGTTAAAAAGAACTTCCTATAGATCGCTCGCTCCGTTAGCCTCGTATCTATTGTGTATTGTTTGCAAGTGTATTCTGTGCACTAAACAACTCGGCTTACAAAGTTTCCCCGCTTCAGATTCGCCTTTGCTAAGCCTCCAACCCTCCCTTATCTAATTTCCTGGTGTCAGCTGGGACTTCTGCTGGAGCAGCTTAAGCGTTTAGGTCCTTCGTGTTTTAGGCTTGACTACGAGGGATGAACACCGAACGCCAAATAATTGCAGTTTACATACTTCGGAATATCGATGCATACATCTGAGTGCCTCATAGTCTTTTCGCTCATGGCTACATTTCCTAGCCGTATGCGACAATACAATGCTCCCTTTTTTGACATGGGCGAGTGTTATTATAAATTTCAAACTTTATCTGAGAGCTAGCTCGTCCCTACGCCTGAATGCAATATTCCTGGTCCTTACGTGGTGATAAACTGCGCCTGTTTTCTGGTTTGCTCGAATTAATCAATGATTAAGGTTTGTTTCCACACATGTAATCTTTGACATTCCATTTTTTTGCCATTGACCAAACAAACTAAACAGCACTGGTCAGGTTGTATATGTTTGTCTTTTGCAGCTTACCTGTGGTGAGATTAGTATGAACCCTAAAGATATCACACCATGACATTTGAGTATACGCAACGTGTTTTCCATAGCCTCGATAAATCAAGCACCTGATATACAAAACGCTAAATGCCCGTTTAATTATTTACTTGCTTTTTTATTGATTTAATAATTAACCCTTGAGGGCACGAGGGCATTACCTAAGGAGGGGCGTTGCCAATGTTTGTATTGCGAACAATATATCGTTGAACAAGAAAAAACCGTAAACCATAAAACTAACATGAATATTGAGGTAGAAGCTGAAGGAAGAACAAGAAAATACACGGGTTCAATTATCCCTGAAGGAGCGCGTTAAGGAGCACTTATTTTTACCCAGCGGGGGTGAACTACTTCGCGATTTCGGAATTTTCATTGGTTACGAAGTTTCTGAAAATAAATGAATACCTTCTTGAGAAGAGAGCCTATTAGACACTTTTGGTTACGAAGCAGAGTGTTGAAAAAATTCGCTGTCGATTACTACACTCCCTAATGCGAAATTTGTGCGCAGAGCCAGCTGCACTCTTCTCGTTCACGGCGCATATGTGGTGCGTGCCGGGAAGTGATCACGTGATCAGCGAACACGCGGCGGCGCACGCTGCTCTTCCGTTATCTCGCAGCCAGCCGCCGCCACCAGCGGCCATGTTGTTGCAAATCGTGTTGGAACCTCTCCCGCAAATGTCACGTGGTTGGGATTAGACCCCCACGTAGTAGTAGCGTCTGCCGAAAGTGTGAGGGTGATGCAGCGAGAGAGATGGCGCCAAAGCAGTGCATGTACTCCTCCCCTTTACAATTTCGTCACGCGCTCCGACAAGCGTCTCCTGCGGGCTCAGCAAACTGTTCTCCCCCGCACACTTTGGCCACGTTTCTTCCGCCGTTTTCTTCCGGTTTTCGCTCGCTCGCTCACAATGCCATCAGTGGGTAGGTAGGTAGGTAGGTAGGCAGGTAGGTAGGCAGGTAGGTAGGCCGGTAGGTAGGCAGGCAGGCAGGCAGGCAGGCAGTCAGGCAGGCCGGCAGGTAGGTAGGTAGGTAGGTAGGTAGGTAGGTAGGTAGGTAGGTAGGTAGGTAGGTGGGTAGGTGGGTAGGTGGATAGCTGGGTAGGTCGGTAGGTGGGTAAGTGGGTAGGTGGGTAGGTGGGTAGGTCGGTAGGCCGGCAGGCAGGCAGGCAGGCAAGGCAGGTAGATAGATAGATAGATAGATAGATAGATAGATAGATAGATAGATAGATAGATAGATAGATAGATAGATAGATAGATAGATAGATAGATAGATAGATAGATAGGAGAGAGAGAGAGAGAGAGAGAGAGAGAGAGAGAGAGAGAGAGAGAGAGAGAGAGAGAGAGAGAGAGAGAGAGAGAAAGCGAGTGGGGGAACCATCTTTATTTGCCATTCGTGAAGACCTTTGCATCGCGGGGGAGGAGCGCGTAGGACTGTTAATATGTCAAGGGAGGGCCTCCCAATATTCTGGTATTTTAAGTACTAATGAGGTGAAGGAAGGTCTGACTGAGGTTGGGTCTTTGTCGAGGATTTTCGTGAGCTGTTGGTGAACTCGTATGAACTTACTTTGGGGGACCTCGGGCGCAAGGTGGTGGGGATCGAACCATTATACTTTAGGCGGTGGAGACTTTCAGATGGCCATCTGCTTTAATGAATCAGGGGAGCAACTCTGCAATAAAGTGGCCCAATTAGAAGCTGTACTCAAGAGTCTTTTTTTGTATTATTAAAGAGTTAATATAAGAAAATTGATTATGATTTTCCAAAGAAACGCGGAAAGTTTTTCCTTTAGCCTTGGCTGTAAAACAAAAGGCGCCACGCTCTTCCCTTTTTTGTTTTACAGTTTCTTAGATTTTTGAAGGGGCAAGGTTCAGTTAGAAATATCCGCGTTTGAAGTGAATTACAGCTGGCTAGTCTCGCGAGCATGTTGGTTAATGAAGGAACCGGTGCTCGTACGTTTCGAAACTTTGTTATTAAAAACGCGCAAGTAAGCCCTAGGCTGTTTCACATCGCAGTCTCATGAGGTGTAGCATTCGTGTCCAGCGTAGAAGAATCATAATTAATGGTCACCGCGTTACGCAGGAGCTATACATGTCCTTTTGTTTTTGTTCTTCTTCATACAATTTTTTCTGGTCATTGTGAGGAGCTGGTGGCTCAATTTCTGGTATCGCAATTTGGGCTCGTTTTCTCGTTCTCTCAGTCTACGTGCGTTTTTTTTCATCCATAGAAAAGGTAAATACGGGGAGCTGATTCGGCGCCTTTCAAAATGGAAATAAAAATATTTGCTCGTGTTGACAATTTTACATAAATGCTTGCATGAGATACCCAATACACAATCGGAAAGCACGAAATGGTTGTCCTCTGGTCTAAGCGTCCTTAAAAAGTGGATAGATTTGTCTTACTGGCTAATGTAACGATTACCCCAGAAGAGGTTTCCATAAAAATTCCCCGCATTTCCCCGAGGGGAAGAATGTGAAAGTGCGAATGCACGAGTTGAGTTTGCGCGGTTCGGTAATGTTCGCGAAAGAGATCACACACACACACACACAACTACAAAGAAAGAAAGATGCATTTATTCACAGACACCTATTTGTGTTGTCGTTGTACTTGATTGCTAGAGCCGATCTCAGCTTTGAAATTTCCTGTCAGTACTCCTTTAAGCGCGTGCATTAGCCCTTCTCACGCCCGATTCCTGGCCAATCCCCCACGTGGGTATGTGCCATGTCAGCGGCCAGGCAGCGCGCGCCCATCTCCCCCCGTTGCCAAGGAAGACGAGGAGATTCCTGGCCAATGCCCCACGTGGGTATGTTATGCGGACATCGCCGGTGGACGCAGGTTCAGGGTCGCTTAAGAAGTGCATTCGCACTTAAAAAAAAAGGCCGAAACAGCCTTAAGATTGTGTAGGGTGACTGATTAGGGTTCAACAGTTAGCCCTGTCATTACATCCACGCTGCGCTCTATTTAATGTCTTAACTGACCTTTCTGTGGTTGTTTGAACCTGCGTAAACTCTTCGCTCATTGAACACCAAAGTTCTGCACTGAAACCTGTAGGGCTATGCATCACAGTGGGACGTCACTGGGTTACAGTGGCTCTGGCATCAAATAGAGACGCTGTAAAAGTGATGGCTGCAGAATACTGTGGGCACTTCAGAGGGAAATTCCCATGGATGCTTCTCTTTGTTTATAAACATGACTTACGTATATAAGGACGGAACTCAGGAACCATAATACAGCAGATTTCATGGTTTTTCCACCGTGCTCTCTGTTGTTTGCCTGTGTGAAAAAACATTTAGTATTTATTCTTCAAGACATTTATATCACCGGCAGGGGTTTTCTAGCGTTAAACCATCTTAAACGGGACAAATTCGCATCTGGGCACGCCCCGCATTCAATAGGTGAAGCAGCGAGACTAAGTGAACTACGCTCATTTTGCGGGCCAGGAAATGATAAGTGTAATTCGACATGTTGTTACAAGCGAGAATACAGGAAACATTTATACGACCTCACACTCAAGTATTTTATATTTATTATACTCTTCGAGTTCAGCCAGGGGAACCTTTTTTACCTACTTTCGTTGTATTTTTCATTTCAGGTGCTACTTAAATTAGCGAATTATCCCTTGTGACCGCTTTTCGCTCCTCGCTATATTTGCTTTCTTCTGCGCTCCTCTTAGTCTGATTTACGACAACGAAGAAAATCACAACTTCTGGCCAAGCAAATTAAATAAGTCCCCTGCTCCAGTGATGTCATTACGCAAAGTTAGAGCTTCGGTGCGTGAACAAAACCGAGCTCTCAGCTCCGAATTTGCGGCACAACCTAACTTTTATTCATTTTTTCCGCTGTTGACACACCGAAGAAATACTCTGATGTTTTTTGTTTCGCTACGTCAAGCAAATTTCTCCGGCCGACGCGATAGCGAGGCGGCCACGCGGAGAATCGATAGTTCAACTTACAGACCCACGAGGTGGCTTCCAATTGGCCGGAAGCTCTTTATACCACAAAGAGCAATGAGACTGCACAATTCCTGCGGAATTTGTAGGTTGTTTCTCGTCCTAATATTTAATTTTGCCCCAGAGTCGCTGTGTTTTAGATGTCTCTGTTGCTGCTACATTTACAAAACATTTTACCGTGAAGCTCTCCCGCGCTCCAATGGCTTTTACGGGCTAAAATCGGATTCATCCACCCGGAAATTTCCGGGCTTTTGACTTGAAGTGCTATTGGTAGTCCTGCGGAATTATCTACATCAAGGGTTCCGCTGTGCTGAATTTCCAGTGTTCTTTTTGGACTGAACTTTTAGTGTGCACTAAAACAAACTGTATCTGTAAGCCTATAGAGTAACCGGATTAAGAAGTCCAAAATTCGAGCGCCCAATAAATTGCCATAAAATTGATAACGCCCTCATGTTAATATTTGTAAGTCTCTTTCCCACCGAGGTGTCTGAGCGGCATTGGGTGCCACACTGAGACGTTGGACAGAACTGCATTTCCATTAGTGTACAAGAAAATGCAGCGCAGTACCCCATCTCCGGCACCTTCATTGGTACGGCACCGGGAGCATATTTCCTTGGTCATGGACTCGGTAATAAACTCGTGGCGCATGTTTGTTCAAGCTTTCTTTCTTGCAAGTATTTAAAAACTTGTATGCTCGCTCTCTCCCACAAATGCAAACACGCACACACACACACATGGACACAACTACAAACGCACACACACGCACACACACGCACGCACGCACACACAAGCACACGCACACGCACGCACAGACACACACATACTCCCACCTACACACGCACACACACGCTTGCACGCACACACAAACACACAAACGCGCGCACCCACACACAAACACACGAACGCGCGCACGCACGTACACAAGCACACCCGCACGCACACACACACACACACGTACACACGCACACACACGCACACACGCGCACGCACGCACGCACACATATACACAAACACAAACGCGCGCACGCACGCACGCACGCACACATGCGCACACGCACGCACACACTCACAAGCACATGCACACGCATGCACACACATAAACACACCTAAACACGCACACACACACCCACACCCACACGCTCACACTCGCGTACGCGCACACACATACACGCCAACACTCTCTCTCACACACACACACACACACACACGCACGCACACACGCACACACACACGCACACACGCTCACACACACGCTCACACACACAAACATACGCACGCACACACACACACGGACACACAGAAACATACGCACGCACACACACACACACAAACACACACACACACACGCACACACAGACACACACGCACACACACACGTACAGACTCACAAACGTAAGGTTTAACCGTCTCCGATGCCTTTCTGGGCTTTATAACTGCCGGCTTTCCTGTCTGGCTGAGCACGAGGTCGCGGGTTCGACTCCCGGCCGCGGCGGCCGCTTTTCTGATGGAGGCGAAAAGCAAAAACGCCCGTGTGTACGAGATTTCGGCGCACGTTAAAGATCCCCAGGTTGTCAAAATTAATCCGGAGCCCTCCACTACGGCGTGTCTCATCGCCTGCGTTGCGTTGGCGCGTTAAACCCTACAATCAATCAATCAATCAATCAATCAATCAATCAATCAATCAATCAATCAGTCAATCAATCAATCAATCAATCAATCAATCAATCAATCAATCAATCAATCAATCAATCAATCTTTCGTGTCTGTGTTAATTCCCAGAACCGGTCGCTCCTAATTCGGAATAAATATATACGGCAGTATATATATCGCTTGTCAGGACTTGGGAACAGTGTGATTTATATTCCTTAAGTTATGTACTCGAGAAAGCAGACTATAGGACAAAAGCGTAATTAAAACCGTAAATATACGGCAATGGCAACGAAGCTGGCTTAAAGGGGAGTGTAAAGATTGCAAAAAGAGAGAAGATATTGAAAATGGGCCAAATACGGAATGGAGGAGCGCGGTTACGAATGGAGATGGACCCGTTCACGACAACATGGATGAAGAAAAAAATGCCGGAAAAAGCGTCAGCGGATGTTAGGGACAACAGGGGAAGGGTTAACTGAGGGCTCAGTCTATGGACAACAATTACTCGTGAATGGACACCTAGCACCACGCACCGATAAGCAATTCTGCTTTTACCATGCACTGTGATGGACGCTGCTCGTGGAAGATGAAATGCATGGAAACAATCCGTTTTCAGAACTCGTCGGCCAAAGGACTTTACGCCGCCTGTCAATGAAAACCACTAGTTCTTTGCATGGTACGGCGTTCGATTATTTGTTTGACTTTCATTACATGTCACAAAAATAAAGCCGTCAATATGCGGAAAAGCGGGCAGTGAAGAAGAGAAAATAAAATATCAGCTTGGCTGTCGCCTCTTCCTAACTCACTTTCTAGATTTAATGGTTTGCTTTCTCCGTAACAAGTTTACAGGGCAGAGTTCCTTCTATGAGCTTCTGCCTGGACGGAACATTTGTGGAATAAAAAGAGCGAGAATAACCCGCACCGTTGTAAGCGCAAGTGGAAACAGATTAGTTGTGGCTAGGCAAAGGTTTGTGCTTCAGTCAGGCTCTTTGAGGACGAAGAAACTTTCCAACAGATGGGATCCGGGAGTAAGCTCTGCGTTGCGTTTAGCCTGACTGTTCTTGCGTCGGACGTGTAACCACTTACGCAGTCTTTATAAGTGGTAGTTTGGATAGGTTTGTTACTCCGCTTCTAAGAAAACCGATGACAAACAACTAAGCTTTTTTTGCAGGTGGTCGCTGATTGAAGGGAGAGAAAACAAGTTTGAATTATCTGGTTGTTACAGTTGTTACGCTTAGACAAAAGAAAAGAACATTTCAGCTTCCGCGTAATGAAGATCTTTACATGATGTCACCACGCCTGATCGGAGACTAAAAAATATTACGCCAGAAAAAAATTAACCGGTTTCGGTAGGCTGGCCCAGTTACTTCTTGAGGGATGTGAAACTTGAGCAAACTTTATTCCGTTATCAAAAAAGTGCGTTTTCACAGCTTACTTGCACTCAGACGATCTACGTAATTCTCAGGGGTTCGCTACTCAGCTACATTGCGGCGCGACATTTGGGCCCCCTGATAAAACCATGCGAAAATGCGACCACGAGGGCTCTTTTCACTTCACCAGTGCACACATTAACACCGTGTACTAGTGCAGTATATCCCTCATTCGAACTCCGAAAATTGGGCAGTCTAGTAATGCTGTGCTTGCACAAGAGGCCCAGGAATCAAAAATTGTTTGCTGCTTGTCGAAGGCTTGTAAAGACATTGGCATAGCAACAGTATATCCTGGCTTTTGTCGCCAGCAGTAGTTTGTGTCTTCAAGGTGGGTAACCTCCGTATACGATCCCAGGTATACTCATCCAAAGTAATAATGTAAAACGCCATACAAAAAAATGGTTCATACGCAAAAAAGACTTTGTACGGAAACTCTTCTTGCTGCAAATCGACCACGCACTGATTTGCCCCCGCATCGATATCTCCGCTGCCGAAAGTCCTGCACAGAAATTCACAAGATTGGCTGTTTTGCAATAACAACGTATAGCCAACTATATATATGTATACGGTGAATGTTCTGTCCTTGAAGGCGTTTCCTCGCGCTTTTGACTAAGCCAAAATTATACCTCGAAAAATGCCTCCCCCCTGAAAAGAACTCAGGATTCTGGCTGCTTTTAGTGTTGTTTCTACACATCGGGAATTCCTTTATGTATCAAGAAACGCAGTGGAGAAAGCTTTCGCATACTTTGGGCACAAATGACGCATGAAGCTTCCTAGCAAAGGACCTGGCGGCGGTGAGTTGAAAGCGGCTGCGAAGCGAAATACAGGCATGGAAAAGGGATCGGCCAAGGTAAACTTCAAACGACCCATACAGCAGTGGCATAGAAATGCGAAGAGCATCTACAAAGTAAGCCAAATTCTCAGAGATAGGAATTCGCGACGCAGTAGACTAAAATGCTTCTTTGGCTTCTTGATGATTTTATTGATCTCAGCGAGAATAAGCTAGCTCGAAGATAACGGAAACAGGATTACTCTAAAAGGCGCATCTTTCATCTCACTGGAAGTGACTGCAGATATAAATGTGTGGCCCAATATTTTCTCTTTTATTATCCAATACACCCATGTGAGCAGCGATAGGCGTCTAGAAAAAAACATGGCAATGTGTTTTATACACTTGGAAAATCGATTTATTCTCTCCTTGAGGAGAAAGAGAAGAACTGTTAAAACCAGTTGAGAAGCCTCGAAGATGCGTAGAAACAGCAGAAACATTTTATTCCAGACCTTTGGAGAGAGGACAGACGAGTGCGACCTACTGGGGCTGCGCATGTAGTTTTGAGACGGGGAGCTGTGCATATCCCCAGACAAACTCACATTTGACAACGGGAACTTTGTGGGCACCCACTTTGAAGGGGCAGAATGTTAAATGTTATGAACACACTCCGGAGATAGTCTTCGTTCACACGAGTCTGGATGTATCGGAATCATAGGACAAGGGACTCATCCAGTTCATGTTCATAGAAGAAATTCCTGGTGGCCGGAACCCATGAATGTTCTACAGGATATCCAGAAGAAAATGATAACGAGAAGAAAAACGTTATAAAAAGAAAAAAATAAGCGAGCAATGGCCCCAGGCACGGGTTGTATAAAACGTTACAAGAAGTTGCATCGGAAAACTGGAATATGGCACAGGCTTGAAATATTTAGGGAAAAAATTGGCACAGCTTGCACTAGTAGTGCAAGGCTGGAAAAACAGCAGAGCTGGGGGTCGACCTAGCTTCGCCCGAAATGACAGCTGATCCCAGGAGACAAGGATCAGCTGGACACCAGCAGTGCAAGGCCTTTTTGAACGGAGTTGTAAAGCAAAGTTCATGAAAGTACGCACAGAGTTACATTCAGTAGCAATAGTCGTCATCCCTTTCGTCGGCGTCATACGACGGGCAAATTCTCTCGGAGCGCGTCTTCCCCTTGATGTACTTCCACTCCTTCGTCAGTTGGGCACGTGGCCGTGTCCTCGTGTGAATTGTGAAGTGATAGCTTGAAACATTCCCCAGCGTCTTTTTCGGTGTGGCGGACCCGTATCGCTGGTCGCTACACGATGATGACGGAGGCAGGAGCTCCTCACGCGGCTCTGTCCCAAGCGCAATTCTGAACGACACCGGGCGCTCCTCACGAGGAGCACGCTCACGTGCGCTCGGTATTTTTTCTAAAGCCACTGCGCGAACGTCATGCCGGGCACCGCCCATCCGTTTCTTTGGAAGGAAAGTTTGACATCCACCTGAGTGCAGCCATACGGCTACAAAGGAAAGCTATACAGCTCCCTCAGAAACTCCGCAGTTGAAGACAAATTCCTTCTGGTTCAGGATTGGAACCCGGGACCACCCCTTAACCGGAGAAGTCGCTCTACCAACTGAGCTAACCAGGAGGCTAGTCGTTTGTAGCGCGAGAACGGATTGATCAACAACTCCAAGTAAAGGACAGCTGTTAGTCGGTTTCTTCTTTATATCGGCCAGCGGTTTCTTCTTTATATTTTTTTGCGAACGCCAACGAACCAAGCTCAAGCTTAAATAGCTCGGCTGTTAAAATGGAAGGCCTCCTTGCTCACAGATGCCAGGAAGCCGTTCCACTACGTTTTACTGCGTTTAAAAAACCATTGTCCCCGATAATGACAAAATATTTTGAAGAATACTGACCAAAGGTGATCCGCGAAAGCAATCACAATGTACGCGCCAGCTTTTTTCCCGTCTTAAAAAAAGGAACAGTGTCGGGGACTAATAATCGGGTTAGCGGCGAATATACCGGAAAATTCTTCAAGAATCCTCTGTCTCATTATTTCTAGCCTTTAGTTGAGGTTTCAATAGTGGTCAGTCCGGGTGTGGCCTTGGCATGACATTGACGTGCACCTGGATGTACCCACGTTCACACGTAATATAAGCCCCGAGAGGCGGGGACTGTTCGGTCATCTGCCGTTGTGTAATGCGTTCTACCGTCACAATATGCTGTCTTAATGAGCAAGAAAAATCAATAAAAAATAGGTCGCTTCAGACATGGGGACATATAACTATACCATTATACAGCTTTATTACGTTAATGAACCCGAACGGAAAATGACTATGGTGATGGTATTTATTAGCTAGGAGGGGCCTCGTACCCAAGGGGGGTAGGAATTATAGGAAGGGAATAGCTATGTGCACGCCTTTGTGCCTACAGTCGTGGATGCTATCTTGACAAGGATGTCAGGCTCGCCTGAGACTGCTCTAAAGAGACCGCTTTTTAGCGCGTGGCGGCCTTTGTTCCCGAGCAAAGTTGTTTCCGTGCGAACTGATCCAAGATGGACGTTTAGTTAAGTAGGGGCTTGGCATTTTTTGAGCGAGGCATCCCTACCCCTGCTAAAGCGTGTGCAATACCAGATTAAGTGGCCCGGTACACTTCGTGTCTCGCAGTAGGGGCACGTGGGTGGCGATGTAGAGAGCATGGCTTCGTTGAACCAGTTTCGGGTGATGTCTGACATGTAGGCTGTGCTTGTGTAAGTCTTATTATTAAATATTGGTTCTTGCCGTTTGACGGGGTGGACATCACGCATGACCTCCGACGGTGTGGTCGCATCAAGAGGCTTCCGACGTCCTTGCCGTAATTTATCTCGATAAAGGTACCAAGTGGGTGGGAGTCAGAGTGGGTGTTGTGAGCAAGCACTCCAAGGCAGCTAGATTTGCTTGCTGGTTCCCGGCTGCGCCAGCCGTGTGGCCCGGTATCCAGGCAAATATCACTCGAAGGCCTTGTTCTTTCGCAAACTTGAGTAAGCCGATTATCTTACTGGCTGTCATGTCACTTGTGGAGGCAATGCTTAGCTCTTGCAAGGCAGTGTGCAAACCCGTGATGAGCTGAAATTTCGTGTTGCCATTGGCCTCCGATTATAGCAACTGTTGCATTGTGCCAAAGAGCCCGAAATGTTTGGCTCCCTTTGGAAATCCGTAAATTTTGATGATTCTTGTGCCTTTCAGAACGGTCGCTGGGGACGCACCCAGGCGAAAGCTGCTTCACATCCGTTAATGGGGGCACTGGTAAAGATATAGAAATCCTCAGAAATCTTGCCTAGGGCGAGGTCTCTTACTTCTTTGTCTCCGCGAGCAATGGGTATTCTTCGCATGGGAGCGAGTGTTAGTTGTTCCCAAGGCGCAACCGACGGGGAACCAGTGAGGAATCAGCCTGACTATTGAGAAGATCATATCGCTGAAATACTTGTCTTTGAGGGATCACGTCAAAGCTGCGTTGATGGCGGAGTTGAGCTTTTTAGACTAGTGTGACCAGTAACTAGAAGTAAAATTTCTTTCTGGGTATATGTCTGCCCCTGAAATTGACTAGGAACACATTGGCACAAAAAACTTACCGTACAGCCATTTGCGCCGGCATAGTTTCGCGGCTTTTTTGTGGCGCTGAACGTGCCGTTTCAACACAATAGAGTTACTGGTGTCTAGTGTCTAATCATAGTTAGTGTAAAAACTCTGAATTTCTAATGGCGCGCTGGAAATGGCCGGTAAAAGGCCCAAATCTCGGCGAATATTTTGTTTTCTGTTTGACTTTTTTATGCCAAAATTGTAAGCATATAGCGCTTGGAAAGCACCTGTTTGTCGAAAACAGCGAGTAGAATTCTTGTTAGTGTAAGTAAACGAGCCCCATTAGCGCAAGGAATGAAATGGTCGTGAGAGCATTCACTTCTGTCCTGAACCAGGTGCTTAGTCAAACAATCTATTAGCGTCGCTACGACTTTACGATGGAGCGTAGCTTTTGCGCGAAGCTAGAAGCAGGAATAATAAATGAGACTCAATGCTCCTGCTGCTAGTACTGCCGAGAACCTGACTGTTTTTCAACAGCGCGAAAAAACAGTTATTGCTCTCGTCATCAAGAGCAGGAAAGTGTGCGATTTGAGCTTTTTTCTTTCTAAACCCAGCATCTATTATCATCAGCGGCCACCTAACTTCGGAAAATAGTCGTAATTAGCGAACCTGCGGCTTTCATTGAAAAAAACAATAGATTTGCCTTTTCAAGTAGCCTTTTTATTAGTGGGCAATTTAGTACTGCACGGAGTACCCGCAGCTCATGACAATGTTTCTTAGGTAAATTTAGCTGAATTCAAACGTCTGCTAAAACGGCTCTGTCATATCCAAATTGTATGTGATTTCAATGAATCAATTTTTCATTTGCTTTGCCAATTGTTACGTGAATCGGCTGCCGTCTTGCGCGCAACTCCATGGAAAGAAGATTGAAGCTCTTAAGCCAACTGAAAATAAAAGGGAAGCAACTATTTGCTTCATTTTTTCTGAGAAATATTACCATTTGTCCATTTGTTTAACAAATTGACACGCGCAGATGAATCATGTCTCTATTGCCACGTGAGGGAAGATAGTTTCAACTTTCCAGGCAAATCTGGCGGTAATATAAGAGGCGATAACAAGGGCCCCGTGGTGCCGGGGATGCAATGCTGGTTGTATTTTCAATGTGGCGGTACAATATAGACGGAGTAGCTCGAGTTAGAGCTGCTCACTCGTTAAGACGTTCACCGATGATGATGACCTGACGGTGCAGCGATGCTAACTATGAATAAAGTTTCAACGCTGAGAAGTTCATTATAATTGGGGTGGATGCAGATGCAGGTATAATTGGGGTGGATGCAGTGAGTAGAGACTTCAAAGGGGCTGAGCGTGTGATGGAGTTAAAAAATCAAGGAAGCTCGTTTCACCACCGAGTGCGTCATTACTACTAGCCGTGTATTAGGCACTTGCTCAAAGCCTACAAAGCTGAAGTTTATTGCGTACTATGCCGTCAGTAAGGGCCTTCGTTTCCTGACCTCGGATAAGGAACGGTGCTTTGTTGTTGCACCAGAGGTGACCTTCCAGGAAAATGCATGCGCGGCTGTAAACAAAAACTTCAGACTAACCGATTTAAAAGCGCCAAAGGTGAAGAAAACCGCCATTGCCCTGTTTCAGAAAAATTAATCTGAATAAGTTAGTGTCAAGTGTTCAGAAGGCTTTAGGCGTTACATCTGGATGTGTTCTCTGCGGCAAAAATACATAAACCAGAAATCCCATTCCGTGCGATACTAACAGACAGAGACACGTTGCAGAGTGCAGTTTCCAGTTACCTGCAAAAGCACTTGCAAAAGTTATGCGTGAGGGATCCATTTGTTCTACGCAACTCTGACGAGCTCGTTCAGTGGTTTTTCAATTTTAACCCTGGTTCGTGCAATGTTTTCAGTGTTGATGTACGCGACTTGTACTATAACTATATAACTATAATATAATGATGAATTGATTATGTTTTCGATCACAGAAGACAATTTCTAGCTTTAATTTTGTAATAGTGCTTGTATCTGTCACAGTAGTTTTCTGGAGATTTTGTCGTCTTACCTGAACTCTACGTTTGTGGACTGGAAAGGAAGGTTGTTCCTTCAACGCTCTGGCATTTGTATCGGGTAAAAAGATGGGCCTGTACTGAGCAAAACTTTTCTTGGAAGAGTAGACAAATGCATCCAAAGAAACGTTAGCATTCTAGTCACAGACGTGTTCAGATTTGGAGATGATTTTCTTGCTTTCGTACAACCCTGTGATATGCTTAAAAATGTTCGGGATATTGTTCAGTTGTTCACAGATTTTGGTCTAGGAATAAAGTTTACCCATGAGGTACCCCAAGATAATAAGCTATAGTTCCTTGACATTCAGTTAGAAGTGAAACCTGATCGCGTGTGTTGAATGTGTAGCCCTCGCTCTGAGAAGCTGCTCCTGAACTTTAATTCAGGAAACTCGAAAGTGATCAAGAATGGTATTGCCTTCTCTTGTTTGCGGTCGGCACTCTTTAAGTCCTGTGTTGAAGCGATTGGCACCAGTTTTTCTAAACAGTTACAAAGGGTAAAGATGCCGGATTTCCAAGTGACGTCATTCGTCTCACGGTAAAGAAGCTGATAAAACGGGTAAAAATGGCCACATTTCATTTTAATTTCGTGTTATTTCGTTAGACTTCATTGAAGAGGTATTACACAAGGGGTGGGTACATACATGAAAACGTGAAAGCCATATGTTATTGCAATGCAAGGTAATTGGTTACGGTGTTCAAAAAGGTGGAAGGACAGGTTATCGCGGTGATTTCCTAGTAAGGCCATTCCAGTTTGTTGCTGCACAAAAAACAATCAAGACGAAAATGTGACGGTGCGCGTACGCGGGCGCGCAACTTGTTGCGGGTGACCGGTGTGATGGGAGATGCGTGCAGGGGGGAGAATGTATGGTGGCCTGCCGAATGAGCTCTAAAAGAATTTGTGAAAAAGGCAGACTAGAAATACGGCGACGAGGTGCAAGCAATGATAGGACAGATTCTGTTTTCAGTGCCGATATGCTGAAATCATAAGAGTACATTGAATGAATAAATCGTGTGGCTCGATTTTGAAGCGACTCAAGTTGATTGATGAGATATACTTGATCTGGGTTCCAAATACCTGATGCGTATACTAACTTCGGCCTGACAAGAGATTGATAAGCTAGTAATTTGTCCTTGTTCGGGGCATGATGCAAGTGGCGTTTTAAGAACCCGAGTGTTTTGTTAGCAGATGCAATGATGTGCGTAGTGTGCGTTGCCCAAGTTAAATCACTATATCGTCATGCTCAATGCGTGACGAAATAGCCCTGGCGGAGACGAAATTTCCTGCAGTACTCCCATACGCTCACAGATTGCCCCGCGGTGTAAAAAAGGTTGCGGGTCGCTTTGGTGTGGGGGTTGTGTTTTCGCCACACAATAGACTTAGCAAAATTGTGGTTCTGTTGATAGAAAGCTCACAGGTATGGCGCAAGGCACCGGAAAAGGTTGCGGTCTGAAGCATGTGTCCCCTTTCGTACCATGCAAAAAGTGTGTTGTCTCCCTTAACCATTTCCATGTCGTTATGTGTATATTGGACAGACAAACTGGTGTATAATGTCAGGTTTTTAGAACATAAAATGCCTTTAGGAGGGGACACCTACTCGCACTGGCTCTGCACGTTTCCAAGTGCAAATGCGAGCCTGCGTCCCAGGAAACGGTGATATTATCTGTGCACATGGACAAGTTGACACGCGAGAGTACTGAGGCATATAAAATAAGGAAAAAGTGGGAGTGGGGCTTTAGTGTGCCGTCGATTCCTTTACATGACAGTGATTTGGAATTGTTAAATCGCTCTGGAACATATATATCTAACACGCGCCTTCGTACACACAGTTTGTTCATGCTTGTCACGTCTTAGAAATAGCACGCAGGAGTGTGACGTATGTATGATGCCTGGTCACATGGGTTTAGGTTGAAGTATTTAAGCGTGTGTCTGTTCTAATAAAAATGGGTTGTGAGCCAGCGCTGGGGTTTGTCGCCTCTTTTCCCAGTGTCCGTGTCTAAGCGCTCTACCATCAAGATGTCCCAAATAAGAAAGCTTTCGCTGCAATGAATACAAAAAAGGATCTGCACTAAAAACAACAGCGCCCGTCCACACCCTGCGGCGTTCTCCCAGCGCAGGTTCTAAGACACCGGCGTTCACGAATGTAAGATTCGCAGTATGAAAGCTGGATTTGTTACTTTCGTGTCTTTTCGCCTTTTATTAATCCCAGTTCTAAATACAAACCAAATGCAGCTATCCCGATTTTCAGAGTTACTTCCAAAAGGATGCAAGGTTTTCGCTTGGTTGCTGAAGGGCTGGTAAAGGAGTGGGGTGAGGGAAATGTCATTACGAGAAGTTTATGGTATGCGTGCAAGCGGGTTTCCGGATCTGCAAGTCAGTGCCTTTGCGTACGTGTAGTGCATGTGCGTTCAAGTTTCTTCGCGCTTGTGATTATGCCTTCGTGTTCGTGTGAATGCGTGGACGCACGCGCGCTTGCTCCAGCCAGCTTATAGTGAGGACTCCGCAATCAGAAAACAAAGACATCAACACTCTGGTCCTCAGGAGGCCGAAATAACCGCCAGACGAGCGAAATTCCGGAATTTCGCAGCTGGTTGCCTGGGTAACTCGACAAACGAGCCAAAGTTCTTCATGACGGCAAATGAGGGAGCAATTTAGGCTCGCATGCGCACCTGAGTCGCTGTTGTAGACGTCATGGTATTCGCGAACACTCCCTCTTTTACAGCCAGAATGCCTGCGGGGTCTTTTTGCTTCCCGAAATTGAGGAAATGCGCAAGCAACTAAGTCCCCGCTCCCTCGAATACCAAATAAAAACAATCCTCAGAAAGGGAACCCACGACTGAAAGAAACCATTCCAAGGCAAGTTCTGTAAATATACTGAAGCAAAATGGAGAGACGAGCTAGCTGGTGAACAATTTCCATGAGTGAAACTTAAGCGCAAAAAACTTTACAGGGACGAGAAAGGGAACGGCACAGGCGCCTGTGCCGTTCCCTTTCCCGTCCCTGTAAAATTTTTTGCGCTTAAGTTTCACTCATGGAAATGTGTAAATATGCTCGGTGCTTGGGAGCTTAAGCTAAACATGGTACACTCATTCTCGAGTAAAAATTCTGAAATAAGCATTTTCTAGATTCATAAAATGCCCAGCACAGATTTTTTAACGTCCAAAACATGTACAGTCATCACCAAATGAAATGCCAACCCAAAATAACGAACCAGGACACACAAACAGTTTAAAAGCCATGAAAACAGCGCACAAAAAGAGGACACATAAATAAAGACAACAGGACGAGCGCAACTAACAATTAACTTATTCGAACTCTAACAACCAGGGTTAGTTATTTACATAAAACTTAAATTGGTGCACCGCTTCATTAAAGTAATAAAGTTGAGAAATGTGGCATTCCGAATATACGAATTGCACGCGCGTAATGGGCCTCCACTACAGTATTTTGTTTAATTTTGGTGCTCTGGTTTGCATTTTCGTGCTCGCATATCATTTGTCGATTACTGTATGTTGCAAGGCAGGGATGAAGGTGTGCAAAGAGTGGGTGCATAGGTCTACAGGCTCACTCACACACCACCCACTCGCACGGACGAGGGCGTTGTGATTGAGCCTCACCATCATTTGGGATGCCGGGTGCGAGTGAGAAGTGAGCTCCACTCATAGTGCGACCCACTAGCCATTCGTGAGTTCGAGAGCAACACGCAATAAGCTCTGGTCAGCACTCATGAGTGTGAGTACACTCACCACACACCACACTTGAATGGCGTGTGGCGCTTGTGAGTGGTACCGGCTGACGCTGACCACAGATCCTTGATATCACTGAAACTCGGATTCTATGCTTTTGTACAATGGAATGTTGCTATTCAGCAAAATATTTAAACGAATTTTTAGTAAAATATGGGAGATGAGGCGGAGGAAATAATTTTATTTTGTTCAAAGGGGAGGACTTGGCCAAGATTCCTTGGCTCCTGGCTGTGTCTTCGGCCCTTGGTACGGCCCACGGTTTGATGTCAGGGTTTTTGCTGTGTGCATGTTTTCACAAATCTCCTTACTCGTGATAATAAATGTGCATTTTTAGGTTCCGCAGTATTTTCTCTGTACAGGAGACCATTCCCATAGCATGTGAGCTAAGCTTGCAAGCTCGGGCGGTGTTTACATCCGCCGTCGTGTATTTCCGAATAAAAGTTCCAGCACAGGCCCAGGTTTGGATAGGTGTTTGTGTGGAGGCGTCTCCACGCCGCTTCTTGCTTCTTGGTGAGGGAGGGGTCGAAAAAAGTAACGGTAATTTTAATGACCGAGGAACAATCGCAAATAAATATTTACCGGAGAATTCCTTTTTAGAAATATACGCAATATGATTTATCCGCAAAATAACCATAATAAGAACACAGACACACCCTCCAGAAAAATTGTTCTTAGGGACTTTGAATGATTAAGAAGAAACACAAGCTACGCGGGAAAAATGCGTAAGTCAGTGCACGCTGTTTCTCGCGGAGGTTTGGTCAGTGATGGTGTTCCTCCTGCTATACCTTCGTGCGTTTCCCACCCGTACAAGTAATGCCCGCACCCCAAAATGTATGCATTTACATGCCACTACCACGTCGTTTCTGAATGATGTCCGTCGCTTTCGAGAATTCGGCTCCTGTTTCGGTCTACTATTTCCAAACAAGATGTGGGTGGGAAGCGGGCCACAACAAAACATTTTCCATATCGTTGATTGCAGTGCACGTAGGATGCGTTTTGTGTCATTCACAATATTGATAGAGAATGCTACAGGGGAGGAGCAACTTGGACGACATGTTCCAGGGACTTGTGCGTTCACTTACGCTGATAATGATACAAGGAGCTTCCTATGGAAGTTATGGGATGCGGCTACCTCGAAGGATGGATCAGCATGGAACCAAACTTGCGGGTAAGCTTTCTGTTTACAGCATCATTTTCTCTTCAACGGAAGCAGAGTATAATCCACTAATGTGTAACTGACAATACCCACAATGGCAACGGCTGACGGCTGAGAGAAATAGCAAGATTCATCTGGCCGCACGTTGTGCACCTTGTTGAGCTTCGTCTTCATTGACTGCGTTTCAGAATTTCCTTATATATTGTCACGTCCCCACATTCCTGTTAACGAACTTTTAATTTGGGACACTGCAGCTAAGATGACGACGACAAACGAGTGCTACTCAAGACGTATCATCATCAGTGGCTTGCTCTGGCAGATCGAGCTTTTCGCGACCAAGAGCATTCTTCTCCGCTGCTTCTTCTATTCGTTTCTTCTATGTAAAGCTTACGAACACCCCCAAACGCGCATTTGCCGTAAGTGTCAATATGTTTCAGCAAATACCAATGTCAGTACTCTGTCGTATACGTTTCTTAAACGGCAGTACAGCGCTATGCATTTTTTTCTTTACCGCAACCGGTTACTACGGTCGAAAATGGCTCTCAAAAAACCTCTCTTGAACTTCTACGTATAGAAGTACATCAAATATAAGCAGCTCGTGAACTGGTAGCGAAAATTCCGGTGACGCCGGGAAATGGAGAAGTTGGGCTTTGAGTGAAACTTCATTGCGCCAAACGAAGTGCTTCCTGAGAGACTGAACCACGCTTTGTCTCTGATGTTGAGACACCCGGTCTCTTTGCGTGCTCCTCTTTTGGAAACACCGCTTCGCGAACGCGGGCGCTCCTGTACGGGGGTTTGATTGACGATAGTCTTTCTGCGGCTAATCAAACCCAGAGAATTGTCTGTCTGTCTGTCTGTCTGTCTGTCTGTCTGTCTTTCTGTCTGTCTGTCTGTCTGTCTGTCTGTCTGTCTGTCTGTCTGTCTGTCGGAATTGCCAGTGAGTGCTCGAGGAAAAATAAATCTTTTAGTGAGTGTGACGAGTGGCATCGAGTATTGCCGAGGTATGGGTGGATGTTTCCAGAGTTAAAAGCACTTCTGACCCAGTGGCTCTTATAGACGTGTTACAAACACAATCGTCAATTCAACCGTCTACGTGACTTCATCCTTCAGCTTCACATCTTTGATGGTTCTTTGATTGATTGATTGATTGATGTATTGATCGATTGTTTGATCTATTCACCGATCGATCGATTGATCGATTGACTGATCGATTGATCGGGGTGTTTAACGCGCCGACACTACTCAGGCGGTGAGGCGCGCGGTAGTGGAGGGCCCTGTATGAATTTTGACCACCTGCGGATCTTTAACTTGCGCCGAAATCTCGAACGCACGGGCATTTTTGCTTTTCGCCTCCATCAGAAAAGCGGCCGCCGCGGACGGCAATCGAATCCGCGCCCTCGTGCTCAGCAGCACAATGCCTCAGCCACTGGGCTATCGCGGCGGCTATTTTTATGATTCATTTGTGAACTTTCTAGGCATGTTTGTAATAATAATAATTAGGCTGGGTTCACTAGCGGTAATAGCGACGTTTCTACGCGCATAAACTATCAGTGTTCGTTTTTAAAGAATGTAAAATTTCCCACGTCCAGGTTGTTGTTGTCGCTGTCATAGTTATTGCTGTTTTTCTTTTTTTTTTCATGATGACTAGGATAATTGAGATTATACTGCTGCTGCAGGGGACGATGGTGATCATAGTTATGATCATTAGGTTCTCAACCTGTTCCCTTTTCTTATTTGATTTATGCTTCAATTAATTACTGCTGTAGCGAACCTGTCCACTTATTACCGTTTATATCCCAGCTGTAACCCGCTGCGGTGGCTCAGTGGCTAAGGCATTGTGCTGCTGAGCACGAGTTCGAGGGTTCCGTTCCCGGCCGCGCTGGCCCCTGTTCTGATGGCGGCGAAGGGCAAAAACATCTGTGTGTACGAGATCTCTGCGCATGTTAAAAATCCCCAGGTGGTCAAAATTAATCCGGAGCCCTCCAATACACCGCGCCTCATCTCCTGCATTGCGTCGGCGCGTTAAACCCTGCAATCAATTAATATATCAGCTGTTAGAATAATCGTTACAGCACTAGGCAGCTGACCCACTACCTTATGGCATTTGGCCGGGCATTTGTCTCTTGTCACCTACCTACGATACACTCAAGAAGCAGTGACGTGGACGCATGAAGGGACACGTTGCTGATGGCCACCTGGGTCACGGTTGACTAGAGGCCGTTGCGATGCACCGGACCGATGGTGCAATAATTCCTCCACCCACCGTCCGAGGTCACCAATGTCTGATGGCTCGCCTCCAGGTGCACACCGTCACGCTACCATGACAGCATAACGTCGTGGTCACGCTTTAAAAATGCAATTGTCGACTTCTACATGCAGTAGTCAAGGCAAGCATGCGAAAATCAAGCGAGGTCATCGGAACAGAACCAGCAAACTTATCGTGAGCCGTTTTTATAGATCGGGAAGCATTATCATGTAGAAAAAGAATGCTAAGCCCCTTTTAAGCGCGTGCCTTTGTTTTGCCTCAGAAGATGCAAGATTCTTGCTTATTTCCCTGCTTTTTTGCTTCTGGTATTCTGTACATGGTCACGCTGTTCTTCCCGTAAGGTTCATAACATGTTTTGCAGAATATCAGGTCAAAAATTATTTCGCAAATTCCAAGGCGAATAAAGACGACTTTTGTAATGCATAATTTGAAACAGCTATAGATCCAAAATGTAACGTGCTCTTTAGGACAAATTTATTTTTCGCCTGTCTCCCGTTTGTTGCGGGAATATATTGCCGATAAGGTATCGCTATGAGATAAAACAATGTACACTCTTCATGGTATTTTTCTTACTTGGGGTCCGCAGCCACGTAGGTAGCAATCAAAGTTTCCGCATTGTACGCGTTTTTGAACACCAGCTGTTAGTCAAATCTATGTGGAATAGATCCAGGAAGAGATGCTTGGTTTTAGAATCAACTTAAATGTTTTCTGCAAATAACTAAAATATCCTAAGCGCGGAGTCGATATTTTTTCGCCTAATTTGACATTCTACATCCTTCTACTTCACAAGTTATCAGACTCTTCTCTGCTTTGGCGCAGCAGCGAATGACATCTCGAAGTGCGTTGCCTGCAGCATTTTTAATTACTGGGCGACACGGATCGGCTTTTGGGGCAACAGAAGAAAATGGCAATTGAGGCTTTGATGAAACTGAAAGGTGACCCCTGGATTTATGCTTGCGCTACGACACAGTAAAATTTAATAAAGGTTTCAATGCTACAGACGGCCCCCAAAACGGCCGTGACTGTTCCACACTGCAATTTGTAGCAAGAGAGCATTTAATATACAGTTGAATTTTCGCTGTGACAAAACCACCGGCCTTAAAAGCATACCAATGACGCACACAACGCGGACAAGAAATTAATGCCACGTTTATTAATAGATACATAGTAACGCGATAGTTTCGCGTCCTATTGACGCGCGATGTTCAGAACGTGCTTGACCCGCACGCTTCGCTCCCGTTTAAGAAGCCCATCACCGAAGGTTCCTCGCACGCCGCAATCGATTCGCGTCGGAACACTCTGCCAAGCGTGCTTTATGTTCCTCCCGGCACAGTGACCCCGTTTGCTTTTTTTAGCGGCTACACAATGTCTGCCGTTCACTCCTTTGTTTTTTCAGTGGTCTCGGCATCCCGACGCTTTTACTTTGTTCCATCCTCTTTAAGTGATTTACTCGGCCCTGCATTCGGTTGACACTCTGTTTTACGATGCGCTTCAACGCTTACAAGCAGCGACTGCCCGAGCAGGGTTTCCAGGTCGTCAAAATCAAAAGTCGCTGAACATACACCGAAACCACTAAACTAAAACTCGCCGCCTCTAAATGAACGTTTGAAAAGAATGCAAACAAGTCGCTATTTGCAGCCAGGCAACGTTAGTAAATAATTTATAATGGCCTTCATGAAAAAGAGGCACAAATACCACGAAAAACCAAACTGGGCCACAAATATAATCCATCCACTGTGATTTGGAAATGCAATTCTTGTTGGCTATCTGCGAAAGCAGTCAACTATGCAAGTTAGTGAGGGGTATCCAAAGAACATAAATGATCACAGAACGTGACGCTTGCTGCACCCTGTTCTTCATCACTTTCGATTCCTCCTCACATTACCTGGCTAAACGCTCCCAACAACTGTGCATAAAAATTGAAACACCCATGAACGACCTAAACATCATTAAAACGATGGCGTTGTTTGAAGTCTTTGACCAGATTCCGCGACCTTAGTTGCGGGACAGTGCCGAAAACGGAACGCAACAATTCCGCATTGCGCGGGGTGGTTGCGGTGCGCATTCATGTCTTTTCAGTTGCTCTGATTTCTAAGGCCCTATTTTCGATTTTCCCAGATCACCGCATATTTTAAAAATGCTGTTGTGATGGGCTTTCAGTTTCGACGCGGCGGCTAAATCCTCTTAAACCCGGCACAAGGCTTGTGTTCTGGAATATATTGTTTCGGAAGGGACGGAAATATATAAAATCACCAGCGCTCAAAAAAAAAAAAACAGTAAATAGCCGGATACCCACGATGAAATTTGGGGTGCCACAATGTTCTATGTGCCGCCAATTTGCGAAGAACTACCAAACCTGGCAATTTTGACTGTCACTCCTACTAGGCCTGTACAGCATCCCTGTGGAAGCGCCAAGCCGCTGCCACCTCGACTTACGTCCTTTTGGAAAAAAAAAGAAAAAGAGCGCGCAGGAGATAAATGCAGTGAAAAAATTCAACAAAGAAAACGTCAGTTTGTGTAAATATCTTAAAATGTCGTAGTGAACCGGTAAACGCCATACTCAAGTTTTAAAAAAAACATTTCACAGAACAACAGAAAAAATAAGGGTGCATCATAGACTAAACAGCACCGCAGCCGGAAGTAAAAAGAAGTGAATGACGGCCGCCGTAAGTTTAAGGTGTAAATAATTCAGGCTTTCAATTCCGTAGATGGAGTTTTAAAGAGCCTTGAGAAGCTGCCTCAGTACATCTTACCCTTTTAAACGTAGCAGTTCATCAGACCCTCAAGCTTGCTTTTGAATTCTGAAAAAATTGTGGCCAGGCACGTTCTAATCCAATTTTTATTGGAGACCCTAACATCACATCGAAATAAGTTGATGGCTTCCATTTTACCTTGGGCCAAACCTTGTAGCAAGCCCCCATACGTGTCGTTCCGGTGTGCCCACACGTAGGCGAAGGTTAGTGCAAACGACAGTTCGTTACGAGCTCCTACTGTTCTTTTTTTATTTTCCGGCACTTTTGTAGACCTTGGTAACATCCAGAATTTCTTTCTTCCAGAGACGCTGCAGCACAAGGAATCCGATTTAATTGAAGAATCACAATTACTTTTAATATTATTGTTTTCCCCGCACTGACAGAACAGTGTATTTTGGAGAGCTAACAAGGTGCATCTGTTAAGACTAAACCTGTTTTACCTTCAAAATAGCGGGGTTTTCCCAGAACATTATTGCGTTACTGTGGTTCGTTTTCTCCAATCATGAAAGAATTAACGACTGAAGCTAGATGAGAGTTCAAGAGTCAAGTTGTCCATGGTGCTTTGCGGAATGCCCAGATGGGGAAAAAATACGCAATTTGCAGCCTGGAAGAATTTGATTATGGGAAAGCAAAACCACTAGCCAATTATGTAGGCTTCCCGGTGAGTTGTTTGAGGCCGCAAGCGAGCGTGCTTAATTTATACATCTAGTACTTCACTTCCCGTTCCACTCGAATAGCACAAGCAACCCCGGTAACTTATACCCGAACGTCGGCCAGCCAAACCTAGTTACCGCTGTTTTGTAGCGGCACCAGAATATCGCAAAATAAGCAGTTGCGATGTCGTAAATCGCGCTTACGATGTTATTACGTTTCTTTGATTGATTGATGGATGGTAGGGTATAACGCACGGACGCAACGCAGCCGATGAGGCGCGCCGTAGTGGAGGGCTACCGATCAATGTTACCCACCGGGGGATCTTTAACGTGCGGCGAAATCTCGTACACACGGGCGTTTTCGCTTTTCGCCTCCATCAGAAAAGCGGCCGCCGCGGCCGGGAATCGAACCCGCGACCTCGTGCTCAGCAGCGCAACGCCTTAGCCACTGAGCCACAGCGGCGGGTAGATTTTCAAGATTTCCCTGACTATTTCGGGAAGTCTTGTTTTTCACGCGATCGTAATTTTTCGGAGCAAAGTAGAAGTTCTGGTGTTAGTAGAATGTCAGTGGCGAAAATGCGGATCCTAGCTAGAACGCTTTCTGTTAGAGTCAACAATTTGCCAAAGCCACTGATGTACGCCGGGTCCAACCGCGAATTTTTCTCGTCTCCTTGCACCTGGAATAGCACTTGGGAATGAGGCGCGCGAGAGCGGCAGACGAAAGAGCGCAGACCACGTGACTTTTAAAGACGACAGTCTTTCTTGGGCTACTTGAACGGGAAAATTTTGATCTGTCTGTCTGCATCTCTGTCTGTATGTCTGTCTGTCCCTCGATTCAGTCAGCCGGCCAAAGTAAAACAGTAGCGCCCAATTGTCTTATATCTTTACAGCCAAATCTGAACGTCCAAGTCCGGTGGCAATATTCGTACTTGTCAATATTGTTGAACAAGAACAAAACGGTCGCAAATGTGGGAGAGAAAATCAATACATAAGTTATATTTATAATGTTCCTTTCTAAAAAATTCATACATACTTGATTTTACGATAGCAAATGAAATACCACATCCACAGCAAAAAAAAAAAACATTCACTATTTCTTCTGGAGGCATTTTAAGAAATCAAATGGCAACCCTTACGAAAGGTTCCTTTAGATTGGTGCGTCCCCCGCTTGGAACGCACGTGTAGTAGGGCAGCATGGTGCTAGAAACGTTGAAGTAGGGAACCTCAATTCACGCGCATCTCCGCCGTACTACAGCGCTGGCATCGAGGCACCCGGCCTGGAGCAGTGAAACGCGGTAAATTCGAATTGACTTGAACAAACCTCTAGCGTGCTTACCTTAGGGGGAGAGCGACGGGAGAGGAACAGCATGAGAGATGAGCGGGAAAGCCTCAGAAGGTATTTACTTGGCTATCGTTTTTCGTCGATATTTGCAACGAAAGGGGCATATTGCGGGCAATTTTTTTGACGCGATGCACAATCCAAGAAATCACCGCAGGTGGCTTGCCTTACAACGCTCCAAGGCGACCAATCATCGTGACAAAATGGGCGAGTTTTGCGAATGAAGAGGCCCAGCATGCGATTAGAGTAAAAATTAGTATATGCGCTGGGACAACAGCGCAAGGCGTGCATGTGCCCGGTTGTCCCAGCGCCGACTCTATTTTTTACTGTAATAGGATACTGGGCCTCGTCATCGGCGAAACTCGCCCATTTCGTCACGATGATTGGTCGCCTCGGAGCCTTGTGGGGGAAGCCACCTGTGACGATTTCGTAGAACGTAGCCTTGTGCGCTTGTTCCTCTTTGCTGACGTGGAGCGAGGTACAATGTATCAAATATTCCCAGTGAAAAAGATTATGGATAGTTCATCATCCTTCTGAATCTAAACTAAACTGTCGGCCAACGCAATTCATACGGCATAGCTTGCTGCGTAATAAGACTGTCCAACCTGACAACGCCAAAACGTAATGTCGAATTCAAGGCTTATGTCTGATTTTAAAGGGAGAGGGAGGGCAAGAGGGATTCGTTCCCAGCTCGAAATATCTGTTTCCTAAACGTCTTGTCACGGCATCACTCAATCTCATGGGGTCTGTTTCGTTTCGTGCGATATATATTTTGTACCTGATTTCTGCTTAACAAACCTCATCTCTTGCATGCTGGAGTCTTTTTTTTGTTTTCATGGTTGCCTTAGATCGGGACACTTCTCATTTCAATATCCCGTTCTCGCCATATGTATGTTCGTTTATTATCCTTAATTTGTTTGCAAACTTTATTCTTACTTCAATTTGTTCTTTCCTAAATTTTCTATTACTTTATTTACCTTTTAAATCTCCCTGTCGCTGTTCGTTATTCCTCCTCGACATCTTCATTTCTGTTGTGATTATCTACAGTGAACAACGAGGTTGGTAATTCTGGATGGGCCGTGCGGAGAGAGCTTACGTAATACCTCGTGGGAAGCGACAGAACATTTATAAAACAGAATTCTCGAATTACGGAGCTAGAAATTAAACTGCTCACATTTGGTAATGAACCCCCAACTCTCTCTGCTTCCCCGTTTTCCTGCCTTCCTCATTCCTAATCATGGGCTTCTATTAAAACCAGCCACCGCTAAACTAGATGCCTCTGACGCAAGCAGAAAATTAGTGCCTTTGTTCGAAGCATTCTCATTGTCCTTCAAAGTTCCTTCTATGGGAACACCATCCAATGTGCCGCAACGGCGAATGAACCCGTCGCTACTTTAGCACTTTAATAAATTATTTCTATCGCTGAGGTTCATTCATCTGGCCCCCTTATTTATAAATGTCTCCCGGTCCAGTACGCACACCAAAGAGGGCTTTGTTCTACCTGTGACGGTCAATTTTTAGTGGGAACGGACTACTATCCTTCTTGGGTAGATTCCGTATGAATGGGTTGAAGGCTTATTCATGAAGCCTCATTTGTGAAGCGACCCGTATTCCACCTTTTAACTCGTTTGCTGAACGGTGAATGAGGAGCAGAGAGAAGGGGCAATGCGGCTAAGCGTGTAGCTGACGTTAGGCCTAACGTTACGCAGGACTCTGGGTTCAAGTTAGTTGGTCCAAGTTCATGAAAAAACCATGAAACAATGGTGGTTTGCCTGTTTGGAGAACATAGAAAAGTACTCGAGGTAGAAGAAATATGACCTAGCAGGACAATACTGCGAGTTAGTTGGTTCAAGTTTATGAAAAAGCCCAATAGAAACACGTGAAACACAAACAGGCGCAGTATAGAAACACGCCCGTTTCTAGCACACGTTTGTGTTCTACGTGTTTTTATTACTCCTGCCTGTTTCGTTCGCGCTGTTGGGTTTTTTCTCCAACGTTATGCTTTGAGGTCTAACTCTGCCAACCCTCTCCTGCAGCTCGAAGTACAGCGAGCATGTCGCTGCTGTGCATGTCGCAGGGTTTATCTTGAAGTTGACCTAGGGTCTAAACAGTGGATGTTAGGCCTAATTTTACGCTACGGGATCTAACGTCCTCCTGCAGTACCCATAGGGAAAGATACTCCATTTCTTGTACTTCAACCTGCCGGTACGGCTACACGTCGCAACAACTCACAGCGCACTCAAGGCCGAAGTACGAACGCATTCCCGACATAAGTTTCTGTTATTCTAGCAAAAGGTTTGAATAGCCACAGAGTAACGCATAGACATGGTGGTGTATTGAAAAACACATCACGAGCAGGAATGCACGGGGCTGCAACATGCTCTACTATAGATTCTGCCGCTCGCAGTGCACGCAGCACGCATGCGCTAAGCAATCAATAAAAGGGGTATCGACTCAATCGATGGGGTTGTGCACCACGTCAATAATTGTGATCGCATCAACAAAAGATGCCTGCACTGGGCAATCAATGAGCGAGGGACGACGACAAAAGAAAGACGCTTACGCTGAATACTGCCACTATGAAATCTACCAAGGTATTCCCTACCCGCAGTGTAGGAGGCACCAACGGTAGGTTATTGACGATCAATTTCTGGTTCGGAAGTTCTGGTGCTTTCTCACGAAAATCTGCCGTTGGCCCAGAAAAATGAACCGTAATTTTTCTACATGAACCTAAAGGATCAGCTCTGGACGAATCATGCCTTTAGAAGCATTGGATACGTCGCTGTGGTTGGTGTTCTTAAGAGCCTAACGTTATTTACGCAAAAGTCTTTTGGAATGTAGAGTCCCTTCTCATGACTGTTAGGGGCTGGTAATATCCATTCAATTGTTGTTCAGTAAAAATATATGGACTGCATATGCAAGAACGTCCCTAAGAGACGAGTCGAAGATGTGTTTCGCGCGGTTTTTCTACCATGCAGGTGCAACGTCACTCTTGCACAGAATTAGGTGCGTTCTCAGCCAGCAGCTGTAAAAAAACGTATCTGTGACAGAAATAGCTTCAAACGTCGAAGGTGAATTGTTTTTAACCGCAGACCTGTTTATGGTTTCAGTACTGACATCCAGAGTTATCAGAAAAAATTCTTGGAAAAATACCAAGTGCTCGCGAGCTTGCGCCTCTTGAAGAGCGGCCGGAATCGTCCAGGCTTCTCCGTGGCCTTTTGCGACGTGAGGAGCTCGCAAAAAATACCAAGAAAAAATTAGTGACCGCACGTGAGGAGCGCCCAGCGTCGGCCAGCTCGACATTCGAGAGCACTCTGCCCAGCGTTCGTGGCGCGATCTCTCGCGTGGTTTCTCCTCGCTAGAACAAATGCGTTCGGGCCTGATGTGGGGTGGCCGGACGCGGAGTTCGTGTTACAGACGCCGGTTCACGAAGCTGGTTGCCGCGGATTCTAGCGCGTGCTAACGCGGTCAACTCTTGGAGTGATGTGAAAGCCTGTGGACAAAACGATCCGGACCTGTCAGTCATGGAAGACTTTCATCGGGAATTTCGCAGATCCATGTCAGGGGCAACAACCGGGCCGAAGGGAGAGGGGCCGCAAGCTCTGCCGTTTCTCCATCCTTGCACCACTAGTGCAAGCTGTGCCAATTTTTTTTTAATTGCCCACATTTCCTCTTGCTCTGCACAAACTCAGAAGAGCATGTTTTTCATTTCTCCATCCTTGCACCACTAGTGCAAGCTGCGGAAATTATTTTTATTGCCCACATTTCCTCTTTCTCTGCACAAACTCAGAATAACATGTTTTTCATGCTAGAAGGGCCACTCGGGATCTCCTGAGGATCTCCTGTGCATTTCAAGATCTCCTCGGGATCTCCTGAAATCTCCTCGGGATGTCACCGCACCTTTTTAAGCCTAATAAAGCAGAAGTGGTTTTGCATAATAAACTGAAAACTTCTATTCATGAACTTGCGTATGAATTTTATATATAAGTTGATTGCGGTGATGCTTGCCCTGGCGAATATTTGTCCCGGTTGTAACCTCCGAACCATCATTTGCAAATGTACCGGCACAGAAGCAAAGGAGGTGAGCTGAATGGGACGGGGCTATAACTCCACTCACCTGCCCCCTTTAAAGGACCCAGAGCTTGAAATAATGCCGGGAATCTATATATGCGGCAGCACGTTTCGTCAGTATACAAGCCCCAGCTGTAAGCCCCGGGTGAACTTCCCTTCCATTACGTCCTCTCTCCCTCGTGGGTGTTAGTGACGGCAGGGCAATGCGAACTTGCCTGGCAGCGTACATTTGTTGCGGGAAATGCGAGTGCGGTGACAGAGCGCTTTAGGTGCGTCGTGTGTGAGAATGGAGGTAGCTGAATTCTGCCGCACCCGAAGCTTGCTTTTACGACCTGAAAGATATTCACAGGAGGATGTCAGCACTGCGAGGGATAAAAAAGTTTACTAGAGATAAAATCGTGGACGTTTGACCTATAGGGCAACCTTAGCTAAGCGGTATTTTTGCAGTAAGTTTGCGGCAGGTAATTCATAGTGATACAAAGCCCTGTGCGCTAATGCATTGGGAAGACCACTTTTTTGCGTTACATGAGTGTTAGTTCGCTTCAATAAAACTACAAAATATACAAGGACGCTATCTGTTACTGAAAATTGTAAAAGGATAATTTACACAAAAAGAAAACTTTGGGACTTAAATCCTGTAAAGCTTCATTGTGTAATAAAGGAATTACTAAAGAGCGATTCAGTTCATAAATGTGAACCATGCCACAATTTCGCGCTTGATACAGGTGCTCTGACAATTTTTAGAGCGGCGGGAGATAGTAACACGCGAGATGATGCTTTCTCTCTGAAAGTGATACGTTTTCTGTCCCTCCTTTTGAAAGCAATTGTAATTCTTTAGGGGTGAAACGATCCCGGCGGGAAACTTCTACCATAAACACATATAGATAAAAAGGGTTACAGTTAAAGATTTGTGTAAAAGTGTCAAAGTGTAAAGAGGAAGAAAACGCGAGGACCGGTTGAAGGCAGATAAATTGATACGCTGCTGAATCATGAACAGGTCATAAAGAAATATAGCAGAACATGCGTGTGGGAATTCTACTAAGCATTTTCAATACCACTAGCGCAGTGACAGCGTTATTGTGCCTTAGAGATAGCCACGGGAGACATAGTTCACACAGGGTCAAGCGTACGGCACACAAACCTACAATAGCATTTCTCCTCTGCTTTTCTTCCGCCTCCACTTACACCTACTCATGCTTGTCAGTAGGCTTTACCCGGCCTGTTTAAGTCAACTGCAATTCGTTTGCTCGTCTGCGTGTCATCCACTCTTTCCTGTTTGTATTGCTGATTCGGTGTCTTGTACCATGTTAAAGGTAAAAAGTAGTTGCTACTGATAACACCCTGATGCAAGCAAAAGTTTCATTCTTTCTTTGCAGTTTTCTGTGTCATTGCTGTAAGTATGAAGCTCCACGTAATGGCCGTGTTTTTTTGCATCCTAGTTTTTTGCTTGACCAGAAACCCCTCTATGTGCGCGAGAATATCATATATTAAAAATTATGTTTCCGTACATTTTTATTCGGTAAGTGCTATCGAAGCTAAACCAACAAGACTACGGAAACATTACTTAAAAGAAAAAAAGCGCAGTCTCATTCAAATACTTTGTATTAGACAGCTTGTCTACCTTTTCTAGCCCGAATTTAGCGTATGACAAAAAAAAATCTTATTTTTTCCTATTCTACCTGTAAGAAAGCCACAGGAGAACTTCTACACATGCCGGGGTTTTGGGAACAAAGTTACGACTACGGCACTAAAACATAAGAAGTGGTCATAATAAACCAGTGCATACTTATTTTCTTCAGCAATAAATAATTTACACCAACTCCGTGTGTTATTCAACTAAGTACGTATTTTGCGACATCTTTTGTGCGGCTGAAATACTTACATTCATTTAGTAAATACGAGTTTTACTCGATGACCACAGATAAACGGTGATCAACGATATAAACCGGAGAAAAGACAGTAGTAAGCACTTTAGTGAATGCGAGGTATATGATGCTACTTCTGCCATGTATTGCCATTCTTGTGTAGATTCCGGCTTAACGCGGGCTTGAGAGCTGCCGCTTCTTTATTCTGGAGGCGCGGCTTACACTTGGTATCACGCAAATTCGCGACAACCGGCCAGAAGAGGTTGAGGAAAAGAAAGGTATCAAAAAATTTGAATCTTTTTCGTAATAATCTCATGGGACGTGCTGTCACAGCCGTGTCAAGTTTAGCTTGCAGTTATTGTCTCCTCTTGGCGAGTTGTATACCGCCAGGTTACCACCGAGATTTGCACATCCAACTTTGCTGCAAAGACAAAGATAAAACAAAATCGTACGAAAAGTAGACTTTGCGGTTCCTCTAGTCCTCTTGAAAGCCACTCACGCATAAACTGCAAAACAAGGCAAACAGTGGTTTTACGAAAGGTCCACAAGCACGATATTCTCGGACAGTCTTGGACAAAACTACATCGGGTTGAGCTCAGCTCCAACTTTGCTGATACCGCACCCGAAAAAACGGTTTCCGTAGTCTTTTCTCATTCGTGTACAAAAAAGCAAGCCACGGAAGGAGTAATCAATATAATATTTTGTAGCATTTTCGGGGCAGGGCTCTACTGTTTTCAGCCTTATGTTAGTTTAAGATTGTGTGTCAAGGCTGGAAATCAGTTCATGTATAGGTAAACATTGTCACAAATTGAGCCTCTGTGCATAACAAAAAACAAACACAATCCCTGAACCTACAAGTGCAGGTGTACAGAAAAGTACGATAATACGTGCAGGGATGAACAGAAAAAAAATGGGTATTCAAAAATACCCTGTGGCAGAATAAACATAAGCTTGAGGTGTATAACCGCAAAAAATTGGGATATATCTTAGTATATCTGCATTGCATCTCTCAATTGTACCGTTTTCCAATCAAATCCCCTGCTTGCCGTTTCTCTTCTACGTACGTTCTTGAATGTTACATCGTCCCAAAAATAAACACAATTGGTACGGCGTCGTCTTCGTTTAGTTTCGAAATTAAGTGTGATTTATAGCCTAAATTACCTAAGATGAAGACAGGGATTAATTTAAGAATAGAGGCCAACCTTGAAGAAAATTGTAGGTAAAAATTATTTGTTTTTATGACTGCAGAAAACCGGAACAGTAGCCCTAAAAAATCAGGTATACAAAGTAATGATCAAAAACGGTAAATTTAATTCTTATTCTCCTCCCTCATGCCACATTTTCCTTGGACATTCCTACTAACGCCCTCAACGCCATCTGGTTTCCGTATACCCATAAACTTCACACTAAAATAGGACGTATAAGAAAGAGCAATCACATTCGTTTACAATAATATAAGCGAACCGACTCCCCCTCGGAACTACAAAAGAATTCAGGCATACCAACTCTTCAAAATTGAGCGCTAGCCGTTCGACTAAAACTTATGTACCAGTGTATCCCTAACCAGCTAAATATCGACAATTCTAAATATTTATAATTTTAAAAAACCACAGATACACGGCACAAGCACCCATTTACTCTAATTGAATCCCCATTTCGCACCGACTGCTTCAAATACTAATTTTTCCTTCGCGCTCTTTCGGAGTGGCATAGCCTTGATTCATCGATCACTGGCAGTTCATCATTAAATAAATTTTTAGAATTAGTAGAAATGCACTAAAACCAAACATAAAAAAGTTGGATGCATCGGTTTTGAATTGCTTCCTAAGCATAGTGAGGTTTTTACACTTATTACATATTTGACACGTTTTTACACGTTTTTATGAAAACTTTGTTGTTGAGCTCAGCTACCTCGTGGGAAATGTTTTAATGTTTGCCTGTTCCCATTCTGCATTCACTGGTATAAACAACGCGACTGTGTTCTGCAACAATGCTCAATTAAGTTTCTTTTGTTTGGCAAACAGATGTATGTGTTTGACTGTATTGCTCTTCAGCGATATCCCTCGTTGAATTGGGAGTATGTACAAATAAATAAATAATAACATAAATATTTGTAACTAGGAATGTAAAGCTTTGTTTTTGTACTATGACTCTTTTTGCCAACGAGTGCACGGTTTACAGGGATAGGCTTATCGTATTTATCGCTTTCCGTGAGGCGCGAGATGTTTATATTCAAAACAAACAAACAACAGCACGACTCGAAACAAATGTTTCTGAATAAAAAAGTACAGCGGCTTTGGACGAGAAATTTTATTTCTACATCTTCATGAAAACTGACAAGTGCTCATTAAGAAAACGTGAACAACAAGTTCTCACCTCCGAATCAATATTTATACTTTTAGATGGCTAAATTGCATGGGGTGCTATAAAAAGCGGGGCAACATTTTATTGGCAACTTTGTAGTGGCTGCATATTTTTTTAGGCGAACAAGTCTTCTAGGCAGAGGACAAAATAATAACGGGGTTACCACTGAGCTGCAGACAAGTGTGTAGGAAAGCACCGCTACGTTTTATAGTAAATGGTTAGTTTGGAGCACGGGAACAAAGCGTTCCTGAAGGGTACGCTTTATTAAAAAATGAAAATTGGAAAAAACTCTCAACACGCGGTAGCCATGAGCGATGGTCTCAGCGGAAGGTAGGCTATTTGTAGGAAGGATGCTATAAAGTACCACAATTATCTGTTTTTAAATATCCGCGGCTGCGGCAGGCTTACTGCGCTTGCGTAGTAATGGAGTTGCAAGCTGAATTTTCACGAGACTTACTCGAGATAGCCTTATCTCCAGCCGACACAGAAAACCTGCTCAACAGAAGCATCCGTGCATATGATGCCCTAAATAAATTTTTCAAGGATAAAACACAACTTCTACAACAAAAAAACACCGTTTGCGGAAATCCGTTTTTGTAGTGATGTATACTCAGGAGGGCCAATTTATCAGATGTTCAGGCATCGCAGATGTTCCCTGTCGCAAGCACCAAAATGTATTTTCAAGAAAGAAGATCAAGTTTACGGGGTATACGTTCAAGCCTGCAGTTGCGTGCGTATGCCCCGCGGCGTCGTCGCTCGAATGGCTGCGATCTCGGAAATGGCCCCAGCGCCTAATCTGCTCCGACCACAGAAACGCGAAAGAACCGGAAGGGAGCGAGACCCGGCTAAAACTTGCGAGCACTGAAGCGTGACCTCCGTGAACAAAATCGAACACGGGAGACAGATACTACGCTGCCCCTGTAGCGGTTGCAGTTGATCAATTCAGAGCAAACGAACCGAGCTAGCGAAGTAGTAGGGTTGTCAGCGCAAACAGGCCCTTTGCCAGGCACCTATCCTATTGTGAGGCCTCGAAAAATAAACTCTTTCGCAGCAGTAATGTACCCTTAGAGATGGCGGACCGATGTGCACTGTTGATATACGGTAAAACCCATTGCAGTATGGACTATCGCAGCGTTAGCAACGCGCGTGCACTGAGCGGCGACTGACAATCGCAGCAAGGTACATTTAAGTGCCATCATTAAAGCACGTGGAAGGAAACAGAGCTGTTCTAATGTTTGCAGCAAAGATGCTGCCAAAAATTGACCGTCGTCTTTAGATACAATCGTCACGTGTGTTTTTCGAGTCGTGGAAGATGGTTGTTTCTTGGGAAAAGGAAGGCGGAGTGTTTCAAATACAGTGCTTCTGCGCCTCCTTCGTAAACTGAGGATGGATCAAGTGGAGAGAGAGAGAGAGAGAGAGAGAGAGAGAGAGAGAGAGAGAGAGAGAGAGAGAGAGAGAGAGAGAGAGAGAGAGAGAGAGAGAGAGAGAGAGAGAGAGAACTGTTTTTGAGAGTATCTATGGTGTTCGTGTAGGCGTGGTTTTCCGTGTACTGAAATCCACGAGGAAAACGAATTAAACCTATGGCCGGCGCACTGTGGCATGCGTGATTTCACACGTCAAAATTGACGGCGCTGATCACCCCAAAAATTGTTTGCTTTTCAAGCCCCGTTTTATTCGGCATCAAGGGGCTGTAATAGGTCAATACACCATTTTCGCTGATTTTACTACCGTGGAAATGCTTACGAAACCCCCGCCGGGGGCAATAATTGTCAGCGTTTACTAAGAGAACGTGTGAGTTTATACACTAATCTCACTGAATCGAAGCAGCAGTCGGGGTGGCTGTCAAGGTAGCATAAAAATTATCTTAATTCTTAAGTCTTAACGTGCGACGCTGCATTTCACCATGACATGCGGCTTAAGTACCTAACATAAACTATATAAATATCAAGTAATTTTTTTAGTTCATGCCGTTAGATAAATTATTATGTTACATATTTTAAAGTTCGCCCAGCATCTAGAATAAAGTGTTAATAGGGGGGTTTTGTTTTGCCTCGTTAAACAACAAAAACTGCGGCACGTACAACCCCAAGCTTCAGAAAGAACTCAAACTACCATAGAAAAGAAAATAAGTCGCCGCCAGAATAATATTCAGCACCATGTCATTTTGGCACCTCAATCATAGCGCATTATTTTCGCAGAATCGGCAACTTGGGAAAAGATGTGTTGTTTCTAGATTACAATACACTTTGCGCAGATATTGTCGTCTTGTTTTTGTGGGCAAAATAAACAAAGTAGTTGCAGCAACAATATGCTGGCTTTTGTTTCATTCTCTCTCTTACAACCTGTGCCAGTCACAACTCTTTTAAATTTGAATGTTTAAGCCGACACTGCGAACATATTTCTCATCAAATCAATTTTTATAGTGCTTGTTTCCTCCCATTTAACAATTATGTGTTGCCAGTTTTACTACCGCAGAAGCAGCAAAATCTCAGTGTTACGCTAAATTGGAGGTCGAAGAATTTAAACTTCATCTTCCCATTAGAACCAATCAACAACAATTACTGGCAAATAGGCTGTTACAAATTCCCCCATCAAGCCCGTTCCAGCCGTCCACGGAGGCGTCCACAGAAGCACACCCACTGAGCATGGGGCTGCGATCGATAGTGCGCAGGGAAACAAGGTTCGCCATCTGTTTATTGCAGCGTTCTTGTCGACGTTGCCTTGTATCTTCCATCCCGACGAAAGGGAGAACCCAGCAATAAGCTCCTCCTCTCCACCATTCTTAGCGTGTTTAGAGGCTGTTCGCTCGGGCGGCATTGTTTCTCATTCGCGTGCAAGCAGGATTGATCGGGGAGAAGAGGGTCTGGACGCAGTCAGCGGGAAACGAGAAACAGCCGCCGCAAGCAGGCACGCGTTGATCTTTTTATTACCCGCTGCGGTGGTTAAAATTGGGGTGTTCTTTTGCACTAATTCGCTGTTATCTTTTCCCAATGATTGAAGCGCAATGCGCATTCAGTCAGGCAACAATGAACACGCATTAAGGCTTGAATTAGATGGCTCATTGAAGAGGGGAAAGATGCGGGGTGCCAAGCTATTGTGTGTGAAAGGTGTGAAAAGTTTCTTTACACTAGAATAGAGAAATGGAGAAAAATAAAGTATGCATCATAAACAAGAATGAAGACTGGCACTCATTTTACCTCTTTCAGTGAAGGGTAAGGTGAGAGGAGCTTCAAGATGGATAAACGCAAGGGATGTTACCTTTCTTAAACAATATCGCTGGTGATACTTTATTAAGGCAGAGGGAAATGTTGATGCTTTGAAGGTACCTTGATTTGATTATTCATGTTATAATGCACACCGAAGAACATGGATCGCCAACACAAAGTGGGCAGGACAATAGGTATCCTGTTTAATAGATCCTGTCCTGTCTACTTTGTGTTCGCCGTCCGTGTTCCTTTTTGTGCATTATGCGGTGGGAAATACGAGCAAACTGCACTACGGGAAGTTTTACTTGAATTTATTTCAACTTAAACTAATCTGTTCAATAGCTTGTTTCGGGAGATAAAGCAGCTTTGGTTGTCACTGTATTTGCGTGTGTTTTGCAGAACCAATATAAATACTTCAAGAAAAAGTGTGGCCAATGCGCAGGACAATGAACCCTGGTTTCAAATTCCAATGTGTGAAAGCATAAAGCCGCGTTAAACATGCAAATATAAATAATTGAAAGACTTGTAATTAAACAAACAGAACAAATTAATATTTACAAAAAGAACGTTCAAATAATAGACATTTACTAGTACGTTGTGCACAAATCAACGTCCGAAGAAAACGCCAGAAGGTCGCGTGTAGCTCATACAACCCGACCGATTACGTTATGGCCTCCGTGACGTGGTAGCACCTGCCGCCCAAATACAATTTTATCGAAGCAAAAAAGCGCTTATGCCTCAGCAAGCTGTACATCCTTGCAACCATGGTGTCCGCTTAACGCGATACCCACATATATCTATTGCACTGCCATAATGTCTTAAACACCATGGTGTCCATAGTGTCCAATTAGGGCTTTCATCCTCCAGCGTGCAGTGCATCCCAGCGATCGCAGCGGCCACACGCCACAGAGGCCTTCACAGTTCTGTACACGTTTCTCGGAGAAAGTGACGTGCAGGCATCCACAAGGTTCTCTTTTTTTTCGCCCATCCTTTTATTACTCTCCACTTTACCCGCTTTTCTACCAAGACGCACGTATGAACGTTCTGCCAAGAAATTGGGGGCGACATTCGAAAAATTTTCGTGTTAAAGGAAGGTTATTGAACGGTTCCTGGCATGGGGCTTGGCGCTCTAGGTTCAAATACCGTGTATTCACATCTGTAAGTGCAGCTTTTGCAGCATGATTTTGTGAGCGAATTAACAAAAAGCAAACGAAACAAACAAGTAGACTAAAGAAGAAAGAAGAACCGTGATCGGAAATTCGAGCGCCTCGGGTGTTGGCCTATGTTGACCAATGCAGAAAAACTAGGTCTCATATTGATCGCAAACACTGTTACGAAAAACAAGATCCAATGGCAACATAAAAAAGGGACATATATAAGAGAAGGTCAGGCGGAATTGCGCCAAATTTGCTCCGGAAGGAGCAACCTGCCCACACCTGGCCGCCCTTTTCTGTTTGACCTTTTGGCCTTAGGCGGCAATCTGCGTCCGACATACAAGCCGCCTGCTTCCTGCTTCCATCCCGTCCAATACCTTCGTTTCAATGGGAAGCCTCGGGTTGGATGGCTGCCCCGTCTGCGCGCACGTGTCCAATCAGTTGATGCCCGTCTGTTATTGGCACGTCGCGTCCTGTTCCTTTTCTCAACGCCAGGCGGGGCGAAAATATTTTGCAGTGTTTTTGTTTAATTTGAAAATATTTACTCTACAAACTGAAGAGATTGCGTTAAAATTCGAAGCAGTAGGTTTTCATCCTGCTCCGGTAGATCGAAGCTGCAGACTTCGCCTATAGGATTAGGGTTTTGGGATCTTTGGTTGGGCTGCTTCGCAGAACGCGTTCGCAATGTTCAAAGGATGGCGGTGGGAGTTTGGAGTTTCACGGCGTGTCTATAGACTGTAGCTCGTGGAATTGGGTGAGCTCCAGGTCGAGCAGTGAAGGGAGTAGGCAATAGAATAGATGTAATGGAGATTTGGATGGTTCTAAAAGCCTGGGTTTAGCGACGGTGCCTAATGGTGGCGTCAGTGGTTTTTAGAGAGGGGTGCGGAGGAAATGCGTTGGCTGAAGGCCCCGAAGTGGGCCGGGGTGTCGGACTAGGCTAGGGTTAGGGCTGCAAAGTTGGGATGTCGTTGACGGGTAGTTCATCTCCTCTGGGAAAGACCAGTGTCTAATATCCGGATGGTGGCGAGTGCCATCTAGAAGAATTATTTATTTGTACGTGTGTGTTTCCACTATTAAAAAATACCACCCGTAAGTGGAATCACATATCATATTATTTAGGTACATTTGTCGCAAACCATACTTCCCATAGTAGTTCAGAGCGCCAGCACGTAAATTACACAAAAAGAAAATATCGCATCTGTTAAAACCCATTGCACCAGTGCGTCATAAGTAACACACCATAAATTCCACAAGAATACCAGGAATACCAGTCTTTGGAATATGTCATTCCGCTTACCAGCGATGACGACTTCTACCCGGGCATCGGTGATTATCACTGTGCCAGAAATGACATCGACGCCCTACGTAACGTTATGACTGGAACTAACATTACAGAAGAAACACCCGCATCTTCCCACTCCAACTTGTTTACACGTGTTGCGTGTGGGTCGCTGAGGAGCGAAAACAAGGCTCTTCCTGCCAAAAAACTTTGCGTTCAGTGTCCGCCGTCTACGAGTCGGATTTCCGCCCCCGCAGTGGCTGGTGGTGTAGGAGCCATCTGTGCATACACGTTCTTTGCCTGCACACTGCCATTTCGTTGGTGATTTTTGTTATGTTCTTTTAGGTCTGGCAGTGGCAACATGGAACCAAACGACCGAAACAGGAACTCGCGCTGCTATGTCGATGGCGCAAGGAAGCGACGTCTGATATCGTTCCTCGACGCTCAGTCGCAGTTGCACAGCATAGATGTCGTCATCCGCATGAAGTATACAAAGTACACTTCCTTCGGCTTCGCCATTAAACTTGGAAAGCGTTAGCGTTATCATACTCAGTGATGAGGAACTCTGTAGAGCACCCGGCACAGATATACGACAGCACCCAAGTCACACGTGCCTGAAGAGCGAGCGCGCGCAAGTCGGTATTACACACTAACCCTGATGCCATTGTACCCCCTAGGCCTCTCCTGCCAACCCCCCCTCCCTCCACCGAAAGGAGAAAACTTTCCGGTCCAGCGCACACGTCATCTGTTGGAAGGGCGCGCTGTGATTCCTCTGATGTCAGTTGTCACCGCAGGGTGGCGCTGTGGCGTTTTACGCCCACAGTCAACGCCGCCAACGACGCCGGCTGTTGTTACCCTCGGGGCCCTTAGCGCTCCCCGTTGAAAGTAACGAACGACCACACAGCCCGAGGTTACGTAGAATTTTATTGACTAAATAAGGTGGTCTCACGAAACTTTCTGAATTTGATTCATTCATTGAGACGTATTGAATAGAAACATCTATTGGAGGTAAGAGAAACAATGTCAAGTTTTATATTTGTTTACCTGTGCTTGCGGTCACTGCACTCATCAAAAAAGAGGAGTAGTGTATACCGGTCTTTCAGCGCAACACTAGCTTTTCTTGAGTAAGCTCAATGCTTCTAGCACCCCAATCTGTAAAAACTGTTTTAAACTTGGCATTCCAGAAAATGGCGTAGGCTGGAATCTGGCGAAAGTGCTCGCCTAGAAATTGAATGTTTGGGGGTGAAACTACACCGTCATTCAGTGTCTCAAAAAAAAACGAACATAGCATAAAACTGCGAGAAACAAAAACACTTTAGGAGAGGGAAGGGGCAGGAGAAATCTGAACGTTGCTAGACACATAAGCAAACAAGCAAACGACACACCGCGAAAGAAGGCTGAAAGAACGTATAAACTAACAACTGAAGGCAGGAGACAGTGAAGACCAAAAACAAGTTTGAGTGAACGAACAAACAAGTAACTGGGAAGTAAAAGCAATAACGTTTACCGCGTGTTCACTGAGTGTGAAATTGAGACTTCAATGCGTTTTTTTTTACTTACTTCAACTTCAAGTTCTGGCAGCATTTCTCGCATGCAGAAGGCAATGCTCCCACCCAATTCTGAACCGAGATAAGGGCCTTACCGTTCTCTTCACCATATACACACTTTTATTCAATGCTTTTTCACACTTTTCCTTTCAAAATTTCCCCCCTTGAAATGTATCCACTAAGTCTCCTTTCGACCGTGCCAGCACTGTCCAAGTGATCACGACTCGACGGCCACAGAGGCGGCGTTCGATTGGTTCCCGCACCTTTCAAATCTTTGCCCAGTGTTCTTGCAGCTGCGCTGGCATTGCTATGAGAAGCCCATGGTGTCACCAGTGGTCTTGTGCCAAGGCAAGATAAAAATGACAAGATTTTCAGGTGTACAAAGCGGGAAAAAAAGCAAGCTCGCACAACCCCGAAAATGTGACGTTGCAGCAGAGCTGTGTTCGTCTCACTTAGCTAAACTTAATGAGCGCCCCATAAGTCACTCTGAACCATTTACCCTGCGTGTACATATGGCGCTTGTTGGGAACAGGTGTACAATCCACGTGGTAAGAAACGTACTGCCAGAGAGATCCACCCGGCTGGTTCATGACTCTTGACAGCTGATTTGGAGCACGGAACACGATAGGGAACGCGTCGCTGCCAATTCACGTGGCCAGGCGTTGCCCGGCACAAAGAGAGTGATTTTTTGCATTGATGGCCATCACTCCTCTACAGGTATGCGTTCTACTTGTAGCAAATGGGCGATTTAGGTGTGTGACAAATTTGGTGAATTTTGCTATATTGCTTCGGTTGGAAACAGGCAAAACCTTCACGAGAATCGGGAAATCGGCCATACGCTCTTGACGCCACTCGTCATCGTCAATGTATACATCTATAACACGAGCCTCACAAATTCTGCTTTTGAAGCGATTGACGTTAATTTCATTTTGCGTTGAACGTAATAGAGTAGGTTATTTTCTTCCAGATACGAACTTTCAAATTTCAATTCTTGATGCGGCATCAGGGCTCGTGCTTGCGAGGTAAAAAGTTGAGAACTTGTGTAGTGTATTGCGAAGCGTAGAACTTCACCTTTTTTTTGTGTTTCTCCTGAAAAATACCCCTTCTCACTTAATTAAATTACCCGGCTTCCTTACAATGCTCTTGCCCATTTCGACGCTAATATTACACTCCTTCTTACACTCATTCTTAGACGTTGGTCCCACGCATCGATATCATTGCATTGCAAAGGACTGTTTCTCTTCAAATGCTAGATTACCTTTTCTTCGAGAAAACTCGTTTCCCCGCCCCTGTGACAGGAAACGAAGTAGTTTATATGCGGCCGTTACAATTGATTCGGAATTTTGTTTTTACTGGTAAGATTTTTCATCGCACCAATATCAAAACAAATTGAAGGCAACACAAAAACGTTTTTTTCCACATATTGTTTTATCTGTTTCTCTAACATGATGTTGTCGAGATTTGCTTCGGATCTTGTGGATGGTCTCAGTAGTTCTATGTACGGTTCATTATTTCCTGAGCTCTACATTTCTTGCTAAATTACGTGCGCTGCAATACGCATTCTATTGCAAACAAAACGAAGGTGGGATTTCTGGGCTGCGTTCCATTGCTTATATAAACAATTTCGTTTTTTTTTTTCTTTCAAAGATGGTGGGAACATTTTAGTTGCAAGGCATGCTTTCTAAACATTTCGGGAATAGTTTGGGAATATGACGGTGCTAGTACTCCTAAAGGATTACATTAGTATCGAAAATTCAGAGGGAAGATTTTGCAGAAAAAACTCGCGCGAGGGAGGATGACGGTTCAGTATACAGTATTGGGCTCTAAAAATGGCGCGAAGAAAAAGTAATTTGCAATTGTAATCTTGAATCACTTTTTTTTATTGTAAGATAGTTTTCGTTTGCTTCGTTGGTGCCGAAAAGGTGATGATCATTGAGAACAGCGCAATTCATTTTAAGTAAACGGGAATAGAATTCGAATGCTCACCGTTTTTCTCTGCTATGTCATTAAATTTCCAAACTGCGGCAGGTAAGACGTATTGAGTGTCAAGGTAAAGTCATCTTAGAGTCTGTCAGTTATATAGTTAAGCTGCACAAAACAAAACAATGGTCTCAGCGACACACAGACTCGAAGAAACGTCTGTAGAAGTTATTTAATTACGTGTCGTTTCTACATATCCTGAATCCATTTCCGAAGTATAAAAATAGCCGTCTTAGCATGTCGAGATTTGAGCCTTCCACCACACACTGGGCGACAGTCCCATCGCACAAAGCGGCCCGACACACACAAAGTGACAATTACAATGAGAAAAAAAAAACATACGGTCCTTTCAACATCAGATAACGACGAAAGCGATGTTTCAACAAATTTAATTTGATAAAAAAAGATGTATTATTGGGTCACTTGCACAGTTAATATTGCCTGATTTCACGAAATCTTGACAACTTTTTATACTATTAAGAAAGTCCCCCCACCCCCTAAAGAGGAAACAAATGTGCTAAGAGCACGTACACAAAATAATGAGACAAAGTGTACTTGCGTTTTTCTGCTCCCTTTTCATAACGTTTTTTTTTTCATGCAACTGATTTATCTGTTTTCTTTATTTGCAGGAGTTGGAAGTAAATACCTTTGTGTTTTATAGTCCGCTCAATGCAGTTCTTTGAAGCATAAAGAATACAAGTATTCAATGTCCCACATTTCTTATCTGCCTTGCTTTTTCAAGTGTTGAATTTTAACCGAACGCAGTGACAACACAGCAAGTACAACGATACATGCGCAGCCAGTAGTATCAAATCATCGCACGTCACAAAAAATCGCTTTCCAGCATTCGAATTTTGTTCACAGTGTGTCGACATTATTATCGCGCGACTGCGCGAGTTCGAAACGTCTACATGTTTTATCACTGTTACAGGAGTTCAGTGCTGGCTTTGCCTCCGTTGTAAAGACAAGCATAACCAGTTACCAGCCAGCTCATCTATCTCTAGCGCAGTTTTCTGCACAGCTTTCTAAACGACACTACGAACAATGACCGCTAGGTTACAGAATATGGATTATAGGTTATCGTGATCAACACCCATCTCGACTAATAGTTTGTGTGAACTCAAGGTGTGCTCCAGGATTTAAAGTTTACTTCAAAAGACATATAATGCTTCATGCGTCACTTTGATGCAGCGAAGCCATTAGGTTAATTCTCCAAGGGTTCGTTCTTTTACCTTACATATTTACAAATACTAGGGTCTTAGGTTCTGAGGCACGACAGGAAGGGATAAATTTGTTCGACACAAAAAATACAAAACAAAAATTTCACAACAGACATGAATAAGCTGTAATCCTTGATTCAGCGCCGGCAATCATCTTTTAATGTACTGTTCATTCCGTGAATGTGCTGTTCACGGGGAAAACACGACAAAACTACACCAATCAAGAGCCGACCGCAATAATACAACATTGATGAAATCAGGCTGTCCAAAGTGTGCGTGCATAAGTTGTAATAAACTAAATAGGCACCAAAAAACTAGAACTGGGGATAGGAATCTTATGTAAAAAGTTCACCCTATCGCAAGTACGCAGAAATTGTATGCTGATTTTGATAAAATATTATGTTGCGTGGTTGGTAGCCTTGAGTTCGTATGCCGATATGCATGTCCACTACAAAAAGATTGGCTCCACAGCCCGTTGTTCAACAGGAGCCAGGGAGAACATATATATTAAGAAACCATATTGGTTCCCCGTACCAAGACAGAAGCGTGCCTTGGACATGCGATGGTGCATTTTTTTCGACCATATACAGGAAGACACTCAGAAACAAATAGAAGAATAAATAGGCTCAAGAAATAATGGCCGGGGTAAAACTCTGTAATTAGCAACGAAATACGAATAGCTTAGTAAGCATAACTATACGCGCATTTAATTCGCCATATTGAGGGTACTCTCATACAAACTGATCGAAAACATGATAAAAAATAGTCCCCGTGGTGACATATCGCATTTAATAACAAAATTCGAATTAAAACGTATTGTTGATTCTCTTCCGAAAAAGAAAAAAAAAAGCTACATGCGAAAGACCGTGACTGTGTCTTGGCTTACCATCATAAACTTCGTGGACAGCTGTTCCGGCGTTCAGCGCAGAAATCATTGTAAGGAAAACTATGCACCCCGGGTAGCACGCAGGCAGAATCCACGAGTGATGAATGACCCCTCAATCAGTTACAGCTTCGATAGTCTATTAAAGGTGCGGCGTATTCCGAAAGACAAGAATATCAAAGGTAGCATCTCCAGAAGCTCGAAGCTTCGATCGGCGGAGTCAGTCCTGTATTAGCGTTAAGCTCCGCGAGCGCGAGTAGCTCGGGGTGGAATGGAAGAGAGCAGGAACGGCTTTATGTTCCCGAAGCATCGCACTCTGCGAGACTCCGGCATCAGCACCTGTCCGCAGGCCCCAGTCGGCGCAAGAAAGAAAAGTGGTGTGGGAAGAAAGCATCCACGATATTAATTTACACAGATGCTTCAAGAGTCACCCAGAGTGTTGTAAATACAATTAACATACTGAAGGTGGTTTATGTCTATTTTGAACGTACCCGAATGGCCGACCTGAAATATTTTCGCGCGGAAACAGAGGTTTCAAACTGTTGCAGTTAAATTATTCTCACCGGCTACCCCTGGACTCACAATTTTCTTCCCTTATTTCATTCTCTGACCAATTTCTGGACTCTTTAGAGTATCATTCAACGATGATTGCTTCTTCCTTTTTGCCTACAAGAAAATATAATGACTTCTTGGGGCAATTCGTTATAGCTCACTACCATGATGAAAAGTTTAAAATAGGGATATTTGCAAGGAGAAAACGAACATTGCAGCTGTAGGCTTGGAGCGTATGCGTTAGTTAAAAACCTACGAATTCATTGACAAGACAGAGAGAGATAATAAGCGCTTATGTAAATCCACAGGTGGGATTGTACTGAGCTCGAAGGAGGCGTCTTCAGTCGAAGATGCCTTACGCGCAGGTGGCATCAACAGCCTTTTGAGCCAGCCGAAACTGGTCGTCCAGGCCTGTGCTCGCCAAGGCGCTCTCCCAAAGCTCGGCAGTAGAAAGTTGCAGGTTGGTGGAAATCAGTGGGAATTTGCCACACCCGCCGACCATGCGGCGTAGCGTTCCGGGTTCTCCACAAAATCGGCAAAGCGGCGAGTTCTGGCGGTTAAAATGGGGGAGCCTGATAGGATGGGGAAATGTATTCGTCTGGAGAGCGCGTACATGGCGTTCGGGTTTTCGGGGTAGAGGTTTGTGGGGGAGGGGGGGGGGGGGAGGTGGGAAGGGAGTGTCTGGCGCGACAGCCTGTAGTGCTGTGTGATGTCAATAGATGCATGCGCTCGGGTTCGGCAACGCTGCTCTCGGCGCCCGCTCGGTGGGTCAATTCTTGAGTGATGCCGCCAGCAGCCTCATTTCCTGTAACGCCGTGATGTGCCAGAGCTTATACAATCCTGATTAGCCTTTTCGGGAACTGCTCCTGGATGATGGTAGCGTTGTTGCGTGCAGGCGTCCCCTAGCGAACTTTCGACGAGCCTGATGCGGGTCAGTGAAGTCGACCGCTTCGTCAGTTCGTACAACAGTGAGGGCGATGGCCATTTCCTCCGCTTGCGTAGGATTGTCGCCGGCAAGAGAGAGGTTGCAACAGTACTCGTTTTTGATGACTGCGGTGGATACCGTTGCGGACCTACCCGGATATGACGCCGCGTCCGTACACGCCGTTGTTGGTTGGTTGCCATTGGCATCCCTCCTGTCAAACAGGCGCACCGGGTGCATATTACGGGGCAGGAGGTGTACCGTGATATTTACGGACTTCGTGCGGTAGGTTTCCCGTGAGTGCAGGCTGGCGGTCGAGCGGAACCTAGAGTCTCAGGCATGAGATGATCGCCCTCCCCACTTCAGTTACACCCAGCTTCGCCCTTTGGTTGGTGGTATGAGCCTCAATTAGCTCCTCCTTGGCAGTGTTATGAATGCCGAGCCGAAGAAACCTTTCAGTGGAGGTGGAGACCGGAAGTTCGAGTGCCTGTTTGTACGCCTTCCGGATCATCGTGTTTACGAAGCGTGTAAATTGTCAGCTGATAGCGTAGAGGGCTTGGGCAGATACCCGAAACTTTTTCTCTTCTCGATGAGGTGCTTTCCGCTGGCCGCCATTTCTTAATAACAGTATCACATACAAAGACGTCGCCTTATCAGTCTGTAACAAGCTGTAGGTACGCCTTTTCATCCTTGCCGGGAACCCAGTTGGGAAGAGGTGTGCTAACAACATTCCCCATACCTCTCAAAGAATCTGACATAATCAGAAGGTGTGGTGAAAGGGTGGGGATATTTATTTATTAGTTTATATATTAATTTAGTTATTTATTTTTTTATTTATTAATTTTTATTTTTTGTTTGTTTGTTTATTTTATTTATTTATTTGTTTATTTATTTAGTTAGTTAGTTATGTGTTTATTTATTTATTTATTTTTGATACACACCTTAAGCGCACAGGGGCATTACATCGAATGGCGGCGGGGGGGGGGGGGGGGCGGGTGTTAGCATACACGCAGAAAAAAAAACAGTTCTTGACAGGAATGTTCTGAAAAATAAGACATGTAAACTCTAAAAACGACCATAAAAACAAAATTAAGATATGAGGCAAGCGTCGAAACAGCAAAAATACATGAACTGAAAACCGCAAAGCATCAATGAGCATTACAAACATTTATTTCCAAAGAACGCTGAGGCCTCGCTTCAGTTGGCTACGTGTGATGTCAACGAATTGCATTCGGCGATACTAAGCGAGGGCGGGGTGATTCAGAATATCCGATACACGTTATGCACAGGATCCAGGGGAGGTAAAAAATGAGGGGCGCGGTGGGTGTGATTGCGTGCAAACGAGTGGGCTCTACGATACAAGTAAGGGAACTATGATAGTCTGGAAAACGTTCTGCGAATAGCGAGCGGCGGAAGTTCAAGGGATTCTTTGATGAAGACGCACTTTTCTGCCGGGAGTATGAGGATAAAATGAAACTTGCAGCTTTATTTTGGGCGTACTCTAATATTAGAGTTTGTAAGATTAAGATGATGGGGGTGCCATATAACCAACGCATACTCTAATGAAGGTCGAATTAATTAAGCATGAGCGTGAAATATGCTAATAGAGGTTGTCTTCGGTAAACGGTGCTTCAGGAGTCCAAGTTTTTTCAGTGCTTTGCTAGTTAGAACTTCGCTATGGGAATTCCAATACAGGTTTGCATTAAAAATATTTCCTAAACATTTGAATTAAGAAGCGGGTTCAACTAACGTGTGCTTAAATACAGATCTATTAGGTGATTAATCCCTTCTTGTAGAAACTTTTCAGTATTTCGTCTTACCTGTATTAATTGTCATTTTTCATGTGCTTCACCAGTTTTTTGACGCTGTCAGATCGGGCTGTTCTATAAACCACACAGTCATCGACGAAAAGACGAATGTGGCAGCCGATATTCTTTGCTACGTCATCAATATAAATTATCAACAGCAAGGGTGCCAATACTGAACCCTGCGGTACCCTAAATTTGACGAGCGCGCTTTTAGAAAGGTCATTATAGATTTTAACAGCCGTGATTCGATTGCTTAGGACAAACCAGATCGAACGAGTAGCTTTAGCGTCCAGCTGGAAATTCCGAATTTTGAGCAGCAATCGGTTACGGCGCACCCGATCATGCATGTGCTTTTGACGTATCAAAGAAAATGGCATCGACGTCGGAACAATACAAAGAACGGCGAAAATCAATGGGCCATATTTCGTGCAATGTTTCTTCGTACTTTTTCATACGTCTGCCTCACGAATCTTCCCATAGCATCACAAAAAAGTGAATCGTGCGCCGGCCCTTAAAGAACCGATGCCGAATAGCCCAATGCAAAACCTCAACATCGCTGTGTCCCTCGCCAGAATAATGCCCGACATGAAGAAACTCTTTGCGAGGGCGGGGACCATTAAAAGACGGATTTTAATGGCCCATTTTGGAGCAGCCGTGTGTACTGTAGTATCCATAGTACTAAGTCTTCCAGCGCAAGCAGCATTTATTACCTTACTATGGCAGGAAGCAGGAATATTGCGTCTCGGAGTACCGGCAACGCATTTGCGCTCTCATTAGTGTATTCTCCAGACTTCTGATTTTGGACCTCGACGGGGCGAAATTATGTATCAAGTAAAATATCGTTCTTTTGCCGTCTCGAAGCGGGTCATTACCAGCCTTTTTTGCCTGTTCGTTTGTGGGTCATTCCACGTGGAACGTCCCAGAGAGTTCACTCGACCATCCACGATTGCACTTTAAAAACTCATGGTTGATCCCTTCCATACAATATTTGTTCGCGTAACTGATTTTCGTAACAGATTCTCCTAACTGAAAAATTTTTCCTGCCTCTTTCAGCAATTTAAAAATCGCAGCGGCGACTAAAACGTATGTTACGAAAAACAATTCACAAAAATGAAATAATGTACTGAGCACAGTGAAATAAATCCAGGTGATATAAAAAGAAACTCTTTTCCTTGCTACAATGCATGCACACTGACTAGTATATGAATATTGGCTTTTCCGTGAGGCACATCGGTGCTTCTGAGCAATTTTCACACAATGTTTGCAGCTGTTAAACCCTTCCTAGAAAAACGTCAGCTGCACACTATATGCATTGTTGGTAACTGCAAAAGAGAAGTACGAGGGCCGGAGAGCAAGTTCTTTTAGCGCAGTAAGACATAAATATTTGGAAAATTGTCAATATTGCTCATGTTCAGATGCTTATCGCTCTGTGGCGGTTTATATAAAAATACAGGTTAGGCGCATTTGAAACTGTACAAAGAAGATTAATGTCAGAAAAAATATTCGGAGTTTTTTTTCCTTAAGCGAGAAAATAATTTTTCTCTTGAACGCCCGGCACGGCCTTAGACGGCGGGCCGCAAGTCAGCTTGACTGCAACGAGGCTTCCTGCGCTGCCGCGGACAGGTTCTGAGGCAGCGCAGGTAGCGCGCGTTTTTAGTTTTCAAATGGCTGGCTACATCAAATTAGTGCGGCTGGCTGGTACTAGATTGCGGTGTGGTGTCATTGGCCGATGATCAGTTGTTGTTACTCCTAGATGACTTCCGCAACGCTGTGCTCATGCAGGTGATGCAGGCGTAATAAGAGATCGGCTGCCAGTCCGTACTTGGTGAACTTAAGAGACTGCGGTTTTCATCGTGGTCGTGGATGCGTGCTCTTTGCCACTAGGAAAATCTGGGTGGCAGAGTATGGCGTAAGCCCCCGATTGACAGGTGTTAGCGATGATGGTGCAAAGTGGTGAAAGGTGCGCCTACTTTCCAATAAAATTGTCGACTCGAACCTTCTTGAGAGTTGCTCTTCTTTTTCTAAACCATTCGCTCTGGCACCCTGAGTAAGGATGTACCTTTGATATTCTTTTTTTTTCCCGCCTATCTAAAAATTCTATGAAGTGGTAGTATTTGTTCCTGGTGTTCTCTAAAGACTGGCGCTGGCTGTCATTGGCTCAACGGTGCCAAAACCCCGTCGCAACCACTCTTTCCACGGGACGTTGCAAAAGACATTCCACTCATCCGAATTATTCAAGTGATTATCATAGTAGCAGAAAGTTAAAAAAAATCGTGTTCCCGTACTGTGATTATAAACCGTCGGAAAAGTACTGTGAATTTTTCCGACCACTCAGAATTTCTGCTTAAGAACTTCTAACGCCTCAGCTTGGATTGCAGCCACGGCCGCTGTCATGCCATCAAGAAAGTCCGAAATGACGGAAAGCGTTTTTGCACATAAGTTCCCTGTCTCTTCTGAAAGATGGTATTCCACGAATGGGGTATCGTTGCTTGTGTAATTACTCGGTGGTACGATTGTAGAGAACCTTGCCCAAAGAACCTATAGTTCTCAGCGAAGTTTAAAAGACGAATCATCTCCTCATTTTTCACGGCGCTTTCAAGCTCTTGCCGGTACTTTGCTTAATATTTGAATATGAACCGGCGAACCTTGAGATCTACCTGTGATGCAGTGTCAAACATGGAAGTCCTCTACCTTGTTCATATCTCGTGCGCTCTCCAAAATGCTCAGAAGGGCCTCTTGCCGGGACATGCCGGACAGTGGCTGCACATGCTGTCTTCATCGCTGATGTTGCATACAATTACTGACATCAGTTTTTCTGCAATTTCCCTGAAGCCTGCGGCATGAAGCATGAGGTTGAAGTTTTGTTGCGCCATGCACGCGCAAACTGCGTGGGGGCCACTTCCGCCGGCGAAGACGCAGTGTGGTGGGAGCATAGCTGCTAACAAAGAGAATACACACTTTAGAGGGCACATTTTTAAATCAAAGCTTTACTACTTTCGTCGAGTGATTTCCCGGAGAATGCGCAATGTGACCTTGCGACCGGAGACACACTCCCGGCGACACACCCCTCGAAGCGCATCGCGTTATTTGCCGGGCCCGCTGTCGGCGCTGCGAGCAAGGCCACGTTTTAGTGGTTCTCCGCAAAACAAGCAAACCTATAACAAGCAAACCTCCGCAAAACAAGCAAACGTGTAAACCTATCAAATATGTACCCACTGTAAATTATCTCGGTCTATATATCGATAATGACCTCTCCTGGAATTCGCACCTTTCGCATTTGTGCAAGAAACTTAGGGCTGTATCGGCTCTGCTTTATAATATTAAATACTACATGCCTATATCTGTACGGAAAACTGTCACGCATGCCTTGGCTTACAGCAACCTACGCTACGGTGTAACAGTGTACGGTCACTGTTCACTTCGTTGGAAAGCTAGAATTGACGGAATTCTCAGATGTATTTTAAAGAGTGTAGCATATGATATACTCTGCTATGAAGATAAGGCTGACGTCTTTAAAGTATTGTCTTTACAGAATTTTGATCAAATATTAATGGAAACTGTCATAATAAAACATTTCTGGACTAGCACATTCAAGCAGCCATATACACCAGTTCGTTGTTTACGACCGAAATACTTATACTGCATTCCTCGTTGCTCAACTAGGTACGGTAGAAGAATGCGTCATTACTATGTCCCTTTCTACTTTAACAGATTGCCGCCCAGTATTTTTTCTGTAAAAACGAAACGCTCATTGAAAAACGTACTACGTCGTGTAAACATATAATTTGCATTTTAGGGTCTAGTCTTGCCGAAATTGTGTTTATGGGTTTCAAACGCCTTCAGCCTCGAAAGCAATGCTATAGACTTTTCTGTCCTGTTACTATTGAACTTTTACAATTCCATTTTTTTTATCAGCACTTCACGTTCTTTCAAACCATATCAGGTGGTGTGTGCTAAACGCTGTTTGTGAGTTGTATGACGTTCGAGTTCTTGCAGACTAATTTCTGATAAGCTGTGATCCGTTTAGGAAACAAGCTGGTATTTTAAATCTCGAGTGCTGGTATTCTGTCGGGTGTAATCTGTGTCGTAAGTCAACTTGTTCTCCTTTTTTTTCTTTCTTTCTTTGTATGTATACTTACGCGTTCTGCTATACTATGATTTGTACTTGTGTCAGTGTTTATTTGATATTTGCGGTTTCCGTTGCCTGCCAGGCGCTGCCGCTCAAGCCCAACGCGCCTTTGGCAGGCCTGCCTCCTTGTATTTTTTTTTTCAGTATTTTGCCCAATAAAGCATTATTATTATTATTATTATTATTATTATTATTATTATTATTATTATTATTATTATTATTATCTGTGAAACGGCTGAGGCGGCGGCTAGGCCTAGCGGAGCCGGCGACGACATCGGCACGTCCGCAAGCGGGGCTCCTTCCCCCTGCTCCCTTCGACGAGACTCGCCGCCCGTCGTCGAGAAGGCCCCGGCCCCGCCGTCCCAGCCGGTTGACCTTGACGCCGAAGCTGCCGGTCTCCGCGCGCTCCTCATCGACGCGCTGGACGGAATTTCTTTCCTCAGCGACCAAGTGGCCCGGCTGCGGGAGAACAACGACCTCATGCGCCGGGAAAACGCGCTCTCTTTCGACCGCCTCCGTCAAGAGAGGGAGGGAGACCGCGCCCATTATGCGAAAGTGGTTAGTTCCCTGCGTGCGGAGGTGTGCTCCTTGCGTGCCGAATTGCTTCGTCGCCCCCCTGCCTTGCAGGATGAAGTACGTCGCAGCTCGGAAAAGCCTTCTTTCACGCAAGTTGTCTACAAAGAAGTGTCGCCGTCGGCTACGTCGGCTCCGCTGCAGTCGGTGTCTTCGGCTTTTCCGACACTGCCTCCCACTCCGTCCCCACTTTCCCCGCTGCAATCTGTGTCTGTGCTTGATCGTAACCCACCTACTATTGAGAAGAAGCGCCGAAGCCAGGCATGTGTAGGTGCATCGGACACATGTGGACTCGTAGTCGTTCCGCAGCCGAAGCGCCCCAAAGCTATGTTCGTCTCAAAGCTTTCCCCATCCACCACCTCTGCTAGCCTTAATGCCCATCTGTCAACTTTAGGTGTCTCGTCCTTGAGCTGCCGACGACTGAAGACGAAGTTTGACACGTACGCATCCTTTTATATATCCGTCAGTGAAGAGTTTTTCGAGCGCTTGAATGACCCCGCTGTTTGGCCGAAAGACTGCCTCTTTAAGGAGTTTCGAGGCATGTTTCGCGAAGGCATGCTTCACAGCTCTGAGCGCATCACATAAGAAACGCAATGATGACTAGTACTTTGGATGTGTTTTATCAGAATGTGCGCGGTCTTCGTACTAAGGCAACTGACTTCTTTGGTAATGTTCTGGCTTCGTATTTTCCGTTAATAGCTATCTCTGAAACTTGGTTGTGCCCTGATATTCTGTCCAGTGATTATTTCCCTCAAAATTACCATGTATATCGTAGTGATCGTGCCTTGACGGGAAGCAAACAAAAAGGGGGTGGGGTCCTTCTTGCCGTCGACAAATCTCTCCCGAGTGTGCTTTGTAGTGATATTCAGAATGCAGATGAGTCTGTATGGGTTGAAATTCTTATCTCTAAAACTGAAAAACTTCTTGTTGGGGTTTTTTACATTCCCCCTGATGTAGCTCCTGACGCATTCAATCAGTTAGTTTCCTCCATTGAACAAGAGCTTATTACTCAATGCAACCGCAAGGTCCTCCTTCTTGGAGACTTTAACGCTCCTGGCGTTCAGTGGAGCCATCTATCCTGTTCCCACCATAACCACCACATTGAACAGAAGGGTAATAGATTACTAGATTTTTCGTCTTTCACTTCCATGGCACAGCATAATCACATAGAAAACTGCAGTGGAAACATTTTGGACCTGTGTTTTTCGAATTTTGATGATGTTAGTGTGTCACACTCTGATTGTCCTTTAGTTAGACCTGACAGATTTCATCCTCCTCTTTCTATTTCCTGTTCCCTTCCCACAATGCTCCACCATTCCGTAAGTTCCTGCAACACGCAACCTCGCTACGCTTTCGCCCGGGGAGATTACGTTGGGCTGTATGATTACTTTTCTGCTGTCCCTTGGTCGACAGTCATTGACGAACCTGATGTCAATGAACAAGTTGACCGTTTTACTGAGATTGTACTTTTGGGTATGAAGAAATACATCCCGCAATATTTACCAAAGAAGTTCAAATTCCCACACTGGTTTTCTTCTGAATTGCGGGATGCCCTTAAACTCAAAGAACGTGCGCATAGAAAGATGAAGCGCTCTGGTGCGAACCAGTTCACTCGGGAGTTTCGGCGCCTACGTGCCTTATGCAAAATATTGCACAAGCGTGATCATGCTTCGTACCTGGCATCAGTAGAAGCTAAAGCAACCCATCAACCGGGAGCCTTCTGGAAGTACATTCATTCAAGATCTAGTAAAACTAAAGAATCTATTCGTTTACTAGACTCCAACGGCAATGAGGTTGCGGAGGTGGCCGACTGCTTTGCTCGTCAGTTTTCTTCTTTTTTTGGAATTAGCGGTGGCAGTGATAACAGTAGCGCCCCTTGTCACCAGGGCGGTAACTCTGGTTGTTTCCAACTGGATGAGAACATCGTGCGGACCAGTATCAAGCGGCTAAAGCCCTCGCTTTCTTGTGGACCAGATGGTATTCCTGGCGCCATTCTAAAAACGTATGCAAACATATTCGTTCCAGTGTTCACTTCAATGTTTAATAACTGTCTCCGGTCTGGCACGTTCCCTCGCTCATGGAAAATCTCTCGCGTATTCCCTGTATTCAAGTCAGGCCCAAAAACTGACGCCATAAACTATAGGCCAGTCTCGCTCCTTTGTTCTGCCTCTAAACTATTCGAGTTATCTCTTCATATGGTGTTGTCTTTCTCACTTAAACACGTCCTCATTCCTAATCAACATGGCTTTATGCGTGGTCGTTCAACTTCCACAAACCTCGCGTGCTTCATGGAGCAGGCTGTCCCAGCAATCGTTGGTAGAAGCCAGCTTGATGTGGTCTACTGTGACATGAGCAAGGCCTTTGATGTAGTCAACCACTCGTTATTGCTTGCCAAGCTCATTCTGTTAGATGTCCACGCTTCTTTGGTGGGTCTTATACGTTGCTATCTCCAGCAGCGATATTGCTATGTAAGTGTTAACGGTCAAACTTCATTTAGGTACAAAGCAACAAGTGGTGTACCCCAGGGATCTGTTCTGGGTCCCCTTCTTTTCTCCATTTTCATTAACGATGTTGCTTCTGTAATTCAAAATTCTTCTTTTTTGTTGTATGCTGATGATATGAAAATCTTTAGAGAAGTGCGCAATATTCATGACTGTAATTATCTTCAGGCTGATATTGCGTCATTCCATCGTTGGTGCACCAAAAACGACCTAATTTTGAACCCCTCAAAAACGAAAGTTGTCTCCTATAGTAGAAAAACTCAACAGCTGCAATACTCTTATAAAATTGCAAGCACTGCATTGCCGAGGGTGACTGAAATTCGAGACTTGGGAGTACTATTTGATTCTTCTCTGACTTTCTCTTCCCACGTTACACAAATTACCCGTCGCTCTCTTCGATGTCTGGGTGCTGTTTGCAGGTATTCTAGAGAGTTTAAAGGTCCTCTTCCTTTTTTAAAGTTGTATTCGGCTCTCTGCCTACCTCTTCTCGAATACGGCTCTGTTGTTTGGAATGGAACTTGCAAGTCCAATAGTGACCGTATCGAAAGAGTTCAAAATAAGTTCCTCTTTATCTTTAAGCACCGCTTCCGTCATGTGCTAGAAGACGCTAACGGCAGTGTGCCTTTTCTGAAAAGTCTTCCTTCCCTTCGGTGTCGACGAATGCGAGCTGATATTATCTTTCTTTATAAACTTCTTCATGGGGATATTTTGTGTGACGACTTGGTTACACTTATCAATGTCAACTTGCCGAACAAACTTTTCCGAACATTTCGAACTTTTAGAACAGATGCTTTAAGTAGAAGACGCTCGTCCATCTGCAGAATACAATGTGCATATAATGAATATTCTGATCGTCTTGATATATTTCAGAGCTCTTTTTCTTTGTTCTCAAACGACTTGAAAACTGTTGTAGCTTAAGTGCCTTTAGTCATTGCAAATTTATGTGCTGTATTTATTTTAGGCAAATCATGTTCTTGTTTGTTTGTTTTTCACATTTCCTGGTTTTGCGTTGCTTGAATTTCTGTAGGTTTGAGTGCCAGTGCTTGTAATGCTGAACTTCTTTCAAAGTTGAAACTTCCGAACATTTTGTTATAAAACCTTCGTGTTATGCGTATAACTTATCGCTGTCATGTTCAGTGAGTATTTCCTGTTTTTCACGTGCCTTGAACATTTCGCTGTCCGAGTGTCATGGCTTGCAACGCTAGGTCTCCTGTTTCTTTTCTTTTTTCTTTCTGCTGTTTTGCTTTCTGAGATTACTGTAACTATCTTTACTTTATTGTTTCTTTCATGCATACAGTTTTGTGTGTTGTGTTGTCTTGATTTTAGTTTGTTTTTATGTACGATTTGTATATGGTGTACCAGTACCAAGACCCTAGGGTTGTTCCTGGGCACCGAAAATAAAGGTTGATTGATTGATTGATTGATTGATTGATTGATTGATTATTATTATTATTATTATTATAAGCAGCGGTTGCCGCCGCCATGCATGCGGCGCTGGGTCGTCTCGGGCAACGTGACTCGCCTCGCGCCCGGCGTAGACGAACGGTGCGTTCGCAGTGAATGAACGCCGCGTTCGCCCGGCCTCCATCTGTGAGCGTTGCACGGAACCAAACGTCTTTGAGACATGGTCGGCAACATAACTAAATCAAAGGTTAACCAAGCGAAACCAAGACTCAACCAGAAAAAGCCAAGCTTTTGCTTTGCATATCCAAGATTATCTGAGCTAAGCCACAGCCGTTTTTTTTTCACTCCTCGTATAGTTATGTCTGATTTAGTAAGAACAATTTTTTTTGGTGACTGCGCGGTCCGTCTTTTCTACCGGGCAGGCAATACGAAATAGAATCGCCCTCATGAACTGTTCTTGTTGAATATTTCGCTTCCTTGGTGATGGGGCGTCAGCTGCTTTTCTTGCAGGTGCTCCAAGAACAGCATCATTCCTTCTAATTGGCATAGCTTCATCCGCCTGTCCGTCTGAAGCGTGCCGCGAAGTCGTAGCTTGTTTGCAAAAACGAGAATGGCCCGAACAAGTTATTCACTTGCTCGTAAGTGAAAGAACTAAGTGAAAGAACTATAAAGTGTTTAAACCCGTTCCACTCAAGGTGAAAGCTGTCGGACGTGAAGAACAGTTATTCGCTATAATGGGCTGTGGCGCCGTTATTTCAAATCTCCCGCCTTCGCAGTGCTTGAGCGGTTCCTGCCTGACACAGCGAGAGCGGGAGTTCTGATTTTTTAAGTGCGAATGCACTTCTTAAGCGAGCCTGAAGCGTCCGCCGCCGTCCGCATAGCAACAGCGGCGGGTGCGCGCGCTCCTCGTCTTCCTTGGCAACGGGGGGAGATGGGCGCGCGCTGCCTGGCCGCTGACATGGCACATACCCACGTGGGGGATTGGCCAGGAATCGGGCGTGAGAAGGGCTAATGCACCCGCTTAAAGGAGTACTGACACGAAATTTCAAAGCTGAGATCCGCTCTAGCAATCAAGTACAACGACAACACAAATAGGTGTCTGTGAATAAATGCATCTTTCTTTCTTTGTAGTTGTGTGTGTGTGTGTGATCTCTCTTTCGCGAACATTACCGAACCGCGCAAATTCAACTCGTGCATTCGCACTTTCACATTCTTCCCCTCGGGGAAATGCGGGGAATTTTTTTTGTACTTGCTTTTCATTCCGCACGCGCCGGCGCTTACTGCACAGTTTGGGTCGCGTCATTTTTTCTTGCACTGCCACTTTTTTCCGCTTACTCTCTTAAAAACCAACCCAACGAGCGTTCCTAAGTAATTCAATGGCAGGGCTGCTGGTTAATTACCTATATTTTGGCACAAAAGTATTTGCAGTTTTATTTGCACTAAACAACGGGGAGATATAAGACAAGCGCCAGCCGTTCACGTGTTTGAAACGGTTATGACTATATAAACCGCTTGTTTTTCGTAGCTTGCGTGGGACGCCGTGACGAGGGTACGCCGTGGGGCGAGCTACGGCGACAAGGCGAGCCCCTATAAATTGCCCTGCATTTAGAAGTAACAATACCATTCACATGCCGAATGCTGGATCGAGGGCCTGAAGATGCATGTGGAATCACTGTTACCAACCTGGCACCATCGTTAGAAAACAAAGAAACATGCGGTATATCGACCTGCCGCATGGCAGCACCTCTCCGCTGCCACGCAAAAACTGTCATTTCAGTGAACTGGGCTTACGGCCGGCCGTCGGAGGCCGTGGTGGGCGCTCAAGTTATAAATTATTTGCTTCCTTACAACAAACAGCACTATAATTAAACTTCCTGAAATAAGTGCCCTTTTACCGCCTTTGAAATGATCCGGAGCATGCGGTTTTACATACACTGCAACACCGTGCGATAGGTGTCTGAACATGAGCAATTTTGCAAAATTTTAAAAGTTTGTGCCTTTACAGCGCAAAAACTATCCCGCCCCCTCAACCCTCCTTCTGTATTTTTTTTCCACAATTACCGTCAAGAATACGAACACGGCGTGCAACTGCATTGTCTCCAAAGATTATTTAACAGCTGTAAATCGTGTGAAAATTGCTCAGTAACCCCTCTCTCCTTTACAACAAAGTGAATTTTCAAACGCACTAGCACCTGTCCACGCATTGTAGCAAGGACGCGCAGTTTCTTTTTCTATCACCTTAATCATTTCACTGTGTTCAGTAGAATATTTTATTGTCGAACATTTTTTTCGCAGGGCAGGCTGTCGTCGCTAGCGCGATTTTCAAATTGCTGTAGCATACAGAAAACAATTTGCCGAAAATCAGCTGCGAGAACGCACTGTGTAGGAAAGCGGTCCACTATGAATGTCAGAGTGTAATCTGAAATGGTCTAGCGAACACTTTGGAATGTTTGGCATGGGATGACCCCTCTTTTTATGCTCACGGCTTCTCTTCATCTAGCAAGGGCTTAGAAGAAACCAGCTGAGCAAGCGCCAAAGCGGGAGATTTAAAGCGCATAGGAGGCAACAAAATGCCTCAAGGCGTAGTCTATGAGCCCTTTTCATGGCCTTCTATGAATGTGGTGCCTATCATATCTTAAACACAGAAAAGAAAGAAAACCGTATACGCTACGCTACCCCGTACCTTAACAATTTAAATTATAAATAGGACATTATAACATACCTTCTTTGCGGGGAGACTAGGATATAAACAGCACGGTTTCACACTATGCTGAATTATGTAAAAGGATGTTGAAACGCATGATGAGAACCACGGATATATAGCACACCCAGAAAAATGCGCGTGTCTTGGTGCTTTGAAAAGTTTTCCTTTATAGATATGTGTTTTGCTTTCTTGGGCATTACTTTGGTTTTTGAGAGGAAAACCAAACGAACGGTAATTCGTCCTACGAGCGCCGCTTCCGAAGCGGCATTTCAAGTATCGGCATACGATAAAAAATGGTGTGCTCAGCGCGTATTTTTAGCATCAACAAGTTGCTGCAATCATTGTGCCTCTATCCGCTAAGGCGAAGGTACACATCGTCTCTTAATTCGGCGTGCCTATATAACAGGCCAGTGAGCTTTGTGAGTCTTGGAACAAAAGCCTATAGAATTCACCTGCGCACATAACATGGTATTCTCTTTATTTTTCAGCGTCGCCAGCACCCGCTCCATATATGTCGTATTTAAGAGAAGGGAATAATTATGGGGCATTCCTTATCTCTTGATGTGCTGACGTCTGATGAGCAGGCTGGCTCTCGCAGCGCTCGGAATTAATTCACGTCATCTTCATTGCACAATATAAAACAGGGCGTAAGCAATATTTTCAAATCCTTCAGTACGTTTCTCACGCTGTATCATATTGCCTGGGAATGTCAACTGCACCCAGATCTTCCCCCCATCCTCATCCCCTCACGCGAGCAGTGGGAGAGTACGCTGGCCAGCTACTGTCCTAAAACGCAGCTTTTGCTAGCGGAAAGGGCGAAGACATCCGGACCAACGGAGTCGTGGACTGAAGACCCCGACCACAAAAATGCTCACTTCAACTGTAAATAAAGTCTCTCTCTCTCTCTCTCTCTCTCTCTCTCTCTCTCTCTCTCTCTCTCTCTCTCTCTCTCTCTCTCTCTCTCTCTCTCTCTCTCTCTCTCTCTCTCTCTCTCTCTCTCTCTCTCTCTCTCTCCCTCTCACGACACCACTTTTACCCAAGTCTATATAGTTTCGCGTCCGCTGTTCTACGTTTTATCAAACTTCAGGTTTCTTTATCACTGCATCAAGTTGGTTTACAGACTATGCGTATTTGACTGCTGCCCCAACTACGTCGCAGGGCTTTTGTCGCGTCATATAATGACGCAGTCAGTGAAGCATTTGAAATTCCGCCACCCTCTCCTCACATGAATTCCTGAGAGATCTCTGAAGTGTTTTCCGTGAAACAAATATTTTACTTCACTTTCAAAGTCGGTCAGCTATCTTCGTGTAAAGCAATGTTTCGTGTCCATTATTGTGGTTGCTTTACCCCCCCGCCCTCCCCCGAAAATCGAAGAGGAGTAGGCATAACCACGAAACATGTGACATCTTATTAATGTTGAATGGAAGACTAAATCATCCTTCAGCAGCGTTGCCTCCTACCTGAGAGACAAAACGAGCGTTCGGAGAGGCTCATTAATAATAGCTGGCGAGGACAACGGAACGATGCAGGGCCTCTGCTGCTTAATACAATTATGAACGGCTGTTACGATGTTTTACGGCTGCATACCACGTGCGCGTCCCCTATTCACTCTAACTAGGGTACCGGCTCCCCCTCTAACAAACTTTGGCCCGCCCCTTCTTCAACGAGCTGCAGTCGAGCGCCGATGCAAGAGATTTATCTCCACGGCTCCCAGGAAGAGCGAACTGAAGTGTGTTTGGCGATATGTTCATAAAACACGGTTCTGTGATTTGAAAGTATGCAAAAAGATGCCGGGGAGAGGGAGAAGAACGAGGAGGTAAGAGGTGAAAGACGACGAAGTGGTCTGGTGCAATATTTGCGCAGATACATAGTAGTTGGAGTTCGTGAGTAAAAATTAAAGCCATTACGTTCAATCTGAACACTGTCGGAAGTGCAGAGCAGTGCTTCGCCATAAGGGGCGGTGGCGCCGTTATCCGTTCACTCCTGAAACCCATCACGCTCTTCGCTCCCCTCGTGATAAATTTCAAAATATCACACATACGTGTATGGTAGACCGTTCAAGGTGGTGACAGACCACCGCGTGCTGTGCTGGTTCGCCAATTGGAAAGACCCCCCTGGCCGTCTTGGGCGGTGGAACTTGCGCCTGCCAGAATTCGACGTAGCAATCGTCTATAAATCCGGCAGGAAACACTGAGACGCCGACTGCCTGTCGCACGCCCCCGTCGACTTACCACCACTAGACTCCGATGAAAACAGCGCATTCTTCGGAGTCGTGACGGAGAGCGATCTCGCCGCCCAGAAGCGTGCCGACCACGACTTAAGCTTCATGATCGACTACCTCGAAGGACGCAACGTAACCGTGCTTAGGGCGTTTAAGCGGAACTTACCAGCATTCAGCCTGGAAAACTCCGTCCTCGTGAACAAGAATTTCAGATACGGAACGAGAACGAATTATTTTTTGTTATCCCCGCAGACCTTCGTGACAAAATTTAGGAAGCGTGCCACGACGACCCGTCTTCCGGACATCTCGGCACAGCTCGCACTATTAGAAAAATGAAGGCGAAGTACTACTGGCTCCGCCTTACATCTGACGTCCCCCACTACGTCCAGAGCTGCCGTGACTGCCAGTGACGAAAAACGCCGCCGACGAGACCCGCCGAACCTCTCAGCCGATCGCCGTCCCATCGAGTCTCTTTGAATTGGAATTGAATTGGATTGAATTGGATTGGATTGAAAAGATTAGAATGGACCTTCTAGGCCCGTTCCCTCCGTCACAATTCGAAAACAAGTGGATTGTCCTAGCGACAGACTACATGACGCGCTACGCCGAGACCGCCACTCTTCCGAAAGGGCTGCACAAGTAGTCGCGAAGTTCTTCATAAACCAAGTTGTGCTGCGACATGGAGCCCCTGAACTCCTAATCACGGACCGCGGAACGGCCTTCACTGTGGAGCTTATGCAAGGAATCTTACGCTTCAGCTACACGGATCACCAAATAACGACGGCGTACCGCCCCCAAACAAACGGACTAACGGAAAGTCTGAACAAGACTATCGCGGATATTCTGTCTATGTACGTCGACGCTTAACATAACACTTGGGGCGAAGTCCTCCCGTATGTCACGTTTGCGTACAACACAGCTATTCAGGAAACTACGCAGATGACACCGTTCGAGCTTGTCTGTGGAAGGCGGCCGACTACGATGCTTGACGCCATGCTTCCGCACGTATAGACGATGACCTCAACACCGATGTCCAAGGATACCTTCAGCGTGCGGAGGGGGCCCGCCAGCTCACTCGAGTTCACACAACGGACCAGCAGGTGGTAGATGCCGGACGCTACAACCTCTAACGCCAAGATGCCGAGTACCACCCAGGGGACCGTGAGTGGGTCTGAACTGCCATCCGATGACGTGGACTCAGTGAGAAGCTTCTGCGACGGTATTTCGGACCCTACCGGATTCTACGGCGTTTTGGCCAACTTACCTTACCAACTTACCTACCTACGAGCTGGGGGACGCGGAGCAGAGGGCGGTGATGCCTTGCGGAGGCTGGTGCGGGGCGGACTCGGATTTTGGACTGCGGAGGATTTTTGGTGTGTGTGCCCGGATGAGCAACAATGAAGTTGAACGATGTGAGTAAATAGTTCTATCAGGCAACCGCAGCGTATCTCAACCCTTGCCATGTGCAAGGAGCCAGTCCACAATTGGCGCCCAGACGTGGGGCTAATTTCAAATCCACCTTTAGACATTTGCTCCCTGCGGCTGCTGCGGAGGAGCTCACTACGGTTTGGGCTGGCATTCCTTTGTTTCGGGAAGGAAGCACAATTTCGGCAGTAGGATACCTTGGAATTAACCCATGTACAGGACTGGTTTGTAAATTTGTCTTGATGTCTCTGTTTTCGTTTTCTTAATTTTAACAATTGTTCCAGAGGCCTGAAGTTTTTTTTGCGTTGTTTTGTGTTCTTCTTGTAACGGCTTAAGTGGTTACATTGCGAGAGCATGTAGCGTTTGAAGGAACATTATTCACTCCTGTATTTTGATGTGTCTCTGCTGCAGCTTTTTGGTATGTTGACGTGTCTGTAGTTCAGCTGTTTTAGTCGTATTTATTGTCTAGATGTTTTTTTGTCTCCATTTTATATTTCCGCGGGGGTTTCTTTTCGTGTTCCCGGTGCAGTTAGTGGGGCTTGCTTGGTATTTCCGGGTGTACAGCTAGGTGTTGCCGAACTAGCTTGTTTTGCAACGTAAGCTGCACTACGCTACCTCGGACAGCCTTCGTGGGATGCCCAGTTTTGCCCTTGAGGGCTAGGGGTAAAAATACACCCCCTTCCTCAAGCGCCCGGCACGGAGCAGCGGCCCGATAAGGGGGAGAAATAGGCGGTAGGGTAGAGATAGGCGAGGAGGGAAAGGAGACGTAGGCGGGGCACGTGAGCGGGACGTGGCTGAGGAAGGCCAGGAAGTAACCGGAGCAGCGATAAGCCCGCGCCAAGAATGAAGGCCACATGCGGCGCAGAACCATGTGCGATAGAGGAAGACGTACAGCTGTGATCCCTCGTACAGTGGAGAGGCGTAAACAACGCCGTGAGGCAAAAAAGAGGAAAAACGCTACTGTTGTGTACAGCTTCGCTACCTTCAAGACTTACACATTAGTGTGCGCTTCCTTCAATTTTTCAGTACATTTCGCGCGGAATGGCTCTCACCCCAAGGGGTGAGTCAGGACGGAAGGAGAGGGCCCCGGGCTCGAGGAGAGAAACAGCAGCAAACGCCCTGGCGCAGGACGCTACTGCGCAGTCGCAGCCAGCAGATCTTGCCGCAGTGATGAGGCAGAGGACCTTGATGTTCACGAAGTTTCTCCGAACGCTCGATTCAGTGCCGTCAGCCAACGCATCGGCCTCAACAGTGCCGGTCTCGAAGCCACGTTCGAATATTGGGGTTCTCTCCTATTCCGGCTACGAAGTTCGCGAAATCCGTTTTCGAATGCCTTCAGCAACTGGAGTCGTACCACACTGCGGTAGGCGTATGGGATGATGACGCGCGGAGGCAAGTCCCGCCCGCAACACTAGTAGGAAGCGCTTCGCGATAAAGACCCTGCCAAGTGGCTGTCGAGTCGACGGCAGGTTTTAAGAAATGGTTCGCGCGGAGTTTCTTCCAACCGATTACGATCATTGTATGAGGGACGAGCTCGCTCTCTGCACACAGCACCCAAGGAGAGCCTCCTCGAGTACGTGTGGGTGATGCAGAAGCTGTACGAATGGGCCGACCCAGAGGCACCTATATGTATACGCGGACAATGTAGCGCGCGTGTGCAGGCAAAGCCACCCGCCTTCCACACCGTATTTGCGGTGGCAGAGCACAAACTGGCGACCCTCGCACAGGAAGCGCACATAGTTCAGGTGGATTTAGTCCCCGAGCTTCGCTACAGGCTGCTGCATGGGCAAGGGTAATCACTAGAACCGGGTTGCTCCTGGCCAGGAGCGTCCGTGCCTAGGGCCTACCAGGCCGAAACAATGGCCGTCCGCTGTTCTCAGGGCGCTAGACCCGTACTCTTTCCAGCAGGGGCGCCCTTCAGGGCTAGACGAGCGGTGATCAGCTGCTCGGCAGAACGCCGGCTTTCGAGGACAAGGAGGAGCGGACAGCGGCCACCCAAACTCTTCGGGTGGAGAAAACTCAGGCGACGGAAGGGGAAGGCAGGATGAAGGAAGGCAGGAAGGCAGGCCGGTTTGTTGCTGGTTGTGTCGCAAGCCTGCCCACGTTTCCCGTCAATGCCACGAGAATATTAAAGCCGTTCCCCTCAATGTGAATGCTGTTGCAAGTGCACGGCAGTGATTCGCCATAGGGGGCTTTAGTGCCGTTATCCGCGCAGTGCTACCACCCAACCCAATTCAAATTTCCTGCCTTCTCAGTGCTCCGCACCCCCTGCCTGAAACTGCGCTGCGGCAGTTCTGTTCTTTTTGTGCTTCTTTTCCTCTCAGACTTCCCGGCGTTCCACTGCCTCTTTTTTTTGCGCTTACTATCGTCAAACCCAACCAAACGAGCGTTCCTGACTAACTGAACGTGGGCGCTGCCGATGAATTACGTATATTTTGCCTCAAATGTACCTACAGTTTTCTTTGCGCTAAGCAACGGAGAGACATATGGGAAGCGCGAGAGGTTCAGGAGTTTCGAAAGCTTATGACTATATAAACTGCTTGACTTTCGAAGCCTCTTGGTTACGCTATGACGACAGCCGCTTCGAGGGAACGCCGTGGGGCTCTACTTGGGTCCAGCGATCGAGCTCCGACAAGGCGAGCCCCTAAAGTGCTCGGAACTTAATATTGGTTTAGCGTAGAGCACAGGTGTGCAGCGTTTTGAGGCGGAAGGCCCAGTTGCATAACGCCGACACCGCGGGGGCCAGACGGAAAATCGGAAAACCGGGGGGGGGGGGGGGGGGGAAGGAGGGCATTGCAGGTCAGGCAGGTCAGGATAAGAAATTCACAGCGAATTGGCAATGTAAAAATTTGTATAGAAATCGCAATTAGTTTCAGTACGCATGTCACAGTGTTGACAATTACAAGCATAGGATACAAGCAAAAAAAATTCAATACTATATTCGGTTACGGAGGTCCTCGCGTCGAGCTTCGTGGAAATTTTTCACGCGGTTAAATTTTAGGCTTGCTTGAATTTTGATCCCCTTTTTTTAAGCTGTGCAAAGAAAGGAAGTAAGGGCGTTATCTGGCTCAGTTTGAAAATGGCGGGAAATCCAAAGTGGAAACGATCGTTTTTTGTTCCTGAATACCCCATTTCAGGCTAAAACTACCATGTCAGCCTTCATAGAAGAACTGGCAATGCAGCGTGGGGGGAGGGGGGGGGGGGTTCTTTTGACGTTGTTCCGCGGGCCAGCTCTAACCTAAAGAAGCTGCCTACTCCGAACCTTCGATATATTTGAATGGTACAGCTCGAAGTGCTTAGAAACCATGCACCCACTAAAATAACGACGTTGGACAAGGCAAACACTGGAAAACATTTCATGCGCTCAGTCGATACGATATGCCCTGCAAAGTTCAAACACGGTGTCAACACGCTCACAGCCTAAATATAACCTATATACACCCGTGCAAAGTAACTGTATCTCGGTAGTCTGTACATTTAGTTCCACATATAAGACATGTTGAAACCAGGTGATACAACCAAGAATTAGCTTGAAAAAAAGTGCAACCAATGCTTTTCCGGCATCCATGGCTTTGCTTGGAAGAACCGAAGCATGAGCGTGTGCATAATATACCTAATGCATACATACTAGCTTGTTTCCTCAAAAAGCAGATAGTTTTCATAGCGGATGTTGTTAAAAAGGAACCCAAGAGACTCAAACTAAATGATAGAGCAGACACCTTTTTGTGTCCTTGGGTGTTTGAAGGATCATTGAGTGTTGCATCCCGTACGAATACTCCAAAACGTTGCTCTGACTGCCTGCCAGTGCGAATGTGATCGATCAGTGCACTAAGAGAAAATAAATAGCTGGAGGCAGGCGATGGCTTAAAAGCTGTTCTCATTTCTTGCTCATTTATATTTGGAGATGGGGGAAGGAAAGACGGTTATATCACGGTGATCCTAGTGCCAGAGGCAGTAATCAATAAAGAAACAAGATCATAAGCCGTGAGAGATGTGTGCTTCTTCCACTTTTCCTTGTCAGGGTCCTCACAAGTCACATAATTAATCAATCCCTCTAGGAAAAAAGTCAATTAAATCGACATCGAAGCACGGCCCTCAGGATTGCTTCAATAATGCAGCTTAATCGTCTCTAAGTACGAAATCAAGCACATGTTCCAACAAATACGCCGGAACTCTCATGCAAATGTCGGAACAAAGACAGGAGATTAAAACTCGATTCACGGTGCCATACAATCTAATCTATCAAAAATGAGAGAGGATTTAAAACAATTTTTGTTCCTTCTGCTTGTACCAGCCACGGTTGAACGCGGCTCAGGCGTTTTGCTGTACACAACACAGCCTATGAATCGCGACAACAGCGGCTTCTATTTCAAATGGAAGTGACACATTCTGAGTCCCGTGTCTACATACGGCCCTGAACGGGCAACAAAAAGGACGTAGTAGCGAGGGCCGCCAGGCATCGTGTTAGTGCTGTGACGGCCTCTCATTAAATCATCACGTTAGGGTTCGTGGTCTTTGTCCGGCCACCACGTAAAATATTGACCTTCCGCTCGTGTCCCCTTCGCGCACAAACAACACCCATAACCCTACCAGAGGGCGAACCCGCAGGGCAACATCGGGGAAAGAGGCTCCGAGCCCGCTGGTAAGTTATAAGCAGATTATTCAGTATTACAGACCCAAGCGCAGCGTTTACCCATGGCAGACGAATCGCCAACGAAAGCCTGCGGGCGTTCACTTAGGCTGCTGCCAACCAAAACTTTTCCTACCCAAAAAATGGAACAAAGAATGACCCAATACTTGTTTTTTTATATCAAGTTGGTGGCGAACCTGCAGCACCAAATCGTGTGCGTCAGTAGCGTAAGCAATGTAAGAGCGTGCTTTTCTGTTTCAGTACGCGCGAGCAGCTTAATTCGGCTACAAGAAATGGCTGTTGATACTGCCACCACAAATACAGCTCTGCAACAAGGACACCCAGCTCTTCATATTCTCCTTAACACAGAAGTTTGCTCTCTCTCTCTCTCCGAGAACATCACCATACCGTTGCTTATTCGTGTGTGTGCTCCTTTGTTTGTTGAATTTAGGTTCTCTCGATTGGCATTGTGTTTCCTTCATCTCGGCCGCCATCTTTACATACCCGGATGATATATCGCTTTATGTAAAGATGGCGACCGAGATATTTTATTGCAAAGATTTATTGCAAAGTACCCTTTCCGTTCGATGTTCCTATTTTCTGTCTTGATCATGAACAGGTTTTTGTGTTGTGAGCTTGGGGATTCCCGAAAATGATACGGGCTCAAAATAGAACGAATGCACAGACAAACAAGGTACACGCCCGAAGCAAACAATTCGAAGTTTTTAATAAAGCACTCTGTTTGCTCCGGACAGTACGAAAGTTTCGAAGAACAATTCAGGAGAAAAAAAATGGGCTAGTTCTGGCGTTAATTTCAACCATTGCTTTAAACTAAAGCAAACTTCCCTCGAAAATAATTCTTTGGTGAATACTATTGGTATCCTATGCATAAATGTTATAGCGACATAAGATTAACACTATCGGTGAGGTAACACCACTGCATCTAAAAAGCTGAGTGGTATGCGTAAAGATATAAGAATTGAGCGAATGTTGGCTACTGTTGTTCGTAATAGCCCTAGAAGGAGAAAAACGCATAAAATGTTGGCCATGAAGGTGTTTTTGTAAATTCATAACCGCTGTTGTGGATGTGCGGTGTGGCTTATCCTGCTCTATTGCAAACTAGCGTGTACCTATTCGACCACCGCTGGTGAGCTGCGTCATTTCTTCATTGAGAATCCTGTTGAACAGTGTAGAACTTTCTAGCGCTGACGCTGATGCCACTAATGAAGGAAGAAGAGAACATGTCAATGCGGCTAGTGCTCCAACAGCCGACAAGTGGCAGACGGACACGTCTACTTGCAGACGGGCCCGGTAAAGCTGTTGATGTGACTGGGCGTTGCCTGTGTACGTAGACACCGTTTCGTCTTCCGTGCTGGCTCAGCAGTCTTTCTCCAGGCATGCAGCTGCACAGAGAGGACGGGTCCTTCAGAAGTGGCCCAGCTGGCGGTCTCATGCTCAAGGTATTCACTTTATGTGTGAGCACAATGAAACAACACATGGACAATGTACCTCCAGGGTTACCGCCGTGGGGTTTTCTTAAACACTTAGCATCACATAAATTGCGAAGCAATATGTGCAGTCGAAACTCGTGCATGTCCGAAATATCCGACATACGTGACGACCACGTTTAGGTTTAAAATATTCAGAAAAACTGCTCAGCCAATCTGTAAAAAAAGGAATCGTTTAAGGAAACGGCCGCGATGTCCTGAGAAATTCAGGAGGTTTTCTTTTGGCTGTGTTTAAAAACGTGTGAGGATGGGGACAAAGCTTAATTTTTTCATGCAGTGGATAGAGGAACGTTTGGTTTCTTCCCGAAATTTATAAGCTTCTAGCGAAGGTTCAGCGCCAACTCCTGTGTAGTTTTTCTACACGTTTGAAAAACGCGCCGCAAATCATTTTCTCGCATATTTCGTACGTGACTTGCCCTTTTTCTCCTGAACCGGCGTATTTTCTCGCCGAGATTTCTGAGTTCCCCAGAAAACGTTTCCGGAACTTATTTATCCCCACCTCCTCGGGAGTGAGTACTTTGCGAAGGTAAAATAAGCGAAACAAAGATCTCATTTCCCGCAATTCCTACAGAATGTTTGTACAGGCAATCTCGGAAAGTGCCTCGAATGAAGTCCGTCTGCCTGCGTTGCAGTCACGTCGCGTCGATATATGAGCCGAAGAAAGGGACACAGCGCCGGAGAGAAGCACATGCAAGATAAAAATATGTAAGGCCACTTTCACATGTTAGGAAAAATCCGGAGCTCTTTTGTTGCCCTGCATAATATATTCGTGAAGAATCGCTAACACTACTCCCCAACCTCTCACGTCGATGGTTCGAGTGCTGCTGAAGCAGGCATCCTTTTGGAGACCCAGGGAACCCTGAGTGATTCTGCGTACACGATGTCTCCAGGTGAAAAGGTGCAATGAACGGTTGTGTGTTTCTTTAAACCTCACTTATAGTGTAATTGCATTACACTAAGTTCACTTTTGCATTTTCAAATATATTACGTCCTGTTTAATTTGTTTAATTTACCAACTTGGTATTTCGCTCGCAGGACGGGGTATGCAATTGAAGATCGTTGGAAGGTAAATGGAAAGAATTGTACTTACCGGGATATTCATATCTCAATAAATGTGTATCCGTGCGTCGGGGAGGCGGTTTATCAAGACAAATATAAAACAGACCATTAGAGGACGTAATGGGCGGAGGAAAATTCTAGTTTTTTAGCAATAACTATTTTAGCAGTGTTTAATTCAAGTTGAAAGGTTCGTACGTGCGAGTGAGCGCGTGCGTGTGCGAGAACTGATTTTGAAAGTAAAATTAGTTTGGCAGCTTTAAGATTTTTATGTCCCAGTTTCTTCCTTTTCCGAAGCGGCAACCGTCCCCAACCTGCAACTACCCTTTTTGACGCATAACCAATGCACCACAAATGGCCACAACAATACTTAAAAACGAAGCAGACTAGGGGCACATAAGCAAGAAACCATGACAACGTAGTCCGCTCCCCCTTCTCGTACAAAAAAGAGCACAGCAAAAATATAGACGGCTTATCAACAGTCACGCCGTGACAACCAGGGATTGAAGCAGCTTGATTACGTTCAATTTTTTTGCTTATTTGGAGCTATAGCTTCGGAGTGTCTTAAAAAGTTTTGGAGCTTACTTTGATGTCAGGGAAGGGTAAGAGAAATAATAAGAACTTACAGATTTTGCCTATACAGGTTTTGCTTTACAGCAATGCTATAGAAAAATACCACTGCGACCCCGGAGCTGGCACGCGTATTATCATTGTGGAATACTGGCCGAAAACAATGTGCCTTGATCGGTAAGTCCCCGAAAGTATCTGGTGGTGAGAAAAAGGCAGCTCGAAACATATAAACCACCAAGTCCAGTGAACTAGGAAGGTATGTCATTTATTTATGCTTAGCTAAAAGGAAGGCTATACTAACCATTACGAGTTTGTCTCAACACACCTCGGCGATAAGCTGAACGTTAGATCGTAGTGGTGACTACCAGAGCTGATAACTAGACCATGGTGTTCTCTCACACCTCAATCAATGTCGTTGACATCCGGAGGCAGTATTTAACTACTTATAACTATTTCGCAAGTCCTGTCACAATATTGATTGAAAGAATAGAGATTGAATTTTTGACTGCTATGGTGGCGCCACAGCTGCTACAGGTGTACTGTTTCAATCTCAACTAAAAAGGTGCACTCTGGTACACCGCAAAACATCAAAAAAGTTCTTATGAGCTTTTCTGTTGCCGGAATCGGGCAACCTTGCGTAGCCGTAGCTTGTATCAGCCCACTCCACAACTGTGCCCGCGACGGTGATTATGCCTCTTACAATGTTTGCTTGAAGTTACCACCGCTGATGTGGAATGTTTGTTGCCGAAATCGACATACTATCGGGTGAAATTTACTGCCCGTCATCAAATATTGCCAAACAGTCATATGCTTCTCCTTTGCAGAACTCATTTTTAAACTTTAAAGCACCTGTATCAAAGACAAATCTTTCGAATATTTAAGTTATAAGCTGGCCCGATCTGTCTTCTACAAGGTTCTTAAATACTCGAACCATTGTGAAATTTCCCAAATGCACCGTTACAAAGACAATAAACGAATTTGCTTGGGTAGATTTGCTTAAGCTTCGCCTATTATCCTATTATCACCGAACAGTGAACGATTACCGAACCACGTCCAAACATTGTTATACTCGTTGCTACAAAGTCTGTCTGACTTGTTGATGTTATGCAAAAGTAAATCGCTGGTGGTTCCTCTAGTCAGAGTTATAATAGCGGTAAAAAACTCCATTTCCGAGAGAGTTTTTGCAGAAGCACTTGGAAATTGCATTTTTCCTCTGGCAACTAACACTAATTTTCTGTTGGGCTATGACGTCGCCTATTGCCGCTTTCCGTGGTCCTTATCGGGTCTCCTTTCCAAACGTACCTCCGTCGGGCTCGATGGTGTCTCGATATTTAGGCTGAGAAGAGACAGCCCGCGGATATGAAAGCTCGCTGCCTCTTCCCAGGCGTGCTTTCAGCTGTTCTGGCTGCCGTCACAGGCTTCTGCCGTAATTAGAGCTCAGAGTAATTAGAGCGACGCAATAATTATGTCCCTGTTGGCGTCTTCTTATCCACATATAAATTACCGGATGCGTGTCGGCGTCTTGCTTTCACAGGGGCAGATACCGGCTCACATAAGCGCAGGCCCCATACGCCGGTTGGAAAGTCACTTTTCCCCGCAAACTTGGTTCCAGTATTTTCGAACAACGTTTTTCGAAACCCGGATGTTTTTTTCTCACCCTTACGAAAGACGGAAAAAAGAGCGCTTCGTTGGTGATTATATGGGAATGACACAAACTCTATATGAATATTACGTGTACGGTTTACTGAATTCAACTTTCAGTTTTTGTGCTTCTTGACATTCATTGTTCATAGGCTACTCGCTAAGCATCTTCTGGCGATGCGCGGGGCGGCAGCTACAACATGTGATGATAGAAATTGGAGAGGAGGTTTCGGGAAGAGAGAGACAAAAACAATAGTGGGGAGGGGTAAAACGCTATTTTCAAGATTCTAAAACATTCTTGCAGGTTCGACGAGATGCTTGATTCTGATTTGCGGGGAGGCGGGAGAGAGCACGAAATTCAAGTCCAGAGCAGTGTAGAAAGGGAGAGGAGGTAGGAGGAGAGGAGGAGTATGCTTTGGGTTAAATGATTTCTGTTCAACTCCCCCAACCCGTGCTAATGAGCACAGAAAGCCGGACACAGACACAAGATAGAGGCCTATTTCCAACGAGCATCGCCATTTACCTTTGTTGGAATCGTGGAGAACCGCGAGCCGCGATCCCAAGCCGGTGCGCGCTTCGGGGAAAAGCGCGATGCGCTGAAACCAGTCCGGCGCTCCGCTGGTTCGTCGGCGCCCCGACCAGAGATGGCACCACCGGTCCACGCACTGCACAGGCGCGCTGGCTGCGTGAACGAGTGCGCGCTGAAGATGAAGCGAGTCTGATTGGAGGTCCGGGTTGGGTGAGATCGACGGAGCAGCACGGCGGCGGAGGTCTGTGTATCTCAGGTGGGAACTGCTGTTGCAGCACGCCGTAAGTGTCTGCCTCCCGTTCGCGACCACGATCAGGATGGCGTGATTCGTGAACGCCGTCGACCTTTGGGCTCGCATGATTTGGAAGTTCCCAAATAAACGGCTGTGCTTCGGCACTACTGTCTACTGTGTTCTCGTATCGGCGAACTTTGCTGGGCTTTCATAGCTAGCATGGTGGCCTACGACGGAGTGCGGCCTAGGTTTCCCCTATGAACCCCAAAGATTCCACACCTTACATGAATAATCCAGATTGAATAAAAATGCTTGCTTTTGTCGCGTTTTGCCGCAGTCCAGTGTCAAATAAATCAAACCCGAATTCTATAAATTAATTGCGCGGCAACGAGGTGTCCCTGACGTTAGCTGACACGATCTTTAGCAGTAAAAGAGGAAAAATAACACTCTTTCTCTATAGGAGTTTTTTCTTCATTTCGTGTTAGTGTTTTATAATATTCTGGGTTTTCTGATGGATTGGAAAATTGTTGAAGTGACTATTTGGAAGATTTCAGTAAAGAACGCGAAATGTTTACGCATAGTACTAGACAAACCTTGATTTAAAAGGTTTTGAGAAGTCTTTTTGCAGTACTTCGTGTTCAGAGAGGCATCGGCTGCATAATTAGGAATTGTGTACGCGTGAATATGATCCCGCGGGTATGTTGCGTCGGTGCAATCAGCAACAATCCCTTCATTAACATGTAATTGTGTGCTTGTAAAAATCAATTTATAGTCGCAGCAGCAGAGTAACCCCGAAATATTCATTCAACCTCATTGTCTTTTGAGTGGAGAGACTTATAATTTATCGGGACCTGCAGTCTGTAATTTTGTTCATGCACATTATTTAAAACACAGAAAACTGTGGGAAAATGGTGGTGCTTTTATGTTATTCTGTCTCAGCGTGTGTGTGTGTGTGTGTGTGTGTGTGTGTGTGTGTGTGTGTGTGTGTGTGTGTGTGTGTGTGTGTGTGTGTGCGTGTGCGTGTGCGTGTGCGTGTGCGTGTGCGTGTGCGTGTGCGTGTGCGTGTGTGTGTGTGTGTGTGTGTGTGTGTGTGTGTGTGTGTGTGTGTGTGTGTGTGTGTGTGTGTGATATGCCCGTTAAAATCGAAGTAATTTTGGGTGGGTAAATAAAACTGTTTTATCGAATGAGATTACTTATGAGCCGAAGTACACAAGCTCAACTCTGTGTCGTCAACGAATAAATGCAGATAATCCGTCCTAGACGGGGATGTAAGAAAGTATCGCTGCTCAAAAACGCGAGAAACTAGATTTATATTGTGATCATACTGCCATAAATGCGGCACTTAATGCCAATGTGCATTTAGCTGGTAAGGGCTGTAGCTATCAATCTGGGCATTTTACTTCGCATAGATATCTTTCTGCAAAGTTATATGTAACGCTATAGTAGGCGATCCAACATTGCCATCTTGTGCTTAGAACAACCAGGAAGACTACAACCAACCTTGCTTTAGTAAACGTATTCTCATTGCAGAAAACAAATATAACGAGCTTTGTGAAACCTGGCATTATTAGGCTAGAACTTCGCCACGTGCTAGCGTCTATGTGAAGGGCGAGGATAATTTTAAATCTTTCATTTCAAAGTCCAACTTCTCAGTAATGAAAGCGTAGTTTTACGCCGAACAAAACTGTAGTAAAGTATGAAATTCCACTTCTTCCGAATGCATCAAAGGAGTATATTGTATCTATGGTCTCAGAATTTCACTGGCTTGCGAACCGGGAGGGGGGGGGGGGGGGGAAGGGCTCCACAACTTCCTCCTCCCAAAATTTCCGAGTTAACGTAGGAAGGGGCCCGGATGGGGCCAGTGGATCTGCCTTGAGCAGCTTCCAATATTGAAGTGTTTTGCGTTCGCTCTACACGCGACCGTCAGCAATTTTTCAATGCTCCTCAGAATATAAACAAACCAATCGGAAGGTTGCGCAAAGCGTACTGACTTCTTCCCAAAGTTTTGTACGTTTAAATTTGAATGGACCACTGGTTTTGTTTTCTCCTCTCGATTTTCCTTACTCTCTTTTTTATGCCCATCGCCTGCTCTGCTTTTTCCTCTTTATCTAAACAAAATCCTTGGTAGGTAAATACTGCGTCTCATCAGCCACTGACACTGAATATTTCTTTTGGACCGTAAGATCGGCAGGCGAACTGAATCAGAAGTCGCCACAACCTCTCCAATTTTCCTAGGATAAAGTCGCGTGTGGCTTCCGTGTACTAGACATTACATACAACTGCAAAGCAACCCATCCGCTGGATTTTCTGGGAGCATGCACTTAGACAAACGTTATTTTATTAAAAAACAGGCGAGAGAGAGATTAATAGGATTTCAAAAATGGCATTTCTCTCTCTTTGTGTTTTTCTCTTTCTAAAGTTTGCATTTCCTGATTAGCGACAACAATTAGCGTCTCGGCTACTTCACTGACAGAATTTTAAAACGAAGCATGCTTGAACGAAGTGACATTAAATTCCGGTCCAGTCCTGGAAAAGTAAGCTTAAGACCTTTACCTAAATGGGTTACTGATAAGAAAAATGGCGTACCTAATTGCATACTACAGCTGTTTGTAAAAAAAAAAAGTTGGTTTAGATACCTTGAAAATGGGCGCTGTGATGATGCGTAAACTGGCTTTGCTTCATTTAACTTGCTGGATTCTGAAATATAAATGAATGGCTCGCGAGAACCTTGCTGTTTTAGAAGGCTCATAGCCCTTTCTATATCGCTTTGAATGCCAGTCTTAAATGGGCTGGACGGTCGCTGAGAAAACAAGTACGTCATCGATCTTCGATGCCTCTAGACTCATCATTTATTTTCCTGAAGTGTCTCGAAGACCATTAATGCATGCAAGAACGTTGTATGACACACAACCTCTCTTGAAGACTGGAAAAGAAGCACGTGCAAAGCAACACTAGCTTGGGAAGCATTCTGTCATTCCGTATAGATCAGTCAATACATTTTTGTCTTTCCTATTTATTGCTTTGTTGTGCTTAAATAAATTCTTTTACAGAAGAAAGACCTAAGAAGTTGCTTCATATAAACAGCAAAATTGCGAACGAAATGCCTCATAAAGAAATGGTACGAAACAAAAATTCCCAGTGTAAAAAGAACCGATGCGAATGGCATTGTATGATACACTTGGTAATTAATGCATACTGCTTTGAGTACTTCATAAACATCATTAACAACACTAATTGATTTTTGTTCTAGTTCGATAAATCTTACGTTCAGTGCAAAATGATAAAATTTACCTGGATGTTGCTTGGCTATGCAGAAAATTATTTATAAACTGGGATAGAACGGTGGTTTGGGCTAGTCGCTGCACACTAACTGAAATTCAAGACAGCGCAAAAGGACAGGACAAGAAACGACGGCACATGGCGCTGACTAGCAACGGGTTCATTTATTCCGCGGCTTTAGTCAGCATGCTTGAGTACGTATGCAGTTTGTTATAGAAATCGAGCAGGACAGTGGCGCATCGCTGCGGGCGTTCCAGTGGACGAATCACTGGACTCAGCACACCTTTTAGACTAAACATGACTGAAAACTCGCGTGCTTTACTTGCGGCTGCCGAAGTCAAGTTTTTGTCTTGCAGTATACAAATTCCTGGGAACGTGACGGCCGAAAAACATAGCTGTCATTGCGGGATGCTAGAAACCTATGGTGAGTTACATTATCAGGGCTAGTTTACATCGATAAAACTGATCCCCAGCATGTGGCTTCGCAGCCCTGAACGTTACTGTGAACGTCAAAACGTAGCACCTAGCTGAAAGGAAAGCGTATCAATATACAAAATCACGCACCCCTCCGTATAACGATGACGATGGCTTAACGGGAGGCTATTGCGTGAGGGATCGTCTGGTTGTCAAATGAGTTTGGACTTTGACTCGCACACGGTTTGGTCTTGAGTCGCTGAGCTCTAACTTTGACTCGCACGATGTTTGGACTTATATAATCAGCGGATTTTACATTACGTTCGTCTTGTGATTTCACACAAAGAAAGGTTCGCGTTCAACTATCGTCGTCGTTATACGGAGGATTGCATCATACTTCGGTCAATTCTCGGACGTTCGTGCACCCATCTCTAAATTCAATCAGGTTCGACCATATAGGAATGGCCCAATTGGATATGCGTTGGCTTCATAACGCGAGAGACCCAGGTTGAATCCTGACCACGGAAATCGTTTTTTTCTTTCACTTCATCCACGATCATCATCATCGTCAGAGAAAGTTGGGAACATAAGGCTCGAGAACATTACATTTTGCCCGATGTACATGGCGGCTTTAGAAGCCCGTAACAGGGAGTTTCTCACTCGCCCTTCGTACACCATGCCTAGTATACTTAGCACTTTAACCATTCAAGTGGTTACTTGTGCTCGCTTGAACAGTAGCATTGGCTGTCTGACGCTCATTTCGTGGCCCACCAGTCGCCGTAAATGTCAACCCTTCATCCTGAACCACCTGCTCAGTCCAGCACTCGCAGAACACTCTATTTTATGACGTGTACAAGCGGCGACTGGATGCACTGGGAACGTCCAGGGGTGCGAACGCAGCGCCACCGCAGCCAATGGGTGCGTTCCAATTTCTCTTTTAAACGGCTTCGTTGCCGTCTTCGGGGACAGCCCGCCATGTTAAGCACCCTTCCAAATCGAACGAAGCAGTCAGCGAAGACCGCTTCAAGGAGACGGCATTAAAGTCAGCAACGATGCAGGCTACCTTCCTCTTTAAACTAATAAGCGACGCCGGCGCCACCTTTTTGCGTAATATTGTCAGAACAAAAGCATTGGTTCTATTTTTGATATATTAGTAATATTTAGTAGTGGTGAAGATGACTTTGTTTATTTTTAAGTCACGTAATGTCTCTAATAATACCGGTGATATTATTTCCGAAACATGCGGCTTGCGTTCCTCAACATGTCTGCTACAAGGCCGTCGTCTGCGTTTGTGTTGCGGTTGGGACCGCGGCGTCGTTCCAATTCTATTCCTTTAAACGACTAGTTAGACTGCTTCTTAAGCTGTCTACCAAGCTGTCCGCTGATTGGAACGCAGCCAATGGCACCGCCGGCTGGGGGCAGGCGTCGCATCTTCCTTTTTGCAGGCACTCGATCCTCCTGCGTCTTTCAGTCGCCTCTGGTGCGATCGACATCGCAAGTATTTGCCGACATGCTGCATCGATCGATCGCACAATAATACCTGTAATAAACACATTTTCTCCCATTTGCTCTGTGTGTGTAAGTTATAATGTATTTCTAGCAATGTTCATATCCGAGTCGCATATTAGCAAATCAGAAAGCAAGCTCTACACCTGCATTTTATTTAACGGTTTTTTGAGATCTTTGTGCGGCGTTATATTTTTTAAGTGTTTAATAACGAGTTCACAAGCGAAGTGGTTCTACAGACACAAAATTGCAGCGTGCCTCACGCATACGGTTATTTTAACCCTTCCCTATATTCAGTATCTACAATAGAAGATGTTGGGCGGCTTTTAGTTCTCAACTTTGAGTTATATGGTTAATCAATAATTTAAAATCACGCCAGAAGCCATTTTTAGAACGATACTAGCATTTTCGTCTACCTCTAATAGGTGATAATTTTGCCATGTCCATTTTCCTCGTTCTGGCGTTGCAGCGTGACTTACAGGCATCAGAGAAAAGTTTTACCTTGTCCCACGCGTTTACTTTCTTTTATTCCTTTCACTTGAAACACTGCAACACATTAAGAGCACTGATATTCAAAGGTGAATAAAATCAAGACGTATTCATAAAGGCCGCAAAGGTTCAATAAAGCAATTGTTAAAGTATCCTTCAGCGAAGAAACAGTTCGCAGTTAATATATTGTCAAGGCCTTTCTGACCAAAACAAAGGGTGCTTATGATTCTAAAATATTGTACCGGATGTTGAAAACGTCGTATTTATTTTAAGTCAGTTTTTAATGAATAAAAACGCATTTAGAGAACAGGCGGTCGGAATTCTTTTATGATGGGGTGGACGAAAGTTCTAAAAATATCTGCATTGAGAAGTATCCGAGATATTTCTTGGAGATTTTAAAGCGCGCTTTCTAGTTTGGCATAAGCCAAATCGATAGCAAGCTCTGTTCGTGCATTTGGAGGGCTTCTGGTCCTTTATCTACCCTGCGATCAATAGGGAAGTACATATACAAAAGTTGGGTGCCTCCTGGTTTCCGCTTGTTAAAAGTATTTCTCTTTCCAGGGTTTTATCAACTCATATAGCCAGAAGCTTACTTCCGTACAGAAGCAACGGGTAATTGGGGCAAAATATATTGATTGCTCGCCTTTTGCTAGTTTTTTTTGCTTTTTATCGTTCAGATTACCTATACTGGAGCGACTGAGACTGTGTACACTGTCGGGAAATTTTAAGCCGTGCTGCCCCAGTAGAAGATTGTCGTTAACGCAGAACGGTTTCTGAAGCCGCCCTCTCCCCCCTCTCTCCACCTATGCTTCCATTTACTCTCTGGTCGTAAAAGAACTGTCGAAGCTGTTTTGTATAAACTGGCCATCAAAGTTTCTCCCGACAACAGTAAGCGTAGCTGAAGGTAATAAATACAAATGCTAAATTGCGGCTAAATTTGAAATGTTTAATAGTAAATTTCTTTCCTGGGGATCTTGAATGTCGTAAGTTGAGGATGTTGAATGATGGCCCTTCTTCAAAAGAGGAAAAACTGCGGCAACGAGCGTTATCACAGCGTTTGAATATTTCCTCCTTGTTTTAGGGCGATTCAGGCCCCTGGTGTATTACTTCGATGCTCATTATTATAAAGCGAAAGAGTTCTTGATGGGACCTATAGCGTCCGTTCCCCGTAGACCGGTTGGTAGACCTAAAAGCTTTGATAAGGTCTCTGGACACATCGCGCGCGAGTGAAACCGGGATTAGTGTCTTAAAACGGTTACTTGAAAATTACGAAAAAGGAACGCTTCTAAGTAAGACAATACACGCATAGATCATGAACAAGAAATATAATAGAATCCGGTATCGGTATACATTTGAATCGTTCATAGATGCATTTGTTTTCTTAGTGCCCGAAAAATCGTCGTATCAGTTCGTTCTTCCTTTGCAATTTGCGTCTTTGAAGGTTTCATCGAAGGTTGTACGTACTATTAGCGAAGAGTTTGGAGCACATTTGACGCAGTGTTGATGTAAGAAATCTTTCGCGCTTATCTTAACTTTCTTTAGGAAGGGATGGTGGATTTCTTTCTTATCGTTGGGTTTATGCGCGTTGTCTCATCACAGACTCCGCCCAATACGGTGCAACGCGAATGGCAAAGCATGCGATCATGGCACCTCGAAAACGCCTTTCACAAAGTTTTCATGCGAGTGTAGTTTTATCGAAAATTCTTGCGTACTTATTGTACATATAATGTGGTGAGAGAGGAAGCGATCTACTCACTTAAAGTATCAGGTTAATACACCGCGCTACATGTTTAGTACCACTAGAAGCAGCAACACAAACAACCACCACGACGGTAAAGATGACAAGAAAAATAGCGTTTGTTCGGATTCCCCGGGATTACGCTTATGTTCTCAGTATTACTGTTGAAGTCTTTATCTTTGTAAAAACAACGCACTCCCTGAGTGGGTAATTTCCCGCAAGAGTGTACGATCTCCACATCTTTATCACAAGCTACTATGGGGTTGTCACTGCTTCCTGAGTTCCGTTTTTAACGATAGAGCATAACTTGTCTGGGTTGCGGAAAGTGCGCCCTGAGCTGGCGCCCCTTTTACACCTTTTAACAAAAAATCATTTGCAGATCGGGTATCAAACCCACGGTTCCTCGGCCGCAGGCACATGACTTACAGCACTGTTCTACGCGCGACATGGAATTTCAGGTGACTTTAATTAAAACCGAAAGCTACCAAGAGGCGGTATGAAACGCAGAAATAAAGAGTGTGCGCCACTGGTGTCTCTATATCGCTCGTCTGATTGATTGTAAGGTTTAACGCGCCGACGCAATGCAGGCGATGAGGCGCGCCCTAATGGAGGGCTCCGTATAAAATTTGACAACCTGGGAATCTTTAACGTGCGTCGAAATCTCGTACACACGGGCGTTTTTGCTTTTCGCCTCCATCAGAAAAGCGGCCGCGGCGGCCGGGAATCAAACCCGCGACCGCGTGCTCAGCAGCGCAACGCCTTAGTCACTGATTTGATTGATTGTGCGGTTTAACGCGCCGACGCAACGCAGGCGATGAGGCGCGCCGTAGTGGAGGGCTCCGGATTAATTTCGACCACCTGGGGATCTTTATCGTGCGCCGAAATCTCGTACACACGGGCATTTTTGCTTTTCGCCTCCATCAGAAAAGCGGCCGCCGCGGCCGGGAATCGAACCCGCGACCTCGTGCTCAGCAGCGCAACGTCTTAGCCACTGAGCCACCGCGGCGGGTTCATCCGAAATTTCCCCGGCTATGAATAGGGCTGGGCGCGCCGCAGTGTCTCCGTATGCTGTACTGCTCAAAGTACTGCTGTACTGCTGAGCCACCGCGGCGGGTCTATCGCTCGTCTGACAAAATATGCAACACCTGCCTTTAGTTTCACCCTGAGGCGCGGAAATATGGCTTCGACAGGCGGAGATTGCCTAACGGCGTGGATAATAAAACATTTACAAAGAAAAGGACGAGATAAAGAAACATTGTAGCTCCGACTACGACTGGAAGTTTATATTTTCTGAACTACAGTATATACCATCGCTACAAGGACTACATTTGAAACCTTTAAAAAAACAGTGACCAAACGCAAGCAGGGGCCACCCGGGAATTAAGAAGAGCAACCTAAACTTGTAGAAACTTGGACATTGGGTATATGCTCTCCAGTGTGAGCTGTTAACCGCATCATGGGGTTATCAAAACGTTAAAAAGTCATGCATCCCTGCATCTGACGACGAGGATGGTGGAACGCAAAACTTTGTGGGAATGGATTCTTTGGTTTGCCAATCCCACACTGCGAGTATGCGCTTCTGTGGAGGTACGCACCAATTTTCTAGATTACCCACAGCAGCTCTCCGGTGTTGGACCCCGTAGGCCTAACGTTTTAGTTTGTGGTGAACGGCGGGAATCGGCACCTGCTACTTAGCGTTCAGTGAGCAATGTTTTGAGTAGGTGCCGGTTTAGGGTGTTAAACGCCAAGACGTGACGTTATGGCTAACGTCCGAAGACTCAAAATGTGAACCTAGGTCTAACGTCTGGTGCCTAACAGGCTTAGGGCAGTTGTTTAAAAGGATTTTGACTATACAAACTTCGTGTTAAAAATTATTTTACTCATTTCCGGATGGCTGGATTGACGGATGGACAGACAGACAGACAGACAGACAGACAGATATTCTAGGATTAAAGTACACCAAGAAAAACAATCATCTTTAAAACCGACCCTTGTCCACACTGTGCCACAAAGCCACACATCATTCATACCCACACGGGGGATAAAGCAAATATTAATGACATACGCGACACGAGCTAGCTTTTCCGCCTTGTTCACTCGTTTCCGTGTTTGCTATTTTCCTTATCCGCCAGGTTAACTCTACGAAGCTGTGTTTTCTTTATTTTTATGTAAAGCAGGTCAATATTCCTTACTGCCAGCAGAATAGTCTCATGCGGTAAAACTATGGCGTGCGGTGTGCTGCTTTTTATTTGTTCAGTAAACTCATTTCATTGCTTGCTTCCTTCTCAAACGCTTCAGCAGCACTGCTGTCATTCACAGTCCTATGTCTTTGAAACTATCTCCGTGATCAGCTGACGCAATTTTTTTTCTGTAAACTCTGCAAACTTTTCAAGAGCTGTCAGGCTACGTGTTCCTCGAAACTGGAGATGTGTCGAAGCTTACGGTCGTAGGCGATGAAAACGCTTTTACGGTAAGAACGAGCAAAAAACCTAAATAAGCACCACCAGATCCTCGGGATGGTAAACGTGAAGACGCTGAAAATACCCTCCTGTTTACGGCGCTTCACCGCTGGCATAAGGGTTCAGTGGGAAACCATGATAGCGAGGCCTCAGGCAATAACCACGTTTCTTCCGCATGCAGCAATGTCTTCGAGCTGAGTTGCTTTCTTTGCGCTTTACTTTTCTGCCAAGCACAGCCCCTTACCTTCATCTTACGCTTCCATGGAATGCCTTCCGGCCAGCGCTGTTTCAATCTTTAGTGCACGCTTCAACGTTCGCGCGAGGCAACATCCGAGCTGACGGGAAAATTTCTCTTGCACTGACATGTCACCTTTTCAACGTATCTTGCTGTTCCAGTGCTACTTTTTGATCCTACAGAAAAGGAATACACTGCGGTGAAACAGAATCGTTTAACCGAGACCAGAAAGAGCAGTTTAACAATATCTCCTTCATCTAAACGAGTACAGATGAATTTTTTTATCTATCAACTCTGAATTGTTTTTTCGTCTCCCTACTACAAAGTATGCTATACCTCGAAAGCGACAACTTCCGAGAAAGTCGCAATTTCTGCGTTAAAACGCAGAATATCTTCCACCTGCGGAAGCTGTAGTTTCGTTAACATTCATGTTTTCTTTATTTTTCAATTAAGTGAATGGAACAAAGCTCATTTCTTGCGCTAACCTTTACCTTCGAACAAAGTTTTCTAGCGCACTTAAGCGAGCTATTTGTATACGCAATAGAACTCCAAGTATTCCCGTACTGTTGTACCCAAATGCATTCAATATCACCCAAACACCAGCCAATTTATTCTGAACGCCACCTAGTTTAATCTAAGAGGCAGGGAATATAGTCGAAGTACCTCCCGTTTCATTCCAAGTGCCAAGCAATCTTACAGGTGCGGATTAAATTATTCAGTTTGCCTGACTTTGCTGGAAATGGTTTTTGTGATAATGAGGGCATCTTTGCGGACTTTCTTGCGCAGTGTCCCGCTGTTCATTTGTTCCCCAAATATTGTGCACCCAGTCCGTAAAGATATAAATTATAATATCACAAACTCCACAGGGAGTGTTTGTTAACCATGAAGGTACTCGGGGAAACCTGAGTGCGATTACATGACTGTCAGGCGAGGTGATATTGTGCTATTCGAAAAGGCTGATTGAGATATTGAAGTTAAATGCATGCAGCCATCCCCCTCCCCCCTCCCGTAATAAAAAAAAGCTGCTACGACCTGTCATTTCCACGCGAATGCTACGTCAGTATAAAGGTGATAACACATATCCTCAGGGTGGATATTCAAGTGTGATGAAACCGTCGTAATATTCAAGGTCATCAAAATAACGCTGTTATTTCAAGTCAATGTTTTGTTAAAAATTGTAGAAGTATACAATAATCATCCGTTAGGACGTACACAATTGCCGTCATACTTGCAAGTAGGAAATAGTCAGGGGACATCAAATATTTCACGCATCATTTCAAATGTTACGGAGTCGCTGCTTTAGAGGCATCGTATCAACGCATGTTCATTACTTGACAACATGACTTATTAAGCGGATGAGTTTTAAAAAAAAACGAACTTGCTTGAGGACTCAGACCGCGACCACAAAAAGGATTGCTTTAATGGGGGACGTATATATCAAGGAGTCCTGTTTTTCAAGTGCGGCTATGTAAAACGGCTGCGACACTTGTTGCTTTGCACGCATTGACGTTGCTCTGATCAATGTAGCAGCGCGGCACCGTTATATCCACACTCTACAGCCAGCCACTCTGCTTACTCGCAATGCTTGTACTCAACCTCCGCGCTTTTAGGGGCTAAGCACCCTAAGACCTCGCTTTGTCTGTGGCTTGTCTGTTGGCGTCCGTGTGACAGTGTACCGCATGCGCGAGGAGCATTGGATTGAATTAAATTGGATTATATTTGGATTGGACTGGATTGGATCAGATTGGATTCGATTAAATTTAATTGTGTCACATTGGATTGGGTTGGAATTTTATATACTGTACACATGCGTTGTGACTCATTTGCATGCGCCAGTGGGCAATGCCACGGGTTATTTACGGTAAGAACGGTCCCCAGTGCTTCTCCAACTCGTCATGATTCACTTCGTCGAGACGCGTGAATTTTTTTCTGTCAACCCACCCGAAGCGGGGATTCAGCGGATATATCCCGTCATGTCGCTGGCTGTCGGTGTTCGACAAAATAATATTATCGCCTGTTATAGCTTCAGAGAGATCGTAACGCATCTAGGAAAGCTTGCGAGATGGATAGTTGGCAACGTTATCAGTCAACGATTGTACGCAGGTCCGGTCATATAAGGCTCTACGCCTGGTTAACTCCTAGGGCTCGCCTCCTCCTTCTATTCCAAGTTGTCATGCTCTTTGGGTGTGTTGCGGTATGTCACAACCATGGCTTGAGCCACCCTGACATTACACCTTCTTAGACGCCGGCAATATTCGTAATTGATACCAAGACGACAAGATCCATCACCTAAGCAGAGCCTAACGGAGCCGAAGAGCCAAAAAAGCGTGGCCAGACTATCATTCGAGTGTTGACTGATATTGCTTACCATCATTCACATTGCGCTTTTTCTTAGATGCCGCTTGACCTCGTAGAAGCTATACCAGCGATTTCTAATTATCTATCTTACATCGACAAACTGTTCTTGGTCACGGTAATTCGCCTAATTAGCTGTGGTAATGCGAGTTGACAGATTATGCAGGGAGTTGGAGCATAAGTGCTGTGAGTGTAAACAGCCGTGAGCTGTGTGTTCAACTAGCTTGAAAAAAATGCCTAGAAATAAACTTAACTAGTTTAAGATACTGCGATGCTTGACGAGCAGATAGCCACACGCATTTGCGTTTACTCTTAACAGCCGTGTATTCCCAGTATAACTTAATTGTGCGCCATCAATCTGATCTCACGTAAAACTAATTAAAATGTCTATATTACAGCCACAAAAACAAAGCCCCAAAATTTGCGCGAGATTGGCTAGCTGTAATTGCAAGATCTGTTTTGATCCGTCTGTCTACCAAGGTTGAGGTATTGAAACGCCACCGCAGAGGCACAAACCTAGATTAAATAAACATAAACTGCATTCGATTCCGCTTCCTATTCACGGCCGGAAGTTTCTTGTATTCGAACATAGAATAATCGCGTTTTCCACAGCCCTGCAGCATTGCAGACGTCCTTCCGCGCAAATAAGTTAGCGCAAAAGCAAAACCTTCCAAGGAGAAAATGCTTAAGAGCTGTTTTGCGATTCGCAACACAGTCATCGACCTCTACTCTGCGTCTCTCCAACGCCGATTCTTGCGGATAATGCTTGTTTTATTGAAGCGAAGATCTGAAATTGAATTCTTTTGAAGTATTATTCGTTGCGGCGGGCTGTGTGGTATGTGTACGTGCATGCACCCTTATATGTGTGCCTATTCGTATGGACATTGGGATCTTTGAATCACATTTGTGGTGTTTGGGGCTGTTTTTTTGTGATTGTATTTGTCCACGCATCAGTGCGAGACTTTCACATCCTTTATTCGAAATGGAAATCGCGCATGTACTATTTGGCAGTAACAGCAGCACTTCCCGAATATCTCTTTTTTTCCTGAGCTCCTTGCTATCCGAGGGCGTCATAGATATCGGTCGTTATTGCCTCAGTACCTGCGTCTTGTTTCTTTCACGTCTGCTTTACGGAAACTTTCAGGAAGCAGAACGAAGTGAAAGAGCCTTATTCGTCATATTAAATGTGCGGAATAAACTGCCCTATGCTGATACGCTAAACGGCGTCAAATACGAGGAGAAGGTAGGTTATGATTTTTTTTGAACGATTTTTATCCCGAAAGTGAAGCGAAATTCTCTTATAGTCTGAAGAAACTTACACAGGACAAGCTCACCCGCTGCAACTTCGCACATCGCGTCGTTCCTTTTAAAACATGCGAGCATAAGGGTAGCCGCCGCTGGATATCAGCATACCAGCGTAAGCTTCACAATAGGGTTCTAGACAGCAATGACATGGCATGCACACTTCCTGTTTTGTTGAATTTAGACGATTACTCTGAATTCAGCGCAATATAAAGCATTACATGTAAAAGAATTCGTAACGAGACGACGAATATTAAATTAACCGCAAAAATAGGTTCCGAACGAATGAGCCTTTGTGCGTGAATATGAGGAATTTGATGCCATCTAAGGCCACTGTTAAGGAAATAGCACGCATTGCAGCCAGTTTAATTTCCACTTTATGGCGGAAAAAATCTCTCGGCTAATCGGTGACCAGGCCGCAGACGCTGAGTTAACATTCATTTTCTTCATGACTGTCTTTGCCAGTCGACTATGAAAACTTAAACATAAAGGACTGATTCGAAGTGATTGATTTCATTGATTGATTGATTGTGGGGTTTAACGCGCCGACGCAACGCAGGCGATGAGGCGCGCCGTAGTGGAGGGCTCCGGATTAATTTTGACCACCTGGGGATCTTTATCGTGCGCCGAAATCTCGTACACACGGGCGTTTTTGCTTTTTTGCCTCCATCAGAAAAGCGGCCGCCGCGGCCGGGAATCGAACCCGCGACCTCGTGCTCAGCAGCGCAACGCCTTAGCCACTGAGCCACCGCGGCGGGTCTGATTCGAAGTGGGAAAAGAGCGTAATTATGTCTGCGCTATTAATGGAGCGTGCAAAAGATTTTTCACTCTGACCTGCACGTAGACGTCAAGATTCACCATTTCTGCGGCTGCACTGCTCTACATGTGCTCCTACGCGATCCGCGTGGCATGAATTCAGTTTATTTCGCTCCAGGTTGTATTTTTTTTCACTCGGGAGAAGCATAACCTCAAGGTTAATGTAGCCGAAAAAAGAAGAAGCAAATCTAAAGGTGCTAGCCATGAGGTATCATTAAACTCGTTTGGTGAAGCTCTGTACCGTGTAATCAGTGAGCAAGTATTTTCGCTGGCTTCAACTTGCATCGCCCGCATTCTTGGTCCAAGCGAATGAGCATGCACGGGCAAGTAAAAAAGAATTCACGCATCTCCAGGAAGTGAATCATGACGAGTGGGCGAAGCACTGCGGATCTTTCTTACCGTAAATCACCCGTGAGAGTGCTTACTCCTGCTAAAACGCTTTCCAATTCAATACAATACAATACAATACAATTTAATCCAATCCCATTCATTTCAAACCAATCAAATCCAATCCAATCCAATGCGACTCGCGCTTGCGCACCATGGCTCTCCAGAAGCTCTCTCTCTCTCTCTCTCTCTCTCTCTCTCTCTCTCTCTCTCTCTCTCTCTCTCTCTCTCTCTCTCTCTCTCTCTCTCTCTCTCTCTCTCTCTCTCTCTCTCTCTCTCTCTCTCTCTCTCTCTCTCTATCTCTATCTCTCTCTCTCTCTCTCTCTCTCTCTCTAACCTTTTGCGAATCTTTTATTTTGTTCTTGTTAACTTTTTCTAAACCTTTTGTTCCCTGCTGATGTTTTGATTTACATGGTTCTGTGCATCTCTCTCTCTCTCTCTCTCTCTCTCTCTCTCTCTCTCTCTCTCTCTCTCTCTCTCTCTCTCTCTCTCTCTCTCTCTCTCTCTCTATCTCTCTCTCTCTCTCTCTCTCTCTCTCTCTTCTCTCTCTCTCTCTCTCTCTCTCTCTCTCCTTCCCTCGCTCTCTTTCTTTGTCCTTCTTTCTCTCTCTCGCTCTATAACCTTTTGTGAACCATTTATGTTTTTCTTGTTAACTTTTGTGAGCCTTTCGTTCACAGATGTCCTGATTTACACGGTGCTGTCTCTCTCTCTCGCTCTCTCTCTTTCTCTCGCCCTCCCTCTCTAACTTCTGTGAACCTTTTGGGCACAGATGTTTCGATTTACACGGTGCTGTGCCGTGAGCACGGACGCCGGACGGACGAGCCTCGGCCTTAAGGTGCTTTGCCCCGAATAAGTCAAGCGGAGCACGTCCGCAGCGACGATAATCACCTAGCGGTAACACATAGCTAACGAGACTGAAAAGTAGCAACTAAGACATAGCTTGTCATCCGTCGAGGCGAATGCTCATTTGTACCTTCTCTGCTTGTCAGCATATGCCAACGAGCCATGCTAACCAAAGTCTACCTCACCAAAACATCATTCCGTCACCCGACTTCCGCTAGGCTCTCGCACTCGTGTCTTCGAAGTTGCAAATGGAGCCTGGTGACGACTGACGCTGCAGCCATTGAAGGTTGGATTCACCTTTCTTGCTGGCTGAGAAAATGTTCTCTTCGACATTCAGTACATGGGTGGTTGCAATAACGCACGTGGACGAGAAAAAAGCTGGGGCTCATCTTGAAGGCTGCATTTTATCGTGATGGTTAGTGTGGATGCACCGTCGAGAAAGCCTGTGTGAAAAGGCAAGCGCAGAAAACAAAGGGGTGACTGGGGAAACTATGACGCAATTTAGATTCAGAAACGGAAACTAGGAATGGGATAAAGCACATCAACGAGGGGGTTGCCGTGGCTTCTGCTCTAATGACAGGTTTCAACTATTTGACTATTCTCTCCAGTTGCAGTGTTTGGGAAGCTCGCGCTGATGAAAAGTTTATTCGATAAGCAGTGCGTACTCCACCCTCTCTAAGATGTTTCGAATAGATAGGGCTGTGACTGCTTCGCACGCATCTTTCAACTTTTCGCCCTCACTCAGTTGGTTCAGCTCGACTTCTCTACGGTTTTCATACACCGTTTTATACGCTGTTGCATCGATTGTGCGTCTACGTCACGTGTAAGCGCGGGCGCGGAAATGTCAGCTCGCTTGTTTTGTGCTTTTATTCAAAGTGCCTGTGTAGTCCAGTAAATACCGTTCCGGTGGCGTATGAAGAGGGAAACACCTCTAAGCCTTTCCATTTCTCTATCCTTTGCACAAGTGTTATCAAGGACCCTGTCCGCCGTTCTCTGTACGCAATAAAGGCTAATGGTCCCTTATGAGCCCTCCCGTTCTTCGGAACTTAACAGTAATGGGTATGGGAGTGACTTGAAAGCCCTGCTCTCCTTCTTTCTCTTTTCCTGCATGCACAACGACGGCATCCTCGCGAGCAAACCCCGCGAGAATGAATGCCTCGGGATGTCGTACTACGGTGAACTTAGTGCAACCTCGTAATAGGTAATAAAACTGCGGTTCCCAAGGCGTTAGGAATACGCGAAGGTGGTGCATGATGTGAAACACCAAAATACGGTCACTTATCGCCCTTTACACTCACCGGAAAAAGCGGTCCTATACATGATAGGCTAGCAATGCCCTGTCTAAAGGAATACTGCAGAAACCTAACAAGAATTGCTGTCGTACGACAAAAAACTTTGTTGTGACTACAGAAGTCCTGTTGTTACGACAAGGACATCTGTTGTAACGACACGCATTTTTTTCGCAACGACAAAGTCAATTTCATCAACGGCAAACGTTCCTATAGTCATAGCAGAACTGCCATTTACGCTACCCTTCACAATGGGCAATAACCTTCAAACCATGTGCAACTACTTATGGAACATCAGGATCACGACAAGACAGGAAATCGGCACGACGGAACAACAAAACCAGGACAGGAATTCGACACACGACAGAACATCAGAATCACTGCAGGACAAGAATACGACAATATAACAATACAACAAACTACGGAAATTTTTATTGTCGGCATTTTCGACAAGGTGCAACCTAATTTTCCACCGAGGCTTGATATTGCTGGGCTAACGGATAATTCGGTAGTCCTGCGAACAGAGAAAATACCTCTCGTGCAACTCTATGCACATGCGGGAAAAAATCAGCTTGGAGAGCTGTAATAGGAAGGAGTGAGGCAGCGATAAAACGTCACTCTCGTAGCAGACCGCGGGAAAAGCGAGCTACTGCATGAAGCACAGCTGAGCGATAACGGCGGTCAGGGGCTGCTTTTGCAAACGCTATCTTTTTACTCACCAGACGCCATTTCCCTGGTTCTCATTTTTTCTTTATTGCCGGTCTTCGACAGTGCAACATAACACAAAGGTACAACGGAAAATACGCAGTCTAAAATAAGGCCGCCACGCCATGGTGGGCTGGCGTTGTCTTTTAAAATTCCCTAAGCGCGGCGAGGGGTTCCACCCTTGGCAACCACTAAGGAACAGAAAACTTCGCTCCCTGAATTTCAATGAACTGGGAAACAATTTCGCGGAAATATTGTCGCGGTGGCCGCCCGTCTACATCACAGTTGAGCCATGCCATGCGTGACCGCGAAATACTGTGGAGGCCCAACAACATGACGAGATCATACGGCACCCCATCCTCTCTCTCTATACACAAAAACCGTATTCCATGGGGGTTCAGTGGAAAGTCCTTTCGAAGTGTCCTTTGGAGGACATCCCTTAGAAACACTGCTGCCCCACAATGGAGAAAGACATGCTCCATCGTTTCCGGTTGTTTGCAAATGGACCAGTCAGTTCCCCATCGCATAGAAATACCCTTATCCTCCATCCACGTTGCAACTGGAAGCGTGCCCTCCTCGAAAATTTAAAAGGAAGCGACCCACCCAGTTTTCGAGCGCGGCAAAAGTAAAGGGTTCATTTGGATATCAGTACAGCGATTATAAGGCACGAGTACAAGCCATCCAATACCTTCTTGAGATTGCCACTGCAGACTCACACTAGAACAGACTTCAAGAGAATTATGGGCTGACTACCAACAGCTTTCCGAGCCCCGTAGCATAGCAAAAACAAGACATTCACTCCTTCTCCCGCCTATAAATATGGTAGTTTGCAAGTCACCTCATAAAACAGCGAGGAAAACGGGTCCTAAGATGCTTAGAGCAGACCCGCACGACGGCTCACACGTGTTCGCTTTTGTTTTTTTTTTAATCCCCGTTTTTCTTGGAAAAGTTCACTGCGCGCTACAGGCGAGGGCAGGAGAAGAGCGAAACGAAGCAAGCGCTGCTTGTTTTGTTTGCAGGTAATGAACTAGCAGCAGGCCGGAACAGTTTCTTAATCCCTAGCTGCGCCCTAATGTCCCTCTTAAGAGGCTACGTTGCCTTCTCAGGGGATCGTCCGCCACGCTAAGCCCTCCTACACTCCTAACTGCAGGATTTAAATAGAGACTACCTTTCAAAGACAGCGTCGAAGTCAACAACGATGCAAGCTATTTTGCTTACTCTGAAAAATAGCGCCGATGCCACTTTCATGCTTGCAAAAGTTGCAACAAATACGCGCCTTCTTTGATTTAAACGCATCGTGTTTTTAATATTGGTGGGCCTGCTTTTGCTGACGTTCGTAACGGCCCTGGCTCCATTGAATAATTAACTCCAAAGAGGTCCACAGTCCCTCTACCCCCCTCAAAGCTATTCTGTCCGATCTGAATATGGTTTCTTATGATAGCTGAACGCTTTCTTACTTTTCGCCGTGATATTTATTGCCTTGCAGTTTCATAATCTAGTTACAATACTTTTTTGACATCCTTTGCTTTGCCGTGTTTTTGTGCTTGTTCTTTCCTTGCTGCGTAAGTCGGTAAACAACGCATTTCACTACGCACCTTCTTTTCAGCAGCCTTCTTACCGAGCAGTGTTGCGGTGTTACCAGTCCGGAATTGGAATGAATCCGGAATCATTCCACATTTTCCCGACCCCGGAATAGAATGGGAATGAAATGGCGACAATACTTGAAGGAATGGAATGGGAATGGAATTAAGCACCCTCTGCCCGGAAAGGAATGGGAATGGAATTACATGTATTTTTCCCAAAATAAAGTGCACCTTTCCTTCTACGCGCTGTTTTTTTTTTGTCAAAATATTCAAAAATACACAAACCATCCCACCAGCCCAAGTTCAAACATTAGTAAGCCGGAGCCTTGAATTTAACAATAACTCAGTACTGTTAAAATCGATTGGCTGATTACAAGCACGGCATATTTATAAGCAGCAATTCTACTGCAATTATGTCTTTAAATACAGTGCTGCTACAAAGTTCGTCGCGATTCTCCGCCTAATCACACGGCGGAGAATCGCGGCTCAAAGCCGTTGGTATCCGTCGTGGGGAACTACCGCGGTGGCATCACCCCCTATCTCTCCCACCAACTTCGCCTTGTGATTTTTTACCTTGGCGGCGCCTTCGCCCCGGCTGCGAGCTGTCTCCCCACGCTTCACTTTTTTTTGCGTCCGGAACCGTCGGTGATCGCATCCCACCTGGCGCGGTGCTTGGACGCTGGCGCGGTGCTTGTGTTCACTGCGAAATTTCGCATATCAGCTTACGCCCCATCTCCCTTCGCGCTCCCCCCTCCTCCCCCAGGACGCTTTACAATACTGGCTCTCCTGTCCAGACACTCGGACGCCTTTGCCCGAAGCAGCGTCTACGAAGGCCTAAAATATTGGTTCGAGAATCCACCCGAAAGAGGAGAGCCCATGTGATAGGAACTGCGGTCACGCCTGCGCCTGCAAGTTGCACGCTGTAAGCTTTGTTCCTAAACGGTTCCGACCTAACGGAAAGCGAACGCTAGCCACTTTCCCTTGCTTTCCCTACTCGCAAGGGCAGTTTCCGTTGTAAATGTGACGTCAGCTGACGTGGAACGCGTGTTTCCCACGGCATCTTTTTTAGTGACAGACAGCCAAGCGAAACCGGCTCTCAAACACCTCTTTTAAGCAGCCCGTTCGTCAAGCGCAACACACAGGCTGAAGCCACTGTATTAGTTTACTTTTTTTTTTTTTTTTTTTAGAACTGATCGTTGAAGCAGCCGTCATTTACACTTCGTGTTTTCAGAACTGAACGGCGAAGCGCCCATTTGGCTCACACCATTTCGTTGCGTAATTTTGATGAACGAAACCAAAATCAACTTTTTTTCGACCTTTCACGGCAGCTTGAGACCTTTATTGCAGCATATAAAATTCACGAGGAGACCTAATTGCGCTGCTGAGCCCGAGGTCGCAGTTCTATTCCCGGCCGCGGCAGCCGCTTTCCTGATGGAGGCGAAAAATAAAAACGCCCGGGTGTACGAGATTTCAGCGTAAGGTGTTCAAAATTAATCCGGAGCCCTCCACTACGGCGCGCTTCATTTCCTGCGTTGCGTCGGCACGTTAAACCCTTCAATATATCAACGAGGACACCTACGCACTTTTTTCTGGGGTAAGGATTTCCACAACACTAGACTGACCGGCTGCCGTACGTGTCCTTCTATTATTATCGTTATCATTTTTCGTTACATCTCTTCTTTCGGTTGATCGCCCAGACCAGAGGACACTTGGGGGAACCTTCATTGCTACTCCACTGCATGCAACTCCTCAAATTAGTTATACAGGCCTCAGTTATACAATTAGTTACGCAGGCATTGGACTCAGTTTTGCTGAGTCCAAGGCCGCAACGCATTCTATAAGGCCTTCTTCAGTTAGCTAGAGCCAAAGGTTGCGTGGTGCTAAAGTGTGAACCATTTCCCAATTTCTAAACGAAAAAAAAAACAAGACGCAGATTAGTATACGAACCAATGCACTATCCCAGTATACACTAACGAGAGAAAAAAGAATTCTCCCTGCGCATTGGTTCTCATCGAGACACCCATGCAAAGGTCGCGCATACTCTAAGCACAGCCTGAACTTTCGCTCGTGCGCAGTGGATGATACCTGACGCACGTAACTAAGCTTTTTGGCAAGGGCGACATTGCATACCTGCGCACACGCAAACACAGGAAGTTCTGAACCTATCCGTGCTTTCAAGGCGCGCTTGACATGCGTGAGTGCTGACAACCTGTGCGGCCCGTGATCCGTATTTAGTGCAAAGGCAGGACAAGGTGCTCAAGCGGTAATTCTTCCAACTGATACCACCACATCCGGAGGTTCTGTTCCTCGTTAACAAAATTATAGTTCTAACCATGTTCACGACCGCTTCATACGCGTGTTAACTGCTTAATTAAGGAATATAATGTCTTCTTCAACCATTCTTTTGTCAGCACGAAAATAGAAGATGTCGTCACGTAATCATTAACACATTCACACTTAAACAATATTAAAGCATCACAACTCGTAAAGACCTGCTGACCATGCAAATACTATAATAACTACATGGAGAACTGCCCCTGTGGGAATTAGTAGGGTGATTGTACTGAATAAGATATGCCACAAAGCCACTATCCCTCGACTTTGGTTACGTGTTTTGCGTATTTTAGCAGTTCTTAACGTGTGTAATAAAATCAGCTTAATGGTGGGTTCATTGGTAACTTGATAATCACCCGATAAAACGTTGAGGAATTAGAGGACTGGAATTGAACTGCCCGGCAATTCCTGGAGTGGGAATGGGCGATGCTCCGGCATTCCAAGGAATTGAGAGGAATGGAATTTAGACAACTTGTAATTCCCCGGAATGGAATGGAAATGGAATGGGGACGCCCATTCCGCAACACTGTTACCGAGTACATGTGCCGATTGGAACCCCCTTCCCTGTTCCGTTGTAACGATAACAGACCCTTTGTTGTTCAAAAGACCGCAATTTTTCAGCAATTTTTGTAACTATATGCACTTTCCACTATTTATCTGTCTTTTATATGATTGAATTCTTACTACATATACATTCTTTCTTTCAGTTGATTTATGTTGCCTTCGTAATTTGCGCTTCTGACACTTGTTTCTTTTCTTTGTTTTTTTCCTTGTCTTTATTCCTTTGTGTGTGATGAAATGTTGTACCCACACCCTCGGTAATGCCCTACGGGCCCTGAGGGTATTCTAATAAATAAATAAATAAATAAATAAATAAATAAATAAATAAATAAATAAATAAATAAATAAATAAATAAATAAATGAATAAATAAATAAATAAATAAATAAATAAATAAATGAATAAATAAATAAATAAATAAATAAATAAATAAATAAATAAAACCAAACGCGTACGTTCATGGGTTGTACTGACGCCAAAAGAGTTCAAATAGGCTCAAGAGATAAAATATGACTTTAAGAAGGTGAAATATACTAGGAAGCAACTCAGGAAAAAGAAAATTCTATTTCCTTTTTGTATGATGTTTCCTATACTGAAGTTTGCCTATACTGAACGTCCATAGCAAACTGCATATTTTTCCTTAAACCGCCATTACGTATTCAAAGAGCATCCGCACTTCCTAACATTGTTAATTGGTCATCGAGGAATCTGATAGTTCACCAATCGCGTCATTAGTAATCATTACGCAAAAATTGTGCAAAAGTCGGATAAATTAATGGTTTTCGGTTATCTCGATCGTGAGGCAAGAAATTTCAGTACAAAAGAAAAAAACAACGCATATTCCAACGCAAGAAAATAAACGCAGCAGTGAGCCACAGCGCGCAGAGAACGTGCAAGAAGCTTCAAATTATGTGAGTTCAACGTACCAAATCTACATGTGGGTATCAGATGCGTCGTAGTTGAGGGCTCCGGATTAAACTTGACGACCTGGGAATCTTTAACGTGCGGCCGAATTTCGATACACGGGCGTTTCGCTTTTCGCGGCCATCTGAAAAGAAGCCACCGCTGCCGAAATCAGACCCGCCTTCTTAGGCTCATTAGCACAACGGATTTGCCATTGCGCCACCGCGCCGGGTCCTAAAGAACATGTACCGTGATCGATAGCTTGAAAAAAAGTACACGTGTCTCACTGAACTATTACAAAAATGTCATAGTCGGACTTACGGGCTTGGGTGCTCCTGGGCTGAAAAACGTGCCATAGTGGAGGTCTACGAAGTAACTTCGGCCACCTTGGTATTTTAGGGGCGAAGCCACTTAGAACCTCACTTAGTCCGTGGCTTGCCTCTTAGCGTCCGTGTACAGTGCTGCACATGCGTGAAGAACATTGGATTGAATTGGATTGGAATGGATTTCGATTAGATTGGACTAGATTGGATTGGAATAAATTGACTTGTACCGGGTTGGATTGGATTGGAATTGTATATACTGTACACACGTGTTGTCACCCATTTACATGCGCGAGTGGGCAATGCCGTGGGTGAGTTACGGTAAGAACGATCCCATTTGCTTCCCCCACTCGTCATGATTCACTTCGTGGAGATGCATGAATTTCTTAACATGCACCTAAATCTTCACGCATCAGCATATTTTCGAATTTCCACCTGCATGAAGAAATAGCCCCCGCAGGTGAAATCGTTCGAAAGAATCTAACGCGTAGTGCCCAACTATCTTTTTTTCAATGTTTCTTTGAGGCGGTAAACGCCCCAATATTTTTTCCGTCATCAGCAGACCTACAAATATTTCTGCGTGGTATTCGAAAAAAAGAAAACAGAGACGAGATTTCCCCCACCCTTCTCTGATCAAGCGCCTTGGACCGCGTTAGAACTTAGAGCGGCAGAAGTGACTTTTTTTCTCTACCATCTTTGGTTGCTTTTTTTTGTTCTTGGTAAAACTGGTCGAGTTCTAAAGCCTCCGCAAGTTTAGAACTTTCACTTACGTTGACGCTCGCTGTGAAACTTTTGTTTTACAGCAATGCTGTATACCTCTACCCCTCAAGGGTTTCATCACCAAGGGCAAGAACGCAAAGGCGCCAAGGCTTAAGACACCGAGCGCATGCGTCAGGATAACCAGGGATGCAGCACAGAACTCAGAATTCATTCACAGAAACCACAATAAAAGCATCGAAACCACATTACGGAGGATAAGGAGCCTGTGAACAATGGGACCACCCCACCATGTGTTCCTGGTAAAGATTATGTTTGCAGATTATCTTTGAAGGATGGGTAGGACTAGTGTAACTAAATAAAGAAGTTCTCGCCCGAGACGCCGAGCGCGTGCGCCAGGATAGCAAGGACGCAGCATTTGCCGCATCTTCGGGCACACTTCGGTTGCGGAAAGGCTCTTACACGCGTTATCTTCGATTCGCATTCGGAACGACGTCAGCCTCGCACAGCAGCAGAGCAGGGACGACAAGCTAAGCCTACCGAAGCTGACCCACTAAAACACATCAACAACAAACAGCGGCCCACATGAACCGTCGCAGTGTAAGAAAATGTCACGAAATGCGAACTGACCAATGATCGTGGCGGCGGCACGGAAAATAGGCGAAAAGAGTGCAGATATCTTGTACCCTTATCTGATGACACCAGCCGAGCACAACCGATAAGTTCATCCAGACAACAAGGAACACTTCATATCCTCCTCCATCACCATTTGCAGTGGTTCACAACAGCTGTGCTGGACATACATTTTCGCAGGGCGGGGATGGCAAGAAATTTTTTTAACCGGTTTGGTTATGGTGACGTCCAGACGGGAAGTTGATTCCACCGCAACAGTTCAATTGTTGCCGGCTCAATCGGCCATGGAGCAGTCACCTCGTTCATAACTAGAGGTCATATGGGGCGAGGACGAAAGACTATTAAAAGAGATTTGCTTTGATGGTTGCTGCGCCTCCGTAAAATTTTCTTACGTTTTTGAGTGCTTGGTTAAGCTCAAGAGGGCAGCATGTAATAAGGTCAGAAGGGGAAAAACGTTGCGTAGGTACGGTTTTGTGATTTGACAAACGCCATGAATATTTGTTCCTTCCCAACACTTGCTTCATTAAAAAACGCGGCAATGGTTGGAGTTTTTCTGCGCAGGTATTGTGTACCATCCATCATTCATCTCTCATATCTAGAAATAGTGTTTATGTCCAAATTTTCTTTCACAGGTCTGGCATGCTTGAAGCTTTTCACTTACCATGCTTTCTTTCAGAAAGTTGAAGAACTGCAGTCTGAACTGCTATCCTTACTGGCAACATTCTCCCGTGCACGAAGCCTCTGAATTTTGACGTGTCACTACGCTACCTTTGTGTATAAATGAGCCAAATCAATTATATCAACTTCTATCACATACGAGATTGTTCAGAAAATAAATAAAACAATACAGTTTGAATTTAGGAGTTTTGTCGTGAATGAGAAAGGATAGGATTAAACAGTTGATCAAGTGACTTGAGATAAATCACAGCAATACAGAGCAAATGCCGCGCTGGTGTTGTTACCTCAGAAAGCCTTATTTCGATTTCTTCAACCTGATGGCAAATTTCTTAGATTAAGGTCTAAATTTTAAATCAGGCGCAGTCTAGGTTTAGATTTGTGATTGTGGGAGGAACCCAGATAACGAAAAACTTCGATGAACACGTTAATTTGGTTGCGAGCAAGCCCTCTTACCATGAATTCATCGAGAAAGAAGAGTAAGTTTGCTAAAAGCGCATATATTTAGCGGAAGGGTTCTTGCTGCATTTATTCAGTAGGCACTATGACAAGTCTGTAATAAACGGTAAAAATGACACAAAAGAATTTCGCCATAATAAGATTTTGTGCTGCATACCTTAAACTGCAATGCAGGTTTCTGAAATGTAAACCCTTCCGGAAGAAGGGAGGGAAACTAGAATGATTTTGTACTGTATCCCGCGCACATATCCGAACGGAATAACCGCGAAGGATCCTTGAGCCTGCAATAGTAACTTCAGTGTATTCAACGTCCCCTCTTTGAAAAGACCGCCTTTCGCTTTTTTTCTCTGTCTTCAACGCGTCAAACACAGCTCGTACTTGCAGTCATGATAGTAAAGGAATAGGCTTACTACGCGTACATTCGAAGGCACTCCATTAGACTGGAAAGTAGAATGGAAAGTGACTTCCAGCCTACATTACATTGAAACACCCAAAGTAAGTAATGAAAATCCGCATGAACGATTTTCGTATCGCTTTCTTTCATATTCGATACAGTTGTGTAAGATTTGGTGCCGAAGAAGATTGGAATATAAACACGCGCAAAGTAATGTTATGAAATTTTGCTTTTTCTCGTCTGCGGTAGTTTGCCATTCTTTTCTTGTTTTCGATTACATGCATTCGATTTTGTCTAGGTTTCTCTTTAATAGAAATAACATTGAAAGGAACAAGGCGTCAACAAAACGGTGAGGATATAAAGCAGAATAAAGAGTCTTTTGCTAACTTGCGCATGGTTAAAGGGAAGGTAGGCAAAGATATGCAATCAGGGAGGCAGCAAGAGCAAATCCGAAAGAGACAATCGATACAAAGGAAGGAGATTGAAGCAGTGAGTCCGTCTCGAAGTTGGTGTGTCATATTATCCAAGCACCTGTAAAGTCGTTTGCAGTCCTTGGAGTTCTTGTGATTCACTTAAAGTGAATATGCATCTCTGAATTACGAAACCCCACTGAAGGCGGCGAATAAAATGCGTAAACCCTGTTGGGTGCATGACGTGTTTGATTACTGTAATTGCAGCTTGGTTCCTTTGTCGGCACCAAGTGGCTTGGCTGCAGTATTTTACGTTACAAATATTTAATCAGTTCACGTATCCTGACGTATTACAGTATTAATTTATTCAAAAGCAGTATATTGTAATGGGAAAAAAGAAATAGGAGGTTTTAATGGCGTACCTGCGTCGGGAGAGAACACACTAGGCCGCGATGCAGTTGCACTGGCAAGCAGGCAGAACGCCTCCCGCTCCTCGTATTTGTCTTACTTCAAGTCCCACTCGCATAGACACCGTTGTGCATTCCTAAAGGGGGATTGCGACCGGGAAACCACCGTGAGGCATGCGCTAAAAGGCCTGCATGGGCCTCAACACCACGGGCTCAACATCACATCGCCTCATCCATCAAATCAATGCACCGGTCCTCTACCACGTGTCACCAGTCTAAGATGAAGGAAAACTGCCTTGAGAATCGGCCTGAGATTTCCAGCGCATTTGTCTCGATTCTAACCTCGAGTCAAAAGGAGCGTGATCGTCTACGTGAGGGGACCGCAACCTGCGGCCCGCACTATTGTGCGGCCCTGGCACACCGTTTGAAGCCCCACTTCTTCGCCTGTCACTTCCTATATTAATGCCGACATGCCTGTTTTGACCTCAAATTTGATTAGACCGGATACAAAAACAGAGAATTAATCGTTTTCAGTTGCACTGCCCCCCCCCCCCCCCCTGTTCACACTTAGCCAGAAAGCTGTCCATTATTGTCCAGTCGCTGATTTCTATCTCGTTGCCTGTGCACCCCTCCCCATTTGCCGTCTGGCCCTCCGCCGTTTCGGCTTCATGCAACTCGGCCCTCCAGGTCAAATGTTTGCCGACCCATGGTCTAAGTGATCGCCTTGACAATGGGCGGCGCAAGATTATACAAAGCTAATTTTAGCAACATCAGCAACCTCCCCGGTTGCCTTTTTCATAGAGCTCCATGTAGGTGCGCCTTTGGTGGTGGTTTTGCTTCTGAATATTGTTATTCACTCCCACTTTATTTTCCCACATCTCCATCCTCTGACGCAAGGGCAGCATTATGTGCTTCTTTACTTTTTTGGTCTCGTACGATAGACAACAGGTCGCATTACGACCGGTCTAACCACAGCGTAAGCCAGATGATCGCACGTTCTTTACTGATTGTACGCATGGCCCTCTTCGAACGTCCACGTTCCCTGCAGACATTAAAAATTGCGGTGTCTGCTCAAGTATACGAAAACGTTTCCCACGGATAGCTGAATAGCAGACAGCCGAGGTGGTAGTCTGATGTGTATGCTAAATGACAGGTTGCGTAGACATAATGCAGGCCCGTCGTTGCAAGATGCCGTAGTCTGGAGGAATCCAAAGTAAATGGCCCAGCGAAAGTGGAAGATTATGGCTATTGCATCAGTGTAATGATATACTGGGCCACCAAATGTGGTATTGCACTCTTTTTCCCTCAAGCATTTTGGCCTGAGTGATGGAAAAACTAGAACCCGAAACCAGCTAGAAGCCCAGACTTTATTAATAAAATATGGTTTATTGACATACTCGACGCACACAATGAGGCTGTTCTACGGAATAAAAGAAAACTGTTAAACAGCTCCCACATAACAACGGAAAGCCTAGGTGCTAAAAGAAGGGTAGACGTGAGTTTCTGACTAGAAAGGTTCTTTATATCAACTCATCAGATTATACAGGACAAGAACTTATCCACCTTGACATCCCACGTGAAGACATCTTCCGGCGTACAGAAAAATGTTGGTTGAAATACCAGAACAGTTTCTCGGGTCTAAGAGACTAACAATTCGAAGCATCGTCTGGAAAAATTTTCTTTCTATTCGTGAGCAATTTCTTCAGAATGGCGGAGCGTCTCATGGGTTCAACGATTAGAAGTTTAACCCAGATCGTGTGGGGTAACCATTATGGAATGCTATGAGTGAGAAAACTCACAAAACAAATGTACATAACTATATATAATATCGTCATCGTCATTGGTGGTTGAATCTCCACCAAATGTAACGTTGCTGCAGGTGACACGAACAATGCAGGGATGAAGCGATGTACATACATAATTCGACGAAGTATTTACATGCAGCCATAATTGAGCCCGGGCTGACTGCGCCTCACATACCGCTTCTTCCTTGTCGTCATTGTCATTGGTTCTGGCCATTGGCGCCACAGGGATTGTCCACCACGTCATGTCACAATATTTTCTGTTTATTAGATCATCGTTAAACCAGCTTTGTAAGTGTTTTGAGTACACGCGGCAAATTCTTTCGGTTGGACTACATGAATCCTATGGGAAAGGACATCCCCCGCCAATATTCTAATTTATTCCTTGACCACGCCTTGAGTGGTATACTTATGAGTCTTATGAAATCGGCACAATTTTTGGCTACATACTTGGCTTTTGTAAGCTGATATATCAGCATAGAATAAATTCACTTGGAATCAACGTGTTAAATAAATTATACCCGCACTGAATACAGCTGGCTTTTCTGACGTAGGTGCCTAACTAAACGGTGAATATTTTTGTGTACTTCGTATTGAAAATTCTTCACCATCCTCGTTCGTGACAGATAACTGTAAGGTTCATCTTCGAACAAAGTCGGAATTAACGCTTTCCATATCTTTAAAATTTTCAAACCTGCCCTGAAATTCTATCCTAGTACTTTTATATGGCGAACTTTTTAAAGATCTCATGCTAGAAAGCTGATTGTTTTGACGCAAGACATCTTGGCTCTTTAGTACCGTGAAAAATGACTCGATTGTGTTCTTTGACCCATATTTTATCTTATAACTACTATAAGTCTACCTACGTCTTTAAACTAATTCATTCGACAACTTTGTCCCCGGCACTTCAGCGTTCTTTCATTACAACCAAAACAGTTCATAACAAATGACTGTACTCTCGAGCTGCGCCAGGTCACAGTTAAACCTCAGTTCGCCTCACACATTCATTTGAATCGTTACCCATCCCCAAGCCCCTCTGGTTATCTTGTATGATTCAGTACCAAAGAACCTGTATGGCATTTCCTTCTAACGACCTTTCGGTGCTCAGATATATCTTTACTTCCTGTTCTCCTAACGTGTGTAGACGCCAGCACTCGTGTTTATATAATCCGAAACTCAGGTCCCCATAAGCTAAGCCGAAAAAATTCAAAACGATATGAAAGTTCAACGTCGAAAAACAGTAACGATCACTGTACAGGCGCACTAATTAGCAGAACATATATGCCTCCAGTCCCCTATTCCCTCGAGCCTCTCTGAATGTGTGCCGTCAAGTCATACAGTTGTGGAAACGGCGCGTAAAAATTCCCGGTAGCACGCATCAGGGGCTGTTCTATGGGGCAGTGTCCACTCCGTGAAAGCCACCAAAGAGAGAGATGCTATGCTGCGGCTGTGGGCTATATATATATATATATATATATATATATATATATATATATATATATATATATATATATATATATATATATATATATATATATATAAGGGTCAGCCGTTATGAACGCCGAGAATGGCAAAGGGTGAAAGGGGGTTCGTCATTTATTCTCCTTGCAAGAGATATAGATTCTGAAATGTTTATTCGTCAACGTTTCGGTCTTCTATGCGTATTTTGCTGCATCGTCGGCTCCGTGGAGAGGGACGGGAGAGCAGATGGCATCACAAGGCCGCTAATGCACAAGAATAAAATGAGAAAATCAACACGGGATGATTGATACTCATCCACGTCTGTCGGATAGGGCTCTCGATAGGATAGGCCTGCAAGGTTCTCGAGTTAGGGGCACCCACCCGGTAAGAGAAGTCCTAATTCCAGGATACCTTGGAGTCTACCAGCCTTCTTCGCTCTCTCCAACAACATTTGCTAATCTGAAAGGTCACCGCTGGTCCGCAGCTACACCCACCGCTGAAAGGAGGGATTCGGATTTGCTGTTATTTCCTGGGTGTGGTAGCACTCGCAAACGCTGTGGTAAAGGGTGGCGGCTTGCAGGCAGTATCTACAGTTGGCAGTGTATTGTGTCGGATACATGACGTAATGTAAGGTATTGAGAAGATATGTGCATGTTTGATGTCCTAGAGGCACGGTGGCGTCTTTTCGCGCTAGTCGCTGCTCAGGGACTGCGGGCTTCCAAAGAGCGTGTCTGAAAAATGACAATATATTTTACCTTTTTTCCTGATCAAGATTCTTCGTAGTTTCGAACTGTAAAGCGGTCTGTCCTGGTACAGTGGTACAGTGCGTAACACCCTTGTCTATAACACGGAGTTCTACTTCAACTACTTCTCTCTCAAACTGCGAACTCAAACTTATCACAAAAAACCTTCAGGTCAAAATATATGGTTAAGACTTCAGAATGGCACAATAGTTTTCTTCAAATGCTTTCGGCCGAGACAAGATAAGGCTATAAGTACGAAACCTGTGTTATAGACAAGTGTGTTCCCCTCTGTACGTCTTCTTTTGTGCCCCAGAGCACGCCTTATAGGGGGAAAACAGCTTGAATATTGCGAAACCATTGGGTAGTTCCGAAATTCCGCGCTCATGGCACGACACGGCTGGCTCAGTGCACGCAAAAGGACGATTAGATGGCATAAAAAGTGGGGGACCGTCCGAAGAACCAAAAATTCTCATGCCCTTTCGTTTAAGGACAACGATGGTTGAAACACTCAGCCTTCTCTAGAGGGAGTCATTTGCTGTCGTTGGGGTTGTAGGGGTTCACAAAGCGTTGGTGACGTCACGGTCATGATCAGTGGGACCAAGAAAGCTTCCCATCAAAACCAACCTGCCCCTATTATGTCGGAAGGGCAGAATTGCATAGACATCGGCTTTATGACACAAAAAACAAGGTTTGATCCTGACCACGAGAAGCGCTTTTTTGTGAGGGGATGGTCAACATCCTCAAAAGCTTCCCCTTACAAAGAAGTCAAGCGATTCTCGGAAGGATGGCAGTATTTCCAACAAGGCTTATACAAACTAAGTACCTAACTTGAAAACTAAGTCAGCAAACAAAGGAGCGTATTGCGAAGCGTCAAAACATGAAATTGTTGAGTATGGTTGGTCAGATTGAATTAGCGGAGCTGTTAAAATTGTTAAACAGGAGTAAAATCAATGACATTTGTCAATACAACATGGCGGTAATCAAGGACACATTGGAAAAAGACGGAAGCTTGGAGGCAACATGACAGAAGCTTGGTGGCCGAGACAATCTACGCACTGCGAGATGAACAGGGCAAAATTAAGCACAATGTGGACCGGACAGTACAAAAGTGGAACAATTTTACACAAGGCTATACGCCAGCGACGTTCGATAAGGGGACATTACCAGTGCTACAAGCTTGCAATGTCCCGCCCGTAACTAAAGTGGGAGTGGAAAAGGAGCTTAAGGGCATGAAAAGAGGGAAAGCTGCAGATGAAGACGGCATAACCATAAACCTTCTACGGGAGGTTAAAGATATAATTCCAGAACCACTTGCTAAACTATTCTCGGAATGCTAAAGTACTTTAAAGGTACCCAAAGCCTGGAAAAACGCGAACATAAATTTAATTCGCAAGAAGGGAGATAACAAAGATCTTAAGAACTACGACCTATCAGCTTTCTGTCAGTTTTATACCAGCTGTTTAGCAAGATTGTAGTTCCCGCCTAAGCGACAGCCTAGACTTCCAACATCCCAGGGAACAGGCTTTATTTTAAAAAAGAACACTCTACGATGGATCACCTGCATGTCGTCAACCAAGTTATACAAGATTTCTCAGAGTATCAAAAGCCGCTTGACATGACATTTATAAACTAAGGAAAACCGTTTGATTCAGTTAACACGACCGCAGTGGTGGACGCCTTAAATGACGAAGGAATACAGGAGACCTACCCAGGACTCCTAGACGACATATATAAGAAATGCACGGGCAGGAGTACCCTTTACAAACAATGTGATGGATTACCAATCCGAAAGGGACTGCGACAAGGAGATACCATCTCACCAAAATTTTTCACAGCATCTCCAGAGAGTGCATTCAGAAGACTTGACGGGGAAAACTTAGGCTTGCGGAAAAACGGGGAATACTTGACCCATTCGAGCTTTGCAGGCGACATAGTCTTGCTCAGTGAATCTGAGAACTCCAAAAAAATATGATTGAAGATCTAAAATCAGAGAGATTCGCCATGGGGCTTAATATAAATATGAATGAAAAGAAAGTAGTGAAAATTAAACATGCTGAAAGCGCCTTCTTTTTTAGCATAGGGTACGAAGTGCTGGAAGAACTACAAGAATATAAATACCTTGGTCGGATGATTAACGCTTATTCCGACCACGAAAAAGAAATCCTGCGCAGAATAGGGATTGGTTGGGGCGCCTTCGGCAAGCACTCGAAACTAATGAACAGTAAGATACCTCTATCTGTAATAGCATAAGGTAACTTATGCCGAGCAAAGGTTTATATAACGCCGAGCAAAGGTTTATATAAAATTTAAAGAAGAGGTATTGTTTTTCATACAGAAGCATTGATCACTAGCTTTATTACTAACTAATCAATAACTAACTAATCTCTAACTGACTGACTAATCACTAACTAACTTCATGATTATTTCTCAGTAAACCAGATGAAGGAAATAGAGAGCCAGGCTTTCTGCGCACACGCACAAGCACGAATAACCGATGGCATTTCGCGTTCTCTATCAGGAGAAACCTGTTTGTGCAGGTACGTTTCTATCACTTTGACTTTGCCTATCCGCACCATTTGTATACCCTAAAAGTAATTATAGTGTGCCCGGCGACCTTTGGACATCCGCCAGGTCTAGGGTAGAGGATCACGTCTTGCTTCGCTGGTGTTCCGATGGATGCAATAGGCCACGTCAACCCGTCTTCACCTTGGCAGTCGAGGTGTATCGCCAAGATTAGGCACTCTTTCAGTAAGAGTATTTCGCTGATAGTAGGACAGAGTTCCTTGGTAAAACTCGGCTACGTGCTCCTGACAAAATGGTTAGATTTTTGTTTTGGTGCCTTAAGAAAATTTTGTCCTCCATTTTGCAGCAAAGCGACATTGTGCACATGATTAGCAAATTATTTGCCAAGAAAATGAGGCGCGAGGGAGGCCGCTGGCGTATCCAGTTGCGGTGCGCTCTTTTACTAATTGCTCCAAGATTTGCGGCGCAGTTCTTCTTTGAAAAACTTGCGTAATTATCTGGATCTCGCTCTTGGGTAATGATTTGTGATAACGTGCAACGTTTATCAACAATCCTTATTATGCGTGTCCTAAGCCAATTACTTGATCGTTGGACCAATCGCATTGAAGCTTCCCACGTTGAACCACTCTAAGAGAGAGAGAGAGAGAGAGAGAGAGAGAGAGAGATAGAGAGAGAGAGAGAGAGAGAGAGAGAGAGAGAGAGAGAGAGAGAGAGAGAGAGAGAGAGAGAAGTGGAGGGCGGGAAGCGGAAACCAAGAGAGAGGGAACGGCGCATTCTTTACCTCAACAATGTAAAAGACGCTCTTTAATTATGCATTTGAATTTGCCAAGCCATTTTCCAGACATTTTTGTCCCGAACTTGAGGCGATCAGAACCAGCCACTATGCAGCTATTCACGAACCCATTTTACGAATAAATAATTTTTAGTATCTAGGTTCAGCTTCAGGAAAATGGTTGATGCACATGTTCAGTACACGCGAAGAAGTAAAGAAGAAGGGCTGAGTTTTGTTGTTATACCTCTGTCTACGTTCGCCACCTTATCTGTAATTTATACTTGTTTGTTCGCCACACGTTATGGTGATGCAGATTTATCTTCAGTTACAAAGCATTGCACTGTTCGCACAGGGATTGGCGGAAAATATGTTTCGCATTCGAGGCGCCGTTTTAACTGAACTACGATATTTTTCAACCTGGTATTCCGAACTCACGTGGGAAACTGTATTAAACCTGCCCTCTAGCCCTACTTTTATTTTTGACAGCATGTCACTTTCCGGTCACCTGGGAACGTCTATTTTCGATGCCGGCAATGCCCAAATATCAGCCTACGCATTGCTCTACTCCAAGAAACTTCCGCAAGTCGGCTTCGCCGCGATTCTCCGAAACGATCTCCAGTGCGATAAAGCTTGCAAATCCTGCGAATTTGGATTTGATATGACCAGAGGAATTTGATTTGGCTCAATTAAACTGCGTTGACAGCACCTAGTTTGAAGAATTAAGTCTACGCAGTCCTAGAGCAATGAGAAACGTCATGCCCACTATGTGGTGGCGCCTGCGCGAATGCTATTGCTTAGTTGAATGATATGCTGGAGCTCACTATTGGCTGACTTTGCTGACATTGTAGCATTCGTTGGCCGTTGTAGAAATCTGTGGCGACGCTGGCCTACAGGCACTTTTGGCAACGTAGGCTTGCTCGAAACGAAATAATACATTTTTTTGTTTTTATTTGGATGGTCGTCTTAAACTCTTGGCTTTTGTGAACAAACCCTTTAATGACTAAACCTTAAACGGAGAGGGGCACTGCATAAAGTATGAGTTCCTTGTCTTTTACGAAGTACATTTGCTTCACTCGAAAATTGATTTTTTTTTCAATAAAAAAGGGAGAACTAGATGAATAACCAAACTTAATCTTACCTTCCTACGCAATACAAAAAATTAGTGGAAGAAAATCCTGGCTGGTTCTTATAAACAGCTATACGTTGAGACACAAAACAAAATCACCTGCTTTCGCTAAAACAGATTAGCGGAATCGAAAATGTGTTGTTTTAGTATAGTAAGAATTTATTTTGGGGGACCAGGGTCCGAGGTAGCCTTCTCCAAACTAACATGGAAAAAATATAAATAGGCACACTCTACTGCAGAATAATATGAACATCATGGTAATGCGGCCGTAGTTTCAGAGTGGACATTCTTACCTTTTTCTGATCCTATATTTTGAGATGTTTTTACCTCAGACTACCCATAACCTATCGCAATATATTTAATGCAAAAAAAACTCCAGTACCCACGAAGTAGAAAAATACATGCGTATACCCCAGGTAAGAAAACAACTGACGACTAAACTCGACTGGACAGGAAGTGAAAGAGGACAAGACGTGACAAAGCTCCATTATGTTCTCGTACAGTATCCTGAACACGGGCTCTTATTTATGAAAACTCATCTCCAGGGGCTGAATATAGATTAGGGAGCTTGTATTCTGCAGCTTCCATTGTCCCCAAGGCGCGTGGTGTCCGGCACAGCAGGGAGAGGCTCTATGTGATGAATGTGAAACACAAATGCACGTCCTTAATGGCGTCCTATTGTATTCATGGACCGGCGCATAAGAAGGGACTGAGAACACTGCTATTGAATACTGCAGTAAGTGAGGTTGCATTGTCTCCTCTACGTGACCTGAACGTTGATGCTCCTTCATTGGGGACGAAAATATCTTTTCCGGTTTATTTTATTTCGCCGGCGGGCGTAGCGTATTTTTTTCCTAACAACCCTTTGGAGGACCAAAATAATAATAAAAAGTCTTGTAATATATGCTTGCACGTTCTGCGTCATTTGCATAAGTACAGTATAAGGCATCTGTTCCCAGTGATTCTCGCATTCCGCCTGTGATTCTTAGCAATGGAGTTGATAGCTTACGAGAGGAAGTAGGTGCGTCACGTTTGCGGTAAAAAAAGTAAAATCTACAAGATTTGAATTTCGTTGCACGCTACCAAGCAGTCACTAAAGTTCTTTGCAAGATTGAAAACAGCGAACTGCGCCACTCGCTGCCCAAACAGCGACTACTTTAACAAGCAAGAGACCAGACCCCATCGGCTGAACAGAAACGTCAAACAGGAACAAAACGTTTGAAACGTCCGCAATATTGTTTGGTACAGAGATGCACGGTGAGTGGATCCCAGATTAAATCATCCCTAAGTCTGCGTAGACCTCGAAAAGTTTTCAGGCCGAATTGATGCGATCGACCAGACGAAAGACCGCCGATTTCTACGAAATAGTCCCGATTGTTTGTTATTTGCATGTACAGAAGGAAGCAAATAAAACGTATTTGTGCTGACATGGGATTTGAACAACAGCGGGTTATCACTGGCCATCACGACACTTTGCCAGCCACAGAATCAACGTTAAACCGGTGCCCGCCCTGTGACAAGCGGATGTGACAGCACGTGAGCAGAGCACGTGAAGCATGTGAGTAAAACACGCAGCCCCAGCCTAGCAGATATCGGATTGTGGTAGCTGGGTCATGTGTCACAAGTCTGGCTGTTTGATTCCAGGAGAGAACTAGGGAACTGAGATTTTTGCTGTAGATTTCATTCATTCATTCATTCATTCATTCATTCATTCATTCATTCATTCATTCATTCATTCATTCATTCATTCATTCATTCATTTACTCATTCATTCATTCATTCATTCATTCATTCATTCATTCATTCATTCATTCATTCATTTACTCAATCATTCATTCGTTAGTTAGTTCGTTTCGTTCATTCGTTCATTCGTTCGTTCGTTTGTTCAATTGGAGAAATGATGTCTTGAGGCGGATAATTAACTCCTCTGGACGGTGTCCTTGTCCTCCTTACACTTGAGATTCAACAGCAACAGTTTGAAGCAACAGGAAACAAAAAAAAGGAGAAAGAAGTGCAGACCACAAAGCTTTGCACGAACCTCAACGTCTGATTGTACCGACGTCATCACAGTTCCGACTTCTGTCAGCGCCGTCAAAAGCCCGAACTTTTTGGAAACGTCGGCGTGTGGCTGACAGCGTTCAAGATATCACCTGAAAGACGAATCTACTGAAACTGTAGCATTGGGCTGACCAAGCTTTCTCGATGCAGGTCAGCGCAGGCTGTCTATTATTGGAAACGATAATGCTTTCACGTGGAGTGAAAGGGGGTTCAACCGACACGCAAGCGTGCTACCTCGCCTATCAGGCTGGCTTAGAGTTGCTCTTGAAAGCGCTTTATCAGCACATTGCTTGCCGTGATCTCTGAAGTGCAATCTCCGGATTGGTGGCGAAACACATTGAGCATGGCTTGGTAACCACCTAAATGAAGGACTTCATTTGCAGGACATGGTGTGCCTGAATGAATATTTAACTTTTTCATGGTTTATAACGAACAAGTAAAATTATATGAAGGAAAGAGAAAGACACATTAGAAAGAGTGCGTGCAATTGTAAGCCGCTCCTGGATGAAGTAAGGTATGCTGTCGGTGCCGAGACAGCGGATCTGCTATAAACATCTGTCATGTTTATCGTATAATAAAGAATTCACGTTATTACATTACTCATGGTCAATTTTATTGCATGGCAAAGGAAAAAATATTGAAGGGCGATAATACGCTGCAAAGACTGATAGAGTAAGTTATGTTTGCTCCCCGCAGCCATAAGGTGCGGCTTTTGCTTATACGTATATGTGATCTTATGTAGAATTAAATTCAGTTACAAGTTTGTTCCGGTCTCTCTGTTCTGCTTTCTCTGTGGCCGGCTGCAGTAGCGCAGTATCGCACTGTTTGTTAACACGAATTAACTTATGCAACATCAACTTTAAGTACAAACTCGAAGTCTTGAAAACGAAAGCTGAATCACTGCAATTTCTTTTAGAATGAAAAGGCCCCTAGCGGAAATTAAAATAGGCTCATTTTACATGGGCGTCGAGATAAAATGGCGATGAAAATTATCGCGAGTACCATGCAAACTACGGACAATCGCTTTAAGATGGGCTGTGTGATTTGTAAACATGCATGACCATCTCGTGTATCGAACTTCCTTGCGAATATAGGCTGAACCTGATCCGCACACCTTTCTCCAGGTTGAGAAGTTCGCAGCGCGACGCGTCGGGCGCGTCCCTCGTACTCCGTGTCAATCCTGTTTTGCAGTCAAACCGTCTTATTGAACACGGTTGGTCGCCCTAGCAGCGGAACTGGCTGTCTATCGCTCTTTCTGTTGTTCCTCAGTATCGAATTTAGTCGCCGTCATTTCGATTCCTTCCTTTTTTGTCGCTGTTGTGCCAGAGCGCTCGGCCTGAATTCTTTGCACGGGGCGATGCGCCGACAGCGGGACCGATTCGTGCCTCATCCAAACCAGACCACACCACCCGTGGCAGACAGGCTGAAACCAGCTGAAACATGCACGGCCACAGAGTCGCTTCTTCTTTTGCGTTGTGACGGCTCAGCCGAAACCTGCGTCGGGTGAACGACCGGCAACCGACATGCAGCCACACGCCTAAAGGCGGGTTCGAGGAAACGGCGTTCGCGTAGCCCTCCCTTCCACCATCGAGGTGGCTCGGCTGACGCAACCGCTTCGCTACCATTCATCGGATTTCAAACTTCAGCCAGCAAGAGTCCTGATTGGAGCGATTCAAACTTCTCAGGGCTCCTACGAACTTCCGGGGGTATAAACACCCGCCCGGAGGCACTTATCGTGGGCATTCTTGAGCAGCATTCTCCGACGCCACCGAGTGGACAGGTGCTGTCGCCTTTGTGCGAGCAATGTAACGCTGTTGTTACCCTTGTACATACTGTATATAAATGCTGCTTCAACTTTTTGTGGGCTCGAGAACTTCATCGCTCTGCTCTGCGCCACGTCGATAGCGGACGGAGCTAGGCAGCGACGCTACACCGGTGACTGCGCTGCGAAGGCCAGTACCGACACTGCCACAGTGCCTGCAGACTCGATTCTACAACGTCACTGTAGGCAGCGGCGAGTGTCACAAGCTCAGCCAAGCCTAAGCTAGATTTCGCTAAAACCGTTATTGAGCGACGCCTTTTCCGGAGTGGATAAAAGTTCACCCAGAAAGTGGTAGACCTTATAGTAAATTAAAGATCTCAAGAGTCAGTTTTTATACAAACATTATGGTCGCACAGGTGCGTAATACATTCCGTGGGCTTTGAACGACGCATTTTTTTTATGTTGAGTAGCAGATCTGTTTGATTTGGAATGTGGGCATGCGGAGCGAGCTTAAAATCCGAGCAATTGATGAATAGAGTCTTTCAACTTTCACGCCACGGGCCAGCCATAGCCAAGCTGCTAGTAGGCAATGCCACTTGTCGTCATTGTTGTCCTAAGAAAAAATGTACACACTTTAGATTACACCAAAGTTGAAAACTAGATGTTGATTGATTGTGGGGTGTAACGCGCCAACGCAACGCAGACGACGAGGCGAGCCGTAGTGGAGGGCTCCGGATTAATTTTGACCACCTGAGAATCTTAACCGTGCGTCGAAATCTCTACACACGGGCGTTTTTTTCTTTTCGCCTCCATCAGAAAAACGGCCGCCGCGGCCGGGACTCGAACCCGCGCCCTCGTGCTCAGCAGCACAATACCTTAGCCACTGAGCGACCGCGGCGGGTAGAAAACTAGATGTGTCTGCTATAGTAGGAAAACCCGCGCTGATCAAAACTCATTTGGGTAAGCGGAGCAAATTTTCCTTCATTTCAAAGTCCATAAACCTTAAAATCGTCGTTCAAGAAAAAAATTATTTCCTTATATAACCCCGCATAGGAATGTTTAAAAACTATTTTAAGAGCCTTGTTTGTCTACTGAAAAAAATAAAGTCGTGTTCTGTTCATTACGGCAGCACTCCGAAAGATTTGGAGTTCGGCTCATTGAAATATGATTTCGAAACAGCACTCGGCGTACTTCACGTACTAAACAACGCTTATTTTATTACTAGTAATACATATTTTTGTTTTCTTCAGCATAACATAAATGCGGCTAATTGAGCCTTAATTAACTTTCACGTCGAACTACACAACTTCTAATGGCTTCTGTTTAACGGTGTGCGACGAAACATAGCTTTTGAATGGGACTCCGCTAATTATACCGTCATAGAAATGCGTTCATAAGAACGCATACTGACGTTGTGGCGTAGAAAAAATTATTCATGGGCGACTGCGAAGGACGTTAGCACTAATAGTGATTATACAGACTCATTTCAATTTCTTAAGCTCAGTATGTCTTCTATGATGTGTTGTACACAGAATAAAAAATATGAGAAATGCAAGAAGTGTAAGAAAAATTGTAATGACATCTGCATAATCTTGGTTTCAAAATTGACGTCACATGAACCTACTAAAAGGCATTAGTAATGTTTTTGTCTTCACATTCTGGCCTGTTGTATAATGTTACTCTACAACTGCAACCTCAAAAATTGTTTTAATGAGATACTCTTATGCCTACTCTTATGAGATACTCTTATGCCTACACAAGAAAGATATAACGATGGAGCACGTACCGCCGCGAAATACTGAGAGTAATATTTCGAATAAATCAAAACCAGGTGTAAGCGCTCCGGAAAAAAAATACCTAAATTCTCCCCGCGTGACTGTTCAAAGTTGTTCCGACGGCCATAATCTAAGCGAGTGCAACAAACTTAAGCCATCAGTAGAGCAACCCTAAAATAGACACTCGACGCATAGCCACCATCATTTCAGGATCCGAAACAGCGTCACGGGATTTAGCACCCTCCCAATCGGAAGACCTCTCCAGAACTCCCACCATTAGCACAAGAAGGCATCCTGCCGTCGCAAATGTTGGTGGAAGTACCCCAGTAAAGAATACAGCATGCGCTGGCGCCCTTAGTAGAACAAACCGATGTGAAGAGCAGCTTTTCCATATGTATGCGCCCTATCAACCCCGCACCGGCAGCGTATTTGCACGCGTCTTAGCATTGGCGTGAGCTTTGATTTACGGAACATTTAGGATAGTAAGCCGAAGTTTTCTTGCACTTTACTTTGTCACGCTTGCTGTTCTTTGTCGTCGATTCAAATTGTGATGTATGTGTTATTGCGTAGCGTTATTTGCCGAGTACAACCACAACCAGGAGCGTGTGACGCCCTCCACTTCTACAAACATGCAGATTTCGCGAAAGTTCCAAATGTAATGGTTATAATAGCGCAAATGGAGATAAACTGGTCGAACTAAATTTTTAAGAACTAAAAAATAACAATATAAAAAAACTACGGAAAATGTCAAAACGTATACCGCGTGGCATTTACACAATAATGTAGATTTCGTTAACGTTGCACCTGTAATCGTCAGTTTTCGTAAATGGCGATAATTGGTTGAACAAAATTTTGAAAAACAAAAAAAATAACAAAAATATAAAAAAAAAATACAGAAAATGTCAAAACCGACCGCGTTGCATTTCCACAATACTGTATATTTCTTGAAAGTTTCACCTGTAGTGGTTATAGTTGCGTAAATGGAGATAATTTGTTGAACGAAATAATGAAAAAAAAAAAAAAAGTTCCCCGCGCGCCACTTGACAGGGGGCGCCCAGCCGAGGCCACCCAACATGTGCCCTGAGGGGACAAATTACAGCAGGGCGGCGCTGCTGCAGAAGTCGTTATTGAAAAGAGTGTTAGTTTGGCCCGTCGGTACAACATCGTAACAAAAGAATCACGATGAAGTAGACAATGACAAAGAGAGGGGTATACACTGTTGTGCCAGAGCGCCTGGCCCAAAGGCGTTGCACGAGGCGACGCGCCGACAGCGAGGCCGAGTCACGCCTCTCCCTTTCATCGCTGCGGCGCGGCCGAATCCTGCATCTCGAAACGCTGCGGCGCGGCCGACTCCTGCATCTCGAAACACTGCGGCGCGGCCGAATCTCTCAACGGAGAACGACCCAAACAAGGGCATGTCGCTACGCCCGGAGACAAGGTCACGGAGACGGCGGCGGCATCGCTCTCCCTTTCCCCATTGGCGGCGCAGCTGACTCACCGCTTCGCTACCATTCGTCGGAATTCAAACTTCAGGCAGCGAGAGCCCTGATTGGAGCATTTCGAACTTCTTGGGGCCACAACGAACTCCCGGGCTATAAAAGAAGCCCGGAGGCTCTCATCGTCGGCTTTCCTCGGCGGCTTCTCTCCGGCATCAGTCTCTTCGGAAGCACCGAGTGAAAGGGTGCTGTCGCCTTTGTGCGAGTTATGTAACGTTGACTTATCCTGTACATACTGTATATAAATGTTACTTCAAGTTTTCGTCGGCTCGAGAACTTCTTCGCTCTGCTCTGCGCCGCGTCGATAGCGGACGGAGCGAGGCAACGTCGCTACACCGGTGACTGCGCTCGGATGGCCAGTCGCAACAGCGGAGACAGCGTCGGGATGGCTGATTCCCAACCTCGGTGACGAGCAGGAAGGCGAGTCACAACCTTGGCGACCGCCCTGGGATGCTCTTTCCCAACAGTGGTGCCAGCGGTGGGATCGTCATTTCCCAACAGTGGTGGCAGCGGTGGGATAGTCTTTCCCAACAGTGGATGGCAGCTGCGGGATCGACCGGCAACGGCTACTACCTGGTGTGGTAAGCGCTCGACGTTTTCTCTCAGTTCACCAGACTTCTCTAGCACAGGTTATGGTAGTTTAGAGAAGGGCTGGGTGAAGCACTGTATAGCTTTGATTGTTTCAAGCCTAGAGAAAGTGCGTTGAAAACAAGGCTAGTGCCGAGAGGTAAACAAAAGAGCGTAGAGAATTACTTGCGCGTGTCTTACTAGTAGCTCGATAGTACAGGAACGGCAAGGGAATTCTAAAGCGGGTAAGCAGCAAGAGGCCTGTGCAAACGATGGAGGACCTTAAAGTGAAGGAACTCATCTAAATTTGCGAGGAGCTGGGCCTTGACCTAGGCCGTGCGAAATGGAAGCATGCGATCCTTGAGATCATGCGGAAGGAGAACGTAACGGCTGAGGAAGTCAATGAGGCCAGGGATGATATCAAAGAGCGCCGTGAGCGCGAGGAGGCCGAAGAGAAAGAGCGCCGTGAGCGCGAGGAGGCTAGAGAGCGCCGGGAGCGCGAGGAAGCCAAACAGCGCCGGGAGCGCGAGGAAGCCGAAGAGAAAGAGCGCCGCGAGCGCGAGGAGGCCGAAGAAAAAGAGCGCCGTGAGCGCGAAGAAGCCGAATGGCAGGAACAGGAAGCCAAAAGGCAGGAACGGGAAGCCAAAAGGCAGAAATGGGCAGCCAAAAGGCAGAAACGGGAAGCCGAAAGGCAGCTCGAGTTGATGAGGCTAGAGTCGGAGTTCCGGCAGGGTTCGCCGGCGCCTAGCGTGACTTGTCCAGCGGTACAGGCGAGCGGTCCGAGAAGTCAGGACCAACGGCCGCCGTTCGTTGTTGAGAGGTTAGGGCCGGAAGACGGAGCGTCCAAGGCCAAAGGCGAAGCGACCGCACTCGTATTCCTGGACAGAGAAGCGAGCCAGGAAAGCGAGAACGGCGCGGAGGCAGAGAAGCCGCTTCGAAATAAAGATTTCGAAACGCGCGCACAGGCCGCGAGCAGTGGCCAGTACATGGCACAGGGCATGACACTTTCGAGTTCGCAAGCGGGGAAGCTCTCGGAGAATGTTGACTCTTCCCCAGCGAGCGAGACGCGAAAGGACGCCGAGCAACGTAGCTCGAACTGCGAGCCGACCGAAAACTCTCGCGGTAGGTTAGTCGAACCGCCAGCGGCTGAGGCGGTTTGCGTGAAACCCTTCGGTGGAGAAACGGAGCCGGGCGACACGGAGAGTACGTTGTCACCGTTTTCCGATCAGCCGTTACGCGAAGACGAGCTCAAGGTCGAAGAGCTGCCGACAGGGCCGACAGAGAAATCCGGTGAGCTCGTCGCGAGTGACGTTGACGGAGACCGTACCGCCGTCACGGAGAGCAAAGGGGTGCCTAAGCGAGATAAAGCACTTGCTGAGACGTCCGACAGAGGGCCGTACGGGTCCGCTGATCGCGTTCATGTGACGGTCTCGGGTTCAGCGATTTCGGCAGAACGCTCAAAATCAGAGGAGGCCTCAGAGACGGCTTCCAACAGGATCGCGCACAGTGCGCGAAATGGCGAGGTTTCGCAAGAAACTTTGGACGGCGAGGCTAGCCAGACGAAGCCGCTAGAGCCCCCAGAAACAGAAGGTGTTCTTTCGGGTGCGAGCTCTAACTCGGGCGATGTTGTGGCAAAGCCTGCGAACGGGACACGAGAGACGAGCGAGCAACGAAGGCCGAGCGGCAAGCGGACCGAAAGCTCTGGCAGTAGCTTAGTCGAGCCGCTGTCGGCCGAAGCGGGTTGCGCCATCCCCATCGGCGGGGAAACCCAGGTGGCCGCGCGTTGCGAGGCAAACTCTCCGTTGTCCCCAGTTCTCGATGGCTTGCTTGAAAGCAAGGTGGGGCACTTTCACCCGCATTTCAAGCCAGTGGAGCGAAGACGCACAGGGCGAAAGCGAAAGTTGAGAGCTTTCTGCTTTGAGCGGAAACGCGATTCGGAGGCATGCGTGCAGGCCGCTATGTTGGCCTTGAAATCAGCTCCGCGCGAGATAACGGGCGTCAGCTTTGCGAGGCTTGTATATGACCGGGGAAAGAGAACGCGTTTCGAATGACGAAACTAGCTGTGGGGAAGAGCTAGTTGTAACGCTGCGTTCCTCCGTTTCCCCATTCGGAACAGTCTGTTCCGTCATGTTGAGCTTCGGTCACAAAAGCGTGCCGTATTGCTTCTCGAAACTAACGCATCGGGTGTTTCGTTGCCTTTCGTAGTACACGCTCCATTACCTCGACGATGTCGCCAGCTTTTCTAGCACATGTTAGGAGCAAGTAGATCACTTACGAGTCGTGCTGAGCAGGCTCAAAGAAGCAGGCCTACTAATCAAACAGTCGAAGTGTCACATAGGATACGCCGAAGTGACGTATCTAGCGCATGTGGTGGTGGTAGCGCGGCCGACGAAGACCGTCAGTCGTTAAGTGGCCGCAGTCGTAAGCTATCGCTGACCAACGACTAAGTCAGAGGTAAGGACTTCTAGAGTTTGACTGGATAGGGCTAGACTTAAGTTAAAGATTACTCCACACTGGCTAGTCCGTTAGTGATGCTCTTACAACGAGTCAGCCAGTTAAGGTGGAAAGGACACAAAGTAGGAGGACGCACTTTAAGCGCTGAAACGAGCCTTGAGCGAGGAGCCAGTTCTAACGGTCCCCGACTTTTCGAAAGGTTCGTTATTCAGTGCGACCGAGCGATCGTGGCATGGAAGCTTTACTATGCCAAGAGGATGCTACGGCCGGGAACGACCAGTTTTGTACTTCAGCCGCAAGCTAACTTGCAAGGAAGAGGCTTACAGTACTCCCGGAAAGGAATGTGGCTGCGTCGTGTGGGCAGTGCAGAAGTTTGCGTGCTCTGTAGCCGCTAAATCAGACGCACTAAGCCGTGCGTTCTAAGTAAGGCTGCGTTCGTCCTCCCCGTGTCTTTCGTTTCGTCTCTTCGTGAGCAGCTTTTATCGTAGCAGGTAGATGGGAGCAAAATTATTGCCCTCATTTGCTGCCTCAGTTGTTTATTTCCGCACCGCGTGATTTCAAGTAATCAACTTTAGTTAAGATCACTTAATGTCGTGTGTTACGTTTGACAGTGTGAGTTCTTCCTTTAAGAGTTTTACGTCCCGCATGGGTCTCTTGGTGTAGAGGGTCCAAATTGGGGATAGACACTTAGCTAGGAGAGTTTGTCACGCTTTGGAGTCTGGTGTTCTGACGGAGGACAGAGGGTGCTTGCTTGCGCTTGGTGTTGCCTGTTGTCGGTCGGTTCTTTGCAAGCTCCAGAACGATGAGCAACCGGTGCTGAGGACAGACCGGAAGAGCCGGACGAAGCTGGTCGAGACACCTGGGCAGCACGGCGAGGTACCTGTGATCCGGACCTGGCAGCTGGTACCTGTTCAAGGAGAGGAACTTCGTGGAGCCGCCCTTTTCCTGGGGCCCTGGAGGTGTACCTGGATGAGCCTGGCGAACGAGCGCGCCCAGCATCCGAGCCACGTGGAGGCAGCTCGTCTTCACGGCGCATTGTCTGGCGGCGGGGGTGCTGTTGTGCCAGAGCGCCTGGCCCAAAGGCGTTGCACGAGGCGACGCGCCGACAGCGAGGCCGAGTCACGCCTCTCCCTTTCATCGCTGCGGCGCGGCCGAATCCTGCATCTCGAAACGCTGCGGCGCGGCCGACTCCTGCATCTCGAAACACTGCGGCGCGGCCGAATCTCTCAACGGAGAACGACCCAAACAAGGGCATGTCGCTACGCCCGGAGACAAGGTCACGGAGACGGCGGCGGCATCGCTCTCCCTTTCCCCATTGGCGGCGCAGCTGACTCACCGCTTCGCTACCATTCGTCGGAATTCAAACTTTAGGCAGCGAGAGCCCTGATTGGAGCATTTCGAACTTCTTGGGGCCACAACGAACTCCCGGGCTATAAAAGAAGCCCGGAGGCTCTCATCGTCGGCTTTCCTCGGCGGCTTCTCTCCGGCATCAGTCTCTTCGGAAGCACCGAGTGAAAGGGTGCTGTCGCCTTTGTGCGAGTTATGTAACGTTGACTTACCCTGTACATACTGTATATAAATGTTACTTCAAGTTTTCGTCGGCTCGAGAACTTCTTCGCTCTGCTCTGCGCCGCGTCGATAGCGGACGGAGCGAGGCAACGTCGCTACACCGGTGACTGCGCTCGGATGGCCAGTCGCAACAGCGGAGACAGCGTCGGGATGGCTGATTCCCAACCTCGGTGACGAGCAGGAAGGCGAGTCACAACCTTGGCGACCGCCCTGGGATGCTCTTTCCCAACAGTGGTGCCAGCGGTGGGATCGTCATTCCCAACAACACACGCGGTGCTACACCGGGGGACACACATCGGGCGCTAGCGCCCTGCGCATCCTCCGTATAGCGCACCGTGTGTGTCCCCCTCTCTTCGTCCTTGTCTTCTTCAGCGCTATTCTCTTGTTACAATCTCGCTGTTCAAGTAGTAAAACTGCTCTCCCTGTCTTTAAGCGCCTCATCTATATGCGTGACTGCCTATGTACGCCTGGATCAAGGAGTCAAGGAGGCGATCCCGGATGATATCCCTGCAGTGTGCATGCGTGCGTGATGCGTGCTTGTGTTTTCGTCTGTTCCCGTTTGTATTCCAGCAGCAAGTAGGGGGGGGGGGGTAATGCTCAAAATTTGCGCCTTCATATACCGATCAACACTTTGTAGGTATTCTTAGAAGGTGAGATGAACCAAATGCAACGCACTGTATGGATATTGATTTATTTACTCACGAAAGCTTTATGGTCACGTTTCATCAAAAACTACCCGCTACGAATGCTCAGTGGAAAGCGTAGCGCAGCTAAGGTGGGGGTTGAGTTGTATGTTTCCAGCCGCACTGGTTAATTTTCTGATGACAATGAAACACTGAAACACCCATCTGCATGAATTTTCCCAGCAGGTTCAAGGGAACCAAAAGTGTGTTCAAGATGACCCGGTCAGTCAGCTAATCACTGCTGACTGTCTGATCATTCAATCGCGTGTAGCTCCTGCTGCAACTGTGGCAACAACAACTTGTTTTGCAACTAAAGAGAAACCACAAAACCTTTTATCCACGGAAAAAAATTACGGGGGACGCTTAGAACTTTTATAAAAAGTGAAGGCTAAAGCCTCGTTGGACCTTCCGTTGACATGCTGTTGAACAATGTGTTGAACTTTGCGGGCGTGTCTGCCACCACGTCACCAGCCCCGTGGACAGCACCCTCCGAGCCTCGTTGCGCACCTGGGCAAGACGACCTCGTCGTTGACCATCCTCCTTGACCACCCGTTCACCAACCGCGGGGAGATCGTTGGATCTCAACCTCATAGAGCGGAGACCCCGACACATGGGTTGCGAAATAAATGTTTTCTATCTGTCTATCTATCTCTCTATCTCTCTTATTTCGCTCACTAGCCATGGCCGGAACCATCAGGTTCACTCCCGTTGGTCCCTTCACCTATCATTGCCGCTCGTATTGCACTGCACCAGCGGCCCACCCGCCTATGGCGTTGCTGGTTCCCTTTCACGGCCCGCGCTGCACCGCCCTTTCTCAGAGCCCTCCTCCTACCTTCCTTCCGCACTGCTGTTTCCCTTTCTTTGCGCGCGATCCCCGGCTCGCGCAACTGCAACTTTTTTTTGGACCACCTATTTTCCATACCTCACAACGCGCTTGCTCCAACATAGAGATCTAAGCCTTTCGTATTAAACAAAACATCTTTTGCTCTAGACGTTGCTGAAGCGCAAGCACCTCACGATTCCCAGGCGGTTTAAATATAATCAGTAGCCCTCTACTACGGCGCGCCTCATAGCCTATATATAGCTTCGGCGCGTTAAACAGCCAAAATTTTCAACCTCAAAGGGGTTTCACTATTTTCCGCAGGCCTGGTCAACATAAACTTTTATTTTTAGTTCCATTATGTCACTTAGCTCTAAATTTAAATAGCGATTGCTTATTGGACTGTCCAGGCTAGTTTAGGGAAGAATCTGAAAGACACTTGATGCGTTTTATGACCAAACACATCAGGAAAAACTGTATAGATGCTGTTGTGTTGACAGGGAAGCGCTGAAGTGGCTAAGCGGGGGGGGGGGGGGGGGGGTGATTAAGGTCAAATATTTTTCCTGTCTGAATCAACCTAAATTTAGGTTGCCTTGCTACCATAATCTCTAAAACCGGCATTTCGTTATGGAAGAAGTTCGCTGTGACATATAGCAGCCATTTATGGGTGATCGGGTCTTTCCGCGATTCTTCAGGAAAAATGTCAGGTTATTTGGAAGTGGTGCGAAAACTGTTTGAAATAAGCCTGAACAAAACATTTAGCCGGCTTTTTGAAGGCCGCGGGAAACCAACTCGTTCAATCAGTTGTGGGTGATCTGTTCTTAGGTTTTTTTTTCTTGTTGTTAGGTCTTTTTTTTTCTTCTGTTTTCGTATAAAATTGTTAGCATTATCTTTCACCAATGAATTTTCCCCCACCAGCAGTGCCGTCACTCGCACAGCCCCTCCAACTGTGTCAGATTTAACTGCGTACATAAACTCTCGCCTCTCTATAAAACCTCTGTTTGCAGCTATTATTCGCGCCCCTAGGGAGCAACTTTAATGACGTCGGTAAATTTCAGATTTTCTTGGTGATACTGCAGAGCATCGACTATTTATTTCAAGGCTAATATGGAGATTGAAGTATGCAATAAATAATCTTGAGAAATACATTTCTTGGTAATGCAGCAAAGACGATAAGAACTGCTCACATGCTTCCTTGGTCGTTCTATTCCATGTGGTTGTGCGTAATTTATGAGCTTCGTTTATGTCGTCTCAAACAGACGACAACAGGTTACCGGCAAAGTCAATTTCTTTCTAACATTGTGAACTTCTGGTGTATAGGACAATGAATGGATGTGCTAAGCCGGCTATAGTATACTCTGTAGTGAACAATCAATAACGAAACCACTCAATTGCTTCCCCAAAACATCTAGATCGAATATTTTTGCACATAAGTGATGATGATGATAGTAGTAGTAATGATAACGACTATCATATCATTAGCGACGTGAAAATATATTTGCCATGGGAGCCGTTCTCTATAGTTACGCCCCTGCCGTCACCTTGGCTTCTGCATCTTCCTTGATCGTGATAAGCGCTGCGTGCTTGCGCTGCCGAGCCGGGAAACAACAGCAGATATTATCCGCCTTCGCGCGCGCTCTGTGAGATTTCTGACTGCATTAGCTTTGGACCACAGCTGTTCGTTGCGTCACCGTTCTGCCAATACGCTGCATGAGTACTGCGTCCAGCACTATCCGGTTTCTCTCCTGGACTTTGCACGTCGCTGCCGACGGGTTAACGCCACAATACATAATGCACTGTGCAAGCGGTCATGAACTGATATCTAGTCACTCTAGAACACCGGCAGCGATGCCCTTTTGGCGATTGTTGTTCGTTGTGTTGGATACAGACAGACGTTGTGTTGTTGCTTTGGGGCAGTGGAGGGCGTCAGTCGACATAGAGCTGAAGCAATTGTCTGACAGGATTCGCGCTGTCGAAGTAGATGTATCATCTGTAAAAAGCGACCACGCCTCTGCAGTAACACTGCCATCCGTATCTGATACCGTCGCACTACAAATAAAGAAAATAGAATCGCGCTGCGATGACGCAGAAAACAGGCAGCGCCGATCTAATTTACTGTTTTTCGGCATCCCCGATGACCCTGCAGAAACATGGGCGACTTCGGAAAAAAAGGTTGTCAAGTTGTGCTCTGAGGTTCTGCGTGTATCCCTTATTTCATCCCAAATAGAACGTGCGCATCGTCTTGGACGGCATCAACCAGAAAAAAATAGGCCCATTATTGTAAAATTCCTTCACTTCAAAGACAAAGAAAATGTTATGGCTATGGGTAAGAAGTTTAAGGACACTGACTACGCTGTCCGGGAGGATTTTTCGCTGCAGACGCGTATCGCCCGGAAAAAGTTGCGGGATTACGCTAAATCGATAGATGCACCCATCAAGCTAAATGTCGACAAACTGCGCGTGGACGGCTCCTACTATGCATACGATGCTGTGTCTGACACTGTCATTAAATTGTCAAGATAGCGCAAACATGTGCCGACTGCAAGCACTATTCACAATTCCTCTCCCACTTCTGCTGGGCAGTCTCAGTTGCCACTCTCTTTATCTGTTTCATTTACAAACATTAGAAGCCTGCTTCCGAAACGCGACGTACTTTGTTCCTTTCTCGATGATAGTAACTCTGACATCATTGCCTTAACGGAAACTTGGCTTACGCCCGAAATAGGCGATACTGAAGTATTTTCGGATAACAATTCTTATAACATTTACCGACATGATCGTAGAATTAGAAGGGGAGGTGGCGTCCTTTTAGCGGTTAAGAAAAAGTTTTCCTCCTTTGTTATTGACACCAAATCTGATCTCGAAATTGTTTGGTGTGCATGCGCATCCGCGTCAACTAAGGTACTTTTAGGTGTGTGCTATCGGCCCCCTGACTATCGACTATCCTTTGTAGGCGAACTTCGCATAGCATAGTGACAGCTACCGAAATGTTTCCTTCTGAATTCATGTATATTTTCGGAGACTTCAATTATCCCTTAATCGATTGGGCCTCATTGTTCGCCCCCTGTCATACCTCCATGGATTTTGTTAACTTAGCCTTAGATTGTAATTTATTCCAGGTAGTTAACGAACCAACTCGTGGTCAAAATTTGTTAGACTTAGTTCTTACTTCTGCTCCTGATACAGTAGGACAAATCCTAGCACTTCAAGGATTCAGTGACCATAAAATATTACAAATTCCACTTTACATACCACTCAAAAATACCAGCTTCACTTCCAAGAAAATAAGAGATTACAATAAAGGTAACTATGTAGATATGAACTCCGATCTGGAACAGTTTTTCTATCACGAATTTCAGCCCTCTTTCCATCAACGTTCCGTTGATCAAAACTGGGTTTTGTTCACAGAAAAAGTATCTTCCCTTGTTGACAAGTATGTCCCTTTGATTACCATATCTAATTGCCAGACTAACCAATGGTTTAACAAATCGCTTTGTAGGTTAAGAAATAAAAAGAAACGCTTATACCAGAAAGCCAAGCGTAACCAGACTTATTGGGACGAATATAAAGATTTCCTGAAAACTTACTGTTCTGCGGTATCAGTCGCTAAAGATAAGTATTTCAAACATGATCTACCCTCACTCCTTAAATCAGATCCAAAAAAGTTTTGGAAAACAATATCTCCGGATAATAGCTCAAGTCGCATTACCTTGCACGGAGCTAACAACGTGCCTCTTGCCGACCACGAGTGCCCGGTAGCTTTTAACGAATTTTTTTCATCAATATTCACCACGGAGGACCAATCCACAGTACCCTTTGTTCCTGATCCTGACTACCCTTACATGGAACCTATTAACATCTCCGCTGAAGGTATTTCTCGGCTAATAACCGACCTAAAATTATCCACGTCTGCAGGTATTGATAACATCAGCTCCAAAATACTTAAAAACACTGTTTCTGTTTCCAGCCAAATACTGCTCCTCATATTCCGTCAATCGCTATCATCCGGACGTCTTCTTTCTGACTGGAAAATTGCAAAAATAGTTCCTGTATTTAAGGCTGGCGATAGAAATTCACCTGGTAACTACCGTCCAATTTCGTTAACTTGTATCTGTTGCAAATTACTTGAACACATCATTGCTTCACATGTCTACAGCCACCTCGAGTCAAATAATTTCTTTTTTACTAACCAACATGGGTTCCGAAAAGGTTTCTCTTGCGATTCACAACTTTTTGAATTTACTAACGACCTGCATTTTCAAATGAATAATAACAAACAAACAGATTGTATTTTTCTTGATTTCTCTAAAGCGTTTGACCGGGTTCCTCACTGTAGATTAATCTCGAAACTATCATCGCTCAGACTAGACTCACTGACCCTTTCCTGGCTGCGAAATTTTTTGTCTCTTCGCCAACAGTTCACAGTTGTAAACAATTTATCTTCTCCCCCTTGCTACGTTACTTCAGGTGTTCCGCAAGGTAGTGTTTTAGGGCCCTTGCTATTTTTAATATTCATCAATGATCTGCCTACAAACATTTCATCTTCAATTCGTCTTTTTGCTGACGATTGCATACTATATCGTAACATTACCCATACTAACGACCACATCGCTCTTCAAAATGACCTCTTAACTGTTTCTAGTTGGTGCAAGACCTGGCAAATGCACCTTAACGAATCTAAATGTAAATTTATCTCTTTCAGCCGCAAGCATGCCAATTCTAAGTTCACATACTCTTTAAACAGCTCTCCCGTCTCTGAAGCAACTTCATATAAATACCTCGGAGTTAACTTCACTTCTAACCTGTCATGGGCTTCCCATATCACCGCCATTTGTGCGAAGGCCTCGCGATCGTTAGGTTATTTACGAAGAAACTTAAAAAATGCCCCTCATTGCGTACGAAAGCTGGCCTACGTTACTTTTGTCCGTCCTCAACTGGAATTTGCTAGCCCTGTATGGTCACCTCACCAAAAATATCTTAACAATATGCTTGAAGCCGTGCAGAATAGAGCAGCACGCTTTATTTCTTCCGATTATGATAATTCTCATAGCGTCACCCAAATTAAACATGATAATGACCTCCCCTTACTTGATACACGACGTTCCATTGCACTTTTGTGCTTGTTTCACAAGTACATTTATGGTAATAGGCTGTCGCCCCTTCCTCTTGAAAGACCATTGCGCATGTCTAAACGTTTGCATAACAATCTCAGTTACTCGCGCATTTTCGGCCGTACATTAACTTTCAATAGTTCTGCGCTTCCACGTACCATCTGTCTGTGGAACGATTTGCCCGATAATATCGTTTCCATATCAAACCATGCCTCCTCCCGCCACCGTGTAACCAGTCATTTCCTAGGTTTGCTTCCTTAAATTGTTCACCCTCTTTTTGTTGCTGGCGTATTTTTGTGAATGTATTTTGTTAAGTTGTACTGTGAATGCACTGCGCCTTATAATCTATAGTTTCGCCTTGGCAGTATATTGTGTCGTGGTGTTTTTGTGCCTTGTGTTCGCCATGCAAGGTTAGACTCACCTTGTACATATTATGCTTACTTGCTCTCGTGTTGCTTTTACTGTTTTTTGCCTCCCCTTACGCTATGCCCCTACGGGGGCCTGTAAGGTTCTTGTAAATAAATAAATAAATAAATAAAATACCCTGTATAAATTGCGCAGCGCCGCGAAAATTAAGTGTTGCACGTAGTTAAACGCAGCCAATGCGGTACTAACACTGGCTAATATCCACTTCTGTTTCCCGACCCGGCAACGCAGGCAGCGCTTCTCATGGCTAAATAAGGTGCGGTAACCAAGGCCCCGGCGGGCACAGCGACAAGTCAAACAGCCATCGCGTTGATGCTGGTCGCGCATGCTCACATTCTACCGGTCTCAAACCAGGCGTTATCCTTAGACATAGTGCGTGCCTTCACACTTTGGTGTGAGATTCGTTTTGTTCCTCGTAAACGTTCGTTCCGGGGTTGACTGTGCGTTATTTTTGAAGCCCACTTTAAATGGGCTTTGTTGTTAGGAAACGACATAGAAAATTTTCGTACCACTTTTTTGTTTTCAAGTAATTGTTTTGCTGTCATGCACATGAATTGGGTAGCAGTTAAAAAAAACGATTAGATTTATTGCGAGCGCCCGCCTAGACAGCCCACTTTAAATAATGCCCACCGAGCAACGTCTCTTGTCGAGTGAATTAGAGCAAGCGATCAATTAGAGTTGGGCAACAGACCGACGAGGTAGGTTGTCATCTAATTCAAGCGAGGTCTATCGACCAAACCACGGAGCGCAGCCGCGCCACGCACGTGGTCTGTCTACACATCGGTACACATCGTAGTCGGCCTGCACTCATTACGGGTAAAATAGCTTTTACAATATGATAAATGGTGGGCTCCACTCTACATGCCTGGTACTTTCAGAGATGGACCCAATACTGATTTTTGTTGCATACTACTCTGTTTATTTTTTGCTATAAGGCGTAAGTGCAACCATGGTCAAGCATGTCTTCATTGTCCAAGGTCGGTATCTATCCTTGTTTTTATTTCCCCAGTAGAAAAGACAGCGCCGCTATCACTACTGAACTCGTACGTCTTTCTGACACCGTCAAAAGGCGATAACCTGAGCACGGTACCTTTCAATAAATATAAAATTGGATAAACGTGCGACGTTTTCGCTTACCCTTCGTCTTTACCTGATGCAGGTTCGTTATATTGGTTTAGACCAAGTGTCACTGTAATTTATTCTATACGCCGCTCTCTCCGCTGCCGCCGACATGTGGGATATTTGCCGTTTCTTCTTCTTATTCTTACTGTGTTCGCAACCAAGTGGCGAACAAAGTAAGAATAAAGAAGTGTTGCTGTAAATGTAAATTTGGCGATTCTGAAGATGCCTGCGGCGGCTTTTCTAAAGTGTTTCTTGCCGTTCCGTGCGATACTCGGAATGCGCGAAAATTTTTCATCTTGGCAAATGTTTCGCCATCACTAAACCAGGGAAGGGGGATGCCTTTTTTGAAGTTTGGAATTCCGCAGCTTCCTATTCCTCGCGACTGAGAGATGCGGAAGCACCGAAGGAAACGGATGATGGCGACCTATACCAAATGTTGCTTTCTATTCAACAGCAGTTGAATAAGCCCAAAAACCTGCCGGAAAAGGTCGACAAGTTTGAAGAATCGATCTCAATGATGTCTGCCAAATACGATGACGTGTGAAGTGACCTATCACGTTCATATCTTAGATATATGTTGCAAGCTGCGATTCTGGCTGCCGTAATTCAAGCGTTGTACATACGTCGATCTAAGTAATTCCCTCATTTCCTTGGCGTTGCACGGAAGCCATGCTTACCTCACTTTCGAAGATGACAGTGCTAACGACCATTCACGCAACGCTTAGCAGCTCCTTCATTAAAGAAAATGACCGTCTAGCTTATCGAATAGCAAGCGTTACTGGCTTCTTGGCTAAGACCCACCACAGAAATGTGTACTGGAGCCCATATTGGCGCCTTCTTCCGTAATTACGTGATTTGCTGACACTGCAAGAAAGCAGCAGGTTGCTTGATACTTGTGTTTATGACCAGCCGCAAGATCATGTTAATTAGCGAACATCCCATGCACAGAATCATAATTGTGAAGTAGATGAGAACTTGCAGGTTGTTGCGCAGGCGCCGTGTGACCCGGAGGATCCGGATCGTGCGGGACTGTGCGATGCATAGAACCCCCAGCCTGCAACATTTATTACAGCCTTAAACCTGCGCTTTCGTCTTTAAGCGGGGAACATTCATGAGAGGTGTATATTACTATAGTTATAATATTATTTTCTACCGTCAAGTTGTACAAGTAAAGAATTACGTGAACTCGATTTCGACGTGCACATGTAATCAATAAATTTGTGTTGTTGCAAACATTAGTATATAGTCGTATCAACATCTCCCTCGCATTTACTTTTCTAGCAACTCCTGTATCCACGTACGTTCACCCCGGGTTGGACTACGCCTCATCGATTTGTAACCAGGACATATCCACTCAAACACAACTTATATCTTTGCAAAGGAGTTTCGCTTGCTTCACTTCACCTACTGGCCATGCTAACGCCATCGTAACAGACACAGAAACCCTGCTAGGCCGGCATCCTGCGTAGTTACAGGCCAAAAACACTCTCGCATCACTTTTGCTACTCATATTTATTACGATAGTTCTGATCTCCGCCATCCTCCTATTTAGTCAACGGACTGTACACCCTGCCATCACATTAAACTGTTAACCTTTACTAAAAATTACAAAACGGACCAATTCACTAACAATGTAATTTTTAGAAAACGCCGAATCACTGCAACTGATCGCCTATAGTACCGAGCCTAATTAGATACATTTTAAAACTGCACTGTTAAATCTGAATTTAAATGAGGAGGAAAACTGTGTTCAGCTGAAGGATTACGTTTTGGCTGTCTTTTCAAGCACCTGCGCCGTGCCTGCAATGCTTTCCTATGTTCATTTACTTGTATTCATGCAGACCTCATTATGCGTAATGTTACATCGCAATGATATCAATAGCTGTTATTCTTGCGCAAACGTATTACTTCTTGTCTGCCTATTCTGCAATTTCCCATACCCTCTATAATACACTGCGTACGACCTGACGGAGCTCCAGAAAATCAAATGTGCAGGGGCATCGCCGTTACAATGCACGTGTACTGCAACCACTATTTCCTAATAAGCAAACTAGACGATTAATGACGCACAACCAATGATTAAACTGAAAGCCTTGTCTGCGCTGCAGTGCTGCTCAACTAGAATATTCAGAGCCCTCATCTTGCAACTCTAATTGTTTGCGGGTCTTGTTCCCGCTTTTTCACTTCGATCGCTATTATTCTTCACTCGGCTGAGTTGTAGGTAAGCAGTCCCATGGGTTCCCAAATTACGTGCTCTCTACAGAGGTTATCTGTATGCGATGAACTAATATAGCAGCTCATGAGGTCAGTGTCCGATCGCGTAAAAATGGCGGGTAGGACTGGGAACAAAATTGTGCAAGCCAGCTAGCAGTTGCAGTTGTGCCAAACTGTAGGTTGAAAATGCAGCGTGGCGAATGAAAATTATCTAGTTCAACCTCGCCCTCATTGAATTAAAAATGTGAACTGTTTAGAATGCGTTTTCTTTCTAAAATAGGAGTAGTACGCCCGGAGTGACGCGGATCTCACAAATATTTGCGAATTTACTGCTGTCCTGGCCTGTCCGTATTAAGTTTGTTCAATAATTATATTAAGTGCAATGCACTACTTAAGCGACCCTGAACCTGCGTCCACCGGCGATGTCCGCGCACGTGGAGATGGGCGCGCGCAGCCTGGCCGCTGACATAGCACATACCCACGTGGGGGATTGGCCAGGAATCTCCTCGTCTTCCTTGGCAACGGGGGGAGATGGGCGCGCGCTGCCTGGCCGCTGACATGGCACATACCCACGTGGGGGATTGGCCAAGAATCGGGCGTGAGAAGGGCTAATGCACCTGCTTAAAGGAGTACTGACACGAAATTTCAAAGCTGAGATCCGCTCTAGCAATCAAGTACAACGACAACACAAATAGGTGTCTGTGAATAAATGCATCTTTCTTTCTTTGTAGTTGTGTGTGTGTGTGAGATCTCTCTTTCGCGAACATTACCGAACCGCGCAAATTCAACTCGTGCATTCGCACTTTCACATTCTTCCCCTCGGGGAAATGCGGGGAATTTTGTTATTGAGAGCAAGCGAGAATCCACAGAAATGTGATTGCTTGTCTGCAGAACCCTTTCAGGCCAGGGCAGTCACCCTGGAAACTGAATTTGTAAGGCGCACAGCCATTGGCAGAGCAACAGAGAATCGATCGCTGGCTCGAAAGGGAAACGCACAGTCAACATGTATGCGAATTTGATCACGCGAGTCAATTTCTTATAGTACTGCCAGTGGTATCGACTGAGAGCGAGCGATGAAAAGGGCGATATTACACGCGCCGTTGAAATTAGGTGGGGTGAGACGGCCATTCGTTTCGTAGCTCACGAGTGATTGTCCTTGATCTGTGGCCGCTTGGCCACTTTGGGTCTTCATTTCATGGTTTTTCTCTGTGCAAGAACCCCTGAAGGCGTCTCGTGGCGTGAAACTCAAATATCTGCACTGTACGTGGAGCCAGGCTTACTAGTGGAAAAAAACGGTCGCTGTTTTCCAGCAAATAAAAAACGTTAATAGCACGCCTGTGACAGTGCTCACGGCTCATGCTTACACTTCAAGGTGAGTCAATAGCTGTGCATCAAAGAATGAAACAGCTAGGGGCAGGGAGGCAACAGCGACTGCGTCGACCCTAAAAGCCCACAAAAGCGGAGATGTGTAGCTGCTGAAGTAAGATGGCTATTTTGAGGACTATAATTTTTGTTGGGTTACATGCACGCGAAAATTTTGTTCCATGGTTATCTGTCATTCGATTCAGCCACACAGCCGAAATTCAGTTGAACAATCACTTTGACAGGGAGTATAAATAGGCAAACACATCCCTAACTACTCCAAGTGCTGGCATCGGTCATACATTTCCACATTATTCAGCGGAAATGGAACCTCGGGCCTATTTGGGGCAGAAACATGATCACAAAATTGAGAGTACCAGCGTTATATTAAGTACAGGTTGGCATAGAGTTGAGACAAGATTTAAAAAAAAGCACAGCGCGTTGGACACGGTGTCAAGGAGAGGTGATTGAAAAGTAAACACTAAAACGAAGGAGCTCGAAATCTGGCATGTGCTGCGCCAAGCAAAAAATAAAGTCCCAAAAGGCGTCGCGAGAGCAGAGAAAACGTGCGCAGATTGAATTTGGTTGACAAAATCTTCATAGCATTCATGCGGCTAACAAGAGGGGGTGGGAAAAAATTTGAGGGGGCTGAGGAAAGGGTGATACGTGACGAAGAAAAGCCTCCCAATACGAGAAAAGCCTGCGGATTTCTACGAAAAAAATATTGTTCTAAATCTTTATATACGTGTATGTCGCTACACACGCCGAAGCATTAGATCCGAACAGCTAAAGAGGAGGAGGAATGAACATTTATTTTTTGAAATTTAGAGCAGCTGGGTGGTCGCGTTAGTCTGGAAAGACATTCTTGCCCAACCACAAAAGCAGTACTTTCTATCTGTCAAGAGAAACTGGCGGCTTTTGAAGAAACCTTCTTTTAATGTGGTTGCAGCCAACTTCTTTTGCTCTAGATCGCCAGAATCGATACGGTTTTAATACAAGTTTTCCTGGGTTGAGTTACAACTCCATCAGTTTGACGACTTGGTTTACTTTGTTGGCGCACGGAGTTTCTCTATGGTAGACCCTTAGCACATTTTTTTTAAAGTTTACAGTGAATTAAAATAAATTCAACCTATATTTTGTCTTCGAAGGCACTTTCATCTTCTTGTCGACAGATTGTTTTTTCCGGGCACCATATCGCGGGGTTGGCGCCCAGTATATATTGTGCCAAATCCTGCGTGTATTTTTGTTTTAATCTCCACGAATATCCACTTGATCAGCACAAACACATAAGACGCTGAAACGAAGTGAATTGTGGTTCTAAACTTTACTCTTTCTTTTGCGTGACCTCATTTGTCCCTCTAGCCGTTGCTTCAAATCCCCCTTCGCATTTGGAAAAAAAGTAGAGAAATGTGGACACATAAACAGAAACTTTCAGGGAGACAAGTTTGTCCCTTCACCTAACATTAATTTAAAAAACGTGAACGCAAAACTGACTAACATACGAAACAAATGTTGGTTCTGAGTATACTAACTGGAGCTTTACACTTGTGCATCAAAAGGCAGGAGGGCGAAATGCAAGCGCAGCTTTGCTCCCTTTTGAATTATGTCTATATTCATGCCAGCAGAAAGATGTCTTTGCAAATGTATCCCCTTCGGTGCCACTTAAAATGCCTCTATTTTTCTCACCCGTCTATTTTTGTACCCGTACGGTAGGGCTTTTAAGGGCTAAGTGCTTTGCCCCTAGGTGTTCACTTAGGTGTATGCGCGGCATTCTGTAGGAGACGGTTTATTCCATCGTTTCGGGGATGGCCCTTAGCACTGGAGGAGTAGTGGAACATGCGCCGAAATGGCGGGAAATAGTAGCGGGGGAGGGGGGTGCAAGAAAGGGGGGGGGGAGTAATGGGCGAGCTTGGGGGATGGCGGGGAGGAGTACCTGGAGGGGACAGCAAGGGGGAGGGTAAGTAACGGGCGAGCTGGGGGGGAGCGCGAAAAAGAGGTGGTGCCATCGGCTCCTCCGTGAAGTAGTCGGTGAAGGACGTTATAAGTTGTGATTTGTCTGTATACGTTTTTCGTATTCTGTATTTAGAAAAAGATCACTTTAAGATAACCTCCTTTTGGAGAGCGGAGCAGGCGTAAAAAGGACTACACGCTCTGATGCCGCGTAGGGTCTTGTCATGAACTACACGCGGCAAGCAGCAGAAAAATTTTGAACTCCTTGATCGCCTCAGCACGTGGTTGAACTATATTTCAAAATTCGGCGGTTTCTTAGGTGACGTTGTTTATCACGTTTTTTTAACTAATTTTCTGTTATCAAAAGTATATAGCATTCTTCCGAGCACGACTAAGGGTGTCCTTGTTGCCAGGGCATATTTTTTGGTTCGAGCTATTGCGATTGTTCCAGCGCGCGATAATTTGGCGCCGCATGCTGGGGAGTAAATTGCAGAATGTTTTCGTGCTGTAAGTTTCAGAAACGTCAGCCTTGTCTGTGAGAGCTCTGCGTTGCTACTCGACCCAGATTCGACGACATATTGGAAGAGTGTATGAAAGGGACTATAGGAGAGAAGGAGGAGCGAGTGGTTGATAATATGCAGCTTTGGTTTTCTTGGACATGAGTGATGTTGTTTGGAGAATAACGGACAGTCGGCGTGTTGGCGGTGTAATATGGTGGCAAATGCGACAGCTTAACAAAGCCGCAACAAGAAGGAATGAAACAGGACGACCGCTGCTCCGTAGAAAAGGGAAGAACGGAGTGCCGACCCCCTGCCTCACATTTCGGTCGACGCCATTGCCGTCATGGTCGTCATCGTTGTCGTCATCCTCATCAGCATAACCATCCTCGGCATGCTTGATCGTAGAAGTTAGCTTGTCAAACCATTAAATTTGAAATCGCGATGTAACTTTTTTTTTGCTACGCGGCTGATCACAGCGCGGTAACTGTAAAAATGTCTATTTCTGGCAAAAACACGCTCCGGCTAGCTTCAGATAATCGGAACAACCATTGCCTCAGGTTTAGTGACAGACAAATCCTTAATTTACCTTGAAGTTCTAGTGTACGATGTTGACAAAAATGATGCAGTAAACACCACTTAAATTTGAAGCTTTCTGGAGCTAGTTTACTTATATGCCCTCCAAAGCGCTGTCAGGGGACCGTGTCGACTGTGGCGTGACAGATTGCTGATCGAAACTGAGACGCGCACACCCTGTCGCGCACTGATCGCGCAGACATGCTTTGGCAGTGTGCTCCGTTAAACGGTCATCTTCAGAAAATAGAAAAAAAATGCAACGATTATTTACAAAAGCCACGTTCAGGTCGTCCCTCTTTGAGATGAAGGTCTAAGTTTGTCCTGTCTTACAGTGAGCAGACTCTGAGGAAGGGTTGTCCAAGGAGATGTGATACCTGCCAAAGTCCGCTACCCAAGCCTGCCAGGTGTAAGTGTCCCGGGAGGACTTAGTGGCGTTGCGATGGGGAGGACTTGGGACAGGTCTAGTACTGTGGGATGGCGCTGGTATGAACCTGCAGGCCTTGCAGAGTTGTCTATTTTGCACGTTCTTCATTTGGCGCTATAAGGCGGTCGTAAGGTGATGGAGGGGAGGGGGGGACGAGACTGTTCTTGCTGTAGAATCGTGCTGTGCTTCCTCATGAAAGAGTCAGAAGATCCTGGCACTTCTCTACTGGCCACCGAGACTGTCTGCAGATGTTCTGTTCCTTCGTCGTTGGGTTTACTCCTGTCACATGCTAGTAAATAGAGCAGGGGGTCTCGCGAATCTTAGGACAGCAGGCCATTGAGGTTTTATTGTAGGCGAGAACACTGTCCAAGGAACAATAGTTTTCTGGAGTTTATTGTAAGTTGTGAATTGGCTAAAAAAGAGTATTCGCTTTGTGAATACTCGGCCTGCACAGTTCGTGTATTAGGGGAATTTTCGTGCGCACAGAAGCCCATAGAGCGGTCCCCGAGTCAGGGTAAAGGGAGTATTCTGTGACTGTTGCTCGTATTGAGTGGTGGCTTGTTGAAGGCCATTTGAGCTCCTATTCTTTGGATGTTTACCAGATAAACGTTGGACACGTGAGGATAAATAGAAAGGCTTACCAGGATAAGCCGGTCTTTGTTTATTTATATCTACTGGTTGCGTTCGCGTCAGCCATTCCGCTTGCTGACACAACAAAGCAGATGTGGCATTTTCAACTCGTGCTAAACGTATAGCGAACATCGTCTGCAGTATTCCCTGCGAATCGGCCGCCGTGCATTCTAAAATACGCTAGCAGGACCAGCAGAACGGGAAAAGACGAGTTCTGCAATGATTGAAGCCGACAACCACAATCCTTAAAATACACAAGCAAGCTCCTCAGAATCTTGTGCCAAGGATTTCCGGTTTGGTCGTTGGGACATGGACGCTTTCACGGTGACAGCTTGGATTGCACAACGGCCCTTGAGAATCAACCTGACGCGTAAATGATGACGACATTTTGAGGTTTGCCCCGTCGCCTCTAGCTATGTTGCTGCTGCGTGGTTGTGCCATCGGTGGCGTATGCACTTTGACGGCATGGACGATGTCCAACTGAAAAAGTAAAGGTCAGTTAGAAACAAAACGTAGCACCTACGTGATGCATTTTTCGCAATTGTTAGAACTCCCATACATTGTCCATTACGGCGCATCGGATGTTGAGTTTAGTCGCGTTTAAATAATGCGAAGACGGCGGTCGTGCGCGCCTCTGAAAAGGTGCGCATTAGATATTTTGCAGCACCTTCTTTTTCATGACTCAATTACGCGGAAGATAAACTTTTTTCAGCTACTTTGTCCTCTTGTTGCCCCCTCGCACTCCAGCGAAATGAAGACTGTTTGGCGCGGTCGTTAATAATCAGAACCCTCCCATGCACGACGAGACTTTGACATTCTGCCGGACATGCGATCCGCCAAAGCTGTCGAAAGTTTGCTTAATCGTTCCTAATGACGAAGGCTGGAATTGCGCGACCACCCATGCCGTCATTATTCCACGCGCTCAAGAAGCTGGCAGCTCGTAATTTATCATGACAGCAGAGCATGCGTACTCTTTTTTGGGTGAGTGAAATTGATCTTACTGTTCTGTTGTTTATGCCGAAACAATGAGCCATGAAAATGCGGACGATAAACGCAACAATAAACTAGTATAAACTAGCTCTGCCGTAAAGACAGTACATCTTAACATTCACTCAAAAGTCAGATGGAATTTGAGTGCTTGATTTGTTTAGCAAATTTATAATAAAATAAGGTTTGCTTGCAATCAAGTTGTAATTTTATAAAACACAGCAATTTAATCGTGTAAAGAATCAAGTCAAGGGCCGCCGAAAAGCGATTTCGTAATTAGTTCAGTCCGACACACGTGAAAGAAGGGTTCACGATTAAGCTTATAATTTTGTGAAGCGCGTTTTGATAGAAATCATTGCTGTCGGTCACCGTAACATCATTGCATGTGTAACCATATTATTCTTGTTGTTTTACGGACATTGAGCAGCTGTGTATCCAGGTACTTCATATTTGATCCCAGTTAAACAGCAGAAAGTAACAAGGAAATAAAGCAATCAGTAAAAAAAGATGGTTGGCCTTGTTTTTCCTCTGTCGTTTTGTCTTTTTCTACCTTCCCTTGAGAAATTGTTTCACCGATAGTGTAATAAAAAGTTAAAAATATGCTAAATAGATTGAGAAGCCTTATCCTGCAAAATTCAAACATTCCAAAAAAAATGCTCAAAACGAAGTTTCTCGTCATTTCATAAATAAGAACCCAAGTTGCGTAGAAAAACAAATAATCTGCTCCTGAACCAAAGCAGTCATTGAGCAATAAGACGATCACTATCAGAATGAGCACAAACATTTGTAAGAGCCCAACCCCTCTTCATTTCCGCAGGCGGGCTGGTGGGGTAGTCTTGGTCCAGTGTAGTGCGTCCCTATGGCTGTTGCTGACCATCTAGGCCCGTATCACCAGGTTAAGATGGGAGCCGGCTTCAGTGCTGCCGCCCACTTTGAAGGGAAGGGCTGGAGATTTGGAGGGACGACAAGTGCGTTGCAGCGTTCCCATACAATGTTAGATTACTTCGTTCGGGCAAAATTTGATTTCTGGTGAATGAGAGGTTGGGGATATGAATATTCCAAGGGGTGTTGTGAGGGAAGATGCGTGTTTGAAGTTTGAGGAGAAAGATTTGGTCAGCCTTTGTTACTGAGGTTTACTCTGAGGCGGCGAGGTAGTCTCTAGTTTGTGAGAATATTGTTGCAGATGAAAAGGGGGTTAGATAACGATGACCCAGTGTATCACTTTTTTGGGTAGCGTAGTGCGACGCTTCAGTGCCGGCCAACTCACAGTCACCGACGGAGTTAGCACTGCTTCGGGGGGTGAGTGAAGTGTGCTATAATGCGCAGGACGGGCAGAGGAAGTACATCCTGTTACCCGCCTCGGTGGCTCAGTGGCTAAGGCGTTGTGCTGCTGAGCACGAAGTTGCGGGTTCCATTCCCGGGCGCTGCGGCTGCTTTTCTGATGGAGGCGAAAAGCAAAAACGCCCGTGTGGTCGAGATTTCGGGGCACGTTAAAGATCCCCAGGTGGTCAAAATTAATCCGGAGCCCCCCCACCCCGGTGCGCCTCAACTCCTGCGGGGCGTCGGCGCGTTAAACGCTACAATCAATCATTCAAGTACACACTGTTGTTAATGTCGACCGGCTTCCTCCGAATCCGTGATTATTGCAAAGTAGTCCTGACGAGTGCCGGCAACTGCGAATGCATGGCCATTTCTTCAGTTTCAGTTTGTGTGGCGGTCCGCGTGGAGGAAGTGGCTGTGAGGCTTTATTGACTTCCTACAGCGCGGCGGCATGGGTCGAGCTGGCGAGGTCGCACGGGCAAACAGAACCTCAGACACCCCATTGGGGGTGGGTTGTCATCGCCGCCAAAAAGACTGCCAGAAACTCGCTGCAGATTCACAAATTACCGTCCTCCTGCCACTTCGCAAGCCCACTTCCAACTCCCACATACCCACTCGGGGAATCGACACGTGGCAATGACCGGTGCGAATTCCTAATGTTGGCGAGATCAACTGTAATTACCAACCCACACATGCTTTTGAAGGTCATACTAACGAGTTTCAATTGTTCTCCGAACTGTTTCACTTTGGAGGCGGCACAGGTCACATTCCCTCTCTATTACCAGCGCAGAGAATTCCCCTCACGGTGCCGGAACTATATGTATCGCTCGGAACTGAACAAAGGGAGATATATCCTTATTTCATAGTCGCGATCTTTTTTCATTGGAGTAATCCGCGGTATAATAGCATGGGTGTTGTAAGTTCAGGAATAAAGCCCGATCTTTGCAGGATTCTGCACTACCGAAACCATGAATAAACACCCATATCCAACAACAATATGCGCCGTTCTACGCTGTGCGAATTGATGACGAAAGCGCTGTCACAAAATTTTGAACGAAGGAACGCAATAATTTACTGTGAAAAACATAATTACGAAACGTAACTGAAACCCCCTATAATGTATTAGTCGCTCTAGCGGCCAATCGCCAAGTTACCGTACAATTTGTGCGGAAGGAATTGATAAAGCAAGATTTAAAGCCGTTTTTAATCACTATACTTCTCCCGGAGGTGCCCTTGTATTGACCGCAGACGGGATTTCGTGAACCAGCTATTTATAAGAAGTAAATAAAGCTTGGCGTAATAGTAGGGACAGTTAAGATGCCAGTTGTCATGTAATTGTTGCTGAAATGCTCGGATAAAGCAAACCCGCCGCGGTGGCTCAGTGGCTAAGGCGTTGCGCTGCTGAGCACGAGGTCGCGGATTCGATTCCCGGCCGCGGCGGCCGCTTTTCTGATGGAGGCGAAAAGCAAAAACGCCCGTCTGTACGAGATTTCGGCGCACGTTAAAGATCCCCAGGTGGTCAAAATTAATCCGGAGTCCTCCACTACGGCGCGCCTCATCGCCTGCGTTGCGTCGGCGCGTTAAACCCCCACAATCAAATCAAAATCAAATCGGATAAAGCAAGAGTTACAGCCATTTTCTGCTTAACATTCGCAGTAAATATGACACGGGAGAAACGTATTTCTTTTCGTGCATATCAATAATGCACGAAACCCTTGCGATATAACGCTTCACGTTAAAAACAATTACCCCACCTTCCCGCGAGGGGAACCCTGTGGAGATGCGACGCATCTTGGGGGTTCACTTGGTGTTTCAGTTGGGTTGATTCTCTAATTGCGTGAAACGTGTGAGGAACGCGTATGATGTATTCTTTATTTCTTTGGCCGGTGCTGGAACGACCGCGGCTATGACGCAACGTGGTGCGGCTATGACGCGACACAATCCAACCAAACCCACTTTAATCCAATCCAATCCAAATTCAATCCAAGCCAAGCCAAGCCAAGCCAAGCCAAGCCAACCCAATCGAATCCAATCCAATGCCCCTCGCGAGAGAGTGTTCGCTATCGGAGAGGAGAGGGGGTGAGCGGCGGAGAGCGCAGCTCGCGTGGCGAGGAGAATGGGGGAAGGGTGTGGACGGACAACAACAACGCCGTATGGAGAGACAAGGCGAGTGAATGAGATGCAGTCGCATCTAAAACCTTCCACGTATAACCAGCTGCAGATGTAGCTCCTGTCTATGGCACCAGACATCAAAACTGCTTATCAAATTACATTATTTATTGCGTATAAAATACAACACACACTACCTTCTTGCCTGAATATTAACTGTTATTGTGCTCAGGCTTCAACTGTCGTCCTTCAGGTAGGTCAGAGGAATAGGAAGGCACATTCAGCTCGAAAAAAGCTGTGGCTAAGATGAGTGGTACAATTAGCGTCAAATGCAGGAACTAGGCCTTACTAATGTCGAACATTTGGCGCGAGTCAGGGAAAGAGTTTGCGCGTATTATGCCGGTAAACTAGTTAAATATAACTTTTTTTATTCCAGGAATTGTGTCCTAAATAGCTCGATTTACTCTACCTTCAGGATGAAACATTAAAAACAAAGGAGGTCATTTTCTGTCAGCTTTAACTACCGTTTATGCTGCCCTATGCGGTTGGTCTGGCGATATAATCATTCCCAAGTAAACATAAAAACGCGGATGTATGACCGCATGGTTAATGTTGGAAATATAAACATAATACTGGGCTCTCACGCTGAGCCCGAACATAAATCAATAGAAAATCTCAAGTAACTGCAACGTACGCGTAACCTTAGAAACCAATATGCGTTAACTATGATGGATGAGTGTACATGAGGCGACCAATCATTGAATCCTGTTCTCGAATCCGCATTCTAAATCTCCCTGTCACTTTCTCTGGTAAGTTCTTCTGGGGTTGATTCGGTTTTCTATCAGAAATTCAAACAGTTAAAACCACATAAATATGTATAAATCACATCTAGTTACAATAAGCGGTTTTGGCTTCTTGCTGGGCTTCACTCAAACAAAGCAAAACAAAAATACCCAACCGCAAAAAGAGATGCAGTTTTTCGATTTCAGTAAACCATCTAAGATAAAAACGACTCCTCAAAAGTTTAAGATATATCAAACCGCTTTCCCTGAGACGCATAGGGACCTCCTTTCCCTTTTTTACAAAGTGTTTGAAGGTCAGGTTATGTTGTGCGTATGTCTTTCCACGGGGGGTTGTTTCCAGAGTTCGTCAGCTCTCATTGTGTGGGCATCTCGACGCATCCGTGGCGAGGTACGTTTTGTGTTCCGCTCGCTTGTCGCCGTCTGAAACTCTTTGCTGATGAGATTCCTGCCTGCTGCACTTGAACCACAGTACAACGCATGTCGACACCAGGCACAGGGAAGCCAACACCACGACGCCTGCGAGGATCGCCGCCGTGGATGTCCAGGACATCCCGACGCCGTATGCTGGTCATAAATCTGCGCATAAGATAAGGAGAAAACAGAACAAAAGTAAAAATTATATGTCGCGAAGCGACAACCGTAGCTGTAAATATTTCGTCGCCTAGACCCTTCCTTTGTTTCTTTTCGTACTGTTCCTTTCCTCACCCTTTCTTTCGTAGTGCCGGTGGTGATATATGTAGGCTGTATAACCTGGACATATGTAACCGAGACATATATGTACTATCATATTTTAAACTGTCACAACATTCCCTTCAACGTTTTTGCGCGGATTGTGCAATTTGTATTTGGGATTGTAAGAAATAATAAACCATTTTTTAATCGCCTTCTAGTTTGATATGCCCGGTATCAACTGTATTCCTCACAGCAATTTATGACATTTGGAAGGCTTGTTACTCCGCTATGCACGATGTCCTTCTCACCGTTGCTTCCTCTCAGCGTTTGTGCTGGAGCCAATGTCCTGACGTAGGTGGTGAACAGGGCCGTTTCCGGTTCCATCCGGGCAACAACAAGGTATTCGGTGGCCGGCTTGAGGCCCGTAAGGAAGTGCGGCTCGCTGGATTCGGCTGTGGTCCAGAATCCTCGCTCAGACCGGTTTCCGGCTCCCACTTCGAACAGCTCAACACGGAGGCGTGATTCCGGAGCCACTCTAGCGTCGCCCCTGGAATGTGCACTCCGTGTGGAGGTGCACCTGAGGGAAAATGAGCTGTCCGTGTAGTTGCCCACTCTGCAGTTCAGCCTGAGGGCGGAGTGACCTGTACTCAAGGTAACAAAAAAAAAGTAGGGATGGGGGGCGGGGCAAGTCGAGTTATTTGTGAAAAATGCTATACGGATGAGAGAATATGTCGAAAGCATTAGGTACAACTAATTCTTATTACCCTCGCTGCCACAGTAATCCAGAACGCTTAGGCTGCACTATTTATCCTACAATCAGTGACAAAACGTGCGTCCATAAAGATAGGTGCGCTGTAGTGAGTGCTATAGGATAAAGCTTGAAGCTTTATTTTCCGCTTCACAATTCGGTAAGCGTTACTGTGGTCACAAAATATATGCTTGAAAGATGTAAATCTTTAATGACGTAATACGTATTCAAATTTTCCGTACCATTGCCACGCATGCGTGCACACAGACAAATGCACTAAAAACAGACATACAGGCGCCATCATAAGTAATCGGAACAAGGAGTAGTGAATATCGCAAAGTATTTGTCTTACTGGATTTACGAGCACCATTACCGGTTTACAGGAAGATTTTCTATTAGGGAGGACTTCCTTGAGCGCAGACTATTGAAGCTAGGCAGTTTCTGAAAGAATAAATTCCTGTAAGTTTGCGATAGCATCTTCTAATTAATTTTGACGGCCCCTGTACACAGGCATACATGCTCACCCGCACGTCATGTGCGGAGGCGGACACGTACATGCCTGCACACGCATGCGCACACCCAGAGGAGGAGAAAGTAATTGCAATAAAACGAACATTAGCGTCGAGAATGTCCCGGGCCAGGTTCACCAACACCAACTACACACTCACACTCACACATCCACATACACACCAGTGCACGCACGCAGACACTACCTTCCGCGAGCGCTCACAGGCATCGAGTCCGCGTGGCTACTCTCAAAGACAGTAAATAAAAAAATTAAACAAAGTAAGGTAAAGCCAAACGGTAAATAACGTATCGTATGTAAATAAGTATTGTAAATAAAGGAATATTACATTATTTTCTAGCACGCAGGCTCAGCATCGTAGGTTATTATGGCTTATTTAGCACTAATTCGTGACCAGTGCTAAACCCTTCAGGAAGTACTCTGAGTGGATCATTTATTAAGCCGACCATAAAAAGCGACTGCAGCTCACAATGTGACTGCTATTCGCTGGTCCAAAGACTTGAAACGAGCCCTTACGCCTAAGCGTGAATCTGTATCGGCACGGCTCCCGCTGCGTGCCGACGTCGTTCTTGGCCCAGCAGTACAGCGTGGCGTGGAAGAGGAAGGTGTCGACCAGAACCTCCAGCCGGCTCGAGCTGACCTCTTGCGCGTGGTCGTCCTCCGCACTCTCGCCACTGCCCGCCCTCCACGAGCGTCGCCTGTGGCCGGCATCGTCCTCGGCAACCCACAAGTAGCGCAGCCCGTCATCCGGATCCGCTTTCACGTCACAGCTCACATTCACGGTCTCGTTGGTACGTGCCTCTAACATCCGCACCTGAGTTGCCCGGCACCTTGGCCTGTCTGCAAGGAAATGCGGCGTGTCATCAGGTAAAAGCACTTGCAGTGGATATGGCCTTATCCCTGCTTGGAACCGTAGCAACGCGACAGCTTTACAGTGGGGATGAAATTCCTAAGGGTGGAGCCACGAACTACAGTTAAATTTCTTTTTTTTTTACATGTCCTCGCTACCCCTACTGTGCCAGTAACAGCAAACTCTGCCGTGCTTGAAACCGTATCAACGAGAAAAACTTATAGTGAGGAAGAAATCGCTTAGCATTGAGCAACGAGTTACTGAAAAATTATTTTTTACGCGTCATCGGTACCCCTAGTGTGTCATTACAACAACCCCAAACATTTATATCGTATCTGGGCATGTTGAACTTACTCAACTGGTCACAACCATCTCCTTACAAAGCTAGTGCACCAAACACTTCTGACGAAAGCGGCCAGTGTGCCAGGAACAGTCTTCAAGTATTACAGAAAATTATAGCATTCGGCCTAAAATAAGGTCTCCATAAAGTAGTAAAATGGCGGGTCATTCACCCCCCCCCCCCACCCCTTCTGAGCGCACCCTTTGTGGCTCCCGAACGACTCCTTAAGGATCGCCGAAGGCAGGCAAGTCCCAGTATGAGAGTTAAATATTTTTTTGTGTTTCTACTTCGTGTTCTCTATTATACTTGTCACACAAATTTACTTGCAACACCGAAATATCATGTGTGCTTGAGATACGTAAGGCGTGTACGGAGTGGATTGCATGCATTTTTCTGTATTAGATTTCTTAGTCATGCCAATCTTTTCCATTGTCACATCGTGGCTCAGTTGTTGGGAAAACCGGGGGAAAGGGGGCACTTCGTTTGCTGTTATCGACATTCTCCATGAACAACTGCTTGTATGATGTTTGACACGGGGGCTTAATATGATGTTTACTTTCGTAACATCTCCCTTGTAATATTTTTTTGGTTGTCGAAATCAGCGAACAAACAAATATTTTTATCTCAGGGTGTCTTCCAAGCTTCTATCACGGTGCTTGTGCTATTCCTATCGGCGTAATCAGACGTCACGTGCTCAAGTGAACGCTTATGTTCTGTGAACAATCTTTGTTTGAACAAATCTTCACCTACCATTGCTCCCATTCGCCATACCCTCATGTCATGCCCGTTGACCGCCTGATAGAAAAATAAATTATTCCATAATTCTACTGCATTATTTCACTCCAATATTCGTACTAGTCGTTGCCATGTTCTACTTCGATTACTTCAGTTAACCTCCAGAAAACCAAGTGGGGTTAGGCTGTCCATGTTGTGTGGACAACTGGAATACGGTCAAGTAGAGGGAAGGCGGTTACACTACAAAAGGATGAGGTAACAAATTGCATAGCAAACAATGCGCCAGCAGAGGACAGGATGAGAGAGGCTAGATGTCCGTAGGGGAGGCCTTCGACCTAAGTCAAGATAAATGTGGTTTCGATGATGACGACATTGACCAGGACGACCAAACTCACGCCTGATCCTGAGTTCAAAGGGTGCGCTCTCTGCCACCTCGCCATCGGCGCTTGTTGACCTGCACGTGTAGCGGCCCGCGTTGCTGAGCGCCACGTTCTGTATCACCAGGAACCGGGAGGAGAAGAGCAGCCCTGGTGTTTTGTCCCCCGTCTTCAGTTCTCGCCCGTCTTGGCGCCAGCTGATCTCAGTGACCGGGGAGGCAGCCAGGACGGAGCACTCCATGTACACGTCGTCGCCTTCGTTGATGTTACTCCCGTTGAGACGGCTGCCTAGGAGAACGTTCACTTCCATCCTCTCTGCGTGACAGTACGTGAAAACAGTGAAAAGGCCAGCTAGCTAAAATGCCTTTCCAAAAAAGCCAATTTCTTCATAGAAAGATGGTTAAAAGGCGAAGCTTTCACCCAGGCAACCAGAGTTAAAATCAAGGTAGAGTCCATTATCCCGGCAACCATGAAATATACCACGAGGAATTTCTCACGCCAGTCGCCTCTAATTCGCTAAGCACGCCGCCAGGAGATTTTATGGGACAAAAACTTCCTAAAAAACTCGTTATGAATGCTCCTGTGGCGCTGCGTTACCGCACTTGATGTTAAAAGAGAAGGCTTAGGTTCTACTCTGGCATGGCCGAAGATTTTTTTTTTTTTTTCGAAGTTACCTTGCATGGTGATTTTGTGAATGATTTCTAATCCGGGTTAATTGCATGTCAGAACATCGACGCAAAATACTTCAAGCATAGGTTGGATTGGGATAAATATAGATTGTATTCTGTGCCGTTGGGCTGGGTTAGGCTAGGATTGTTGCTGTTGGGCTGTATTTGGGTAGGTTATGATAGGTTAGCTTGGGTTACGTACGGTTAGATTTTGTTAGGTGACGTTGTGAAATAATATTCAGCGAATTTAGGCCCGCCAGCTTTTATAAAAAATGCCGTGAGAATTTCTGGGAGGTAATTCTCACGGTTGCCGTGATATTGGACGCAGCCTAAAATCAAAGTACGAAATCCATGCTACTTTGACCGTGTCAGAACATCGCAATCGAATAGGCGTCGGCTTCATAACGTGATGGACCGGCGTTTGATTCCAACCACGGGAAGCGTTTTTATCTTAGGTTCTTGATGAACTTTCGCTTATCATCATCACAGTTTTGTGAAACCTATTGGGTAAAGTTGGCTTTCCTGCAGTGCGCTTTGGCGCGACATGGAACGCCATCAGTGAGGTATAGAGAGCTTCGCTTTAAAACGTCGGACACAAACGATAAACCATAATCACAACGCTTACTTACTGCAGCTTCGAAAAAAAAAAAACGTACCGTGCAGACTCAACTCATACTGTTGTATAAGAGCGATATAGTCTGTATCAAGCGCGTACTGTATTTATAGCAGCCCTAAAATACCTTGCAAAGGCTATGCAGAATATTTTAGTGAAATCAATACGAAGATTCTGCGACACATATATCTTTAAGACATTTCGGCTTCTTTCCGAACGAAACAGTGTACGTTTTGAACTCAATGAAGCTTTATATCTCATCAGAGCGGTACTCACCTACGGGGCAGAAAATTGGAGGCTCACTAATAGGGTTCAATTTAAATTGAGGGCGACTCAGTGCGCAATGGAACTGAAGATTATAGGTGTAACATTAAGGGACAAGAAGAGAGCAGCGTGGATCAGGGAGCGAAGGCGTGTTAAGGACATATTAGTAGAAATTAAGAAAAGAAATGGGCGTGGGCATGGCATGTAATGCGAAGGCAAGATAACCGTTGGTCATTGAGGGTAACAGAGTGGATCCCCAGAGAAGGCAAGCGTTGCAGTAGGCGGCAGAAAGTTAGATGGGCAGATGATATCAAGAAGTTTGCGGGGATAAATTGATCGCAGTTAGCACAGGACCGGGGGAATTGGAGAATAATGGGAGAGGCCTTTTCCCTGCAGTGGGCGTAGATAAACTGATGATGATAATGACGATGATGATGATGCCAGATTTACAGCTTTAAACGCAGTAGGAAACTTACGCGACAAGTCCATCTTCAGGAACTGACTGACAACTCCCCGGCTCTCGGGCAGCTTGCCGTTGGTTGCGCGGCATTCCAGCACCTTTCCCTCACGGATTGTGACCGGCAGAGAAAGCATGCTTGCGGTGACGTTTTCCTGAAAGGCAGTCTGGCTCAACGTCGGGTCCAGTGGTTGCCCGTCGAGAAACCACGTGATGTTGGCGGGTGGTCGACTTCCGCTCGCCTCGCACTCATAGTTTCGAGGCGCGTTGGAAGATGTTGATGTGTCCGCAGTTGCAGACGCCGCGTCTCTTTCAGCATCCCCGTCAATGGAGGATCCGCTTGATGCGAGTTGGTTGTTATCTGTGCGCTTGGAGCTACGTTCGATGTATGCGCCGGCAACTGGGGAGAATTTCGAAACCTCTGGCAGCTCTTGGTTCCAGCTCCAAATTGTGACAGATGCTGGTGGGACTGCAGAAAAGAACGGGAGGGATAGAGAAGGAGCTTAATTTTGGCGAAAAATATCACGTGCGCTTTCGTTCGAATCGCATACCTGAGCATCGGAAGCGAAAGACTGTCACTTGAAGATGCCGCTTACGCCATTCACAAGTAAATCTATAACTGGTAAGAAGATAAAGCTACAGAATAAAACCGGCGTTCGAGGCAGCTGTACGACTAAGTGTTTTAGGCAGTTTGGCTTTGATTTTCATAAAAGAGAACCCGCAAACTTGCAAACTTAAGCATTAAATAATACATGATGAAGAAGTTAGTCTCAAGAGTCTACCGGAGGCTGTTTCGGCAGCCAATATGTTTTTGGTAATGGATGGATGTTAAGCGCCAATTACGCGTTAAGACGTTGTGCAGGACGATGTGGTGTTTCATCGCTTCCAAAAGAGAGCAACAGCGGCAATAATTCATTTAGCTTCACTCATCTCTGGGTGAGTTTTCTCCCCGCTTTTATACCCACGAGTGTTGTGTAGGGATATGTATTCTGCATCAGAGGGCTTGGGGTAGTGTTCTTACTTCCGTAAAAAATTGTTTTTCTGCACTATAATCAGGTGACCATGCAAGGTGCAGGCAGTGTGTGAGGGTGTGCATTCGCACAATTGTAAAAGTACAATGAAGGCTTTGCGCGTCGCGTCGAGGTTTAAGGCAAGCAGATCATTTGAGTTGGAGCTTCCTTCTCCGGAGCACCATTGGTGACTCATTGAGTAAGGCAGACCAAATAAAACAGATAAAACTACTTAACTCTCGAAGCAAACTGTGACAAACCCTATTTACAGGACGCTCACGTAGTTGCTACAACGTAACTTGGTTAAAGCTTCCAGAAGGTGCATAGGTTACCATAGTCATGCTGCGAGGATATTCTTTGCTCAGCTCACAAACTTTTACTTTGGTTAGCGCCCACCCGGTGTTCTTCGCACGTACTTACGAAACACGTCAAGAAGCAGGGAAGTAGCTGCCGGAAGGGAAACGTTGCTGGTGGCCACACAGGTCAGGTTTGAACGGAGGTCCTTGCGAAACAGTGGGCCCAGTGTGACGAGGTTCGTCCGGCCACCTTGGGCGGTGGAAACTGTTTCATGGGATGTCCTCAGGGGCACACCGTCGTGGAACCACGTCAGCGTAACGTCGTGGTCACCTGGAAATGTTTAATTCTGGTCTTTTACTGTTGGGAAGTATCCTGCAATATATGTGTTTTACTGCTTGAGCCGCCAAGAAAAATTAAGTTGATGTCGATATTACGGCTACTTACCCCCAAAACAACAAATTTCTTGTCCATCTATCATTCCGGTCGACCATCTGTACTGATTGTTCAAATCTTTTTGAAACAAAAATCCCATTTAACGCATGTACTCTCCTCTGGCTTTAATGTAATAACAACGAAACATGACCAACTATTATTTATGCCATTTGTGGTAAATATTCCAAAAGACGTGCTTATTTAGTCTTCACGCGGGGTACGGGCAGGTTAGGAATACTGAAATACCTTTTTTTGCTGATTGTCATACGAAATTCTCATAAGTAAAAATTACTGGGCTAACTTCACGTGCTTCAGGCCAAGATATTCCAGCCGTTGTGAAAACGTGGTGAGCGACGGCCATCTAAGGAGCGAAATGTCTGCAAAATTTAACAAGTTGTGTATAGGAACCCCGTCGAAGTTCTTTAAACATTAATATACGTTTCCTGAATTGTCTACCTGGTGTAAAAACTTATTGAACAGTTTTATACCACGACTTATTTATGTAACTTCCTATTAGTTAAATGGAAAAAAATATCAACCCATTTACCTACAGCGTTTATGCAAGTTTTGTTTGAGCAAAAAAATCAAGTACGTAACCCTGCTGCTCAAAAAGAATTTTTCAAAATACGTTTGCGCGAGGAGCTTGAGGGGAACTTTGTACATACCAAATATTTTCTCTGGTACATTTGTGTGAGTTACCTTGGGATCAAAAGTTATTCACGTAAGTTCGCGGTTGAATAGGGAGTTATGAAAACACGAGCAAGCCGGGCATTATTCATTTGTTCTTATGTGGAGTGAAATTTACAAAAACCCATAACAGTGTTTTATACGTTTTGTGATTTAGCCTTGGCCACAAACTCGTATCACAAAACCAAACTTGCTTACGTGTTTTCCGGAAATTTACCAAAATGCATTGAAGCAGAACATTAATTTTCCGACGCCAGGAAGAAGGTATGTGAACATCTCGTACTTATCAGGTAAATATATTGTATTGTTATGGCAAAATCCAACGAAATATAACTGGCCTAACCAATGTAAATCGATACTTGAGAATTTACTTGAGACTATTCCTACCCTTCCGGGTGATATTAAAAAAAAAACACGTCCCTTTTAGTGATCCTGCCGGGCAGCAAACTTTTACGTCATTCGCTCCTGCTGTTGATGCTCGTCACTGATGAACTCATCCTTGACGATTAATCAATAAGGCATTCAGCGAAACGTTGATTTTAATAATGTAGATAAGAGCCAGATGTACCTTAATTCGGTGAGAATTTTTAGTGTCAAATATTTTTTCATGCTTTTAAATAAATATATACCGAATCAGAAAATACTCCTTTTTTTACCTTCAGTGATGAAATGATCCACACCTAAATGTGCGTCACCCTAATGCTGTTATGCGCGTTTAGAGACTGAGATATACAAGACGCTCGCGCTGCTGGAAACCGTTATGAAAGTGGGGACAACATACTAAGCTAAAATTTCACATTTTACGGCACACATTCAGAAAAGTATTATACGCTTTCCTTCTTTATCTTTGGCATAGAAGGATAGTAAAAAGGAGATGAATCAGCAGAAAAGTTTCCACCTACAGCGTCACCCGCACGCCGCTCGCGAGAACCAAAATCTGCGCTTTCTGCTGTTGAAGCTGCGGTCTTTTAGCTGCATTTGATTCCCGGGAATACACTGTGGATGCCCAACTCCTTATTCCATGAGGAATCTCATTTAGATATGCAACCGTACCGACTCGGCGTTTCTTACTACTGCAGTTCAAGTAGAAAATGTTTCTTCCATAAGGAAGTTTTCGTTAACGGTCATGAAATTACTCAAAACACGGTTTGATTTTCTATTTTCCTGCATCAAGAAACAATGTACTCACATGTTTGAATGTCGCAGCTCAGCTGCACTCTATCTCCTTCGGCGAAAGGACCGGCGACGTCTTTCAATGTGTTCTCAACGGAGTCTTTAATGACGGGAGGACATGGACGAGCTGTCGAAGAAGAGAGGAGAGGGTTTTTTTGTCATAAAAACTCCGAACGTTGCGTATTTCAAGGGTTTATAATGGGACGAAGTGCCTTTCCTTTACAGTGACAAGTTTAGAAGAAAAAAAAAACGCAACCATCTCGGGCTCAAATTTCAAACAAAGCTACGTCCAAATACAATAATAATTCTAGTAAGGTGAATACCCGCCGCGGTGGCTCAGTGGCTAAGGCGTTGCGCTGCTGAGCACAAGGTCGCGGGTTCGATTCCCGGCCGCGGCGGCCGCTTTTCTGATGGAGGCGAAAAGCAAAAACGCCCGTGTGTACGAGATTTCGGCGCACGATAAAGATCCCCAGGTGGTCAAAATTAATCCGGAGCCCTCCACTACGGCGCGCCTCATCGCCTGCGTTGCGTCGGCGCGTTAAACCCCACAATCAATCAATAGTAAGGTGAATACGGAAGGTAAACAAAAGACATAACTTGGTAGCCCAACGGGCACAAGGTAGCTGTCCGCAAATTCACAAGCAATGAAGGACTATGGCATGAGTGACTGAATGATTGCTGAATGTGATTGTGACTCGGTTTTGGAGGCGCAAAACAGCAGAATGATGCAAAAAGCTGCCTGGAGACCAGCTTGGAAGCACAAATTAAAGAAAGAAGCTTTAGGTGACCCCACCTTCGAACCCTTTCCGGTTATATGCTTTCCGATTATATGCTGGTGCGAGTATGTGGCTCGAGTTACCTCCGCTAATTGAAAAGAAAATACTGACAGCCAATTGCCCTCGAGTAATACGCCCTAGGTACTCTACTGAGAGTTTCAGCTGTTTTTACGGGATTTTATTAGTACTTTCCGAGCTTCTGCAGATTGTATTGTGTATTTATTTTTTTATATTTATACCTTCAATCACAAATTGCTTGGAATTTTTTTTATTACTTTGTTTTTATCTACTCTTGACCGTCTTACTCGAGCCATTCCGCAATTACCTTTGTAAAAAGTAAACACTTTGCGTCAATGGTAAATACATCTTTTTATCATGTTTTGGCATATACGGATGCACATAATTGATAAACGATAAAAATAAGACGATGAACGATAAGAATAAGTCCATAAAATAATTTCAGACAAAAGTTAACCCATAATAAATCACCCGCTCCCAACGTGCAGCATTCATACGCGCTAAAACACTCTGAAGAAATAAATGTGCTTAGCAACACCTGTACAAACTTGACTCTAAGTAATTTAAGAGTTGCTTACGCCTTGAGTTCGATCGTATTTTCGCCTGCTTCTACTTTATTGTGTTTTTATTGCCAAGTGCAAGTGAGATACCATTATCAGAATATTATCATCAATGCACTCATCTCCGCTATTGAAATATTGTGAAAATTTGCTAAACCGTTCGGTAAATTAAATCCGCATTGTTGACTGTCATCATCTCTACGTTACCAACAAGACCTAATAATGAATCGCCCGCATGTTTCACGTTCCGTCTGTAAATCACAAGTACTCAATAGGTTTATTCACTTGAACAAAAAAGGCTAGAAATTGTAGAATAAGGTTGACTGCACTGACCTCCGGAAGAAAATCCCACAGTGCCAAGTATACGGTACGTGATGCTTTGATACTTTGTACACAACCTTCAAAACTATTACTTCGTTTTCATATTTTCCACATATTACCTAAGTTTTCTTTAATTTCAGTCTATATTTTCTTCAAAAGACTCTTTAACCTGCAGACACTATTTTTGAACGAAGTAGCTCATAAAATCTGAACGCTGTATTCCGTCTACCAAAAAACAGGAGCCGGCACGTTTCACGGCAACTCTAATCTCGAGTCCTTTGGGCGGTTTATCATAGTCTAAGATGTTAAATCGATGAGGATGTCTTCATTACGACGTTAGGGGCGTCGTGTTAAGCTGTATCCAGTTACTGCTTTTTTTGACTGGTATGTCATCGGAAATTTTATTTCAGAGAGTGTTTGCTGAACCGCACTTCAAGGAACATTTTTGGAAGGTAAGGATGGCTGAAGAGATTATTTTGTCTTTTCGTAATGTAGATTTCAATGATGTAACGTCAAGGCGTCTCACTATCTCGCCGGCTCGCGTGTTCCAGTAACGGGAACCAAATATACCTCGCGTATATCCAACAGGTTTCTGCTCTTTTGGTCTAGCGAGAAAGATTGTGAAATCAGTAAAGGGTACCAATCCTCACAAAAAAACCAATTGGGCATATTGATGAAGTTAACATGCAGCGATTGCAAGTACAATTGTTCGGTTATTTGCCAAATAAATCAATAAACCAGCTCCTATACTGAATAAAAATCAAGAGACAGTTTCTACGCCTTCCTATCACAAGTATTTTTCTGCATGACCGGAGCCGAGCTATCAAACTCCTTATCGTGTCCAACCTCGGTGACTTTCCAGTAGACGACTCGCATTGTTAATCACGGGCCTTCTTTCACAGAACTTAGACATGTCATGCGAATCGAACGCACGGTGCCAACACCAATTATGTCTTTTTTTCAGTCGTTCGAATAATAATTTATCGACTTTGATACTGGCGATAATGTGCTGCGTTCCCTACAAACTAAAATTTTTGTTGCATTCAGGGCACCCATTTTGTCCAAGTGTTGGCACAGGTTACATGTGAGATGGAATTGTAGTGTTCTTTGCATGTTCCCTTAAAGCCACTGTAAAAACTACTCCCTTAACCTCGCTGTTTTATTCCCAGAAGCATTTTGTTTATTAACCGATGGCCCTTTGGTTGCACCGTTTTTGAAAATTTAGGTTTTCGTCTTCAAATGATTACCAAGTCATAGTATCAGCCGTCTGAACTTGAGCGCAAGCATCACAAATTATTTTAGATAACAGGAAAAGCGGATGAAAGAGTGGTGACTGACAATCCACTCCTCGCACTGCCTTTTTGACATAGAGGTCGTTAAGTGCTATTAAACGTCACACAGATAACCAACCGCCAGTCTATTTGACCGTAGAAAGGGAGCGGTTCATTTTACCGCGCCGGTGGAATGCCAGGTTAGAGAAAACACACTAATTTAAGTTTAAATTGAGAACTAAAAGACTTAGAAATAACACACACGTTGTCTCAGTTTTTTAAGAGCCTCGGTGTACTCTTTGAAGAATAGATTTCTTTGACTAATGATATCGAAGCTGTAGTGAATACGCTTGCCAATATAGTGGGCATTTTATCTAGACTACACTTCTTCCTACCAGAGATCATAAAGCAGATAATTTACAATTATCATTTCTTGTCAAAACGCAGTTACTGTTAACTGGTGTGGGGAACAACGAAAAAAACTATTATAATGAAAGTGCACATGGTGCAAAGGAAAACAGTGAGGAAGATCAGAAATTGTTGCTGCGACAACCAGACAGAGCCAATTTTGGGCGTTTAAATTGGCATCCTGTACACGGATTTTCACCTCATAAGAAGCTCTCAGAGCGGTGTAAAATACAATGACGCATTTGGGACGCAGTTGTCCGAGCTTACACCAAAGAAAAAGCGTTCGCGCCTTACGTGTAAACGAGTGGTGAAAAATGCCATGAACGCGAACAACTATGGTCTTCAGATGCTGCCATATTATTTGCCTGTCCTACTGAAGACTGCGGTGACTTCTTTATTGCCGAAATGATATGTCATGCGCTCTATGCTTGCGGTGTCGCTCTGATATTTATTTAGTGCCGTAATGATGTGTTACCCGTTCTTGGTGTTTCCAGTTCCGCCCTAATTTTTTGTAGAGTACCGATATTGCAGCGGCATTTTTTCTGTGGAAATTTGTGTTTCATGTAACAGCATTATTGTGTTCACAGTGCCTACATTTTACTGTCTTCTTATGTAAATTTTCGTTTACATGTTTCCTTTTTTTATCTTGGTGAATGCGGCGCAACTTGCAGACTGATCCTTTCTGCTATACCACTTATGCTTTTTCATACATGCTGCTTGTTTTCAAACGCACTTGCCTGAATATCATGTAACGGGGATAGTCATTATCAAGCTTTAAAAGGGCTTTTCCTCTGTGGAGCCCTCAGTGTCTTTTCGATGCTAAAAAACAAATGATTTGTTTTGATTTGATTTTATTTGAATCACTGTATTTTTGGTATTCCCGAAACGACGCCATGGCTGACGTTCGGTAGCACTATATCTGAAAGATTATCAATATTTGTTAGCTTTTTTTAGAACATTTTATAGGACCGGAGTGAAACTTAACCTCTTATAAAGGCTCGTTCTTTCAAACAAAACCATAATCTGCGTTACCTTCAAGGGTCCTGCAACCCATGAAAAAAAAGGCGGTTTGATTGGTTAGTGCAAAAGGATAAAGTCAAAAATGAACAAGGATTGCAGCCGAAAAAGTGCCTAAGCCTTTCGCAAATGAGTTGCGCAATGAAAGGCTGGATCCGTAAAGCAATTTCCCGGCATCTTCTGAAGTGCTGCTCTTGAAGGAGGCAGTACCTCAAGATGTGTCGAATCTGCTCCTTAATGTGACCAGAGATTTCCATCGGAGGGTACTCTTTGAGCAGTCCCGTTGATTGCAAGCGCCATCGTTTCGACAGACTTCAGATCCCCGTACGTCGCTCGAGAGAAAAAGAAACCACCCCTAGAGAGAAGAGGGCAGTCCTTCCAAGAAGACAGCGCTCTAATCAAGTTGAGCATTGACCCAAGCAGATGGCGCGGGATGGGAGTTTCCTTAGCGTATAGTGGAATTCGTGCTCCCTTTGTATCCCTGCATCTTATCTACAATGGCGCAAGGGTACCTTCTCTTGTTTCTCTTTCGCTTTTGAGTAGGATGCGACGTTATAGCATTATACGCTAGCCGCGGATGCAGTGATTAGCTGGTATATCTTCAAGCTATACAATATACAACCCTAGCTGAACACCGTTAGCTCTTGTACGATTGCTTTGCACCGGAGCGTAAGAACGGTAAGTCAGTGGATTTACATGAAAGTATTCGCTCAGTAGATGCGTGTTAGTGGGCAGCATTGCAGGGGCATCTGTGTCTACTTGACATTCGTTCCTAGATGGGAATTCTGTTGGTCTGGTGCAACACATTGACTTATATTTAATGGCGGATGCCAGTTTTAAGTCAATGCTATGGCAGTATGAGCTACCAAGAAGGACATTACTTTATTTTTTATCATTTTCGCCCTACGTGGAGTTAAAAAGAAACAAAAATAGGAATCCAGAGGAAGGAAATAAAATTAAGAAACCACGATGTAGACAGAAGATTTCCGGACGTTACAAGACTGGCTGCGGCAAGATATCAATTGTCATGCCAAACTCAGACAAAGATATTTGGAGAAAAAATGCGGTAAATATGGGACTTCTGAAAATCTATTAGCAGTACCGAACACTTACTGAGAAAGGTTCCATGCTTGCTTTCAACGGTTTTGTTCACAAAATATCAGCAAATGCCCAATTTGTCTGCAAAGATCCTTTTCCCACATGAAATGCTATACTGTGACAGAGAATGCTGTACTGCAAAAAAAAATATTATAGTTTGCAATTTTTTTCCAAATTTAGGATAAGGCTGCCAATTGCATACATGGACCAATAAAACTTTCAAAATGTTCTGCAAAATCATGCTTAATGTTATGGTGGTGCAGGGGAGGGAGTGAGTCAGTGGTAAGTGAGTTTGTGAGTGGAAATTTCTGGCGTTCAACCAACTTTGTGGAGCTCGGTGTTTCCGCCTAGAGCATGAAGTTAACGCGCACAGAGTTGCTGCGCAAGATAAAACACAAACACTGCTGGGCGCAATTAGTGCAGTGTACTAGAACAGAAGCGTGTGTTATTCGGTGCCGATTACGGGGGTCCCTTTTGCGATGAAAATTTATGCTGATGAACTCCTGTTGCGAGCAGCGCCCCTGGCGGCGGCTGCTCACCAGTGTGTTTCGGAAGTTTTGTTTGATACATGAATGGGTATTTATTGCCCTAAATAGTCTTATTTTTTTATTTCATGTCACTAAGTTTTATAAAACCCGTCAAATAACTGTTTGGTTTGATTTAGAAACTTATATAGGCGGCGCTGGCTGCAACAGGAGTTCTTTGAGGTACGCCTGTGCTACATACAATTTTTTCATCGCAAAAGAGAGTTGTGCCCTCCTTGGTTTTTCCCCACTGCACGACATACCTCATCTTCTAGTACACTGTACAGTTGGCGCAGTAGGCAGTGACTGCGCAGTAAACGTGGGGGCCCACAGCGCCTCATTGTATCATTTTCTGGTGACCCGCACCCTTACTCTTTCCCGTCTAACCTCCTCCCCACATCCCTCCCCTTGGAACTAAAGAGTTATTGAATGATTCACTCCGTGGAACCGTGCGAGGATCTGGCATGACCTTGGCTGAGTTTGAAAGTTAGATTGGAGCTTCGAGGATCAAGCTTTTCTTTTGTGTTGGTAGCTGGAGTAATGCGTCTTTCGTACTATAAATACGCGACCGCCCACTGCAGATTGAAAGCTGGTGCCACACCTAGTTTTTCAAAGGCGCCGGAAAAACCATTTACAAGATCCGTGAAGCATGCGAATGCCGCTTTCATCTTCCTGTAATTAGATTTTGTTCCCAATCTAGCAATTAGGCCACCCTTTATAAGCATTGTTCATAAATCAGTTAAAATATATCAAATTGTTTGGAGATTTTAATTTTATGCTGGGTTTATTTCCCTCCGTACGTCGGGAAAATATTACACTGGCTGTTATAACACCGCTAAATAGGGTAAAAATGCTCAATGAGTAACTTACTCTAAAATGACTAATTACACTCAACTTTGGAACCTCGCTCGCCGGCCTCTTGGCATGCCCTTACTGAGTGCAAATTATATTTCTTTGAAGTATTTACTTATCTCTGGACTCGTCAAAACGTACCTATAGTCGTTTACATAACTAAAAAAATTCTTTCACTTTTAAGGCTTCTAATTATTTCCTGCAATAAAGGACTTCTCTATATATAATGCACGATGTATTGAATTTTCAGCGCAAATTTTGACTGTGTTGCATTTAGTTCTTTCAGAAAGGCGTCAGAAAATTGCGGGGCTTCATACATATTATCTCTAAAGGACAATAGTGCGGAATAAGTATTTTTTAAAGAGCTACCCAACCCCCATTTTAGAACTTTTGCCAAAGCATCAATTCTCGCTTGCCCTCTATTGTCTTCGAATTTAAAATAGGTGCAGCAGATAGTTCTCCCACTGTACTAACAAATATTGGCGTAATTTTTGTAAACACTTGCTATGTCTGTACTAAAGCCCGTATAACAGACCTGCGCTTAAGCCAACGCACTTCCTTCAACGCACCCACGTAATTCTACTTCCCAAACATGACTCAAAATCTCCCAGATGCCTTTCAGATGTGAACTCTGTTCCGCACTTTGTCTTGTCCGCGCAGCCGGGAGACGTTCACACGGTCCTCATGGTGTCTAACTGGGGCGAAAATTCCAATGGAGTAATGTTGAAGAACCGAATTAAGCCCTAACACAGGAACTGTCCATAACACTAAGAATGACATGTTACTCTCTTCTCCCAATTAAAAATCTTAAGCTCTTAAACATTAAGTTCTGGGGAAGCAATCAAAAATGCATTTACTTCATTGAACTACACAAATCTGTATTTTTTAAGAAAATAAAAAAAAAACATTCTGCGGTGTTTAAACTTTGTACACGCTTCATCAATAATTTCTCACACGTTCCCCGGCAATCTCGAAGCTCAGCCATGTATGGTTTTTTCCTCATCTTTTTCAATAACACCACTAAAAAGGCAAACACGCGCACCTATAATGTTTTCCTGAACAGGCTAATTTTCCTAAAATTGCAATTTTTTTTATGGCCCACCAAACTTGACTTGCGCAGTATTCCAACAAAATTTAAACTCGGTGCATCATTTTCCCAGCGCACCCAAAATCATGTGATCAGTGTTTTAGAGAGCTTGCAGTCAACTGAAAAGCTCCGGTGTGAACAACCTGATTTACACCAGCAAATCGTGTAGAATATACCTCCAGAACACCGCGAAAGTGCATCAAACCGGCATTGTGCATTTTGGGTTGCACTGATACTTCTTCACGCAGCTTCTTCCATTTTCGAAGAACAAGTTACCACCGGCCAGTGTAGTTAGGGCCAGGCGTAGCTACCGTACTGCGGGCGTAAAACGCTCCCTCGTACGGCAAATGGAAGCGGGCGCGATGTCGTAACAGGTCTAAAGTAATACAGCATTACGTGATGTCCGTGTCGCAGAGCTTGTGGTGCCTAAATTTTGTATAGGTTGCTGGAAGGCTACGGTTGCAGTATCACCACAAAAGCGCTAAAAGCTTACGGCGGAACAGATTACAGAAAAGCCGATTACACAAGCACATATCAGGAAACACGGTGAATAAAATACAACTGCAGCGAAACATGCCAGCATTATGTACTAACCCGTCTCACAATTGTAGCTTGGGGCTGAAATGCACATTTATATTCCTAAGCGTGCATAAACGCAGACCATTTTGCATTACCGCTTTAAAACTACTCGCAAAGCCGACCTTAGAAACACCCTTACTTCCGACAGAAGGGATGGCGCGACAGCTCGGAGGGAGCAAATGCGCGTTGAAAACGCGCGAGCTCAAACCGTGAAAAGTCTGGATGCCAGATCGTTCAGTGCAAACATTGCATTCCTACGCACGTGGCTGGCTATCAATTCGGAGCGAACAGAGCAAGGGAGCTAGATGGTTGGCCCTTTTGTACCGCAAACAAATACGCCTCACCGACCCCCACTTCCCCATAGCACCCTCTCATGGAAGGCACCCATTTCGGTGGCAAGTATATTCCCTCTCAAAATGCGCACCTACCCACCCCGTCTGCATGTGTCGGAAGCGGTGCGCGCGTGCCTAGCGACGCGTTAAAATCCGCCAGGTTTGCGGGACAGGGATCACGTCTTGCAGCGCTAGGTCGGCAATCGAAGTGGTCCGGCAACCGATGTTTGACTTCGAAGTTGAAGTCAACTCCCGAACCCCGTGTTCGTCTCGGAAAGGAAGCAAGGATTTTTATTTTGTTAAAGTTTGCATATTCCCTTCAAGAAAATTTCACGTGGTTTGCATGTCGGCAAATTTGTATTCTTTATTGCGCGTTCAGTTCAGGCGGTGTGCACGTGTTGACACTGGAGTGAACAAACGGGCAGTCGGGACAAAAGTAGCAATCGCTGCTGCTGTGACGTGCACGCTGTCATAGAGCTTTTGATACGGCACAGATTTGGCGGAGCTGTTTGCTTCAGAGAACATTTTTTTAGAATCAGTGGTACCACACCTAGGGCCGTGTTTTTTTTTTGTTATTTTTTTCACCGTAGACTTCACATAGCCGGGTTCGGAGGAGACGGCAGGTTCCTACAAACGTATCTATCCACAGGGTGATGCAAATTTCCAAAAGGTCCTACAAGTTTCCTAAAAGTTCGCGATGAAACCTGAGACTTAAAAACGAAGCAACAAAAACTGAAAGATTTATTCTTTTGATGCCGTGGGCATACTCTCTGTAGTCATAGGCTTTGAGCAGACCTGGCGTCCGATAAGGTTGGTGCATACCTTGCGGCAGAAAAACAATTTCCGGTAATCCTTATTAGGGATAGGCAAATGCAGTGGCCGTGAATATTATCGTTACCTCTAAAGTAAAAATTTAAGGGGGGGGCCGGGGGCAGGTGTAGGGCTTGGGGGCGTGCGCCAGCGACTGGCGAATGCACAATTTTCGCAGCGTACCGCAAGATCTAAAAACATCTTTACATCAAAATCCATTTTTGTATTCCCACACCACTTATATGTAAGATACGTGAGACAGATGGCACGTCGTATAGAATATCAGCTAATTCCAGACGCAGTCATGCAGCGAACTTCTTTGTGTGTGCGGTCTCGATGTCTCGATTTGGCAGTGACGACTACACTAACTTGCTACAATCTTCCTCACGGCTGTTGTTAGTGTGGCGAGCTAGGCCCGTGTCACGGTGCGTAAAGATGTTGTTCTGCAGGCCTGCATAAAGTTTATGCAATCCAATACGATCCATACATCGACAAAGTAAGCATGTCTTCTTCTTTTCCTCGAAAGAACAGTTGTGAGCATTTCCTTATTAACAAACGTCATATGCTGGAAAGGCAATTTTTTCAGAACTATTGCAATGTGGCCGAGCTGGAATTACAATTTGTAGTAGAATAAGGGTGACCGAAACGAACCAGAGCATTGACACACCTTGCCTGCCTAGTGAAAACAACTCCTGTTTACTAAAGCTTACCTGCTAGAGCAGCGACCATCCATGTATTCATGAAGCAACGTCCGCTTAATGCAGAAAAATCCTCCGTCATTGACCCTTATGGCAAGAGGGGAAATTCTGCTCCTCACAGGTCACCTCATCTGCTTCCACCAACAATGTATGTTTAAAGTGAAAAACTACCACATGACTCGTCCTTTGCTGCGTGAACGCGAAGACTCAGCTGGTGCACATCTGCCACCGGCACCTCGTCTGTTCTTCGCTTATCGTGCACTATATTTATTGCATATTTAAACCTTACTTTCTTGACGTCAGTAACAATTCGGCCTGTTACCTGGGTGCTGTGAAAACTGTAGACGTACACCTTTTAAGGCGCTTTCGCATTGTTTATACAACCATATAGAAATACAACCTTCATGCACCCTTCAAAAAGAAATCCCCATATGTCTATAATTGAAATTAGTAAAAGAGCAATCACGACACTGATATTTTTTTATGTTCATATTGATCGTGCGGCTTACCAGCCACGAAGAGTTCAGCATGAGCCTCTGTGAGAACCACAGCAGAGGAAGTGGCGTTGTCAAGGTAGGTGACGTTGCAGAAGTAATTTCCGGTGTCTTCCCGCTGCAGTTTGTTGAGACGCAGGGCCGGTGGGTCGCTGAGCAGTGAAAAGAACGCCCTCCCTGTCCAAGATTTTTGCTTCCAGTGGTCGCCATCCACGAGACTGAATTCGCCAATGGCGGTGGATGACGGTGTAGGAGCGACCAGGCCGTACACCTTCCTCGAATGGCTGTTCCCGTAGTGATGTAGGCCCCCATGACGCATCGTGGCTGAAGTGGGAACGTGGTACCAGACCGCTGACACCGGAACCCTCGACACCATGTCGATGGGGCACGGGAGCGAGGTCTGCTCGCCTTCTTCCACGGTCAACCGAAGGGGCGCAGAAATTTTCTCGTCTGCAAGATGAGAAAAACGCAATTGTTCTTCCAACAATACCTGGGAACAGTTGGACTGCGGATCCGTACAAACCGGCAATTTCTGCGTAGATTTTTGCTGCCATTACTCTATCCCTGAGGGTATGGTGCGGAGTTGTAGACGGCTTTTTATGTTTGCCTCTATCAAGTGTTTGAGAAACCTGGCCGCCTAGATGCACACCCGCTAGTGACATCTACTGTTTCGCTTGGAATCCTCTTTCTATTACCTTGAGCAACTACTGAACGGGCTTCGCTTTTCGGCCTCAGTGGCCTAGGGGTACAGTCATGGGGGTTTACTCTAGCGGCCCTATTTCAAGCCCCTGTGGCTATTTGTTTTTTGTAGGACTGACAATTTCTTTGCTGCAAATGGTTCTCTTTGGTCAATTCTATGCATTTCTTTAAGAAATAACCAAATTTTGGTATCTTTTAGGTCACTTTAGCCTACCAACTCGTTAATTAGTTGCTCATTTTCTCCAGTAGGATGCAAAAGTTAGGCGAATATGGTATGCGTGTAGGTGATAAGACTGCCATATACGTGCATCGAATCTCTTTTAAGAAACAGTCTGGTAGACCACGATCCTCTTCGAATGACTACGAAGGCCAAAATTTGTGCTCGTACCTTATAGAGTGGGTTCTATAATAGTTGCGAATGCGTACTGATATGTATTGTTTTCTGGGGAGCTGGGGTTATGCGAAAAGGCGCACTTTTCACCAAGTTACAATTGGTGTTTCATTCGTTGAAGGCACAGTGAACCGTATTAAGTGCACCGTAGAGAATCCAAGTAGATTTCGTTTACACGTTGTAATAAAGCAAGTATATACGATTGTACAAAAAAGTACATCAATTCTACCGGATTTCTGTCATTATGAATTGCTTCAAATCCTATCATTGGTGTTTCGCTTTCTCCTCTCTTCTTCTCAACTTTGGGATTGTATTGTTGGTTTAGTGTTTTCGCCCATCAAATACTAACGGAAACATTTTCTCAACCTCCCAATAAAGCTGGAAAAATCTGTAACTCGACCTGCTTGCCTTGAGTTTTTAGTTTTAACCTTCACGGAACAATACTTTTCCCGTGTTTACGCAGTAGAGTTTCACCCGGAAAGTTCTTCATGTTTTATGGGTAAACTCCCAGAACCCATTAAAACTGGGAATTCGGCCGTCGTGGTCCCTTTCTCCCCCTTTTTTTAACCGCCGTGCACGAGCAAGACGGGAATTCGTCCTCCGCGCATGAAGCTCGGACAATGTTCCCCGGGAGTTTAAAATGAACAGGGATTCCCACTTTCTCTGCGGCACCGAGGAGAGCAAAAGAGGAAATGCATGCCTGTACAACCTGCACGCAAGCGCCGAAAGTTTAACGAGAGACAGCGTCCCCGAAAACTAAGGTTAACAAAATGCTCCCTAGGGTTTCTGCTGCACTAAATCAAAAACTACAAGTTCACTCTAACACAAATAAAAGCGAAATCGTTTTTTAACCGTGCCCGTAGCAAGGGGACCAAATCCGAAATATTTATGTGCAGAGCAGACAAACTGCGCTCACAGCGAATGCTGTGGCAGAAAAATGACTCAACGCCACACGGCTGCTATTACCTCCCTTTCCTTTTATTTCAGCTTGCTGTCAAAATAGAACAAATAATTAAATATATTCACCAGGTCATGGAATTGCTGAGCGAGCCCGTAAGCAATCAAGCAGGCATTTGAAGGGCGATGCGTGGAGCCATTATTCATTCATGGACGCCCCCGCACGAAGGTATATTCCGTATTATAGTGCGGAGTGATTTTATTCTTATGGGCGAAGCCCATTAGGGGCTGGGGCTGTTGGCGTCTCCTGCCGTCGTCGTCGTCGTTGTAATTGTTGTTCGTCTCGTGTAGTGACGATACTAAAACACCTGGAAACTTTACGCCTCACGCTAGAACGGAACGCGTGCGTAACAAACGCCGGGACACTCGTGTACACCTCACGCTGGAACGCTACGCGCTTCAACGACAAGAGACTTTTACAGTAAAGCTGTATACCTGTACCACCAATGGTTTCATCTCCGTTGGCAAAAATGTCAAGGTGCCAAGAATACACTTATACACTGCATGCTTCGCCCCCAACCAGGTTTCACGTTAGTGAAGATAGCCCGGGGTTTTTTACTCGCTGTTGATCTCGTTTACCCATAATTTCTTCAACTTCTGTATTTTTATCGAAGCATTCGCCCGCACGTTTTGAATCTTGCCGCAAGTCAGTAGGATCCTGAGGCCGTTGTTTTTATACTGCCAGATAAACTTCCAGGTTAAAGGGCAGTGGCTTGTTCCTTTGACGTTTATGTTAGAGTTGAAGCAAATTATACCATCCGTGCAAAAACTTATCTGCGAGGCATGTGATGGCGAACGCCGCACGTTCTAACGCTGCGCATTCATTACGTATCGGAATTGCAACCGCCATCCAGAGTAACAAAAGAGTAGCTAAACAAAGGAGTATCGTAAGAGTATCGTTACAACGTAAGAGCTAAAACCGGCCGCCTGTGCCTGGAGGCAGCATGCACTACTTCACATTCGCACCCACTTCGAAGCGGGCAAAGAACGCATGCGCAATCCGTGCTTAAGCAAAATGCCTTCGGAACGCTCAAGGTACCTGGAGAACTTACACTCTCCATCACATACGCACGCACGCTATGAAGACATCCATGAAACCTATTCCTAACACACGCCTTACATTCCCGACAGCGTCCATGATTGCGTTGTAAAGAGTCTATAAAACCCGATCTTGAAACATCCGTCGTGTCGGAGGGGATAAGGGCTCGCAAGTGAAGAGCCCCCAGACGGGAAGAGCTCCCTAGGCGGCGCCGTGCAAGCGACGATGTGCAACAACGGGGTACGTTGAGAGCCAATGGACCCTACGAAATGTGGCCTCCTCTTGTGACGTCGTAAGTCCTCATTCAAGCTGCTCATTCAAACTAGCTTGCGCTTTGTGCGACTTTTTCGGCCTACACGAGGTTGAGCGTAGGTTTTTCGGCGCTGTTTTAGTCGCTTTTTGCAGCCGATTTTAACTTGCAGAAACAGTTGCGTTGCCACAAGTACTTCCGATATAAAAAGGGAATGTAAACTCGGTGTGTATGCAATCAGAGCGCTTTGGAAGCTACTATCACTTGTGGTATTGTGCATATATGCCAGCATGATTTTGCGAAAAAGAAAATCCTGATCCCATCTGAGGTAAAGCACACCTACACAACCAAGAAAAGTGGCCTTCTTTTGACTAAAAATTGATATTGTATAGCTTTTTTAAGAAAACGAAGTAAAACTAGTGCGGATAGACTAAACAGCTTCTTCGAAAAGGTGCAATATAACGAAATAAATCGCACACACACAGCATGTCGCACACTCCCAGCACGAGTGGTGCCAAACTCTTCGGGTATTTTACGTTTCTGAGGTGAGGTCAAATTTAGTAGATGCTCAACTGTGCAAGAAAAGTGCGTCTGTGTGTGCGTGTGTGTGCGTGTGCATGCGTGATATAGAAAGAGATGGAGAGAAAGAGTATAGTAATCGTCAGCCACTGTTTTCGTCTAGTGCTTTCTTACTTTTGTCTTCTTTTTGCAAGTTTTGACGAATTGGGAATGGTTGTTAAATACCTTAATCGTTTTTGGGGAGGTGTGTATTGGTTAGCATAAAATGGCTTGTAACAGTGCACAAAGCTAGAGATTTGAGCTTTTATATGGTCTTTTTTCTTCATTTATCAGTTATCAATTTCAAATTCCTGCGCTCAACATGACCCGTCCTATGAAGAAAAAAAAACATGCGCTCTTTTTCTACGCCTCTGTGATTTATTTATCGTTCAATCCTGACATGAACAACACGCTTCCAACTCAATTAATTTTTATTAGTCTGCTAGATTCATAGAGTAAGTGGCACACAGCAAACCTCAAAACCTATGTGCATCTAGCTAGTGCTCGCATTTCCACAAGCAGGTTCTCTTCATCAGGACCGCAAAGCTATCCCCGTCACGATTTAAGCTCAACCTCTCAAAAAAGAGATAAAGATGGCAAAGAGTTCGCAGGAAGTTACGGTTGTGAAAAGAAGGAGGTTTTCGGTTACTTCTTCGTAGTAAGACCGAATGCCAATCTTCAGCATCATGTCCAGCAAACGCTTGTCCCTGTTTTCCTTTCTTGTCCCCGTTTTTGTGCTCGAAGTGCCAATCCTCGCTGTCTATAATGTGAATATTTGCGAACAAAAGATTAGCGAGATACGGGAAGAAGAAATGGTAGAGAATAGTCAGCGACCGTCCATTCAGCAGTTAAAATGGGTGATCCGCGAACTCTTTGAAGGAGGCAAGCATTTTTGGGGGGTCTAATTGTCAGGCGTCACCAGGGAGAAAAAAAGGTGCAGATGACATCTACGTTTAGGTCTTAAGGCTTATGACGTGCTAGCGCTACTGCGGTGTGGAGGGAGCATTTTGGAAGAAAGTTGCTGCATTTATCATTTATATTTTCCCAGGGCTGAAGTTTAGTGACGAGAGCTAGTCTAGCCGCAATGGTTTTAATCACTGCGGCACAGGAAACTCGCCGGACATCTACGCTTGCGTGGCTTATATATGGGCCTGGAAAGCCGTGGGTGTGGGGTTCTGGTCAGCTCGAGAGAGAAAGGAGCAGTGTCAATGTTTAAAAGTGGTTATCGTGGTGGCCTGACAAAGTAAGGGGTTTTTATAAAACAGAGGGAGGAAGGGATGGAGGGTGGGAGAGAGGGGGAATGGAGGGAAATATTTTTGTTGAGTAAACTTTATTGACAGTTTGGGAAAAGGGGACAAAGAAATGGTAGACCCTCGGCGTTGAACGAGAATTACACGTCACCAGAACCAGCTAACGATGGTTTTCAGATGACGAGTTGGTCAGGACAGTCTGTCATGTGTCCATATAAGTTGGATATGTAATGTTTCAGTTGTTAATCTCCAAACATAGCATTGGATATGTTCAGGTTTCGCGGAAGAGAGCGGGTGTTTGCACGTACATAAGTGTTAATGTCACCAATTTCCTACCAAAGATCATTGCACATCTAGATTTGTGGATCTATGGGCCGTTCTGTATGCTGATCAGAATTTGCTATTCTTCAGCAGCGAGATCCCCGTGTGGCACGGAGAAGGATTCTGTTCCAAGGCGCAGGATGAGGAGAGGTTTTCGATAGTTTTCGGAGAGGCGAGAGTGATATACGTGTCCGCCGCACGGCAGCGCTGGCATCGAGGCACCCGACTTGGAGCACGGTATGCGACTTTAAGTGGGTCTAGGTCAGCTACGTCGCTCCCTTGCAGACTTCTGCTCGTGTGTTAATGTATTGTTACCTTTTATCCATGTGGATTGGAGAGTTTTTCTCAAGCATTTAGGTACTTAACCAAGAGACTAATGACCGATTGAGCACGTTTAATTATGTTTAAGCACCTATTCGATGGGGAAATTACAAAGAGGATTCAATTCTCGTGTGTGGGAACGCAATGAAATTTCAGTGATTGGCAGGGTACTCCAGTACGACAATTGTTGCCTTCGTACTTTTGAATGTCCCGCCGTTGGCGTAGGCTGTTGTTTTCATGGTTTTGGAACTTTTCTGGAAAGAAATTGATCCTGGCTTGTCGCCTGTCCTAGCATAGGTTTGGATCTGTGTTTTTCAGAAGAGGGAGGGCCCTTATGGAAAGTCGCTGGATATCCATCATGGCGTCCAGCCTTTCTTTTTTTGGAGGTGTGCCTATATTTTATAGGATGACCGGCATTCATCGCTTTCCCATACAGAGCTTGCGGTGGTGACACGACCGCGTGCGAAACTTTTTCAGTTATTTTAAAATTCGTGCAATTAGACGACATATACTCGGTTTGGTTTCTTATTGTGGCATATTTTAGTTCGTTTCTGGTTACAATGCAGGCTTTACTTGGCTTTTCTGAACCTGGCGTTCTTCTTCTGCCACCTTTCTAATCGAAACAACGCAATGTTGGCGCCGGAATTGTTTTAGGTCGTCGGAGAGGCACTTTGGTGGTGGCGCAACTTGAGGGCACGGCTGGCGACCGTGTCTGCTCGGCATGCAACTACACACGGCGTGTAAGGCAAGCTTCAGTGTGTAGGCTCCGCGCCTGTTCAAATAGCGCATCTTTTCGTTAGCGTCGGACGTAGTATCATTGTCCTCCTTTCCACAATCTAATCGCTGCGGATCGCCATTCCTGATTCCGCTTAGCCCACGAATATGGCTGCCACAGTTGTAGTTTCCCGTTAGCAAAGGTGACGCACTTCCGCGGACGCTTGATGAGCACGGCTGATAGCGGTCTGCTAACAGCCACGCCAAAATAAAAAATAAGCTTAATAACGCAACTGCGTTAAAAAATTGTCGTGGTTCAATCGGAGCCGGAAGGAAAGCCTTTGGAAGAGAGGCGCAATATTTGTCATTGTGGGCGACTCTTTTCTGTCTGAAGGCAGCATAACTCACACGTGCCAGCGCTGTGCTCTTGATTTCTACAGGCTGATGCTGTTTAAAAGTGTCCAATGGCAACATATCTGGCAATGCATGGCACGTAGAAATGCTTTTTAAATGCAGAGCATTTCAGTAACTCACGACGTCACCCGCGTTGACGTCCGTAGTCGTAGTCCGCACCCCTCCCCCTACACTATATAAAAAAAAATACTATCTGGCGCCTGGTTTCGATCCCTCGACCCTGCGTGCGGAACGCAATGTACATGGTGCTCTACCCACTGCGCCACAAAGCCGACACAGAATGGGAGGCTACGAACGCGCCTTATATCCTTGACTCATTGAAACTACGTCAAGAAGCTGCTGATACAACGCATTCACTACCACCAACTCCCCAAACACTAAACGTTAACGGAATACACTTTACGATAGTGAACGCAAAATGTGGCAGTGCAACGCGGGCACGTGCGGGGGGGAAAAGCACAAAGAGAACAGAACTCCCCCTGGCGCAGTTTCAGGCAGGGGGCGCGCGAGCACTGCGAATGCGGGAAATTTGAATTGCATGGGGTGGTAACAGTAAGCGGATAACGGCGGTACAGCCCATTATGGCGAATCCTTGCCCTGCACTTCCGACAGCTTTCACAGAGTGGAACGGCTTTAATTTTTTTACTTTGCTGCCCCCTGAGCGTGCTTCATCGCAGAAAGACTTATTAAAGACCATAATCTTCCTTGGTATACTTAAACGCAAAAATTTTGATCTGTCCGTCTGTCTGTCAGTCCGTCCGTCCGTCTGTCTGTCTGTGACTCACTTCAGCCACCCGGCCACAGTGAAGCAGAATCTGCGCAATAGTCTTATATACCCACAGTCAACTCCAAATGTCTAAGTCCGGTGGGAGTGTTCATACTTGTCAACATTGTTGAACAAGAACAGGACATTGCGCAAGTATAGGGCAGAAAATCAATACGTAAGAAATATTTGCAGTGTTCTTAATTTTTAAAAAATATGGATGCTTGGTTTTTGCGATAGCAAACGAAATACTACATAAACTGCAGAAAACCGTCGCTTGGTGTTGCCCGCGCTACTATAGCCCCTGGCGTCATCTAAGAAATCAAATGGCAGCGGCAACGAAAGCTTCCACTACATAGGTTTCACGTTCCGCTTGAAACGCTCGTGGAGTAGGGAAACGTGGTTCTATAATTGTTGTAGTAGGGTGCCTCTATTCACGCGCGTGTCCGCCGTACGGCAGTGCTGGCATCGAGGCACCCGACTTGGAGCAGTGAATTTAAATTGACTTGACCAAAGCTCTAGGGTGTTATCTCGGCAGGAACGAGACGTGAGAGGTTAAAACAAGAGAAGCCTTTACTTGGCAGGCGAACCCGTAAACTAGCGTCTTTCGGCGACATTTGCAACAAAAGGAGTTGAAACGTGGCCATTTTTTTGTCAGATAGTCGACTACAAAAATGGTTTGTTTATAGAAACTATGAACTGCCAGAAAGAAGGGGAGGATGAAAAATGAAGATCGCGATATATCAAAGCACCGGTCAATTATCCACCCAGAGAGAGGAGGAGAGATAAAAGACCGAAAGAGAGTAAGAAAAAGGCAGAAGCATTTACAAGACTAAGAAAGGCTGAAGCCGTATTACATCTGTATTCATTGGTGTATTGCTGAAGTTTCGGCGTGCATGGCAACTGGTAATTTCAAACTTCTCAGTCAATTTTCTCGACCTACGCATTTTTCTACTCCTTTACCCTTTCTCTCTAAAAATCTGCTTAAAAAATACCGACAACACCCGAAGGAAGATTGGCTCAAACGTAAAAGCATAATACCGGTATGATTGATTATATTTCCATTTTTTAGGTCATAAACCTCATGTCTTCTTGTTGTAAATATGAAGGATCGTACCTGTAAAGTCAAAATGACCTTTTTTGTGTCCAAGTTCTACTATTGCATTTATTGGGACGTTATTCTTACGATTTTTTGTATCTTCTGAGCGTTCTCCCTAAAGGAAGCAAGTGGAATGTTGTGGAGTAAAAATTAGACGCAAGGCGCTAGGACGACAAGAAGCACTAGATTGAACTATGTAGTCAAACAAAGGGAACAGCAAACGAGAACGTTGCACTTTATTCACGGTAAGTACCTATCTGGTATCACTTTATGCATGCTACGCCTTTCGCTGTTTTGCATACCAATTAAGGTGCTCACCTTCAGCCAATTTCGTTCTCCTGTCTACTGTAATTTTAACGCACACAGTGAGAACATTGCAGTGGTCTTCCTGGCCGTCACTGACTTGGTGAAAGCAATTAGGTCCACACGGCGTGCGGCACAAATCAGAGTTTCGGCTGCGTAGTAATCTATGTTCGGCTCAGTGCGTGAGACGAGGCCTTGAATACTGTGGATGAATGTCACGAGAACTTAGCCAATCATCGTCTCCTTTACGGAATTTGGAAGCTGATCTTAGCGTATAGATGTCGTCAGTGGTGATGGAGAAAGCTTTAATTAAGAATTGGCGTGAATGCAAGCATCCCGTGACATGGTTTTTTTCTTTGCGCCAACGACGACGGCGGCGTATTTTCGAATTACCCAGGCATCATGGGCTTTCGCAATAAAATAATGGTAGCCCTTTTATTGTAGATGATATCCCTGTTCTCTTAATATGTGTCCTTACACTGCTCGGTATTGTTGGAGCTGTCGTTCCGGAATTCACCTGGTATGTTGTAGGTTCGAAAGCACTGGGGATCGAGCGGATGAGTCTAATTAGAGGTGAGATACGGATACCGCCAGCGAATCATTTCTGCGTCTTACTTTAATTTTTACTGAAATTTATGCATCTTAATTTGCCGCCTATGTTTGCAGCGAAGGTCAACAGCACTTGTTACGATACCCACTGAACTAAACGAAACTAATATACAGTTTAAGTTCGAGCCAAAGGTAAACCAGAGCTTTTATTCATAATTGCGAGGCAGAAAAACCGCAGCGTTTGGCAAAATGAAAAAAGCAAATGGCTCAAGTAAGATTATCTTTCCCTGTTGGGTTGATTAGTATTTCATTTCTACGTTTTATTTGGGCGCTAAGCACTATTTGAAGGGCAAGCAAAGTATTCAGGGCATTCGCTTTCGCACTTGTTTCTCAATGAATCAAGTTTTTTGCGCCTCAACGAAATTTTAAAGCAAATCTTAAAGAACTGTCACTGAGTAGCGCGTTTCCCGAAACGCCTGAGCACGTTTTCTCAACCGGTCAGATGTATTACTGCTGCCAAAAAAGAAAAATAAATACTCGCAGCAGAAAACCTCACGCCCCTTACTACAGACAATGATGTAGCTCTTATTATGCTATTTACTTTTATTGAACCCCGATAACACACCAATTAGAAGTTGAGGCATTTAGCCATAGGTTGGGTGGCTATGTCGAAGTGCACCGCCACCCCTCCCCCCCCCCCCCCGTGATCGGTGCCTTGCTCAACTCGCCATTCTACGGCACGGTATGTGTGGGAACGGTTTATTCTACTAACTGCTAAAACAATGCTTTCTCCAGTGCAGTTTCTTTCAATCAGTTTATGAATGCAGCTTACCGTGAAAATTCCACTCCTTATGCGCCCAGACCTTTCTTTATTTCTTCGTTTTTTCTGGTGTTTCATTGCGTGTCTTCCTGTATATTTAGCTTTTGTATTCTCTTGCAGTTGGTTCATCAATCTCCATATACACTCCACTTCATCGTAATCTTCCCCATTTGTTGTAACAAGAATTGCCGCAAGCAAAGCTGATCTCTCGAGTTGACATTAAGGAGTTTTCTTTCTTTCTCTCTTTCTCTCTCTCTCTCTCTCTCTGTCACGAGTGAAAGAAAGGAATTCCGGAACTCCGGCATGTGTATCTGGGAATCTGGAATCAATGCTCAGTCCGTTTTGCAGACCGCACCGTTAGCATTATTTGGCGCAGAAGGACGTAACATATGCGCATTGCGCTTCCAGTACTCAACAAAGAAAAGACATAATCAAGGATTCGATCTCAAATTCATCGTGCTAAATTTTACCCAGCGATGTTAGCCTTCCACTTTTACCTTAAACATAACATACAACTGACAACGATATTTCTCACTGCCAGGGAAAAAAATAGCTCCTTAATGCTTATTAAATATCCTTCTCTCTCTACTCAAATCTAGTGCCCAGAACGTATATGTCCAAACGCAGCATAGCTTACAGTGTTTGAACTGGGTTCGAGTGTCTCATATTTATCGGTATTTAAACGCAGACAGATCGACCATGTAACACTCCTGAACATTACCATGACCTGCCGTCGTGGAACGATCCGGCCTACACCTCCTTGGCACAGAAAATATGAGCAATTACAGTCTGCCGAATCATCTCAAATGTATGGAGAATGAAGAACAAGAAGAAAACATCATCCAGGCGTGGACTAAACTAAAGTTGTCAAAGTTCTTCGTCCCCTCTTTTGGCTCAGCAGTATTTTTGCAGAAAGTCGGCTTAGGCATAATTTGATAATGGTTACAACCCTCATTCTAACTTTTGCTTTGCTTTTCTTTCTGTTTTCCCACACCGATGACCGTGAGAGACAGAGAAATTTATTGAATGGAAGGAAAACACAGAGAGGTCGGCCGGATTGTATAGTCCCTGACCTGCTACTCTGTGTGGTGTGGGGGAAGGAGAAAACAGCATAGATAGAGAGGGTGACAGGTAGCTGATAGCATAAGTACATACCAAATGCCTATGCCTTGTACAGTACATGTTCAATAGCTCGCCACAACTCGATTGGGCTACAACCTTGCTGCCAAACCACTGCTTTTTAGGAATGCCAGTCGCAGCTTAGAAGTGTATTAGTGCAACATCATGCCCATAATATTTGTCCTGATATTTCGGAAATCAGCTTTTCTTTTCTTTATTCCTCGTTTTAGTTCTTGCTCCCCCAAATCCGCTGGCGAACAAGTAAGCTTACCCTTGTGCGTTTTTTGAGATCTTTCTCTTTTTTTGCCAATGAAGTCTCCTCGCGTGACTTCAGCCTCGGGACCATCAACCGCCATGCGAATCGACTCAAAGGGGGCATTGGCTTAGCTGAGCTTTCCCCGCCAGGGGTAGGGCAGGCGTTCTATGTTTGGAAACCGTAATGCTCTCGCGTGGCGAGCTTGAAGTGCTCAACGGTCACGCAAGTGCGCCATCTCCCTGATTGCGCTCGGTTCCGCTTACCCGAAACTGGTTGTATCAGCACATTGCCTCCTGCTATCTTTCCATGGTCGAGACGATATTTTCTGGGGCAGTTGGGTACTCTGCTCAACGAGGAAAATAGTGTTTGAATAAATTAGTTCCCTCTCTATCCACGTTCTCCTATCTATGGTCATTTGATTTACGCGTCCCCTGAAACATTTATTGAAAGCAAAGAATTTGTACGGCACGATCACAATAAAATGCACGTTTTGTATTTTCCGCATTTTTGGGAATAGCCAATAAAGGAAGTTGTGACTAATCCGTGCAACCGATAACTTTGAGCTTCCGCACTGCACACCCATTCTCGCGAAAAACAAAAGATGTATTCCTGCCCTACGTGAGGGCCACTAAAACGAGAAGCTTAAAAATTGACCAATGTTTCCGCATGTCCAAAACTACAATAAGGAAAACACGAGATTGAAATTCCTGAGAAGTATTTTTGTTTGGCAGTGACGGAAAGACTTTCGCGGAGAGCGTAAAGAAAGGGGGAACTTCAGCGGTTCTCCAAACAATTTGCACAGTTTAATCTTAATCAACAGAGCAAGCATTACTATACATTAAAGATGAAATAATTTAAAACATTAAAAACAGGCAGTTCACAATTGGACTGTTTTTAGACCTTAAAGGAGTACTGACATGAAATTTCAAAGCTGTGATAACTATGTAAAACGCTTCCGTTTTATCAGGAGATATCTCCCAGCAAGTTTCAACAGCAACAGTTCAGCGAAACATATTTAAAATCCATTTTAATCTTCGCCCGCACGAGAAAGCCCAAAGCGGGCCGACATGACATCATGTGCTACTTGCCCCAAACTGCCGACGTCGGGGCTCCCGTGACAAAGCCGACGCGCTGGCTGTGGTTGGCGCGCGCTGCTCGGGCGTGTGTTCACGTCATGGTTTTGGGACTGACATCATGCTGCCCGGGCCTGTGGGGACGGCAAAGACCTCGGCCGGTCTAGGCGCGCGCGTGCGCTCGCTCGCGCGCGCTTCCAGAGAGGCAGCGATGCGGCAAGAATGGTGACGTCATGTGATACATCCTGTTATGGCGGCCGCTCGGCGTTTTTCAGTCGAAACCGAAACTGGCACGAATAAACGACGCCGTAAACGAATGTTTACGCTGCGCTCGACCGTCTAATCTGTCATTCTATGATTAGTGGGCTGGTAGGCACGCATAGCAGCGAAAAGAACGTAACACAAAAATTTCGTGTCAGTACTCCTTTAAAAAGCATTTGATTCGATTGATCATATTATTTTGCTAAATAAATAGGAGAGATAGGGAATACGTGGCTTGGCAAGTAACCTTTTAAAAAGCTATTTGACTTAGAGGAAGCATTTGTTCAACTAAACTCCATTGCATCACACATATTAGAGCTGAACCAAGGCGTCCCTCAAGGCTCCAAGTTAGGTCCGCTACTGTTTATAGTTTATGTAAATGACATCATAAATGTAGAAGGTCCGCAAAAACTTGTAATGTATGCGGATGACACTAACGTATTCTTCACATCTCATAATACAATTAAACTTCACTCAATGGTAACTGTTTACTTGGAACAATTATCAAATTGGTTATTAGATACCCAATTGCAACTTAATGCTACAGAGAGAACTTACATGATATTTAGGCCGTACAATAAAAATGTCGAGAAAGAAATCCCGATTATATTCAACAGAACCAAGGTAAACCGAGTGACAGAAAAGAAGTGTTTAGGGGTTTGGTTTCAAGAACAACTTTCGTTGAATACGCATATTGCTCACCTGTCCACCGAACTCTCTAAAAGTATAGGTCTCATATATAAATCGGCCGTTTGATACCGCTATGGTTGAAACAAAACTTATACAATGCTCTCATTTATTCGAAACTAGGCTATGGGATTTTGGTGTGGGGAACCACAACTAAATCTAATTATAACAGGCTCATTGTAATACAAAAAAAATTATGCGCATATATTTATATTATCATGGCTGTTGCACAAATTTAAGGACAGGTCCTTTATTTACTGAATATTCAATACTTCAAGCTGACCAAGTCTATCACCTGAAGGATCTCCACACCATTTATAAGCGAAAGACCCACAATCAAGTTAACAAGAAATCTTCTGGCTACCATCTCAGGCATACAATACGGCACACTTTAACAGTATCAACGAACTATGGGGAGCAATCTTTCCTGTACCAGTCAACCTAAATAATAAATAAATTGTGAGAAAAATTAAACTTCGGCGCCAGTGAATCCGCGTTTAAAAAACAGGTCAAAGAAATGTTACCTAAGCAAAACGCTTGCAATACCGATATATAATTAAGTGTTTGAAGTATATGTCTCTATGTTCCCCGAAAGGTAGAAATTAAAAACAATTACAAACGAAAAAATACAATAATACGTAGTTGTGACGTAGTAGTGTAATTGCTGAAAGGTAATGCGTACGAATTACTGCGTGTGCGTACACTGTGATCCTTGTGTGAATTTTAGACCTATGCATTGTATAATACATAGGAAATGAAGTAATTTCCTTGCTTTGGGCTATTTTTCTATCACGATTATGCTAATATGTTTAAATTTGTGAACAGCACTGTTATTACGTACACTGTGAATCGGGTGCGAGACAACCTGGAACTCCGAAAAAAGGCATTTTACAGTATTCGCTGTCCTCACATAGACATGTGTGTGGGAGATTTTTTATGGTATCTTCTGCAAGCATCTAAATGAAGTGTACGGTCTCCTGGTAAAGATGAGCCGACGTAACCAACCCGGTGACAAGAAAGCTCGTCTCTATATAATAAACCAGCACATTTTTTATAGGACAATCATTACTTCTTGCGTTGCTATTGCGCTTTAAAAAAGTAGATGCACGCATTTGACTTGTTCTCAATTCCCTCAGCATTTCTCTTCGAAATGAAAAACGGTACGAGAAAGTGACGATTTGCTGACAGAAAAAAAAACCCTCTTCGAAACACCCTCATCAAGAGATCTTGAGAATGGGTAAGATCAGTTGGGAAAGATTGTTACTATTATATTTGTTACCTTTTCCCCCATGATCGCTCAAGTGCCGATGGCCTAGCGAGAAAAATCCGGAGTCATGACGAGGTCACACTCAGAAATATGAACGCCCCTCATGAAACTTCACTGATATAAACAACGTTTCGGTAATATTCAACTACATGTATTTTTTGTGGGATGTAATGTGCTTTATTATCCTGATAAGTTTTGCAATAATAAACTTACAACGTTATATTCATTTCATGAGGTTGACGTTGCCTGATGAGACCATTCGCTAATAATGGTTTCTTTTCGTTTCATAGCATTTGTTTCGCGTGCGAGGTCTTTGCAATATATTCTTCAACGAAACCAGAAGTTTGCCTCTGTAAGCGACAGTACCACATGTTTTCGAGGAGGTTTAGACAAGATGGGCTGTTTTTAAGACGAAAGACTTATGTGGCTCATCGAGCCCGAAAAGGGATCTCGTCAGCGTCGTCGGCTCCAGCACCAATTTTGTCAATGTGCCCGCTGCTGTAGGAACAAAAATGCAAATTTGGTATCGTGTGGCATTTAAACGAGGATTTCTTGAACAGCAGCCTAGTTCATTACCACTGGGATAACTCAACACCTTGATGAGAAATAAAAAGAATTAGCCTAGCGTGAGCCGAGTTGCAGGTGAACGTAACCGTACGTGAGAAGGACAGGCGCAAGCAAATGAACTGCGGTGAAGCTGCCCCGCTAATTGAAGCTACTGTACCTCTCTGGGTCAGTCGCGTCACGAGACACACACCCGCCGCGGTGGCTCACTGGTTAAGGCTTTTCGCTTCAGAGCACGCGGTCGCGGGTTTGATTCCCGGCCGCTGCAGCCGCTTTTCTGATGGAGTCGAAAAGCAAAAACGCCCGTGTGTACGAGATTTCGGCGCACGTTAAAGATCCCCAGGTGGTCAAAATTAATACGCAGCCCTCCCCTACGGAGCGCCTCATCGCCTGCGTTTCGTCGGCGCGTTAAACCCTACAATCAATCAATTAATCAATCAAGAGACACAGAAGCGAGAGAGAAAGAAACACCAACATGGTGTAACAACAATAAAGTCTCTTGTTATCATCGGGACAATCACCTTCAATGTAGGCTATTGTCATAAGATTTTTTTTATTAATAGCGGCCGCGTCAGCGCCGAGAATTATTTCAGAAAGGATTCCATCTTCTGCTGGTAATAAGCACCTACCCCTACGACAACTTACAACAACCAAAACGTCTCCAATGTTTTCTCAATTCGTTCTTTATAAGATGAAGCAAAATTCGTGTTTTAAACTCAAAGCCAAATCATGAAGGGGTTAACATATAGGCGCACGAAGACGACGACACACAAGGAAGAGAAGACAGGACAAGAACTTTAGCGCTTTGTCCTGTCTTATCTTCCTTGTGTGTCGTCGTCTTCCTGCGCTGCTCAACCTTTCATGATGCACCCCCAACTAGCCCTCCAAGCCATCCTAGTCAAAACAAAAACAACAAACTCGTTCATTCTAAGCCAAGGATACGCTGTTACTGGAAGTACTGAATTATTTAAATAATACCGGCAAGGTAAGTTCGTAATGTATGCCCAGAATATTGCATCACGCCAGAAAAAAAAAATTCCCGCTAACCTTTCTCTCATACAGTTCGAGGGCGGGAAGTGCACTGTTTTTAAACATCGCCTAGGGTCTGGTAACTTTGCTTTATTGAAAACTCAAGAAACAGCGCAGAAAAAAATAGGAAGGAACGTAAAACAAAGACGGCGTTAATTATGAATGCTTTGCAATTCAGTGCAAAGATTACCCTGCAGGCACCGTAGTCGATAGCAATTGGTCCTAATTGCTGGGGAAGGAATAAAATGCAACGACATTTTTTTATATTTTCAACTAACACGTTTCCACGTTGATTATACCAGTAAAATAGCACACGATTCAATGTTTATTGCGGTATGCAAACGTGCAGTAATTCTCTTGAAACAAATTGGGTTCTGAAACCCGTTCTACACCCTTTTTTTCCCCGAACCTGCCCGGTCGATCTTTTAAGCCCTACACCGAGTTTTGAATGAGCTGGGACTTCTTTAATTTCTAAAGGCATTACTGTAACATTTGGCGAAAAGACAACGTAAGCGCCACCACTTCCATCCCCGTCTACGTCATGCCGCGTGTGCATATTCGTAGAAACGGGAAGCAGGAGGATTATTACCATTTTCTCCCAATTATTAAGCTATTCCTCACGATAGTAAGGAGTGCGTTGAAACGACACCATTGCGCATGCCTTTAATAATCCCACCCTGCCCCCAAAATCCCGTGTAAGGCCCTTTCGCTGCAATCTAGCTCGAAATAATGAGACCGCCGGAATTCTTACGCTTTAGAAACGACCGGATTTTCCTGCGTCTGGTGTCGCAAATGCGAGCAGCGTTGGTTGACGCGTGGGTAGCTATGTCCCCACTTTGAATTCTTGCGTCCCATTTTGCACGAAGTTTGTCGATAAAGGTCGTGCGTCGTCGGAAAAGAACTATACGTTGGTGTTTCAAGCCACAGTCATGCTTTTGAGCAAGCCGAATGAAATTTCGAAGTTGCTAGCCACATTGGCGTTGCTAGGCAACGTCGATGCACCCTCAGTGTGAAGTCATTCAGTCGAATTTACAGAGAGGAAAAATACCCCGTGAGCAAGAACACGAGTTGCAGGCGAGTGGCCCGCAGGACGGAGTGGTGGAATCCCGTCGTCGCCTTCTGTGTATAACCAATCGTGGCTCACCCTCCCCCCTCCTTCCAGGGAAACTACCTCCCGCATTAACCTTAGTGCAACGACCTTTAATTTTAAGCGTGAAAGCATATGCCCGAACACTCAAGATTCGCGTCGCTAGTCTACCAAGATCAGCTAGCAACGTTGGCGCAGCTGCAATCTGATGCCACGACGCCGCTATCCAGGCGAAATAATTACTAAACTAAGCTGAAAATAATTACATAGGCTACTGAAAATAAGGTGAACACTAAATAAGCAATAGGCAAAGCAGTAAATAAAAATTAACGCCGCTCCACTAAACGTGAAAGCTGTCGGAAGTGCAGAGAAGTGATTCGCCATAATGGGCTGTACCGCCGTTATCCGCTCACTCCTACCACCCAATGCAAATCAAATTTCGCGCTTTCGCAGTGCTCGCGTGCCCCCGGCCTGAAACTGCGCCCCTGGAAATTATGTTCTTTTTGTGCTTACTTTTCCCCCCGCACGTGCCGGCGTTGCACTGCCCTTTTTTTTCGCTTACTATTGTAAAAACCAACCCAACGAGCGTTCCTAACTAAATGAACGGGTTGGCTGCCGGTTAATTACGTATATTTTGCCTCAAATGGTCCTGCAGTTCTCTCTGCCCTAAACAACGGGAAGATGTATGACAAGCGCCAGCGGTTGAGGAGTTTCGAACGGCTATGACTTTTAAACCGCTTGGTTTTGCAATCTTCTGCAGGGCGCCCTACGACAGTCCGCCAGGCTCTGCTTGGGTCCGTTATCTGGCTGCGGCGCCTGATTCCGGCATTCGCTTGACATCGAGCGTTACAGTGAGCTAGGACGACAAGGTGAGCGCCTAAAGTGCTCTGCCCTTAATAATTGAGGGCAGAAATGAAACAAAATAGTATCGTGCGGAGTACTGCTTTCCGCTAAGGAACATCCCCGCAATTTTTTGTTGCTACCTCCGTACTGAATTTTTTTCTTAATTTTGAACGTTGTAACAATTTGTTTTCCTTATCATGCCCGTTATTTTTGTCTACAATTTTTTCTGATGCCAATGCCTCGAGACCTTTGTAAGGTTTACATGATTTTTTAAGACCTGCCTTGAGGTTTGTCATCAAAGAAGATTGTGGCGCTATCGTGAGCAGCGACTGCAATTAAAAAAACAAAAACACACTGATAAATAAAAGAAAAACATCATATGAAAATAAAACGTAACAATACCGAGGCAACGTAACAACAGAAATGGCTGTGTGATTTTCGACGTAGCGAACAATATTTTTAATTGCGGTTTGTTCGTAGTTGTACGTGCTGCAGAGGTGAGTACCTTCAGTACACCAATTTTAGGAGTCGTCCATTTGCCAATTTGCGCTGCCCACTAACTGCCCAAAAGCAGTCCGAGAATTGTCCTTGCCACCTGAATTGATCAGCAAACATAAAGCGGACCGGCTCTCGGGAAGGTACGGGGCAGCCCGAAATAACACATCGAAAAGACAGTTCGTATCCAAATATGCAGCAGGGTTCGCGGCAACCTCGTCTCTGCTGATGGGAACTACCTCTTTATTATTCTCTTCTTTTGAAAAATTATGCAACCGCGATTGGCGCGCTAATCTGCCCCCGTCTTTGTTACCTATATTGTTACCTATTTGTTACCTATATTGTTACCTATTACCCATATGCGGTGATCACAAAAGCTAGAAATAAATATTAAGGTTCAAATGTGTTGCAGCCGTTAAAACCCATGAAACTGCTGCCTCGTTGTCTGTAACGGCTGTGCTTTTTTGCTGGCAACATTCGGGTGCATTGATGAGTAATACATACGATAATGAATTCTCCCGGGGCAGCCTGTCTAATAGTCTCTCGGCTGAAATGCACATTATTCACGACGAAGGAGATTACCCCCTAACCCTTTTTCAAACTGTAACAACTTGCTGAACTTGCTCGGAGGGCCATCATTTGGCCCCGGTATAGCGTCGGCTAGAGAAAGGCTTTAAAGATGCAAAAAAATAAAAGAATGTGGTAATGAAGTTCATATATCAATAAATTGGCACTACATTGAGACGGTGCACAGAACTTACATTTAGGCCGGGTTCAGACTGTTGTCGCAACTTTCGTAATATCTTTAAATGATGACGTCAGTTGACGTCTCAGGCAACCAAACTAAGTGAAACGCCGTTTTTTACGTCCATAGCGCACAATATGGCTGTTACGTCGGTAGTCTGAACATAGCCTTGTAAAACATGTGTTTCCTGCCTCGTCAGCTGCTTATAGTTACTGAAATCAATCCTGGTGCATTGATAAAAACTTGATGCGTGCGCCGGCATGCGCTCGGCTATTTTTCCTGTACAATATTGCTTCTCAGCGAATGTTTTTTTTAATAACAATCATTCCCGGTTGCACAATGAAACCTCTGAAACCTCTGACTCTGAAAAGTCAAACCTCTCCAGAATTATTCAAGAGGTGTTTAAATAAAGAACCTAAGATGTATATATGCCTATTTTTTAGAAAGATTATTCACGGAATTCGTTGCGGTGAGGTGGAAAAAGGGGAACTAAAAGCACTTTTATGCCTGAGAAAGAATTAAAGCAGCTGCAACTTTCGTTCGCTTAGCACTTCTATGATGGCCGCCTCGAATGCTCTAAATTGACTGTGAGCAGCCATTTTTTATCAAACATTTTTGTTTTGTTTCTTGTTATGGTCAGTGCAGAGGTTGTTTGATTTTTCAATGGATGCAACATAATTTTATTTTGTTTTCAAGGCATGTGCAATCTGCAGTAAAAATTATTTAGCGAGCTCCTAACAAAATGCTGTTTTCTTGTTTTAAAACGGGACCCCTACCACGGTATCCTGCTAAACAAAAAACTGAAGGACAAGATATGCCCACTGCCATAACCGAAGAACATTCACCTGTAAAAAACATTTTACTTTTTCAAACCAACAATAGTTCCGAAAGGTCCAAACACGAAAAATGCTAGCAACCTCACATTTTTGGGAAAAAATGTAATTTGAATGACTGGCAGCGCCTGAAAAGACAGAGATCTGCAGAGTGATGCCCTGCTCATCAGCTGAACAACAATTTTCCTCCTAATTAAAGCATTAGCTCGCGAAGAAGTCCCGTGCGGCTCACTTCAAAGCCATTCAAACGAACAGCACGTGTCGATACCTATGATAAAAAATTACTCACCTTTCATTTTCGAAGTCTTTGCAAGCGCCCCAAATTAATAGGCGTCATAATTTCCTGCTCAAACTCGGCCTTTCCAGACGAATTCTTTCTGGCTGCGTCTGCTAATAAAGCATTCCGCAGGGAGATATTCTCAAGAACGTTGGGCTGATTCAATCATCTGTGCAATTTCGAATAAAACATTTTTACTCGAACGTTTCATTTTTTTCCGGGTGGGATAAATACCATGTTCAAATTGAGAAATAAATACTAATAGAAGAAATTGTTCTCCTATAACACGAAACAAAAGGTAAAAATATATTTGACTTTCAAAAACGTGTTTTTTATATAATAATCGAAGCTGATAATTTTTGATGCCATCCTTACATCGTCAGAAACAGTAGCGAACAGCCAGTCGTCATTTTGATGTATGCACATAAATTTAAACTTTTAGTTTACAATTCCGTATGACACTAGGCGGATACATAATTTTTAAATACTGCTTCAGTGATTCAGGCAAGCTGTCTTGAAAGATTGTATAAAACGTCCGAAATAATAACTTAAAAAGTCAAACTGGTTAAAGAACGAAGCTCAATTCAATGTTTTGCTCCCGCTTTGGAATAATTGTAGTTGAATACAACTCTTGCATACGCTACTTAAAAACTATCCTCAACGATTTGCATTCCCCGCGCGTGATTTATTTTGTTCCTCGTACACGGTGACTTTTAAACTGAGAGGCACCCCTCCAAAATTTTATCTATAATAAACACAAGAAACAGACAATTATTTGCCTACTGTCATAGGGAAAGGCTGACAGCAACACTTGAAACAAAAAAAAAAAACAGGCACTTTTCTTCTCGAAACAAAACAGCAGGAGAATTATCAGCAGACTTACTATCATGGGTACTTGCGACGGCTGTTCCGGTGCTTAGAACGTAAACCATCGTGAAAAAAATGAGCCACCAGTAGCACTTTCCAGCAATCCAGGAGAGATGCATAATGACCTATAATAAACTGCGGTTCGTAAAAGCAGTCAAATGCGTCGGCGTATTCCGAATGACGCGGTTACTGATGAAACCTCACAGCAGGCACCAATTTCCTTCGGCCGCGGCACTGCTCACCTCACCGGTATCCGCGCGCGCTAGAGTCGCGCAGAGAACTGAGCGACGACAGGGATTGGTTTTACCACGGCGCGCACCCTCTTCTCCTCCCTCTCTCCCAGAGGATTGCGCCCAGCGCCAGCGCCTCCCTGCGGGCCCCGCCTTGGTGCTCAGAGGGATATCGCTCCATGACGCAAATTTGGAGGAGATAAAATAGTATTGCGCTTCCATTCTCGTTCATATTATGCTCTACGAATGAACTTCGCTTGTAGGATTGCGCCTGGGTGCAACAGATTGATTGATTGATTGATTGATTGATTGATTGATTGATTGATTGATTGATTGATTGATTGATTGATTGATTGATTGATTGATTGATTGATTGATTGATTGATTGATTGATTGATTGATTGATTGATTGTGGGGTCAACGCGGCGAAGCTAGACATGGGCTATGAGGCGCGCCGTAGTGATGGCTGCTGGGCGAGTTGGTAGTTCATTTTAAAAGATGCTACAGCGCGAAAAAAACAAAGACACGGAAAGACGCTCGTCCCGTCGTCTTTCTGCGTCCGTGTTGTTTTTTTCGCGCTGTAGCATCTTTGTAGTGATACACGGGCGTTTTTGCTTTTCGCCTACATCAAAAAGCAGCCGCAGCGACCGGTGATCGAGCCCGCGCCCTTGGGCTCAGTCACCAAGGCGAGTAATTTATTTTATTTAAAGCAGAAGCAATTTACATTTTCTCCTGGGGCTGGTTTTCATTTCTTTTTGCTCTGCTTTGTTTTTAAGAATTCTTTCGATTTGATGTAAGCACTTCACGAGCGCGCTAGTGACTGTTTGTGATTGTCTATAGTTCAACTGTCTTCCAAATTTCACCTTATTTTAAACACATATTGACGTATATTTTTAAAGCTGCCACGATGAATCTTGATGCATACCTATGATACCTTCATCGATCTATATTTCCATGTAGCATTTTGAGTGGGCTGACTGGAAATATTTTCCAATTCGGAGCACACTGGGTAATGTTTGGAAAAATGGATTCAAAGAATGTTTCTTGATACGTTGCTGGCTTATCCGGACTCAACACTACGAGCGCAATTTTAATGCCGTGCGTCAGCGGCCAATCGCGTTTTAGGGCAGTACCACGGCTTTCTTCGAACGACTTCATGTTCTTCAAGGTGGCTCTGAATCTTCTGCACAGAAGCGCTCTTTCTTCTGTGTTTACGCTTCTCATATTTACAGCTTCTACAACCAGAAATATAACCCATAAGTCTGTGCGTAAAGCGCCAGGAACACTACGCAAGCAGTGACCGCAATAACAGGAATCCGGTAATATGAAAATAGCGCTGTGAGGCAAATACGTACCAATGAGCGCAACTGGGAAAGCCATGGATATACTTCATTTTTCTACATAATTGCGACATTTTATACTTTTCTATTTCCTGCAAGTAGCCTCCCTCCCAAAATGATAGCACGCCGGGAAATTACAAAAGGTGGGGTGACGGGGCCAAAGAGAGCTAGGTGTAACGCCGGGTGAACCGTGGAAGAAGTAGGTGTGGGTGAGCCCAAATCGATAACTAGTAATCGGCCCGTTTAGGCAGATCTAAGCTTAGGCCCTGTCTTGTCCTTAGCACACAAAGATCCGGTCTACTTTTTTCTCGGTAATGGACACAGTGGTACACTCCAGACTACGGTACGTGAAATCTGTAAATAGATTTCATTGATTTTGAGGTTTAACGCACCGACACTAAACAGGCGTTAAAGCGCGTTAGGGGAGGGCTACGAATTAATTTTGACCACCCGTGGATCTTTAACGTGCGCCGAAATCTTGAACACACGGATGTTCTCGCTTTACGCCTCCACTACGGCGCGCCTCATCGCCTGCGTTGCGTCGGCGCGTTAAACCCTCTAATCAATCAATTTTTAGCTTAGGAATCGGTTGCACAACGCTAGCCACCACTAGCCAGTTGACGTCTCATTAGGGCAATTCCTTGGGGAGACCCACCTCGCGTGCTTTGAATGCGAGAGCATAACGGTACTGACTTGACTGCGCCAAACCGGAAAGGTTTCCCGAAGAACACAGTGCATTAAGATACTCCAGGGACTAAGTGCGCAGTCGTAGTAACTTCCATGTTGTGACTGTTTTTCACTCTCCCGCTGTTGCCCACTTAATGCAAAGTGTTGGCCTTTTACGCCAACCATTGCCCATTATCGAACCGCCACCAATACGACGCTAATCAACTGTTAGTTAAATCTTTCAAAGCGTGGGTTTTGCTTGTAATTTGTCATCACCTCAATGAAGGCTAAGATTCCCTGAATTTCGACGCGATTACTAGCTCAACAAAACACGATAGGCACAAACAATTTTACTTTGTTCGCCAACAAAAAGAGTTTACCCTACATTCCCACATCACCTGAATTAAGACTACAAATTTCCGAAACTTCGACGTGTTTATTAGAGAAACAAAAAGACAATGCGGACAATAACGACCAAACTGAACTAACGCTGGCACAACCAGCCTAACTATCATCCCTGACCAAAGTGAAATGTCGCACTGCCTTATGCTCTATCTCTGCGTTAGGATTTAAGGCCACGATAAATGAGCACACGACGGCGGAAATAAGCTCAGTGCCCCTGCACTGTTACCTTTTGAGATTCTTTAACGCCCTAATAATATCTGCCCGATTCTCAGGCCAGGAATTAAAATGAAATGAAAAGAAAAGAAAATCAAAGAAATGAAAAAGAATTTCATTTTCACGAAAGAAATGAAAGTAAAGAAGCAAGAGGAGCCCTAACTCACACGTGTTTTATTGCCCCGTTCCGTATGAGGGAACTCCGGTTTTTCCGAGCTTCAAAAGAGGCATAATTAATCAGCCGCTAATATGGCCAGCTCGGCGTAATTACGAGCGAAATTCGGTCACAAAGCCGCTATTTTTTCAATGAGTCAGCATTCTCTACCGAGTATCCCACAGCGCCAAGCGTGTAACGCCCTCGATCTGCACAGATATGCAGACTCGGACAATTTAACGCATTTATTCATTATAATAGTGAAAATGAATATAATTGGTCTCGGGTAATTGAAGAAAACTTACAAGTACAGAAGTAAAATTACAAAAAATTCTAACGCCTGATTCTTGAAGAAAGATGGTTGAAACGCGAAACTTTCTCCTATTCAAGTGAAGTAAAGCTTAGCGTTGTCGCAGATTTGGACTTTGGCTGATTGGCTTGTCGAATTCACATTTATATCGGAGAGCGCTAGGTATTTCATCACTATCACGTGCACTCTGTGTAAACCGAATTTGCAAAGTTGGCTTTGCTGCAGTGCGCTTTGTTTAAAGTTGGCTTTATAAAGTGCATTTGTATGAGGGAAGAGCTTTGCGTCTCTTCATCATAACTACCATGTGCCCTATTTTAAAACGCTTTGAGTAAAGTTGGCGTTCGCTCAATGCGTTCTGGCGTAACTACATCGCCATCACTGGGGCATAGAAAGCTTGTTGAATGACAGAAATTAACTAACAACACTCATAACTTCAATCTTTCACTTCGTCCTCACATGACAAGCACAAAATATAAAGAACCCGCAAAGCGTACACTGAAACACACACACAAACAAAATCATTTGCGAAAAATTACCAATAATGTAACACCTCGCACCTGAACAAAAATTCATAATTGACAAACTTACGTTTATTATCATCAATATTTCACTTCGACCTCACATGACGAGCACAAAATATAACGAACCCACAAAGAGTACACTGAAACGCACAAAAAAAAACATTTGCGAAAAATCACCAATTATCTAACCCCTTGCATCTGAACAAAAATTCATAATTGACAAACATACGTTTATATATCATACAAGTGTTAGTGTACATTATTGTTAAAGAAAACAATGTAAAATAAATCCGGCGCAGAAATGTTTAGCACAGCAAACAATTCCCAAATTTTCTGCTGATTATTTGACTGAGGCATGACCAGTCACAGGTCCTCGTTAGTAAGAAATACGCCGAAAAAGCACGGTTTCTGCCTAAACCCGAAAAAAAACGTGCTATAGCATGTGTAATTAGTGTGGATAAGGTAAGGCAAGGAATATGATAAAGCCCACAAAGTTCAAACAGTAACAAAAACTTTTATGTTCTTGGACTATAGGCGCAAACTAAGTGCTAACACATTGAGAGACGAGGATTCAAAGCGGAAGCTGCAACGGTACCGGCTGGTAGTGGTGAAACAGGAGCACAGCGCATGCGCATAAAAGGCATTAATAACCCTGTCGGGATCGCGCTTGCCGACGCAGGATTGGGACATCTCTCTCTCTCTCTCTCTCTCTCTATATATATATATATATATATAGACGTTTCAGGGAGTCCTCTCCCTGAAACGTCAGTAAACTTATTTTTATTTTCTAAGTCTTTCTCGTTTGTCTCTGTCTCTACTAACCTTATATATATATATATATATATATATATATATATATATATATATATATATATATATATATATATATATATCTGTGCTCTTTATTTTAATTTATTTTTCCTCCCTCTCTAAATAACATTCAGCGACTACTTTTGGTGGTAAGTCATACGAAAGCGGGGTGTTTTTAAGCTAAAAGTACCGTCGCAAGAAACACATTAAATACACCACTTCCGCCTCTAAATGCACCCGTCCCAAAAGCATAAAAAATTCGCAACACCACCACCTAAACTTGCGTACAATAGCTCAGAAAACTCAGGTCGTCCTCAGGGTTTGTAGGTATCAGATTTTCACGCACATTTTGTTTTTTTAATAATATTATTTACTATTTCTACCACTCAGGGCCAGGCATTACAGAGGGGGAGTGGGTTAGAAAGCAAAAGAAGTTTAGCACACTGCATTGAGCATCATAAAAAAAAAAAACGTTAGATTGCTTCTGGCTGTTTCATGCCGCAAATAAAAGGTTTGGGGGCACAACGAAAACAAAGAAATTTATTATTCCCATATGTTTTTATACGTACAAGCAGAGTGCCTCACAAGCAGTCGTTCCTTGTCCGCATCTTCGTATTTTTGCGTACGAGCACATTAAACAGATTTAGCGAGGCCATTATAACAATGGCCCTCGGTGGCTCCGTCCTTTCATTACTTGTCCATACCGCCATTCAAAAAGCGTCCCTTTCTGTTTCCTCTGCCGCTTTATCTAAAATAATGGCTCAACAACTTTGGTGACAGCAAAGGTAGCCATTTCGTTACAATTGAGCACTATATTGCATCGTCCTGTTTTTTTTTCGGGTCTCGTAATATATACAATATGAGAACCGAAATGCCACAATGATACCAATGGTAACAAAAAGCCTGAGCAGGGATAGTGGGTTGGACATCTAAGAGCTCGAATTCGAGTTCTTAGGTGGACACGTGCAGGTTTGCACACGTGGCTGGCGTGACGTTTCATGGCGTCAAAACAGTGAGTTTAAGCTACGGTTTTCCCAAATGAAGTTTAGTTGGAAGTGGCGCCTTGTCTGTGTGCGCCTGTTTCTTCTGGTCCCTGTTGACTAGCGCCTCAAATTATTCAGTATACCAACCGTGTTCTGTCTTGTTTATTCCGCTTTCTATAGATCCCGTTTATATTTCTTTACACGCTATTATCTAGTAGATATCACGGACTGACCTTAATTTTTAAGGGTTTGCGGATGCTCTAAATTTTATAGAAGAAAAGCATCTCTTTGTGTTCTCTCGTATACTGACATACATTCCGCTTGGCCTTGGAATAAAGTCCATTAAGCTCTTTCGTTTCTGCTTCATGGCAAAACCAATTTTTTTGTTGCGGAATGGTTCTCTGCTTCTGTAAACAAGATTATCTCTGGATATCGATCAGCAGCCCAAAATGTTTTGTATCAGGTGCATTTTGAGGGGAGCCTGCTGAATCAAACTTTGAAGGACTGGAAGTATATAAATCACACAAGAGTTTTGCCTATGAACGGTACAGAACTCCCATTTTACGAAGCTTGCCACGCGCTTTGCTGATGCAAGATGTACTCGCAGATTTCACTTTTTACGAATCCAAATGCACTCAGCTGGTTTTAATAAATAATTGAACAAAAAATAAGGAAGCACAGAATAAATAAATAAATAAATAAATAAATAAATAAATAAATAAATACGATCGATATAAATGCTTTTGATTTCAAATGAAAACCGTTATGACTGGTGTGAGCTTCTGAAGCCGCTCGAAGGGTACTTATACAGCGCTGCACTCGGTTCACTCACTCACTAAATCACTCCCTCAGTTAATCACTCACTCACTCGCTCGCTCGCTCACTTACTGATTACTTTCATAGACAATTTTATTTGGTCTATACCGTCAGTGATGTTGCATAGCTGAGGCACGCCATTCCCAAAACAAGAAAACAAAACGACACAGCCTGATTTCGCTTGAGTTAGCAATATGCTCTAGCTGTTAGGACGGCAATGGTAGCATATCAGCAAGGAATGCGTGGGCCAGATTGAGTACGGGAGTTCTTCGCGTAACATAACCAGGAACGGAAGTGATGCAGAACCCGGCAGTATCATTAGTCCCACCGGACAAATAAGCTTCGCTAGCAAGAAAGTTTCCCTTACAGTCTCGGCAATTGCCCATATGTGTGCACAGCTGGCGTTGGTTCTTTGGTTCAGTGGGCACCTGGCCTGTCCTTCCTTACCGGCGTCCCCTAAAACGATGTACCCTCGTGTGCCTGCTCCCCTAATAAGCATCTCGCCGCTGCGATCCTGGGACAGCTGCAACAGAACGGCCTAGGGATATGAAAGTGCCCATCCCTTTTACCGAGTGCACTTTCATCTCTTCATCATCTAATTAGATATCTGAGACGCCCCACATGACAAATGCGCAAAGCGCCGCGTTAATTATATCTAGGCCGACGTTCCCACAGAGGCGTACCAAAAGCAATTTGGCAGCGACATCTTGTTCTTACACGGCGATGAGTGCATGGCGGCATAGCTGGTGTACGTCCCCGAAGCGGTAGTGAATTGGATGCCTTCTGCAGTACGACTCCTCGCAGAGACGTGGAGGGTGAGGGCCCCTTTACGTGTCTCATGGTAAGACATGACAAGAGCGTGCGCTCTTATGGCGGTATCTTCATTTGCTATCGACATATATTTGGGTTTCTGTCAGAGCAAGATATACCTCATTGGACTGAGCAAGAATACAAACGCGTACGACGCAAAGGCTTCGCCACGAAAGAGTAGCATTAGTGGGAAGATAATTCGGCAGCCTCTTTACCAGACACTGTCCCCGGCCGGAAGTTTGATATTACCCTGTGAAAACTTGTGTAGTAGTGTGGCTGGATGGCCGACAGACTGCTAAGCTACGCGTCCTTCCAGGGTGTATAGTTCCCGATACACGTGCGAAACGCCTTTGATTATATATATATATATATATATATATATATATATAGTACAAGTAAAGAGTCGGAATGATGTAACTTTACTCTGATGAAGGCAAGTCCCGTTGCCGCTACGTAAGTAAACCTTGTTTGTTATTGTTCTTGCTGTGTATCCGACTCTTTACTTATACTACATATATATGTATCTATATATCTATATATATATATATATATATATATAATATATATAAATATATATATATATATATATATATATATATATATATATATATATATATATATATATATATATATATATATATATATACAGGAACAAAGTTTTCCTGGACGCCGGTAGAATATACACAAAAATGGTTTCGACCACGGTAAAAAAAGAGAACAGATTTAATAACGTTTCGGCCGAGGGACCGGCCTTCGTCAGATACTATATACAGTCGAATCCACTTGTAACGATACCGCTTATAACAATATCTCGGATATAACGATGGACAACGATTGCACCGTCCAATTTTGTATGCTTTCTATGGTAAAATAACCCGCTTATTACGATGCTCCCGAGCCGCGATATCGGATATAGCGATTGAATCCGCTTACCGCGTGCGCCGAAAATGCGAGCTGCCGCCGGCGCTGGCGCCGGCACTCGGCGCCGACAGCACGCGACGCGCCTTGCATTCCGTCCACCCCTCAGAAAACGAGTCGACTGGGCCAAGCGAGAGGAGGAGCAGCTTTTCTTCCCGACTCCCCTCCCCGTACCGCTGCTTTGGCCTCGTCCGCGCGTCCGGCCGAACCAACGTTCGGCTGGTTCGGCCAGTTCGGCTCGCAGTGCTCGCAGCTCGGAAGTTTCCCTCGCCTTTTCTGCGCGCCGAACTGAGTGCTTTTTTTTCTCCGCATCTGCCTCCGTTCAACCTTTCACCAGCTTCACTGCGGAGTCGGACTGAACGTTCGGACGCCATGGCCGATTCGCCTGCGGCGCTGCGGCGAGCATCTAATTGCCTGGAGCAATTAGATGCTCTCGAAAAAGATGTGCGTCAGCTTCGCGTGAAGCAGTCAAAGCTGACTGACTATGGCTTTTCTGCAAACGAGTAGTTGCACTACCTCACTTGCATGCTAATAAAATGTTTTGATCTCTCTTGTGGCTTTTTTTCTCAACCCGCTTATAACGATTATCGGTTATAACGATGGGATTTTCTTGGCACTTGGATATCGTTATAAGTGGACTAGACTGTATATATATATAGGCAGTAGAAGCAACTTCTCGAGGAGCCAGAAGAAATAGCTGAGAAAATGGTAGAGGCACGATTAAAAACAAAAAGAGTGGTTTACTGACGTTTTGACTGGAGGACCAGTCTTCATCTTTAGTACCTCAAGATGAAGACTGGTCGTCCCGTCGAAACGTCGGTAAACCACTGTTTTTGTTTTTAATCGTGCGTCTACCATTATATATATATATATATATATATATATATATATATATATATATATATATATGTGTGTGTGTGTGTGTGTGTGTGTGTGTGTGTGTGTGTGTGTGTGTGTGTGTGTGTGTGTGTGTGTGTGTGTGTAAAGAATGGGCCGGATCACAACAGAACCCGCTCACGGTCGGTCGTATGAGGACGCGGGTGCCGACGTCGCCCTCGTAGCGGTGCTTGCGTCGTCGGGGTTGACAACGCAGGTTGCGACGCCGGAAAGAATCTCAGCCGAAGCAGTTGAACGCTTGATTCCGCCTCGCGCCCTGTCACGTGCCGTTCAGCACGCCGAAGCCCGGTAGACGATAGTCCGTGCTGGCGACGATGCCCCGGGCCTTGCGGCGACGCTCGTAACCGTGGCGGAGACTGGCGACGGCCTTGCCTCGCTGTGGCACGTAGACCAGACGTCTTACGCGGGTTCTCACAGTGGCGTGCCCCGTTCGATCCGCCTTCTCTCCTGTCTCAGTCTCGCTCGCTCTCTGCCCGTGCCTCGCTCACACCTCTTCTTCCTCTAACTCATCAGCACCCGCTGGGTCTTGAGCTTCGTCTTTCTAGCGTACAAAGTGGCACCATTCCCCTTCCCGGGTATATTCCATCACATTACCCCCGGCTTACCAAAGTTGTTTGGGGAACAACTATTCTATAGTCCAAAGCCGCGTCCCAAACAGTCCAAGACGTACCCAGACACAGACAAAAACACGCACAGTCCCCACAAAGAAATTGGGTTGAAGCAAAGATGTAGGTCGCTAAGGCAGGACAAAAGTAATTAGTCAGTTGCGACTCAAGTAATCGGCTACTACATTGTCGCTGCCTTTGATATAATCGACAGAGAAGCAATATTCTTGCAAAGCTAAGCTCCAGCGCAAAACTCGGTTGTTTACATGCTTTGATGATTGCAAATATTGCAAGGGCTGGTGATAACATTGTATATCAAATGGTTTTCCGTACAGGTAAATGTGGAATTTGTGTACAGCCCAAATGAGAGCTAAACACTCCTGCTCAATGGTGGAATAGCGCGTCTCTCGTTGTAAAAGATATATATATATATATCTGTGTTTGGGCATGGAGAGCATGATGTAAATGTAAGATAGGTGCCATATAAAGGGGCATTTAAGAAAGGTGAATGTATTCCCAGATTACAAAGAAGAAATATTTTAAGAAAAGTAGTTACTGCATTAAGCTTGTTTTGACGATTCAGATTTTTTCGCAAAGTAAAAAAATGCCTTTCATGAGTATTTTTTGTTTCCTCTTATGCTTCTCTGCCATTCCGTGACTGCGGCTGGGGTTACACAGTGGAATATCGTGGGGCGGTGTTTATTGAATTCATGGCTCATTCAGTGTGTGTGAGGGTTTAACCCCAGCGCTGAACCATGTTCGTTTCGTACGACATAGGCGCGCAAACGAGATAACAAGTAAATTCGTTCGTATAGGAGTGCAGCTACGAATTTACGTGCAGGCCATATGGTAACATTGACTGACTGAAATAAATTGCACCATGTTTCTATCGCTCTAAGTTAACGATGCTCATGCTAAGCTTCACGGAACTTGGTACATTGCTCATCTATTTCGAAGCAACCCTACCTCTCGTAGACTCACAGTAGCCGTCACTTTGCACTGTACAACCGCGTGACGCCACTTAACTTCGCTTTGATGAAGCAGAACTGTACGTAGGCAATCCTAGTTAGACCAAATTTGTAACGATCCTTTTATCGGTGTAGACGTTTAAAGATTTCCCAAACTCTCTAACGCTTAAATTTGTCAGAGTATAGGATTATTCTACACTTTTTATTTACTGATGCTGTTGGCCAGTGAGGTCGGTACAGGGTGTGGTTACAAAATTCTTGAATAAACTTAGGAGCATAAAACACTTTCATAACCTACCACGCCTGAATTTGCGCACATACTAACCTGCGGCAAAGTATCAAGGAGTGTTGCAGCTTGTAGCCTTTATGTACTTTAACTGAATCAAATTAGCTATTTTCCTAATGTTCTGAATTCTACGATAGGGTAACAGGCTCAAACCTTGCCACACGTTCAATAAAGGGAGACAAGTATTATTACGAACTATAAAGCAGCTCCCAGGTCCAGCGCCACTGCTGTGATGCTCAAATAACTGCTCAATTTACGGCAGGCACCACAGTATTCAAGTTGTGGTGTTTACGGCTCCTGTCCTTAAGTATTTGGTCCCACGCACTGAAACCAAGGCATGGTATTCTGGCGCTACCATCTAACATAAAAAACAAATTTCCGCAAATAAGATCGCTTGCAAGGGACTACTAGGAACACAACCTCCCTCGGCTTACAAGACTTTCTTTTTCTAAAAAATAAATTATTGTTGTATGACAAACGAGGCTGCCGACAGCTTCATCTCGTTTCAACTTCGCTTTAGGCGGGTACCAACGTACGCGAAACTTTGAGTAATGGGCACGTTCGAAACACGACGCGTAAGCTTGAAGTAGTGCCGCTGTGCACAACAAACTCAATCGGGAACTTACAAGCTAAAGCTTATGGGCTCCACGGAGCCTATACCCCTGAGCAAAACCACTTTGGGTTGTTGTTAAAAACGGAAGTCCGCCCAGCCTCCGGCAGGAGAGACAACCTTTCGAGGGGTTGTGTTGACAAAATGGGGGCGCGTTTCAATCAAGAATATAAAAGAAACAAGAATAGAATTATGGTCGCAGACATTTTCTATCATTGTTGCTCGTGGTGTCCATGCGTGACTTTTTTCTCCGCACAAAAGGAAGGAAGCATATGCTTTCGTATGTGAATAATAAATCTGGTGGCTCGCAAATGAAGTGCCCAGAAAATCAATGTCACAAACAATTGCCAAGAAAGCTTTTTGCGATAGAAGCAATGTTCAAATGTGGCCACGGTGCAAACAAAACACGTACGCATAGTTTGAACTGCTGGCAGAACATCCCAGTAACTGTTTACCACTTTGAATTCGCTGCTACTTCATTAAAGCTTTAAATTATATTTACGGTATAACCACTACATCTGCATCTCTCGTTAAGCGCAGCTTCGATTTACAGCTTAAATAGAACAATAAAAAGAATACAGGAAATGAAAAGCCGCCATTTGTATGTGGCCCAATATTGTACCCAGCGTATTCTCGAGACTGCAAAGACGTTCGATACAGGCGGGAGCCTTTTTTTTCAGATAGTCAGATTATTATTTTGCAAATACGTGGCGAAACCCCGGGTAGCACGGCAGCATCGAGGCGGGTGTCCAGAGAGATTCAAGGAACGAAAAAAGCAGCCTTGCATCACAGGCGCACAGGACGATATTCGTATAAATCGGTATCCTTTTCCTAATTTATTACTGTAGCCCAACTTATTATTTTGGGTGGTTTTACGGGCCAAAGCTACGCCTGGGCTATCAAGCCGACCGCAGTGGAGAGGGGTACCCAGGCTTCGCGCCACGTGTCAGTCACAAGGCGCAGAACAAAAACCACAACGCTGGACAGGGAACTCCCAAACACAAAGCTTTATTGACCTGCGAGTTCAGTACGCTGGGCACGTGGGGGGATCGCCGAACAAAGCCGTCTGGCTACGGCACTGTTGAGAGCTGGATTGACAAGATGCGGACTGGCAACAAGGGCACACTAAGGTATACTCTGTTCAGTACGCGGACTGGAACCCAAGCGAAAGAGCCTGTCCTATCCGTGAGGCCTCTTGGGTGATTCCAAGGATTTTCGTCGAAGCAGTCAGGGATTAGCCTAGAGATAGCGCACCTCAGTTGAGCTGCGGCCACGCGTGGAAGGCTCTGTCTATATATTGAGCCCGTGATGTGTCGCCGTACACAGCCGACTCGCGCTCCACATTTATCTCCTTTTGACGTTGGTGTGTAACACACTGCACTCTCGATCTCACATACGGGACAAACTACGGCTGCATTTTAACGTCGCTGAACAAACACTGGCACACCGAACACTTCGCTAGAACTGCCGTTGTATATATATATGCAGAATAATATAGTAAGGAAAATGAGGGGCTCGTTGAGGAAATACAGAAAGATAGGTCAGCAGTCTACGACGCCAAAGGAGGCATAGGGGTGTGGTTAGGCTCTTTTCTTTTTTACTACGGTTAATGAAGTGAACATTTTTTTTAATATACTGAATAAAGAAAGAAAAACACGCGCCCAGAGTGGGGACCGAACCCACGCCTTTCGATTACATGTCGAATGCCTTACCAATTCGGCTATCTGGGCGACTGTGTTCTCCTTCACTTTCTGGGCTATTTATATTTACTAGAAGTGTATCTGAAACTTGAGGGTGGTAGCCAGCGCCACTCTGACTACACAGGGAGAAGGGGACCTTCTTTTCAACCCCCGGGGCGTGACTCAAACGTCTACAGCCTGTCATGAGCGGGTAACTGGCGGGAAGCCCTCTTATGCTACCTAGGCATCAACGCTGCCAGAACCGAGACCCTCGCTAGGGCTTGTATCGGTATACATGTATCGGTATACATTTAGATCATTCATCAATGCGTTTACTTAGTGCGCGACAAATTGTCGCTTGGTTTCGCTTTTTCATTTGCCATTTGGACCTATGAAAGTTTGATGATCGATTGCACGCATTTTCATGGAAGGTTGGACGCACTTTTAGCTTTCGCGCTCCTCTCACCTTTCTTTACGAATTGATGGTAAATTTTCTCGAGCCTGGAGGTTAACAATCAATTCAGAACTGTCTGAGGCTTGTATATGCGCCTGTTCTATGCTTTAGATCTTCCCAAGGCTGCATAGGCGCCAAGTAATATTGACCTCTATGAACCGCGCCGTTACTCCCAGTATTTTGTACATATGTATTGCGTCTTCAGCATAACTGATATAAAACGGACATATATAGTGCTAGGGTTTTTAGCAGCACGACAAACATCTCCAACGCAACAAGCAATGTAAACAAAAATCTGTTAACAAAAAAAAGGAAGCGGGAAAAGCGATGGAAATGCGACGTTCCAGCAAATAAGCTGGTAGTAGTTATCGCCACGCTTTTGCCTTCAAAGACCGTAAGCAGACTGAAGCAGCCCAAGGAATTCATATTTAGCAATCTCGTTCAAATTCCCGTGATTAATCCCGGGCATTTTATTGTTTTCACTTATCCGAGCACACAGTTTTGTGCGGGCAACTTGAGGAGTTACTCTAAAACTACGATCCAACCCAGTAGTGGTACATATCCCTTACTCCGTATATTGGCTATAGGAACAGCGAGACTCCTTGTTCTACGCTGAGCAGGCGCAAATTCCCTTCGTGCTACGTCTTTTCTGGCGCAGATCCCTGCCGTGAGCCTAAATCTTTATTTGGCGGCAATCGCTTGGGGCATGAAACCGTGTTGGCGCGGCTGAAAGCAATAGCCACAATTTATCCGTTAGCTGAGCCATCTTCCAACCGAGTTGCTATTCCGCAATCTACGTCCCTGCCATCGCCAGCCGGTCTATCTTACTTTGAGGTTCTCTCCCACTTCGCAATCTGGAAAAGAAAGACCTGCGACTAGAGCTGTCTCCTCGCAGGTTCCCATTTTTCGTGCCGTAGCACAGAAGTGCGCATGTAAACTGTTTTGCATGGACAACCGGTTCCCACCACGTCTCTTGCAGAATCACAAGTGGATCTGCCGAACTATGTTTCGCTTTGTGCAGCATAGCAGGTGCAACAGGATCGAGCTTCAAAGCGAAGGTACAGAGTGATAATGCCATCACTTCAAGGACACTCAATCTAACGTCAACCTTAGTTTTGTAGATGTGATGTTATTCCATGTTCGCGTGATGACAATTATTTTTCTAGTGGCGCTTCAAATTACGAATTCGAACGGGTGTTGAGTGTATGCTAAAAGCCCTACAGTAAAGCCCACTTTAAGAAGCTCTGATCATTATGACCCGAATGCACGCTTGCCGATGTATGGTTAGGCCGCGGGTGATTCGTTTGCCCGAAGAGAAGGCGGTTATACGGGCACACGCTCACGAGCGGAATTGTGAGCGTTCTCGTGAACGTCGTACGGACCCCGAAGTTCGTCAGGTGGAAGTGGAGGCCTTAGTTGTCGTGCAAGGCGTGTTCAACCTGTTAAGTTGGAAGTGAACGGATATTTCTTTGTTCACACAACTTACAATACAATAACCTGTTAGCAGACAGTTATATGTTCCCCTTAGCTAGCCCTAACAGCGGAGCTGTTCGAGCCGTCTTCTGTCCGTGCCGATCGTTAACAGGAAATTCCGCTCGGCGAACTGAAGACGGGGAAATGCTAGGCAAAGAACTGCGAGCGAAAGTGGCGACGAGGCACGGACTCCCACGAGCAGGTGTTGCGAGTGCGCGCCTAAAGCGAAGGATGTGATTAAGGAGGTCCCGGGGATCGAATCCAGGATCTTTACGCCGTCCAACCGGCAACCTACCCACGTGGCCACCACATCACCCCAAGGGTGCGCGGTTAGACGTGGCGGGAAACAATAACGTGTGCAGCCAATTGGCAAGAAAAAAGCGCGTCCCGTAGTCGTAATCGAACCTGGGTTTTTTGCGCTATCGTTATGAAGCAGACGTCAATCCGATTGCGCTATCATCGCATTTGGGGCGCACAGCATCTCATTTGGGTTCGCAGAGCAAGCGTTGGCTGTGGAATTTGGCCGTTTGGATTTTGAACTTAACGCGGGTGGATTGAGGAATTCGCTTTAACTCTGTTTGCAAAGAGAAAAGCCAAGTTAAAGGTAGTAAAGGCCACTAGCTCAACAGTTCGCTAGGTCTGCGCATCTCAATTGGGAAAGTGGCTGAATTTTTTTTTGTGCATTGGCGCAGATGACGATACAAAATGGTTTGGTAGAATGTGCTTTATCTGAGTCAACTTTTCGACCCACTTTTCAAAAAAATCTTGCATAGCCGCCAAGCTTTGGTAGACAGGTGTTTCTTCACCCGCTACCCGAGAGTACTTGCAGGCACACAGTCGCTTCGTGTAGAAACTGCACATTTGCCTGTAATTATTCAGGGACTGCGCACGTGCATTGTTAGCTCCGAAGCGGCCATAAAAATTGTAAGGGGTGGGTGTGTCGCCATATGAGTAAGCAAGGACGCCATCCAATGCAACTAATCATGCAGCCCGTCATGAGTGAATCATTGGGAATGCGTTTGAAAGTTCAAAAAATAATTTATTCAGATCGTTGCTGAAAGGCGCCTGCACAAAATTTAATGCACTCCGCAAAGCTTCATTTTGCACAAGGATTCAACGACTCACAGATTTTGTCAGCCGTTTCTGCATGTCACAAGGCAGACGATAGAATCTGCATAGCAGCAGTTTGACAAGCCCGTCAGCCCAATTCCGGCGCTGAGCAGCAGACGGCAATTTACCCACTGTACAGTATCTGCAGCATTCAACATACAACACAGCAAACCATGGTAATCCTAAAACAAGCCCTGCGCTACATTCTTCGTCAGCCACCAGCCGAATGGGCTATATTCACGTACTCGAAGGCGGCGTTGCAAACCTTACGGCGTGCCAGCTGCTTCAGCCTTCACGAGCATGTATCCAGTGACGTCACGTACCTGCACCATCTCGCCTACGTCGCCGGTCACCGAGTGACCCTACAATGGATACCTGCACATCGCGGCATTCTCGGCAACGAGAAAGCGGATGAGGCAGCTCGCAGAGGCCTACAGCTGCGAAATGTAACAAAGATTTTTTTTCACAAAACACGAGGCCGCGGCGCTAGCGAAGGAGCTTGCCTTGAAGGAGCGAAACCGCCTCTGGTCTTGTCCTGAAACTCGGCACCCTTTCCTGTACCATGTACACCCTGGACTCAGAATGAAGCTACCAGAGCGGATTCCACGTAAGCTTAAACCCTTTACCACCGGTTGCGTCTCAACACAGTGCTCACAAACTCTTACCGCCATCGCCTCGGTCTAACTGCAAACCCCTATTGTGATAATTGTGGATTGCCCGAAACAGTAGAGCACGTCCTTCTAGAGTGTCCGGCATACATACAAGAAAGAAATCACCTCGCGGAAAAGATTGAGTGCCTCAACAACGCATCTATATCTTTGAAAGGTCTCCTTGGACCCTGGCCCTCTCCATCATCCCAGAGAAAATTGTTGGTTGCTTTATTTGACTATTTACACGGAATCGGCCTCGCACAGACAATTTAGAACTTTACGTGTGAGATCGTGTGGACTTTTAAGAAACCACGCAAAGCCTCGTGTTCACTTTCCTTTTAATATCTTCTTTTCCCCTCTTTCTTCTGCCCTACTTCATTTAGGGCCTTTACTCCTTTCTCCCCATCCCCGCAGAGTAGCATGCACGCGGGATCATGCCGGCAAACCTTTCTGCTTTCATCTAATAAAGAGCTCTCTCTCTCTCTCTATCACAGTAACAATTATGCCAAAAATACATGCGAAATAACCGCTAAAAAAGAAGCAAAGATTGCACTCTAAAAATGTGGTTGCCCAACATAAAAACATGTCTGTGAAAAAGAAAAGAATGGATAAATATTGCGAAAGCACATATTAAAACCAACTCCTCTTTAAACAAGTACTATGAGTCTACAAAGATGCACAGGTAAAGAAAAACGCAACAAAAAAAAGACTACATATGTGAACTACGTCGTACACCACAAACAAGCCCTTCAAGAAAACTGAAAACATCCTTCAACGTATTACCGACACTGAGATACATAATGCCCTACAAAGTTATGCGTAGAAAAAAAATAGTCTTTGAAGGGCTGAAGAACTGAAAAGTATGAAACAAGAGAAGAGAAAAAAGAAACCACTAAGGCACTGTTTTGCAAGGCTGCGTTGAACGTACAAGATTCCTATTACCGTAGAACATAGGGCGTAAGACCGAAACCCAACTCCTGGCTTGCAATACAACTGCGAACTAGTATCGATTTTTTGCAGTCTCCTAAGCAAGGTTGTGTGACGGTGCTGTGCCAGTCAAGAAAACCCTGCGTTACTTAACGTCGGCAGCAGGGTGTTCTTGAAGTGTAAACAACCTATTTATTGCGCCGCAAGAGACACAACAAATGTAAGCTTTCGCTCACTAACAAATCCAGAGCTCTCGAGCGCACACAGTGGCAATCTAAATTCCTGTTGGAATCCGAGGATTTCGCTTGAGTGTAACACACCTCCCTGTGCTTCCATGGGGTAGTCCTTCACCCTGGGGTAATCCGGGTGCCTCACGAAGACGAGGACTCGCTGCGGCGTGGTTCCCGTACTTCGCACGGTTGTTCCCCACTTTAGAAATACCGACAGAAAGCGGCACATGAAAGTACCATTGCCGATCGCCAAGTGCAGATACTTCTCGCGGCGGTACCATCGGGTAAAGCCGACCACCTTTCCAAAAAACTCAAGCACGTCGTCTATATTTGTAACAGTTATGATATACCCATGTTCATTAACATCCCACTTTCCCAATGCAGGCGACATGTCGAACTGCGTTCCAAAATTAGAGTCGGAAAAAGTCGTTTTATAATCGAGCACCGATCGATCCAGACTCTTATCAACACTCTGACGCAGCAGGTGCAAGAAAGACTGCGACTCGCTGCCCATCAATTCGAGCTTTCGAAGAATGTGCCTCTTTTCCAGCTTCCAAGGCATCTCTCCCTCAGCAGAGGTCCCTTCGACCCTCTCAGCATTCTGTTTCAGGCGATTGCAAATCACTCGCTGGTTACTTTTAAGCTCTTGAGTAAACGTCGCCGAGAGCTGACGTATGGACTGGGTGACGTGACCGCGTATCCTGTTCCCGCTCTCGATGAACTCCAGGACATGTGCCTCTAATCGGGCGCCTTGGTCCCTCGCGTGTTCCAAAAGTTCGTTAATTTGGCTCTGGAGCGCAGGCAGCCTGTCCTGGTAAGGGTCCCGAATAAGTGCCTTCAACTCTTCCAAGCACGTGTGCATGTCCTGGGCGTTGACCCCCTGCTCTGGTGTGGCGGTTGCGGTCGCCGACCCGATGGCCTCACGGCTGCATCCGGACCTGCAGTGCCTTGGCAGGTCTTTCTGCAGGACCTGGTCATTGCAGCGCGGACAAGACACGGCGTGAAAGGTGCACTGCTGCTCGTAATGTGTCAGAACTTCTTGGAGCGTCCCAACGAAGCTGCACCCGAGAGCTTCGTTCCAGCAGCAGGCCTGGAGAAGGGAAACAAAAACGCCCGCGCAGAGTGAGCACACCAGTTATTTTGCGCCTTTCTCTATTTTTCAAAGTAAAAACTGATTCCTAGCTCACTTCGTTCACATGTATGACTTCAGCAACAAAGGCGGTGACGTTCAAGCTAGACATATTATATCTGGCAATCAGAGAACGCATGCGAAATTACAATATAAAGTACGCGTTGACACCAGGGCAAGGCCGCACTCAGTCTGGCACTGTGTAAGACGATTTTATATCTTTCGTGAGAAATTTTTCCGGCATGCCAGTTTTTCAAGAAGCTGGCCCAAAGATTGCGCACTCTAAAGAGAACAAATGAGACTGGAGTAACTTAGTCTGCAAGCCTTGCAAACTGACAAAAACCGCTGATAGAGAGGGTGGCTCTACGCTTTAGCTCCATTCGTGGGAGCTTAAGTGAAGAAAGGGAAGCCCCTTAAACAAACTACCAAGCAGCGGCCTAAACGAATGGGGCGTGCTGTCGAACACGCAGCCAGTTTAAACCTTCTGCCGGCAGCCGTTCTCATTACAGCCATACATAACTATAACTGTCCGTGGGAAGAGCTGAGATAAAACGATAGCACGTACTAATGCCAGATAAGGGTTACCGGGACCAGCGTTGCAAATCAAACCGCGCCGCCCTGATCTCTAATACATTTACAACCAGCCAGAACAAGACACGGATGAAAAAAGATGCATACAGGACGTCCGCAAGGCATCGTCCTGTGTGCGTTTTTTTTTTCTCCCGTGTCTTGCTTTGGCTGGTAGCATGCATTCAACTTAGCACCAACCACCCCAATGTCAGCCTTATCTCTTATAGGGACGTTGAATTGCACACCTCCTACAATTAAGTTCCACATGTGCGGTAACAGCACGACCACTTGAAATTTCAGTCAGACGATAGCGCGTAGGGGCCTGCAATCAAACAGGCGTGTGTATAGATGAGATCACCGGGACTCTCAGTGTCTCAGAAGGCGGCACGCTATCGCACACTAGCGCTAATAGCGCTAATAGGGGGAACAAGCAGGGGTTAAAGGATAAAGATATTTTTAAAAATTCTGCAGAAATTTAGAAAATTGTCTACTAATGCGTAGCATTCATTTGCTGCTTATCTAAGTTGTGAGTTCTTTACAGCCAAATATTTTTACGAGTAGCAAAAGGGACTAGCTTATTTTATTCTTCGTAAGTTTTCTTTTGTTTCTTTTCGCACTGATGTAAATCTATACCATTAGGGCAACGAATTGCCTTAACTTCTGTCTTTGTTTTTTTTTTTTTTCTAAGATGCAAGGTGTACTGGAGAGTCGGTCCGCTTACGCAATAAATTTTTATTCGACTATTTTACGCTATGTATTTTTTGGAAATTCTTTCTTGGCAGTTATCTACATTAGCGCTATATTGGCGAGGCGAATTTTGTAGCTCGCCAGTTCGCTCGATCGACTAGGCCTTGAACAAGGTCGCGCGACTGTGCTTGCTAAAATGCGGAGTGCACTGCGCCAACAAGTGTCCCATGACCGTAACGGCCCACCCGCCGAAAGCGACCCAGATATGGCGACAGCGCCGATAACAAGATATTCATAGGCACGTTCCATGTTCCCAGCGTCGGGGAGCTCCCATAAGGAATTGCACCCGCTGTCAACGAATAAAGGTGCTATTTCCGCCAATTCTGCATTTTCGCGGAAGCGCCCTGTGTTGCACCGTTCGCCATTTTCGGTGTTTTTTATTGGTATACCGCCCGTTTTTTTGCGGACTTCTTTTATTTACGGTAATGTCTATTACAGCCTCTGTGAGGATTATCGTTAGAAATTTCTCACGGCAGTCGCCTCTGATTGGCTAAACACGCCACCTGAAGATTCTCCGGAACAAATATTCCTTAAAATCTTCGCTCTGCAGCTGCTCCTGTGGAACTGTGGTACAGCATTTGCTTTTTTGAACACAAACGCCCAGGTTTGAGTCCGCACTCATGAATTTCTTTTTTTAAGCTTTAGAAATTTTGTAAGTTTTTGCTCCTTGGGATTTTGCTTTTTTTATTGTGGTTAGTACAATATAAAGAGATCGACGCACACGGCTTCTAAAATGCGTAAGATTAGGCCTAATATAGGTTGTGTTCTGTGTCGTTCGCCTGGGTTAGCTTAGGTTTGTTGCAGTGGGGTTGGTTTGCGTAGGTTATGATACGTTCGGTTAGGTTACGTTAATTTCTCTGAGGTTATGTTAGGTTATATTAGCTTACGTTGGTAGGTAATATTATTCAGTGATTTTTGGGCCGGCCTCACAGAAGAAACTGCCGTGAGAATTTCGCGGAGGTTATTATCGCGGCTGCCGTGAGATCAAACGCCGTCATCATTTATTGTTCGGTTTTGGAGGGAGATGTTGAATTTTGTGAAATTTTTGTGAAAATTTTATTGCTCTATTTTTCTTATTTCTTGATTTTGCAAAATTCGGTCCGAGCAGTTACCTCCCTTCATGCTATAATAACGATTAAACGTGTTAGTTTCGCCAAACCCGTCTTTTTATGGGAAAGCGGGGCCTTACAAGGTCCTGGCTGTGGGGGTACTTAGCAAGGAATGATACGCACTAAAAACTCGCGTGTTTAACGAGCCGAAGCTGCACCTTGCCTACGAGGGGCAGCGTACTGAAATGACTCCTCAAGAATTTTGATCCCCTGGGGGCGTTCACAATACGCCGAAATTTCAACTCGTTGGCTTTTTCGCTTTTCGCCTCCATCGGAAGAGTAGCCCCTGTGGCAGGGAATCGAACCTCCGTCCTTATACTCAGCAGCACAATGCCTTACCCACTCAGCCTTCGCGGCGCGTAACGGAATAATCTGAAACTGGGCTTTACTTGGGTATACGAAAAAATTCACACCATCGATGGATCTTTTACTGACGTCGACGTCCTGAGATATTTTCGTTTTAGTTTTTCGCTTCCTTATTAAGTTCTCGCCGTGGCAGCTACCAAGCCCGCGTTCTTGGCTATCACGCCGGTAGGCATTTCAGCTTCCATGCGTCGATGACATTTGCTTTGAAAAACACAAGAAAGGGCAAGTAAAAAGCCGCAAAACCTTCCTGGTATAGATTCTACAATCGATCGCCACAATCAAATTCACGAACTTCCGCACGACTGCTGTTTAGAACGAGCACCACATCTGCCATTTAATTGCGGAACAGGGTGTTCAATTTCGTCGCGAAAAAAAGCTTCCTATAGAGAACACTACAGGATGTAAGCTCACCAGCAGGTTTCCCGCAGCGTTGGCTGGTAACTGTATCCGCTGGCAGTCTGCAGCGGTGAATGGCTGATCATCCAGAGGGCACGAGCCTCCTTCTTCAACACTGTGGTTCACGCATGATTCGCACAGGGTGTGGAAGCAAGGTAGAAAGAACGTCGTCCTTGAAATGACCCGGCACAAACTGCAGGTAAGTTGAGGTGGCACCGGGGAGGCGAATTTTGTAGCTCGCCAGTTCGCTCCATCGACTAAGCCTTGCACCAGGTGCCGCGACTGTTGTCCCAATCCAGGCATGGCACAAGTCTTTTCCCGACGTCGACGCTTCGAAGTGCTTGCTACCGCCGCGTGGAATGTTGAGTGCACTGCGCCGACAAGTGTTCCTTTACCGGAACTGCCCTGCCACCAAACGGGACGCAGATACGGCGACTGCGCCGATAACAAGAGATTGATAGGCACGTTCCATGTTCGCAGCGCGGGGGAGCGGCCGTCAGGAAGCATCCGCTGTCAACGTGGGGATTCTGAACGAGAACTCATGCTGCACCTAGTAGATAAGCGATGTTTCATCGCTGTCGCTCTCGCGAACCCGTTGTTTCTTTCTCAAGTGTTGTAAGCAGCGATTTCTCATTTATCCAAATGCATGTGCTAAGGGAAGGTGCGTTTGCCTCCACCCCTCCCGGTGCAAACAGTGAAAGCGTCCGGCGATCTGGTTATCACTGGGCTCGTGTGCAACGCATCGTTAGTTGCCATTTATCTGTGCAAACATTGAACACTCTGTCGTTCTTATCCCGCTGAGCCTGTCCACGCAGTAACAGGCTCATACGTCTTAGCTCAGCGTCTATCATGCAGAACTTTCGAAACGCACGATTTCTGTAGCAGGTAAACTAGACTGAATAAAAGAAGCCGCGTTCTTAGGAGAAAAACGCTTGAAACGCAAAGCTTTTTCCTATGCAACCTGAGTCAAAGTCGAAGTATAAAATCCAAGCTGCTTTAACCGTGTCAGAATGACGCAACCGGATAGACGTCGGCATCGTATCGCGATTGACCCACGGTAAATGCCAGCCACGGGAAGTATTTTTTTTTCTTGAGTCGCGTGAGACGCATTCACTCATCACCATTGTTTTGTGAAACCAAGTGTGCAAAGTTGACCTTTCTGCCGCCCGTTTTACTAGTACGAACGACGCCGTCAGTGAGGCATACTAATATTAGCTTGATTGTTCGAAAACTTCCTCCAACATTTCTGCTTGTGGGAGGCGCTATATTCGAGAACCTCACCAATCCAGCTTGCTTTAACACCTATCTACTAGCAAGGATTGCTCGGCAATATCTTCCCCTCCCTTCTAAACTCGCGAAGGGAATTTAGTGATGACTATTTGCAGGGACTGGCATTTGTGACAATTCCTTGAGTGGAGGAATATTTTGGTCCTACAATCTTCACCTTCACCAGGTGGGTATTTGAACCCGCAAAAATGATTGATTGGGTTGATTGAGTGTTGGGTTTAACGCGCCGACGCAACGCAGGCGATGATGCGCGCCGTAGTGGAGGGCTCTTCCGGGTTTATTTTGACCACCTGGGAATCTTTAAGGTGCGCCGAAATATCGAACACATGGGCGTTTTTGCCTTTCGCCTGCAACAGAAAAGCGGCCGCCGCGGCCGGGAATCGAACCCGCGTCCTCGTGCTCATAAACAATTATTACATTGGTGCATACTCGGTGTGCTAAAACACTGTTCTGGAATTCAACAAATGGTTTTCGTAATTTCACTCACTGTTATCAGCGACAATTCCTCGGGATTTTGTGGACGTAGCCCAGTTGTTGCTGCCACTCCTTAAAACTGTGGAACAGAAATCTCATTTTATAATTCTTATAATATGCATACTCCTAACTTTCATATATGTTCATTATACATTTTAAAGATTTGCAATGTATTTATACTCTTAATTTTTATTGATGTTCATTACACCAAAGAAATCATTATTTCCATGGGCTTCACTACTTTGCGCTGCAAAACAAATAATTTCCCACGTAGTCTCTGTTTATTCTTATATACGACATTGTAAGCAACATTGCTTTATTTTTAAAAAGGCTATTTCACGATTCTGAAGTCTGTATTACTAGTCGCGGATGGCGCTTTTCTGATGGAGGCGAAAAGCGAAAACGCCCGTGTGTTCGAGATTTCGGCTCAAGTTAAAGATCCCCAGGCGGCCAAAATTCATCCGAAGTCCTCCACTACGGCGCGCCTGATCGCCTGTGAAGCGTTGGTGCATTAAACCTCATAATCAATGAACTAATCTGAAGTATGGAAGGCCGTTCAGGTATGTAAAACTTTTTGCACTGTTTTACCTTTAATTTACATTACGAATAAAATTTTTTCGAAGGCAAAACAAGAAAGGTAATGTTGCAAGTCGTTTTTGCGTCCATGCTTCTTACGTTTGGTGCTGGCTTTCTACTGGTTCGCTGGACACGTGAGCGCTGTGAAAACACCGCTACACTTGAGCGTTAACCTCAAGGTACACCACGCAGCAATCATTATACGGTAGCCAATGTAATTAATTGCATTAGGTGACCGACAACTGGGCTAAATATTCAAAAGTGCCCCAAAAAGAATAAGCGTCATCTCGAGAACGTCCTTCATATGACCGCATTGAGACGAATCAAACAATAGTCGTTCGCCGGTTCTTTATCTCATCCACTTTCCGAATATGTATTGTTGTCATTTCTTTTCAGAAGAAATTGATTGTACGCACTTATCATTTTTATCGGAAATCTGCTGAAGAAGATGAACATCTTCTAAGCGTTACGTCGACTCAAAGATATTTCATTTCGCCAACAAAACTCTTTGGCAATTTTTCCTTCCCTTTTAATGGTTCATTGTTCCAAAACATGAATAAGTTATGCTAGCAGTGCAAGTGCGCTATGGTGAGAGGGCAAGCCCGGCTTTTCTGTAAAAAATACCGGTCGATAGCTTTTTTTTTCCGAGCTCACTGAATAATGGTGGATGGGTGGTCGCGCGCTTCCAAGCATTGTCATTTGGAATAACCAAAGGGTAGCATTGGCGGATCGCACGCCCAGCAGCATGAGAAACTCTCGTCGGGCATGCGATAATTCTGATTAATAACCACCACGTCGAACGATCTTCATTTAGCCAGCTTGCGTGGGCGCAAAGAGAGGAACAGAGTGTTGAAAAACAAGTCCTTATGTGCTTACTAATGTTATTCACAAAGATTCCCTCAAAATAACTAGCTGCTGGTGGTAAGAACATATTTTTAGGTATACGCAAAGTATCAGGGCACGGGTGGCAACCGCCTATACGTCGTACGTCGTTGCCACCTTCTGTACCCAGTCCAAATGTCTCTCTCTGCCTGTAGGCGTTGACTGTGCATGGCAGCCTCCCACTGCTCAACTGTAGATATTAAAGACGATGGTCCTTCTTGGGCTACTTAAGCACAGAAATTTTGGTCTGTATGTATGTCTGTCTGTCTGTGACGCGATTCGGCCACCCGGCAAAGTAAAACAGAAACTGCGCAATGGTCTTATATACTCACTACAAAATCCAATCGTCAAGTCCGGTGGTAATGTTCATACTTGTTAACAATGTTGAACAAGAACAAGACATTACGCAAACATAAGGGAGAAAATCAACACAGGAGCGATATTTGCATAGTTATTTATTAAACAATTCACGTATGCTCGGTATTTGTGATAGCAAAGAAATTACTGTATCAACTGCCGAAAACCGTCACCTGCTGTTGCCCGCGCTACCTGGCGGCACTTAAAAAATCAAAAGCAACAGCAACGAAAGGTTCCACTAGATAGGTTCCACGTTCAGCTTAGAACGCCCGTAGAGTAGGGCAACATGGTTTCATAAACGTCGTAGTAGGGTGCCTCACTTCACGCGCGTCTCTGCCGTGCGGCAGTGCTGGCATCAAGGCACCGGACTTGGAGCAGTGGAACGCGGGAAATTTAAATCGACTTGAGGAAACCTCCAGCGTGTTATGTTGGGAGGAACGGGACAGGAGAGGACAAGCATGAGAGGAGAGCCGGAAAGAGAAGCGAGGCATTTACTTGCCAGGGGCGCCAGTCGACTATCGTCTTTTGACGAAATTTGCAAGGAAAGGATCAGATATGCGGCCATTGACTTTCATGCAGTGCGCTCGGGCGCAACATCAAATGCCATGAGTGAGGAATCAGACGCTTCACTTTAAAAATTTGCAATCCTTTCCTAAAGAAAGTTGAGAAAAATTCGAAAGCTAAAGGTGCGTCCGGCCTTCCCTGAATTGCCTTTAAACCTTCACAACCTCCGAAACCTTCAAAATCTTCAAAACCTTCAAAACCTTCGTCAAACCTTCAACGACCAAAATGACAAATGAAGAACGACACATGCGACAGTTTTTTCCGCACTAAGTAAACGCATGCGAATGATGTAATGTATACTGATACGTGGTTTTTGAGATAAATGTATACTATTGTACTTCTTCTTTACGATCGATGCATGCATTGCCTTATCTAGAACCGTTCATTTCTCGCGATTTTCAAGCAATCGCTTTGACACAAAACAAACAGGTTTATCGCACGCGCCGTGTGTACAGAGATCTTATCAGAGTTTTCGGTCGACCAACAGGTCTACGGGGCAAATTTTTTAGTTTTCTCACAGAACGCCATCGCTTTCCCAAAGGAATCTTCCACTTTAATAAAACATTTCGCGCGGCTGCCACCAGTATTGTGTGCCAAACGCCTCGTGCGACATCAGAGCGCGTAGTACTTGTTGTGCCTGAGAAGTACTTTTCTTCTAAAGTCAGGATGGCCAAATCTTTAAAGGAATGCCTCAAATTATGCCCTCGTTCGTCGTCTTCGTTAAACTGCGGTTGTCACCACCTTTCTTACGTCATACTGCTGCCCCCAAACCCCCTACGCTCGCACCCAAGCCCCTTCTTCCCGCCGTTCACAAGTGCGTTTAAATCTAACCTAAAAAACACTTCTAGGCAAAAGACTACGTGGGTATGCTCTCCTGGGCTAAAGGCCGTCATCGAAACGAAAGAATACAGCATCTCTGGCAGAACGCCGCGTATGCAGCCAAGGGTAAACACGTAAGGCCAAGGCAATTTAGCGTTAAAAGCCTTGCCGAACGAGTAAAAACGTACAGGCAGTTTCAGTGGGATGCAGGGGCAAAGCAGTTCAAAGACAAGTTTGCCAGGATAAAATGCCTATAACTGGAATCGCAGCTCACCTGCGCTTGCGCACCTGCGCTTGAGTTTTTCCCCATAAGATTTTTTATGTTCCCATGCATCCATAAAAACATACGTGGAAACCTGCCGACCGGATTTCGAGATACTCAGAGGCAGCCTACGTTCATTTTTGTGTTCTGGTTTTCTGGTAAGAATTAAAATCAGTGCAAGTATCTCCTGCCCCCCCCCCCCATGTTTCTGGTGATGTCTCGCAGGAGTTCTTTTGTCTTTCGTTTTTGCAAATGTGAAGCGGGATTTGGCAGAAATATTGAGAGGCGACGAAAGAAGGGTCACCGAAAAAATATCCTATTTCAAAACCGTGGTTCACTTCGGCGTTTTTGTGTATGTGTGTGTGTGGAAGCGGGGTAGTGGGGGGAGGGGGTTATGTTCTTATAAGATTTGCGGAGATCACAAAAAAAAGTCTGTCGAGATTTAGTACCGTAGATCGGGCTCCAACACACCATGCGTTGCCCAGAAATCTCCCTACTGTGTAATAGTTAAAAACTATCCTTTGTTCTTCCATACAGACGCCTATTGAGCCTACGTACTAAGGCAAATCACCAAAGAGATGAGCTGTGGTCCAAACCAGGAAAAGGTGTATTAGAGCTTTACCGATTTACTGTACATATGAATGACAAGCTGACTATAAGAAGACGGAACGAGGATTACTTTGAAAAGGGCCGGCCTCTCTTGACTGATCAATTAAAGCCAGGATTAGAACTTTTTATCCCGACTATAATACCTCCGCATGTGCAAGGGCCTACCTATATAAGGATTTTAAAAAAAATCTTGTTGCGTACAAATATTTAGGTGTTCCTCAAACTGGGAGGCCACTGGTCGAAAGGCGATAGTCTTCTGCCGCCACTGCAACGCATCACCTTCTGCTCACTCCCTTTATATTCACCCCTCTCTTACCCTCTGGTCCCACAACTTCCATCATGGATGCAATGAAGGTTCGCTCAAGTCCACTCGAATTTCGCGAGTTCGCACTGCCGGCACGAAGTCTGTACGACCTTTCGTTTCTTTTAGGCCCTGGGGCTGTTGGCGTCTGCTTTCGTCGCCGTAACCGTCGTCCCATGTAGTCACGTCACTAAAACACGGAGAAACTCGTTTACGCTTCCCGCTGGAACGTAACGCATACTAAAAAAACACCGGGAAACTCGTTTACGCCTCGCGCTAGAGAGCTTCGTGCTTCAAGGACAAGAGAGTTTGCAGCAAAGCTGTATACCTCTACCACCCAACTGTTTCATCTCCGTTGGAAAAAAAAAACGTTAAAGGGGCCCTGAAACACTCTTTGATCAGTGCAAGTAAACCTGCGCGTCGTTTAGATTGCACTGCCAGGAATACCTGAGCCAAATATTACACGTGCACGTGAAGCGGTGAGCGCGCAAATCGCTGTTAAAAACGCGGAAAAAGAAACCGCGCTCTCTTCAGTTCTCCTCATTATTCACCCCTGGCATGGCCTAAGCGACGTCACTGAGGCCATGGCTGTCCGATCGGCTGTCACTGGTGAACTTCGTGGCTTATTTCTCCCATTTCCGCTGTCGTCAGCGCTGTGTACGCGCCTCTTCTATGTCTGAACCTGTAGGCGCAGTTTTGCCGTTTTCTTTTGTGTTTTGAGTGCGTGCATAGTTTGAGTGTTGAGCTCAATACTTCCCTTTCAACAGGAACACTCGACAACAAACGTTTATTGCTTCAAAAACGCCCTACCCACCTGAGCGCGCGCTTGCGAGCAGGTACCCATGCCTGCTTTTTTGTGGCACCGGACCGGGAATAGGCCCCTCCACATTGCTGAGAAAAGGAGAAAACACCCCGGCATGTGATATATCGAAGGCCGCCGAAGAGAACGCTACGAGCCGCCCCCCTCTCCAAGAGAGAGCGCGCAGCTTTCGTCGCGTTGGCCGCGGTCGGCTTGAGAGGGAACGATTATGCGCGATTTCTCATCGAGCGTTGTTTCGGTGATAGTGAACGGATTTTCATAATTCTTGCGGAAGCATATTCCTTGGATAATAGACTTTACCCAAAAATATATTTCTAGTACTCGATGTTGCAGGGTCCTTTTAAAGCGCCGAGAATACACTTATACACTACATGCTTCGCTCTTCCCCAGGTTTCACGTTAGTGGAGATCGAAGGCTCGAGATTTCTTCTTTTTTGGCTTGGCACAGTTATCTCGAACTCTTTTGTTTCAGTGTTTGCTTTTATGACAGTCGCCTCCCTTTGAAACCGTTTTAAAGCGAATATTTCTGTGCCCCACTGTTCGCGTTAGGTGTCCCGCCAAAACGCAGTGCAGAAAAGCCAACTTTACGCAAAGTGTTTCTTACAAAATTATGATGATGATGATGATGATGATGATAAGGGAAGGCACTGAAGTGCCTGGAGGAAAAAACACTTTCTGCGGTCGAATGGAACCTGGGCCCCACGCGTTATGAAGCCGGTGTCTACCCCCTCTACCTTCCCCCGCACTTTGGCTCTGTGGTGCTCGGGCCGCGACCGAGTCACCGGACGGACGGCCACCGGACGGGCCCTCGACGTCGCGGCGGCTCTCTGGGCCACCGCCACTCCCCCGCCGTAAAACCAGAGTTTCAAATAAAAGTCTCTCTCTCTCTCTCTCTCTCTCTCTCTCTCTCTCTCTCTCTCTCTCTCTCTCTCTCTCTCTCTCTCTCTCTCTCTCTCTCTCTCTTTCTCTCTATCCGAATGCGCCATTTCGACACGGTTGAAGAAGCTTCGCGTTTTAACCACCTTTGTCTTAACAAAGGGGCTATGATTTTTAAACGCATTTTATATTGGTTGTCGTGAAAACGTACCCAACGTGTATGCGCGTTTTAGCCATCTTTGTCTTAACTAAACAAGGGGCTACAATTTTTTAAAAGCGTTTTATATTAGTTGTCGTGAAGAACCTACCGAACATGTATTCTGCATTAAAAAAACGCAGGTACTTTCGGTTCTGCAGTTCTATTGTACCACCAACACATGCCTCACGTTTCCTTTGCGCCGAATAATGAGGAAATGCATGAGCCACGCCAGTCGTGTAAGAGTTTTAAATGGTTTTTCCTCTAGAATCTTTTTTGAGCATCGACAGCTGCATTATCATCAAACGCCATCCGCCTTCTGCTGCGAGCCATCATAACTGATGGCCTGAGGCCAATCCCTGTTTACCTTGTTCATAAACGGCACGTCCCATGCCGCATCTTATCTGCTTCTTTGTCTTCACTTCTTCCACGCCTTCGTACATTGAACAGACCTTTATGGTCGCGACTTTCTCGCCTTAACGCTCGAATCTGGTCCACGGAGGTCGACGGATCCCACATTTCCCATAAGTTGTATCAGCGATCTTTAAACCATATTTTTGTAGTGTGAATAAAATAATTATGGATACACAGAGACTCAAATATACGTTTGCGTTAACGCATGGTTTACGTGTTTACTTACCCCCAGAAAGACTATCGAGCTGGAAAAGGCCATGGCTGTGGCTCATAAGTTAAGAAGCCAGTGACCGGCTAGCCCTGTGTAGTCACGGCCACGCGCTATCTCGCGCGTTTCATCGCTTGCTGTCGGTCGATATGGCTGGCAGTACTATGCAAAGCCCGCGTGCGTGTTCCAATTCATAAACGTCCTTGACTGTACCTTACTCTTTCGAGCCAACGATTGATCGTTTTTTTTATTTTTTGGTGGCTATACATCGCCTCAGCTTTTGTTATAGAGTGATGGCCCTGACCTAAAAGTGTCCTGCTAACAACCAATTGAATATCTTTCTCATGATTCTCTAGTCAATACAGGTATCATAATGGAGTAAAGGTGATACAGGCATAAGTGTGTCGCAGGATAATTGTTAGAACCGAGTCTTTTCAGTCTAAATATCCTCCAAAACAACGTTTTCTGGACCATTCATATTTTCGATTCAATCTTTGCGTGTTTCTACTTAAGTGTGTATTTAAAATTCATATAACTTTATTTCAAACGCAAATGAATGCACGCAGCTATGTCCACGAGGCGTGGCAAAAAGTCACTTGTACGTCTCCTGACGATGCCTTCGCCCCGGGAGTACTGATCGGAAAGCGAGGGACACAATCAAAGAAAGCAGAACAGTGCAAAAACATTGCACAAGAATCAAAAGCGAACACTTCGAATATATAATAAGGACAGGACAAGTAAGCACACTACGTGCAGTGTACAAATAAGGTGTTGATTACCTGCGGATATGAAAACTAATCACACGTCTAAACAATAGATATGTGCAGTTGTATGTTTATACAAGATAAACAGTTAACATAGGTGATGCATACCAGAATAAATTGGCTTCTACATACAACGCTAAACACGAAGGAAAGTCAATCAAGACCGAATGTATCTAGCTGAAGAAGTTTTATTTTCCTTTTGTATTGCCAGATAGTTTCACTGATATGGGCTTCATCAATTACAGAAAGATGGCTGTTACAGAGATACAATTTGATTATCTGTTGTCTGGCTATCATAGTTTGTCCGCGGTCTATGCCCAACTAGGTAGATCGTGCGTAATTTATGTACTACCTCTCCTTTTAAAGTTATTCTTAAGTTGGCGATAAGGAAAAATAGCTCAGAGGAAACTAATAAGTTCAGCAAATGGTAAAGCATTCAGAAACTGAAAAATTGAGCTTTCTCTTTGAGATATCTGGCCATACGAACCGTAAAGCTTTCCTGCGCAAGTATTGCGCCGATCTGAGTCAGTTTTATTACCTAGTTGGCATACTAAATAGCAATACACAAAATGTGCGCTTTCTATATTTCGCGGCTGGCGCATGTCGCGTCGAAAATGCACTACAGGAAAGTCAAGTTTCTCTGACCTTGATGATGATCGTGCTTGAAGTGATTGAAAAAAGAACGCTTCTCGAGCCGGAAACAAACCTGGGTCCCTCGTGCTTTGAAGCCGGCGTCTTTCCGATTGCCCCCTTCTGTTTAATTTTGTATTGACATGCAAAATTAGACAGAAAAATCAAACACCACTCAATCCAGCGACAAAGACGAATGAACGCGAAGCTTTCTTCGTGCGAAATCAATAGTCGAAGTGTCCACGTCAAAGCCACTGCGGTCAAAACTCCAATCTACGTGCGAGTCATACTCAAAGTTCAATGATTCAAAGTCCAAACCATCTGCAAGTCAAAGTCAAACTTGCACGTCAACCAAAGGATCCCTCACGATAAAGCTTCGCGTTCAACCATCGTTCCCATTAAACGGACGGGTGCCTGATTTTAGATGCGAAGTATCTCATGCTCCGGGCTGTGTCCCTCCCTCCCTCGTTGTCGTTGTCCGCCGTCCGCACTCTAATGCGCAGGCACGTCTCTTCAGCCCCGTCAGCGTTTGGGCTGACGTCAGCGCAGTCCACTATAAAAAGAAATAGGCGGCGCCCAGTTTTGATCCCACGACTCTCTGGCCGGAACGGGAGGTACGTGGCGCTCTTCCCACTGCGCTACAAACCCAGACGGGACCATGTGCTACGAACGCGCCTTATGTCCTTCACTCATTCAAACAACGTAAAGAAGCTACTGATACAACGAAGGCACGCGAAGCTGAACGTCAACGGAAACGACGAACTGAAAACTAATGGGAAATTCAGTCGACCCCATGGCTGCTTCGCATACTTCTCAGGGTTCCCCTCCGGGAAGATGGTGTAATTTTTATTCTCGGCGTTACATTTTTCAACTTACTGTTGGGAATCAGTACTACTGTTAGCTGGTTTGCACAATTTCTTTTTCTATTCGGTTTTACAATCCGCCCTTACTTGTTCGACCTGTCACCTGATTAACTCCTGTATTTCCGCATAAACGACAGCTAACCATCCGGGCGAGTGCATTGTTTTAGAAACCCATGGGTCTCCATCTCCACAGCATAGCCGTCTGACCAATATTAGTGATCGATGGACAAAGTAGGCCAATGACAACGGCCTGCGTACGAGTAGAATCGAAAAGTGAGGACTCTGAATTTCGAATGGCGTAATATTGTAGCGCAGGCCTTTTCAGCGCCGCCATAGAGGGCTTAATGTTCCCGAAGGGGCCAGCGCCAACCCAACGCGAAGTCTTCGTCCATCGGCGCCACTACTGGGAGACGACCGGCATCAAGTAGTGGCTGTAGCCCGGATTGCAGTTTCTGAATGGTGGGCTCGGACTGACAGCCACACCGCTTATTTTTTATCCTGTCTTTATAAGTTTCTCCCTCGCTATCTCTACTTTATCTTTTCACTCTCCCTCTACTTCCCTTCCTCGCATGGGGTTGTATGCAGGTGAGCTCCCTGCCGAGCTCAAAAATATCCCCAGTGCACTTCCTTCACTTTTCATTCCCCGCAAACTAGAACCACCAGAGCACGTTTTGAGTCAAATTACACCTCGTGGGTCCCTAATCGTCAAGCTTGCTCAAAATAAAATAGCGACTGGCTGTTCCTTTGCATTGTAGGGATGAAGACCCCTTGGACTTTTTTCTAGACCCATCAATGTAGAGGATGCAATAAAGGACATGGACAATTCCAGAAGAAGCAAGCAATAGTTATTTTGCGCGCTAATACAAAGTATGGATGCGATGGCGACATTTCATTACACATAATGGGTGTCCATGCGTCAAAGGAAAAGAACACAAGAAACAAGTTGAGCTTATCGTAAATTGAAGAAAATCGAATTAAAAACTAATTCTTTTGAGATACGATTGCTTGTTCTGGTAAAATCAGGTTCTATAGTGCAGTTCTGGCGAGTACCTTATTTTAAGCGCATTTTTATTTAATAAACGTTCTACGAACGAATGGTTTCAGGTAGAAGTAATCAGGTTGCAGTCATTGGGTGTTTTTTTAAAAATGAGATTGCCGGGGAACTACTCTCTTCCTGCGAGGAAAGTAGACATTTAAAACAACGGTAGAGCACACCAGGGTGTCGGAAGAGAACGAAAACTACAACCGAACAACGAAAAAAAAATAACGATATTTTTTTGGCCGGTATGAAAACGAAAACTTAATTTTATTGATCTCGTTCAGGAGCGAAACCGCAAAAATTTTGTTTCGGTTATCTGAGTGGCAAGTTCAGGTATTCGTGATTCATTTCAATTTCCATGCACCGGCGTGGGAGATTCCCGGCGATTCGCTGGCATAAAATCGTCTTTCATATCGCTAATGCCCTCCCTCCTTCCGCAGGCTTGCTACCTGCTTGCAACTCTCTCAGTCGGTGTCTATAGGTGCGATGCTAAGCTCCTCGCCGGACGGCCACGTGCATCTGGCGGCGATGCAGATATTTTCTTTATTTTTATTATATATTTATTTTTTTTTATTAAAATACCTACCCACATGAGTCCTGGGGCATTGTTGTAGGGGTCGTGGTATACATGAATAAATACAAATATTCTGAAACCCGGCATCAGAATAAAAAATCCCGGGCCATCTTCGCTAACGGGAAACCTGGGGTGGAGCGAGGCATGCAGTGCATAAGTGTATTCTTGGCCCCTTGGCGTTTTTGCACACGGAGACGAAACTGTTGGGGAGGTAGAGATATACAGCCTTGCTGTAAGTGTCGTGTCTTTGAAGCACGAACCGTTCTAGCGCGAGGCATTGGAAAACGAGTGTCCCGGTGTTTTAGTACCATGACTACATAAGAATACGATGACATCAGACGACGACGACATGAGACACCGACAGCCCGAGCTCCTAAGCGGTTCACCGCTAAAAGAAGGAAAACACAATGTTTGGCGTGAAAAACAGCATAACCGACTAGCAGCGACAACACCAGATTACTGCAGCACACTCAAAGGAAACTGCTAAAAAGTCATGTTGTACTTGTACGCAGGTGCTGCCGGATCGAAGCGGAAAAGATTTCATGAGGCGCGGGAAGAACAGTGTCGGGCAAGGCATTCCCGTCATGAGTAGTTTTTAGAAAAGGACGCTTTTAATTCCGATGTGCCCCATGAATATTCACCAATATTCTTGCTGTTATCCCGCCTTCATCTGGAGGTCCAGGTGGGCGACTGAAGGTACTGATGTTGGTCCTTTGCTATCTCCGCTCGGGCAATCCGTTTTAAGAATAAGTAGAAGAGTTTTAGAGTGTTTCATCAGACAGAGCGTTTTAAACTTGTAACGATAATATCACAACTATACGAGTTAGTCACAAAGCGCACAGCAGGATTTTGATTTCACTGCAGTTTATTCGTAAGAATTCGGCTCCCAGACCAAGGCGGCATATATACTCAAGGCGGCGTGGGCACTCATCACGCCGGTTTTCTGACAGCTTGGAGTCTTCCCACCTGACAGTTGTATGTTCCAACCATTTAGGGATGAAGTACGCAACTAGCGCTCCAGGATTCTCCAACTATCAACTACACAAATTATACAACCAGCGCCCCAAATCAAATACCGTTCAAGGATATCTCATCTACGACATCATCTCAATCAAACCTGGGTGCCCGGTTAACGACTCCCGGCCTGTAGTTTCTGTAGAAAAGAGTGGAAACTTTGAGCATCAGTTGCAGCTGCGACATCGAAGCGAATACGACAAGGATGGCCTAAGTGTCCTCGGAGTTTTTTTTTTAATGGGGTTGAGCAATTTGACGAAGAATTTTACCAAAAAAACCTAATCAGCATCACTTAATTTTTGTTAACCTAATTTCATAAATCTTAATTTTCGTTGGCGCGCAAACACAAACCGTTACGAACCATTACGAAAGATTATTTTTTGTTCCGGAGGTGAGCCGGAACGAAACAGAACGCGAAACAAAAGAAAAACGGTCTCCATTGGATGTCCAGCGAAGCTGATGTAAACGACTACAAATGCTGATGGGGGAAGGTATGAAATGTTTCTCGTCGTCTAGGCGGCCTTGGCGCTTGCGCTAGGTTTTTCTGACGGCAAAGGCTGGGTTCAGCCTAGCCTGACGCATGCTCTCGGCGTCTTGAGCAAAAACTGCTCTATTTAGGGACACTAGACCTGCCTAGCCTTCAAAGATAATTTGCAAACATGGTCTTTATTATGAAAACATAAAGGGTAAGGGGGGAGGGAGGGTCCTATTGTTCACAGGGGCCTCATCATCCGTAATGCGGTTTTGATGCATATTTTTGTGTTTTGAACGAATACTGAGCTGTATGAGGTATGCCTTATTAGCCTAAAGCATGCGCTCGGCGTCGTAAGCGAGAACAGCTAAGTCCTGCCTGAGTTTTTTTTACGACAAAAAATCTTCCGACCAACTTTTCGACCAATCAAACCGAAATTTCCCGACCAACCAAGAGCTTCGCTGTAAAACATTTAGTTCCGACACACTTGGGCAGCCACTAGGAAGGCAGATTCTGAAGGCGGAGGTGAACTGAACTACCGTAATATATTTTGTTAAAAGCGCTGGTGCGAAAGTATCTTCGGGTTCTAACTACCGTAAATGTAGGTCGACCAGTGTTGCCCTGCTATTGACTATGGCGATCGGACAGTAGGTTGACTGGTTATGACGTTTAATGAGCCGAAACTACACAGGGTATGATGCGCGCCGTAGTGGAGGGCTCCACATGAATTTTTACCACCCGGAGATCTTCATCGTGCACCGAAATCTCGAACACACAGGCGTTTTTGCTTTTCGCCTCCATCAGACAAGCGGCCTCCGCTGTCGGGAATCGAACCCGCGTTATCCGCCTTTTTCATTGCGGTGTGCTGCCACCTAGCGTGCGTAGCGGAAGTTGAGGTGGTAGGGTTTGCCGGCGTTTCCTCCGGCTGCGTTCTCGTTGTATGCACGGCAATCCCACATTACGGCGAGGAGCAGCCGAAGTTTTTCTTCTGTGTTGGTGTTATAACGCCTTAAGATGACAACCCCTGGTCATCACATAATACCAGGCAGCTTCTTATCACTGAATGAGGGCTGGCAGAGAAATCTCGGACAGATCCGTGTGCCGTCCGAGTAGCAGAGCGAGCAGTACTTAAAGTCGTCTGGCATGAAGTGCGATCGCCAGCTCAACAAAGGCCGGCAGTTCGCCAAATGCCTTTAAGCGCTGGACACATGTACGATTGGTACACGCGATTCGCATGCGACTGATCGTTACGACTGTCGCCGCGACTAGTCGTACGTGGGAATTTGAGACGGCCCGATGCGCGCACGAGATGCGTCGTCGGCGTCGCTCCGCCCACTGCTTTTGCTCCATGGTCAACTACGATGATCGCTGAGCTGAATTTGTAGATTCTGCGCGTTTGTTCGCAAGAAATAGATAAAGCAAGCAATCGTGAAGCGTTTTCTGCCTTCGGAAACAGTCCGCGCACACGCCGGCCGCGCCTGCCAGCTCGGCACACTCAGCGGCTCGAACCGGCGCAGACCACGGTAGCAACCGCGCTTGTCGCTGCTCTTCTGAATCAATCTGATTGCTAAAAAGATGTTCCACATGCGAGAAAGTAGGTGTTCGTGTGGTGAAAAATTGTGCTAAGGATTGTTGTCAGGGCTTATTTTAAAAGCGGCGATCAGACATCTGCCGCGATGCAAGCCTACGCTGACCGGTCGCCGCGGCGCGCGGTGCGCCGAGCGGCCCAGAGATGGCGATACCTGCGCGGAAGCATCGAAACAGGCTACGCAGATGTCTCGGTCACCGATCGCTCAAACGGCAGTTATAGCTTAGAGTTCCTCATGCGAGAAAGGGGATGATAGTGCAGTGGAAAGTTGTGTTGCAGATTGTCATTCGCAGTGGCACAGATAGCGGCGATCAAATATCCGCCAGGATGCTAAACCCAAAGTTCCCATCACCCGAGCCGACGCGAGCGACGCAAGCCGCCGTAGCCGATCGCGTGCGGCCGACGGGGAGCGATAGAAGCCGACACCGTTCCCTTTTCGGCACTCCGAGTTACAGCGGAACGCAGCACAAGTTGTGGGCATTGTTACGCGCACAACGAGCACACACAAAAAATCAAACGATGTAAATACAACCACGACCCCTTCCCGCTTGTGGGGGAGCTGTGGGGAATGTCGTCTGCTGCCCCTACCGGACTGCTTAGGGACTTGGCCGCTAGGGGATTGCGCATGCGCAGTGAGGTTGTGAAAGAGGCGGATTGGGCTAAGCCGAACAACCCATTGGCCACGGAGCTACCGCGGCGCGTCGGTCGGACAGTCGATACTTGAGGTGAAGTGATCGCAACGCGTTTGTAAAGTTTCAAGCTTGTGTTTTAGTGAATACGCCCGAGTTTTAATTTGATAAAGCTCATTCTAACTGCGAATGAAAGTATGATATAAGAGTTGCTCAACAGAGAATAGGCAAACAGGAAATTACTGCGACCCAATCCTTATTTTCACATTGAAACTAATTTTTCTTTACTGGAAAATATCGAAAGCAAGGCCGAAACCCTTAACATTCACAGCCTAACAGAGTAAAAATAACGGTATATAACATTGATGTGATAATCGGAAGTACTTATGCCTCTAAAGGCAACCTATGCTCTGGTTAAGTTCTGACACAAAATTTCGTTGTGTTCACAATACATGTTGCGTATTTCCGTATAATCAGCCTTTTTCTGAGGTCGCATATCGCCTAGACAACCGATTGGGAATTATCACATATTCCCGAAATATTACTCTATGGGTGTAGCGTCCGCTAATTAGATACCTCTGTGGCTTGTCATAAACGTGAGCTTGCTGTTTTCTTGCAGTGTCAGCAAAGCGCCTAATGACGGAGCACGACACCACATATATGCTTCATCCGCACTCACTTCTGTGGTGGTTGTCAGCCAAGGAGCCAATAACGCTCCCTCCTTGATAAGCAAAAAGATCGTTCTCCCTAACGAAGGAGCGGCTAAGCGTTGCGTAAATGATCGTTACCAGCGTCGTCCTGGTACGAGGGGTGAGAGTGGTTGCCGTAGAACAGCAAAGAAAGCAGAGTATTACTTTGGTGGGCGGATATACAACGTACGAATTATGGCCGTTCCATTTGCAGCGAGGAATGGCTACATAGACTTGGAAGCTTATCACCGAACGGTTGCTCCAACATCAACACTTGCTTTAAACAAGTTTATTACACTAACCAATTTGTCGAATTATATATGCCCGTTCAGAATCTTGACTAAAGACTACAGTTTCTGCAGACTGGGCCGTGATTCACCTCGCTAAAATTGGCGGATATCACGCAGATGTGGGAGTCGACGTAACACTAAGCTATCATCTTGGCACACCTGGGTTGTAATAAATTTCCGCGGGAATTTTTTCGGGTTATTTTAGTTGGCGTAGGTGACGATTGTGCAGAACAATGAGACGCGGCGGATGCTTAGAGAAATAGTACACGTAAAGAGAAACATTGGAAGTATCTTCGATCTCCATGGAAAAGAAGCCATCACCTCCAAGGGCATAGAACGTGACACACGATTCCTCCAGGCGCTCCCCCCTCCCCCCAAACAGTGTCGCGATAAAGCAGCATACTGTCGTGCTTATAGAGCATGGCCAATACTCCACGCCAGGTATGATCAGCTCGTGGATATGTAGCACTTCGGTAGGCTTGAGAGTACGTACACAAAATGCAGAGTACAGGAACGGATTTATTAAAGCGAAGCTTTCTTTATTTCGCTGATGCTGACTACCCCGTCAAAGCGCACTGCAGGAAAGCCAACTTCGCGCGTTGCGTTCCACAAAGCGACCATGACGATAAGGGAAGGCACATGAAACGCCTTAAGTGAAAAAAATGCTTACTGCGGTCGGAATCGAACTTGCGTCCCTAGCGCTGTACAGATGACGCCTATCTCATTGCGCCGTACGAACACTGTCGAAGCATTTTAGATTTTGTGCTTTCACTCAGGTTGCATGGTAGAAAACTTCGCATTTTAAACATCTTGGTCGTTAGACGAAGGGGCGTTTGAATTTTACCTTATGAACGCCATGCATTTTTGTTACCATCGCTCGGTCACTCCGTCAACTTCCGATTTTAACACACAAGTGTTTTATTCAAGGATTCACAAAGATTTCACTTACGTCACATCCGTCACGGAAGTGACGCCAATACAACGAAGCAAGCGGCCTGGAAGGGGTGCACCCCTGCAAACAGGGTCTTCTAGCGGGGAAGCAAGCTTTAGTACTAATGAATACGCTGTACTTCGGGCTGTTCGTTTTCGGGTTTTATATTTTAACACGAAACTGTATTATTTTGGAATACACCAAGATTTCACGGACATCATATCCGTCACGGAAATGACGCCAGTACACCTTTCCCGAAGCGACCTGCCAGCAGGACGTCACTCGCCAAGATCACCCACAAGATAGCCTCAGACCCGCAAACCATGCTCAGCTGCAGATTTCATTGCACATTTCACTTTCGTGTTTTAACGATTCCTATGACCGAGAAATCAACCTCAGTTTTTTAATAGTGGGGCACCTAATGTTTTCACATTATGCATACATTACGAGACGAGTTACCACTGCATATGCCTACTTAACGGTACACGGTTCTACGTACAGCACTGGCGCACGTGACGCCGGCGCCTACGACACGATGACGCTCAAAACAAGCCGCGGTCATTCGTTTGAACTCCTGTGGACTGCCCCCTTGAGGGGCTTCATTGGTAGGTATCTCATTCCGAACGAATAAGACATTGGTTCAATTACTTCAAGAGACTCCAATGAGTTCTTTTTTCTGGGCTTTAACCTTCTTGGCTCGCGATGAGAGCTAGCAGAGGCTGACATACGGCCAAATAGATTATAAATTGCGTAAAAGTGTACTGAATGGCTTGTTGGTACATTATATCGTTTAAAAACATCGCGGAAGACGAGACAAAGGAAGGTACAGACGACACAAGCGTTTGTCTCGTCTGTACATTTTTTTTGTGCCGCCTTCCGCGTGGTTTTTAAACAACAAAAACATGTTCCCCAAGAATGCTGCAATGGGGAAAACAGTAGCACCTCACAACATCTCTTGCAGAAGCTGTACTGCAATGCCGGAGAGCTTATCGCGGGAATTCCTGCTGTCTGTGCAAGCACGTTATGCCTCCACTCAGCGCCAGTAAAGACGAGATGCTAGCGTCGTGAATAAAAAAGCGTCGGCGGAGGCATGACTACTGGAACGCTTCACCCATCTTCCCTGTGCGCCGTCTTCGATCTCCAATTAAAGAAAGTCAGTAACGTGTGGAAGCGCGCCGTCCCAAAAAGAGAGGTTCGCTATTGTAACCCCAGGCCGTCTCATAGCCGTTTCAATCAGGATTGGATTGCAGCACCAGCGTACCTGTAAGGGAAGAAGACGTCTGAGGTAGTCACGTTGCTGAGAGTATCGTTAAACAGGCAACTAAACGATCTGTACAGAGTATATTCTCTTTAACCCAAACACAAGGGCATACCTTACAACACCATGAACCAGAAGGTTTCTCTGTAGAACGTAAGAAACCAAAAAAAAAAACGAATGGTGGCAGCCTATAGAGTGAGCCGAAGAGCAACGTACCCTAGGTAGCCCATCAGGATGGCTAGGTTCCGCTGTCTAACCCTTCGAAAGGCTCTCCTCTCCGTTTTCTTTCTGCCGAAGCACGGCCGGGCTACAGCGGCGACGTCCGCCGCTCTAGCCCAGCTGTGGCCGACGCTGCTGCGTTCGGGATGCCGTTCCCACGAATTCCAGGTAACGGCTGGCAGAATCTCTGGTTTCACTCTTTGCATAGCCAATTGTGTGATTTCAAGTGACGTCGCATCGGCGATTGTTGTGGGTCTCGTTTAAAGCTTTGCTATCCAACCCCCTTCACAGCGTAGATTGTAGCCAATCTTTTTTTAATAGCGCATTGAAACCGTATGAGCGGTTTGCTAACGAACGGTAGTGCCTCATTAGACACTATAAGGCGCCACCTTTTAGTTCAGAAAATGTATTGTCAAATTTTTAAAAACATTCGCAATTTATAGAGCAATTGGTGTGGTCACCCCACTATGTCAAACGCTGTCTTTCATATTAGCTAGGGGACACGAACCCCACAAAAACGGTTCTCTGTCCCGTTAAGAAAGAAAGTCGAAATCTTTCTGTAATGAAGAACCCACTTCAGTTATGCAAGTAAATAATAGGCCAAAGTATGGACTACACCGTCACCATATCTTTACCTTTCGTTGCATTCGAACTGAGTTAATACAATTCTTCCTTTTTTTTTGAAGAGTGAGTTCAGCCGGAAACTTTTCGCTTGCAGTGTCGTAGGGCGCCCAAACAAACGCACAATGCGGCCAGTTTGCGTCCAAGCTTCTTCAGTATGGAGCGCATTTCAACGCACCGAGGAATGCGCGCGGAATTCCGACACCCAGTTGGTGGAGCGCATCTTTCAAAAGTCGTGCGGTTCAGCGTTATTACGCCTTTGGCGTCGCTTGCCACGTCACATTGAGTTTCATTCTAATATATACTAGAGGTAAATCTGGCGCCACTGTGTAGGGGAGCCGCGCTTCAGTGAGCGTTCCGTCATGTACAGGGCAGGCACGTTCCACTTGTCCTTGGCATGGCTTATGAACAGGCTGAAATGTTGGATCTGGCTGCAAAAAAGCAACATTATTATTGTGGAAGGTTCATCAAATTAGTTTTGTTATTATAAAATTGAACCTCCAAAAATATTAATTTCTCAGGGATTATGTAGAAGCTTAATGCACGATGAACAAGAAAAAAAGGCTGCCCTTCTTTGTTGATTTTTGCTTCGAGACAAGAGAGAGAGAGAGAACAATCTTTAATGAGTCTGGCGATGTCAGCCGAGCTAAACCACCTGGCTTGCTACGCCAGATGAATGCTGTGACAATGATGATTATAATGATGAAAAGTAACACATGATTTGATCTATTTACAAAGTCTGATCAAGGCTTGTGGCTTTTAGATAGGCCAGTAAAGCTTTTGTGGCACGAAATGCACGTTTGGAAGAATTCCAGGGACCTAATACGTCTCTTAGTTCTAGCCCTACGGAGAGCGGCCAGCCCAGAGACACTGCAAGGCACACTCTTTGCGTACTAAATCGCGCACAGACACAAATGAGGTGTTGCAGATCTTCACGGACACCACACTGTGGGCACAGAGGGGAGGTGGACTGATTTATTTTGTAGCAGTAGTATCGCGTGTAGGCGACGTTCAACCGCATGCGGTGGAGTACTGCTTCATCATGCTTCGATATTCTAGGGACAAGAAAGAAGCTATATGGCTAGTTGAGCCAAGTAGGCGAGGAACCTTGCTAGCGGCTATGGCGCCGCCCACGGCGGCCCGCGACTGCAGCGACAGATTTCTCTCTAGTATATATTAGTTTGAAACTACGCTACGCCACGACGGCGCACTCACCGTTGTCATCAGCAGACGCCTGGTCCGCGATGCCGTGACACGTCTACATTGTCCTGGCTTTGTTCCCGCGCCACGACATCTCACCCTCAACGGAATTTCCGCTCTAGCTTCGATAAGCGGCATATTTCTTTACGCTCTGCTGGTTTAAACATGAAAATTTTTGCCGAAAAAAAAAATTAAATTATAATCCCCTTTTCTTGTAATTTTTTACTTTCTCAAAACGCGCAAATAGGTGATTTTGTTCCCGCCACTCTTAATGCGTATTGCAGCGAAGCTGCTAGCCTCTCGTTGGTCGGAAAATTTCGTGTCGTAAACAAAAAACCCAGGCAGCACCTAGCAGTTCTCGCCCACGACGCCAAGCGCGTGCGTCAGGCTAATCAGGCGTGTAGTTAGCGCTCAGTATTCGTGTAAAGAAAAAAAAAACGATGTTACGTCGGCACCCACCCCTGCTTATATTCTTGAAGCACTCTGAAATAGGGTAAGGGCTTTTTCGTGCTGTATTTCCGTAACAGCTTAGCGAAGAGGTCCATCCCAACCTAGCAAGCGCAAGAGCAAAAGGAATGCGCTAGTGATATATAGGGCAGTGTACATAATAGAACAAATAACATCACCCAGTGTCAGAGAAGAAATGAGTTTAACAATTGTAATACATATCGGATTAAAAATTATAAGTGGCTTAGCTCTGCTATGCCAGGATATACGTAGTGTGAGCTAAGATTCAGCAATGCAGTCCAATCCAGTCCAGTCCAATTCAGTATAATCTAGTCCAGTCCAGTCCAGTCCAGTCCTGTTCAGTCCCTGCTCCTCGCGCATGCTCAGCACGGCTCTTCACTAACAATGCGAAACCGCTATCAAGCGGCACCGGCGCAGCGTCAGAGTTGGCTACTGCGCAATTGAGGCGAACACCTGGGCATGCGCCGGCGCCAGTGCGTCTGCCGCGGCTATAACGCAGCACAATCCAACACAATCCCTTTTAATCCAATCCAATCCAAATCTAATCTAATCCAAGCCAAGCCAAGCCAAGCCAAGCCAAGCCAACGCCCCTCGCGCTTGCGCAGAAGGGCCCTTCACGACATACGCGAAACTGCTCAACCTCGGCCAGTGTAGCTTACACTTCAAAATAAGTTTATATTCACGTCCATGGTGAGACTTTTCTTGCGCGCTAGCGGGGGTCACACAGCAGTTTCCGCCTCGTGGAATCTTTCTGGAAGATTTGGTACTTTCGCTGTTCTGGACATTACGCGAAACCTCAAAAACGTGCGTTTTTTTTTATTTCATGCAATTTATTCCGTTTTTATCGCTATTTACCACCCGTCCCTACTATCAATATCAAGACTTTGTCTGGTCCAATCAGGAAACAATTAGTTTGCTTCTCTGCAGGGCATCAGATTTGTGCTTTATATTCGAGATGGTCTGGGTTGTTGATATGAAATGAATGTGTTCCCCATAGGAGCCGCGAGCGACTAGAATTGATTGGACAGCGAAAGGAAAGACTATCCGAAGAATAAGACACGAACACAACGAGCTGTTTTCTCAGCCTGAAGGAAATCTCGGCCAATATTCTTGAGAACAGACGCAGCTGCTTTGCGAATCTATTATGCAGGCATCGACGGATGCATGCTACACGCACGCTGGTTTTTAGAAAATGAAGAGAAAGAACTGTAAGAGGCGAAGTGTTCTTGCAAGATGAAGAAACGTACGGAGAGCTAACGGGGAGAAAAACTAGGCAAATATCAGAATGAAGTCGATATTACGGTGTCAATACGCAAACAACATTGTATAACTTGCGTACACAGGGGCAACAAATGCATGCAGGAAATTACGGTCTTCGCGGCTGAAAAAAAAATTCAAAGGCGATTTCGTCATTGCAATGCGACCTACATAGACATCTGCTCACCAGTGGCTTGCAATTACCAGAGAACTAATTGCATCCTCCATTTATCTCCTCAAATTAATAAAATGCCATGAGATTGCGCATTTCCATGTAGTAAAGTATATCCGGAGGGTGATTTCCTCTGTGTTTATGCACGTGTATTGGCCATATGTCTGGTGACAAGCTTAGCAACTCCGGTGTCCCGCTTGGGAGCCGTGAGGGTAAGCCATTACGGTCGGCTCAACTAAACCTGCCTACACTGTGGCATACAGGTAATGTGGCTTCTACCGAAGATCCGAACTTAATGCTTGCGTTTTGTTTCAGCGCGTGGCTACTTATTGAGCAGAATTAGTGGCAGTAACAAAGAGCATTTAGATTGTTCCTTGAAATAAAACATGTTTTGCGCCTTTCGTATTTCTTTACCACAAAATATTACGTATCGCGGCGTTCCTAGAAAATTCCAGACAGGGAAAATGATTCTGCAGGGCTCTTGATAAAAACCTTGGAGTTCCCAAGAAAGCTGAGCATGACTATTAAGCAGCGCTGTGTGGATTAATCTTCTTTCAGCATTTCCCCTCTTAAGAGCAGTGACCACTGCTATGTCACGTGTGATTTGTATTCCGGGAAGGTTCCAATGCAAAACCGCGAATCTCTGTGCCCGTATACCTTATAACCACCTGGAACAAGTTAGATTGCCAGCGCCGTAATCCGTACAGATAGACGCAATTGTGGCGGAACGTAGCTTCGTATAAATTCGTCCCGAGAGAGAAGGCACTGGGAAACTGGGATTGCCGGAAATCTTGTGAGCTAATTACGCTGAGTTCGGGGCAATCGGCCAGTAACGGACGGTAATTCTGACTATTGAAACGTCTTTTCCGGCTGACATAACGCAGAACACGTGCAAGCGAGCTCTTCGGCCTCAATCACGCTTATAGTTCTTCCGGAAAGCCTCTCTCAACCCTGAGTGAGTAAAGACTCCGGGTTTGAAAAAGATGGTTAGCCTGCCCCATCAAAGTTAAAATTAGATTTGCATAGATGCTTCTCTAAGTGACTGTAATTCGCCGACTGGTGCTGAAGAACAAATCAGCTGCAACAAACAAAATTTTCGAGCACACGTGAAAGATTCACATGCGCAGTGAATGCGAGGGCAATGATGTGGATATTAGGCGATAGTAAGTGTTCCTTCTGGTTTGGTTTCAACTGTTCCTACGGGGCACGTTCTCGAGTGCGGCTGTTAAATTGGTGTGGGGCCCGTGCTTTGGAACGCGTTGCAGCCGGGAAATATGTGCTAATTTCTATTATAGGAAGTTTTGAGTTATGCCAAACGGCGTACTATCGCTATTAAATAAATGCGGACGCCCGGAGTTTGTCAAGTGGGATGCGAACTGCGCAGGACGGAACGCGTCGCATCCGGTCTCATTGCTAAGAAATGCGTCCTTTTTAAAGCGAAAGCTTTCTTAGAGGGACCCATGGCGTCCTGTTAAACAAATGCATTTCCCCATAGACCGGTTGGTCGGCCGCAAAGCTCAGACAGGATGTTTGGACCGACGGCGATGCGTGAAACCGGGCTTCCATTGGGCCGAAACGGTTACCTAGAAATCGCGAAAAAAGAATGGTTCTACAGAAAACAATATAATCTTCGATCCCAAAGAACCAGTGTGGTATATGCCTTTAACACATTCACCACGTATCGGTGTACGCTTAGGTCGTTCGTGGATGCGTTTACTTTGTCCGCGAAAGATCCTCGCATGAGTTCGTTCTTTGTTGGCGGTTTGTGTTTTTGAAGGTTTGACGATCGATTAGACACGCCTTCAGCGAACGTTAGACGCAATTTTAACGAAAGTTTTGACGCACCTTTGAAGCAGTTTTGACGCCAGAAAGCTTTCGCGCTTCTCTCAAATCTCTTTAGAGCGGGATGTTAATTTCTTTTTTTTTTTCATTTTATTAAGGCGAAGCACTCTACATGAAACGCTCTCAAGCCATGGGGACTGAAGAGCACTTTTTCTGCAACAGACATCGCCGGTGAAGGCGTTTTCTGTGAACGGGTAATATACTGCTTTCGGATTGAATGAAATGGAATGACGCGGGCGCTCGTTCTTTAAGACGGCAGCACACCAACTGCAGCTCGAGCGTTAGTGATGTCACCTAATACACACGGCCCTATGACACTAAGTTACGCGCCAACATTATCTGCTAGTGATGAAGGAACCATGGGCCGACTAGTAAGACTGCACTCTCTAAACCCAACTTCCGGGATAGGGCTCTCCTTTTGTAAAAACATTTTAACACGGCTCAAGTGACCGCCGGTAGAAGTAAGTAGATATTGGAAATTTATTATACTAACGTGTAATGTTTAGCCCATTCGGTCAATACTGAAATGTCTGGCGCTCAGGCCGTCCCCGTTTGACGGTGCCGGTAAGGCGTACGAGATCATTAATGACACCGACGCTGTAGTTTCTACTGGGAAATCAACAGAAAGATATATACTGGCCTTGACCACTGAAGAGATGGTCGACCAAGTTTGCGCTTACGCTTTGTAGAAAAAAATGAACACAGATGCAAGAAAAAAAATGAGTATTACTCCCTTCTCGGGAAGTACCAAGCATGTATAGTGTAGCACGCCATTTTAAATAGGACAAAATCCATAATAATCGGTATAGAGTCCAGGTAGATCATTGAGGTGTGGACAGGCCGCATGCGCGGCTGGTGCTGTCTCCTGGTTTCGTCGATAGACTGAGTCCAAAGTAGATGACAGCCTACCTTGTCTGTCTATCGACCCAACGCTAATTGATGGCTGCTACCGAAATAATAAATCGACCCGAGAGGTCGTTAGGTTAGTAATACTTGAGGCAGATTGCGTTATCAGGGGCTTGTCGGAAAACGTAGTCGCTTTTTCTAGAGTGACCCGATTCCCGCTCGTGTCCGCAAAACATTTATTTGAAGAAAAAAATGGTGCAGAAGCACTGATAATTGTCTGCTAATACAAAATATTAAAAGTAAGCTTTGCTGTTTAACGCACGCGCAATTCTCAGACGGCATTTTATCAACTAAACAAACATAGTCTTGTATCAAAATATCAAGACCCCATGTATACGTAAATAACGCGTACAGTCGGTTTCACCATCATACGAAAATGCATTTGTGCGAAGCGCTTTCTTTGTAGGCTTCCTTGTCGACTCCAGGAGGATCACCAATAGCCTACAATTGTATCATTACAACGATGCAATTAAGTGTTTTGTTGGGCCAGTTGGTTCATGATAACGCAAACAAGATTTAGTGTAATCAAGACAGGGACGGTGAACAGGCTGGGCGGGACGTGCTTAAATTGACGGCTTACGCATTTATTTTGCAGGTATAGGATGCCATACTCATTCCGTCGGATCCTCGCCAAAGGGCCCGTCCGGAATAGAACTGCGCCAATATACGAGCGAAATAATAGATCCAAACAACCATCTGCTTTCACTGCGCCGAAGGTTAGCTCTTCAAGCTTGCGGCAGTCGGTTTCAAAGATCTAGGCACATCTAGGTCAGCTCGACGGGCCATGGAATGAAGCGTTATAAGAGTGACGGGAAGGGAGAGAAAATTGGCTTCGTGGATTGGAGAACAAACTCGAGTGGAGGATATCATCGTTCAAGTAAAGAAAAAGAAACGGACTTGGGCTGCCACGTAGCTAGACGAATCGACAATCGGTGGACCACCAGAATGAGAGTGGATTCCGAGAGGCAGGTCTAGAAGAAGGGGAAGGCGAATAACTCGATGGAGAGACAAAATAAGGAAATTGGGAGGCAAATAATGCACTCGAGCAGCGCAGGACAGCCGTGGCTGGAGGTTGACGGGGGAAGTCTTCGTCCTGCAGCGGAACAAGGTTGTTGTTGTTGTTTCTGTTGTTGCTGTTGATTATGATGATGATGAATCGTGTAAATGGTTAAGTTTATTTTCTCTGCGTCAAATGCCTCTAGATGAGCCTTCTAGTCCCTTGACACTATATGACTATTTGCATGCAATGAACCCTGGTTATGACAATACCTTTATTCGAAAGTGCAATTTATTTTAAGCGCTTCATGGTCCCCGCTGAAGAGAAAAGAGAACCAATCATATCCGCCTTCAACGAAGTGTCACTTATAACGAATCCAGTATTGGTAGCACAGAATCTATTTGTAGCGTGGGTTTGCTGTACTTCGTTTGACAATACTGCTTATGCACAACCCCTTACCTCCATATATTTTAAGCATCCTCGTCCGCACATAACAGAGGGCAAAAAGGTGTATGTCAAAAACCTTCAAGTATACAAAACAACAAATCGCTAACATGTGCCCCTTTACAGCAATCAAACAACCGAACTACGAAAGCGTTATTGGGCGATTTGGTAGCGTTGCTTTGGTGCGGCTGGCAACGAGGGAGTCGTCACCTTGCTGCTCCGTCACGTCAGAAACGGCATCACAAAGCTGCACCTAAGAATGATGGTGAGTCGGTGCACCCGAAGACGTCTACGGTGCCTGAAGAAACGAAGTGACCTTTTTACAGGCACACCAACACAACACGGAGCAAAAACACTAAAGACACGCAAGCTTCCGCATTTGGGCTGAGCGGAAAATTGAAAACTACCCAAATATTTGCTTCTCTACATGATTGCTGATTGGTTCTATTTTTGGATTGTTCACACCTGCCTGCGCCTGCTTCTACATCAGAACAATCTGGCCAAGGCTTTACTACTACCTCATTTTTTGTCGTTCATTCGGTATAATCGAAAACCTGCCTGTGTAATGGATTTCCCTTGAGTAACGTGCCTTTGAGCGGGAACTTAATTTGCAGCGGTGTTTTATGAAGGGGCACTCCAGAGCGCCAAACATACATTACTAGTAGTTAATGACATCGCCGAAACCGCTAACGCAAGCCATTAGGTTATACATGCTTGGCGAGAACCATTTCTTTCGCTAACTGAGGCTGCCAGTAAAATTAGAATATTTATGGACTCTCTTCGTGAGCATAAATGCAAGCCAAGAAAATATAAGTTGCACTGCACACTTGGAAGGTGTATGACTATCGAAGCTGTATAAAATGCACAGCATAACATAGTTGAGAGTGTACACGTATTCGTTCTTTTGGTCATTTGGTGTTAATAGTTACTATGAATATGTGATTACTGAATGGAACTTGGATGGACAAGAGATTTATCTTAGCAGACAAACATTTAGCTGGCAGTTTTCTCAGAAAGCAGAATTTCAGCTATTCAGAGCACAGGGAAAGTCTGCAAAGTTTGCAACTTCAATGTTAGCTAACTAAACGAGCAAATGAAACACGGCGTAATGATCGAGACGGTCTATAGCGGCCTGCTTTAATTTGATTGTTTTTAGTAAGTTTTGATAAAACGGGAAAGTCGTAGCCGCTTTATTCTGAGCATTCGCGATAAAGTGAGCTCCACCTCAAGGCATTTTCCGGGGCGCGCGCCTTGCTCTGGCTCTAAGAGCCTGCGACATGGAGTTTTTTGGACCACCCTTACACATTTGTGTACCAACCGCCTCGTTGGTAACGTTTGCTCGCTTTTGCAGCAGTCATGTCTGCCTGTCGGTTCTTTTTTTTTTTCTTGGCGCTATTACATTGTACTGGAACAGAGAGATGTGTCGTTCGGGACCCCAAAGGGGGTTCCTGTTTGCGATGAAAATTTCTGCTGAGGAACTCCTGCTGTAAGCAGCATCCCTGGCGGCCGCCGCTTACCAGTTGGTTTTAGAAGTTTTGTTTGCTAAATGATTCTTTATTTGTAGCCGTAAATAGTCTTATTTCTTCATTGTATGGTATAAAGTTTTATAAAACTAGTTAAATACCTGTCGAGTTTTCTTTAAAAACTTTTAGGGGGCGCTGGCTGGAACAGGAATTTTCTGGGGAATGCCTGCGCTCCATACAATTTTTTCGTCGCAAGGGAGACCCGTGCTCTTCATTGTTTTTCCACCGCATGACACACCTCTACCTTCCAGTACACTGTACCGGTATCAGCATTTCTTCGCCGTCAATGTTTTTATTGCGGCATTTTCCCCAGCGCAGCAAAGGAATGGAAGGATAAAAAAATAGGAAAGTGGCAGCAGGCAAGCGGCAAGCGGCTTCATGCATTGCATAATAGTGTACAGGACAGTCTGAGCAAGGAAGTCCAACAGGTCCATCCCGTTTAGCCGCCCGCCTACTGTGCCCTGCGCTTGCTGCAGACTCCATTTTACAACGCCTACACCCATGACGGGAGTCGAAGAGACGCACCTTGCGACGAACGCATTGGGCGGAAATGGGGGTCTGACGCGATTCCTTTTGACGTCTTCCTTGCGCCTGGGCGGCAGCGGTCTGAGCACAGTACCACCGCAGACAATGCCGCCGCTGGCTCGGCTGACGTGACCCTTCTCCGTACATGCTCGGTCTTTCTCTGATTTTTTAAATGCGAATGCATTTCTTAGCCGCAGGTTGTCTTGCGTCGTTGAGCGGCGTGCGCCTAGCAACAGCTGTGGCGCGCGCCTAGCAACCGGAGCAGGTGCGGAGTAGCGGAGGGCAAGGGGAGAGGAGGAGCGCGCTCGGCGTGCACATGTGAGGGCGCTCGCGTCGCGCAGCTCGGGCGGAGTAGCGGAGAGTGAGTGGAGAGGAGGAGCGTGCTCGGCGTGTGAGTGCGCTCGCATCGCGGAGCTCGGGGCGGAAAGAGAGCTCGCGCGCGGGCTGGCGCGGGTCTCTCTCTCCTCTCCGCGTACCCCTCTCCGCTCGCTGCGCATATATTTGCAGGGAGCGCGCGCCTCTCTCCGTGACTGCTTGCCGACTGGCGCCTTCATAGCGATGGAAGTCGGTGAAGTCGAATCCCTCGCGGCAACGATACCGCAAAGAAGAATTCGGTGCACCCAATGCATTCGCATTTCCGCACGATCCCCTTCGGGGAGGTGGGGGGATTTTTTTGTCGCGCTCTTTGAGCGATTTCACGGCAAAAAATTTTGGAAATACACCCCATTGGTTGCTGTATGAGTCATGCAATATTATTGAGAACTAGTTAATAGACCAACCGTGGCCGCTCAGATTCCAAGGCATCGTTTTGCGGCGTCCAAGGTTCCAACTTCTAACTTTGCCTAGGCGGCCATTTTTCGGGCGTCGGGAAAAAAATGATCAAGCGCAGTTTGTCAAGATTTCAACAGAAGTTCCAACTGTTGTGGTGGTTAACACAATTTTGTAGCCGTATACAACGGCGCCCCCATAGCTTAAGTGTAGCTTCGGCGTGAAAAACAGCCCAATTTTGAATTTGACATCGGTTATTAAAGGAGCCATGAAGAGAAAATACACGTTGGGTTTATTAGAAAGACTGCTGTGTCCCGATAACAATGCTACCAATATCATCGCAATCTTCGAGCAAATAACGGAGATGTTAAAGAAAACGTGTGAAGCAGTAGCGACCCCACAGCCAATTTCCCGCAACTTTTCTGTGACGTCACGGAACCTTGTTTGCGCAATTGGCGGCCGCCTAACTGACCTGTCGCAACGACACATGACTGGAAGTCTGTAATGAGGCCTCTAGATCAATTTGACCGCATCAATTGAATGCTAATGTGCAGTTAACGCACTGAAAATTGTTTTATTGTTGGCCCGTATGACGTCATTCATGCTCATAACACGTCACTGTGGCGCAAAATTTGAAATTTTTAAATACTTCTTTCTTTTTTTCTTTAAAAAACATCATTTGTGGCTGTAATGGATCTGAGTGAGATACTGAATCCTAGTTCTTTCAAATTAAACGAAGTTGTATTTTCTCTTCATGGCTCCTTTAAAGTCAAGTGCTGGTGTAGTATTGATAGTTACACACGAATCAAGCGCTTGATAAGAGTTAAGCGTGCCGCCACGTAGCTTACAGGTGAAATTTTATGAATAACGAAAGCTACACATATGGGTACACGCAGTATACTGACAAGGGTCACGAAGTCAGGCCCTAAGGTTAGTAAAATAGCTTCAATAAGAGGTTTCGGGTAATCAGGTAGGAAGTACACTAATCGAATGGTGAAAGCGATCCTAAGTTTGAATTCTAGGCCATTTCACACGGATCTTTACTATTTATCGAAGTCTCCAGTGGAGCGGCTACTCTTTCGCTTGACAGGTGTACTAGCCCCACCGCTTTTCGTGATTGTAAGTAGCAGGAAAAGGCTTTTTTCGCGATACTTCAAACACTAATCTTAGTAAGTTGGCGGCGTCTTTAGAGATACTTGAGCTCAATTTCTGGGCTAGTTTTTGGGATGTTTTCCATTCTTGCGATATTTTTACGCTCTAATAAGGTCGACGCCAAAATAGAGTAAACACATTTCAATTCCTGTGATCGGCATTTCCCTGTAAAACAAAATGTAATGGCTCACATTTATCTTCAAGGGGATGAATTTGGAGTATTGAAGTACCTGTTGGAGGACGAGTTGTTGAAAATTGAAAAGGTGCTTCTGGACACGAGGAGAGAAAGACCAAGTCACAACGATTGGAGCATACTTGCCACAAACCTTTATTTCAGGCAAGGCCCCATATAAGTATAAACTAAAGTCGTAAAATAGCACATACACAACAAAAAATTATGCATTGCTCTGCTTAAAAACGACGATCGTTGAACACGAAGCTTTCTCGTGAGTGATTCCCTGGTTGTCGTCTGAGTTTGGACATTGGCTCCCAGTCGATTTGGACTTTGGCTCGTGCAGCTTCGAGTCTAACTTGCAAGCAGTTTTGACATTTGGTCGCAGTGGCTATAGCTTTGGCACTTCGCTCTTTGATTTCGCACAAAAAAAGCTTCGCGTTCAACCACCATCATCATTAGACGGAAAGGTGGATGGTTTTTCTAATTTTGCACGTCCATGCACCTCTCTCCAAATGCAAACTGCTTCGGCCATGCCAGAATTGCGCAATAGGGTACACGTCGCCTGCTGAACTTAAGGGACTCAGGTTCGATACCTACGATGGAAAGCGTTTCTTTTTTTCACTTCACCCACGATAATCATCATCGTCGCACAAAGTTTGCTTTCCTGCAGTGAGCGTTCACCGCGACATACACCACCAGTGTGACATAGAAAGCTTCGCTTTAAAATACCTTTATCTTCAGGATTGTATCGGACACCCTCCGTCGTGCCAAAAATATGGGTGTCACTTTCAGAGTCATGTTTCTTCCTCCTTATTTGGTCAGCGTGATGCAGATCTCCAGCTCGGCTGTATCTGCGCCGAAAAATAACTGTACACAATTCAGCAGCGGCGTACACGTGCACATCCTGTTTTTCTAGTACTTTTCGTTCAGCCCTTTATTTTTACTCGAACATTCTTACTGTAATCAGAAGTAAAATATTGACACGCGTTGGGAAGAAAGCGAAATCATATACGTAATTTTCGTCATCCCGCACGGGACACATTGCACTCCAACTCAACGTTTGGCCTGGAGAAATTACGGCAGATAATTGAATCAAAAACTGCTTCCGAGTGTAACGCTAACCACGTGTAATCGATGAGGTTGTCGCGCTTCCCGGCTGAGTGCCTGTGCGTGGCGTGTGAAAGCATCACGTCTTCCAAATACAAAAACCTTGCATTCACTGCTATCCAGGAGGCTCGAAGAACCGAATGCTTCAGTCAATGCAGATTCGGCCTTCGAGCAATGTCGTTCAACCTGCCAGTCGCGCTTGGACGTTTTCAAAAATATCAGACTTTTGTAGCTGCTTTCCGACGTCGGAACTGAGATGCTATGGTAAAAGCAGGCTGAGAGGTTTAATCAAATGTTTGTGGTCGGTACCTTCTTTTTTCATCTTGTTTTCTATAACTTCACACCGTTACTGTGGAATGCAAAGTGTAAAGAGGGCAAGGGCGCCGCCAGGAAAAGGTAATTGGCCTTCTGCCTCTCTACACAATACGTCTTTACTGTGAATAAGAGAGAGAGAGAGAGAGAGAGAGAGAGAAGGCTCTTTAATGTGAACTGGTGAGGTCAGCCCTGCTAGGGACAAGGCTTGCTACACCAGATGGGGGGGGGGGGGTGACTACGTTGATGAGTGGTGGATGTTAGACATAAGGGTTACAGCAGGACCAAGACAATCATTAAACGTTGAAAAAAAAGAAAGTAAAAACCAGAGAATGCTGCCAGCCGCGTCCGGACATAAAAATACTAAATGAATGAATGAATATGAATGAATGAAGAACACATGCGTGACGTTGGGCCCTAAGTCGCTCCTGAATTCGAACAGGCACATGCCTCAGCTTCCCCGAAATTATCTGCGCGGCTTCAGTGCACTCGCTCTAGTTTCTTGCTCGCCGTGACGCTAACTGGTCACTTTGCGCTCACTGGCTTATTGTTTATTAAATCGCCGCCCGCGTGACGTGATAGGGTGGTCAATAACAAAACGGTGATTGCGCAGTGCTAAGGCACTGGGTTCCCGTTCTGAGGGCCCTGGTTTAAACCCCTTGTAAGCTTGGGTCTTTTGTATACTCTTTACACCTGCGGCCATTTTCTGTACCAGACAACTACAACAACGGCGGTTTTCAGCAGAAGGGCGCACGTTAAGGCTTTCTGCTTAATGGCAGATGTGATATCGATGGAAATACATTGCCAGACAGGAACGTCTTGACAATTGCGGAGACTTCACTCAAAACACATTTAGGATGTGTGCATCCTTAGGGATGCTCTATTTTCTCGTTCACTTAATGTACGTCATTCTAGCGAAAAATATTGTAAAGTTTACAATAATTAATTCCCGCCGTAGTTTCTGTTGGTATCTTTCAGGTGCTGCCCCAGGCGGCCGACCTCCTTTCCGAGAGGGGGCCTCAGGGCCACCCCGGGGCGGTCATCCTCACGGACTCCAGGCCTGTCCCGCTGCGGCTGCGCGTGGCCGACCAGCCCACCAACAGCAGCGGCTACCCGGAGCACTCCCTTACAGCCAAGCAGCACACGGTGGCCTCCCGGGGCTGCGACCTGCGGCTTCACTGGCTGCCGCACCACAGTTGCATCCGGGGCAACGAGGACGCCGACGGCCGAGCCAGGCAGGCCCACCAGCAGGGCACCACAGTTTTCCGGGACGTGACCGCGTTTGATGAGGCCCGCAACATCATAGCCCGCATGGTGCAGACGATGCACGCCGACCCTCGGGTTGTGAGTGACCTGGAGCCGCGGTCGCTGCCTGCACACATCTGCAGGAACGCCCGCCGCCTGCTGCTCTGCATGCGGCTCGACTGGTGCAATGTGGAGGAGCGCCTGCACCGACACGGGCGCAAGGACGCCCCTAGATGTGCGGACTGTTCGGAACCAGAGACTCCGAAGCCACTACTGTTCCTACCCCCCCACCCCCCTTTTCCTCACAACCCCGAGAGCCGCGGTCCACCGAGCGCTCAAGCGCCAAGGCCTTTTCCTGGAGACGACTCTTGTACGTCCGTCTTGTACGTCCGTCTCTTGTACGGCCGTACGCATGTGCGAAGGGCACACGTGCTGGGTTGTTCGGTCTGGGGGTGGTATAAATGTGTATTCGTTTTCATTAAAACTTTCAGTTGATAGTAAGCGCCTGTGTCGTTCCCTTTCTCGTCCCTGTGAAAAGTTTTGCGCTTAAGTTTCACTCATGGTAGTCGTTAGATGGATTCGTGTAAAAAATTTTCATTAGTAGGGCACTATTTTTATAATTTTTTTCCTTTCGTAAGAAAAAGCCTAACTTCTACGCTAAACGCGATATACTAGGTGGACACATATTATGAAACATTACGCATTCTGTTCTTTTCTGAGATCTGTGAGTCAAAAGATCAATGTTTTTTCCCAAAAAATATGCATTTCTATCTTCTTACTTTTTGTATTGAGTAAAGATATCAGGTGTTTTTATTCATACAGCCAGTTCTTTCTTTTTTTAGAGAGAAAAAAGAATTCAGAGTCTAGGTGGAGGAGAGGGCATAGAAATAAAGAAGTAGCCACGATCGAGGTGATATCCTGCTTTATGTGATTCTTGTTGTTGTACAGGTTTTCTTCAGAGCCACGGATTTGTGATGCCCATACAAAATAAAACCAAAAATTTGTGGAATGTCCTTTCTGACAATCCAACCCCGTCAAGAGTGCGTGCAGGTGGGTTCCGCCAAAATTTTTATAACGAGCAACGAATGCTACAGGAAGGCTCAGCATTACATGCAACTAAAAAATGCGACACACGCAGCAGCCACATATACAGCATGGGCGACGTTTTGCATCGCATTATATCCCTGCATAGATTCAATTTTTCACTCAAATCAGATGCTGTCAAATCGGTCCAATTCAGTCAAATCGAATTTCTAGAGACATACCGAAGCCAAGTTCCTGAGATTTGCACGCTTTTTCGCAAAGCTTGATTGTTCTGGATCCTGCGATGAAGCCAACTTGCTTAAAGCCATGCAGACAAAACACAAGTTTGGTCCATTCGAAAGGTTCCCTCGTTAAAATTATACTGACACCACTATTAACGCACACCTCGCTAAAATAAGCCATATATTTAAAAAAGGGCAATGGCCATGCGACCAACTAGCAGATTTCCCGCAACAGAACCTATGATGTCATTTGCCCAGCTGTGTGATTGGCTGAGGCCGGCAAAAGCGCACGCAAATTAGGCAGGACTTATAAGCTTGCGGAACGAGCTATTTGCGCTTAAATGTAATTCACATTCACTTTACAGCAGTAAGATTGGCAAGGTAAACACGAAAGTTATGAAAATACACGTAACGTTTGAAGGGCTGGTTCGCACTGCTGTTGGTACTGGGCGCACTATGCTTGTTTTAGCTGCACATCAGGCCGCCGCTCTGTATTTGTCTTACACGACACTAACCGAATGGCGTAAGCGACTTACGTGACCCTGTCTTACGTGACCCTGTTTGTCGTGGAATTGCCATGTTTCATGAAACGATTACTTCCTACGGTAACGAAAACAAGTCAGGCGCAAATACGGTCAAAAACAAATCAATGGCGGACAATGGTCCGTAAATGAGTATGGTAGCGCCATCTGGGGAGATTGACGGTAAGCAAGGCGGCCGCACCCAAGGACGCCCTGGAAGTTCAGTTGAATACCCGGTCTTGTAACTTCATGACAGTATCACCAAAATACACGATTTGGAGGGAGAGTCAACATTTTAACCTAAAGTGATTAATTTCGCAGTGAATACGGCACCGTTTCCTTACGGACAAGCGCTGGCCGGTCACTATAAAATAAGGAATCTTTCAAATAAAACAAACTTGAATTTTGTCTACATGGCCCCTTTTAAGCTTCTTAGAGATCAGTCATGTGCGGGCGGATACTTGCGGGATAACGGAACCGAAAATGATAGGTGCGAAATGGCCGGAGGGTGAAATTGTCCTGCTCAATAGAGTTTGCACTCAGAAATCCGACACAACGCCATTAGAGCGTAGTTATTCTGAAAGCGTCATAAGCCCCAGGGAGCAGAAAAATAACCTAATGTCCGCGTCTTGCTCGTACTGGCTCAAATAATTATAAATCTGTGAGGTAAAGGCCATGAAAAAAAAAATACCCCCGGGTGAAATGCACCGTAAAAGATTCTGGAAACGCAATGAGTGAATGAAAATCTAACTGGATAACTATTTGGCATTGTTCAGGTAAACAGTGCGTAGCTTCACCCTCTTACTCGTCTTCTGCCTTCCACACTTCCCCTCCACCGCTTCCCTCTCTCTCTCCCTCCCCTAAACTATGTGAACAGCTACAACTTGGCTTAAAATTCTAAAAGTAAAAAAATCGGCTTAGGAGAAACATCATCAAGACTGGATGGTCTTACATGTTGCACATTAACACGAAACGTTACCCAGGACACAGCAATATACCGTTGCGCAAGGATCCCAATGACGAGAGAGAGAGGGAGTATCAACATTTCTTTGGAGCAGAGCAAGCGCTGATGTTGGGATCCTCGTAGTAGAGGTAGCCCCGGGCCGCACTGGCTACTCCCGTCCTCACCCCCAGCCGACACTGGGATGCAAGGTCGGAACATCGCCGCAAATCTTGAATCCAGAAAGTTGTGTAATAACGCACCGCAATTGCGTATGCCATCGAGATTTACCGCGTCTTACTTCGTTAGCTGTGAACTGCATCGTCACTTGCACATTGTCGCAGTTGGCGAACAAAGCAAAATAAAATATCCTAACGTATCAGGACCATCTAAGCATTTTTTGGGGGCTACTAGGCAAACTTATCCAAAGAAACTCCAGTAATGTCCTCTATATGCACCGGCCTGGGAGAACGCTTATAACAATCTTCGCTAATTACTTCAACTCGGAAGGTGGAGGTGGTTTGGCTTGGCCTACCTCGTCGTTTGGCGATCCAGTGAAGCAAAACGAGATCCACAAACCTGGCGGATTTCCTCGCTTCGCTAGGCACGCATGAATTACTTCCGGGGTGTGGAATTCGCGCAGCTAGGTGGACGCTGTGTGATGGAAATATACCTGCCTCGAACCGGTTCGTCCAAATAGAGAGCGCGATAAGGCCGTCAGTCAATCGTGTCTGAGTCTATGTGTGCGGAAACCCTGGTTCTCGAAAGTTCATTAATCACGTTTGCGCCTAAATTAATCATACGTGGTGTGCCTCGGAGCCACTTCTTCGCACAGTTCGATTTGGTTTCCAGAGTTCCCGCTTTGAGTTCGCCAGCGTTATTCGGAACTCATTCTGGGCCGTCTGTGTGCCATCAGCGCCTGTGGGAGCGCTCGTCAGCGATAGGGCTCCACCAATACTCATGAAACATGAACGCACAACACCTGCTGCTTATGAGTGTTTGTGAGTGTTTGTGAGAGTGCGCGTTGAATGAACTCTATCGTTATCGTCTAGTCTCCCTACTGGCGCGAAAAATCAAGTGACTACTCGGTTGATATCGCCAGCTCAGAAAATATTTCTCCTCTCTCTAACTTTATTGCTTTCTTTCTCTTAATTTTACTTGCAGACAGGCTTAAAAACTTACGTAGGTCATGCTCACGCGTTGTTTTTAGCCGCTGCAAAATTAAGCGGTTCACTGACGCAACTAAAGAAACGGCTTGATAATAATATGTGCCGGATCCAGTTTTCTTACAATTGCTGCGCAGAGGCGTTTTCTTACAGAAACCCTAATTGAATGTCTCGAATACTCTAGGTTTCAAAAAGCATATTACGCCTTTCACACAGGGATAGTCTGCAAAGCCATATACCGACCAAAAGACCAAAAACATGAACAGACGTTGAACAGGCACCTTCCGGTACTATCTATGGAAGTCGGCGCTGATGGTACGTGAAAGGCCTTACTTTCCCAACGGGTCCCTTTGTGCGCGCCCTATTTTTTAGGCCGACGTAGACAAATTAATTATACTGGGCACCATACACCAAGACCGCTCGCCACGTGAAAGGTTCGGATCGTTATTTGAAAAAAGCCAAGCAGATGCACAAATTTAAAAATTTGAGGGATTTGAAAAAGCCCGATGCAGCCCATTGTTAAACCGCTATCTATGCTAAGTTCGTAGTAGGACGGCCTATGATAAATACCTAAAATTTCTGCACTAAAAAGGGATAAAGTTTAGCGCCTAGTGAGAGTTATCTAGCTCATTTGACAGCACCAACCATTGACCAACCGATAGTATCAAGGCCAATTATAATAACACCCGCAGGTGTGTGAGAATGACAGTGCTATTTTTTTTCTTCATTATTTTTTTTATTTCTAGTCTCCCCATCTAAGCTCCTGTTTTGGGGCGATGTCCTGGAATATGCTGGAATCATTCCTCCTGTGGGAGGGGATGGAGGTGGAACTGCAGCTGATGCTAACTTGCGCTTTCTTTTCATCTTTGGTGATGTCGAGAAAGGTGAAACTGCCAAGACGGAGTACAAATGTGCGAAAAAGACGCAACATATACGTAGCAAGATCTTTAGAAGACACACACACACGCGCACACAGCAAGAGAGAGAGAGAGAGAGAGAGAGAGAAATGTGTGCACGAGAACGAGTGTAACAGAATGCAAAAAGCACAGTCAAGGAAGGAGAGTAGGTGGAAGGTGGAACTATTATAAAGGGAAAACTTAAGTCGGTGATTTGAACGCGCCATCCAAGGGCGAAGTATGTGCGGTGTCACGAAAGCACTGGAAGTCTAGATAGAAATAATACTTGGACGCAAAACGAAGAAACTGCGCGCGAAACAAACGTTTTGAAAAGGAAAATCTCACAAGACCCTTTTTATGCCTGTTCAGGGAATGTTGAGAATACATTGTCTGAATCACATACAGAGACGTGTTCATGGGAATTTTTAGCTTTTCACATTTCGGACGCCTGCTTGACGTAACCGTCACTAGCTTTTCGTTGTGACAATTACGCCTTGCGCAGGTGTCCCTGCTTACATTCATTCCTTACGCAGATGCTATGCTCGGCTGGGTCATTCGCCGAGGTGACACATTCGGCCGCGCTCAACTGTCACTCTGGGACATTGTCACTCTTAACAATTTTGTGTTTCACATCATGCCCCACCCTGAGTAGTTCGGGCGGTTATTTTAATAGCCGTTTCCTCAGCTATTCTGACATTTCACTGATTTCGCTGTTATACAGGCTTCTGAGGCATACATCTTCGTGGGCTTTGTTCGAAAGAACGTTCTTGTTATGGAAAAGGGTGAAGATTGTAAAAGGAAGGAAACAAGGCTTAGGCTTTCAAGTCACCCCCATTCCCATTAATGCTAAGTGCAGAAGCCCAAGAAGCCTCTTTTGAGACAAACAGCCTTTAATGTACCCAAAGAAGGGGGTAGAGGTCCTAGACAAAACTTCTTTTTTATACCAGAACGGAAGTACAGATTTTGTCAAACTTTTCAACGCTATCCTACAAGTTCGCAAGCCGCAAAGCGTTTAAAATACGAGCTTACCTTTCGAGTAGGACAGAAATGTTTGGTGTGAGAAAGTCGGCAGAGGTACGTTCTTGTCTTACTGCTACGAAATAATTACGACACAGTTAAATGTCAAAATTTCGCCTTGAATTCTTTTTGAGTCAGAAGCTTTTGTCCTGGCTCCTCAGAAAATTGGAAATCCACGCGCTAAAGATACACACTGACATCTACGCGTGCTTACAAGCGGTGTGAACGCAAACAGATCGAAAGGCGTATGCACTCATTCGATAGCAGTTGTTACGGTTTTCCCAGCGTTGCACGTCAGCGTCTCAACCCGAACCTTAGGGTCCCTCGGCGTGATCGCACCCTCTGCTCCACTCGTTCAGTTCAAATCTTTCTCGCAGCCATCGACGACTGATCGGTAATCATGAAAACATATCATGAAGATTGCTTTTGCGTGATTTTCAAAGTAGTAGTGACGCTGCAGGAGGTGACCAAGTGACACTCCAGGAAGAAATGCACCCCCCCCCCTCCCGCACACAGACCCACAAACACGCACGCACACACATTGGCTCGTCCACAAGACTCACTGCAACCACCAAGGTCCTAAATCCTGAACCAACCATTTCGTCAGCGGAGCGGAAAGTCCAATCAACGCTAAGGTGTTGCAGTGATGGACGTAACTACGCTCCGTCCGCCTCCGCAATGCCATGATTGAAAGCCTAACCGAATTAGGGACACGAGTTGGCGTTAGGAAATGGGAGCCTTTGTCTGGCGTGGCTGTTGTGAACATGCTGCCACGCAGAAAAGTGAGAAGTAGCATCTGCTTCAGTGGCTGTGTGTTTCCGGACTATGGTATTGGTGGCTATGTGTTACTGGCAATGTCTTAGAGCTCAGCGGTTGTGATTCCTGCGGCGGTTGCCCCATTTGACTTTATTGCACTTTCACACGCGTTCTTATTAGATTTGACCACGGATCGCTTAAAGAAAACATGACCGCCATGTTAGTAATTGAAGCTTGCACCCCGTTTACTCAATTCTCCCCTTGAACGAGCAAGATATTGTAATTAAACAAAAGTGAATTTAGGCATGTGCAAATGACCTTAAATTTTACTAGTCGTACCATGCATGCACGTTAATCATACGACGGTAACGATTCCTTGTAAGCAGGGATTTTTACGCAATTTATCCATTTTATTTTTTGCATCACCTAAAGAATACTCGCAGGTTTTTTAAAATTATTTTTGAGGTTATTTATCCCGGAGAAAAAAATCACAGGTGGAGGTATTTAGCTTGAATACCTGCAACACCGAGAGAAGAGTTTTGTAGCGCATCTGAAGAAGCAGTGCCCAACACATAATGTGGCTTGAACTGTGTATTTAGGAAACAGGTATAAAACTTTTGCTACGCAGCAATAACAGCGTATGCATAATTACCCTTCGTTTTATTTCCATACAGAACCAATAATACTATACTAAACCTTTTACGTTCAGCGGACGACGCTATCATTGGAAGTTGTTCCAGTACCAATTAATCAGACGAATTTCGCACCCCAAACCGGAAATTACAGGGGCTGAAATTGGCCTCGTGTTTCTTTTTGTGCGTTTTTCATCCCCTCAAAGATTGCAGTAAATTACCCTGTTATTTAGTATTGGCGTAGGACCGCGTTGCTTAATAATAGGTAAATTGCTTCCGTGCTCATGAGACATTTATTGTTCTCAGAATTTTTTTTTTTTGCCGCAGTTGTCGTTTTGTAATTGTGCCGAAGTTGCCGTATTATTCTGATAAAAAAGACGTGAAGTGTTCATGCTGCGTAATTGAAGTTCAGAACAATCATTCGCAAGCCTACGATGTGGTCCTATTCTCCAGAAACGAACCAGGATGTAACTTGTCGTTCGGACGGGAAGAAGTCCTAACAAAACAAGGTTTTTCATTTTCCTCATCCCCTTGGTCCCGCCCGTGGGCTGTTTGCACTAGTTTGATATACTGCACCAACCAGCCCCAACATCCAGTTTTGTGCCAGAATATCTGCCATCCTTATAGTGCATGTTATGAAAGGAATAACGCGATATGGGACAATGCGACAGGTGAAATACGTCCTTGTTAAGTTTCTTAACAAAATAGACGAAAGAACGATTCTTTCTGCCAGGAATACAATTCCGAAAATATCTCCAGGCGCTTCCTTCGCGCATACATTTTCGGTCTTTTATCAGAATTTGCTGCAAACACTTCCAGTATGAGCGGCAAGAACACTTTATCCCGCCTCTTAAAGTAGGTCAAACTTTCATTTTGTTCCATTTGCTCGGAGCGGACGCGAAAGAAGCAAGAGGCAGACAATAAGGGGATTTTCGCCAAGATCAACGACGCCCTAAAATGGCCGGGAGCCTAAGAGACAAGGGTATTGGCAAAGTACCGGTGTTGTAGTCTTATAATGCACGCAAAATGTCCTTTGGGAAGAAGAGAACTCTTGAAACTCGCGCACTCTCCGCATGATCGTGCCCGTGCGTATATACACCAACTGTCGCAAATTCCGTACATGCGATTCAAAGACAGGGGAACACGCGTAAAAACGCACACACGGGGGTGAACACGTTCACATAAAACCTGATGCGGCTGAACAAATAGTGCTTCGCAAGAATTCCATTTCAAATCTTGGTTCAAAAGAAATTTGGTGAAGCGTGCAGACAAAAACAGTTATCCAGAAGACGCGAAGTTGGAGAACGCCGAGTAGCAAAGCGTGAATGTGTTCCATATTGCGAAAGAAGGAAGAAAACAAAAAAAAATATGAGCTTGGATGTGAGGGGGGAAGGACAACAGCTTTCACGCATTTTCAATATGCGATGGCTGCTTCTTGCGCTAATGTATTTGCGAAGCCGGGCCTCTCCGACGCATCAGGGCTATACGGAAGAACGGATTATTGCGTAAACGAATACAAAAACTTCAGGATGGCAATTGGAAGTGGAAGCAAATGCAGTTTGTGTTTGGTTACTCAAAAAATTCCCCCGCATTTCCCCGAGGGGGAGAATGTGAAAGTGCGAATGCACGGTTGTCGGCCCGCTTGCGGCGCTTGCGCTCGGCCCCCGCAGCCCACCGCCTCGCCGCCTTCTCTTCCATCTCTTCCATCGGGTTTGTAGTATCACGTGTACACCACGCAGTTATCAAGCCGCTATAACGCCGCTGAGTCGCCAACGCACGCCGCTGACGACGTAGTTTGAATGCGTTAAAGATATAAGGCGCGTTACTCACACTGATATCAGCGTGGCGTCCGTGGCTTAGTCGGTAGAGCGTCGCGCTGCGGCCGCAAAGTCCTCGGATCGAAACCTGGCGCCGGATGCTGTTTCTTTTTTAAATATAGAGGAGCACTGCGGACGCCGCTGCCGCCGGCGGTGGATGGTTTGGGGTCGCTTATAAAGTGCATTCGCACTTAAAAGGTTCGCGCTCATTCTAGGCCATTTCAAAGTGTCAACGCTGGCAGACAGAGCGTATCTTGAAGGGAAGTGGCGACGTTGCAGCTTGCCCTACTTGGCGCAAATTTCGGAGGAGGTTTTTGTGGCTACGTTCTCCAACTGAAATGTTCTTTAGGAATCGGTATCTCAGCAGTGCCAGTATCATGATAGAATTGTTCAAACAGCAGGTATTCGTCAGCCTTCAATATTTAGAAAATAGATACAATACACATTGATATGTTAATTCAAAGCCTCCCTGAACGCATCACGGCTCTTTGCACTACTGCTTGACCTTCATACACTCCTTGAAAACTTATTTGAACTCATAATAATCAGTGAATTACCATTGAAAAGCAACAAGCGGTAGATATTAGATAAACTAATGTGACGACATAACGTGAATGAGATTAGACCACATCTGAGGGTGGCGGAACGAGGACTTTTGTCAATATGTCAATATATTCAGTCAACGCTTGCATGGCGTATTCACCCAACGTTTCTGCGCCACCTACACTATATGACTGCGTTACGGACCGCTGCAGTGATGAATCATTCCTTCTTGACGTTAATTCCAGATCTAGCCGGCACCTCTCATGGTTTAGCGAGGCGAAGACTTGATCCGTGCTGCAACAGGTTTAACACAGCTACGAAAGCCGGGTGGTTCGGCAAGGAGGTTTCACCAGGCCGAAATGCAATATTTTACAGACGTAACTTGTACCTATACCTATAAATATTTGGCAATTTCTCAGGTGCGGTCAAATCTCGTCGATTCTATATCAGGCCTTTATAACACCTAACCTAACCAGTTGTAGAAGTTTGAACGAGCCCCAAGGGAGGGGGCGTAAACATTCTACGTTGCATGTCTGCGAAAGGCAATATACCGTGGGTAACACCGACGAAACTCAGTGGGCAGAGTTCGACAAGTTCCTGATAGAATCGCCGCAGCAATTTCGTGAACGGAATCCTAACGACGGAGCTCTTTTGATATTTTAATGCCCGCCAGCCTATCGAAGGGCTGAAGAGGCTACATCTAGATTGCCACCGTTTATCCCTTTCTTCCGTGACACCGAAGAGGGGCTAAACCTTTCAAAGTGGACGTGAAGGCTTTGGGAAATTCGTGCCTTGCCAGGATGCACTGAATAGTAGCCACAGCGATATGAGCAAAGGAACACAAAGATATTTCATACCAAGAGTTTCATTTTATAAACTAGAGGGGACACTGTCGCTGCAATCGTTCAACCACCATGGAGCCCACTGTGTGATGTAGACCCGTGATTTTCAAACTTCGTTTAACTTGAGGCGAGGCGGTTTTATGTGTACTTGGCTTCGGATTTTTCCGCGGCATCAGTTTCGGTTTTGGCATCGAAAAGGTCTACAGCTCGTTCCGTGAACAGAATTGATGTGAGCTCCCGATTCGAGTGGCTGCAATGAGCAAATACTGCTCGGCTGGAAAGAAATGTGGTGAAAAGCAGTAACATCGGTGTGTAGCTTCTACACTAGTATTAGTCCTGTGCTTCGGCACTTCCCGAAATTCACGTGAAGTCCGGATTCCGCACAAGGCAGACAGTACGAGCATCCTGGTTTCGTGAATAACGCCGCGTGCGAGACCAACATGAGCGCGGTACGGGCTAAGCCAACTACAAATTCATTTGAAGCAGTAAATATATGTGTACAGCCGTCGAAATTTTCTCCACGTAACAATATCGCGGGAGCGCGGACCGGCAAGTGGGTCAGCAGCTTATCACGGTAGAAAGCGACAAAACAAGCGAGAATAGGTATGTATAGAACGATTCCGTTAATACAACCGTTCTCTGTTAGGCGCTTCGCTCAAGCACACAACGACCCTTTCCCGCATGTAATCAACTCTTCGGAGTCTTCTATTCGTTGGCGTGAACAAGGCGCGCACAAAATCGCTGTCACCGCCCCTGACCATGCAAACTTGTGGAATACAGTACATCCACCCTGCTTCAGCCGCACGCCGTCGCCACCTCGCAGGCAAATAAACAAACGCTTCGCCGCCAAAGCACCGCCTCCACTAAACTCTGCCGTCCGTTTATACAGTTTACAAATCTCTTCCCGGCTAATAAAATTCTTTCTCGAAACCTCAATACAAAATTAACATAAATTACAAGTTGTTTACACAATTATAATTTATAAATTCTTACATATTGTTTATAGCTTTTGAATTTCAAAAGAAGTACTTGAAGACAACTCAAGATGACAGCTCGGTCAAGCCAAGGTCGAAAATCACCGTTGGCAGGTTCGCCGTTGCGAACCTGCCATTCGGCGGTTGGCAACGGTGCCAGCGCCGGTGTCCTTACCCCACATTAGTATGAAACTCTGCTTCATACGTCCTACTTGCTCAGTGGTGGCTGACACAGTCCCCTTCTCGCAAGTGCCATACAGTCTACCACCGTTGTTTGCGTTGCTCACATTTGAAGCCCGCGCATGGTGGAGAGGGTGTCATTGATAGCGGCCGCGTTGAATCTTTGTAACTGCGCGCACGCACCTGCTTTTGTGTGCCCACAAGGTGTACCTGAATAAGCATCGACAAGCATTCGTAAACACACAAACAATTGTGACACTCCCGCCCCCCCCCCCTCAAAAAAAAAATCACACCATCTTCTCGTAGGGGAATTCTGAGTAGTATGCTAAGCAGCCATGGGGTCTACTGAAGTTCCCATTAGTTTTCAGTTCGTCGTTTCCGTTGACGTTCAGCTTCGCATGCCTTCGTTTTATCAGTAGCTTGTTCATGTAATTTGAATGAGTGAAGCGCGTAAGGCGCGTTCGTAGCACATGTTCCCGTCGCGGTTTGTAGCGCAGTGGGGAGAGCGCCACGTACCTCCCGTAGCGGCCAGAGAGTCGTGGGATCAAAACCGGGCGCCGCCTATTTCTTTTAAATAGTGGACTGTGCTGACGTCAGCCCAAACGCTGCCGGGGCTTAAGAGACACGCTTCCGCAGTAGAGTGCGGACGGCGGACAACGACAAAGACAACGAGGGAGGGAGGGACACAGCCCTGAGCATGAGATGCTTCGCATCTAAAACAAAAGTGGCAACACCGTCGCATACCTGTGAATACCACAGAATAGGCAATACAGCGATGCAGTCCTTTCAGTGGGTGTGTGACAGGAATATTGTTTTGTTTGTTCGTGCTTCATTGTGCTCGTAAAATGGTGAGCCCGCATTTGATGACACTGCAACTAACAATTTTAAAAATCATCTGTTGCCCTATGAATACTTTGAGGAAGCAGGCGGCCAGCAGAAATTACTTTGGTTCCCCGACGTATTTAACTATCCATTCTACGAAAATACGACTTGATAAAGCAATGCCCATGGGCGAGTTATATATAGTCTTTATGGAAACGTTTTATCAGACTTTTAGTATAGTGCGTCGTAAAAACGGGCAATGGAAATGTGTTTCTATAATATCCTTGATATCCTAAACTTTTAAAACACTGTATAGTAGTAACTGAGGCGAGTTCGCCGCTACAGGAACGCCTAAGAAGGTGTCTAATTGATAACGACACGACAATGTCAATTTTTTACAGTTACAAGAAAATCAGTGGCTATACCAGTCTGTAAGTTCAATATACGTGGGTATCATGACTGTAGTAATGAAGCAAGTAAATGTGTTTATTTTATTATAAATAGTGCAAAGATCATTAAAAGCGAAATAAGGGGGTAATCGTCGTGTCGTGTGATTGTTTCGTGCACTCAGGTAGAGCAGCAATTATTTGCTCACTTCTACGCTGAACGCAATATGCGAGGTGTACACATATTATGAAACATTACGAATTCTATTCTTTTCGGTGACCTGTGAGTAAAAAGATCAGTGTTTTTTCCCAAAAAATATTTATTTCTATTTTGCTTTACAAGGGTTCATTCTATCATCCTTTTTGTATTGCGTAAAGAGATAAGGTGTCTTTATTCATAAAGCCTGTTCTTTCTTTTTTTAGAGACGGGAAAGAATTCAGAATCTAGGTGGAGGAGATGGTATAAAAATCTACGCTACCTTTACACCGCTTTTTTGTTGTTACAAGCCATGGAGCCCATCTGAAACTGTTATTTTTAAGACGTACGCATAATGCATCTTATATACAGGAAATGGAGATGTGCTTATACGATATTTTCCATGTCATTATCTGTTCATGCCTAAATCATAAGCTAGAACTTATTAGATGTATCATTACTGTTTCGTAATCGCCAATGTTTGAGATGTTTGCGTACTACCCGATTTATGCAGATTTTCGCCAGCACAACCGAAAGCATATTTGTACCGTCTAAATTAACAGAAAAGCTCGGTCATGTTTATCATAGCGCCAGAGAATTAGCGCAATGGCCTATGAGATGTGACAATTTGTATAGCATTTACCCGCCGCGGTGGCTCAGTGGCTAAGGCGTTGCGCTGCTGAGCACGAGGTCGCGGGTTCGATTCCCGGCAGCGGCGGCCGCTTTTCTGATGGAGGCGAAAAGCAAAAACGCCCGTGTGTACGAGATTTCGGCGCACGATAAAGATCCCCAGGTGGTCAAAATTAATCCGGAGCCCTCCACTACGGCGCGCCTCATCGCCTGCGTTGCGTCGGCGCGTTAAACCCCACAATCAATCAATCAATCAATTTGTATAGCATTTACGCGCAAATATGAGGGTTAAATCTGTGAATTTTTATTTCGACAGTTTTCGCTATGTTGAAAAGTTCGCTGTTTTCAAGTACGTAGTAGTGAAATACTATTTCGTTAAATCTATAGCAGTCAGCGTGGGATTTCTCAAGTGCTCATTAATTTGAAAAGTTTGGTAATGTGATGTTCGTTGTACCGAGATTTGACTGCAATTGATGTGTAGCTGGAGCATTCAATTTCGCCAGCCATTCATGAACAACGTCAGTTGCGCTTTACATGAGAGATAAGAAGGGGGCGGTAGCTATTAAGGTTTAAGCATGTGATTGTCTTTTTGTTTTGCACGCGCATATTGTACTTTTTTCTGTGATATTTAATTTATGAGATGCAAAGAGGTGTTGCTCGTATTTTCCGGGCCCCTTTGCGTTGTAAGTCAACCGTTTTGCGGTCAGTATTGGTGAAAGCTACTTGAATTACTCTAATCAGTGATTACGGTGGTATCAACGCAGTGTATATTGCTGCTAGCAGCGCTTGGTAAGCCAATACCAGCAAAGATTCCTTCCTCACTTTTGGCGCCAATATATGTTACGCAAATTTCTAAGCAAACGTCACCGAGACGTTTGGTTTTAGGCTATGTGTTGCCTCATGTTGTAATTCGTTTTCTGTGTCGCTTCGGAATGCTTGTCGGCTTCTATGCTGTTACTACCTTGCCGAGCGCAGGTTTTATGTTCCCGTGTGAGGTTACCTCCCTCTCCACTTCCAACTTTCTCTCCACTCTCATCTAGCTTTCTTCACAGCCTCTCGACGAATCAGAACTGAGCATCTCGCCGAGCCTGCCGCAGTGTTTTGTTATCCAAAAAGCACGCAATCCACAATCTCACCATCTACACATACTCCACAATCATTTCTTTCCCTTTCCACAAACCTCCTGTTCAATTCCTATCTCCACATGCTGCAGCTACAGCAGCACAAACTGCCAGAAAAGGCTTAGCGTTGCCTTTGAACATGTCGTGTTAAAAACACAAAAACTGGAATCTTTATTCAAGTTTACAGGGGACTTTTGTCGAGCCTCCGCATATTTCCGGTATTTTCAACGAGGACGCTTTAAATTTTCCCGCTTCTCTAAACGGCAGCATAAGACATCTCAGTTTCCCAAAAGCTGTGGTAAACAGGAATGTGGGGCTGGTGCTGATGTGAGCCGGCATCTCCCACTGTAGAGACAAGTTGGCGTCACGTGGCCGTAATTTATATGGGAATAAGGGGGCGTCAACAGGAACGTAATTAATGCGCGGTTTCGGGCCTCCTCCTTGCGCTATTTCTCCGAGCTCTAATTAGAGCAGCAGCCTGCAATCGCAGCCAGAACAGGATAAATGTAGGGCCAACGACAGGCCACGGGATTTCATATCCACCGGCTGTCTCCTAGCAAGCTCAACATCGACATGTGTTGAGCCAGACGGAGAAAAGTTTTGGAAGAAGTGAAACCAAGAGGGATACTGGCAAGCAAAAGTAGGTGTCATTCTAGCACCACCGCGAATCTGTCCACGTAGCGTGAGGCAAAAGGCAAGTCAATCAGGATTCTTTCAGGCTGGATTGAAAGTGCTCAGTTGACAGGATTGTAAATGGTTCAAGACACCGCGTGGAGTGAGATGTCGACCACATCGATTGAGGCATAAGGGTGTACCGGGGGCTATTTATCAGCTCTCGGCGGTCTCCACGGCAAACGAGTTCCTAGATCTAAGCCATGCATGTTGGCGCGAACCCGTTATAACCAGAGTTGTCTTCCCTCTACTCAGGAGAAATCAATGAAGACATTTACTGAAGCCAGTAAACAGATGGGTTTCGGGTAGTTTTGCATGTGGAGACGGGGTCGTTTCAGGAATTTAGCGAGATAGGTATCACCATTTTAGGCTTGAAGCCCGCAATGATTATGCATGAAGGAGGTCAGGCGTCGCAACGGTCAGTTTGCCTGGCTTGCTGTTTGCAGCGAAGGCTGTAACCCTTGACTGTTTTATATGTTTCCCGGACTGAAATTTTCATAGTCTACTTCTACGTTATATATATATATATATATATATATATATATATATATATGTATATAGATATATTATATATATATATATATATATATATATATATATATATATATATATATATATATATATATATATATATATATATATATATATGTAATATCGCACAATCATAAAACAATAGTGCCCGGAATCGAACCGCTTGATTCTTTTTTGTATTGCGTGACCTCTGAGAAGTCGTGTGTACTACTGCTGGGATTCTCGGCTTTCTTTTGTGTGTTGTGCGCAATTGTATTTATTTCGTTGGTTATGTGACCCAAATTAGATTTCTTGTCTCTTGTACCTGTTTGTATTGCATTTTTTTCATTAAAAAACTAGATTGGTTACGGTTAACATCTCGAAACACCTATAGGGCGTGCATTAGATTTTCTGAACATAGCAACTGAACGTAGCAACTGAGCGTAGCAACTGAACGTAGCAAGCTATTTTATTTTTCGGACTGGGATAAATGTTCTCATATTTGCTGAACACAGAAGGACGCATACACACACACGCACATACAGACAAATACGCGCGCGCGTTCAAAAATTCTGGTATAAATTGGGAGCTACTAATTTGATTACATGCTCGCTAATAAATTGTGATTACACGTTATCACCAGACCGACGCCCCCTCACTCCGGGCAAACACTGATATACGTGTTTAAATTTGTGGATGTCGAGGTCAGTGCAATTATTACGATTTCTTCTAGGGCGCGAAAAAGACGACATTAATGTTCGATTCTTATACTGCATACCCTGCCAAGCGGGTGACTTTCTAAGAGCGCAAATTAAACGCTTTTAACAGAGCTGTGGTTTAAGTGTTATATAAAAAATATAATGTAGAGAGATACAGTTTACCAAGTTATTAGAGTTCAAAAAGGCACACAATTGTTGTTGTTTTTTTTTGGGGGGGGGAGTGGGGGAGGGGGGTACAGTTTGTGCGCAGCATCACTCCCGGATCCTCCTGTATCTCCGTAGGGATACATGCTTTCGCACCTCTCGAAGTTAGTTTTACTTTACGAATATGCTCAGAGGAACCGCACAAACGTGCCACATCAATTCGTTTCACTTGAAGAGGTGCTCCAGTGCCGACTACATTGAAACATTTTTTTTTCTGTCAATTGTGTCTCCGACGCTGATCTCTTGTTTCGCAATAGCATCCCTGTGTCAAGCGAGTAGTACCCATATCGAAGACGTGCCTACGAAACAGGCGGACGGATTTCATTCTAGCCACTTTCCGAGAGTGCCTGTAGAAACATTTTGTGGCACTTGCGGGGATGAGATATCTTTGTTTCGCTTATTTTAACTTCGCAAAGTGTTCACCCCCACGGAAATCCGGACAAAAGGATTCCGGGTATATTTTCTGTGGACCTCACGAATATCGGGGAACAAATACTCTCACACAAGCAAAAACACCATTCACGTTCGAAAAAGACGAGGAAGTGATTTGCGGTACGTTCTCGCAACTGGGAGAAAAATGCAGAGGAGCTGACACTGAAGATTCGCTGGAAACTCATACATTTCGCGTGGAAACAAAGCGTTTTTGCATCCAACGCATGAAAATTAAAAATGGGGCCTCCTGTCACGCGGTTTTAAACACAGCCAAATGACAGCTTCCTCAATTATCAAGGACAACGCGCTGGATACCTTAAACGATTCCTTCTTTCTTTTTTTTTTTTTGAAGATTGTCTGAACCATTTCTAGAAATATTTTTAGTGTGAACACCGTTGTTACGGATTTTGGGGGATCAACACGTGCTCCTTTGTTCGATTTTGGTTCGCAACTGTAGCGACGCTATGTGTTTACAAGAAAGAAACATCGGAAGCCTTAGATGTAGACTTTCGAAGTGTCATTTCCTTGTCGTCACGCTATGAAATGAGTACCCCGGTGGCTCAGACCACTAGCTAGGTCAGTTCAGAAAAAGCCGACCTGCCTCTTGGAATACGGCGATGCGCTAAATTCTGCAGTTCGTCTTTCCAGCGCCGCTTCAGTGTCGTATCGTACACATGGCACTCGTATGTTTCACTTCCATTTGAAATTGAAGGACTGCACAGCCGGCAAGAAAGAGGGTGTTTCCGTGAGTAGGCCACGCCGAGGATATTAACGCTTTCTTCATCCCTGTCTGCTGTAGACGTGCCGCACGTCTGCTGCGCGCCCGCTGTGTAGTGATTAGCCGCGTCGACGTTATTTTTTGTACATTTATCATTTGCTGACACCATCAGCCTTACAAAATTTTATGCTGTTCAGCGCGGTTCCCAATGCAGGAATGACGCCGCTCAAAAACGTTTGTGGAATAGGCGGAGGCTAGTTTTCAGCGAGGAAGATAAGCCGCCAACAGAAAAGCGCTAGAACAGTAGCCACTTTTCAGGAATAGCTTTATTGCCAATATTTTACACCATCTCCTTCATAGCCGATTGGGAGGCAATAATAGTCACCTTTCGCCAAACTGCAATGTGTTTGTGCATGCCAATGACAGCATTTTTTGCCGGAGTAGTCTTGACTGAACTGGTAGATTTCATCCTTGCGTCGATACAAAATTCATGCGTTGTTTAACAACGGTATCCACTAAATAATTTGTTTAGCGATGTTTACTCTGGGCAAACCAACTTTTAAAAGCTAGAATGAAAGTTACCTCTTTGTTACTGAATATTTTTTTTAACATTCGTGCTCTTCAGAGGAAAGGGAGGGCTTCATTCACATGTGTAGTTTCTAAAGAAAATTTCGAATTGCTTGCTTAAGGCCACGTAACTTGTTTCCTCGGTTGCTTTAGTCTTTCCTTTTTAAGGATAGATGCCCGTTCAAACATCGGACATAGCTTTTCTCAGTCAAGACAGGAAATGCGAACATAAACCGAAACGGGCATTTTTTTGCTGTATTTCGCACGCGTCCTTGTGAGCAAAGAGGGTTTAGAAATACGAAGTGAACCTAAAGGCGATCGAGCAAACCTAAACATAAGAACTAAAACAATACTTAATGATCAGACGCGATGAGGCGATGCTCTTGGAAAGAGAATGAATTTCTTGAATTTAAAAGAAATGTCGGAGAGGTATTTGAATTACCGAGTATGGTGGGGGGGGGGGGGGGGGTTAGATCGGCAGCCCTTTTCCATCAACTATAGCTGTTGCTCCGGACAGGAATTGAAAACCCCCTTCTCGCATTGCTCACGGGACGGAAAGGGAATTCTGTCTGTATTGCGGTTGTTCACACTTTCGCGCCATAAGATACAGGGTGCCAGGTGGGCCACCGAGCTAACACAAAGAGTAGGGGGCCCGGTTTAGTGGAGTTGATTTAGTGGAGTTCGAGAGCGTATAGTGGAGTTCGAGAGCGTATTCGTTTTCAGAAGCCCAAGTTAACGCTCGTAGGCTTTCATGGAGGATTCGTGAACTGGGACGGAAACGCTACGTTCGAACCTGTATCACTGGGTAACCTTTTGCTACACAATCCCCGTGCTCTCGGCCCCTATCTCTCGTAGTGCCCCCCGGGTTAGCTTTCGGGTAGCATTATTGACGGCGTTTCCGCGGGGAAGTGACAACTGCAGCAAGTCAATATTTTACGTGCCTCTCGAACCAAGAACTTAAACCCTGATGTGGTGACTTAACGAGCGATGGCGACAACAGGAACATGGTGCTAGGTGACCCCCTCCTATCGTTCGTCTTTAATATTGCCGGCTGAGCACCGTATCCTATACGTCGGAACCATATATTTCACTTCCATTTGAAATAGCTGTCTTCATGGTCCAGAATAAAACCCAACGTTAATCGCGCGGCCCAGCCTTTTAATCACCATGTAAAAGCGGCAGGTACACGTACAAAAAACCACAAACTGCGGATGGTTAGCATGTTCCAAAACACTTGTGGCAGCTGTGCATAGAACAGGACGAGAAAGACGCAATTGGGGGCACACGCAGCGTGCGCACTGGGAACGAGACCAGCGATCCTCTTTCTTTTTATATTTCTCTCTTCAATCTACATACTAAATTCTTTCTTCGACTGTGCAGTAGAATCTCGATAAACGGAAATCGCTTAAACGGAATTGCCCCTTAAACGGAACAGCAGCCTGTAAGTTGGTTGGTTTTGTATTCAGATAAGGTAAAAAACTCTCGGTAATCGGGACTAAAATTTCCGCATTACCGTGTAAACGCAACTAGAAATGGAACTTCTTGTGAAACACGTTGGCATGAGAATCAGGTTTTTACGGTTCCGGCTGTTTCGTTCTTTTTTTTTCTTCCTCCATGCTTTTTTAGCCTTGTTGGCCTCCTAAGCCTCGTCTCGTAAGTGGTTAGCCGTGTTAGGGCAACGAATGCAACATCGCAGTTGTTGTTCCAGTCGTTCGGTCTTGATTCTAGACGCCGAGGCTACAGGGCTCACCTCCTGTCGCCTCGTTCGTGCCATCATTGTGCTATTCGTCCTTCATCACCACGTTGCCGTCTTCTAAATTCAATGGCTCGTATGCACTCGCGAAGTTGAGGCCTCTAGCCTCCGTGAAGATGCAGTTGCAAGGACTCAAACAAAAGTAATTGACGCATTTTGTAGTGCACAGCGACTCATTGTTGCCAAATAAACTTTACACTATCAGCTACAGTCACTTTCTAGTGGTCAGAGTTCCATGAAATGCCCTTAGAAGTGTGTACGCACATAAATTTGCACCTTAGAACACCTCTCTTAGTAAACGGAACTCCTATTAAACGGAACTGATTTTTCCAACCCCTTGAAGTTCCGTTTATCGAGAGTCTACTGTACTATTGTGCCTTATCTGGCTCTCTTTAATGAAAAAAAATTCTTCTTGGCCAATCCCCCTCAGTGAGTATGCGCCACTTTATGGGCCACCACCCTTACCACCAGCAGGGACTGGGGCAGTGCGTGCCTGGACTTCAGGTAAATCGGACGTGTGAAGACGGGCTCGGATCTGACTAAAGGTGCGGTTTTCGGGGGCTCGGTGTCTTTTTTGGGAGCGGCGGCCAGGCGCTAGAACCCCGGTAACACACACTTCAACTTCCCTCCCTGAAAAAAGATGAGATAAGTATTTCGACATTAAAACTGCGTCAAAAGTGCGTCAAAACCTGCCCTAAAAGTTCATCCAATCTTCCCTGAAAGTGCGCGTCCAATCGATCGTCAAACGTTCAAATTTCCAAGTCGCAGACGGAGAACGAATCCATGCGAGGATTTTTCTCGGACTAAGTGAACGCATCTACAAACGATGCAAATGTATACCGATGCGTGCTTTTCGAGATAAACGTATACACTATTGTAATTCTTCTTCATTATCGACGTGTTTATTATCCTATCTAAAACCGTTCCTTCTTCTCTATTCCCAAGCAACTGTTTTGACACAGTCGAAGCCTGGTTTCACGCACGCGCAGTGTGGCCAGACATCTTATCAGAGCTTTTCGGTTGACCAACCCGCCTATGGGGAAACCCATTACTTTTTTGACAGAACACCATCGTTCCCAGTAAGAAAGATTTTGCTTTGAAAGCTTTCGCTTTAAAAACCTGAAGGCGAAAGCTCAGTTTCACCTTCTGTTTATCTGCTGTTAAATTTTCTGTTTAACTTTGCGCCCGTGACCATCATTACTTCAACAGCCCCCTGGAGAGCCCTTTTTAAAGCTCCTTCCGCTCCCTCACCACCGTCAGGAGCCTCCCGCTCGCCTTCGTAAGAAGCCTTTTTTCGCAGGGCTGTTCATATTGCACGCAGGGCACCGCGGCCTACCCTACTCTGGCGTAGCAGTTTCTCATTCCCGGCGTCTGCTCCACGCTCGCGTACACTCGGACCGCTACTTTTTTCTGTAACACCGATATTCTGCCCTTATAATACGCGTGCTCGAAATATAGTGAAATAACGATTCTGCAGTTGAAAACCATTTTGGATGTTGCTTTAATTTTTTTAGTATGAAGATTGTGCTGGCACTGCGCATCGTATTTCAATATCCCGTCCTCATTCCCCGTTTTCGATTAAGGCTCAGGGCGTATTTGATTCGACATGGGCTTGATTACTTACTGAGCCCCGATTAGGCTATATAATGAAGGCGATCCTGACGGCCGCGCGTCGTTAGCAATTATCCTGAAATCTTCCCTGAAAAAACTCATTAATTATGCGAATTGCAATGCTCACATAAATCGGAGTGCCTTGACTACGAACGGCAAAGGCCGAACACAACGCTTGGGGTTTGTGTTTCACTTTGTTTATTGATTAATGCCTCTGGGATCACACTGGGCGGAAAAGAACCCCTCCCCCTCCCCCACTGGTTCTGAATCAACCTGGACTGAAAACAGCCCGTGAGCCGACGACTGCCTTTTGCGTGTATATCTGCTTCGTGCAAACTCGCTAATCGACCGCATTTACACTGGGAGTCGTCCAAACTTGCATCTTCGCGCATTCCTATGGCACGCAACACTGAATGACCTAGCGAACACTCACAACAGTGATTCATTGGTTATTGGGTTTGGGTCTCTTGGGTTTGCTGTTAACGAGCCATGCTCACTACAGACCATGAAATTCAGTCGTTCAGTCCTCGTGTCGTTCAGCCCCCGTTTTTTGTACGCTCAAGTTACAGACCAAGAAAACTGCCTAATTTGTGTGTAAACATCATAATATGTCTGCAGTTTATGCCACCTGCACGCTTTACTAATTGAGATCCTCGCCACAGGACCGTAGACAGTGGAAAAACGCTCGACTGCGCGAGTATTTATTTGTATTTAGTGCTTCTCACGTTTTTGTTGAATTTGAGAATTTCTGTAAGAACTAGCGACATACCGTTACGTTACCACGTCGTGCACAGGTGTACAGACATACGGTAGGCGTTTTGTAACGGCGAGTCGGTGTATGAACTGTGCCTAGGATATAGTCCACTGGCCTCACGAATGGTTTTTCAGTGTTAATCTTTTCCGACGTAATTTCTTTACCTTATGGTTTCTAAGCACTGATGATGTACCAGTATATACAATCAAGGTACAAGTAAGAGCTCTTTTTCCTTCGATATGACCTCTCCGATAAACCAATATTTCTCCCTTCTACAGATATTATGCGTTGACGTAACTATTCGCGAGAGCATAGCGTTGTACCAGACTGCTTCATCGTATATTACCCGTTCACTCATCCTGGCTGTGGCCCGCTACCACCCCTCTTTTGAAAACTACACCTACTGGAATTTCATACCATGGAATCGTGTTCGCCAAAAATACTTCATTTCCGTCGTCCTAGGAGCTATGGAGATAAATGTATCCCATCTGTGTTCGCCTCTTGTGCGCCTATATCACAAGGGGCGGGCCTATGTTGGTTAGCCGTGGCGCCGGTACACTAATTACGCCGAATTATGGGCGGGGACGCGGTGTGCGGCCATGGGACATTGTAACAGCCGAGGCATTTTTCGGTAATGAGATAACGCAGCGCAGGCCCTGCAGTGCCTCGTTGCCCTTCGGCGGCCTTTATTCCCCTGTCACAACGCCCGTTTAGCCTCTCTGTGGGAAGGCAACGCTGCTGAACAAGGATGCAATAAAGTATTCTCATAATACCAGGTGTGTTATGGTTTCGCCAATTACTGCGTTTTTCATGGGGAAGGTTAAAGGGCAAAAATGCAGACAAGACTTTGTTTTATTTCAAAGCGAAGTTGGGTAGCTGCGTCTTCTTACGCTTTTTTTGATGGGAGACGCTGCATGCAGCCATCTTTCAGGAGTCAATGTGTAAAGAGGGGGAGAAGAGATTCCTATCACTGCGGCATTATTAGACGGAACAAAAGCCCTACGACGTCCTTGGGAAAGCAGTCAAAATTTGGTAGTTAGTAAACTGTCTGCACGTCGCGATGAAGAAACCAGGATTGAAAAAAAAAAACCAAAAGGAAGACATAATACTAAATGCACTTAATTGGATGCGGTAATACCGCAAGAAACCTACAAAAGTCTGTAAAAACACGTTTACGCCCTGGTTTTTTTCTATGAAATAAATATTTCGGAAGATATTTCTTGACCGTTGATAAAGAGACCTTACTTGGGACATTTAAACAGGAGGAGAGAAGAGAAGCCAGATTATTATTCCGTTTTCGGAGATACGACGTTCACGGATCGTGTGCCCTGAATCTATTAACAATAAAGGTGACGCCATTTTTTATGAGTGCAGGAGAATCGTGTACGTTTTAGAATAAAACACGTCGAACACCCTGACCTGTTGGATAGACATACCAAATAAGGAGACGAGGGGTACTTTCGCTTCGCCGGACCGCGGCACATTGATCTTGCAGAGTTGTTGACGCTGAAAATATAGTGGGTGCACAGCATTATTTATCGTCTGCCGGTACTCTAATAGCGGTTTCGAAACCACCGAACGTAGAAACATTTGGCACTGGTTTGATTTGCCTCTCAAAAACCAAAGTAATACGTAATAATGTAAAACATATTTCCAAAAAGGAACCCCTTCCAAAAGAACTAAGGCACGAACAAACGTTTTTACTACTGTGCTTATTACTCCATTGTTCATATAGTCTGGTTCAGGATCCAGTTCACGGAATTCAGTATACACGGAAAGTATGCTGTTTTATATCGAGGTTCCCCGGGGCAGATAATAAATAAAATGAGCAGTTTATATCTTCAATTTTAAATGCGAGGTAGAGTTAGGCTGCAATGTTTTTGTTTGTTTTTTTGCGTTTCGAGCTTTCAGGTTCATTAACACGAGAAGAAGGCCCTGAAAAATACAGGTTGAGTAGCCCTGGAACAATACAGTCGAATAATACAACTTGGTGTGTCAAGGGGCCCTTAATTTAAAAGAGGCTCTGAGCATTGATGGAAATTGCAGTCAGGTTTCATGCAAATGTTGAGACTAAATTCAATTTGTGCATTTTCTCTTCATGCGTGCGTGTTGTCCAATTTTCCTATGCAAACAAAAATGATTTTCTAGATCCACTGGACCGACAAACCCAGCAATTTCAAACAAATTTGTTGTTTTATTATCAGCTTTGTGTGACCACAGAAGATTGGTAATTTCGGCTTCCAATTTTAAGCCCAGTGGGCGAGGCATTTGTACAGCTCGTCCGAAGACACCGGGATCGATAGCTTTCACAGTAAAGCTAGGCTGACACCAAAACGTCCTTCCCACACCCCTCTCCCCCGACCTTAAATATTAATTATTCAGGGCTATCTTTTTATAACTTAAAGGTTTTCAGACCCCCTGAAGAGGCTTTCAGTAACATAACGCGATGGTTTCCGAGGGGTGATAGTTAAATTGAACAACAAAATTTATTTGCCTAATCCACTTAGCCGACGTGGGCAGTATATCTTCCGTCGTGAACTACACATACGGACCACAGGAAACAATGCGTTGACGGAGCGAATAACAGGACTGGAAAGGCGTTAAACTGGAGCAATCGACAAGATTGCGCGATGACGTGTTCTAGTCACACTTCAATTCTCGGGACGCGAAAACATTACGGTTTCTAAAAGCATATCTTTTTTCCGGCCTCTCAATAAACAACGCGTTGTGGAGGCAATCTTCGTGTTGTTCACGTACATTTATTCGGGGGGAGGGGGGTAATTGTAATGAAAAATATTATTTCACCGTAGTAGCATGCAACGTTGGCGTACTTCTCGTCATGTAAACCTTCCACATAGCATGCTTGACACTGATCTGCGTGCGTGTGTGTGCGTGTGCTTGCGCGGCGTGTGCGCGTACGTGTGCGTGTTTGCGTACACGCGTACGCGCGTATGTGTGTGAGCGCTTATGTGCGTGTGTGTGCGCGCGCGTGCGTCTGCATGTACGTGTGCGTGCGTGCGTGAGTGAGTGCGTGCCATGTGTGTGAGTGAGCACGTGTGCGTCTGCATGTTCGTGTGTGTGCGTTTGTATTTGGATGTGCGTGAGCGTGTGCGGGCGTGTGTGTATGTGCATGCGTGTGCGTGCGTGCGTGTGTGCGTTTGTGTTTGCGTGTGTGCACATGTGTGTGTGCGAGTGCTGCTAGCATGAATCCTTTTCCTTGGGAGTACCGTACTTACGCCATATAAATTGCTGAAGAGATCGCCCGATCGGCAATATTTGCTCACCAAGCAATGGTAGTCAGCAAAACATTTCAATTAAATTCAAAGATTGCTTTTCTTGTTCCTTCCTGTTTTAAAACCATATCGTTGTTCTTTTTTTGTTTTAAATGTCACTTCGTGTGTACTGACCCCTCTTGTTCGACAGAACTCCCACACAGTGCAAGGCTGTGATCCCGTCATTTGGAGACGGTTACTCTCATACCCCAGAGAGAAGATAGAGAATTTATAGCAATGACAATTAGAAAACATGTTCAGGCTTTTCTTCGAGGCAGTCTACCTGCCACTGCCAGTTTGGATTCTTCTTTTTCATATTTGTGTTAAGTGTTACGCTTGTTATCAATGCCACAGTGCAGACGGCGCCCACGCAGCCCGACAATATCCATGAAAGATAGGAATATTACCACAAAATCGTCTCATCTCGCACTGTTTTGGAATTTGTGAATATAAAAGAAGGAACTAGTGAGCTCTTCAATTGTTATCCTTGCCGAATTTCGGAAATCTCGGTGATGTTTTTGATGATCCTTCTGTTCATTCCCACTGACAAGACAAACGTGTACAAAACACACACTTAGCCAAATTACGGGTTGACGAATGCAATATATAAATGATATATATTTTTGCGTCTCCTAGTTACAGCGCAGCTTCCTTTTTTTGGAGTGCCCAGTGATCGCTGTGCAAATTTGTTTTATGCTGCGAAATGTGCACCCTAAATTTTCTATACTAATTTGTTCCTAATAAGACCCCCAACATCGAGTTTCAGAACTCTGACCCACAGAATCGACATGAACGGCTTCACAGGCTCGGTTCAGAGCAAACGTTCTGGCTCACTCATGCTCCTCGACTTCGCAGAAGTCAAGAAACATTGCTACACAGGCTGGAGTAGCATTGACCCGGAAGTATCTCTACACGATCGGACGCGAGGACTGCCCGGACTGCCTTCTGTGTGGTCGTCCTGAGACTATCGAACATTTGCTTAGCGCTTGTCCAAAGTAGTCTAGTGCGCGAAAGAGCCTTGAGGCAGCATTACAACGCTTGAATACTGGCCCTCTGTCCAAACAAAAGATTTTGGGCATGTGGGCTGACAACAGGAAAGAAAGCCTAGCGGTTAAAGCCATGCTTATATTTCTTTGTGACTCCACTCTGGATTCTCGGCTCTAAGTTGCGACAAAATTTAACAGACCACGAAATAATTTATCAGTTTTTATGGATGATAATCATGTGCTGAAAAATGGACTGTAATCATCTTATTCAGCGCCCCGTGGTATATGAGACGTTGTTTGGTTTTACTGCTTGTACATAGTTCAGTTGTTGATTCCATTGTGATTTCTCATACCTTCTATATTCATTCCTTTCTCTGTTGGTCCCCAGTATCACCCCATCCCACCCAAAATGAAGTATCAGGCCCAAGCTCAGATTGTCAGGCCGACCTCTTCTTCTTTCCAAGAAACATTTACTCCCTACTCTGCGTGTTTCTGAAAGGAACGCCTAGTAGCTCAAACATTAAAAAGGACGTTAAACAAAAAAGTAAAGTGTCTTTGTCACGAATGAGGGGTGGTGACATGGCCTATGCCTCGTTCGAGTCCCGTGGACGGGAATCAGAGGACATGGTTGTGACCTGCCAAGCGGCGGTAAATCCATGCCTGATTAGCCAGTAACGTGAGACACGAGCCAGTACACGGGGCGGCCATTATAAAACGCACGCACGCACGCACGCACTCACGCACGCACGCACGCACGCATGCACGCGCACGCGCTCATGCGCAGACACACACGCGCACACACGCACACACACGCACACGCGCGCGCGCGCACACACATACACACGCATACACACACGCACGCACACACACACACACGCACACACACGCACGCACAAACACACACGCACACACACACGCGCACGCACGCACGCACACACACACGCACACACACACGCACGCACGCACGCACACACACACGCATACACGCGCACACACAAACACAAACGCACGCATGCACGCACGCACACACGCACACACACACGCACGCACGCACGCACACACACACGCATACACGCGCACACACAAACACAAACGCACGCATGCACGCACGCACACACACACACAGGGAATATACAACAGACCGAAACAATAAGTAATAGACACAAAGTAAAAGAAGCTCACAGATGCGAGCTCGGGAACTAGGCGACAGTGAGATAAAGTGGGCAGTAAAGCGGACAATCGTCAGGTTTGGGGCTTCTCCCTAACTACTAGGAAAGTCCCCCTAGATACACATACAACACGGTACGCTAAGAGAGGTGGGTAAACAACTTCGTGCAGTTCATGCGAAGGAGGGCGATAATAGGGAGGGCGAGTTTAGGGTGTCTTAAGAAGAGTGGAGATGGAAAGGATGTCTTAGCTGCGGTTCGGTCGATGGTATCGCCGGGGGAGACACGTCGGTACGCTGGTCATCTGGGGTGGTGTACCGCTGATCGGCGACGCAATTCGGGTGCGCCTTAACCGCGCGCAGTCTCCTACTCGAGCAGAATGTTCGGGGCCACAAGTCGCCGCCTTCGTCGCACGGAGCCCTCCCAACCGGCCTTCGCCTCACAACCACATGAGCGCCTCGACCACCTCCTTCCAAAATACAAGGCCAGCCAACCCGTTTGCCAAAATGGCGTCGAAAACACTCCTACTCGGCTGGTATTTCCTTGATCGCCCCAGAATGGCGAGCATAGAAAAAAAACAGCCAAGAAGGGACGCGGATTTAGCGTCAGCCTTGTAGGTCATACGGGCAGTCAAAAAATAGCTATGTGCAGCGTGAAATCAAACCTGTACGGCAGTTCATCGGAACTCTGCAAACGCATAGATGTCTGTAATTATTATACTGTGATACAAAACTACTTAGCCCTTCAGCAAATGCGGAAACAAACCCAGATGCTCTACTTCGGAAAAAGCAAATACAGTAGAATCTTGATAAACAGAACTTCAAGGGACCGAAAAAATTAGTTCCGTTTACCAGGAGTTCCGTTTACTGAGATATATGTGTGAAAGTGCAAATTTATGTTCGTACACACTCTTAATACCACGTCATAAAACTCTAAGAACTATAGAGGGTGAATGTAGGTGGTTGTTTTTCAGAACGCAAGAAAACTACAACACGTTTAGGCACAACATTCACAATGTTGACTTGGCGACATTGAGTCGCTGTTCACTACAAAATGCATCAATTATTTTTGTTTGAGTCCTTGCAACTGCATATTCACGGAGGCTAGAGGCCTCAGCTTGGCGACTGCGTACGAGCCACCGAATTTAGAAGACGGCAACGCGCTAATGAAGCCTGAATACCACTACGAAGGCACGAACGAGGTGCGGCAGCAGCTGAGCCCTGTAACTTTGTCGTCTTGAATCGAGACCGAACGACTGGAACAAGAACTGCGATGTTGCATTCTTCGCGCTAACATGGCTGATCACTAACGAGGCTAGGCTTGCAAAGGCAACAAGGCTAAACAAAACGTAGAGGAAGACAAAACAAAATAAAAACGAAACGGCCGGAACCGTAAAAAACTGCTTCTCATGACAATGGGTTTCACAAGAAGTTACATTTTTTGTTCCGTTTATACGGTGACGCGGAAATTATAGTTCCGATTACCAAGAGTGTTTTTATGTAATCTGAATACAAAACCAACCAACTTACAGGCTACTTTTCCGTTTAAGCGGAAATTCCGTTTAAGCGATTTCCGTTTATCGAGAGTCTACTGTAGAAGAAAACATTATTTTGCCGATATTTGTTGGTTACCGTGATATTTCAATCTTTTTTACCTCACCAGAAACAAAGATGAAAATGAAGTTGAACGATCGCATATAAATTGCTTCGTTTTCTGCAACGGAGGTAGGGAAACGAGTTGCTCTGAAAAAAGGGTGATATAAGTAGGGAGGGGAAGCTGTCATTTGTAATGCAATGATATCAAGGTGTCGAGCTGACTTTCGGAAAAGAGAGCAATATAGGCGTCGAAATAAGCCATAAGTCTGAGTTGAGAGTATAAACCTCGATTCCTTTCTCTGGGGGCAATTTTTTTCAAGACTTTGGGAAAAAATGCTAAAGAAATACGTCTGGGAATATATTACAGAAACACTTCGCTTTCCATTTGATAAGCGCTAAACCTACAGACGAATCGATAATTGAAGTTTGAAATCAACCTGCTGCGAAAGACATCACTAGATTTTCCAAATCACATTACACTCAAGTGATTCATAAATGAGTCCGGGAGGAGGCACATTTAACCTAGGGGGCCTAATACATGCACCATAGCAATTTTGGTCTCCGTCGCTGAAGTTGTCTGTGGAAGAAAACTTGCGACAAGTCCTATTTTCGAATCAATGCCTTTTCGTCAGCGTTCAGCGCTGAGTGAAATGAAAAATGCAACTGCATCGTTGAGACCAAATTTTCAGCGGGTTGACTTTATATCCTGTGTTGTTTAAAAAAAAAGAGCAACCACTATAAAAAACTGTTTTTTTATTAAAGCCACATTTTCACAAGGCGGTGTTGCTTTATGCTTAAGTTATTGTTTTTGTTGTTGTTTAATTCCCAGTTCAAAGCAAAGGAAACTACGCTATCAGGATAAAGCGAATTGTTTGGATGTAAAAAAATCGCGATTTCCATGTTTTTATTTTTTCCTTTTATTTATTGTTTGTTTAAACACTACGATGCGCGGAAATCTGTCCGGGAAAGTTGGTTCCACTGCAGCCAAACTCATTGTTTTCCCTGTTTGTTATCTATGAAAAATGCTCGCGATGAGTATGCTATCTTTTTAACAGCGAAGCTGCTGAGCCAATCGTTTGTGTGGGGTGTCCGCAGATAAAAATAACCTGAAAATGCTCAACACTCGTGCATGCGTAGCTCGAGCGGATGTTCGTCAAGCTAAGCGTACCCACTTTAGGCGATTGGCCAATATTGGCAAAAAAAAAAAAAAAACTCCAGCGTTCGCCGCGTGCCTGGTGCGCACGTTCATCCCGCCCAGCACACCCATCTAGCAATATTGCCCGACATTGGCCACAAAACAATCCAGGTATTGCCGTATCGTGGCAACACTTCCTGGGAATGAGAACAACACGTCACAGCTGACGCCCCTCATTGGACGCCCCAACGAGGCACGAGAGTGCCATGAAACCACAGGAGCGAGCTCTTAAGTGTTGCGCACAAAAATGGATCAGGTTTAATACTTCTTCACCTAGCTGCATGAGTGAAAACAAGGACTATGCAAACAGATTTCGTAAAAATCTGGCTTAGCTTGAAATTTCGCAGCCTCCCGGCTAGCTGGGTCTACTGGATGATTTGAGTAATTTTTCTCGCTTGAGCTGAAGGGAGCGCATAGGGAGCACAGCTGGCGCACCGTCGATGCCGAGACCGAGGGACCAAGCGGCAGGGAAGCAGCGAAGCAGCCGTAAATCAATCGCCCAGTCACATAGTTCGCCTGCAGTGAGCCACACTCACAAAGGGCCCAGCCACCACTGAGCGAAAAAGCGCAGGCGAAGCAGCCATTTTACCCTGGCCAAGTCACGCGTTACCACACAGGCGAAGCTCCAAGCAAGCGAAGGAATAAGGAAGAAAAGAGCAGCTTGCACACCAGCAGCCGAAGGTTAACTTGGCGAAAAACAAATGGCCTTGAAAGTTGTAGCGTAATGGATCTGTCGCTCTAAAAATAGCTAGCTAAGTCACTTAATGGGAGTACACTATAAGCTTGCGGCCACCCATAAAGCATAGAAACTATAATTGTAGTCTTTAAACGCAACTTTTCTCTAAATAACAAGCCAACCTTCCACTTAACCACGCACAGCTTCCCCGTATTAAGATTCCGTTATAAATCGCACGTAGCGTATCTTGCAGGAGCGCTCAATGCCCCTCCCTTAGGCATATAAATTATTATAAAGATAGACTGTACTTCCCTAAACATGAGTCTCCACCTAAAAGTAACAATATTGCTGTTTTGTTCTTCCAAATATTCAGGACTTTTACAGTAAAGGTATGATAATTCGAACTCGGTTATTTCGATCTTACCGTGGTTTTGAGCTGACGCCCTGGTCCCGGCACAGCCCTCTATATTTCACTGGAGGAAAACTCTCAATAATTCGAACACGTCTGCCTCCAGAACGGTTACTTCGAACTGGGTTTCCCTGGTTTCCATCGCTCGTTGCAGAAGAAGCCGGCCCAGAGGGATTACAATCTTTTGCAAATTTGAACCAAACCAAATTTTCTACAGATCCAAAACAACAAAACCGAAAAAAAAAACATCGTAGAGCGCGCGCTACGCTGTTGTTCTGAAGATTGCGTTGACATTATGAACATATTTACGAAATCACCTTCCACAGGCGCGTAGCAGTGCCTAATTCACCACAAGGAGCCCAGATGTGGCTTTTTTGTGTTCTGCACGCGTAGTGTAGCGCGATGTCCATTCATTCTATCGCCCGCCCGCTAATTGGAACTCCGTTTAATTCGAACAATTTTATGGTGCCCCTTGAATCCGAATTAACGAGCTTTTACTGTACTACTAAACATCGGACGCATCATTACGAAGTTCCCCATGGAAATTTCGGCTGGTTATAACAAATCTCGGTGACGTGTAGATATCGAAAAGTACACACATTGACTCACAGCCCACAAATGTTCTTCATGGTTTCTCAGTGATCCGTTTTGTCTTATTTCCCAAACATAATGAACTGAAATTTCTTAACGGACAGAGTTGATTGTCATTCCAAAACCAGTCTTTTAAGTAATGTTCTTGTTCCTCGCTTTTAAAACCACAGTAATAAAAAAACAGGAAAACCAAGTGAGGGTTTTCCTGTAAAGTGTGCTATCTTCTAGAAAGAGGGTTGATGCCATGAAGAAAGCTTTACAGGATTAGTCTTGTATATCGAGAGAGTTAGCACAACACCACACGGAAAATATCTGCACTAAAGAGCAGAATGACAAATAAATTCGCCGCGTTTGGTCAGCATTGTTTATTCCTGATTTTGTATGGCTCTTAATTTGCTTTTCCGGATTTTCATCTTGAATAATAATAATTTCAATGCAAACGTATTTAGCGTGGTTGGTAAAGTTCAGTTCTATGCCCCAAATATTGTCCATATTCACTTGAAGCAATTTATTCTATAAATCACTCTGTAACTTCAAACCGCACAAAGGCAAGGGGCTTATATTTTGGTCTATACCTAAACATCTATATCCCTAGAAGAGGAGCGATTCTCATAGATTTTTTAAAACAGCGGCAATACATACGGTTATGTAAAAATACCCCGCCATGTGGATGCATACAATAAGCCAACACATTTCAAGCCCACAATTTATATGTCATGGGGTAGTCCTGATAACCAATGTATAATAGTTGCATATGTTATTGTAAATGTGGTGTTGTCAACGTTTACACCTGCTCGTATGTGGTACTAATGTAGAACAATTTCTTCTGAGTTCTTGCCGGTTTCTTTTTACTTTAGATTTTTTTCTGCACACCATCTCATGTGAACAAGATGTACATATTTAAAATACAGCTCTTTTGTATTCAAGAACAATGAATGTGTATTGAACACACCGGTCAGAACGGGCCGCAAAAAAGGATATTTATCATCTGATATATTGCGAAGGTGTGTTTTAGCTCTCCCTTCACCACCGTGTATTCCGATCACTTCCAGAATTTTTCTTCCTATAGAAAGCAAAAATCAACAAAAACGAATAAAAAATTGAAATAATTCTTGCATGGATTCTAATTGTTATTACCTCCATAGAGCAGAAAAAGCGCGTGTTGCCAGTAATGTTTCACGAATGGGAACAAAGCTTTATTGCGCTATTTGTCCCAGGCTTGCAATTTGCTGCGGAAAATTGTCCTTCATTCCAAAAACCTACCCAGCATTTTTTTGCATGGCAAAAGTTTCATTTATGGTGTTACGATCGCCGTACGGTGTTGCAAAATCTGTCTTCAATATTCTAGTATTCGACCGCTCACGCCTGCCCTCGTCCTGGTGCCCCCACCCATCGACGGTAATCTACCCGGCATATGCACAATGACGCGGCGGCGACACATTGCTGCTGCTCAACATAAGCCGCTTTCGGCGACTTCATGACAAGTCAAACGCCCACCGGCGAAGACCGCCTATATGCAAAAAGCGTTCAGCGGAGGTGGCGACAATGTCGTCGCGCGGCGCCTGCCTTTCAGTGGCAGGCTGAGCCTTCCTGCGTTCTTCGGCGGCTTGCCGCGCATGCATCGTTGGAACCTTTTGTGGCGTGTCCGAGACGGCGCTGTTCAAAGAGCCTCCCAACGCCGGATTACTAGAGGGGGTCCCAAATGTTTTCCTTGTGCTACAACGGTGGTTGTCCGAAGGGCTTCGACCTCACACAGATTGCCCCACCGGAGTCAACATGATTTCCCCCTGTGCAAAAGGTAAACGTGCCCTATCTCTGAATGTGTGGGCGTCAATTTCAGCGCCATGAATGTTTGTGATGGGTGCCTTTCTGAAAACAGCCGGGAGAACGGGTGAAAGAGGACGGTCCTACTTTGCTTATTTCATCTCGGGCACGCAGGATCACACTGCCAGCTACCTGAATCTCAATCTAAGTAAATTTCTGTACAATGTTTTCTTCAACTCAGGACCAACGAACGCCACCAGCGGCCTCGTTACAAAATTCGTAACAATGTATTGTAGCATCAAGTAATTTACCTTGCCTATCGAAAACATGCAACTCCCTCATCAATAAAAAAATAAATTGCTGCACATGCTTAAAATAAAGCTATGAAAATTAAAAAAGGGACGAATTAGATGCTTTTCGTTTGTGCGCTCTTGCGGAAAAAGTGTTTGCAACGTTAAAAATCTAAGGCTGTGATACCTCAGACATAATGCTCCGGAACCATAAAAGTATCCTATGCGTTGTTGAACTAACACTATCGTCTGTAGAAAACAGTGTTTTCAACGCAGGGCAAGTGAAAGTCTTCCTTTTGTGAGCCGCCAGCACTTGCGGCCATCGCCCCTGCAATAGGTAGGTAGTTAAGGGAAAATAAGATCACTGGCGGGATCTTATCGCGTACAGAAGCGCCTTTTCGAAAGAGCTCTAGTATAAAGTTTTAAGTTTTAAGTTTATTCACTACTTTTGAATCTGTAAGAAAGGGAAGCAAGAGCTGAAGGCTACGCCTTGACAGAGGGTCTTGTTCCACGGGGAATCCAGAAGTACGGCAAATCAACTCAATAGCATTCAGTTACAGTACACGACGCGTAAATCATACACACAAAATGTACATTCGAAGCAGGAGAGTACATATGAATGCATATTCACAGGCTGTCCAATGCGGCTGTAGAATACATAAACAGAACAACAAATAGTTTGTACACACAGTTGGTAAACACACACACAGCTTATTGTTTAAAGTTACACATTTAAAGCTATAATAAACATATAATAAACAGAAGATACGTAATAGCATGCATGTACAGACAGAAAACACCAATATTGAACAGGCAGAATATGAGTATTCCACAGAAGGTTCCAGCACCATTTTCTTAATAATTTTGTTAGACAACCGCTTGCTGTCATAGTGATCTTCAACTTTATTTCAGAGAAGTAGTATCAGGAAATCAGTATGTTGTTTACCGTAATTAGGACAGGCCTTGGTTGTTTTTTACCTCCACCACGAAGGCAGTACTGACTAGCTTGCTGACGTGTGTAGTGGTTATAAAGGTTGTTATTTCTAGTGTACGGTAGCAATTTGTAATAATATACACGACTAGATTTAAGCAGGCCATGTTTTTAAATAAATCATTGCTTCTAAATCCTGAATTCTTCCCTAATTACGAAAAACTCTTGGTACATTTTGTTTTGAAATATAATCAGTCTACTGTAATTATGAGGTGACTTGGTCCGCCATGCCAATGAACATTATGATTGCATAGGATAAAAAAAGGTATAATACAGCGATTTTTCCAAACATATGGGGACAAAAGAAGCAATTTTAAAGAGGCAACGAAGAGTTTACTTAGTTCAGGACACAGTTTTTTACGCCAGTATTCCAGGATAAATAACTTCTAAGCCAAATACATAAGGCTTTGGTGTAGAAGTTTTAGTCTCAGACTTCCAGTCTCAGACTCAATTTTTGATAACGTTGGCGTGTATATGAACTTGTTTGTGCACTTAGGAAAGCTGAATAAGAAGTTAGAAGACCCAGAAGAAACTCTCAAATAGTTTCTTGATTACTTTTACAGCGTTGACTAGCTTTTTTTATGCGGAGACAAAAAGACAGGGCATCCGCATCTCCGGGATTTCTGTCAGCAGTCTCTTCAAGGGCTCTCTCTTAGCAGACTCTTAAAAACAAGTATTTGTCCTGTGTAGTATTTGATACGTGAGTGGCTTTCAAACCCGCTGCGCGAACGGGAAAATTTTTTTCCTTGTGATTTTAGCCTTGAAGCAAAGCTACCCATGTATCATTTGGTGCTGCTCTTTCGGTATACAACTCGCTAAGCGAAAAAAAACAAATGGAATCTGAACTTGACGTTTCCTTCAGACCATTCTTGTTGACATTGAAGGAAAAAAAATTGAATGGTTGTGATTCGCGTGTTTTTTGGTTAGAAAGTTGTCACAATATGGTTTCACCGCTTGTGTGCTTTTGTGACGGTCTAACCGGTTCTCAGTGCTCTCAATGCTTTCTTCTTGGTTTTCAGAACTCCCTCAGATTTTCCCCCATTTTGTTGTTTCAATAAACACGGAGTCTTGTTTGTCTTTCATTCCATCCAGTGTATTGAGGAGCGATATTGTATCGTTTTTAGGTGCTGCAACTATTCAAAGAATAAAATTAACTCGACCTATCAGAAAAACTTTTACTTCTGGGATTTTAGTGCCTAGTGTTATATTACAGAGGCTGTGTTTTATGACGTGTTTCAAGGACCGTACATAATAGTATTTTATTTAAGGTTGTACAGACCCTAGCTGGGTCGTTTAAAATTTTGTTTCCAGCATTGTGGACCAATCAACAACCTTGGTGTGCCACTTAAAATTACAGCTTCAAGAAATAGGTCGAGGACCGTACATAATAGTATTTTATTTACGGCTGTACAGACCCTACCTGGGTCGTTTAAACTTTTGTTTCCAGCATTGTGGGCCAATCAACAACCTTGGTGTGCCACTTAAAATTACAGCTTCAAGAAATAGCTCAAGGACCTACATAACAGTATTTTATTTACGGCTGTACAGACCCTAGCTGGGTCGTTTAAAATTTTGTTTCCAGCATTGTGGACCAATAAACAACCTTGCTGAGCCACTTAAAATTACAGCTTCAAGAAATAGAGGGGTGCGGTATGAGGGGGAAAATTATTTGTCGGCTGCAATAGAGTGCCTTATCTACGGCAAAATAGCCACTTGTGAGTGTAATGGAACGTATACTGCTCAAGTTTAAATATACATAATGCATCTTAGCAGGATTTTAGTCCGAAGGTTCTCCGCTTTACCAAAATTATAAATTCTCAACTTCAAGTTCACGTACATTTTTTGTATGTTTTGTAACTAGATACAAACACGCTCACGTTAATAAAAAAACTTGTTTGCTAAATGCACTAGCGCCGAAGGCTTGGTGTCGTCATTGACTATGTTCCGCAAAGTAACTTAAATATGCCGCTGAGCTGGGGCCGTTGTGTTGGCCAAAAATTCAATGGTTTCATTTCTGCAAAATTCTTCCATACAGCCTCCCTAATCCTCCTGGGAGCGTTTCCGGGGCTGTAAAATAGATCTGCGGGTGCGACAGGATGAAACTAGCACCCTTCTCACAAATTATGGATTACATGCACTCAGTCATCGCGCTTGCAGTGACGGTAATAAATATGCACAGCCAGGCAAGTTCGCATTTTCAAGCCGCCACAAACGCCCGGGAGTGACTACAGGCGAATTGGAGGGGAAGTTCGCTCGGCTTTGTGTAGCGGGGGCTTGTGGGTTGGGAGAAACGTGCCGTCGCATTTGCAAATGATGCGGCTAAGGGTAAAATGCTGACAAATACTCGCCAAGGCAAGCATCAGAGCATTTAACTCGTGTATGTATTCGCCAGTAAGTTTATTAGCCAAAGCCGTGCGTTTGTTCCCGAAGAAGAGCTTTTTATTTGTGCACGCTTGCAAACTTACTGTTATTTGAAAAATGAGATCCTAAGCTGCACCTCTAACGTGCATGACACGTTCTTCCGAGTTCGTGCCGACCAAGAGGTAATGTGGGCAATGCAAATTTCAAATTCGATGTTTGGACGCGTTTCTCTGACACCTACCGAGATTTTTTGCAGGAGCATATCTAATTTTGCGGAAGAGCGACACTGCATCTGGCGCATAAACAGACCGAAATGTACCATTCACTCAGCCCTTATAATAGTGTAGTCTTTCCATCAGCAGCACACTTATAACAGCTAAATGACAATAAAATTCGTAATAACAGTACCTGAAAACCCAGTGAAGGGCCCCTACATTCCAATAAACTTGTAAAAAAGCAATGAGAATCTCTATACACACCGCATCCAGCGCTGGAATAAATTATTTATTGTTGCAGAAACGCGCTTAGCTCAGAGCTAATCGCTTTGGTTGAAGGAGATTATAGACGGATTATTTTCCTACCTCAAAAATTGATTGTCGTGCAAAAAAAGCAAAAATTGATACTTTAAAGCAGTTAAATGTGCCCTACTGTTGGTATGTGCTACTCTTGGGTATGTACCTCTGTTTGGTGTACTTCAGAGTACCCGCGCATCATTCAGAGGCGCGGTACAGTTTTCTTGCTGTCATAATCTCTCAGTGCTTGCGATAGATCTGATTGATTGTATTATTCTGATTGATGCAGCTCACTGAGATGAATTTATTGATTGCCTGGTGCATCTATAATTGATCGATGTGATTAAATTGATTGGGTGCATCACCTCATTTATGGCGGTGATGCCTCGTACATTGATTGGTTGGTGCGAGCGTGGTGTATGCACCGCGGAGAGCAGCGTTTGTACCAGAGCGTGCTCTAGCAGCATGCATTTCTTCTCACGAAGTTTTTTCCAATAAACCACAGAATGTATGCGTAACTCTGTGGCTTTATAAAGCAATTTCAAGTTGGTGGAGTGTATGCACCGCGGAGAGCAGTGTCTGTACCAGATCACGCTCTAGCAGCAAGCATTACTGCTAATGAAGTTCGTTGCAACAAACCACAGAGTGTATGGGTAACTCTGTGGCTTTATAAAGCAATTTCAAGTTGGGCTAGTTGGCAGGTGTTCATAACTATAACAGCGCGAAACCTTTATAACAACAGGAGAAGCACTGTGGTTAATAATCACAAAAGAATAACCACAGGACAAATGATTATTAGGCTTTGTTAGAATAATAAAAAAGCTGTCAGACATGCGTGAGAGTTTAGCCCTGAAATCCCGTTTTGAGTTCTTACGACCTACACCCGTACCGAGAGTTTCACGTACAATAAATGGAGGGAGTAATTTTCAGAATAGGTACCTGCTCCTGACGTCAGACCTCGTAGCATAAAATTAGGCCTAACGTCCTATACTTAAGCCTAACTTTATGTAACCTTGAAGTTGGCCCTTCCCTTACATCGGGCTTACCAACTTATCTGTAAGGGAGTTCCGTACTGGAAAATACGGTACGGTTTACAAATGATTGAGGCATCTACCCGTTCATGCGAACTAGGCCGAACTAGGCGTTGAAATAAATAATTCTGGGGATAACAGAGCCCTCGTATGTGGGCGCATACTATATGCACAGGGACATGTAATAGTAAAGCAACCAGGGCGCTGAACAGCTAAAACAACAAAAAAAGCATTACCAAAACACAAACATACGGACAAGCTCATTCGCCGCTGCGGACCCCTGAACTATGCTCACAGAGAAGGCACCTTGAGGTTCGTTAAAAATCCTCCATACGGAGGCCGCAATTTAGTGCCTGGATCAGAGTCATCTGGCTCGACGGTGGCTGAATTCAAAAGAAGTGGCGGATTATGAATGTGGATGACAGGAAGAGAATAGAGGTGGAAGTAGACTGTGTTGTGTGTTTATTACCATGTGTTTCCGTTTTCATCTCCTCTCTTAAAGCATTTTTGTCGCATAAATAATTGCTGAGCTTTGCGCAAGGTGCTGCGCAACCACTCCCCCTCCAGACATGGCATCACCATTATTTGCTTTCGCTTGATGGAGGTAAGGACGAAGGAAATGAAAATGTGACGGAAAAGTGATTAAAAGACTGAGGAAGATCTATACATATTATAAAAACAACTTAAAATTCTAAAGAAACAAAAACAAGAGTAAAATTTGAAACGCTGAGTTATACTTTAAGAGAACTTATATTTTCACAAAATTTCATAACGGCGCTGGTAGCAAGGAGGGAAAAGGGTGTACAGAAAAGAAATAGGAAAAATAAACACCACCAGAGGACAAAGAGCCCCCGCGATCGCGAGATACCTCCAGGAAAATATACGCGGACGAATAGTATGTGAAGCATTGTTGACCGAATAAAAAAGCTGAACACTCTTGTAATGATCAGTCTGTTTTGAGCCCGGTATAATTTTTTGGCGTTACTACTTTCAATAGGGTTACGTTAACATCCTTGTACGAATACCGCTCGATTACACCGTTACACTTTAAAAGCAATCCCTCAAGGATGTAGCCGTACTTTTTTTCGTTAGAAAAATTTGGTGCCTTCGACACTGCAATACGCCGCCAGGGCTGAACCCGAGTTCAAGGCCCCGTTGCCTTACCCGGTCAAGTATGTAGCGTTATTTGTTCAGGCGCTTTCGCAACCATATTCACAAAAATACTTTCTTGGAATCAAGAGGGAGAGCAGTGAATATAGGAGTGAGCCGGTTTTAAATATTCAGCATCGGAGCACATTGCTGGCTTTACCGGAAAGTTGGTTTTATTTACAAAGCTCTCTTGCGCGGGTTGACATGTTCTTCCCTGACAACGTCCTAACAAAGCAGCTTTAGATGAGCTGGGACAAACCAATTCTCGCGCGGGAGAGAGAACTTCCCGAGAAAGAAATCAAGGTAAATGTCGAAAGAAAGATAAGTGTTTCGAAACCGATATTTATATTTTAGTAACCCCACTTTTTCTTCCTTAACTTATTGTGGGCCACTCTATCACACCAGTGACCAGCTTGAGCTGGTAAATTATTACAGACGCGGATTACTCTTGGGCGTTCGTTAAAACACGTGAAGAAATATGTATGTAAGTTAAGCCTCCTGGCCCTGAAAACAAACTTTATTTCAGGGTAATTATATAAGTAAAAAACACTTTATAATCTTTTGTTTGAAATATCCCAAAGCAAAAGCTACAAAAAGTGCTGATTGGTTTTGCTTAGCTTAATTGCGCATATTTCGTGCTATTAAGTGCGCGTTGGTTTCTTATCTAGCCCCGCTGAAAAGAACCATGGGCCACTTCCCTATAGCGCTTCTACCTAGTTGCAACCCCCAGTTTGTACTTCCCTCTATAAAAAAACGTGGCTCCAGAAATGCACCGCAATTCCTTTATTTTCCCTTTACAATACGAACTTCTTTGAGTACCAAACAAATATAATATAAAAAAGAAGTACTTCTACCGTTAAGGTGGATTCCGAATACTTGAAAATCTTCCAAAGAAACAAATTCTGCATGCTGCAAATTCTAGGAAAGGTGGGGAAAAGTTAGAGTTTAAACCAAACTGTCATTTCAACTAACCTTTCTCGACGCGGTATCATACCGACGTGACGCAGATGGAGGTTTGCTGCGGTTTAGAGGAAATAAACAAAACGAAGTCGAAGACGAAGCCAGCAGCTTACCCTGACGTAAACTAGTGGGTTTTAATGAAAATTGGAGTAAGTCGTGCCGGCCGCAACTTTTCTGGGAAACTCGCGCTGGCTTTCAAGTTTGATAAATGTCCGCTGTTAAAAACGTAAGGTATATTTTGGAAGTTTCTCAAAGCTCGTTAAAACCTTATTTACGGAACAAGAAGTCTGAATTTTTTATGCTAACAAGCCAGTGGCGGTTTATATTCACTTCATATTCTGGTCTTGTAATGTCCATGTGATACATTTTTTTTTTGTGGTATTGCAGAGAAATGCTCCTGCAACGCCAGGTTGAAGTTTACTGGTTGACCACAACAATTTAAAACATGTGCACTAACGGAAGTGTTTCTTTTGAGAATTTATCTGACTAAATTAGCCTTAACTACGTTCCCTTTGCTCAGAGAACATCAAGGTGAGGTGGCGGCGGCTCGCTGTACCGTATGTTGCTCGGGCATGTTAGGACCCGTCGCATCGGCACGTGTACGCTTTGATGCGCAGCGTAAAGGGGGGTGTGAACCATGTACAGAGCTGAGTATACGGCAGAACAGGATGGCACTGGAGCGACGATGCGCGAATGCCGAGTTTGGTAGACCACGAAAGAAGTGACAGAGAGGCAGTGCCGCCACTGAAGTGAGCAAACGCCACTAAAGAAGCGGCGGAGAAACTCTGAGTTGTGGGTGTTTCAAACCGGAGCAAAGCACGCGAGTCAGGAAGAACTTTCGACTTCACGAACTTTCGACTCCCATGCTCACCCATTTCAAAGAATATACCCAATGGGTCTGCAAGTACTTTTTTCTACATAGTGTGCTGTGTTGGTCTTTATTTAGCCAACAATAGGTTGCACTCGAGTTATTAGGGTGTCCTGAAATAACCCATGCTAGAAATTACATTGTATATAGAACTAGGGGAGTTTAATGGCGTTTATAGCCATGCAACGTTTCATACATTTTGACTCTTTCCCAGCGTAATCATAAATGAAGATTCCAGCTTTCAGTTCCATCAAGGCCATACAAAAACCACATGTCCATCTCCTCAACAGCCCCGGCTTTACAGCGTGCATTAAACATTTATTGCTTACGCCCCCCGGCAGCTGTAGCATATTTCTTGCATACCTTATGCGCGTCAGAGAGTGAACAAAAAGATCTTGTTTCCAAATACACTAACAATAATTCAGGAAAGCTTGCACTCGCGTACGAGACTTCGATTGACTTCGATTGCAAAGCTGTTTTAGGTGACCATCACCGGATGCATAGTTAATTTTCATGATCATTGCTTATTTGCTAGTTGCGGTGCTAGTAGTCGTCGTCACCCTCCACGGTGGCTCACTGGCTAAGGCGTTGTGCTGCTGAGCACGAGGGCGCGGGTTCGATTCCTAGCCGCGCGGCCACTTTTCTGGTGGAGGCGAAAAGCAAAACGCTCGCGCGTACTAGATTTCGGCGCACGTTAAAAAACCAGGTGGTTAAAATTGCTTCGGAGCCCGCCACCACGGCGCGCTTCCTCGCCTGCGTTGCATCGGCGCGTTAAACCCTACAATCAATCAATTAGTAATTGTCGTCATATGCATGGAAGAGGTGGTGGTCTTCTTCGCGGAAGGTGGTGGATGCAAAGTCATCGTCAGCATTTTAGACTTCCACCAACTCTTCGTCCTCTAATTGAGGCAGCGGTGGCGAGATATGCAAGTCATCACTGGAAGGACTGGCACACTCGTAGCCATGTCTCTAATCATCCATAATGGCCTCAAGAAAATTGTGCGGCCGCGGTGACCTCTCCCAAGCAGGGTGTTTTTTCAACTTTAGCATCATCGTTGGAGTTTAGTTTACATGTGCGGTCGCACTTGACTACAGCGCTGGAGTGTTTTTCTTTTTTTTTTTGATAAAGCCACTGCGTGCGCCGGGAACTCGGCGGTCGGCGCGAGGCACGCTTTCAATAGCGCTGGGCATTTTCTCGCTGCTTTATTGTCGTTTTTTTTTTGCTAAAGCCACTGCGCGTGCCGGGGACGCTCGGTGGTCACCGCTGTGCACGCGCTCACAAGCGCTCGCCTTTCCTTGGTATTTTTTCATACAACGGTGAACATACTGCTTGTACAACAGCTCCGCTGTATAAAAAAGGCTACGAAATGAACCCACATTTTTGTCTTCTCGCGACAAACAAAGAACCCAAGTACAAATAATTCTGAATCCTTTGTTTACTCATGAACTGGCTGACTCACAAAGACCGGGCAATCTCCATCATAGAGGTTTAAACTAATTAGAGGGAAATTTAACCCTGCAGTTGCGCGCCGCCATGGGCGCCGCATTGCAGCAAGCGACGTTCCTTGCCTACTTGGGTTAATTAGCCACAAACCTTCTTTTTGTCTCGAAGCCAAAATCAACAAAAAAACATGGGGGAGCATTTTTTTCTTGTTCATTTTGCATTTGGCTTCTAAATAATCCCTGACAAGTATATCTTTTTGGAGGTTTAATTTCACAATAACAAAAAAAATTTTCGATTATATTCTACAGTTATATCGTTGCTTTTTTTCAGCCAGAGGCAACGTTTCAGCCTGTTCATCAGCTATGCCAAGGACAATAGAAACGGGCCTGCCTGGTACATGACGGACCGTCATGTATTGGCACCGGATTTCCCTGTAGTATATATTGTCACGTAGCCAAGGACGAAGCAGTTGTTTGGAAAAGAAACAAGTTTATTGGAGCGAACTTGTGCTCCCCTAACAACGCAAAAGAATACAGAGGCGGCGAAGCAGCGGTCAACAAAGTGACTTGCACAGGCGAGTGTCGTCGAATCGAATGCCCCGGCGTCCGCACTGCAGGCTTTTTATCTTTTGGCGCGCGTGGTTCTCGAAACGTCGATTCGCATCGAGAACATAGTAGATCCAAGAAGATTATTCCGGGCTGTTCACGTAAATCGGAATGCTCTCCCTATCACAACAGATAACACATGCGGCACAGAAAGAAGGAATGGAACACGCGCTTCCCTTGGCACGGAGATAACACAGACCGGCGCAGCCGGGCGGTAAAAGCAAAACACAAATAAACAAACCCAATGTATGGTTCGCGGCATTACCCCCCCTCTAAGAGTGCATCGTCCCGATGCTAACATAAGCGACAGTCCGAAAATAAAAATAAAAGTTCGTCATCGTCCGTAGAAAGGTTTTAAGCGAACCACGTGGACGACTTTCGGGCCGCGTACGTCGTCGTGATGTGCCGGAGTCACCATCGGGGATCACTTCGTAGGTAAGTTGGCCAACACGTCGTAGAATCTTGTAGGGTCCGAAATACCGTCGCAGGAGCTTCTCACTGAGTCCGCGTCGTCGGATGGGAGTCCAAACCCACACACGGTCCCCTGGGCGGTACTCGGCGTCTCGGCGTCGGAGGTTGTAGCGGCCGGCATCCACCAGCTGCTGGTCCCTTATACGAACTCGAGCGAGCTGGCGGGCCTCCTCCGCACGTTGAAGGTATCCTTGGACGTCGGCGTTGAGGTCGTCGTCTTCTAGATGCGGAAGCATGGCGTCGAGCATCGTAGTCGGTCGTCTTCCGTAGACAAGCTCGAACGGTGTCATCTGCGTAGTTTCCTGCGTCGCTGTATTGTACGCAAACGTGACATACGGGAGGACTTCGTCCCAAGTCTTATGTTCAACGTCGACGTACATGGACAGCATATCCGCAATCGTCTTGTTCAGACGTTCCGTTAGTCCGTTCGTTTGGGGGTGGTACGCCGTCGTTCTTCGGTGATCCGTGTTGCTGTAGCGTTACCCCCCCTCTAAGAGTGCATCGTCCCGATGCTAACATAAGCGACAGTCCGAAAATAAAAATAAAAGTTCGTCATCGTCCGTAGAAAGGTTTTAAGCGAACCACGTGGACGACTTTCGGGCCGCGTACGTCGTCGTGATGTGCCGGAGTCACCATCGGGGATCACTTCGTAGGTAAGTTGGCCAACACGTCGTAGAATCTTGTAGGGTCCGAAATACCGTCGCAGGAGCTTCTCACTGAGTCCGCGTCGTCGGATGGGAGTCCAAACCCACACACGGTCCCCTGGGCGGTACTCGGCGTCTCGGCGTCGGAGGTTGTAGCGGCCGGCATCCACCAGCTGCTGGTCCCTTATACGAACTCGAGCGAGCTGGCGGGCCTCCTCCGCACGTTGAAGGTATCCTTGGACGTCGGCGTTGAGGTCGTCGTCTTCTAGATGCGGAAGCATGGCGTCGAGCATCGTAGTCGGTCGTCTTCCGTAGACAAGCTCGAACGGTGTCATCTGCGTAGTTTCCTGCGTCGCTGTATTGTACGCAAACGTGACATACGGGAGGACTTCGTCCCAAGTCTTATGTTCAACGTCGACGTACATGGACAGCATATCCGCAATCGTCTTGTTCAGACGTTCCGTTAGTCCGTTCGTTTGGGGGTGGTACGCCGTCGTTCTTCGGTGATCCGTGTTGCTGTAGCGTAAGATTCCTTGCATCAGCTCCGCGGTAAAGGCCGTTCCGCGGTCCGTGATTAGGACTTCAGGGGCTCCATGTCGCAGCACAACTTGGTTTATAAAGAACTTGGCGACTTCTTGTGCAGTCCCCCGCGGAAGAGCGGCGGTCTCTGCGTAGCGCGTCATGTAGTCTGTCGCTACGACAATCCACTTGTTCTGCGATCGTGACGTCGGGAACGGGCCTAGGAGGTCCATTCCAATCTGTTGAAAGGGCCTCGACGGGACGGTGATCGGTTGCAGAAGTCCGGCGGGTCTTGTCGGCGGCGTTTTTCGTCGCTGGCAGTCCCGGCAACTCCGAACGTAGTGGGTGACGTCGGATGTAAGGCGGGGCCAGAAGTACTTCGCCTTAATTTTTGCAATAGTGCGAGCTGTGCCGAGATGTCCGGAAGACGGGTCGTCGTGGGACGCTTCCAAAATTTCGTCACGAAGATCTGCGGGGATGACAAGTAGATAATTCGTTCTTGTTCCGGGGCTGAAATTCTTCTTCACGAGGACGGAGTTTTTAAGGCTGAATGCTGGTAAGTTACGCTTGAACGCTCTAGGCACGGCGACGTTTCGTCCTTCGAGGTAGTCGATCATTACGCGCAAGTCGGGGTCGGCACGCTGCTGGGCGGCTAGGTCGCTCTCCGTAACAACCCCGAAGAACGCGCTGTCTTCATCGGAGTCATGTGGTGGCGGGTCGACAGGGGCGCGGGACAGGCAGTCGGCGTCGGAGTGTTTCCTCCCGGATTTGTAGACGATTGTAACGTCGAACTCTTGCAGGCGCAGACTCCACCGCCCAAGACGGCCAGAGGGGTCCTTCAAATTGGCGAGCCAACACAGCGCATGATGGTCTGTTACAACCTTGAACGGTCTGCCATACACGTATGGACGAAATTTTGAAATGGCCCATATAATAGCCAAGCACTCTTTTTCGGAGGCAGAGTAGTTTTTCTCCTCCTTCGACAGACCACGGCTGGCATAGGCGATTACGTTTTCGCACCCGCTTTGTTTTTGGACAAGGACGGCACCCAAGCCTATATCACTGGCGTCCGTGTGTATTTCCGTGTCGGCGTTTTCGTCGAAATGCGCGAGCACGGGCGGGCTTTGCAGATGTTTTTGCAGCTCGCAGAATGCCTTTTCTTGGTCGTCTTCCCAGCTGAAAGGGGTGCTGTCTTTCGTCAAGCGCGTGAGCGGCTCTGCAATGCGTGCGAAGTTTGCGACGAAGCGCCGGTAGTATGCGCACAGTCCAAGAAACCTGCGCACGCCCTTCTTATCTTTCGGCCTTGGGAAGTTCGCTATGGCTGAAGTTTTCAACGGGTCAGGCAGGACTCCCGCGGCGTTGACGACATGGCCCAAAAACTTCTGTTCCTCGTACGCGAAGCGGCACTTTTCAGGCTTCAGCGTTAACCCCGACGTACGGATGGCCTCGAGTACAGACTGCAACCTTGCGAGGTGTTCGTCGAAAGTCCTAGAGAATACCACAACGTCGTCGAGGTATACGAGGCAGGTGTGCCACTTCAGGCCAGCTAGCACAGTGTCCATGACTCTTTGGAACGTTGCTGGTGCCGTGCATAGCCCAAACGGCATCACCTTGAACTCGTATAGGCCATCCGGGGTTATGAATGCAGTCTTCTCTCGATCTCTCTCGTCCACTTCAATTTGCCAGTAGCCTGTCTTCAGATCCATCGATGAGAAGTACCTCGCATGGCAGAGGTGGTCGAGGGCGTCGTCGATTCGTGGCAGGGGGTACACGTCCTTTTTGGTGATCTTGTTCAATCGCCGGTAGTCAACGCAGAACCTCAGTGTGCCGTCTTTTTTCTTCACGAGTACGACCGGCGCAGCCCACGGACTTTTTGATGGCTCTATAATGTCGCCGTTGAGCATGTCGTCGACTTGAGTCCGGATGGCTTCACGCTCGTGGGAAGAGACGCGGTACGGTGACTGTCGGGTAGGTCGTGCTCCATCCTCGGTTATTATCCGGTCCTTGGCTTCGTCCTTGGCTACGTGACATCTGGTGGAGGTGCTGGGTGACGTGATCATCGGCGATCCTTACAGCTGCACGGTGTTCGGAGTTCGATTCCGGCGTCATGGAGTGGTCGCAGGAAAAAGTTATCGACTTCGTCTGCAGATCGATTATTGCGCCGTTGTCCGTCAAAAAGTCCATTCCGAGAATTACGTCGCGGGAGCAGTTAGGCAAAACGACGAACACCGCAGGGTACGTCGTGCTGTCTATGGTGACGCGCGATGTGCACGTTCCACTTGGCGTCACGAGGTGGCCTCCTGCTGTGCGTATGTGCGGACCATCCCATCTGGTCATAACTTTCTTCAGTTTAGACGCAAATGGTCCGCTCATTACCGAATAGTCAGCTCCCGTGTCTACGAGGGCGACTACGTCAAAGCCGTCGATGGACACCTTGACGTCAGACGCAGTCTTCCTCGAGTTCCGGGTTCGTCGGGGCGTCGTATCTCGGCTTGTGCGTGTTGGCGGTCGGGCACTGTGCGTCGTCGTTGTCGTCGTCTTCTCAACGGACGTCTCGGTCAGGTCGGGTACGCGTCGCGCCGTGTAGCTGTCGTCGTGTTCGGGAGTCTCGTCAGGGTTAGGTCGGGTCGTCTTGATGAGGGCATGTCGTGAATCACTGTCTTCAGCGCGTCCTTGCGTCGTGGGAGGGTTTCTAGTTTTTCGCCGTAGAGCAACTTCACCTCCAGAAGTTGCCGCCTTTAGTTTCTCCCGCGTGGGCTGGGGGACCTTCCACGGGCGAAGTCAGCGTTGCTACAGCGGTTCGGCGATTGGTAGGGGTAGGGCGACGGCGAACGGTTGAAACGCGCTGGGCCACGGCTGGTTTCAGATAGATACTCGTCGATCTCACGTGGTCGTTGGCCAGGGAGAGGGCGAGGTGCGTCGACGGAGAAACCACGCAGTCCGAGTCTCTTGTATGGGCAGCGACGGTAAATGTGGTCGGCCTCTCCGCAGTGGTAGCACAGAGGACGGTTATCGGGAGTTCGCCATACGTCCGTCTTCCTCGGCGTCTGGTTTCGGGCTACCGGGGGTCGGGCGGGTGACAGTGGGCGGCGGTACGGCGGGGCCTCTTGACGGCGTGTTGGAGCAGGGCGGGGTCGACGAACAGCCGCGGAGCATGTCATAGCTTGTGGCTCTCGAGGTACCTCGGATGGCGTAGAAGTCCCCAACGCTTGTTGCACTTCTTCTCTAATCACGTCGGTGAGGGAAGCGACTTGGGGCTGCGGCGGCGTTGGGAGAAGTTTCCGCAGCTCCTCCCTCACTATTTCGCGGATAGTCTCGCGTAGGCTGTCGGCCGGGATCCGCGTGCTGCCAAAGTCGTTCGCATTGGCCGCGCCAACAAAGTTGCGGTCATACTGCTTAGCACGCATCTCGAGGGCTTTCTCAATGGTGCTGGCTTCGGTAACGAATTCGGCGACGGTTTTGGGCGGATTTCGGACAAGTCCGGCAAACAGTTCCTCCTTCACTCCGCGCATTAAGAAGCGCAACTTCTTTTCTTCCGTCATTTCGGGATCCGCGCGGCGAAATAGCTGCTTCATCTCCTCAACGAAGATCAAGACGCCTTCATTGGGGTGTTGCGTGCGCGTTTCCAACAAAAGGGCGGCTCTTTCTTTCCGCACGACGGTAGTGAAGGTCTTAGTGAACTCGCTTTTGAACTGAGCCCAGTTTGTCAAGGAGCTCTCGTGGTTCTCGAACCAAGTGCGAGCCGAATCTTCCATGTAAAAGAAAACGTGCCGGAACGTTTCTGCGTCGTCCCACCTGTTGAACTTCCGGACGCGCTCCAGTTTCTCCAACCATTCTTCTGGGTCTTCTGCGGGGGCTCCTCGGAATGATGGCGGTTCCCGTGGCTGCTGCAGAACGACAGGAGGATTGGCTTGGTTGAGCATGGTGCTGGTTGCGACGTTTTTCTTCTTCGTCTTCTCCGGCAGTAGACCGAACTCGGGTGGTAAATCTTGCACGCGGAGGCTGGCTCTTGTTGGACTGGCTTGGCGGCTTCCAGAGGTTGTAGTGGGCATGAAGGGTGCGTACCCAGCACCTCCACCAGATGTCACGTAGCCAAGGACGAAGCAGTTGTTTGGAAAAGAAACAAGTTTATTGGAGCGAACTTGTGCTCCCCTAACAACTGAAAAGAATACAGAGGCGGCGAAGCAGTGGTCAACAAAGTGACGTTACGTGCGTCGGAGAGCGTCGCAGAATCGAATGCCCCGGCGTCTGCTCTGCAGGCTTTTTATCTTTCGGCGCGCATGGTTCTGGAACCATCGATTCGCATCGAGAACATTGTATATGCAAGAAGATTATTCCGGGCTGTTCACGTAAATCGGAATGCTCTCCCTATCACAACAGATAACACATGCGGCACAGAAAGAAGGAATGGAACACGCGCTTCCCTTGGCACGGAGATAACACAGACCGGCGCAGCCGGGCGGTAAAAGCAAAACACAAATAAACAAACCCAATGTATGGTTCGCGGCAATATTAGTATAAAACTCTATGATCTCAGTTTCCTAGTTTCGTTGTTTTCCGAACCCACCGTTATATTGTCGTCTGGCTACAGCAACTGCTATTCTGAAAATTTATACATTGTATATTTTAACGTGATCATGACGTTAAGCTGACAGGGTACCTCGATGGTGCGCGCCTACAGCCCAAAAGACTGGGGCGAAATCGGACTGTGGATGGAGGAACGTCATCACCATCAACATGCTAGTTCACCATGACCTCCACTCCAACCTTACCTGTGTGGCTACCAGCAATATGTCCCTCAATGCGTCGACTCCACCGGTTCTTCACGTGTTTTGCAAGTACGTGGCAAGCGACGCCTTTCTCACCCTCCGATATACAGTCAATTAGCTGCCTAGCGTTAACCAGCTCTTGTGACCGCAGGTGAATAAACTCTAAGCAGTAAAAACATTCACTACGGAATCTCTAAATGAAGCTAAAGGGAAATAACGAGTGACGGAGAAAATAAAGCATAATCGTCAAAGTTCCAATCTCCGTCGTTCTCATTATGAAAATTAGCAGCAGCAGAGCGTTAGCATCCTAGTTCTTCGAAATAATAATAATAATAATAATAATAATAATAATAATAATAATAATAATAATAATAATAATAATAATAATTCTTCGAAATAAGCATCTTCGAAATAATGAGCATGAGCTTGATCTCATGAATTTGTCCGTCTTCAATAGCAAATAATAATGGCGTTTAATGGCATTAGGCAGGCCCTCACAATTATTTTAAAAAGAAGTATTGAAACATTTTTGAGATTTTTTTGCTTGGGGTGGTTGTCCAATTAATTATCAAAAATGAGCAGGGTAGAGATGCTGTCATATCAACAATTTCGGAATGTATGATATGGGGTTGACCGAGCTACCCGGTTTGTATTGCTGTCTGCATTATAGAAAAGCGCCCCCTTTCCCACCATCGCACAACTTTCCCTCAGCCTTCCAAAGATTATTTGTGAGTTATTAAAGAAAGGTAAAGTACTCAGCTGTTGCACCTAGATAACCTTATATTAGATTTGTTACTTGAGAGTTGGTATGACACGTCTAACTTAATAATGCTGTCATGTTCCAAGCATATTTATATACCTTCCTTCGAAATCCTTTTGAGTCATTCAACCACTTTCATGCAAGAGTTTCTACTCGCTATTTGATGAAAGGGTGATTTATAGATGCTCGCATATTTTCCCGGAAACCACGCGACACCGCAATAACCATCGTCTGGAAAGGAGGGAGCGTTTGCAAATGCTTGTGACGCCTAAAAGCCGCGACTTAGTGACAGGAATGATCCTAAATTGCTCCCTCATTCGCAGTCATTAGGAACTCTGACTCGTTAGCCAAGTTACCTGGGCAACGAGCTGGGAAATTCTGGCATTGCGTTCGTTCCGCGAGAACCTCCGTCACTTCAGGAACGGAGCCCTGATCCTTTTTTTCATTACAAACCGCTGTATATGACATGGTAAACAAACCCGTGCACGCACAGATTCGTCTCAGCACAAAAACATAGATATAAGCACGAGCAAATGTCGACGCACATTCACCGCACGTACTCATACGCACTGGCGCAGAGATCCAGACACGCTTACGCACGTTCCATAAACTTCTCGCAGCGGCATCTGTCCTCTCCCTCTTTCTCGAGACGAGTAATCAAACGAACACCTAGCAGCCGCTCTGAAGAACTGCGGGAAGCGGGGTGGCTGCATTTGGTTCGTACGTAGAACGGCGCTCAATAAAACACAAGCAAAAAATTAAGTCAATACACTTCGTCATGGTGGATGACCACAAAATTGTTTTAACACACGCACGAAGGGGACACAAAATTTAGGCGAAACGTGTGAGAAAAAACCATTTTTTCTAGAGACAGCATTGTATGTGCCGTTCTTTGAAAATTCGGTGTACGGCAATGGTTACGATTCTATCTACAAGCCTTTTGGCTCTCCTACATTCTTAAGAGCCCGCTCCACACTATTCGCCAGCGGCGGTGACAATCGCTGTCAAGAGTTTCCGGCCGATTCACCAATTCGCATTTGCAAGCGACGTCAAGATACCCGTCACTACATAAGAGGCGCATTGTCTCCCTCGTAACATTACACGTTTGTTTGTGATGAGGTCTCTAACGGCTACTTCAATAGCACCAGGGAAATGTGGACGACTACGAAATTATGTCTCAGAGGAAGTCACAGAAGTCAATAAACCAAGAATGTCGCATGACGAGCAAAGAGGCAGCTACAAGCCACACTTGAACCTGCAAGCGCTCGCACATGCGTTACATCAAACGAACGTCATATAGGTTTCCGACTTTCACGATGACACCTGGAGGAAGAACTAAAACAAAGCGAGGATGAAGCTAAACCACACAACAGTCATCAGTATGCGCGAAAACAGACAACGCGAGGCAGAAGCCTTACGTCGCAAGTAAAAACACATAACATGCAATGAGTCATGCAATGAGTCTTAAGTGTATCTATAAATACCTCCATAAAAAAAAACTAAAGGGCACCTAGGTTCTATTTGGGAATCTAAGAATACGTGAGTTTCCTTTCTCGCTAGGTTTTGTCGCAGAGTTATCATTGAGCTTAGTGTCAGCTAGTTCCTTGTGCCTGACTTCAGTGTCGCTGAATGTATAATGTCACGAAACACTCAAAAGTTCCACCCATACAAAAATGGTTTATGGGCGTCTATGGAAAACTTTATGCCGAGCTACAGCCGCATATGAGTCCCTATTGTCATCCATAAAAGAGCATAAATTAGGCTATAGCCAGCTATTGAAGTTTTTATGCATCCGGAACTAAAAACGGTAAACCATACAATTCTCTTTAGACGATTATAGAACATCTTATTGTGTTTATTCTATGAAGTAACAGCTATTCAGGTTGCTTTAGCCAGCCAAACAAATATGTATGGCTTTAGTTCTATAGAGCAGCTGCAACAAAGCTTTTTTGGCTGGAAATACACCATAGTTTAGTTTAAGTCTACAGAGTTCAAACCATTCAGCTGTGTTTTGCCAGCTATTGACAAAAAGAATTATTCTAAAGCTAAAGAGAGACAGCCACGAAAACTCTTTTGGCTGGCTATGGGCCGTTGATTAGCTCTAACTCCACAGACTCAAAACCATTCAGGTGTCTTTTGCCAGATATATCAAAAAATTTGTCCTAAACCTAAAGGACAGCCATAATTGCTCTTTTGGCATGCTATAGGCGATTCTTTAGCTTTACGTCTAGACTTCAAACCATTCAGCTGTCTTTTAGCAGCTATTGAAAAGAATTTGCCCTAAAGCTAAAGCTAGACAGCCATAAAAACTCCCTTGGCTGGCTATAGGCCGTTGTACAGCTCTAAGTCTACATACTTGAAGATGATAAGATGATGAACGGACAGGATAGCGCCTTCCCGTGGCTAACGTTAGCAGGCACTTCTCGTGTTGCTTGTGCAGCGTGACACCGCACCAGGTAGCAAGAGTAACAACAGTTAACGTTGGTTTTCGCTAGCACCGAAAACTGCCCTGCGTTTCCACGTGTGCTTGCGGTTTCGGTTGTAGACGCGGTTTCTGTTAGGCGGCGGTTTCGGTTCTAATTTTGAGGTGCTAAGCCGTCCTGTACGCGTCTAGTCGCGCGTCTCCACTGCTATCTGTGGTACCAGTTCGTCGGTTATGAGTTCTCCTGCAAGAAAACGAAAAAGTGTGTCTTTTCAACACAAGCGCAAAGTTGTAAATTCCGTATCCAGCTACGAGAAAGAAGAATTTTGCGATTAGCAAAAACAGCGCAAAGGACGGGAAAAAGAAGAACAACTGGACGAAGCGCTGACTAACAACCAAGTGCTTTATTTCCGTGAACTGTTTATACAGGATGAAGAAAGGTGGAAACGGGAACACAAACAAAATAAGCTTGCAACCTTTACAAGGCCTGGGGATCGGACAAATATCTTGTTTCTATTCATTGCAGGGCCAATGACGTAGCGCTCACACACGTCTCACCCCTTTCATAAATTCGGTGCGCCTCGCCAATTTCGCGAGTACGTTAGTACCTGTATCTTTTGATGATTTGACACTTCTTGAACGGAGGTTTGCATCCGTATTTTTTACAGGTAGTAGAAATATGACTGTTAGAAACACCTTGTAGTGCGTTCGCCTGTTCAGGCAGGCGATCAATAATACATCGCCCGGTATGTCCTACATACAGGTGTTTACAGGAAAAAGGAATTTCATAGACAGCATTTTTACAGCACATGACAAATATGAAAAGAAAATGTCGTGGTGGGCTCCTATAATGTTTTTACTTAGGAATAAAGTTGGAAAACCTAGTTTCCCCGTTCATTTGGCTACCCATAAATATTTCCAACTTTATTTGTCCTCGCTGTCTGCAGCTTACCCAATAATAACGACAAAAAGTGTGTATGGGTAGCTTCGGTTATTTTATTACCTTTTTGATTGTTTGTTTGTTTGTTTATTGGTGTTTCTTATCACCCGCCACTAAAAGTACACACAGCCCGTCAGCTTTGCCTGGAAAGTTTTTTCCAACATGTTGCAATACACGTGATATTGGAGCGCGCGTGTCAAGTTGTTCAAAGCACGAACAAGAAATCGTCGCAGCTTACACAAGCGGTGCAAGGCTGGAGAAACAGCAGATCTGGCGGCGGCCCCTCACATTTATTTCCGTACCTGCCGCTGAAAGTTCTCCATGGCTGGCAAGCCAGGATCGTTTCTTCCTCAGGCGTTTACATCTCTCCCAAATGGACACCGTTATCTTGCGCTAGAACCCGCGGCCAAGTCCAAATCCAATGCCCGCGCTACGAACCCAATAAAAACGCGGTGCGTCCGGCATTCGATGCTAGTGAGTGCGCTCGGGACACCCCACTCAGACAGTGAACTGTGTAAGGCCCTTACGCGCTGCTGCCGCGGGAGAGTAACCTTCAAAACGAAAGAAGCAGAACGCTTTAGCGTCGACGAAGCCAGCGACCAGCCAGGTTGCAACGAAACCAAACCTCCTATCTTTTTTCCCCATATTACTGCTCTCAATATTGTGTGAGTGTGAGTACCCTTAAACAAGTAAACATACCAGACCGGAATATGTCACAAACATACCGTTGTTTTAGGGCGTGGCTCTTTGGCGCTTGTTCGTGGGCTAAGGGGCGTCGCCGGTGTCATCGAGAGAGCGATGGCAAGTCCGAAGAGTGAAAGAAAGAAGAGGAAGAGACTGTCGAAAAAAATTACCCGTGGCTTAGCTCGGCTATGGCAGGATATACGTAGCGTGAGCTACGTTTATCCTGGTTATATCTTGGTTCAGCGTGTTATTCCTAGGTTTCCTGGTTGTCTAGGAGTAGCTTGATTATCATGCTTACTGCTGTTTCAATGACACACACACACGGAAGACGCATTATGTGACATCTATATTTATGAAGCGACTACGGCGCAGCGTCACCAATCGCCCAGAGATAAGTTGGTTCCACAGGCGCACGCCGGTGTTGCTGCGACGGACGAGCCATCGGTTCCACACCCGGCCACCCCTCGCATGACCATCAAGTGGACCGGGCCGCCACGTGCGGAACGGAGGTCGGCGAAGAGGCTGGCCGCGTGGGTGTGTGAGAGACGCCGGTCAGCGAGCAACGGTCTGTGCACCATGTGACGTCACGACTCCTCGCGCATGCGCAGCACGGCTCTCCAGGAGCCACGCAAAACTGCTCAACCTCGGCAAGTGTAGCTCCCGCTACAAAATTGGGAGGGGAGGGTGGTTCGCCATGGCAGCGCGAGACGCTTCTCCGAAAGTGTGCGGAGGGGAGGGGGCAGTATGCTGTGGCTGCACGAGACGCTCGACTGCGCGACGCTTAGCGAAAATGTGAGGGGGGTGTAAACGTGACGATGATGGGCGTTCGCTTCCTCAGACGCAGCTCGCGGTCCTTTCCTGATACGCCCTTCGCGCCGCCGACGCAGAGGCGCGCCATAGCTTCCGTCGAGAGAACCCACGAGGGAGTGCTGCCTCAGCGCACTGCGGCCATCAGGAGTGCTGAACTGCGAGGGATGCCACCGGTCGTGCGATCTGCAGCGGCTGTTGTGGAGCGCGTACATGCGCTCTCAGCCAGTTCTTACTAAGCAATGAGCGACGCAACTGGTGGAACTGCGTCGTCTGCCGCTGCTACTAAGCGAGCTGCTAGAGCGGAGGCTCCGCACCGCCGTCGCCAGAACCCTGAGCGAGGTCTGAACAATCCGCAAGGCAACCGGTGAATGTGCTTAGTCAGCCACTGCAAATACAAACTTTCTGTAACCATACAAAGATGTCCGTGTGAAATTCTTTTCGTCCACATATTTCGCACAGTCAAATGAGCTGAACCGCTGCGCCCAAATATAGCACTAGGGAGTATCGTAATCCCCAGCCATTTTTTGCCATACATGTGTTAGTGTGTCCCCATTAGTTGCTTTCACCATCCAGGTTTCTTCCCTCCCACTCTGTCTTCCCTTAGACGCAAACTGTAGTAGCATCAATAAAGAATAGAGAAATGAAATAAAAGAAAAACGTGTTCAGCAAGCGGGATCTTCAGCTAAACTTGTTTATATGTTACAGAATGTATCGAAATGTACAGTCATGTGTCCTTTCTCCCTATGAGTGTTTATTAAGCAAAAAAAGAACCTGCTTTCGTTTCAATGGGAATGTGATAGCTCAATCTCACAGGCGCCGGTTTCATAACGCCAGGAACCCAGGCTTGATTCGGAACACGGGAAGCGTTTTTTTTTTTTTTTTCTCACCAATTGGCTGCCAGTGTTATTGCTGCCCTCCGCTTCTAACGCCGTACCGCTCGTGCCTTTGGGGTGGCCCGGTGGTTGTGGGGCCGGTATCGCGGCGTAAAGGTTCAGAATTTGATTCCCGGAACCTTCCTAAGCCCATTTTTTCTTGGGGTTTTTCGAAATTTCTTCGTGCGACAGACGGACAAATTTCGGCCTAAGCAACTCTGATTTTAAAATGATTATTTCTCCCAATAGAGCGAATAAGTGCTTCTAATTACTTTTCTATTCTTTTAAGACGTCGTTATTTTTTTTTTTTGCTTGGATATGAAAAATCTGTGTACGTAAGGGCGCTACAGTTTCACAAAACATTTTGCGGTGGAAATAAAGATAACGATTCCTTGAAATCCCACACCATTAGGTCAATGACGCAGTTATTTTAGGATCCTTTTGAATTTACGTTATTTGTGTGAGAAACATATTCCCATTAGCTGCTGCTACTCCCGACTTTGCCAGTAGAAGCTGTTTGAAAAGGCAAATCGATTGTTTTACATCAATAAACGCCGAGGTGCAGAAATCTGCGATTACTTCCCCAATTGAAGTGGTCATTGACGATGATTGCCACTCGTTGTAGAAAGAAAACAACTTAAATCGTACACCTGGGCTCTTGATGGTGAGAGTAACAGACGATTTTTCTCGCCGTTGAAAAACGGCCGTGTTCTCGGCAATGATGACAGCAGCAGAAAGTGGTTCAGTTTAAGCTTCCTACTTTTATGTTAGCGTAACATCTACGCTTCATGCTAAACGTTTAGCGATCCTGGTTCAAGATGGACGTGAACGACTCCACGACAATTTGATTCCTTGCGCTGATGCTGCTCGTTTGCTTACATTAATAGTGTTCTTTCCCGTTCCTCACAGAAAAGAGACGCATACCACGAGCTGTGTACGCTTATAATTTTGGCATGCGCTCAAGACAACCAGAAAACAAAATATTTACCCAGGTCCGGGCTTGGTACTGTCACATTCCAGTTCCCCATTAGACAATACGAGGGTAACCAATAGGTCTACAGCGTTGTAAGGACACTTTCCGGGCCACAAAAAAGCCGCGGTACTTTGTCGGCGCAAATGGCTGTACACTAACCTTTCCGGGTTTGAATGGTTCCAGTCAATTACAGGGACTGACATATACTCAGAAATAATTTTTTTTTTCGGTTGAATCCAGTGCGGTCGGATGCTGGCACGCTTATGAGTTGCCATGTCTTAATCGACATATCTACTATCGCTCTTTTCGTGCTGTATAAGAGGGCGCTTTGCGGTGGTAGAAGGCATTAAACTAGAGCAGATGATTGAACAGTAACCTCATCTCATGTATGTGGACCCATGTGAATGGGGTGCAGGTGGATCACAAATTGGGGCATATGCCAGTGTCGAGCCAGGGCCACATCCCGACTGGCCGCTATTAAAACTGAAACTAACGAAACAGCGCGAACTAAACAGGACCGAGGAATAGAAACACGTAGAACACAAACGGGCGACGTATCTATTCCTTGATCCTATTTCATTCCCCTTCTTCTGTTTTGTTTTCACGAACATGAACCACCAAACCCGCACCAGATTCCTGATAAAAAATAGAAATATTTCAGCAGAGCATCGTTAAAGAATTTTACTCGTATATTTGTCCCGAACCCAATTTTTAGCAGCCGCAAGTACTGCTTTGCATTTTAAGATAAGAAAAAAGCTGGCGCGTATATGGGGATAACTTTTGCCTGCCACGTTTGGCCATTACTCTTCCGAAGTAGTTGTGCGCACGGTAGAGGCTATTTTAGATCAACATTAAAAAGACCTGGAACCTGCTCCTTGTATCTGCCGGCTATAGAAGAGTTCATGTATTTCGGGCCTTGTTGTAAAGAGCCCGTGTCGTCTGCCTTCGTTTTTTTACTTTTTTTGCTACTTTCTATTTTTTTAGTATTATTACCATTTTAATCATGTGATCGTTAAATCTTTCACGCTTCTCGGTCTTGTGTAGTTCGAACTTTTTCCGCATGAACTAGATAAACCACTTCTTGTGGGAGCTTTGTCTGACATTTACGTGAAAGATGACTATCCTTGTTACGCTCATCACAATTCCCCCCGGCAGAGTGGGTGAGCCCGAAGATCCCGACTGCGGCTCTGGGTGTGTTTGCATGCATGCAAACACACCCAAGCAGCGTATGCATGCACTACATGCATGCGTGCATGTTCATGCAATGTACATTGCATGTACACGGCATGTAAACTCGTTGTTGGTCGCACTTGTCTTTTCTCTTAAATAGTCGGGAAGGAAAGACAGGAGGAGTTTCTACGAAGCTGTGCGGGCCATCAATATTGGCGATGTGGAACAGCTCCTCAATTTCTTTAAAAAGCTTTTTTTCTCCTTCTCTTCCAGAGGACAAATCGATTGCCCGAGTGCATAAAATTGTTTTTGTTTACTCTTTTCCCGACGTGGAAGTCTTACATCCTAAAAGATGAACTTTTCTGACGCGCTGGAACGTACGCCTTTTACAGTAACCCTCTTTCCGGGATCTTAGAGGCAATTTCTTCTCACAGAGATCAATACAATCGATCAAGAATCCTCCAGATGCATTTTGCTTTATTGGGTCCTGAATCACTATCTCCGAGGATAAGGCTTGCTTCGCAAACGCGCCTCGCGTTGCCATGTTATAGCGGAAAGGGTCCTTTGAAGATTAGCTTGACAGACCACTTTACTATTCCTTTATTGCTCTACCCAGCTACTTTCAATTCTCCATTGGAATTTGTTTTCTAGCCAGATTCGCACCTAATTGGTGCCGGATGTACAGGAAATATTCCTCCTCCCCATTTATGTATGTCGATATATACAAAAAAAAGAGAAAGAAGCCAAAATTATCGTTGCTTCCGGAAAAGCTGTTTTTTACCACCTGACCGTAGCTTTCGCGGTGTACGTCAATACGACGGTGTAAACTTGTGATAGCAGATGCACCTTAGTTGCACTTGAACTGTTATTCGAAGAAAGCGGGTCTAGTAAGCTTTTCCGCATACGTTCGGGCGCGGATATGTCGGTGCATGGGTAAATCGGTCCGCAGACTTTTTAAGCACGTACATTTTTGTGCTTGGACTTTTGTGTGCATAGACCTTTTAGTGTGTGGCCGTTGTAGGCTGTCATTTTTTGTCACTCAGCATTCGGCCGTATGTTCAGTTGTCACTGAACATTCAGCGTACGCTACGCCTGATCGTGGAAGACCGCACCTTGAAAATTCAGGTCAGCGGTGGACGAAACTCAGCGATAAAAGCAAGAAAAAGCGTTGTCAAGCAACCTCGCTGGAAGAATTTGATAGCTACCTACAGATGTTTGATTGCTAGAGTTGATCTTATTCTATGATTGGAGTGTTTACGATTGCGCCAGATTGCCACTTCTAAGCATGACATTCTTCGGTGTATGAGAGGCAACGGAACTATACTTAACCAGTACATGTTGTCTTTGCATACAGTGGCGGTGCGCAAAGGGCACTCGTGGTCGCGTTTCAGGAAGTTGGCAATAACATCAAAGCACAAGTTGCAACAAAGCTGCCTAACGATCACCTCAGAATTACGTATATCGTGGAAGTGAGGAGCGGTAATTAATATGTACCATTTAAACGCAAATTTTGCTTCTAATCGAACTAATTCAAAATTTTGAATTCGCGACAAACAAGCCTGGGGTCTTTTCATTTATTCTTATATTTTCGTACCTCAATATTATCTCCGATTGAGCATGCTGGTTTTATTGCAAACTCTTCATTACGTAGAAATCAGAAGTTTTCGAATATCAACTTAACTAATAAAGTAACCAGATAAATCATAAATCAAACTTTTTATTCCCCCTTCAATCAGCGAACGCCAGGAAAAAAAGCTTTGTTGTTAGTGGTCGACATCCTTGTAGTGTGGTAACAAAGTTATCCACACCCACACTTATACAGAACGAATAATTGTTTCTGCGTCAGAAGGAAAAACAAGCACGGTAGACGCAATGCAGCCGTTTCTGCCGGATCCAGTCTGAAAATTTTGTGGTCCTCACAGAGCCGGATTGAAGCACAAACCTCTGCCCAGCGAAAACTAATCAGCTTCCCTTTCCGCTTGCAATGGTGCGGGTTATTCTCGGTTTTTCTGATGAACAAACTTACAATTCCTGCAGCCGCCGATGCAAGAACTCCTGGCCCAAAAATTTGTTAGCGGGGACACCAGCCATCAAAGCGAAAAAGTCACATCGCGACACCCGAACTGATATTTTATGTTTTTCTCTTTCTTGTGCATGTTTTGCTGCATGTTTATGCCCTTCTTCGTGTGACGTATAACGAAGGCGTTTGTCAAACGTAGTACGGAGCAAATGTCTGTGTTCGTTGACAGTTGCCGCGAAGTTTCTTCCGCACCGAGAGCGGAAATTGAGTTGTTTTTATGCCTTTCATCATCCACGGTAAGCGTACTTGAGTGCGCTTGGTCAAAACAATGTGACTCTTGGGTGCGTGTCGGCCTTCCTTTCTTTTCCAGAAAATGTTGTGCATAGGCTACGCCATGCGAAGCCCATTCTCTCCCCCCATCCTCCCCTGTCGTTCCCAAAACAAGCTGCCGCATTTTCCTGCCTTCTCTTCTTCATCCACAATTGCGTTAACGTGTTCATGTTATTTTTTTACCGCCACTTTCCCCCACCCCAATTTAGCCTCTTGTTCAATAGCATGTCCATTGTTTAATCTTTCCACTCTCTATCTCAGCGACTTGTATTGCCATTTTTGTATATTTACAGGCTGTAAGACCACTTTTGGGGCATAGTTTGATTTCTTTATTACAGTAGGAAATTTATACACGACATTTTGTAAACTCCAAACAAACATTACACAGGAGCCGACCGATTTTTCGGACCTGCGGGTAACGAAACATAGTCGGAATAAAAGAGCGGTCCGAAAAATCTACGACTCGCAAAAACGAACTTTATTTCATTTAAACAGGACTGACGAAGTCACAAATAGTTCCTTGTCCTAAATTCTTCCTTCGTGTGAGAACGTTTGCTTGCATCTGTGCAAGCGTAACAATTTCTTCGTATATATCAGAATCTTTGTGGTGGCATGCACAGTGCACAGGCGATGGGATGACCCCGTGTACCATACTCACTACAGTGGCTACTGATCAACCCTCATAAAAATGGACGTTGACTTTTATTTGACCCGCTATTGTGTTTCTATAGGGTCAATAAAAAAGTCAATTAAAACTCATCGCCTATAGACTGTGCTCGTTAAAAAGTCAACAAACGTTGTATTGCACAAACTCAACCAACATTTTATTGCCTTCAAGACATTGAGATTTAATACACTTCATATTGCGTTTCTATAGAGTGAAGCCAATCTCCCATCTTAAAAACTGCGGCCAATATAACATCAATGAAGTTTTTATTGCAAAAATGCAACATAAATTTTATTGCCTTCACTATATTGAGTTTTAACAAACTCTGTACTGCCTTTCTATAGGGTCGATCAAACTCGTAATGTATGGACTGGGTGTCATTAGACAGGCAATAAACTTTTTATAACGAACACGCAGCAAGCGTCTTATCGCCTTCATTATGTTGAGTTTCAATAGACTCTGTATTGCGTTTCTATAGCCCACCCACGGAGGTCTGGTAGCTTATCGGTGCATATATGTGCGGTGCTATTGCGCCGCCTGCCCCGCCCCATCAACCAAAACCGCGCGATGGATGTCCCATCGCGTCGTCTTGGGAGCCCTTTGGAGCGGTGGCGCTCGGTATGGCGGACATCACCGCCGAACAGTTCGAGCCCCTACAAAGCTCCTCTGTTAAAACTTGCAAGAAAACCGGACTCACAGGCAACAGGTTATTACGCCTATACTCAATAAGAATTTTATTGAAAGCTAATAGAGATAAACTTATTAAAAACTCATCAGACATTCAATTCAGACTTTGACCGTATGCAACACGTTGTGATGACTGCGCACAATAAGAATTTTATAGAAATCTTATTGAGATAAATTTAATAGCAACCTATCAGAAACTATATTCAAAGCTGACTCACGCAACAGGTTGTTACGACCATACTCAAAACAATTTTAAGAAAGCGAATGCAGGCGAATTTAATAAAAACTCATCAAAATTTCTATCCAAACTTTATTCACACGCAACAGGATGTTGCGGCTATACACAATAAGAATTTTATAAAGAATGATTTGCCATAAATTTATTAAAAATCCGCTAGAAACTGTATTCAAACCTGACTCCCACGCAACAGGCTGTTGCGACTGTACTCAGTAAGTATTGCATAGAAAACTTATTGCATTTCTTTTATAAAAACCTCATAAAAAACTCTTAAGAAACAGCATTCAGAACCGATAGGGTCTATTAACTTGGCTCTGTAGACTTTTAATTAAAACGCGGTGGCCAATTTTTTATGGAAACTCAAAGGAAATATTCTATAGAATTTTGACAAAATGTCTATATGATTCTTTTGAGCAATCTCTATAACAAGTATATTAAATCTCGGCAAACAGTTTTATGAGGGAAGTAAACGAACAACGTCCATTATGCGCGAGACAGGACAAACGTGACGATAATTTTGCCTATAGCCAGCGTCACCTGATGCATAATAAAAGTGGTGTCTAAAAAAAGTGGCCACTATGACCCGTTTCCCGCTTATGAGATTGTTTCGCCGCAGACTACATGACCAGATCAAAGCTTGTAACCCCGGCGGGAGTCAAGACAAAGCCCATCCAATCCGAAGCTAGCCAGGCGGCCTAGCTGCCGCCGTCCCGGAGTCGCACCGTGGTTCTGTCCCGGAAAATATTGTCGATTAAATTTTGTGCGGAAAATCAAACTTTTGCTTTATTTTGTCCAAAATATCCGTTATTCATATACATTACTCCTATAGGACAAATGGCGGTTCCTCGGGAAAGCCCGGAATATCCAGCATGTCAGAATTTTCGCAGTTCGAAAAAACAGTCGGCTACTAGATGCCGCCATCTATAGTGAACCAGAATTGAGAATTACTGGCTTGATTGGTTAATACAGGAAGGAACACCGGTAGTTATGAACGACAGGGAAAGCATAAAGGAAATGCATGAACGTTTTTATATGGAAATAAAATGTTGTTTAATGGCTTGCGGGAAAGACAACGGGGGAAAATGACCGCGTATCTGCTCCTTTCGTTGCAAATATCGACGACAGACGATAGTCAACCGGTGCTTCTGGCAAGAAATAACTCGTTCCCTCTCACCTCTCATGCTGTTTCTTTTCCATCTTGTTCCTCCGAACATAACACGCTAGAGGATTGCTCAAGTCAATTTAAATTTACAGCGTTCCACTGCTCCAACTCGGGTGCCTTTATGACAGCGCTGCCGAACGGCGGAAACGCGAGTGAATCAAGGCACCGTATTAGAAAGTTTATAGAACCACGTTGCCCCACTCTACGAACGTTCCAAGCAGAACGTGGATCCTATCTAGTGGAACCTTTTGTTGCTGCTGCCGTACGAATTCCTAAATGTCGCCAGGAGCACGGGCAACATCAGGCGACGTTTTTCCCCAGTTGATGTAGTATTTCATTTGCTATCGTAAAAACCAAGTATCCATGAATTTTTTAATAAACTAACACTCCAAGTATCACTTATCTATTGATGGTCTGGCTTATGTTTGCGTAATGTCTTGTTCTTGTTCAACAATGTTGACAAGTACGAGCATTTCCACCGACTTGGACATCTAGATTTGGGTGTGGGTATAAAAGACCCACACCAATATATTGTTAAGCTTCTGTTTCACTTTGGCCGGGTGGCTGAATCGAGTCACAGACAGACAGACATACAGATGGACCGAAATTTCCTCGTTTACGTAGTCCAAGGAAGGCTATCGTCGTTAAAATATGCTTCACGAGTGAATCCACGACATTGTAACTATGCGCCCGATTCAGTACCAACCAACGTACCGGGAAGGTGTATTCGTCAGCATTTAATTGAGCATGTTTGGGAGCACGATTTTGTCCAAAGCCTGAGTGCGGCAGCCCACTCCGCTCCGACAACTCCGGGTGAAAGGTACTTATATTATTTATATGACGGCGTTATCAAATGTAATTAGTTCATTGCTCGTTGTGATGACATCTTTTTTATTCTTTCTGCACTGCTCGTACTACCTGACCTGCTGATGTATTCTTATTATATGCCTAGTTATTGTATAAATTTGGTTGGTATTTTTTTATTTTTTTATCTGCTAAATCCCCTTTACCCAATGCCCTGCATGAGCCTGGAAGGTGCTTTATATATATATATATATATATATATATATATATATATATATATATATATATATAGAGAGAGAGAGAGAGAGAGAGAGAGCGATGAATAAGTTCCGGGATTCGGTTTCAAAAATATACGAGAGGGCAGACACACGTATGAAAACGATGATTGAACTAACGTTTTGACCGGGGTCCGGTCGGTCGAAACGTTAGTTCAATCATCGTTTTCATACGTGTGTCTGCCATCTCGTGTATATATATATATATATATATATATATATATATATATATATATATATATATATATATATATATATATATATATATATATAAAGTAAGTAATGCAATTTCTTGGCCGCTGGCATTTCGTGATTCATAACCTTGTTACTCAATAGGCTTACAGCTACCGTTTTTATAAGTGCACACTTAAAGCCATGCCAAAAACAACCCTACATTCAGCACGGCGTAACCCGCGATGTAGGTAAGCCCCCAGTACCCCCAATTTCCCTCCCGGTCAAAATCCCGGAAATTTCCAAGTGGATTAATTAGATTTTTGCCTTAAGAGCCTCTGGGGCGTAAGCGCTAGTCGCAGTAAAAGTACTAGTAATTTAGGCAGCTACAGAAAGATGTCTAAAAAGCTACGAATCGTGGCCAAAATTTACTATAAGGAATCGAAAGAGACAAAATTAAATGACGCAGCAATTTTCACTCTCTAATTGACTTCTGGTGTAAAGAGCATGCCGCGAATTGAAAGCCACTTCCGGGTCCCTTAATTGAACTTTCGATTCTCAAATGCCCGTCTCCCTATAGCGTCCATCTGAAAGAAAGTCGCAGCAGGGCGTAAAATATTTGATTTTGTTGAGAGAAGCAAAAACTCTCAGAACGTTTCCCAAGAGTAACAACACGAAAAAGCACGAATGAAAATCTGAAGCCCTGCTTAAAAGGTCGAGCTGAGAGCTTGATTTGTTTACTGCACCGAATCTCTGACTCCACTATCATGTGCTCAGTGGAGCACGATGCCGATTTAATTTGCTTTGCCACAAGCGTTTTCGTATTTATCTTAAATCGCACCAAACGGAACGTTCAAGGTAAAAATGCAATGAGAAACTCTAATCGGCCGCAAAGCATATTGCGTTTAATTAAGACATCAGTGAAAAAAAAAAACAGAAAGTACTTGAGAAAATGCACACCTGGCTGAACACGAAACGCGTAAGCAGAAAAAAAAACAGCGAATTTTGAGTTGAATTTTCTTTTGGTGGGCAGTATGTCATATTTTATATTCCTCCCAATTTAATTTACGCAGTGTGTACGGTGCCGTCTGGCGGGTCTCTAGCTGAGCGCTGTAGACATGGTTTGAGTGCAGTTCGATGGCATTCTCTTTTCTCTTTGTCAAATATTTCGAATAATCGAGAATAGTCGAATATACATTAGAACATTTAGTACCACGCGAGCGTAGGCATTTAGAATGTCCTCAGAAGAACTCTTAGAAAATACTTTGAAATGACTTAACATAGTACAAGCCATCTTGTATGATCTGCAGAAGTTGATGTGTCACATGATTGTATTTTTTTATAATCGCTCTCCATAGTTTATGAAAAACGCGAATGGTGGATAGGCACGCTGAGCCCATGGTTTTTGCAAAATCACACGTTTTACAAAGAATCATTTTTGTTAAGCGTGCCTACAACCAAAATGATTCTCGTCCTGACTGGCAGCCTCTGCTTAGTAGCTGTTCAATGTTGCCTCGGTATTAAGCCACATGTACATAATTGTTCATTGTGTTCAGTTTTGTTTTTCGTCCTCTGTTTAACTCGTCTGTATCTGTATATAGTTGTAAATAGGGGTTGTAAATATCATTTTTTTTTAATTGGCCTGTAGTGCAATAAATACCATGTGCAAAAAAATCGATGGAGTATAAGGGTTTCGCCATGAATTCTTGATGACAAGGACGGTGAATCGAGACCGGCTCCTTCCGATTATTTCTCACCATTAAATTGAAATGCAAGGCATTTTATAGGGAATACCTTAAGAAATTTCTAAAACTAGGCTTTCGGAGGTTATATCTCTTTTCTTGCGCGAAGTGGTGAGAGGCCGTGGTGGGCGCAATAAAACGAGCGGCAATTGCTACTGAGTTAGGGCAGCAAGTACTAGAACTTGTAAATTAACTTTTTCATTATTGCAGTTGTGAATGTCATTGTAATGGGGAAATTATAGAGCATCATCTGTCGACCGGATATCCATAGTTATAATTGAGAAAGTGTAATTGCCCGGAGACTAATGGGCTGAAATTCAGTCCTCCGCACCAGCACATCTGGAGATGCAAAGACGCCCGAGTGTACGAGATTTCGGCGCACGTAAAGATCTCCAGGTGGTCAAAATTAATCTGGAGCTCTCCACTACGGCGCGCCTCGTCACCTGCGCTGGTGTCGGGGGGTTAAACCTTACAATCTGGAGATGCGTGGTTAAAAAGAGTGGCAAAGCCATGCCTACGCGTTGACGTCACTCAGAGTACACCAGCCTACTTTACCTCTGAAGCAAGATAAAGCCACGACCGGGCTAGATTGGGGGTGCTCGCCCGCTAGCCCGGCCGTGATAAAGCGTGGCGTGCGGGTAACGTGTACATCTCTGAGTGACGCAACGCGTAGGCATGGCTTTGCGGCGCTTTGCAGCCGCCGCACTGCAGATGCGCGCGTCCTGAGGACTGATGTACTCAGCCCATAGGCCTCCGGGCAATTCAGCATCATCATCAGTCTGTCTACGCCCATTGCAGTGCAAAGGCATCTCCCATAGATCTGCAAATATCCCGGTCCTCAGCTAACTGCGACCACTTTACCCCGCAAACTTCTTGATCTCATCTGCCAGCCTAACTTTTCTTCATTAATCGAAACGCTCTCAGAACCGCTACCAGTAAATCTTCGCAAAGGCCGGAAATCCTTACCTGCTCATGCCCCCTTACCCCACATCCCTTCTCTTGGCGACTTACCGAATTGTAATTCAAAAAGAGTGGGTTCTGCCTAACGTTTCATAAGTTGGGCTGAAACTACGGGATCCGCGTGTCGTTGTAATAGCATTTTTAATTTCTCCAGGATAATCTTTATTCCCCCCCCCCCAAAAAAAAACACGTTTTGAGTGCGGCTTTCTAAGCGCTTTTTCTAGTCACTTCCCTGATTCAATAAAGTAGATAGTGATCTGCAATTCTTTCGCGGCTCAACTATTCTGGTTCGACTGCAACTCTCCCCTCCCTCGATAGCACGCAAATAATAATCAATTCACAATTTCATTCAATAGCTCGCTTTGGTCTTGGAAGATTTTAAGGAATGTATTGCTTTATCTAGACACTAAAAAAAGTTATTTTTCACGATAGTTTGTTATTATCTTGTTCTGGGCCATACTGCAGAAGCGTGGTCTGCTGGGCAGATTCAACACTGGATTCTTTCGCAGGCTTTTCCTTGAGCTGTGTTACCGACTTCAGAAAACGCTGATTCCAGAAAGTTCACATAAATATACCCTCTGAACAAGGCAGAATACATAATGAAAACAGGAGAGGGGAGGGGTGGGGGTGGCGACTACTCATGAAAAAAAGTTAAAAAGAAATTACATAGAAAAACAGAGGGAGTCCAGCGTACCCCGGATATGTGACAAGGCAAGTAATTAGCCCTTGCAGCTAGACCCTTTTCGCACCAGACGGAATTCGTGATATTTTCGGAAAGCCGAGATAGCCAAATTTATTTCTCGCAGCGAATTTCTGTTCACAACAGCACCCGGTTCACCGTCTGATCTTTCGGCCAGAGGCAATATTCGACGGCTTCCAGGCCGCCTGGTCTCCTCCCATTCAATATCGTCGTGCAAAGGAAAGGCCTCCAGCCGGAGTATTTCTTTTGCTGCCTGGATATGGCGAATCAGCTTATGCGCTTCTGGTGATGGCACCACGCCTGCCCTCCATTCCGCTGTGTCGTTTTTTATTCCCCCAAGGATAGAAGTAGAGACGTACGGCTACTTCTGAATTGCCAGTGCCGCTTTGTAGCGTGCCTGTTCTACAGCCCTTCACCGCGTCGACCCGTAAATTCCGCGAGGTGTAGAGGCTTCTTCAGAGGAAAGCCTTTCAAAGTGGTGTTGGAACGAGGTTTTAGGAAGCATCAAACCAAGCGCGTGCGCCAACATTGCACACGCCAAAAACGCTTCCCCTGCACGCCCGTAAAAACAAAGATTGCCGGTAAATATTTCTAAAATATATATCGGCCTGCTTACAAACCACGGTGTGCTCGGCATGAGCCTCGGTGTTTCTAACTTCCGCCGAAGTTGCATTGTCATGATAAAAAGTGATGTGCCAAATAACGTTCCGTGTCATTCTACTGCAGGATGTTTTAAAGCGAAGCTTTCGTGGCCTCACTTGCATCACAAATCGTAACACCGTAACGCATTGCACGAAAGCCAACATAAACAACAAGTTTGCACAAGGGGCACGTGATGATAATGATAATGATAATAATAATGATGATGGTAATGGTGATTATGATTGTGGGGTGATGATGATGATGATTATGGCAACGATGGTGGTGGCGACGACGGCTATGATTATTATTTTTATTATGCTGGTGGTGATGATGATGAAGATGATCATGATCATGATGACGACGACGACGACGACGGCGATGATGATGATGATGATGATGATGATGATGATGATGATGATGATGATGATTGTGGTGGTGGTGGTGGTGGTGTTCTGGTGCTGATGAAACGCGAAGAACCTCGAGGGAGAAAAACGCTTCCCGTGGTTGGAATCGAAACGGGGTTCCTCGCGTCTATCCGATGGAGGCCTTCCGACATGGTCGAGACAGTTTGGATTGTAGACTTTGACTCAGGTCGCATGGGAGAAAGATTGATTTGATTGATTGCAGTCTTTATCGCGCCGACGCAACGCTGGCGATGAGGCGCGCCATAGTGGAGGGCCCCGGAATAATTTTGACCACCTGGGGAACTTTAACGTGTGCCGAAATCTCGTACACACGCGCATTTTTGCTTTTCGCCTCCATCAGAAAAGCGGCCGCCGCGGCCGGGAATCGAACCCGTGACCTCGTGCTCACCAGCGCAATGCCTTAGCCCCTGAATGGGAGAAAGATTAGATAGAAGTTTAAGTATCTTTTTTTTATAAGAGGGGCGTTGAGTTTTTGACATGCAGTGCAACCAAAAGTCTCTGCAACAAAAACAACGCCTTATTCGGCAACGACCCTTGCTTGCAGTCACCGACACTTACGATACTCGCTCCTGCATCCGCGGGGGTTTTCGAAGCCGTTGGAGAAACACGGCGTGAACAGTTCTCGGCTGACTGCTGCAGAAATAATGTTGGCCGCCATGATGTTTCGTTGCAGGAGTGTTAACGCGGAATCAGACCGTTGATGAGGGAGCACTTGACATGACAGAGTTTTATACTAAATGTGCAGGAGGGAAATCTCTCGCTGATATTGTTTGCCGTCGTGGGCGCCGTAATTGCACCTACCAACGTTCCCCTCTCTCCTACATGGCCTAGCTAGCCACATGGCATCTTTTCGCTCTTAAAGGAGCCATGAAGAGAAAATACAACTTCGTTTAATTTGAAAGAACTAGGATTCAGTATGTCACTCGGCTCCATTACAGACACAAAAGATGTTTTTTAACGAAAAAAAAGCAAGAAGTATTTAAAAACTTTCAAATTTTGCGCCACAGTGACGTGTTATGAGCAAGAATGACGTCATACGGGCTAACAATAAAACATAATTTTCAGTGCGTTAACTGCGCGTTAGCGTTCAAGTGATGCGGTCAAATGGAACTAGAGGCCCCATTACAGACGTCCAGTCATGTGTCGTCGCGACAGGTCAGTTAGGCGGCCGCCAATCGCACAAACAAGGTTCCGTGACGTCATAGAAAAGTTGCGGGAAATTGGCTAGGGGGTCGCAACTGCTTCACACGTTTTCTTTAATATCTCCGTTATTTGTTCGAAGATTGCGATGATATTGGTATCATTGTTATCGGGACTAAGCGGTCTTTCTAATAAACCCAACTTGTATTTTGTCTTCATGGCTCCTTTAAAGCCCAAATATATAAAAAAGAGTAACATTTTTTTCTTGTTCTTGTTGCATGAAGCTTTCACAATAATATCGGACAAATACAGTTCTGCCACTCCACTTCCCAGTTAATGAAACAACTTTACAAGCTGTTTCAAAATAATGGTTTTTCACCCCCAAGCTTGTTGGTTAGCCCTGTCAAAAACAAGCCTAACAGTTGTAACCCGATACATGGCGGCCCGCGCTCTGAAGCGTGGCTTGACCAGCCACTGGTGCCGCGACAGCCTTTGCGTCTTTCAAAACCCCTGGAAAGTACACTTTTTGTACCGTTTTTGTGTGCTGCTCTTTTAAGCGCTCACTCCGTGTAATTGGGAGACTGAATTTGTTCTATGTTATGGAACTGTCATTATCTGAATCGTACACCTCACCAGCTGCGGAACTTTTCGTCCGAATTCTTCCGAACGCTTGCACGCTTTACGCGGCGTGGCGCCTGCACCGGCTTTGTTGGATGGACCCGTCACATCCAGATGCATCAGGGCAAGAAAGCAACGGTACATGGAGCCAATGTGCGACGCCCGTCGTGTCAGGCAGTAACGCTTCATTTATTTCTAGTACAAAAGGCTTTAAAAGTACGAGTTCTCTCCGCCGTTGCTTGGCGTGCGGCTGAAGTGTAAGAACTTTCACTAGTCAACCTTTACAACCTGTTTGTTTTTGTGTCGTTTTGAACGTATCAGCGTCGCGCCAACATTTTCTTTTTGTATTTTCGTAGGGTCCGCTTAGCCCCTTTCGCACTCTGCCAAGCTCTTAATTGCTCCCATCAGCCCTGACAACTTTACTCGAATCTTGTTTATTGCTTAGTTTCGGTTCCTTCAGCTTAGCTTCCAAGGCGCTGTGTCTCGCCAAGGTGTCAAGTTAAGGTGGCATAACGGCATCTTGCCATCAGCTCCATCCTTGCTTCTTACCTGTGCCATCCAACTTTCAGACCTTTTTGTCCGCAATGACGCCAATTAGGGTACCGTTCTAGCTTAATTAAAGGGCTCTCACAGAGCTTGCTGTTGGCTCGTACATTGCTTTCCTGTCCCTCACATTTGCTGTTTTAGTTGCCCTAGGGAAAATACACGGAGCCCTTACGTGCATAAGCCAAGCAAGTACTGAACAAAGCTAGAAGAGAACTTGAAACACGGCCTTTTAGGGAGCAATTTGGTGGATGCACACCAATGGCTGCCTGTCATAAAAACTACTCGGGTTCTCTTTATAAACTGCAGAAACTCAGACAACTAGCATTAAGTAAGGTCCACTCACGAGGTCAGCGGCCAGGCGCCCCAGCCCTTGCGTGTGAAAGGATAGATCCCCGCAGCTTGGTCTAGAGGCACAGCACTGCCAACACTACGCTGTGGTCGTCGCGTTCCGGAGGCGGCTTGTCTGTATGGGGAAAATTCCGCGGGAATAATCCCCTTTACGAAGGCAGACAGCCCCGCCAAGTTTCGAGGATTGTGCGCATGGTGGACAACGAAGGGGTAATTATCGTCGTCCGAACCCAGGGCAGCCACCGCCTTCCCGCGAGATCCCTTTGTCGCACGCCACCGTAGGTACGGCTGCTCTTCGGTAGCCGCCACTTATCGCCCTGATCCTTCGAAGTCCTGTGTACTCGCTGCCGCGTTGCTCGCTTCCCTGCGCTCAGGCTTTTCAGCCAAAGGTGGTGGCGCTAATTGAATATTCGGCGAAGGGCTGGATGACACCTGTCTACGTGGATTTTGGAGGGGCGTTCCCGAGGGAGATTAATACCAAGCTGTTATAAGGCCTAACTTCGCCGTTAAAGAGCGTTTTTGTCTAAGCTCCCAGCTAGGCAGATCCTGGCGGGGCAAGAGTCTCGGCAGTTCAAGCTCGGTTAGGATTTGTGAGCCCCCTAGGCGGGAGGTAGACTTGAGGATCGAGTTGGGAAGTTAAGGGTACAGCTGTGTACCGGGCAACTAGATGGGTCCTGCGGCGGGAACAGAGTCCCGGCCATCGTCATCACTCGAGCGGTCTGTGTACGCTCCGAGCATAGGATAGTTCGATGGAGTTGAGGCTCCCTAGTGACTTGTGTGCACTTGAAGCTATAGCGTCTAACGGAAGTTTGAGGTTTTTTTTTCTTTTTTTCTCATGCACCCAGTTACTCTAATGTAAATAGTTGTATATAAATTCTTCGTCACCTTTTATCGAATCAAAACGCCTCTAGTCCGTCAATCCGAACATAATCTCCGAGAGCTTCAACACCATCGTCCAGCGAGCCTCCTGCCAAAGCAACCGGATCCCGGGCGATTGGGTTCCTGGTCGGTACCGAACTTTGGGGAAAGGAACATCATCAATCTATACTTATAACATAAATTAGAGCACACTACTCCGTCTGGCATGTTCATTCGAAGAATTTTCGAAGGTATTAAAAGTAGCAACACGCGATCTTAAAAAAATGGTTGTCTTGTTTTTTCTGTAACGAATCACTCAGGGATATTTTCGAGAAGCCTGCAGACTTGTAGCAAGCTGCTGATGTCACCTGCTGCCTTTATGGATTGCAGACAAAATGTAGAATCGCCTGATAATATTAAAAGAAGGAGGCACGTACCGTATTTGTCGGAATGAGTGATAGGGGAGCCACCACGCTGTCCTCATTTTCAATGCGTGTTCGTGCGACACAATAAAACGCCGATCTCATTCCCGGACGTTGATTTTGCTGAAATGCACGAACACCCGTGAATACGAGGTCACCGCGTACTTTGAAGGACTGCCGGTGGCCTAGCTCTTATTCCGATCTCTGTTCGCAAAGACACTTTCATGGCGTCATTTTTTATCACCATTTTAGTTTTCCTTCTCGCCCATGAAATTTTCTATCTACTTTGTGTATTGATTTCTTCTTTAAGTTTTAACGCTATTATTTTTACATCCACGCAAGAAGGCTGAAAAAAACTGTATGGAATGCTCCTCTTCTTTCTTTTTAACGTGCACGTACACAAGACATCTCCAAAAGCTTGAGCATGCTTTTCCCGGAGAAGTACTTTATGTTACGACTCGAACTTCATTATATATTCACTTTTTCTTTTCATAAGGTACCAGGAAAAGACAACGTGTTTGTCCCGCGTGGAATGCAGAAATGTACGTCGTGGTTTATAAATGCCCAGGCATTCCCACCCTTCCTTCGAAAGCGTGGGCGGTAAACAACCGCCAGCATATTTGTGAATCTGGCTAGCAAAAGCAGGCCGTTCTGGCGCGTCTAGAAAGCTACAGCTACCACGCCATCAGTTACGCGTTCTAATACCTTGAATATAAAATAAATACAGCGCAATAATGAAAAAGTGTTCTGATTTTATACTCTCGGCCTGTGAGGAACAACACGGGCAGGCTGCAGTCTCGAAACATAAAAGAAAGAACACACCTGGAACTGTTCTTTCGCTTTGATTGCAATTGTTCTAACCGAAGCAAGGATAAATTATTGGTGGTCACTCATTCTCTGTGCAGTGTAGTAGCCGCTAAGTTAAGCTGCCTATTTTGCTATGAAGATTAAGAAAAAATATTTTTTAGCGATACAACACATCTGCAGAGTGAGTCTGTAGTCTACTTTACACTAGTTTCTTTTGATTTATTTTTATCATGCAGGATTCTAAAAGAGCAAGGGAAGAACTGAATAGTACCAGCAAGCGGAGACGGCATTCCGTTCCCTAGTGGGCAGAGGCCCGCCACTTCCGGTACTCACGCAGTGCCAGCTACTGTTCACGTCGAATACTCCTCCTATTGTTTTGAACAACTGCTAGGACATCCACGCTGCTAGCCATAGTAGCCCAATTGGTTGAACCACAGATTTTCGCGAAAACGGCCTCGTATCGAACCCCATCAGTGTGTGAAATTGTTCCCAAAAAAACGCAATTTTTTAGAGACTTCTGCCGGCTCAATTCTGCGCATCCTTTTTTAAACTATGGACAGTTTGGTACATTTTAGGTCTGCCTAATGGTTTGGGAAGTGGCATACCAATACGTCTACTTAGGTTCTGCATAGAACCGGATGTATGGCTTGTACCTATGTCTAAACGGAATCTCGGAAGCTTGGAGACACAGTCGTGATCCTCATTATCACTAGCCTAATCAACATGGTCGTCATCATTGTTGCGAAGTATAAAAACGAAAACAGTCGGGACCAAAACTCCCCATATTGGAACTATTCCGCTCTCTCAGTCGGATCGGCTTCGCAATGCTTTCTTTTCAGGCTGTTCTATCCTGCCGCGTTGCAGCGGCCCCAGTTGAACGCGCTATAGTAAAATACCCGGTATTATTTTGAAATTCGCAACAAGTGCGAGTTGCTAGCAGCAGCCAGGGGAGGGTCATGTAACTTGGAGACGCCAGCGGTGCAGCTCATGTTGGTGGCGGCAGCGGCGGTGCATGGAAGTATAACTTGTCCGTGTTTATTTTCGCAATTAAACAGCGACAGAGGAGAGTTACCCGAATGAGGGCGTTTATAACAAGCCCAACACAGCTTTTGATACCTCCCAAGCGGGCAGCTCCACGGGGTCCTCAAATGGGGTTTGTTTTAAATGCAGAGCATTTCTTAGCCTCGCCTGTTCCTGCGTCGGACGGTGTCAACAGTTTCGCGTCTGCTACAGGTGCGCCTCTCCTTCCCTCCTCTCTCTCAACAGCAGCTGGCGCGCGCATGCGTCGTAGTCAGCCCGTTCGCTCCGTCGCGGTCTCGGCCTAACAGGTGCGTGATAGCAGCGCGGTTAGTCGTGGAAGGGCGCGCGCTGCTTGCGCATGCGCGCTCTCCCCCCCGTACTGCTCTCCCTCTACTGCGCGCGCTGCAAATATAGCGGCTAGCGGTCGCTCTTGTTTCAGTCACCGCGTTGCTCCTTCCTTCCTTGGTTGACGCTCGTGCCCACGTTTACTCGTGTCTGCTACTCCAGCATCACGGAAGAAGCGATGGAAGCAACACTGCCTTCAATCAGTACTGAGGCCCCAATGCTCTGCATTTACTCGTGTTCCCCTTGCGGGAAGGCGCGGGAATTTTTTTTTCGTGTGTGTTTGGTAGTACTCGCGACAATACGTCCTGGAAGCTAATTGCTAAATTTTCATTTTCGTTCTACTTTCGTCGCGCCTCTCTTTGACGCCGTTTCTTAATATGTATGTATTTTCCCAAATAAATCCAACATATTTTTTAGATAACGAGTAGTGTGATTTTTGTTTGCGTACTAGTCTTTTAGTTAAATCAATTCGAAGCCATGGGTGCAGAAAGCAATACTGACATGTATGAGCCGTACTAATCCACGAATGGTGTTCGGCGGGGAGAGTTCCCTGGTATTTTTTTATGGTCAGTTTGGCTATTTTGAAACATACAAAAATGGCATTAGTTCTTTTTCGAAGTAGCAGGAAGACGTGTATGACTTTTCTGGACGACCAACCCTTCTCCCCCACGAAAACACCTTGGCCCACCGGCTAAAAAAATTGGCCGCGTATCTGCTCCTTTCGTTGCAAATGTCGTCAAAAGACGATAGTCTTTATCGGCTATTGCGAAGTAAATGCCTCCCTTCGCTTTGCCGCTCACCTTTCATGTTGTTCCTCTTGTGTCGCGCTCGTCCCAAGGTAAAGACGCCAAAGGTTTGCTTAAATCATTTTAAATTTCCCGCGTTCCACTGCTCCAAACCGGGTGTCTCGATGCGAACGCTACTGTACGGCGGAGACGCGCGTTAATCGAGACGCCCTACTTCAACGTTTATAGAACCGCGTTTCCCTACTCCACGTGCGTTGCAAGCAGAACGTGGAACCTATATAGTGGAACCTTGCGTAACTGTTGCCGGTTGATTTCTTAAAATGGCGCAAGAAGCTATAGTGGCGCGGGCGACAGTAGGCGACGGCGAAGTGAATTCTTTTTCTGCAGTTGATGAAGTATTTAATTTCGCAAAAGCAAGCATGTTTTATTTTTTTATAAAGGAACACTGCAAATATCACTTCTGTATTGATTTGCTGTCTCATATTTGCGTAATGTCTTGCTCTTCTTCAACAATGTTGACAAGTATGAACCTTACACCGGACATAGACGGCTAGATTTAGCTGTGACTATATAAGACTAATGGGCAGGCATTGTTTTGCTTTGGCCGGGTGGCTGAATCGAGTCACAGACAGACAGACGGACAGACATACAGACATACAGACAGACCAAAATTTCTGGGTTTAAGGAGCCCAAGAAAGACTGTCGTCTTTAAAACGCAACGCTAACATAAATAACTTCTTTTGTTAACGCAAACAGTGCGTGTATGGGATGTCCTAGGGAGATTTAGGAGGAGGCTCATTTTAGGGGTAAAGCCCCTTTGGGGCTCGGTGTGCTGACGTCTCCTTTCATTGTCGTCTCATGTAGTCACGGCACTAAAACACCGGGATACTGGTTTCCAACGCCTCGTACTCGAACAGAACACGTACGAAAAAAAAGTATAGAAAGAATAAAACAGGTTTGAAATAAACTAAGATGATTTAAAGGTTTGTGGCACACTCCCTGTCCGCTTTGGCAATCGTCAAGCACAAGCACAAGCTGTTTGCAGACCGGTTATAATTTGTGTTACACTCAAGTACTTTCCGGATATCGACGCGATGCCTTATCGAATTGGGTGGTCGGTCGAATAAAGGAAAGGCGTATTGACCTGGTTCCGCGGCCTCCTCTATCCCCGAGGGCGAGCCCCCCGGGTAAGGCGTGGGCATTGCACTGCAGTCGCTTTTACCCTTGCTACTACCCCAAACTGGGGCAGATGGGGTATGCAAATTGCTTGAATTCGGTTCAACGCAAAAGAGGGCGCCACCGCCTCAGCAAGCGCGCGATCACTCCTCTGTCCGGCGCATCTCCGGCGCCCAACCAGCGCGCGCGGTGTGGCAAGAGATAGATGTACAATCTTTGAATACACTTATACAGAGCATGCTTCGCCCCTCCCAGGTTTCACTTTAGTGGAGATGGCCGCGTTGTACCGCGTTGTAAGTATCTTACTGTCTTCGTGACACACCAACTTAAACCGCGCTACGACGCAGGACAGTAGTCAGGTCGCCTCGCGATGTCAGACCTCCACGATGAAGTCCCCCATGAGCAGAACAGGCATTTTAAAGGTGAGCGCCTGAAACACCGGGTTGTGGGAATATTTACAAGAAAGACAAGTTGCTTTATTGTTGTGGCTGGAAAGATAGTGCCGGAATCAATGTATTATGAGTCCACATGGCCCTAAGCGCATAAAGACAACCAGAGTTGCTTCAGTATAATTAGAGGCACCTTTACATTCATTCGATTTTACCAGCTTTATAGAAACTTGCAGGACCGGTTATTCGCTTCATTATATTATCTGAAGTGGTGGATTAGGCTAACCGCTGCGTCATAGCTGGAATACGCTGCGTTATTTCGCTTGTGGACAATGCCCGGGCTGGTGTTTCTGAAGTTGTATCTTGCGAGATCATCTAACATTGATTCCGTGGCAAATGGGGGACGCAAGCAGTAAGGATACGTTTTGTTCGCTTTCACTTGGTGCGATTCAAAGAACAACATGTATCGGTGTACGATATCAAGCAGGGAATATCAGTTAACAAAGGTTTTACTGCGGCGTATTCACCTTGCATGCAGCGGTTGTCTTTGAGTTAACCGTTGACTTCTGTTGTGCCATATAGACAAATATTTAATGGTGAGTCACCCAACCAAATAATCCCGCTATATTTTATGGTAACACTTTGGAACATCAGGCGCTCTGCGCGCTTCCCAGAGCACGCCCAACTTTCGATCAATGTCAAGTTCAGACTGACAATCTTTCGAAACAACATAAAACCTCAGCGAATAATTGAATTTGTGAACGGGTAGTAACGGCGTTAACTAGAGCAGTGTATGTAGAGTAAAACTGCAACGGTCCAAAAACACTAAGCCGCAATACACCGAATGTTAGAGGGGGATTGATTGGCTCCGGTCAAATAAAACGTACTGAACGCGGTTTCTAAAGTAGTCACAAACCCAACCTGGAAATTTGTGTCGATTTGGGCGTGTAGACATTTTGTAAAGAAATTGACTACTGACAGAATATAATTACAGTTACCGAATATCCTTTTCTAAAGCCGTGTAGTTAGCTTGTATGAGGTGTCGATGTAGCGCTTACGTCCTAGAGATGCAATTCATACTGCTGTAGTTACATAGCCGTTCAGGTTTTCTTGCGCAGAAATTTATTCCACTGGAATTTGAACCTGGCAACGTTTAACGCGCATAACTCTGCGCACCAAAGGCAGTTTAGATGTGCTAATAGAGGAGATTAGGGGCATTCAATCACCATCGTAGGGTTCAGCGAGGTCACAAGAACATGTGAGGGCTTTTAGGTGTTGAACAGGGGACGTATCCTGTTCTTCCAGGACCATCGCTAAACGAAGGACCTCGGGTAGCATGTTCGATCTACAAAGCGATGCCACGGAATGGGGAGAAATTCCGCATCATTTGCGAAACAGCCGCGCCGTTGTGAGCAAACTCAACAGGAGGTACAGGCTAAAAATAGTGCACGCCCACGTTTGAACTTTTGGTTACGAGGGCGAGGGTCTGGACCGTTTCTACGAGGAAGCGGAACTGAAATGGAATGATCTAAGCACTCAGTGAACCTTTGCGTAAAAGTGGGAGGGAAGCGGGTGAGAACTGCGTTTATATTCCGCGGTGTTTTAAGCCGAACGTTTGAGAAATTCCTTTTCTTGAATACCCATTTGTTAGCCCCAACAAGAGCAACAACCGAAACGAACAGTTATAACAATTGCGGTTTTCATCAAGTAATGGCCGCATCCCTTAAGTTTCCTGGTTTTTACATTGGGTCGTATGGTAAGCCATCATTTTTGCATGCCAATATTTTAAATTCTACGTATGTGTTTTTGCTCAATATTCCACTGTGTAACTTTCAGGTAGTATCGTGTTGTGTCTCTGTTCGTACATGACAGACGCTCACATCATGAGCTAAGAACACTGGAGAAAGAGCTCTGTAATGATTGCAGCGCCGATGGACCCCCGTCTTGACGATGACCCCCCTCCCTTCTGGTGGCCTTGCTGGGTCTCCCCATCCGGTGTCGGAATGTTGGGCGGCCTCCGCCGACGCCAGCGAGTCGCACCCTTTGTTGGGCCTCGCCGGCGGCTTTTGTGCGGCGTCGGGGGAGGCTTTCCTTTCATCTTGACCTTCGGGGACGGCCGGGGGGGGAGCGGAGGTCAAAACCCTTTTTGGCATGTGCGCTGCTGTGGGGGAGGCGGCATTGCTCGCGTCCTGCGCGCACACGCTTCGACGAGTTTGTCGAGAGCTGCGACTGCAAGTGGTCGCACGAAGACTCGCTCCCGTGGCGGTTTCTGGGCGCCAGACCCCACGCATCTTTCCAGCCAACCGTGCGGCGGTTTGGCACCTTTTTGGCCTCCGGGCCCCCACGAGGGATCGTGCCGCGATACTCCCTTGCGCGCTGCGGCGCCTTTTCATTTTAATCCAGTTTTCCTTGTCTTATGTTATGCTTCATCGTCTGCTCTGTAAATAAGTGTAAATAGTCTTTTTCTTTCATCATCTACCTCCTGCGTCAGCGTCACCGGCTACTTTCACCTATCCACGGCGACACCAACCACCTTCACCAACGAACCAAACATTACTAGCTCCATGTCGAGTTAGAGGCAGGTGTGATTGACTGTAAAGAAATCAAGCTCTGTGGTTGAGGCAAGTGCGATTGGCGATTGAATGTAAAGAAAGCAGTTGATGGGAAGCCTACAAGAAGAAGGGCTTTTATTGGAATGTTCATCCTGCGGCGTGCAGTATATTAGTAATAGTAGGGAAATAGTGTAGTGGCAGCCGAAGCAAAGTTGGCCGGAGTTTCGACCTCACGGGCAGGGACAGGTGCGATTGGTAGTCCCAGCGATATCTTCCCAGCGTGCCCAGAGGCAGTCGTTGTACTCTGGAAAACCTCTTGTGTCCAGCGTGTGCCGTTTCGCGGGTTCTGCGACAGCCAAGTAGTGCTCCAGCGTCTTCGCCATCTCGGCCACCACCTGCAATGCGCATGCACGCAATAAAGGAAGCCCTGGCGGCTTCTTGCACATAGCTGAAACGTTTGACGTCATGGTACAGGACAAGCGGTCTTCTCAGAGGTCTCCTATAGCCGAAACGTGATAGTTTCCTGCAGTGTAGGAGCTGAAGCATTGGCACGGAGATTGCGATTAGCGCTCTAAACACTGTAAAAGGACTCTGCAACGCTTCCCATAAAAGTTTTCACTCTTTCCATTGCATCTGGAAAAGCTGTAGTTATTGTGAGCATGCGGTAGCTGAGTGTGATTTATCAGAACTATCCGCCTAACTATTATTCAGAACTATCCGTCTTCTGATTATACTTTGCTTTAATAAGGGTTTTAACTAAAGGCACTACCGAATTCATTCGTTGATGCAACATAAAGAAAGGTGCCAAGAGCCGGTACACTGCAGTAAGGACGTAATTCTAGTGTTTAAAGAACGCCAAGGCTCGGGAAAGAGACAAATTTTTCTGCAAGTTACTAACATATGTTAGGGGCGTAGAGTAGTAATTTTTCGCTGTGTACTTTGTGACCCCGTTATCCACGTGCTGCAGTGTTTGTTGACTACTGAAAGCATTTGAAATGCGGAAGGAAAAAACATAATGAAAGTGTTTTAGGGCCTCATCAACTTTAAATTGCGATCAACCATGCTTGTCGCCTTTTCCTATAAAGTGCGAGATTTAACGTGTGGGTAAAAGCCCTGTACTTTGTGTGAGGCCGAAAACGCAGACATGGCCAAAATCCTATACGAATGCTTTGAGCTCCAACTTAAAGCTGAATGGCATTTCTCTAACCAACTAGAGTGGGAGACTGCGGTAACCAGCTCCGAGCCTGAGACTCAAATTCAGGTCGTGGACTGGGCTTTGGAAGTCGCCGTGAAGCAAGGTCTTCTGGTCACCTAATACTGTCAAGAAGAAGCTCATAAATAATCCAATGATTGTTGACCAAGTAAAGTTGTTCCTCCCCCTCAGTATGCACCCAGCACCTAATTCTACTAGTTCACTTCGAATACTTTTATTATTTCGATTAACAGCTAAAGAAATTTGGCCGTTTTCTACCATTGGACTTCTCACTGTAGCAAGTAAAAGTAGTGTTTTCTCCGACTTCTTCTTTATAATTGGTCTTCGTAGCCTATATGGCGAGCTACGATGATAAACCACCATGCTGAATCTGCGCGCTCAATAAAAAGCCGGTTTTAAGAGGAGGGTGCCCAGATACGCAGTTTCTATGAATTTAAGTGTTGCTCTGGACCGTTTTAGTCTTTCGATAGGTACCTGTCAATGGCAGAATTTAATGTAATTTATTCTACTGTTACATTTAGTTGCAGTTGTGCCTCTGTTGTAACGTGTTTGCTCTGTTGCTTGCCGCGTTTGATATGCGACATAAGTCCGCCTTTTTTGTTGTGGTTATTGGGGTGTAATTTCTTCCTGTGTTAAAAAATGGCCTCAGTAGCCTGGGTGTACAATCGCTAGCTTCGGAGCACACAGCCTAGATTTGAGCTTCAGAAGTACCAAGTACCAAAATGTTAACTACAACTGTGAATTGTTTCCGAACAAGATGTTCTCGTGGGTCATGTCGACGCATTACTATCATAAATTAGGAAAGTTTGATATTGTTTAGGTCCAAATGGGGTGGAGCTTGGCATATCAGCACGCACGTTTAATTGACCTCCTGTGTCTTATGATCTCACTGGAAGCGCCTGACGTACCGATCCCGGAACGGCGTATCGTTACCGTACTCCCGTTATTGTCATCGTCATCAGCGTTAGTAGTAACCTCAAACCGAACTGGCTGCGCATTGACCTTCACTGTACTGAGCTGCACCGGCTGCACTGACAAGAGGCTGCACGGACGGCTCATGCTCCACGGTGGCCTAATCCGTGTACTGCAAGCGAATGATATTACCTTATAACCTAATGTACTTTGCCTACTAAACGTAAGTTGATAATAAAATTGCGGTTACTGACCAAGTCAAAAGAATAAAATTGACTCGCCATGTTGTGAACAAGGATTCCCTAGGGGATCCGAAACTTCAATTTTATTCTTTTGACTTGGTCAGTGACCGCAATTTTATTATGAACTTACCACCTGACCAGACGGACTTCTGTCGAACCCTGGACTACGTAAACGTAAGTTGACTTCCTTGGGCATGCCATGCTCACTTTTTATCCTTGAGTATTTGCGCCCTGCAGTAATGAGCTTCACGCACTGTGACCTAGTGCGCGTGTTGTTTCAGTTTTCTTCATTAGACTCAATGGGATTGAAAAAAGATATACGTGGTACGCTTGTGTTCCTGTTTTTGTCCTCGTACATATTTTTTTATTTGCATTACATAAAACATTTATTTTAATACATATAATGGTTGGGAAACCGGAATTAGTATATCCAATAGACAGGAACTTTATTCGTAGTAGGGCATAATAATTACCATTCTCTCCGCACTCCTACGCCGAACACTGCTTATAAATCAATGCAGGAAGTTACGAAACCCCGCTCAAGATGTCAGCAAAAGCTAGAGTCATTCAAGAATTGGTGCACAGGCTCAAGTCAGTATTGATTTGAATAATTCATTGATTTATTGATTGATTGAGTGAGTGAGGGACTGACTGACTGGTCACACTTGTTAATTATAAACGACAGGGTGTAATTTGTTTCGAATATTAGTTTTGTCAGGTGTGTAAATCCCTGTCTATGGGGTACGCTATATTTTGACAATGAACAGTTCGGCAATCCTACTACGCGAGTATTGGCTACTTTGCTAGTATTCTGACATTTGAATGAGGTACATCTAAACTGAGCGTTGCAATTGCCGGATTCAGCAGCGCAGCTTGATGTGATAATAAGAATTGACGAGTTAAGCGCGTTTACCAGCCCCGTGACGCCAACACAACAGTGGTAATAAGGGGGATGTTGTTTTTTTATGAATAATCACCGGAAAAAACATCGTGTCACCATTAGTATTCTGCAGGGTTTCGTGCCTGTTTGCGGGCATTAGTCTCGACGAGCTCTCGCCTCAAAAACCACCCAAAGTGCGCGGTGATACCTAATTAGGGGCGCGCACGCCGCTGATTCCCGTCAAGATTTGAACACAATCAGCTCCCTGGCATCTCCTGCCTCGACAAAAACGGTGACGAGAACGGCGATACAGCAGTAACTCGCCCGACACCCGCGACCTCCCAACAACTTCCAGTTAATCGCTGGTGCATTAAAAACTTTATCACCCTTCCTCGAGAATAGTTGAGAGATGCGCGAAAACTGCGTCAGAAGTGCGTCAAAACGTTTGCTAAAAGTGAGTCCACCCTTCTATCGAAGAGCGTCCAATCGAGCGTGAAATCTTCAAAGACAGAAATCGCAACACAACAGTGAACCCATGCGACCATTTTTCGCGCACTACGTAAACGCGTTTACGAACGATCTAAACGTATACTGAATCGCGGTTTATGATATAAAGGTACTCCTTGTACTCCTGTACTTACCGATGCGCGTATTGTCTTATATAGAACCGCTCTTTTTCGCCATTTTCAAGTAACGGCTTTGACACGATGGACGCCCGGTTTCAAGCAACCCCCTTGTGTCTTTCGATCTGATCAGAGCTTTTCGGTCAACCGGCTGGTCTACTGGGAAATACATTAGTTTCCTGGCAGAACGTCATTGGTCCGACTAAGAAAGCCTTCGCTTTAAAAAGAAAAATACATTAACACGGGTTTCATTGGTGGATATTTAGGAATGCGTACGCATGTAATGCATCTCCCTCTAGAACTTGAGGCCGAGTGCGGTGCCCACGCCTGGCTCTGACTTTAGAAGACCTCAGCACGGCGTTTCTCGCACTCCCCTCGCACACAGTGCTACGCGTCCTTTGCGTTTTAACCATTTCAGTAGTCACGTTTGCTCGGTTTGACAGCGGCATTAGCTGCCTCTCGGTCCTTTCGCTGTCCACTATGATCGGCATTTAGTCGCTTCCACACCTATTTCATGCCCTTTTGACGCTTCATCCGCCCTGCACTCGTTGCACACTCCACTGTGTAACACGTACAAGTAAGGACGCGGGGAAAAAGTGAGCCGGGGGCGCTTCGACTGGACGTATTTACTGAAATTGAGTTTGAAATGGTGCTACAGCAGCGCCACCGTAGACAATGCCGCTGTCCTTACGTCACCACTCTCCGCAGATCAACGGCGAAATTATTTTTTTTTCAAGACATACACATCTATTGCTCACGCAATATTAAAAACCATCGCGTTGGCAAGTCACGCGGCATTGGCAGTTTTCTCCACTTCCGTTTTGCAAGGATTTCCTTGTCCAATCACTGCCACTTTCAACCAGTTTGCTTACCGAAGGTTGTTCCTCCGCCAAGTTGTTGAGCTCGCAAGGGTCGCTAGAAAGGTCGAACAGGTAGTGACCCTTGCGTAGCTTCGCCAGCCCCGGAACGGACGAGTTCCCCGGACTGCACTTCACGGCACCCCGCTTGCGCCACCCCGTAGGCACGGCTAGTTTACCGCAATTGAGCTCCTCCAGGACCTCCCAGGTTAGTGACGACGTCATCAGGGAGTCGAGGCGGTTGACGGAAGCATTGGCGCTTGTGCTTGGCATCATACCTCCCGGCGTCGGGATGTGAACTTGAAGGTCTCTACCGTCAAAAGGGTACCGAGACCCATTTACAGAGGGCCCGGTGATTGAGACGAGCTTGTAGACACCGTCCCGGTAGGCCGACAGGCCGGTGAGGGAGTCGGCGTTTACTAGAAACTCGCGGCGCGGCCACGGTGCTCCGCTGGTAGACTTCGGTGCCGAAAGAGCGGGCCACAAGTCCAAGCCATCGATATTACCCAAGTCCTGCACCTGGCCACCTAATGGAAAACAAAATGTGTACAATCTACCACAGCCCTTCTCTGCACACTCCCTGAACCATGTGGCACCTTGCGTGGGAATGACCCTACCATACAACGCCCCATCCTTCTCCTACCCTATCAGTGGGAGGGCGTATGGACCAGCTCGCGGTCTTAAGTTCAAGAAGAGTTGATCTCACGGACCCTAGCATTAACTACAGCTAGCGGCTTTCTGGACTAAGGAAAGGCCACCCATATTTCGGTTTTTTTTTCTCCAATAAACGTTTCACTCCCAACTCCCTCCCTCCCTCACTCACACACTTACTCATTCTCTCATCATCGGCCCTTTGCGTCGTGAAGATAAATAAAAAGCCTTGGCCGTGTAATCATGCCGGAACAGCATAGATGAGTAGCGGCATTACTCGAAAAGTTTAGTTTTCAGACATCAGAAACTAGTAAGTGGACAAGACTGGTTCATTGTCGATCTACCAGCTCGTTCAGCGCAAAGCCTGCCAATCAAAACACAAACGCTGCACAAGCACATGACTAGAAACAAAAACGCATAACTTGAACAGGCTGCTACAAGTTGCCCTGCATGTGATGTCAGAAATACGCTTCGCTTGCTTTACCGTACAATGTCGGCTTTCAATAGCGCCAAGCATATGGCACTGAAAGTTTACAGCAGCAGAAACTTGAAAAGTGGCTGCGAAACCTCTCATGCTGTCCACCGGGTGCCTGAAGAGACGGTCGAATCCTCCAAATTGTAGTGTGAAGCCTCTATTGCCACACGCTGCGGAAGGTATATCCCAGGGGCGAGATGGCGAACGGCGAACAACCGTAAATAGTTCCCATCAACCTAGGTCTCCTCTGTAAGTATCTAGGCGAAATCATTATACTCGTTTTTAGGAATGCACGGAACACAACGTAAGTTGAAAAACAAAAGATTTTGTAGAATTCAAGTTTGGCGCCCTTGGAAGACCGCCTCATAGTCTCTACAATGGCAGAAAGAGGGCGCCAGGAGTCCGCTAGAAGTAGGAGTTCCTGTATAAACATCCCACTCGCGAGGGGCACGATCAAATGCAGAGCATTTCCGGGGGCGCACGACGTTAAGTAGTTTGCGTTACATTAATGTTGTTGCACTTGTCACAACTGCTGACGAGAGAGCGCTCGTCAGCAGTAATTTGAATGAGTCAACGTTATAAGGCGCGTTAGTAGCGTCCCATTCTGTGTCGGCTTTGTGGCGCAGTGGGTAGAGCACCATGTACATTGCGTTCCGCCCGCACGGTCGAGGGATCGAAACCTGGCGGCGGATAGTATTTTCTTTTTTATATAGTAGGGACAACGACGGTGCGGACTACGGACGTCAACGCGGGTGACATCGTGAGTTACTGAAATGCTCTGCATTTAAGCAATTGAAGCCAGTTCCACGCTTGTGAAATTTGATGATGCGGCGGAGCTGTTGTTAGCGTTCCCGGGTTAGCGAACGCGGACATTCCAGCCCTTCAGCGTCCGCTGTTTCCGTAGCGCGTGCGGGTGAGTGTTCACCTGCGAGTGCACTGGGACCTTCCAACCATTCGCCGAAGCCCGTCCGATGGCCGCGCGATCTCTTACGTTCTCTTTTCCTCCTTCTCCACCACCTCCGCACTACCTGTAGCGCGCCCGGCGATCGTGTAGCGCACGGCCGTCGAGGCGGTGGCTTCAGCTGTCTGCCCAGTGATTTGGTTTCGCCTGGGGTGAAGGGAAACACCTTCGTATGGCGTGGCAAGCACTGCTGGACATTGCGAGCCCCTAAATAACTTCGCTGTAATGAGATCACTTGAACCAACGCGTCTCTTAAAGGAGCCACGAAGAGAGAATACAACTTCGTTTAATTTGAAAGAACTAGGATTCAGTATCTCACTCAGCTCCATTACGGCCACAAAAGATGTTTTTAACGAAAAAAAAGGAACAAGTATTTAAAAATTTCAAATTTTGCGCCACAGTGACGTGCTATGAGCAAGAAGGACGTCATACGGGCCAACAATAAAACATAATTTTCAGTGAGTCAACTGCACGTTAGGATTCAAGTGATGCGGTAAAATGGAACTAGAGGCCCCATTACAGACGTCCAGTCATGTGTAGTCACGTCAGGTCAGTTAGGCGGCCGCCAATCGCACAAACAAGGTTCCGTGACGTCATAGAAGAGTTGCGGGAAATTAGCTAGGGGGTCGCGACGGCTTCACACGTTTTCTTTAATATCTCCGTTATTTGTTCGAAGATTGCGATGATATTGGTATCATTGTTATCGGGACTAAGCAGTCTTTCTAATAAACCCAACTTGTGTTTTGTCTTCATGGCTTCTTTAAATCCCATTTGAAGTCATCTCTAAATTGTACTTGAATGTGGCCTAATGGGATTTAATTCATATTCGATTTGTATACGGCAAGTCTCCGGGTCTCCTCTCACAATTCCGTTTTCTGCCCTTGTACCAGCAGGACGGAAACATCACGGCTTTGACGATTTTTTGTTACAGCTGATGAGTTCCTGAAAACACCGGTGTGCTATGCCACTGTTAAAAGCACTGGAACGCTAAAACAAATGTTTGTGTTTAATCTCACGCATTAAGCGTTCTTCAAGTTGTTGACTCTTAACAACGTAGTTGAAACGAAAGCTAGCGAAAGTATAACTGGCACTCCTATTTTACCTGCCTAACCAGCTGATTTAGCTCACATGAGAGAAACATTACTGAACACTTCAGTGGCAGACAGTAGGGTACTTGAAGGGACACTAAAGTGATTTGTAAACATTGCAGGATTACTAGCGAAAATTGTAGTCTGGTGTCTCTAGGCCATGTATCGCCGACTCTCCCTGTATATACGCGATTTTATTCAGTAGAAAAATCAATCAAAAATGCTGGCCTCCCCTCTGCATCCTCTTGGCCGATTTCTATGACTTTTTGCATAACGCCAGAAAAAGATCGCTTGCTTTATTGCGCTTGCCTGACTCTTCAACCTCCCGACAGAATCAGCTGGCCTAGCGTTTAGTCGGCCACCGGCAGCGAATCGTCGCTATTCGTTCGCTCACTTCAAACTAAGCCACGACACGATTTCCGCATGGAGGAATGTGCTAGTTTGTAGACTGTATCAGGCTCCATGTCCATGTAGCTCCACACAAGCACACATGCCACGCTTCGCTGACTGGTACGCTAGTAGAAAAATCTAAGGCCAATTGAAGGCGGGAGAAGAGTCAGATAAGTTAATCTAAGTACTAAGGAAATAAAAGCAACGGAAACTTTTACCGCAAAGCGTTAAACTAGGAAGCAGGAAGCCCTTTCTTGCGCTGGGGGAGCAAGCACAGCGGTCAGCAGGATGACTACGCATCTGTGAACGCTTTTCACGTCTAAGAAATGCAGTCGCTAGGCATTAGTTTTTGTGGGACTTTAGGGGTCGCATACTGCACGAGCACTACACAAGAAATAGTCATCTAAGCTGCTTAAAATGCTATAACTAAATAAAAACGTAAAATGGCAATGCATAATTTATATACTTTCTATTTCCGCTACTGGCAACGCTGGCTCGTGGACGAGTGGTCTGTGCCAATAGAGCCATACGGGCCACTCCCTCGGAAGTGACCACTACATCCTCGAAGTCCTCGTCCCGACGAGTCAAGCGGTCCTGACGGCCAAACGCCGCACGCAACATCTTACGGACTGGGACGCTTTTCGGCACGAACTCGAACAGCTTGACGCCCTCGACGGCAAAGACAACATCCGGCCATCACAGAGTGGACACAGACACTCCAACGAGTCAAGAAGCGCACCACGAGGGCCGTCGAAGTTCCCGAACAGGTGGACAGTGTAGACAGTCACCTAGCCCACATGCTCGTAGCCCGACAGTCCCTGCAACGCAGGTGGAAGCGATACCGAAGCAGCCAAAACCTACGCCAAAAAATTGCCCAACTCAGCAGTGAAATTGAGAAATACTGCGCAACTCTCTGCCGTCAACAGTGGCACGCAGTGTGCCAACAAGCCGGGGGCCAACTTCATGTCGGACGCACATGGCATCTGCTCCGATACTTGCTAGACCCAGCGAAGTCCAAGACCACCGAGCGTACCCAGCTCGAGCGTACGATAGATCGGGTGACGCGAGAGAACGGCTCTCAAGACACGATCCGCTACCTGCAAGAGAAATATCTCCCCGCCAACCCATCCGCAAAGCTTCCACTATATGGCGGAGTCGCCAACCCTGACCTCGACCGGGACACAGAACTTTGGGAAGTGCAGAACGTGCTCCAGAACCTCAATGCCACCTCGGCGGCGGGCCCAGACGGCATCCCCAGCAAAGAGCAACGCAACCTCCCTCACACATCCCTAGAGAGACTCACCCGCTACTTCAACCACTGCTGGCGTACGGGCCACCTACCCCAGAGCTGGAGAGACTCCAAGAGACCTCAGGCCGATCTCGCTAACTTCGTGCGCTGGCAAGTGCCTTGAACACGTGCTCCTTAATCGTTGGAACCACTACCTAGAAACGAATCACAGGTATCCCCATACCATGACCGGATTCCACCAGGGCCTCTGCACGCAGGACGCCATGCTCCTCCTCAAACGGGACATCTACGACAGGCGAACCAGCGATAGCAAGGCCATCCTAGGACTAGATCTACAGGAAGCGTTTGACAACGTGAAGCACGCGTCCATCTTGGAACAGATCTCGGCACTCAGCATGGGAGAAAGGACCTTCGCGTTCGTTAAAGCCTTCCTGCCGGATCGAATGGTCATCATCCACGCGGGGGACCTGGAACTCCCGACTAAGAGGCAAGGCAGCACAGGCACACCGCAAAGCTCGGTCATATCCCCCCTCCTCTTCAACCTGGTAATTATGTGAGTCGCTGCGGCCCTCGACAGAATCCCGAGAGTTAACTACAACCTCTACGCCGATGACATGACCATATGGGCCGTCCACGGAAGCGACGGTCAGATCGAGGAAGCTCTTCAACAGTCGGTGCAAGCAGTAGGATGCAGTCTCGACGGGACGGGACTTAGGTGCTCGCTGACGAAATCGGAACTCCTGGTCATAGCACCGAGCCGCACTCGCTACGGAGTCCAGCCCAACATCAACCTCCACACGGCGGATGGGAGCGCCATACCACGAAAGGACACGCTGCGCGTGCTCGGCATGCACATACAAGCTAACGGCACCAACTCGCACACGGTGCAACGGCTTTTACGCAAGATAACTGCGGCAATGACGCTTATCCGCAAAGTCGCCACACGCCACACTGGGATGGCGGAGGCCAGTGCACTACGGCTAGTCCAAGCGTTCGTGGTCAGCCACACTGCATATGTGGACGGCGGCGGAGACCCAACGCATAGACGCGGCCCTCCGCCAGGCATACCGCGAGAGCCTAGGACTGCACAGATGCACTAGAACGGACCACCTCCTTGAGCTGGGTGTGCACAAAACACTCGCCGAGATTGCTGAAGCCCAACGCATGAACCAGCTAAATCGCCTCTCAAGCACGCCCACCACTCGCCACATCTTCTACAAAGCAGGACTCCGCCCTCTCTACGATCCCCCACCGCAAGCACAACCCGTACCCCCGGTCTTCATTCGCCGCCTGCACATCGCGCCCATTCCAAAGAACATGCACCCGGGCATCCACGACGCTCGCAGGAAAGCCCGGGCTAGAGCCCTCAGTAGACTACGCCAACGGCTAGAGTGCACGATACGTAGACGTGGCCGCATACCACGCCAGACCCGGGCAGTACGCGGCAGCGGTCGTGACAGCGACCACGGGCATCACAGTCACCGCGGCCAGCTTCCGAGCAAGCACACCGGCGCAAGCAGAAGAAATCGCCATCGCCCTCGCCGCAACCGCCCCGGCTGCGTAGTCACCCACAGTGACTCGAAATCGGCCATACGCAACTACGGTACCAACGCTGTCGCGGCAATCGCGGCACGAATTCTCAGCAACGCTCCAGGCTCTAACACCCGCCCCTTGAGACTGCAATGGTTCCCCGCATACGAGGAGCAGGCCCCCGGGGTAGACCGCGCCCGCAACCGCAACATCACTGCGGACCGGGCCGCTCGCGAACTCACCAGTCGGGCGGCCCCCCAGGAGAGGTCTCCCCCCGCGCCCTTGAATCCCGGACGGAGATGACATGAAGATGCGCCCTACTCGCTACCTACACCACTATAAGACTATGGCACCATACTACGGTGGTACCGAGACACCAGAAGATGGTTCCCGGCCCCACACCCCAACCTCACTCGAAGCGAGGGGACCCTCTATCGCCAAATACAAACAGACTCTGTGCTCACACCAGTACTGGGCCGCCACATAGCCCCCGCTATCCACGAGACATCCGAGTGCACCGCCTGCCGCGCCACTCGCGGCACGCCGGCCCACATACTACAGTGCGCATCCCAAGACCCCGCACCCTCAGGCATCCGACAGCTACCAGTGACAGTGCGAAGAGCCATCACCTCGTCAGACTACAACACCCAGAAATTAGTCGTCCAGTGCGTCCGGGATGCCCTGAAGAGGCAGCGGGTAGGCGGCGCGAGCCCCTTGGGGCCGAGCGCCGGACGCCCGACCTGAAGCTCGTAGGGCTGGCCCGGATGACGCCATCGGCGCCACCGGACCGTTTCTATTCAATAAAGTATTTTGTTTCTCTCTCTGGTGCGCTGGGTATATTTTTTGGAAAGCCGCAAGTTCGAATCCCCGAAAGTACACGCCTTTTTTGTGAAGTTGATTTCTTTGTTTTTGGCCGAAGTTTTCTGTAGTCAATCCACCATTTTTGCGCTGTAACGTTCATTGCTCCACAAGCGAGTTCCCAGAACGCGTGCACACTGACACTGACGCGTTATAGCGAGTTTTAGTTGCCGTGCTGTTGCCATAAGCACCGACTTCTTTCGGGCAGTGGACACAGTACCGAATCAGCCGACCCTTCGCCTGGTGCGAACACGCTTTTCACGATACAGGCACTACACAGGCAAGCTGCAAGGATTGGGGAAAAGCGCATCGCATTTCAGTGCCTGCGGTGACGCGGAGGGCATTCCTTGTCTGCGTAGGCCTCGGCTTGTGATTGCTACGGTTCCAAGCCATCCTGGTAGGCTTACCTGACGCACTTTACAGCCGACAATATGGCAGAAGCGCGGTATGCTGATTGCTGAGATATCGAGAATGCCCAACCAACGATAACGTCAGAAGTCATTCCGAAGTCTTCGTCAACCGGAAAAATCATCTACCACTTGCTTGTGCTGTTTTCAAGCTCCAGTGTGGCTGCACATCAATGGAGCTAACGAATCCGACACCCTGCCCTTTCAGTTTGCTGCGCGGAGAATTCCTCGGCGGCATTGAAACCATGGACTCATCAATTTTCAACTTTGAAAATGACGCGAGTACACCTGCCCTGGACATCCCCTAACAAGGCCATCCTCCCATGCCCATCCGCTACCGGCCCACGCTTCGGTCTCTTCGTTGGACATCAGCTTGAATTCAACGTAGCATACACAATTGCTTGCCCTGCTAAGTGCTTTCCATTCTTCCTTTGTTAGCAACCAAACTACCTTAAGCCTAACGTCAACTGTTGTGCATCACATCGACCCTAGCGCAGTCACAGTTGCGCCAGCATCCATACCGGGTATAACCATCTGAACACCCCGCCATTAGTTAGTGGATAGCATGCTTTGGAAAGGTGTGATTCCACCGTCGCAAAGCCTGTGGTCACCGCCGGTAGTGCTCGCCACTAAAAAATACTGCGCCATTCTTTTTGCGTTGACTATCAGAGGCTTAACAAACTGATCCGTAAAGACGTATCTCTGTTTTCCCGTATTGAAGATGCGCTTGACTGTTAGCATTTTTGGCGAGTTTTACCTTCTTTATATTTGTGTTCCAGTTCTTCTCAGGTGCCCTTGGCCAAATCTTAAATACGGAAAAGAGCCTTTGTTAGCTCCAACAGTTTAATTTCATGCCATTTCATTCGGTCTTTGCAAGACTCCCGCAACATTTGAAACAATGATGGACAACATCATAAGGGGTCTCAAGTGCCACACGTGTCTGTGTTATTTCGACGATGGCGTCGTGTTTTTTTTTTAAGATTTAAATGTGCATGTAATCCGGCTCAAAAAAATTTTGACCTGCCTCACAGCCCTTGGACTGCAGCTTCACTTGAAAGTGTCACTTCTGAGCCCGCACAATTGACCATTTTAGGCTATGTGGTGTCCAAGGAGGGCGTTCTACTTTGCCCGAACAAGCTGCTGGCAGTTTCGGAGTTCACAAAGTCAATGTCACCCAAGGGCCACCGCAGCTTCGGCGGCTTTTTATCTTATTCCCACCGGTTTGTGCTAAATTTCGCTTCCATTAGAGCTCTTCTGACGAGTCTACTGGGCAGTGACAATGCAATATCTGCGTAGTCGCCAAACTGTCACGAGGTATTTGTACTCGTATACGGAGCATGTTGACATCACCGCCTATTTTGCGCCTGTGCGATCCCAGCGGCCCTACCGCTGCACATGGACGCCAGTGGTGACGGCCTCGGTGCTGTTCTCGCACACCGAATAAGTCGTATCGTATGCCAGCCGGACCCTCACCAATACCGAGGTAAATTATTCGGTAAACGAGGAAGAGTGCTTGGCCATTGTTTGAGCCTTGGGGAAATTCACTCTTATTTATGCGGCCGCACATTCGCGGTTGGTACAGACCATCACGACCGCTGTTGGTTGTCGTCCCTTAAAGATCCCTAGAGATGTTTTGCACGTTGTACCCTCCAAATTCAAGAAAAATCATGCACCCCTTCATCTAATGACGACAATAGTTGAACGCAGAGCTTTCTCGTGATGGATTCTTTGGTTGGCGAAACCCACACTGCAACTCTCGGGCGTGCACTCCATAGGTGTACTGTTTGGGTTTGGGGTGTACTGCATGAATCGGTATCTCCTGCTTGGCGTTGGGTGAGCCATTTTTTGCGTGGGTGACAGTTTGAGGTGTGAAACCCCTAGACGTGACGTTAGGCTTAGCATCCTAAACCTCCAAATGGGAAGCCTAACGGCACGCATAGCAACACTATTCTTCTTGTGACGGTTTTTTTTTTTAGTCGTCTCAATTTTTAGAACTGCTTCGACCATGTCAAAATGGGGCAGTTGGATAGACGCCGGTTTCACAACGCGATGGACCGACGTTTGATTCCAGCCAAGGGAAGCGATTTTTTTCTTTCACTTCACGCATGATCATTCGCCTTCATCGTCAGAGAAGGACGGTTTTCTTGCAAGGCGCACTGGCGTACAACGGCATCAATTGAAACAAAAACTTCGCTTTTACGACATTCACGTCCTTTACAGATCGGGACGCAAACACCTTGCGCCAAGGCCACCTTTCGATTCGCTCTGACGGCCTCTACAGCGTGTCTTTATTCAACGGAGTCCATCATCTCTGCACTCACACTCACGGACATGTTCCTTCACCAGCACGAAGACCCGTTGGCCGGTTCTATCACGAGCTGCTTTCCCGGCACGACGCTCCGCTCTCAACCTCGAGCACTGCGACGGCAAGCAGCCAATTTCCCTAAGCGGGACGCCCTTCTATGCCGTCGCAACTACATTTCCCACTGCAGGAAATGACTGCTCGTGATACCACATCATCGACGAGCCTAAATACGCGCATCGTTCCCCATCAACCCAAATCCGCCAATGCTGGCGTCTTGAAAACATACGGTAAGCTCTGTCAGCGCTATTACTGGAAGTAAATGTATGGTCTTGTCTGGACTGTATCCGGGATTGTGCGGCTTTTCAACACCGAAAGCTGTCAACCCCGTCCACCGGGAGGCCTGTCAATCCCGTACAAAGCCTGCAGCAGAGGTGCAACCGCTACCGTGCCATCCTCACCCATTTGGTCGCGTTGGCATAGACCTTTACGTACCCTTACCATGCACGCCTTCAGGGAACATGAGGATTATCGTCGTCGTAGACCATCTTACAGACTACGTGGAAACGTCCACTTTTCCAAGCACTACGGCACGGAACGAAGCCCTGTTCATCCTTCATCACTTCCCCCTACAGCATGATTCCCCTAGGGTGCTTGTAAGCACCAGAGGACAAGTCTTTCTGTCCGGAGCTCTGGAGGCTGTCGTCACTCAATGCAACATTGTTCATCGAATGAGTACTGCCTACCACCCGCAGACAAATGGTTTGACGGAATGATTAAGTCACACGCCTGGTGACATGCTTTCCATGTACATAGCTGCCGACCACTCTATCTGGGACGTGGTACTTCCTTTCGTTGCTTTCGCGTACAATACCGCTACCGAAACTACCACCGGCTTTTCTCCCTTTTTCCTCCTTCTTGGAAGCGAACCCTGATACAACATGGACACCATGCTCCCATAGAGCCGCAATGCTTTCGATAGCAAGCCCGTCTCCGAGATAGCGAGACACGCTGAAGAAGGTTGCCACTGAGAGCGCATTGCAACAGACCACCACGACAGGAGGATTTCCGCTATATTTTCCCACTGGCTCTAATGTTTGGCTATGGATTCCACTTACAACGCCTGGCCTGTCTCCTACATAGTCTCTCGCTAAATATCACGGCCCACAACGCATTATAGAGTGCGCGTCACCAGGGATTTACGTCGTCGAGCCATTCACTTCGTCTGGCGATCTCCGTCGGGAACGACGAAAGACAGTCCACGCCAACAGTTTGAAGACCTACCTCCGGCCCATCGTGTTGCAGTCGCCATGAGGTCGCCACAATATCTCATTTTCACTCGGTAGTAATTGTAATGAAGGAGAGACATTCAGGTCACATGATTCAAGCTGCGGCAAAACCCAAGCAGAACGCGGACAATGCGCTCTCAGAACGCCCGCAGCATGCCTATCGCGATTGTGATCAGTTTTGGCTATCCCGCTTCCTCCACTGCTCGAGCAAGAACCGGCTCTACGCGGAGGCCCGTCGGCGCAAGATGTCGCAGTCTCGTAGGACGCAAAGCGAAGCAAGACCACAGCAAGTGGTGTACGTTGGCTATTACATCGCTGCGGTGGCAAACTGGGCAACTGGGGCCTGTAAAACAATCTTTGAAGTGAGGGCATTCGCGGGTCACAGCGGGAGTTAAGGCCACCCCCACCCGGATCATCCTAAGCGCAACCTCCTCGGCACGGCTAAGACACGGGGGACGGTGACAGCACACGGTGGAATTAGAGCACGTGTGCGACACCGGAGGTGCTCCTTTCTAGTCAGCAGGAGAGTCGCATCATCCAGATTTAACGGGAAAGTCGGAGATGGAATGGAGACTGCTATCCGGGCTGCTACGTCTGCCTTGCAGTGGGCCATGCGGAACCCATTCAATCAGTATCTTGCGAGCAATTCGTGCCACGACGTAGTGAATACTCTGCGCCAGCATAGGGCTACGGCTCACTAACCGTAGTAAGCGGACTGCTGGAAGGGCACCGGGGCGAATTACGATGCACGCCCAGGGCCGAAAAGTGAGCCCGGTTACACCCACGAGAGCCTCTCTAATGGCTACAAGTTCCCCGCAGAGCGATGCTGGAGGTTCGGGGACCTTAAATCTGGATGTCTTACTGAGGGCTGGGTGGCTAGTGTAATGAATTGCAGTGGAAATCACAGTGTCTTCAATACTGGTATCTGTATATAATATGGTGGAGCCGAGTGAAAGATGGCTATGCATGTCGGTGATGCAGTGTTGAAGGGCCGTCGCCGAATTGTTCGACTGTGGGCGACGAAGGTCAGTTGGCTTGTTGCCGTTCAATTGCACGAATTGCCACGCGGGGAGCACTCGCTGTGGTAGGGCTGGCAGCGTATGCGGGACTGCGTAAGCTATTAATGTTCGCGCTGAATCACACAATGAAGCCTTCAGTTCTCGAGCTTTGCGAAGTTTATGAACAAGTTCATCCAACGTGATTCCTGGAGAGCAACTACAGACGACGCATTCGCATACAACACATGGATATATGAACCCCATCATCGTTCCCTTCTATACTTTACACGCGAAGCGAACATTCTCATGTTCATCTAACAAACTTTCCTCATCATCAACTCATACCCCTTATCTGTGCCCTGTGGCAAAATAAACGCTCAAAAAAAAGTACCGCCTCTACATTACTTGATCATGTCTGTCCCTTTGCCTTCTCAATAAACCCCATTACAGTGTGGACTTAGCTTTTATTAATCGTCCTTCAAGGAGGCACGTTAGCGAAACTCTGGATGGTAAAAGTAAACCATCTTCAATTTTCCCATAGGGCAGCTGCAGGATCTCACCTGTGTGCACAAGGTACTTCGGCTGACTAAGCAGAAAAAGTGCACAGGGTGTTTTTACTGGCTGAATTCGGCTGACTAAACAGCCAAAGCCAAGAGGCGGCGGTTACATCCACTGGACAATTTTCCGTCTATCCCTGTCTAGCCAATAGTCCGTCACATCGTCCATTTCGTCTCTGGCTTCATGCCTTCTCTTACTAAATATGACGAAGCACAGGCAACTTCTTCGAATGTCTTTTCACTACTCACCGGCAGCGGAGTACAGCGTCGGCAACCAATCCGCGACGTGAGCGATCTTTGAAACAACTACGTCTTCGTTCTGCGGCAGAAGGGAGCTCCATATGAGTGCGGGCACCTTTATTCCTCCTTCCCAGAGTGTCCCCTTGCTGCCTCGAAGCGGCCAATTGGAGCCCGTGTTGGAAAATGGGCCCCAGGGGCTCCCTCCGTTGTCGCTTGTGAACACGATTATGCTGTTTGACAGCATGCCACGATCGTAGAGGGCCTTCACCACACGACCAATGGACTCGTCCAGGGCATCCACCGTGCCTGGCAGTAGATAGAAGATGATGATACTGAGACGGGTGCGTTGCAGGATATTATATCCGTGCTGCAATGTCAATGCAATATCAGCACAAGAGCAGTACTCAACCACTCAAGTGTGCCGCACAGGCCCTTTTGACCCCTACAAAAGCGTCTCTCAGTCGAAGACAACAATAGAGTTCACTATATGAAATATAAGCCATCCAGGCGAGGTCATGATTACCAAGACAAACTCATCGACATTATTTGACACACACACACAAAAAGCCGTATTTCTAGAGCACGCGAAAATCAAATTCAAATATGGGGTCTCGTTCAAGAACACAGAGTTCCCTGTGAGCGGGATTCCAGGACGCGGCATTTTTATGAGTTGAAAATTAGGCAGCCGATTCGTGTAATGGTACCAGCATTGCAAACGTATATGGCTGCGGCGCTGTCACTACCTTCGTCAGTGTACATCCATCAATCTGAACGCCAGCACGTACACCGCTTTTCCAGGGTAGTAACATATGCGCGGTACCCACCTGCTAGTAAAGTCCTGTTTCTGTCACCGATATAGGGAAACTTGGCTAGGTTCCGTTCTGGTGCATCCGTGGTTACCTCCAACGTCTGTCCATGAACAGCTGCAGAAGCCAGGTACAGGAACATGGGCTGCCACATCGAAAAGGAAGGGGTTGCATCATTAGCCAACTTCGCCACCATAACGTGCGTTTTTCTAAGAGCGAAATGTTAACACTTCAGTGCTCAAGGCTATAAAGACGTTCGGAGTTTGGTCAGAGTTCATAGCTTCGTGAGGAAAGAGTCTTCCTTTTGCATTAAAGCTCGGTATGGCTCGGGTTTCATGTATTTTTGTGCTGTGTCAACGAAAACACAATGTACACCCTCTCTTCTTCAGCGCTGCATTAACGTGTGTGGCTAGTTTTCCTCACCTCCTCGAGCCGGTGGTAGTCGTCCACGCTGAACCCAAACAGATGGCACCACGGCGCGGCCACATTTGCTCAATGGACAATAATTGAAATAGCACTCAGGTGGTGTTGAATTCGATATCACTGATTTTGCATTCGCCATTTCTAACAAGTGCTTCTCTACTTTAAAAATACACAAATTCTATTACACGGAATGACTCTGGGAACACCCGCCGCAAACTATGCTATTCGTGCATTCTTTCAATTACTTATGCAAATACTGACCGTGCTTGTGTTGTGGTGAGAGATGATATCGATGGCCCTCTGAGTGAGGAGGTCGGTACTGTAAGCGCCACTCGTGTTCCTTACTGCAACCTCGTTGTCCCAGAAGTCCACACCGCAATGGTTGTACTGTGCACACGGATGAATCTCAAAATTAAAAAAAAAATACTCGCAAAGTTTCCGAACTCTCTAACAAAATTGTCCGAAAGCATGCTTTGTAACTTTTGAGCTGCTGATTGTGTAATATTTAGGAGAGGAAGTGCGGTGTGGGTTATTTTCGGAAGTTGAAACGTGACAAAGATCCAAAGCGTGTCGCAGTGCAAGTTAGACACAACTTATGTGTTTGTAAATAGGGCACAAGTTCTGCGAGAAGGTTCCCTTTCAGTGTGAGCTCCAAACTAAGTGACTCTCAAAATCAGCGGCATTACTAGGCCGCGCATCTCACCGTAAACGTATGCGCAGCATTCTCACACTATAAGAGCTTTCGTGCCCATTCGCATTTTTTGTTTTGCTTTGAGGTGAGGCCACAGAGAATGGTACGTCGCGTCACGGGAACCACCATAGGACCGTAAAGACGCATAATTTTATGCGTCTCCTTTTGGTATAACACCTCTGGTTGGCAGGACTTTTCTTTTTAAGAGCGTCGACCCACTTTTTAAAGTGGGATCGTGTGGTCTGACCAGCCTAAACAAAGTAACTTTCGTGGATTACGCCGAACCAGACGAAATGAGATAGAATTCCTGGCAGATAGTGATTCGTTGTAATCTTACGAAGTTTAGGTACGGGTTGAAGTAGTTGGTGGCTTCGCTGTATGAACCATAGAATGTGTGGAAGCCGCGTCTCCGTGGTGTATACACGAGTCTTGAGTATCCCAAGTGCCACTGAAAAAAAGATAGAAATTAGAAAAATGTCATCGACCTTGTCGTTGAGTCGCCAAGGTGTACTAGTGATCAAAAACCTTCATTTTGAACAAAAATCATGGCGGTTTCCGACAGCTGGGGGTCCCGATATTTTGGGAGCTTAGTTAAAGTTGATGCTCGGGCAAGTAGGTGTTCCATATTCTTGATTTCATAGCGCAGAAAAAAATGGCAGAAGGGAGGGCGAGACACACAGGCGCTGACAACTGAAGTTTATTGCTGTGACATCTGCCACATAAATACACCAGAACTCTAGGCAACTAAGAACGCGTGAAAACAAGACAAATTTGCCACGACATCACTACCACCATATGCTTACACATGGTCTAGATAGGTGATTTCTTTTGCTGACAGCGCGACAGAAGGTACGCTTAAATACGTTTCTTCTTTCTTTGCTATTTCGTGAGCCTCAATAATTTTCCTTCTCAGTTTATGCTTGTTTTCATACAATATTGCGGTATTAAAGATAACCTCGCACCCAGCACAGTCTCTACAATGTATTCCTAGATGACCGCTTTTGCACTTTTCCACGTTGTAACTGTGTTCTTTTAACCTATCGTTAATACATCTCCCCGTCTGCCCGATACATCCTCTGCCACACAGTAAAGGGATACTGTGGACTATGTTTATTGCCCATGGAATGAGCTGTCTTTGACGCTTCTTCCTACAAACCGGAGAGCTAGGATTGTCGCTATTAACGCGCTTACGAAGTACCGAACGCTTATCAGGAGCAGAAAACACAACACTGACAGGGCACGCTGAGCAATTCTTTTTAGATTATGTCAAACCTCATGTATGTGTAGCAATACTACAGTTTTCCCTTTTGTTTTGTTATTCCTTTCATTTTCTGTTTCGTTTCGTTTTCTTATTCCTATCAAAAGTCTGTAAGCGTCCCTTCTGTCGCGCTGTCCGCAAAATAAATCACCTATCTAGACAGTGTGTAAGCATAAGCGGTAGTGATACCGTGGCAAATTCGTTTTGTTTTCACGTGTTCTTAGTTGCCTAGATTTCTGCTGTATTTATATGGCAGATGTCACAGCAATGAACTTCCGTTGTAAGTCAGCGCCTGTGAGTCTCGCTCTCCCTTTTGTCCTTGTTTGTGGTGTGCGCTGTGAAATCAAGACTAGGGAGCTTAGTATTTCTGGCACACTGAGCGAGAGCCCCTTGCCCAAGGAAAGCTTGGCTGGAGAGAAGCAGATATTTCTTCGGGCCTACTGCTATGTAACTTTGGGTCTCTTAAATTTTATTTTCAGCAATGACAAAACACAGGTGATCAAAAGTGAGTCCTCCCAAGGCAAACTGAAGTCTGACACAACCCTTAATATCGCGGCTGTCACCACTAATTCCAACAAAACGCTTGTGCTTGTCGCTGGCGTCAGGCGCGGGAGGTCCAATATTTTTTTTCTCGGAGCTCCTTCCCGGCTCCCTCACAAACGAGAGAAATGAGTGATCCTGTGTCGATTAGTATGTCCAATTTGCATCTATTTATGGTGCACTCAATAACTGGACTGGTTTCCCCTGAGTACCGAACAACGCCAACATCGCCCGCGTTCTGGCTAGCTGTTAAGCAGGGCTGAGTCAAACCTTCTGTCCTCCTTTTCCCATAGGCCTTTTGCAGTGTTGTACCCTCCCCGCGAGGTCGAGGGGGGACCCCTACTGGTTTTTTGAATATCTGTTTCGTTCTGGGAGCTGGCTCATTACGTGCCCTGGCAAGGTGACCCGTGCTACCTCGAAAGCGCTGTCCCAAGAACCCACGTTGACCGCGCTGCTGCCCTGGGTGTACTCTCCGCGAGAACAAACTTTCAATGTTTTCAAGCCTCCGCTTTAATTCCGCGGCATCACTGTCAGACTGCCTCTGGTTCTCATCCACACGAGGAATACCCGAAAAATCGCTGCATGGCGACTCGTTTGATTCTTAATGAACCGCACAATCAATGGCAGATCTTGAGAACTCTTGATCAAAATCTTGAGAACATCTCCACATGACAAACCTTCTCACAGGGTCCCTCAGCCAATGCACGAAGTGCGATTTCATCTCCTCGCGCGGCAGGTCATGCTTTACCTGCTTCCTCTCAGCAGTGCTACCTGCCTCATCCGACACCGTGGCCCAAGCGAGCACTTGAATCGTCGTTGCGAAATATCTAATATCTGCACTCGGCACCAGCCTCATCCGACACCGTGGCCCAAGCGAGCACTTGAATCGTCGTTGCGAAATATCTACTATCTGCACTCGGCACCAGCCTCATCCGACACCGTGGCCCAAGCGAGCACTTGAATCGTCGTTGCGAAATATCTAATATCTTCACTCGGCGCCTGCCCCGCACTCATAAATCTTTGCGTGCGCATGTTCAGTGGTGCTCTATCGAACCTCTTCAGCAAAACCTCCGTACGCTCTGAAAAAGTAGTCACCATTTTCGCGTTTGCATCGTTTCAAACAAACTCTCGGGCTGTACCCTTCATCTTGCACTTGCAAAGACACGCAGTGTGCTCATTCGGCCACACCCCAGTGGCAGCCAGCTGCTCCACTAACGTGACGAACTCCTTCACCGAGCCGCTGCCATCGATGTACGGAATCAGGCTGCTAAGCGCGAGCATGCTGGTTGCCGCCGCCGCGGCTGCTGACAGAGTTAAAGGGGCCACGTAGACAAAATACAAGTTTGTTTTATTCGAAAGATTTCGTGTCCTGTAGTACCCCCAGCGCTTCTCCGGAAGCAAACAATGCTTTATTCACTGCGAAATAGATCAATTTAAGCTGAAATATTGATTCTCGCGCCAAAACGCATGTTTTAAGGACGTTTGCATTGACATCTTAGGAACAGGTCTTCTAGCTAAACTTGATGTGGAGCGGAGACTTGCTTACTGTTAGTCAACCTAAATGGGGCCACCACACCGCGGCAAGCCGTTTTCTGCCTTTGGTTTGTTTGTGACCGTATTTAAACTTGCCTAATTTTTGTTTATGGAGAAAATAATCGTTTCGTGAAACATGGTGCTCGCTCAACCAATATGGTCATGTAAGACACCGCCGCTTGCGTCAATCGGCCAGTGTTGTCTGAGCATGCTAAGAGTGGTCTGAGCATGCTAATCAGATAAGTAACGTATCACGATCACGCTAATTCCTAGACATGCATAGGGGGAAGAAGATTGTAAGAGAGACGAACACGGTGGAGTGGGAAAAATTCGTGATGATGGTTATAAGGGGGCCCATCGCACCTACGGACATGTTTCTGTGCCAGTGCTGTGTCGCCTAGGGTGAAATTTAAAGCGTCCACTTCAGCGGCAGCTGTGAAACGAACGTGATCACCCACGGAAGCAGTTATACCGTTATACGCATCGGAAAAAGATATAGGGAGCGCAAAACAATGAACCCCACCCGGCCCTGCGAAAGTGGATGTTCGGCGAAGCTGTTGGAAAATACTGCGCATGCTGATGGATGAGGGTATGAAATATAATTCGTCGTCTCGGCGGGCTTGTCGCTTGCGCTGGCCTTATCTGGCGCAAATGCTAGGTCCTTCCCTGCCTGCGCATGTGCTCGGCGTCTTGGGCGGGAACTGCTGGGTCATATCTAGCCAGGCGCATGCGGCCGCACTCAAATAATCTTTATTTTATTAAGGGACTGGTTACGTGTCTGGAAAGTTCATCTTAAGCGCAGAAAAAACAGGAACTCAGTAGACAAGGACAAGCGCTTGCCCTTGTATACTGAGTCTGTTTTTTTCTGCGCTGAAGATGAACGTTATGGAATACCAACTAGACCGAACGCAAGCCCTTCTACGTGTCCGGGCCACCCCAAGATAGAAAATGCTTGTGGGGCTATGATAAGCAGTCCGTTTGCCAACCCCATTTCCGAGAACAGGGGCCGAGTTTTACAAAAAAAGTGGCGTCATTTTGAAACCACGCGGCAGCGCTATGCCAATTCCTGTGTTCTTCCGCTGGGGCACCGCTTTGGGAGGGGGGAAAGGGGAGAAAAACACAACGAGGAGCACAGTAGCAATGGTGCAAAGCGACGCGTACTGCCCCCGTCGTTCCGCTTGCGACTTCGCGCGCTTGCTATAGTGCTCGTCGTTGTGCTTCTCCCCCTTTTCCCGCCTCTCAAAGCAGCACCCCTGCGGAAGAGCACAGGAATTGGCATGGCGCTGCAACGTCGTTTCAAAATGACGCCCCTTTTTCCCGAATTAGGCCCCAGCTGCAAACCTAATATTTAACAGGAACACATGAGGCGTCCCATTATTCACAAGCGCCTTATCATCCGTCATGCTCTTTTGATGCTTGTTTTGTGGTCTTTTACACCGGTACTGAGCTCTATGGTTTATGCCGGATTACCCTGGCGCATGCGCTCAGCAAAACCCAGCAGTGATAGCTGCTGGGTTTTGCCTGGGTTTCTTGTTTACGATACGAAGGTTGCCTAACAACGAATGGCTAACAGCTTCGCTGTAAAATTCCGCTGCGGAGGGATGAACAGGTCATTGGTGCAGCTAAAACCACCACCAGCCCACGTTACCGCAACTGCAACGACGCGTTCATTACAGGCTGACGTGCATTTTTCTGGGGATGAACACATTGTGGAAACAGAAAATAACGCAATTATGACAGACATATGATTAGACGTAGTAGACGGCATTGTTTGCAATATAATATAATTTTTTTCGGAATCCTAGGGTAATTCTGCGACGTTTGATGCGCGCATGGCGACCCTACTCACTTTCCCAAGTGCATGCGTCCGGTAGCCGAGACTCTTGAGCCGTTCTGCGATCGTGGGGACGCTTGTGTTTAAGCCTCCCTTCTCCGAGGAAAGAAAAACGCTGTCCTGGAGGCCTGGGTGGAAGAAGTAGTCCCGACCAACCAACCACATTAGGTCCCCACCTGCCTAATGCCTACGTATAAAGCGTTCGCGAAATTTGTACAATTTTCGGCCACAACAGTTCCCCCCATTTTGTACTGCGCAGAGAGGCCGGGGGTCAAGGAACTCGGTGTTAAATTTTCTGGCACTTGAAATTTACCTTAACGCAGAGTCAGCAGCAGAGTAATACCCTGTAATTGCTTCTTTTTTTTCGTTTTACCTAAGATAAATAAAAAAGCAGGCCTACGCTCCATATTGGGGAATCGTTCCATACTGCGTGACAATCATATATATAGGTAAATCACTTTAGCCACTGATCCACAACTTTGGCTGGCACCGCCTGCCAGTCGAAAATTGTCACGGGTGATGTCGATCCACTGGATACGATTCCTTAAAGTGAGCGTACGCACTTTCCTCTACTCGCCGACTGATGTCACCGACTGACGTCATCTACCAAACGGAACGTACTTGCTTACGCAAACTTAGAAAACGTGAGTAGCGCGTTTATTTTTCTTTTGAATGAGAGTTAAGGTAATCGGTGTGATGTTTGTCCTATCCTAGCTAACATAAAGGTGAGCATGAATAAAGCATTGACCCAGCTTGCACTAGGAATCTAAGGCTGGAGAAACTGCAGTGCTGGGGGGCTGACCTAGCTTCTCCCCCCACTGACAGCGGAGCCGAGGAAAGAGGGAGCAGCAGTGCGAAGCCGTTTTGAACGGCACTGTAAAGCAAACACTATTGAAGTACGTACACAGTGTTTTATTTTAGCAGCTATCGTCTTCATCCCTTTCTTCATCGTCTCCCGAAGAAAAAATTGCGTAAGGCAAATCATCTTGTATCGCGTCCTCGCCTCAGTATACCTCCACTTTTTCGTTGGCTGGTCCTTGTGGCCCTGTCCACGTGTGCATTGTAATGGGATGGTTCGGCTCGGCGCTGCAGTGCCGTGGCGTGCAGGTCGCTACACGATGATGACTCCTCATGAGGTCTAAGCCTACAGGCAAGCCTGGACGACGCCGGGCGGTAGCCGCGAGGCACCCGCTCACGTGCGCTCGGGGTTTCCTGTCTAGAGCAAACGGTTTTGTGTCGGCCTAAACAGCTCTGCTGTTGAAGCTACAGTTCCATTCACCGCAGTCTGGTATATCAGGCCACCGCAAAGCAAGGAGGAGGATGAGGAGGCAAAACGTTTATTGGGAAATAATAATAATAAAAATGAAAAACGGTGGGTGGCCTCCTCTGTTGGGTGGCCTCCTCGCGTTGCCCGCTGGACCAGTCTGAGCTGCTCCTGCAGGTCGGAGTTGGTCAACGCACATTCCCACTGCTCGGGGGTAGGGTAAGGAAGAGGAACAGGGTGTTGAGGGCACAGGAATACAAGCTGGGCATGGTGGCTGGAACTTGACAGTCCGGGCAGTTGTACTCGAAGCGTGAGGGGGAGATGTGGGAGAGGATGGTGGAAGTGTGTGCCAGTTTGTAGTCTGCGCCAGATTCGTGATTCTTCGACGGACAGGATAGGGTGGGACGGAGGATACCTTCGGCGAGCGTGGCAGTAGTGTGAGAAGATTTCGGTGAAGCATGGTTGAAGAGCATGGATAGAGCTTGAGCGCCGCCGGGGGTACTCTTCCCGGGAGGTAATGTCGGCAGGCTTGTTGAGAATCTGTGATTATGGTTAGGGGGGGGGGGGGGGGTTGGCCGCCGCGAGGGCAATGGTGGTGGCTTCAGCAGCGGTTGAAGAGAGATGAAGGAAGGTAGTGGCGTTGAGAACGGTGCCCTCGTTGTCCGTGACTGCTAGGGTCGAGTGGGGTGTGATGGGGTTTGGGCAATGTCGCTATAGCGAGCATCCGAGGCAGAGGAGTACTTCCGTTGAAGGTGCTGCACTCTGGCCTCGCGTCATCCGGGGTTGTGTACGGGATGCATGTGACGTGGAATTGATGCCACCTTGACATTGGTCCGATTGTGGGGAGGGAGGGGATGAAGCTCGTTATGAGGGTTCGGCGTGGGGCGGCCTAGTGCCCTGAGAAAAGTTCGACCGGTACGAGTGAGGGACAGGCGTGCCAATTGACTTGTCTGTTGTGCTTCGAGGAGTTCAGAGAGGGTGTTATGCAGCCCCGGTTGAAGCAATTTCTGTGTGGCGGTGAAAGCTGGAAGGCCTAGAGCGATCTTGGAAGCCGTCGAATGAGTGCTTCCAGCTTGCTCTGTTCTTGAGGTTCGAGACAGACGTAGGGGGTGCCGAATGTGTGAGGCGCCTGAGAAGTAGGGCGTGGACGAGACGGCAAGTGTCCTGTTCCTTCAGGCCATGTTGGTGTGTGCAGATTCGCCAGATGAGATGGATAAGTTGCGATATCGTGCCCTGCAGTTGAGGGAGGAGTGCTCCTCTAGAGCCATCCGCGTGAAAAGGCACGCCGAGAATTCGCAGGGTTCTCACTTTCGGCACCAGTGCTTCTTTGATAGTAAGTTGAGGATTTGGTGTGGTCTCGGGGGTCGACCACGCGTTCTGGGGAGGGGGACCAAGACAGCGGACTTTTGGGGAGCACAAGTTAGGCCGCGAGGTGCGAGATACTGGAGGGTGAGGTCGATAGCTTGTTGTAAGGCATCTTGTTGGTAGCCTGGCGAGCCTTTGTTTATCCAAAGTGCCATATCGTCCGCGTAAAAAGCGTGGCATAGATCCGGTATGGTGGAAAGTTGTTTAGGCAGTTCAAAGAGGGCGAGATTGAATAGCAAGGGGGAAATGACCGACCCTTGAGGAGTCCCTTTGGCTGGTGTGTTGAAAGTAGGGGATTTGTATAGGCCAAGACGGATAGTGGCAGTTCGGCCAGTAAGAAAGGCGCGCACGTAGTCAAGGTTCGAGGACCGCATTGCGTGTGAAGGAGCCCTTGTAATATGGCGTCGTGCGCCACGTTGTCAAATGCGCCCTAGACATCTAGGGTTAGGATGGTGCTGTGGTAAGTCTTGCTAAGGTTGTCGATAATTTGCTCTTTTAGTTGAGCACGTCTTGAGTAGACAGGTGATTTCTGAAGCCAAACATGGTATGGGGAAAGAGACCTTTAGTTTCGAGGTAGGAAGTAAGCCGGGAATGCACCATGCGTTCGAAAAGTTTTCCCAGGCACGATGTTAGAGAAATGGGCCGTAGATTGATGGGGTAACAGGCTTGTGCTGTTCGGGAATTGGGGTTATGTCTGCGTGACGCCATTGAGAGGGCAAGGTGACTACTTCCCAGTGGTGGTTGAAAAGAGTGAGAAGGAATTCTTGGGCTTCATCGTCGAGTTTTCGAATGAGCTTGTTGGTAATTCCATCCCTACCCGGGGTGGTATTGCGAGTGAGGCGTCCCAGGGCTTGTTGGAGTTCAACGTGGCTGAACGGGGCATCAAGTGCTTCGTTTTGTGTACCCGTGTAGCTGGTGGCCGGAGAGGGTGGGTGCGTGACTGGGTGGCCGAACAGGTAATCTGTGATGGAATGTAGGAGTTCTCGGGGAGGCCGGTCACTGTTATGTATGAGTCTATTAATTTGGTTGTTGGTGGCCGTTCGAGTATGTTTTTCGCCGATTAGTTTCCGAAGGATGTGCCAGGTGCGCTTGGTGCTGAGAGTACCTCTTAGCTCGTCGCAGAAGTAGTACCAGTTGTGTGTGTGCAATGTTTGAGCGTACTGGGTCGCTTGTGAAGTGATTGCCGCAATACGTTTCTTGAGGGTGCGGTTATGCTTTTGTCGTTCCCACCGTTTGACTAGCCCTCGGCGGGCTGCCCAGAGATGGAGCAAATGAGCGTCGGCGGCGGGATTCTTCTCGGTGAGAGGAATTGTTTCGGTATGCTTCTGGACGAGATTTTCTAGGGCCGATGTCTACTCTTCTAGGTTTTCGGTGATGGAAGGAAGGGCGGTGCGGTCCTTGCGGAATGCGGGCAAATTAGTGATCTTTGTGAAACCAATTTTTCGGGTTGTGTTTAATTGAGGTATCACGATTTGAATGAGGTAGTGGTAACTTCCTAGGGTGTCTGGAGTCCTTTGCCAAATCAAATGTCCTACGTTGGCTGCGAATGTGAGGTCTGGGGAGGTGTCGCGTGATACACTGTTCCCCAGTCTAGTTGGAGTGGGCGGGTCATTGTAAAGATCGAGGGCGTGATGCTGGGTGGCGTGGAGGGGGGCTGTTCCCTTTTTTGTAGCCTGTGAGTATCCCCAAGAGTAGTGAGGGGTGTTAAAATCGCGGAGCAGAAATAAAGGATTTTGATGCGCTGTCCGCTTCGCGTCGTGCGCGAGGGTGTCAATTGCTTGGAGAGAACTGAGAGGTGGGCTGCATATGTTTAGAACAAAAACGCTGGGTTCGTTTCACCGAGTTAAAAGAATTTCGTAAAATGTGTGGGCGATGGGGGAGGTTAGACTATGTTCTTGGGCGGTGAGGTGCTGGGCGACTAGTATTGCTGTGTGGTGTACGGGATCTTGGGTGTAGGCCGTGTACCCAATAATTCCAGGGTCAGGCGTGTCTGTTTCCTGGTCGGCGATGATATCGGGAGGGGCAGGGGTGATGTAGAATCTCAAATAAGCTTTTTTGTTAATTAAGGGTCGGCAATTTCATCGATAGATGGTCAGGGCCACGGAGTTAGACATCGTCGTTGGGGAGGGCAGTGGCTAGGGCAATAGGATCGCGCGTATTGGATTTTTGGAGTTTGGCTTTCTTGGATTGCGAGATGGCAAAGGAAGAATTGCTAGCGAGGGCCTTCTCAATGTTTGTGATGCGGGCAGTAAGCACTTCGCTCATCTTCTGAATAGAAGTCAGGGATATTGTGATGGTCGATCGGAAGTGGCCGATGGCCTTTTCGAGGCGTTGGTCGATAAGGGGGATTATTCGTGTTGGTATGTCCTCTTCAATGATGGCCGCAGCATGCTCGGCTTGTAAAGTCTGTGGTGGGAGAGTTGTGGGTGGGTTAGTGCAATAGCAGCTACAGCTTCCGCCAAAGAATTGAGGCGCTCGCTGAGGGCAGCTTGTTGTTGCTGGATGTTTCGAAGGAGTTCATGAAGGTTGGGAGAGAGGGAGATTTTTTGAGGTGTTTCCTAAGGGCTGGTTGCTTTGGGTGGGAGGAGGGAGGAGTCATGAGCAACGGGAGTTTGTTGAGAAGCTGTCGGGGGGGGGGGGTAGTGAGTAAGGGTAGGAGACGGGGGAAGTCGTAAGCAGTGGGAGTTTTCGCTATGATGTTGGACCACTCACCTTGCTGAGGCCAGGCGCGGTGCTAGTGGGCGTCTCGTATTGGCGGGTGTTGTGACGGACAGTTTTCGTCGTTTCAGCGGGGGGCCGTGCGATGACCCGTTTCGGGCCGAGTGTGGGCAGGACGCGTTTCGGGAATCCTTGCTGGTGGTGGGATGCGCTTGTTGGCATAGTCTGCACGTAGGTTGACAGTCGTGCTGGAGGGATGGGTTGGCGACGTGGCAGCGGGGGCACTTCGGTGAGTCTGGGTGGGGGCAGATGTCTTGACGATGTACGACATTGCCACAGAGTTGGCAAACCTGGGCGATGTGGCGGTAGGGTGTGCAGCGGTGAAGTACACAGCCCACTCGAACGTAGTAGGGCAGCCAAGTGTCGTTAAAAGTCAGGAGGGCAGATCTGCTGTGACCCATGAGCCGAACATGCAGGAGGAGCGGGCGTTTGGCTTCCAGAAGTTCTTGTAGGCCGTCCTGGGTGATGTCCTTTTCACACCGTGTATCACGCCACGCCAGGTGTTGGGCGGTGGTTTCATGTGCAGTGCAAGCTCGTAGTTGGCACTGCCGAGGTTACTCGCCGTTGTTTTGCTTAGCAGAATTGCTACCTGAGCATTGGCTGTACTTGCCACCAAGTGGTTGCGATTCTGTTGAGCTTCCACCATGACTTCGTTGAGAAACTGCGTTGTCGAAATGGCCCTTGCTTCAGCAAGACTTGCATCAAGGGTGCAGAGAGCCCAGGCAGCTATATTGAGACCGGATCGTGGTCGATAAATGATTATGTAGTGGTTGGTCGGGAGGCGTGGCGGCGGAGTTACCCGCGTCGTTGTAGTTGTTTTCGTGCCTGCCGGTGGATGGCGATGCGGCTGCTAGGCGTGAGGCAATTTGTGTCGGGCAGCGAGCACCATATCCCGAGGATTATCGGGGGGAATGGTGTGGCCACTTAGCTCGTTGAATTCCATGTTGATGGTGGTTAGCGCCGGCTGATGGGATGTCGACGGGTCACCCTGGCCCGGTGCTGTAGCGGTGGAAGTCATGGCAGGAACGACAGTGTTGCTAGGCCTGGAGACGAGGCTTAGCGCGGGCTGTGAGATGGGAGACCATGACGTGGGTTGCAACTCTGTCCTTTCGAGTCTGGGGGCTCAGTCAGCTGTCTACGTATTCCAGAAGACGTACCTGAACTGTTTGTAGTGGCCGTATGGTCGTCAATGTTGAAGGTCCGCTCTTGGAGAGAGATAAAACGGGAGCCGAAGCAACTCGTGTTCGGTGGGGTTGGCCCCCTGGCGGCGGAATCCCACAAAGCAAGGAAAGGAAAACTTAAGCTAAGAAAGAAGTATCGCGGGAGAACAAAGGTGGAGCCATTAAATTGTGGTATTGTATTGCGTTGGATTCGATATAATGGTATAGATCCGGATAACATAGAATTGTTTTGCATAGGTTTGTTTTATTTATGGAGGATATACGCGACCTCGGAACAACCTCGTAACGCCCGAGCGCAGTGAGTCAGAGAAAGCAAGCGTAGCGGAGCATTGAGGTAATGGAAAATATGCCACTTCCTGCACCAGCGCACAAGTGTCCTATCCTTGGTGCCTGCCTCGCATTGGTGGGAGCATGCTTACCGAGCCTGATGGGGTACAGCCCAGTCATGAGTGCCGCTCGAGATGGAGAGCAGAGCGGCAGCGTGTAGTACTGGTTCAGCAGCCGGCCGTTAGCAGCCAGAGCGTCCAAGTTCGGTGTGGGAATCTGAGACGAGCCGAACAAGCTGGTGTCGGCCCAACCCTGCGTGCAGAACGCCACAGTAGTTATACACAAGACCACGACCGCTCAAGTAAGGTGCTTATGTGGAAAAACGGGTGAGGCAAAAACTTGGAAGTCACCTAAGCACTTCATATGAATTATATACGGAATCACTAACAGCTAATAGAACGCAGCTCGGTTTTCGCCGCTTAGAGCACCCAGCTCGCTGCTGAATGGTACGCCGAGGGGCAAGGGTAGCAAAAGCGACCGGAGGGCCGAGTTGTAGTGTTGTGGTTCGAGTGAAAGGAAGTGGGAAGGAAGTTCCCTGGGGATAGTTTCGAACTCGGTAGGGAGGTGAACTTCATTCAACTCCTAGTGGTAAGGGAAGCATAGAGGAAATGAAAGGACGGAAGGACGGAGGAGAGTTTAAAAGAAATATAAAGAGCGGGGCTGCTGGCTCCGCTCCCGGAATGCATCTCTCCGGGCTGAGACGCCCCCTGGAGGTTGCGGTGCATGCCGATGACGTCGCCCTCTAGTCCATGGCCCCACTCATAAGAGCTCCCGCCTTAACCATCAACCTCTCCCCTTTTGTCTTGACTCTGTGCATGCCCAGGCCTTCCTAGCAGCACGCCCACCTTTGCGCCATATTTCTGAAACCCGGCCGGGGATATCTCTTTTTTTTTTATTTTCTGCACGCGCTCTCGAATGTGTCGCCGCCAGGGAGAATTTAGGAGCAGAATTTTGGGCCGATTCTCCGACGCGGCATCTACTCCGTTCACTGAGCGACTGAATGATTTCGCATTAAAAAGGAGAGTGCTTTAAGTCAGTCAATTTGTAAACACCAGCGTCTTGAACGCACAGCTAGCCTAGAACATGGCTGTTTTTCCGAAGCCTACACGTATGCCGCTGTCGCAGAAGCTTGAGTGCCTCAGAGATTCTTTCCACCTTCTTCATAGACAGCGTCCCTTTATGTCCACCTTCGCCGACAAAAAAATCTATAAAGCACCCCCATGTAGCAATAATGTGTTGAAATTTCTCAACTTACCATGTCGTCACATAGCACAAAAATGATGTGCGGAGGACTCTTCTTGGCGTGGACTCCAGAAAAAATCAGACTCGTCGCTAGGAGGAGGATCATGCTGAAACGCTGCAACGTAAATTTATGGGGGCGTAATTTATGCAAATGGGACCGAAAAGTATTCAGGCATGAAAAATTAAGCAGGTGCTTTGAACTCTCAAGAATGTAAAGGCGAATGTGAAAGCCTCAACGTAGCTGTGTTTTAAGCGTTTTGTGTTTCATGAGATGTGCTTTTTTATTTTTACTCTCACCCGGGTATATGGCTGCACATGTATATATATTCACAAACTTTCCTGGCACGTTCCAGAGCTTGTCAGTTGGTCTGTCTTTGTGTAAAGGATGTGTGGGAAAATGGACTCCTGTTTTTGTATTCCTGTGTTTTATGCGCCTGTTCTCTCCATTTTATGTACCTGTTCACTGTGACTTCCAAGCCACTTCCGAACTATAAAGGGAGCGAAGAACTCGTCAGGCTTCTTGGTATTCTGTCTCAAATTCCTCTTTCGCTGCAGAAAGCAACAAATAAACTTCGAAATTCAAACTTGAAAAAATTGGCCCCGTATCTTCTCCTTTCCTCGCAAATGTCGACAAAAGATGATAGTCTTTGTCGACAGGTGTCAAGTAAATGCTTCCCTTCGCTTTCCCGCTCACGTCTCATGTTGTCCCTCTTGCGTCGCGCTCCTCCCAAGATAAACACGCTAAAGGTTTGCTCTAGTCCGTTAAAATTGATCGCGTTCCACAGCTTCCGGCCGGGTGCCTCGATGCCAGCGCTCCCGTACGGCGGAGACACGCGTTAATCGAGACACCCTACTTCAACGTTTAGAGAACCGCGTTGGCCTAGAACACGTGCGTTCCAAGCAGAACTTGGACCCTATCTAGTGGAACCATTCGCAGTTGTTGCGGCTTGAATTCTTAAAATGCCGCTAGGAGGAGCTACAGGTGCGCGGGCGACAGCAGGCGACAGTGTGATTTTTTTTTTCTGTTGTGGATGTAGTATTTTATTTCGCAAAAATCGAGCATCTATGCATTTTTTATAAAGGCACGCTGTTAATAACGTTTGTGTATTATTTTTTGTCTTATATTTGCGCAATGTCTTGTTCTTGTTGAAAAATGTTGACAAGTATGGACATATAAACAGGCCTTCGACGTTTAGAGTTGGCTGTGAGTATATAACACTACTGCGCCGACTTTGTTTCACTTTAGCCGGGTGGCTGAATCAAGTCATACACACAGACAGACAGACAAACAGACATACAGACAGACCGAAATTTCTGGGTTTAGCTGTCACCCACACCTGGCCCCCGGCTCCATTTGGCCGGACGTGACCATTTTGCTCCACTTTGGCATCGACCGCAAACATTCACCATCTTCTGTGGACTTGCCGTTGCCTCCAACGTTCCCGACAGCAAGTACTAAATAGCGTGGAACTCAACCCAGGCCGGCCGCCCGACTGCAGACGTTGGCTCTTTGGGTCGTATCACTGGAGCCTTTTAGACTTTCTGAGTGAAAACTTCCTGTTAACGTACATTTAGACACACTCGCCCCCACCATTTTATGCTGCAGAGCAAACTTTCGCAATTAAAAAAAAAGTAGCCCAAGAAAGACTTTCGTCTTTAAAACTACTTGATATGCTATCGAACTTTCTGTAGAACTTTGCAGCTGCGCGCGTCACTACTTGAGCTGCCCCCGTAACAGCGTGCTCCGAAACCTGTTCCGATCGCTTGCTATCGCGAGGAGACTCCTGTTTCCCCCTTCCTCGGAAGCGTCATCTCTTAAGGCGGTTAGAATCCGCACGTGCGTGCAGCAGTGGCCTACCCTTGTCCTTTGCCCGGCTGTTTCTCTTTTCTGGCGCTCACTCCGTTGCCCCACCTCAGAGCCCTGCTATGGCCGTCGTCCCACACTGCTTTTTTCCCTTTTTGGGTGCGCCATTTCATGCTTAAGTATTCTTTAGGACACAAAATCTTTGAACCTTACAATGCGTTCGTTTGGAATAGTCCAACCCTGTTATATCCAACTGTAATATGCGCCGCGATTAGTCCGATATATCCAATAATTCGATATAGCCGAACCCGTCTATAACGAATTTTGTTTAGGAGTTCGCAACACGCGGGACCACAACCCCCTTGCCATTCTCACATAACGAAACGAACACATAAACTATATCTCACGCAAAACAATCCGCTTATTGCATGCAATAAGGCTACTTTCCGCCTTAACTGCCTACTTCGCAAGAAAGGGGTGATTTTTTGTTTTTGCTTTCACTTTGGTGGCACCAACTAGCACCGCATTCTCTACACGAGACATCGTTTGCACCAGTTTAAGTACGTGTCCTCAATATTGAAGCAATAATAACGGAGAACAGGAGAACATCGGCTAACAAAAACACTTCATAAAGCATAGGTCGGCTTTACGTTGTGACATCCTCAGTCTCTTCGTTGCTTTCAGCAGTGCCATCTGCTATGACATTGGTGACGGTGTGTGCGCTAGAGAGGCTCACAATGACGGCAACATCGTCGTCAACACTCAGGAAATCATGTGAGGACACTCCTTTCGGCACAGCATCTGGAACATTGGCGAGCTCTTCCAGCAGTTCGCCGATGATGCCGTCTTGGTCCGGATTCGCCGGCTGGATGGGCTCCGTCGTGAATCCCGTGCATCGGAAACAGTTACGGAAGGGGTCGGGCGTCACGTCGGTCTATACGAGGCTCAACCTCTCAATCATGGCCAATCCGCACCTCAATCGCCGCTCCGAGACAACGCATTTCGGTGGCAATTGTAGGCGCGCCGAGTTCGATATATCCGATGTGAACTTCGTTACAAGCAACAAGCTTCGCATGCATTTTCGTAGCATATTTGCGTTTGTTCGCTATATAGCGTAATTCGCTCTATCGGGGTTCGTTGTAATCGAGTTTATACATGGATAAAAAAAGGCGGTCGCCCTAAAGAATGAGTATTGTTTTATCAACTTCAAAGCGTGCTAAACAAGATTTCTTAACCACAGAATAGTACGTATCCCCTACCGCTGCGAGACGTTCATCGGCACGCATGTCGGGCATTTACACGAAATCCCCCTTCCATCTCAGCTTTATCCGCTCCAAAACCCCATCCGTCGTTGCAATGTGTCGGAAGCCAATGAGAACAGAAGACTACTTATGTGTACGCCGTATGCGGGAAATTCCCAATTGCACCGCATATATCTAGAATTCGTGCTATTGATGAGCCTAATCTTAACTTAGTCATCACATTCCGTTCTTTGAACAATTCCCTTTGTTTTATTATTGAGGTGTGCTACATGAGAATAAAGCATATGTTGAATGCAATTATTAATGGGCTAACGATACATGTTTAACGGTGACAATTCTGTTATGCTGAGGCAAACGTTAACGATAAAAAATAGTGGGTTTGACATGCCGAAGGTATACCTGGGCTGTGCTGGATGCGCGCCGTGGTGGAGGGCTACGGATTGATTTTGGTTACTTCGGGATACTTAGAAATACCGCTCGACGCTCGTGCGTTTTCGGTTTTAACCTGCGTGAGAAAAATAGTTCACGATCAATATGACTTGTTAGTTCGGAGAGAGATTTTCTTACCCAAAAGGGTTGATCACAGCTTGCTCACTTAGTCCACAAGTACTCCCCGGGTATGGCTTCTGTTCCCAAATAAAGAAATGAATTAAATTTACCGAACCACCTCTTGTGGATGAGGATTTAACAGAATTCCGATCGCCGACGTCGTCAAATGGCGCTCCACATGGCGCACGTCGTGCGCTTTAGTTTAAGAGGAGCTCTTGGAACGGTTTATATATATTAGTCGGTTAATGTGACGCACGACGAAAAAAAACGAGTGGAGGCGGACCGGTAGGCGGACTGGCGGTGGGGGCAAGTCGCTTTTTTGAACGCCGACAGCTGCTGCTGGATGCGGGAACCGGTACGGCCAACAACCTTTTCCCTGCTCACCTTTCATGCGTTAACTGCTGTTTCCGTTTGTCGAAAGATGCCGTACAAACCCACGTTAAGCGCAGCCATATGCCCGTCGTAGCAGTTCTGTTTCCGACGTGGCGGGGCCAACAACGGTTCGCAAATGGGGGTCTTCGGGCCCCGGGAAATCCGCGAGGGTATTTCAGGGGTCTTCGGAGCCCTCCCCGAAACTTTTCCCCCACTCCTTCTTCTTTTTTGCGAAACCTTCCGTGGTATTCAGAAATATGGCTTCTCTAGATCACTTGTACTTTTGTAGCGTAATCTACACTGGCCGAGGTTGAGCAGTTTCGCGTGGCTCCTGGAGAGCCGTGCTGCGCATGGGCGAGGAACAGTGACGTCCCACGGTGCACAGCTTGCGCGCCAAAGCCGCTTCCACTGCCGTGATTAAATTGGATTGGATTCGATTGGATTGTAAATTGTTTTAGCACCAGTAACCATGATAATCAGCTAATCCCAGACAACCAGGAACCCTAAGAACAACCAGCTGAACCTTAGCTCACGTTACGTATATCCTGGCATACCCGAGCAAAGACTGCTATTTTTTTCTTCATCAGCGACGCTAGCCCGCAATTTGAAGTTGGCGTTTTGCACAACACACCACCTATGTAGAGAAGCCAGACACACAAAGGACTGCATTTAGGTTTACTGACATCTGGCTGCAAGAACAAATTCCTTGAACATATGACACGATGACACGTTGCAGTATAAACGTCGGAGATAATATGAGGCATTGAATACGTATGTTGGAGTGCTTTATCTGAGAGTGCATATGGTTTGATATTTTGACAAAAACCCAGCACTGTTTATTATGTGGGACACCCCATAACTTTTGCCTGTTCGAAAGGGTTCCCCGGCATTCTCCTAGTTAAGAAGCGCTGATCCAGAAGGTTGAACGCAGAGGGCAACGGCTAATCCTGAGGTCTTCACGCAGCCAAAGCGTTTCTTGGATTGGGAGACGCGCGCGCTAGCGTGTCCTTTTCCGCTTATGCGTTTGAAATGTATAAATTCGCCACAGGTAGGCTTCACCACAACACCACCGAAGGACCAATCAGCCTTAACAAATGTGCGAACTGGGCGAACGATGAGGCCAGGTGTGCGATTACCGAGGAAAAAATAGTCTGCGCTGAGACAACAGGAAAAGGCGTTCAGGTGCGTCGTTGTCCGAGCGTAGATTCTATTTCTTACTGTAATCGCATGCCCGGCCTCGTCATTCTCGTGGAAGTTATACCTAGCAGCGTTTAACGCGTACTTCAACTACGAGGGCAGCTATGGTCGGCTGAGCTGGGCTATTAGAGGAGTTTTCAGGAGTTCAATTGCTACCATACGGGTAACCAAGTTTCCAAGAACAGGTGCGAGCTTTGAGGTGTTGAACAGCGGCATTGTATTTATTGTTGAATTTGGGCAGTACAGTGTTGTAAAGCCAAACGCAAAGAAAAAGGAAGTGTATCCTCATGACCAGGCTTCAACCCCGCTTGAGCAGCAACAAAAACTAACAACAACGAAATCACAAAATGCCTTCAGAGATACGAAGAAATGAGAGAAAAAACTTATTTCCCCTCAATAACTGTTGTACATCGGAACAACATATTGCAATCGCTCGATAATAAAAGCATATAGGTAAGAGTGCCCATCACATAAGGTACTAGAAACCAAATATATAACCATGAGGACAAAAATATCTCACAAGAAGTACTAGAACATGCAACGTTGCGTCATTTTACTGATAATTGCTCGTCCGACGAATGAAACAGGACTATAGCAGTACGTTTGCATGCGGGAACGTCTTGAAAGTGTTGTAAATTGAAAGTAAATCAGGGTAGTCATTAGAAAGTTTTATGATCAGATGATCTATCATTTGCTTGATTTGATTTATTGTGTGGTTTAACGCGCCGACGCAACGCAGGCGATGACGCGCGCCGTAGTGGAGGATCCCGGATTAATTTTGACCACCTGGGGATCGGTTACGTGCGTCGAAATCTCGAACACACGGACATTTTTGCTTTTGGCCTCCATCAGAAAAGCGGCCGCTGCGGACGGCCATCGAACCCGCGACCTCGTGCTCAGCAGCGCAACGCGTTATAGCCACTGAGCCACCGCGGTGGGTATCCATCATTTGCATGCCGTTATACGTGGCCTCTCTACTGGAACCAATGTGTGACGTAGCACATACACAGTAGTTTAATTAGGAGAATGAAAAGAAAATATCATAGTTCATGATCACTTGCTTGGATACGAACACAGTTCATTTGAGCAAAAATGTTTGTTTTACATCCGGGATGTGGTATTCCAGCATAAGATATCCTGACGTAATATATTTCTTGACAGGTTTAGTAGGCGAGTGGCTCCACTCTGCAACACTGAAAAGTTATCACAGTTCTGGCCGGCACCACACAACTGCTCAGAATATGTAAAATGTGAGTGAATAATCGTGTAATATAACTGCACCCCAAACCATACGGGTAAAAAGCTGTAATGACCGCTAAGCAAGCCGACCGACCGCGCTACCTTTACAGAAATGTTTTTATCGGTCCAGGTGTCGTGAAGTGAAGTGAAAAAAGACGACTATAACCAAGACACCCTCTGCGGGTACGCTCTCAACACCCGAGACTATCCGGTGGAAAGAAGAACAGGGATGTGGGGCTGTAACCGAGACGTATCAGAATCAGAATCAGAAAAAGTGTATTTTTGTCCAATGATAATGTGTACATGAGTCACCATACAGAAGAAGCTCCCAGAACCAAGGGCTGAAGGGGGACCTCCTGTAAGTAAGCGCATAGTCAACGGTACATGAAATATTGCCAGTAGATCAATTAAATCAACAAAATTAGCATATAGCCAAGGGTAACAGAAGACAGGCAGTTGCATATGGACACTAAAAAGTGTGAATGTAGTTATGACTGCAGATAAAATTCTAGAAGGTCGACCGAAATTTATTTTAAGCTTTCAAACTCGCCGACGTCAACCGCTTCTGAATTGGCAGCTATTCGGGAGGCCCTTCTATTCATCCAGCAGGAATCGCCAGAAAAATGGGTTGTGCTATGCGACTCGAGGTCCGCTCTTCAGTGCATCCAATCTGCCCTCCGCCGCGGCCCATACGAACAACTTGTGGCTGAAATCCGGTGCTTATATGACACATTAGTCAGGCATAGACATGATATCGTTTTCCAGTGGCTCCCAAGCCACTGCGGCATTACTGGGAACGAACAGGCGGATAGAGCGGCTCATGGCGCCCACACAAGTGCAAGATTGACCCGCGTCCCTCTATCACGCACTGATGCTGCAAGGTCGCTGCGGTCCATTGCCCGGGAAATCACTCTCGCTAAGTGGAATACACCCGAGTTCTCTAACGCTCGTCTTTACTCGCTCGACCCAGATTTGCAGCGCCACCTACCTAATAACGTGCCGCGCTCGGACGTCACCTTACTTTGTCGCCTGTGGCTAGGTGTTGCCTTCACCGGTGCTTACTCCTACACCATTGGAATGGCCAACAGCCCTGCTTGTGATGCGTGCGCCACCGACGAGACGATTGAACACCTTCTGTGCCATTGTGACCGCTTCATAACGCCGAGGCAACAGCTCTCCACCACACTTCGCCGACTCGACGACCTCCCCTTTACGGCGCAGACAATTTTGTGCCATAGGCGCTGTCCGACACAGGCCGAAAAGGCTATAAAAGCCCTACTGCTCTTTTTGAAGGACACGGGCCTGTCTGAACGATTGTAGGGACATTACTATAGTGCAGTGCCCTTAGTTCGCCCATTTTATCAGTGGACCGTATTAGTTTTGTGCATTTTCTGGTTGTGTGCGTTGTTTGTACCGCCTTTATAGTTGCCTGGTCACGCCTTGCGTTTTTTCTACTTTTCTTTCTCTCATTTTCTCCTTTAATATGTACCGCTGTCCTTTCTTTCCCTTTCATTTCCCGTATCCTCTCCCCCCGGAGTAGGGTAGCCAACCGGACAGTATTCTGGTTAACCTCCCTGCCTTTCCTGTACTATTCCTTCCTTCCCCCTGTTTTAAATACGTGTAACGACGGAGAGAGTTTAACATTAGTTGGCAGGGAATTCCAAAGCACCAGAGCTGCAAAGTTGGCAGTTAGTTTTCCATAATTAGTGTGGGCGATAGGTAAAAGCAAGTTATGATTACAGGCAAACCTAGTGGAATTTAAATTAACAAGACTTTACCGAGTGAAAACATTCATTGGAACCGTGTTATGTAATGACTTAAACGACAAGATTGTTATGCTATATTTTAATATTTCATTGATAGATAATATACTCAATTCCCGAAGCAGTGAAGGAGTATGGGTTCGCAATGGACTAAAAGTTAATATGCGAATGGCCTGATTTTGGCTATGTTGTGATGGAATCAAATGAGTGGGGTACGATGCGTTACCCCATGAAGATAAGCAGTACGTAAAATTGGTGTGAATAAAAGTATAGTAAAGGAAAAGTAAGGTTAATGCGGCCGCAGGTGTATCCTGAGGTTGTGCTATCTGGTTCCCTCTGGAAATGCAAATCCAGGGCCACGGAGGATCCTACCGTGTGATCTTGTGCGATTTACAACGGACGAGATTACCGCTGGGACATTGGTCGCTCGAGTGTTCGTCTTGTAAAGCCTCTGTTCACGATGCGGTCCAATCTGGCTTCATGGCGACAAGGTACCACCTCGCACTCGTGAACAGAAGTCCTACGTTCGAATCTCCCAGCCCCAGAACTTTCTTTCCTTCTTTTTTTGAGACAATGACCATTGCTATGCATTTTTGCATCATGTTTAGAAGATGGACGGCAGTGGTACATATTCCGCTGCTTTCCTTACACGAAGCACTGCAACGATCACTCGAATTTTGAAAGCTGATGTGGAGCGGTACCATTTAGCGTACGGTTCACACAGCGTAAAAAAACAAGGTTTAAATTTCGGGAACTTATGACAGGCTCACCACAAACCCGTTACGAAAGAGGAAGAAGAGTTAAATTTGTTACAGTGCACACAGAGTGAATGTTTCACAGTTGTGGGTTGTCGATTAAACACTGTTTCGGCTGGTCAAGGAAGGACAGACTTGATTCCAGCAACAAAGACATAGATCACAAACTACAGGTGGGTCCTCTTTTTTTCGCGTGGCTTGCGGAGGAAAACGTAAGAGCGGCGGTTGGTACCAGGAAGGTTCATCTTATAAAAATGATAGAAACATGCATAGCAATGGTCATTCTCTCAAAAAATGAAAGGAAACCAGGGGGATTCGACCCTAGGACTTGTGTTGACGAGCGCGAGGTGGTTCCTACCCGACACAGAGACAGGCGGGATCCCACCAACAGAGGCCAAAAAGACAAACACTCGAGCGACCAAGGCAACCACATAGCACAACCTCAGGATACATCTGCGGGTGTGTCAGACGGGCCTGCACTGTCAGTCCGCCGTGCCTTTCTTTAGCCTCTGGGCATCGAGTATGTCCGACGTACAGTCCCTTCAACGGAGGAGGGTATTCATATGTGCAGGAACGTTTTCGGGGTCGGCGTACGTCTGACGTGTCTTTAACCGCTGTGGTCGAGATACGACCGGCGTACCTTTAATTTTCATTTCCGTCGGCCGTAACTTCAATATCATTTACAGGTTAAGCCGGACGCAACTCTAGACACTGACTTAAAGTTCCGTCGGAGGTAAGTTTAGTATTCAATTCTGGGTTCCGTCTGACGTAACTCTAGACAGTGGCTTAAAGTTCCGTCGGAGGTAACTTTTGTTTTTGATTTTGGGTTACGTCGGACGTAACTCTAGACATTGCGTATAAAAAAACCTTTTCGAAGTCCACTTCAGTCATTTTCTTTGCGGGCCTAATACATACATCGCGAGGGAACTTTGTTACCTTATCCTGATGTGCTCTGCTTAATTTATGTAAATGAGAATACTTGAGTAGAGAGACTGTCCTAATGGGCTTTATGGCCTTGTAACATAGTACGAGTGTTCTTTACAGCTGCCTCACCAAACGCAATGTGTTTTAAGACGACAAAATGAAGTTAGCTGATTATGTTTTTTTTTTAATTTTGAGTTTTGACAGTGAAGTAAAGAAACAAGTTCACCTATTGTGGTATATTGTCACGAAGCCAAGGACGACGCAGTTGTTATGAAGGAGAAACAAGTTTATTGGAGCGAACTTGTGCTCCCCTAACAACTCAAAAGAATACAGAGGCGGCGAAGCAGCGGTAAACAAAGTGACTTGCGTCGGCGAGCGTCGCAGAATCGAATGCCGAGGCGTCTGCTCTGCAGGCTTTTTATCTTTCGGCGCGAGTGTTTCTGGAACCGTCGATTCACATCCAGAACATTGTAGATCACAGGCGATTATTCTGGGCTAGCGACGTTAGGGTGAAACGGTTTGATTATCTGAATGTGATAGCCCGTGCGGCATAAAAATAAAGAATGGAAGACGCGCTTTGCTTGGAACGCAGATAACACAGCCGGGCGTGGCCCGGCAGTAAAAACAAACAATAAATAAGCAAGCCCATACGTGGTTTGCGGCAATATTATCATGCCGGGAGTACAGATATAACACTCACTGCTACAGCAGCTCCTTAGTAAACATCACCACATGGTTTCCCTCACTACGATTTGTGATGTCGCAAATCATGAATGGTAGAATGTGACTGTGGGAGCTCGTTTACAGAGGCTTCGGAAGTGTTTTCAGGAGGGGCAGGATAATAGATGAGGGTGATGATGCTGTCAATGATGGTGATGATAATGATTTGTGGTTATAGAAACAAGAATTGGTGTTCGGGACTCTGAAATGGATAGTTTTTTTAGCAGAAGCCGGCGAAGAATCGTATTCTTTAATCAAGCATAATTTGTTTTAAGTGTTAGCGTTTGGTTCACTTCAAAAATTCTGCATGAATTAAAGGTATTAGTTGATCGGTTAGGTAAGAGCAGTCCTACTCACTGCGTTGCTCGAGGACCGCGCTTGCAATCCCCGTTGACGAGTGATGTAATCCCCATCGCGAGTAAAATTTTAGTAGGAAAATTGTTTACTCCTCCTTACAGGAACACACAGAACTGATGTGATATTAATGTGTCAGTAGCGATTATAAGAATAAATGAAGCAAGGCGACTCGCGAATCAAATAACGAGTACCCTTTTCAGGCGGGTCGTACGTTTGCGTAAAACGGCTCGGAGGTATTTGAGCCTCTCCGTTAGCACCACTCCAGCCATATTTTGTTGTTTTGAAGCCGTCCTTTGTGTAATCAATTGAGAGATTATCAGCTGTATTGAGCCGGCGCTACACAGGCGATGAGTCGCTCCGTTGTGGAGTGCTCCGGATTACTTTTGACCACCTGGGAGTATTTACCATACACCGAAATTTCAAACACACAGCGTTTTCACTTTTCCCCTCTATCAGAAAAGCTACCGCTGCGGATTTGTCTATTCGTGCCAGGACCAACAGGGCGGGGTAGGGGGGAAGGGCGGGTCGGAGCCTTCCTTTTTCACAACACGGGGGCTCGAGCCACTACTCACCCCCCCCCCCCCCCCACCCCCCGCCTTTCGCTAGCCCCAGCTTGTCTAAGCAGTTTTCTGAGGCAAACCTGAAAGCAGTTACTGCAAGTATATGCAAACTAAATGAACGCGAGAACTCCTGCTTAGCCGAGAATTTGTGACAAATCGTGAGTTGTGAAACAAGATTTGTCGAGCTTGCCTCGGCAGTTTCTGGAAACAACGTACATGTGAAATGTAAAATTAATCTACATTGGAAATGCTGCTGAGCGCACGTGTTTCAAAGAGGCATGTTCTGAAAGTTGAACTGCACTTAAATTTCAGCTGGGCTGAATTTACTTTGAACTTACAGTACCTACCACCAAACCAGCAGGAACATGACTGGAAGTCCCTAGGTATGCGTTGTTAATTAGAAGCGTTTACAATAGCTTCACCGTACAAGAGGCGGCACCTCCCGGCGAATCGATGAAAAAGAGAGGTGAAACGAAAGTGACATTGCGACCTGTCGGGTGGTTGTTTCTCCGGCCAGTCAGAGGAACCGGTCGAGCTCCGGTGGGCGCGCTCCTCCTAGGGCTGCTGTGAGGGCGAAGCATTGCGCGCATATTTGCTCCGATCTTCTGTCCTGTTGCAACCTCTTGTACACCGGCTGCAACGACACTTGAGCTAGGCCGTAATGGCCGCGCTATTCTCAATTTCAGTTTCAAAATCACCTATTGTTGATGTTTGTTTGCACCGTGGATAATTCAGCTCTCATGTTTTGTATCTTGCAGACGTTTCAGGTAGATCATACGAAAATGAAGTGTTCAAGAGGACGAAATTTTTTGTGCAGCTGGCCTTTGAGATAGAAATCGCAGTTAGAGGAAGTGTTTGGGGCGGCGGTACGTGTTTTACCTCTCCAAACATTTTCTTCATTAATACTCAGCCGCTGTTACCGCGAGTGGTATATGTGTATGTGCAAAACCTTAATCTTCCTAGAGCGACCAACTTGTTTCTGCAGTATAGCTTCGCTCTAATGAAAGCATGATACCATTTGGCAAATCTCACGGCAATGCCATTTTCTAATACCGTAGATACAGGCGAATTCTTACCGCCGCTCTTTCAGCCAATTTGCTTGCTGACAGTTGATCATGCGCGAAGTTTTTTAACTCGCACCGGCCGCTAGCAAGATCGAACAGGTAGCGGTCCTCGCGCAGACGTAAGTGTACAACGATTTTTTTCAATCATCTGATGTTCTGCTTTGTTAGAAGATGTTCAGCGACAACTTTTACGGCTTCCATGATGTGCTCCACATGCATCATGAGTGCAGAGCCGAGTGGGCACAAAAGTTTAATCAGGAGAGTGACGATGACGAAATGCCGATACTGTTGTACAACGAAAGAAGCCAGAGACGGCCAATTTCGCCACTAAAGCAGTTGAACGGGAGCATATATACTCATGTGGTCTCACTGATTAATCTGTAGCCCTCCAATACGGTGCTCCCCATAGCCGAGGTTTAGCTTCGGCAAACAAAACTCCCAAAATGTGAATTTGAAAGTGATACAGCAGTAGCTGTATCAAGTATGTATCGTAGTTTCTTGCCGCAAGCTTCTAGTACTACAAGAAACGATGATTAAAAAACAAGGACGCCAGCTCGATAGTTCATCAAGATATGTTGCACATGGTCTAAATGGAGGGATATGATCGGCGCACCGCAATTGATAGCTGCAGGTGAATTTTAACCACCTGGGGTCTTTTAACGTGCGCCGAAATCCAGCCCACGGCAGCGCGTGTTTTGTATATCACCTGTGCTTCAAATGCACCGTGTGCGGTTAGATAGGAAGCCGCAACCTCAGGCGTAGCAGCACAGCTATCTTCCCCGGCAGGTTTACAATAACATGCAATCTAGCAACTGGGTCTCACAACGCAAGGTAGCTGGCCCTGGCTTCATTCAACGCAGAAAAACGGATGCAGCTGCTATGGCGATGTAGATTTGCAGCATTTTGTTTTCTCGAACAAGTACGGTCTCGTCGCTGCTAGGCTGCTAGGCGGTTTTTTCACTGCCATTGTGCACTGGCGCGGCCTTGAAATGGCATTACAGGGAAGGCCACAGATGTGCTTCAGGATCGCACAAGTGGTGTTGTCTTCTACAGGGTACCTAATGATAAAAACACAGTGGTGTACGCAAAGGGGGGGGTGGGCGGGGGCGGGGGGGCGAGGGAGCTTTGGGCCATCGACATTTATTGTGTTCGATGAGGCAGAAAAGAATAGGGGTGCTTACGCTGTTTATTATGAATAAAAGACATCTTCTGGCAGTTATTTACCTCTCGAAGCTGATGCACCATTTACCTTTGCATATGATTTCGCTGTCTGCTCTTAACACAACGTCAGTTCTTTTGCAATGCCACTGTGGAAGTAGAATATACAACAGCGCGTGTGGTTAGTTTAAACGTATTCTGCAAAATTTCTGGTAAAGGCTTGCACTCTTTCCTTCTTGTCTGGAAGCCTGTGGAAGGTGTATTTAGTGCCAGAACGGAGCGTCACTGCGCGATTTGCTCATTGCAGCTAAAACGCCTTCGTTTCTGCTTTGCTTCTGGGGCTTCCTTTTCAAAGTGACTATTGAATGCGCTCCTTGCTGTAACTGAAGAAAATCTGGCCAATAGCCGCTACAGCCCTGAAGGACGTAATTCCAGCGGTCGAAGAACGCCAGACCAAGAAAAAGAGAAAAACCTTTTGAGCAAATTTCGCAGTTATCTGATGGACCTACAGCAATAATTTTTGGCTGAGGTACTTTACGACCTCATAATCTAAGTACTGTGTGTGTTGGTTCACTACATCCTGCAATCATTTAGGAATAAGAAAAAAATTGAAAAAAGTAGAGTACCTTAAAATAAAGTAAGCCCAATGCATTCCGAAGTTTTTGAACCCGGAATAGATTTGGTAGTTCTTTGCGCTTTGTTTTGTTTTTACTTTTGCCCCTTTTCTATGTTCGCCATTTCCTCTCGGGAGGGGGGCGGAGGCATCTGGCTACCTGCGCAACGAGACTGTGCGCACGCCACTAATGAAGCGATAATGTTTTGGTGAGTGTTTCTATGCTCTGTGACGTCCGAAAAAGCCCACCCACAGGCCCGCAAATAAAGAGGGTATGACAATTTTACGTGGCGTTTCCCCATCCCATACTAGACATTCGTAGATGTCCATAGTTATTATTTATCATTGAGAACTTTACCTTTAATATATTCTTCGTTCCAAGAGAATGGAACGAAATTGCCTCTAGTCGATTAAGTTCCACGTGATTCAAGTACGTGCCACCATGATTAGTCCGCGTTGATTATTCGCCGCGAGATCGACATGTAGGTGGCGACAGCGTCGCGCTACTAGTGTGGCTGCACCGCTGAGCGGCCCGGAAGAATGCACACTGTGTACGTGTTTCGTGCCTTTTTGGCGCCGTATGCGCGCACAAAAGGTGCAAACAAGAGTGGTATGCTGTAGTTCGGTTCCTCAACGTTCAATGTATAGCATAGAAGCGGCAATAGGTTTTCATTACTACGACAAAAAAGCGCCGACCCATCGGGAATCTCAGAACTGCCGCAATAAGGACAATGAACTTTTACGCCGTGGCTCGTAGCAAGCTCGATCTTTCCAGACTATGGCTTTGACCCTTACATAAAAGCATAAATAAAAACAAATAATAAAGCCTCGATCTCTGTAATTCAGTTTTTAACAACAATTTCAATCTTTTTTACTGATGGTATGACGCATTCTTTCATTTGTGGGATGCCCTTAAATGGTAACACCACTTAACTGCCCCAACATTCTTTCTAAGAGCTTACGATATTTTTGTGTGTTCGAAAGGCAACTTATAATTACTGAATTTTAACCCGCGCAGAGATATAAATGCAACCGTTATAACGGGTCTTTTGCACGCAGCATTAGTTAAATGAAATTTTAGGGACTCTGAAGGCGGGTTTGATGAATAACGGTGTCGGATCACTTATTTACGGCTCTCGTCGCAAGGGAACTTGCGAATTAAATTGCTAACGCGCGCAGTACAATGAACATCTCATATTTAGCTACACTTTCGAAGTATCAAGCAAGTTTACAATGTGTAAATCAAGCTCCTGGGACTTCACAGTGAGCACAGATTTTCTGTTACGGCTGCACTGTTGACCATTTGCGTTCCTTTTAAAATCTAATAGAGGCCTAGAACAGTGAGATGTGTTTGCATTCTTGTGTAATGTCGCTTACGAACCATAAAGATGGGAAATGAAGTTGCAGATGTAGTAAAATGCGTCTTTTCATTTCGCATTGCGAAACAGCGCCACGGATTCCCGGTAGCTACTTTGTTTTGTAAGCTGCATCCCGCTTTTGTCTTGGCATTTAATTCTTCAGGATTGGCTATAAAAGGCAAGGATAAAAGGTTTTCTGTGCATTTCCATTTTTTTCCGGGGGCGGGAGGGAGGGGGGGTCCTTTTAACGTTCCAAGAGCAGCGAGAAGAGAACGCGTGTAACGCTAAAAGCGAAACGTTGGTTATCAGTATTACTTGCAAATGAAAGTACGCTAGGCGTCGTGTTCCGTAGCGGTGAAAAAGCAGCACTTCAACAAGTGAAAGCCAGTACTTTCAAAACTGATTAACCTCCCTTTTGGTCCGAGATTGTCCTGGAATTTTGGGTCATTTTTGTAAAAATTCTATTGAAAGCAAGCATTGTTGGAAAAATAAAAAAATAACATCCAGCTAGCTATACACCCTCCACACATGTGGGCAACAACGTGCATTATATTACGCAATTTTTCCTCTTTAAACTTAGGTCCACCTTAAGACGCTAAGACGTGACCATATTAAGCATTTGTTTATGCTGAGTGAAACACATTTCTGGTCAAGGTGATTCATATAGGGATTTGAAAATGAGATATACAAAAATGACACACGTAATGTCACAGGGCAGACGTAAGCTCACAACTGCTTAATGTTACCGAGAAATCCTAAATGCTCTTGTGCATCCGCAGAACCGTTTTTTAAATAATGCGTAAAATTGGCAACACAATATAAGCAACAACTATCCAAAAATTTATATTTATTTTCGAAAAGGTACGGGAACAATTCGATCATACAGGCGCTTGCGGGAGTGAAATACGTTTCCGGTAATGTATGGGCGATAGCGCAAGGGTAGTGTGCAGTCTAATTGTTTTTGTTTGCTTCTTTTTTCTATAAGGACATAGGGCAATTTTGCAAGGGTGTGGAAAAAGCGCGCACGGGTATGCACAGGCCTTGTCGTTTCTTACCCGTTTCGTGTGCTAAACTTTTATCCTATAAATAATCCCCACGTCACCTTTAAAAAGCACTTTTTGACTTTCCCGAAACGGCAGGCAATTGCGCTCACCAATTAAGAAAGTGAAATGTGTCGAAGCAATGTTTATAACAGGTTTAACACTCAAGCGGTGACCACGGCGAAGATTTTTCGCGGAATTAAACCAGCGCATTAACCCGCAGCCACCGCTGACTATTGCGTTTCTAGAGGAAATTCGCAAGCACAGGTAACTATGTCATTGGTTACTGCCAAGCAAGTACACATAGTGCTTGTTTTATCGAGTGCAGCACGCGCCTTGCGCCACGCGCAACGTGAGCGAGCAGGCGACTCGAAAGCGCCATCCACACTATGAGCGGTTCGTCGCGCCGCCGCCAGGGGCCGACTGTGTTCGATCTCGGGGCGAATACAGTCCGCGTATGCGACATAGACCAATCATGATAGCTCATCTAGCTTAGGCCGTTGCTAACTTCCAGTATTTCTCCTGACGCCATACTTCCTGCTACTCTAGTCCAATCCAATTTCATCTAACGAAATTACGCGCTCATTCCCCGCCATGCAGTGGATCCTAACGACGAAAGCGTGTCCAGCAACGCGCGACGCGCAGCTGTCACTTCTCTTTGCATGCAGAAAACATTATTCTTAGAGGCACACCACGTAAGGTGCTTGCCTGGCGATTGTGAGGCTCATGAAGGGAAATCGGTCAGGGGATGAAAATATTGCTTCAGTTCCATAGGGACCGGGCGGCCGTTGTATGACACCACCGTCGCTTCAGCAACAGCGCCTCCCGTGGCGAACCGCTCGTCAGAGGAATGCCGCTGGCCGTCAGCCCAGCGTTTTGTGTACGACGTTTTGTCGTTCTGCTGCGGTGCGGCTTGCAGAGTGTAGATAACCACAAGGACATTTTTCAGCTCGGTACATCTTGAGCGTGGAGGTGACCTTTACGAGGCATGCCATGTGTGGGATTTACGCCCATACTCAGTAATTACAAATAGCCGACGGCTCTCAATGCGCTAAGCTGGAAGTCAAGCTGGAAGTGCATGTCCGGTTCTTCATTCAAATTTTTGATGCCTGCATGCCGTTTGGCGTGTCGAGGAATATATTGCAGCTAAATGCTCCGACAAAGCCGATGTGTGTAGCCGACCAACGAATGCTGCAGCGCTGGCTTTTGGCAGATCAAGAAGAAACGGCGTCGTGCACGAGTGAAAGACGAAGTTCGTGGGTGTCTTTTAAATTCCCCTCAACACAGAAATTGTCATAGACGACGCTCCGTAACTTCATTAACTACGGTAGAAACGCGTTTATTTTCACAGAAATGCGTTTACTACAGACATCGGTATTCATTTACAGAATACATACCGCATAATAGTAGAACGTTATTGCTTGTCATGGAAGAGCATTGCCTTGTAAGTCTTGCAATGGTTGCTTGCTAGTTTGTTAATAGTTTTTTTAAAACAAAATACCTGCGTGGCTGATGGGCAATCGACCGGAAAGCGCTAAAACTGTGCCCTCAGTTCCACAACTGAATTCTGCGATCGAGTTTTCCAAGCTGCCACCTACGTTTGAAAAATCATGCACTCCTCCGTCTAACAGTTTACGGTGATGGTTTATCGCAAAGCCTTCTCGTGTGGGTGTCCTTGGTTGCCCTTTGGATTGAAACTTTGACTAGCTGAGCTTTGAATTTGACCAACACGCAGTTTGGTCTTTTGATCACAGCGTCTTTTACTTCGACCCTTTCCCATTCTATTTCGCACGAAGAAAGCTTGTTAAACCGTTGCCGTCGCTAGGCGGAAAGGTGCATGATTTTGCTGTTCAATTTTGCACTTCAATGACCCCTCTCCATATCCTAACTGCTAGCAGAGTGTCGGAAATGCGTCTGTGCTGGAGGACCCCAGCTGATGCACCCCTAGTTAAAGCAACTAGTCGTGCGTTTTTTTTTTCTTCACAAGTCATTACACGATTTTTTTAGGTACTCGGCCAGGAATGCTTAGGCAATAAAAAACATGGGCTGAAGTTATTACTGCCACATTTTTTAACTATCGGTGCCAGAGCTTATTCCACGCATGTGGTAAAGTGGGAAGAGGAGGGGGATGGCTGCTGGGTGGTTGAATAACTTTGGCCCTTGATAAAATGACCCCTACAAACGTGTGACCTCCACTTCAGCTCTCAGACTCCCATGCTGTCACTCAAGAAAATTGAAAGCACAAAGCTCACGGTTGCAGAAGGAAAGTGTAAACTGGCGCTACGTTTCCACGGCCACACGGCAATGATCTTTTACATAAATGCCTTTCCCTTCAAAGCACACGTATCGAGATATCCCACCGTTAAGGCTGGCGTGTAAACCATAGTCATTGAAACAAGTGAAGGAAGTGGTAGAAATTGACACTAATAATAATAGTTTTATTTCTACTCAGATAGCGCGGAGCCAGGCGCAGAGCGCCGCAAAAAACGTTCATGTCAATGAAGGCCGTTCCCAAACTTAGACGCGTCCAACAAGTTTACGTAGCCGTTAGTTCATTTAAGAAGAAATGAATACCAATATTAGTAGTTTTATTCGAACTCCGATCAGGCTGAGCCAAGCGTAGATCGCTGCAAATAGCGCTCATGTCATTTCAGCCCATACCCAACTTTAGAAGCGCCAGACAAGTTTACGCAGCCGTTACTGCATCTACCCTACAAATCTGTCAACAGTTTTTTTCGCCGCACATATGCGCTCATAACGCCACCAGATCATTCAAAGCACCGAAGCAAACACGGCAAAAAATTCCCTCGCACTTCCTCGAGGGGGAGAGTGTGTAAGTGCGAATGCACGGTTGTTGATTGCGCGATTACGGTGGATATCGTGATCTTGGAGTGGAGAGGAGGCGCCCAACACCCGCAGTCACTGAGCGGAGAGAGGAGGAAGAGAGTAGCGCCCGCCGTTACGGCGAGGGCTACACGAGCGCCCTCACGCGTCGGAATGCGGAGCGCCCGCTACGCGAGCGAGAGCTCTCCCGCCCGAAGTGGAGAGGAGGCGCCCAACACCCGCAGTCACTGAGCGGAGAGAGGAGAAGGAGAGTAGCGCGCGCCCATTTCCCCCCGTTGCTAGGGAAGACGAGGAGGAAGACGAGGAGCGCGCGCACCCGCAGCTGTTGCTATGCGGACGACGGCGGCGGACGATTCAGGCTCGCTTAAGAAGTGCATTCGCACTTAAAACAACGGAAGGCTGCGTAGTCCAATGCACCGACTCATTCCACTAACGAAGGGAGCACTGAGTGGTGGCGCCACCCGTCCGGCTGCCCGGTTCCTATAGCGCAGACAAGTTTAGAATTGCGCCAATGTCTTCAGGCTCGTCAAGGGCATATAACTTATTAGTTAGATAATCACTGGATACGACACACTACAGGGACTTTTCCCACTCGCCAATGGGTGGCGTTAGTTGGCTCATGGGCTTGGCGTACCTCCGTGGCGGTGTTAAACTTCCACATAGGTACATGTAAATTTATTTACACCCGTTTGGTCTATAGCTACACTGTGAATTGATTTGCACCCTTTTCGTATTTAATTAAAACGTTTACACCGTATCAAAAAACAAAAAGGAACACCTTAAAAATGGGGTAATTAATGTAAAACACCCTTTAATGTGTGTATTCTTGTGTTTTTGGTAGGGTGTAAGGGTGTTATAAAGGGCGAAACACCTTTAAGGTTGTTTTCCTTTGTTTATAGTGTTAGCCTGTAAAGGTGTTCGTTCTAGACAGTGATAAATTGATTTACATTGTAACAACCATACACCCTAACAAAAATGAAAGAAAAGCCCCCTTTAACATGGTTGAAAGAAAAGCCCCCTCTTTAGCACGGAGATTATAACGATAAAATCCACTTTAAAAAGATGTATTGTGTTTTACTACGGGGCGAAAGGGAGTATAAACTACAAGACACTCTTAAGGGTGTTTCTTTTGTATTTTTGATTAGGTGTAAGGCCGTTAGTTACGAATGGTTATGCTCACCTTTAAGGTAGGTTGCCACATTTTTAGAAATCTTTTCATATTTTGATCCTAAACTGATTCCTTTGTTTTTGCCTTAATAAGGGCTGTAAAAAACCCTTCCAGTATGTTATGGAATAAAAATGAAAATTATTAACAATTTAATCACTGAAACCACCCAAAATATGCCTATCACGTCAACTGTCTTAAGTGCCGATCCTGTGACGCAAAACAAAAATGGCTGGGCAGCAATATAGCTATACATGCAGGCTGCGCAATGAATTAGAACCTTTGCTCTGTCGTCAATACTGAGTATGGTATAGCCAAAAAACCAAAATTGGCATTATTTCAGGTGGTTTCATTCGGGCCGAAAATTTATAACATCAAAATTTATTCACGGTTTTCAATTATCCTAATTCATTGCACAGAGTTATGTTTCAGAAACAACCATGAGAAGTTTCGTCGGCAAATATTGGTTTATTCAGAAGTTATGATTTCCTGCGCAACAAAAAAGAACTGAAAATGAAGTTTTGAAAAAAACAAGAAATAAGTCTTCCAAACATGTTTTATACATGATTGGAAGTTCGTGGGAGGCTAAATGCCTTCAGGCTCATAGCTGGGTCCTTCCTTAACTGCCACGAGTTTACCGTGAGATCGTTTAACAGCTCGTCGTTTTTTTTCGGGCTTGTTTTAGATGCGAAGCATCTCTTGCTCGGGGGATGTCCTGCGTCGTACATGCCCCGTCCGCAGCGCCTCTGATGAAAAAGAATCCATCACGAGATAGCTTCGCGTTCAACCCCCGTCGTCATCTTCCCGTAGGGGAACCGCTGAAGAAGAAGGAGAAGAAGACTAAGCTGCGAAGAGGAGGGCGTGTACGTTGCTCTCAGCCGGTGCACCAGCGTCAACAACCTTCAACTCACCAACGCTGACGGAGACTACCAATTCTACCACAGAGACGACAACATCGACAAGAACATGATGGGCGAGTTTCGGTGCTAGAGAACCACCGCCTACTCACCGTAACACAACAGTACTTGCGTGCCTTTGCCACCAGTGTGGACCCGGACGCAGAATTCCCTCTGGCGCTACTAAACACTAGATCACTCAACATAACGGCAACATAATGGAACCACACGGAACCCCCATGATGCTTCGCCTCCTCATCAGGGTTTTCCACGGGAAGATGGTGTAATTTTTAATTTTCGTCCGCCGTTGACTGGCGCTTGGTGTTCTTTAAAGGAGCCATGAAGAGAAAACACAAGTTTGGTTCATTCAAAAGATTGTCTCGTTAGAATCATACTGACACCACTTTTAACGTAAACTTCGCTCAAATAAGCTACATAATTAGGAAAAACGGGAATGGTCATGCGACCCACCAGCTCGTTTCCCGCAACAGAACCTGTGATGTCACATGGGCTAAGCTCTGCGATTGGCGGAGGCTGGCAGAAGCAGACGCAAATTAGGTAGAGCTTACAAACTAGACGAACGAGCGATTTGCGCTTAAATTTAGGGCACATTCTTTACAAAGCAATAAGAATGATGGGACAAACAGTGGAAGTTACGAAAGCACATGTAAACATAGAAGTACTGATGCGTTCTGCTGTTCGTACTGCGCACAGCATGCTTTGGTTTAGCTGCACAGCACTACGGGGCTTGGGGTTGTCTCAGACGACACTGGCCGATTGACGCAAGCGACGGTGTCCTACGTGACCCCATTTGTCGAGCGAGCACTGTTTCAGGAAACGAATATTTTCTCCCAGAACAAAAACAAGCCAGGTTTAAATGCGGGCAAAAACAAACCAAACGCTTGCCACGGTATGGTGGCGCCCTCTAGGTTACGGAACGTAAAGAAACGCGGGAACAAACCAACACCGCTGTACAGAGTGGAGACAACCTTTGAACGGTCCCGTGCCGCCGCAATTGGGCCAACGGGCTCAACGCGTTATTCTTTTCGTTTCCCACGAGACCTAGCAACGCGAAACAGACAATATGATTCAAACTTCTTCAGTAAACCGCGTTGCGGCGATAATTTTAGCGCGGTTTTGACACAATGACTTGCTTCGGCGGCGAGCGAGCAACCGAACATGGCGGCGCCAGCGTTACGTGTCTCTACCCTGTACGGCGGATGCGTGAATGAAGGTATTCTAGGCTGCAGAGCGGTCGGTTCCCGTGATGTCACTTGGGACCACGAAAACGCACGATTGAGCGGGAAAATCAAAATTTTAACCTAAATTGTTTAATTTCTCAGTGAATAAAGCACCGCTTGTATCCGGACAAGCGCTGGGGGCACTATAAAACACGAAATCTTTCGAATAAAACCAACTTGCATTTTCTCTTCATGGCTCCTTTAAGTGTCTTCGCTCCCGGCTGTGGCAAGCTACTATGGTGTAGTAGCCAGGATCGAGACCAGCCTGCCTCAAGATGTCCAGCGTGGCGCTATTTTCATTGTTGAGGTGATATATACAATCGTATAGTTCAAACAAAACAGTGCGCAGTCTTACATAAGCATCTTTAGGGAGATTCTGCCAGAGCATCTCATTGAAGCATTCATTCTCATTGCTCACTGTTATCAACCTCTAAAATACTTCACCACAAACTAATCTAAATGTATCTTTCGTATTTCAGCACGAACATAACTTTATTTTATGATTGAAATGTAGGTTTAATTTTCACAATATGTCAGTTTCGGTTTGACAAAATGTCAGTTTCGGTTTCAAGTTTCAAAGAGGTCTAGCGGTAGTTCTAGAAAACATTATAACTTTTGAACGGAACAAGATAGAGACACAATTTTTACAGCAGCACAATTCTTAATATTGTCACGAAGCCAAGGACGATTCAGTTGTTTGGAAAAGAAATAAGTTTATTATAGCGAACTTGTGCTCCCCTAACAACTGAAAAGAATACAGAGGCGGCGAGGCAGCGGTCAACAAAGTGACGTACGTGCGTCGGCGAGCGTCGCAGAATCGAATACCTCGGCGTCTGCTGTGCAGGCTTTTATCTTTCGGCGTGAGAGTTCCTGGAACCGTCGATTCGCATCCAGAACATTGTAGATCACAGAAGATTATTCTGGGCTAGCGGCGTTAGGGCGAAACACTCTGCTTATCTTAATGAGATAGCCTGTGCGGCATAAAAATAAAGAATGGAACACGCGCTTCGCATGGGACACAGATAACAGAGCCGGGCGTGGCCGGGCATTAAAAACAAACAATAAATAAACAAACCCGTACATGGTTCGCGGCAATATATGTAGGTTCCTAAAATAGTAAAAAATAAAAAACGCTATATTTGAAGAAAAAAAACGTCGTTTTCAAGGGTAGCAATATTTAAGGGTATAAATCACTTTACAGGGTGCAAGTGCGCCACTTCCAATGCGATTCAGGACGTTAATAAAACATGTTAACAAGACTCGCCTCGCCCGTAAACTGACCTAAAAGATATAAAAACATACTTATTCCAGAAAGGAATGCGCGAAATTGAGCTAAGAGAACATTTTACAGCAAAAAAAATCACGGACCTTACGGGGAAACTATTTAGCATTGCTCGGGCTAGAACCCAGGTCATTCCTGTACAGGAAGTGCTGGGCTTGAACCTACCTGGAAACGGGATGTTGCCCTTCTACGTCTCCCAGCCTCTGCTCACTGTCGTCGAGGCACAGTGATCGAGGACCGCGCAATCACACGCGCATGAATCACTTGGCAATTGCCCTAAATGCGTTTCGCGTTAACATCATCGAACCAGGACGGGCACTTCGTGATACAAGAAACAGTCAAGTGAAGTATCTCTTGCAGATGAATAAACGTGTATGTATTGCTGACATTCAGCCTGGTCTATTGCTTGTACTGGTCCAAGTTATCAAAGTTAAACTTGAATATGTTTGGGAGAAGGTGAAGTCCGAGTTTTTTAGACAGATGAGTTAGAAATAGCGCGAATGATAGAGTTAGCTTATGATTACGAAGATTATATAGGATGAACAGCCGATATTTTGTGCCGTAACTTGTAGGTTGTGGAGTGTTGTTATTACGCATTATGGAAAAAGAGAAACCAGTGAATGTGACTTTGGAAGAAGTAAACCTAATATCTTTTACCTGAACTTACTCTAGTTTGCCAAAATCAAGGATAAAGATATTGTAAGGATACCATACCATAAGACCGAATTCAAGCCGAGCTACAAGTGAGAAGCCGTACTTCAGCAGGATGGTCACGCGGTTTCAAGAAAAATAGCTTATAGAACGCAGGTGAACACAAGAAATATGCACCCTGAGTTCAGGCTTAAGGCATCGGTGATTATACCACGTAGATATCTGAACAGCATGTTATCTAGTACACTGTGCATATATGTATTGGTTCACCCGTATGTGTGGCAAAAAACCTATAGATTTTAGGAACACGCTAATGAAATTTTTCGCTTGTTATCAGCAGGTAAACAGGTTTTTCATGGTATAAAACCGTTCCTGGCTAGTTCCACTATTTTAGTGGGTTATTTCGATTAGTGACAAGTTCAGACTGACAATATTTTGAAACAACATCAAATATCGGAGGCCAACGGAATTGTGAACTCGTAGTAGCAAAGTTAACTAGTGCCGCATATGTAGAGTAAAAGCAAACGGTCACAAAACACTTTTTTGTGACACAGCGTATGTCACAGGGGGATTGATAGGTTTCGATCAGTAAAATGTACTGAACACTGTGTCTTTTTCTTTGATTGTGAGGTTTAACGCGCCGGGTCTGCACAGGCGATGAGGCGCGCCATGGTTGAGGGCTGTGGACTAACTGTGAAAAACTGGGGACCTTTAACGTGCGCCGAAATTCGAATACCCACGTGTTTTCTCTTTTCGCCTTCATCAGAAAAGCGGCCGCTGCAGCCGTGAATGGCACCCGTGCCCTTGGGCTCAGCAGCACAACTCCTTAGCCACTAAACCACCGCGGCGAGTTTGAACGGGGCTTCCAAAATATTCGTAAATTCATTTAACCAATATTTCTTGCATGTCGCATTTTTAGTTTAGTCACTGTACTTTTTCGGGCAACGCCTTACACAGGTGCATGAGAACTTTAAAAATTGTAAATTTGAATTTATTTGGCCGTGTAGATATTCAGCAAGCAAATGTACTAATTAAAGCAATTTGGGTGCTATTACAAAATATCCTTTTATGGGGCCGTGTAATAACTTTGCATTAGGTGCCGATCTATTAAATATGTAATATAAATTTAATCTATACGGCTTTGATACGCATGCCTGAATTTACAGGTGGAGTAAACTTTTTCTGTGCAAGAACTGACTCCACTGTATTTGAACCTGGCAACGTTTAACGCCGACTTAACTCGGCCCAGCGAGGAAAGCTTAACTGCGCTATTACAGAGTCTCAGGCGTTTAATCTCTACCGTAGCGTGAAGCGACGTTACAAGAACAGCTGAGGGCTTTAAGGTGTTGTTTAACGAGCATATTTTGGTGCTTCCGGAAGCATCGCTAAAAGAAGGACTTACGGGTAAGGTGCTGGATGTACAAAAGAATGGCAGGGAACGGGGAGTAATTCCTCATCATTTGTCAATGGGCCGCAGACGTTGGCATGAAAGGAAACAAGAAGTACAAGTTGAAGATAGTTCAAGCCTATGCACGAACTTCTAGATACGAGGATGAGGTCGCAGACAGTTTTTATGAAAATATCAAATCGGCACGAAAGTGAGTGAACACTCAGTTGACTTCAGAGCAGAACGGGGAGGCAGGCTACAGTGACAACTCCGTTTTTTTAGATGCGGAGCATCTCATGCTCGGGGCTTTGTCCCTCCCTCCCTTGTCGTCCGCCGTCCGCACTCTAATGCGCATGCGCGTCTCTTCAGCCCCGTCAGCGTTTGGGCTGACGTCAGCGCAGTCTATTAGAAAAAGAAATAGTTAGGCGGCGCCCGGTTTCCATCCCACGACTCTCGGGCCGCAACGGGAGGTACGTGGCGCTCTTCCCACTGCGCTACAAACCGAGACGGAGCATGTGCTACGAACGCGCCTTATGTCCTTCACTCATTCAAACTACGTCAAGAACCTACTAATACAACGAAGGCACGCGAAGCTGAACGCCAACGGGAACGACGAACTGAAAACTAATGGGAAGTTCAATCGACCCCATGGCTGCTTCGCATACTACTCAGGGTTCCGCTACGGGAAGATGGTGTAATTTTTCACGGTGTTTTAAGCCACATGTTTAAGTACCTCCATTTGATGAAGGCAAAATTATTAGCCCAAACTAGACCAGCAACAAAAAGAACCCTTAAAATGACTACTTTTTTCACCATGTTATGACCGCATCCCCGCAGTAACTTGGTATCCATGGTTTTCAAAGCGAACACTTTCTCAGTGGGACCAATGTCGTCCTGTGAAATGACTAATTCATTCCTCCGTAGATCGGTTAGTAGACCGAAAAGCTGTGATAAGATTTCTGGACACATGGCACGTGCGTGAAACCAGGCTTCCATTGTGTCAAAATTGTTTCATGAAAATAGCGAAAAAGGAAGGGTTCTACAAAGAATATGTGTGGCCATTGAACATTAACAAGGATTATAATATCTCACAAACCACGCATCGGTATACATTATTATCGTTCGTAGACGCGATCGCTTGTACGCGGATTCGATTACGTGGGTTATCTATTGGACGCGTGTTCACTGAAGAGTTTGACGCAGTTTTGATGTGAGAATGCTTTCGCACTTCTCTTCACTTATTTTGGGAAGGGATGGTAAAGTTTCTTCCCGTAGTTTGTACACTAAGCTAATAATCCTATACATTTCTTTAAGTTCTAGATATGTGTTTTTGCTCAACATTCACATGTGTAACTTTTAGGCAGTAGCTTGTTTTGTCTATGTTTGTGCACAAGGGAAGCTCACATCACCGGCTAAGAACCCAGGAGAAAGAGCATGCCGAGTTACACACAAGTGCGACTGACAGTAACGAAAGAAAGTGTTTTGATTTAAGCAAGTGCGATTGATGTTTGTGAAGAAAGGGGTTCATGGGGAAGCAAACGGAAGGAAGTGCTTTTACTAGAAAGGACTTCCTGTAATGTGCAGGATATTAGTAATAGTAGGGCGGCGTGGGGAACCTGTATTGGCAATAGTGTAGTGGAAGCTGGAGGAAAGTCGGCCGGAGTTGTGAAGGCACGTAGGTACGAGTGGTCGTGCGCGCCCTGTCTTCCCAGCATGCCCAGATGCCGTTGTTGTACTGTGGGTAACCTCTCCAGTCAAGGGCGTGCATATTCGCAAACTGAGCGGCAATCAAGTGGTGGTCCAGACTCTTCCATATCTCGGCGACCACCTGCGATACGCATGCGCGCTTCAGGGAATTAAGAGACGCCTTATAATGGCTTCTTCGAATTAGGTGGCACGTGATAACTTTCTGATGTTGGTGGAGCAGAAACAGCAGGACGAAGTTTGTGATTCGCGAGCTGTTCCCTCATATTACGATCAACAATAATTTTTGGCGGTTGCTGTACTGCCAGATGCCGTATACCCCGTGGGTACGAGTCCTCCACTCCTTCTACGCAACAATCGCCATCTATCAGTTGGCTTGGAACACTACTGATTTTCTTTTGAGCAATTGCAAAACGAACGGGGCCTTCATTGATTGATCAAAATAGCTACCGGTGCAACATCAGTGCAACCATTACGGCGCCCAAAACAGACCCCACCAGTGTGATTAAAGAAGCTCTGAGCAGTGCCAGTAGGATGACGTGGGTAGGAGTCCCGGCCGAAGCCAGACCACTGAATTTTGCAGCTGTTTGCCAGCGAAAACAGGCTTAACTGGCTGCCTCGCGAGATCCCTTGTGTGGGCGGGCTCGAATGCGTTTCCAACGCTTGACTGCTGCGGCCAGACGACAAGAGGAATGTCTTTTACGGCAACGATGGCTAAGCTGGTGTGAGTCGCTCGGCCCTTCATCCGCCACATCATCTATTTAGCGCACTTTACGACCAATGGAATCCGGCGGCCACACTCCAGATACAGCAGCCAGTGCGTGCCTGGCATCAGGCAAGAAGACCGATCAGTTTGCCTTCGATGTGGTTCGCGCCTTGTACCCTGCATTTGAAGATCTTCTTGCTAGTAACGCGTGCCTGTTTCGCCTGCCGAGTTTCGTCGGTAACTCTCCTGATGACGTGGTTCATGAAATACAATCGGCCTTCAGCATGGCAAAGTTCCTTGCTGCGATAGACCAGGCGAAACTTCGGTCATCTCCCGGCACTCACGGCGTTGTGTACGAGGTTTAAAAGAACCTTGACGATTCGGCCCATAGCCGTCTCCTCAATTCCATCAATTTGGTGTGGCCCTCGGGCCAAATACCAGAATCATGGCTCCAGGCAGATATGGTCCCTGTACCAAAACCAGGCAAAACACCCGAGAATCTCCCCTATTTGCCCCCAATCGCATTAACGTGCACCTTACGGCGACTGCTGGAGTGAATGCTGGCTACGGGACTTCAGTGGTGAATGGACACTTTCCGGTGGTACCAACTGGCACAGATCGGGTTCGGACCTAGTTTTGAGACAGAGGATGGTTCAGTATTGCAACACAAATCTAAGAGTAATTGTTCGACATTCATTTTTTTCGCATTTAAAGTAAAATAAACAAACAGGGGCAAAGTGTTTCGTTCTGTACATTTATTTTATCTGAAATACTCTGAATTAACCGATTCCTACGAAACTCATACCGACCATCAAAGGCCACAAAATTCTTCGACCCATAACCCAAAAACAGTATCGTTTTGTCAACTCTAAAGTCGCAAGGGTAGTGTTAACCAACTACACCAGTCTTCACTTGCAACTAGATGCGTGCTTGCATTTCGGAATATATTTTTGGTTAGCATGCGTACGAGAAGACATAAATCCCCGTGATTGCCTTGTATAATCAACTTTTCCCTTAGAAATACATATCTCACTGCGTATATTTCTTCTTGTTTGGTGCAATTTCGCTGAACCTTATGTTTTCAATCAAAGTAACTTCGCAGGCCCACCCCAGCAGTCAGTTTTAAGGGAGGGGGGGGGGGGGTGTTGGCCTCGTTCAACGCCAGGACTTGTTGCCGCCTGCCACGATATCCACCCAAAGGTTGGGAGCGATGCCAACTCAGGGCGATGCCAACCGACGCCTTCTTGGTTGAAACCATTTCTTTTGATCCGCATTATAACAGTCTCCGTTTTGAACGATTGAGATGCATTCAACACTGGATAATCTAGATCCTTAGTTTCTTACTGGCGCCACAAGCTGAATTCAAAGACACACTGATGCAAAACGTTTGCAGTGGCTCGCCATGAGTTCCACCAGTTTACACGTCTGTAATAATACCATTTCGCAAAACGTGCCTTGCGGTCATCTGCGAAAAATGAACCATATGCACGCAGTTCCAATAAATAACAATTGCGTTCATTTTTTTTAAATAACGTCTGCCATCACCAAGAACGCTGTACAAATGCAACATTTTAAACTCACTTAGGCCACCATTAAAATCCTTGCTCCACCTCGAGTGTCTAGATGAACAAGCGGACGTTATCCGCTGGAATACAGTCCCGGAACGAGCCTTTCTCTGTGAAAGCCACACAACCAAGCTCGCGATTGAACATGGGTTTTAAAATAGAAGTGGGAGATATTTTTCTTCGTTGAGAAGATAGGCCGGTGCAGGGCGGGCAGTGTTTATTCCCTCAAAACACGAGTACACCTTTGGTACTACCTTCCGCTATTCCTTTGATCCTTAGTGGCTGGCAAGTGATCCTCAGATCTGCACATACTTTTATTCCTCCATGAACACCAATCTACAAAACTATAGGACTGGCGTACAGGAGGGCAGAAGGCAAAAAAAGGTCACAGGCAAGGAGTAACTAATCTGTTGTTACGAGCAGTCGTGTCACAGAAATTACTTTTCATTACTGCTGTTTACTTAGGTGGTTATACCGAGTCGAGGTCTACCCCAATCGTACCGCGCAATGTAACACTGCGTATTTTTTGTTAGTTTTGTGTGGATTGTTGACTGTCTAATCTAGTGTGTCACGTGTGTCATGAGAGCTGGTTTTCGCCACTTTATACCTATACTCTGCAGCATATCATTTTTGTATCCTTATGAAATAAATTACCACGCATTTCATACTTCCAACCGAACCTTTCGTTGTTTTTCGAACACATATTTCGAAATATTGAACAGAATATGCGAAAAAGTGGCGACTACCAATCCACTTTACGGAGACTTCTCTAGGACATCACGGAATATTGTTCGTGCGATTGGCGGCCGCGGACATAAGCCACTTCCAAGAAACACGATTTGGCAATTGTACTGGCGCCTTTGGTTCTTTTGATTGCATCGCTTGAAAGCTAACTTACACTTAAAAAAATGCTTTATCGCTCGCCCGTATTACGTGACTCCTGCCCGTAATACGTCCCTGTAGCGCTAAATTTGAAGGTTTCGAGTAATTCTTTCGTTTGTTCGGTTAGGAAAGCTCTTTTATCGCTGAAAGGGATGTTTCTAATTCCGTTATAAAAGTTCATTTCGCCATGCAACGCTCCTGCCCCACCAAATTTTAGGAACTTATCGATAATCTTGTCCACTGATGTAACAAGCCATCCCTCTCGTAAAACGCCTCAACGGTAAATTTGAGGCACAATAGGTAAATGAACAAATAAATACATGAAGCTGACTGCAGGTTACCAAGGGCTCGTTCCTTCCAACTGAACAAACTTGAATTTAGTCTTTAGTGGACCTTGAACAGGGCACAACCTGTTACTGACATTGCAGAGCGCTCGCAAGGCCGCCAAGAACCACAGTCTAGAGGTCCTTGATGGCGTCCCGCAGCCAGTCGTTTCGCGGGTCGGTCGACGCGTGGGCCAGTCGAACTGGGCAGCGCCAGAAGGTGGACGCGTGGCGCTCGTGGCAGTTCACGCACTCGGGCTCTCCGCGGCGCTTGCACTCGGTGTACACGTGGGGTCCGCCACAGAAGCGGCAACGGGTGCTGCTGGTGCACGACGGGGCCTCGTGGCCGAAGCTTTGGCAGTTGAAGCACTGCATAGGCAGCCGGAGCCTGCGAATGGAAGAGGTGGTGTTGCTCAGAACGCTCATTACGGTAGCAGCAGACTTAAGCATGAGACGACGGACAAAGTGGGCAATTTATGCTCTAGTGCACCTTCCAATGCTTCGTCCCTGTATTCATGTGGCGGCTCACCCTTACGCACCTCAATGAAATCAGAGCAGAGACGATTAAACAGTTTGAAGCGGTGTGCTCTAGCGGGGAAGCCGATTGGAGGAGACGTCCGTCACGGGGCTCTTACGTTACAGCGGCGACATTTCTTTAGAGATAGTCGCAAGCCCGGAATTTACGATACCAGCGAGCGCCATCTACTGTTTCGTTTGGAACACTCCTCCTACTCTTTTGTGCAACCACTGAAAGAACTTCTATTACTGGAGGCGGTACTAATCTGATATGTTCAACCATACTAGGTGAGGCTCCCTGGGATACGAACAGCATTTCCTCACCAGATAAGGATTTGGCCAGATAAGTACACTTGCCAAAAATCCTCCCAATTATTATACAATCATACTATCGGCTTCCAGGCACGCGACAGGCATGGCTGGAAATCTTTGGGGGAGGCCTTCGTGCTGCAGTGGACACAACCAGGCTAAAGATAAAGATAAAGAAAAAGGAGCTTCACTCTTCGTCTTCGGTAGCATAGGGTTAGAATCGCGGGTTTTCGCGCAACCCGCCTAGGGGCGAGCCCCGGGAATGCCTAATTTCACTAGAGGAACGTGCTTGCAGCACCATCCCTACCCTCCTGCAAAGCCCCACGCAATTCTGCCCTCTGCCACATGACTGGAGCCATCTTACCTCATTAGAGTTAACAATAAACTATTATTTGCTGCTCTGCCAAGCCGGCAGTGCCGCTGCTCGCCTCTGATTGATCCTTGAGCACTTGGAAGGTAGTCAGGGTTAGCCTGGGGTAAGTCTCAACAAACTAAACCGCACCTTTGGCGATCGACGAGCTATCGGCTCACGACAGCCAGTGACCACGTGCTACTGGCCTAGAACAAGCACCTCGGCATTAGCCTGTTAGCTACCTGCTGGGTTTTTTCTCATCCCCGGTTTCTCATCCCCGGCGTCTCATCCCCGGCGTCAGAGAACCCACGTGAACGCGGCTGCCTGCAAAGTGTGACCCGCTCGTAGTCTTCTATTTTCTCCCATTGGCTTCGCACCGCATTCGCTCATCGGCCTCTCGAACGCCACCTCTCTTGAGCGGAGTTTGCACCATGTCATTTTATGTGATTCAGCTCCATATTACGTACTACGATGTTCCGTATTCTGTTGGGGATTTTCAGCGGCCACGAGGCGGAGGTGTTCACCGCTTGTGCGCGCTTTCATTGTTTTTATTTGTTTGTTTGTTTGTTTGTTTGTTTGTTTGTTTGTTTGTTTGTTTGTTTGTTTGTTTGTTTGTTTGTTTGTTTGTTTGTTTGTTTGTTTGTTTGTTTGTTTGTTTGTTTGTTTGTTTGTTTATTTGTTTGTTTGTTTGTTTGTTTGTTTCCGTGTATACCTGCGTGTGACCTGGTAAGATATTTTGTCTATGGTGACAGAGCTTGGGAGAGGGCGATCGGGCATGAAGAGAAGCACGACGGTTCCGGTGGTCAGGTCTCCGGTGTAGCCTGTGTCGTTCTTCATGTAGCCGATCTGGCGCTTGGCGCACAACAGGCCTTGGTCCTCCAGGAACTCGAACAGGACAGCGTCGGAGAACCGCCTGGACGCACAGAGGTGCAAGATAACAAAGGAATCTACGCCAACATCATCGACAACAATTACTTCATCCACGAAGACAAAGGAAAAGGCTTTGCAGTCAACACATTTAGAACGATCATTCTTATTGAGCTTCAAGCCGTGTGTGCCTCATCAAACGCGAAAAGTGGCTGGGGTCGCCAACTCGAATGGTACCAAAACGGCCACCTCTGCAAACAAAAATTGTGTCACATCTGTGTCCGTGTAGGACTTGAAAGCCGGGTCCTAAGATAAGGAGCGCAGAGCGTTATTACTGCGCGCACTTGGCAGCCGGGCAAAGCAGGAACTAAAGCTAGCATGATACATTTCAGTTGATCAATATCTGCCAAGGCAATTTTTGGCAATTACTAATGCCGTAGGTAGGTACAAGTTAATGACTGATTATTAATTGATAGAAAATTCAGTAAGCTTAGATTAGTGTAGTATAAGGTGATTAGGAAGGTTGGATTCAGGTGATTAAGGTCGTTACGGGAATTGGGGCTGTAATAAAGAGGAATAATAGGGAATAACGGGAATTAAGGTAGTATTTAGGGTGAATTGAGATGTATTAAGGTGAATCAAGGTAGGTTAGGATCAATAACAGTGGACTAATATAGTTAAGGTGAGAGCGGTGGCATTATGGTAGATTAACGTTTATTAGGGCGCAGACTCAGATGTAGTATGTATAAATAGTGGGGCTACTGTACCGATGGGAAGACGCGTATCTAAAAGGTACCCGTCACAATAGTATGTCTGGGTTTTCGCCTTCGAAGTGCGTAAATTCCCGGAGATATTTTTGCAGCAAATATCATCAGCGCAATTTTCATCGCCCTCGACGTCTAAAACCAAGGCTTATGACAATTTTCGGATTTCAAGCTACGAAATAGAATGCAGGTACTATCAGAGAGCGCACAGTAGAATGATCGTCCTTAGTTGCCTTAAAGAATTAATGGGAACGATTGGTGACGATGGTGCGCGGCTGTGTGTGCACGTACCCGCGAATTTTGTTTCTAACTGACATTTCCCACGACAATAAATTTTAGTACAATTACCTCGGTACTTTTCGTATGTAGCCGACGTTGTCGGTGTAGTTACGTCCCACGGAAATTTTGACGGGCACTCCCGCTAAAATGTTCAATTGAAGGAGGTTGTTGGCAGTCCTGGCCGACTCGACGAAGACTTGGAGGCAGCCGTTGCTGTCGATCGTCTGAGCGTACACTCCGCCCTGAGCTGAGACCTGAATATCGTGGGTGACCCACGTGTAGTCGATGTCGTGGAACGTCAGTTTAGTGTCTTGCGGCCTCATATATATCGGTATTGGCAGGGGCCACTTCAGCTTGCGCTTAGCCCTTCTCTTCGTGGCATCCGCAGCATGCCGAATGCGTGAATTTAACATCCCTGAGTAAGAGCACGGGTACGCCTGCGGTCCGATTTCACCTGTCGATTCTACGTCCGAGGCTGAGATCCCTGCTTCCAGAGATCTCTCGTTGCTGTTGACAATGCTGCTACCGCTCTCAGCTGTCGCCTTTGTTGTGTCCAGCTGTCCCACGCCCGTAGATTTCGGGGGCATGCCGTAGACTGCGCCGTCGACAGACGCAACTGCCACTGTCGGTTCTTCTCGTTTGTCAGCCACAACGTATCCCGACATGCTTGAAATGTGACTTCCTTTTCCGATGTCGCTACCAACAACGCCGGCTTCGTTATTCATGATCGCGAGTAACGGGTTCATGCTGTGACTGGCCCAATTGCTCTCAACGGCTGGCGTTGCTGAAGTGGCGCTTTCGCTCTCCGTCAACTTGCCAGATGAATAGTAGTGGTATTTATCCGCACTCGCGTTTCCCGACCACGCGCTAGCATCCAGACCAAGGGGTGAAAAGAAGTTAGAGTGGCTGCTCGTGCTATTAGCGAAGTAGGTCCATGGGACCTGATTTTTTGCTTGTTTGCCTGGAAAATAAAGGTTCGGGTTAAACGTCCAGTACGGGATTACGCCCATGACTGGGACCAATGTATTGTACCCATAAAACGTAGCTGGGGTCATTTCTGGTTTGCAGGCAGCGGGGTTGCTTTGTCCTTCCGCGTGGACTACGCTATTCGTCTGACTATTATAACAGTTCCCGCTGTAGATGCACATTTCCTTGATTTCTTTTCGTGCCTGTGGGGCGTCTATTTTTTGTCCACTTGAAAATGTCGGCGTTACTGTGTAACCGAAGCTGCTATTTACTGTGCGCATGGTGCTTGAGCCCCCACCTTGATCACTGACGTGAGGGCCGTTATGGCTGAAAACAGTGGCTGCACTATAAGCGTCTGTTGCAGTCGACTGGCAGCGCGGCCCGCTAGCGAAATCGCCAACGGGATTGTGGACCCATGTATTCGCGAGGACAGGGTATACTGCGCTTTGCTGGGGAAAACCAATGTCGGAACCTCCGTAGTTGTGGAGAGAATACGCGTCACATAGGCCGCCACTTTGGTCGGGTTTCAAGGTGGAGCTCGCGCTGCACGAATCGGCACGTTCGCTGCCACTGCTACCGCCAACGTTTCGGGTCTGTGGCGCACATTGAAAGCTCGAATTTGGGTTGGTAGCACCGCTAGAAGCAAAGTGGTTCCCTGAAATCTTGTGTCCTTTATGTACACTCATCGAACTGGAACCCGAGTCCCTATTAACACCGATGTGCGTAGCAAAGCAACCGGAAGGAAGAGACAATGTTTCGTAGTGCTCACGTGGCGTCGCATGGCCCGACTCGTAAGGGCGGTCAGGGGCGCCGTAGCTCTTGCACTTACCGGTGGGCAGTCCCGATTTGCCAGATACCAATTCATATCTATTCACAGCTGTACTATCCTCGCAAGTTTCTTGTCCACTTGATAAAAAGTTCTCTTGCTCGTACATGCCGCTTTTCTTACAGATGTCTGTGCTTTCCGGGAAGAAAGTGTCGGCACCATAACCATAGATTTGGTGATTAGGTCGCAATGGATTGCCGATGCAGTGGTTCTCGCCCAAAGACGTTGAAGTCGTCAATACCAAGGAACGTTCGTGGAATTCAGGCACAGCAGCATTATCGAGGCACTGCTTCTTGGACGGTGGCTGATCCCGCGTCCGGCAGCCGACATCGTTACTGCGCACACTGGATGGCGTCGGAAACATCTTTGTAATCTGTGTGAGACCGGTCTTGTGGCAACTTGGGTGGTCTGGCCGCATGAATTATTAAAAATATTCTCACTCGGAACTTGTGCGGCTTTGAGATGCTATGGACAGATTTCTTCCGCTAGGCTTGGTTGGCGAGGTGTGGTATCTATGTTTGCCGCGCGGAGGCTTTTACGCTATGGAGCGACGACTTCGCTAGCGATTAACAAAAAAAATCCTCAAGCAATTTCGCAAGAATATGCGGAGAAGGCAAGCTAGGGTTAAAGGTGAGACAACGCGGCTCCTACTCGTTGCATAGACCAACCACTGGCTTTATAACAAATACTGATATATTACGCCTGTCGAATTATTTCGACAAACTCAAGCCGGAAGTTTATCGCTCCTTTTCGCGATCGCGCACGATCCGTGCTTGGATCCACACGGCGCCTTGATGAACGACATTTTGTGTGCGCGCTCGTTTCTCCGGGCTCGGTGCCAATGGGCCAACTGCTACTGAAAAATGAATCTGTGTGGAACAATGCGTAACGGGGAACCCGCCACAAAAGTGGAGGCGGGTCTAGACTCACCTTTTATAGTTGAGGCAGATACTGCGGAGCACAAGAAATAGGGTTGGTGGGAGAACACTGTAGGCTCAGTTGTGATGATTAAAGGGAAAATTGGTGCGTTCCAATTTCCCCTTTAGACGGCTTCGTTGCCGTCTTCGCGGGCAGTCCGCCATGTTAAGCCCCGTTCCAATTCGAACGAGGCAGTCGACGAAGACTGCTTCGAGCAGACAGCATCGAAGTCAGCAACGATGCAGGCTACCTTCCTGTCCAAGCTATCAAGTGACGCCACCGCCACCTTTTTGCGCATTATTGCTGTTAAAAACTAACTTGTTCTTTTATCGGAATATTTAGGATAATTTACTTGTGCTAAAGATGATTTTGTTTAATTTGTAAATCCTGTGATGTTTGTAACAATAACGGTAATTATTACTTATGAAACCCGCGGCTTGCGTGGCTCAACATGTCTGCTACGAGGTTGTCGCCTGCATTGGGGCTGCGTTCGTGGCCGCTGCTCCGTTGCAATTCTTATTCATTTAGACGCCTAATTATACGGCTTCGTAAGCTGTCTACAAAGCTGTCCGCGAAGTCCATTGGAGCCTCACTTACCTAGGAGAAGGTAGCCTCTCTACATGCACTTCCTCCTCCTTGCGGAGGAATACATCACCGAAATAAAACTCAGGTGACAAAGGATACAACGGTGTCTTTACAATAGAACATTAAACCGACAAATGCAACGAGCACTTGTCTAAAAGCTCTGAAAAAATGGCAGCATCTCCACTCCATAGATGATGGCGAGGGTGCGGAATACGGGGACGAGAAATGGCATCCAGGTTGCGCCTCGAGTGACATCCAATCTGCGCCCCGACCGTCATTCGATTTTAGCCGTGAGTTGCACCTTGATTATTCCCTAAATAAAACTGCAGCTCTCGGCTCAAATTGAATTTCGCTTGATTTTCGTTGATGGTGGTGCGCGCACGGATGGACGTGGACGGACATTGGGAGGTCCTGAGGTACTCCGCACCGTTACAGGCGAGGGAGTTAGCTAGCCGTTTGACTCTCGGGTACTAACCCGCGGTAGCAGCCCAATGGGTAAGACGACTGACACTAACTCTTTCTGGTCTTCCAGACAGAGGCTCGAATCCTACCGCTGTCTGTGTGATTTTTTGCGATTGTAAATGCTATGCGCACGGAGGCGGACGGACATTGTGCGGTCCTAAGGTACTCCGCACCTACAATGATGTGTACGTAAAATTCTATGGGTTCATTTTTGTAGGTGCAGGCACGTAAACAAGTTAAAACCGCACAATTTAACACTGTAAGAAATCCCAATCCATTATAATATTTACGATATAATGTTTTAATATAATAATATTTATAGAACAAAAGACATTGCCCATGTAATGATTCAAAGGCCATAACCCAGTGGTAAACAATATGGCCAAAAGTAATAAACAAAATCCCTACGAGGGCGCAGCGATAGAAACGCTACGGGGCAAACGCAATATGAAATAAAAGCTGCAGCTGAGTCCATCGTAGTCAACCGTCCGTTACGAGTGCTATAGTTTACTAAATACCAATCCTACAAATGTTTGTCTGCTTCCGTCTTTTGGCCATTTCAGAGCCAACGACTTGGACATACAACACGACGCTAGTTTGTACTTTAAAGGTGGCAGATAAAACTTAGGCGGACCGTCAATTAGAAGTTTCACCTGCGAGGAAGACGTCCGGCCAGCAAATGCGGGTCATACATCAGGAAAATAATACCTAGCATATTTGTGATTTTAGTTGACCTGGCAGTCGGCAAGGAGGCCTGGATGATATCTTTCCGCGCACCGTTTTTCCTCAGACCTTCCTATTTACGGCACAAACCAGGTCATATCTTGCGGCTGAGGCATTGTTCTCGCATTCACTACGCAGTACCGCTTTGCCCGTACAGACGCAAAGCAGCTTCGAATAGATACGGGGTAAGCCTAATAGCTTTTTATTTGCAATTTCGTACATTGTTTGTCTTCAGCATAGGCAAAGGTATACGTGAGCATTTCAGAGCTTGCGGGATTACGGACGCAGGGGCATGCTGGCACATGGCCGTTGGTTCACGCTGGCCCTGTACCGAAAATCTAAGGGGGGTACCTTAATACGGACGCCCAGTCGTGCGCAAGGTGGGAATCAGCCTGAATAAGGGGAACACCAGAACGACAACAACAACAAGACAGTGGTGCGTCCTGTATTCTTGTCTTTTCGTTGTTCGTCTAATTTCAAGATGATTCCCTTGCGAATATGTACCAACTCGCTAGATCAGAACCATTCGTGCGCAGGTTGCTCTTTGTGCCACTGCGATAAGGCTACGCAATTTCTTCCATTGGTAGAAGCAGCAGTTTATTTGTTTTCGACGATTATACAGCCTAAACCAAAGGCCTAGGTAAAGGACTACTGCCATGGAGCCGAATTGATGCTTTTTCTGCTCGTTTGTCATGCCCGGAATCCCCGTAGAAGCTAAGGGCCATTCTAAAAAGGTTAAATGAAATGCAGACATGGGCCATCCAGAATGTCGTGACAGTTTACTGGTGATCAAAGTGGCCACTTTCTTTTAATGCTTCTAAATGCACTCATGATGCTTCCAGGTTGCTGTGGTAAGTACAGGGGCTGGAGGCCGGCCGACGAACAGCCGCCGAAGAACCGCTGAGTTCAACCTTCTTGCAAATGCTGTAGGGTTTGACAGCAATCCTCGACCATCACACTCACATTGTACCGTCAAGAGTGAGTTGGAAGTCCTGTTCTTTTCGCAGCCGCAAAAGCACCACTACGAGACATGCCTCGCGGTAACTATTCCAAGTACTCGGTCAATCAGGAAGCGGCCGAAGGAAAGCGCTCTCTTCTCGACATCAAGGACGGCACCGTTCCACTCGTCATCACCTCATTGGACCCGGGTCTCACCCTACGCGAACTAGACGGCAGGCGTATCCGCCGCACGCTGACGCAGGTGGCCGGCGAAGAGCTGGAGAGAATGTTCTTCACCAACAGAGGAGGCATCACTGTCTACGTCACAAGCAGCCAGGCCTTCACCCGACTTAAGGCGCTGACATCTATCATCGGAGTATCCGTGAAGGTATGCGCTCCTTCAACGAGCGGATTTCCCCTTTGAGTCAGCCTTGGAGAACCCTTCTTCAACCTTAAAACACTTATAGTGTCCTAAGCTGGGCGAGTTGGAATGGAATACTTGGCTGAAACAAGCGCGAACGAAAGGAAGAGTGGCGGAGCGCCAGCACCGTCCTTGTGTTCCTTCACTCCGTCTTCGTTTGGTTCACGCTGGGTCAACCAAAGTTTTACCTTTGGGTATATTTTGAATACAGCAGTGGCAACGAAAGTGTATGTTGGTATTTAGTTCCTACGTTCTGTCGCAAATGATTTAACACAGCTATAACGCGGTGTTGTGGGGATAAGTAAAACCATATAAGGAGATGGCTATACAACAGACGAATGTGAACAGAGTTTACAGTATGTGATTGGCCAAGTGTTGCCTCCATTTCGGCCATATGACCAGCATTAGATTAGGATGATAATATTCAGAGGCGGAGGGAGGAGACATGGTACCCGCCCGCTCGTGTGGAGAGCGAAGTAATAGGTAGGTAATTCAGCTGCTTCGGATGATACAGGTTTACACAAACTGGTTGTAAGACCACAGCACACTTCGATTACTTGCCCGAAAATCTTCTTGTTCTGCTGAATATTTGTGTTGGTGTATTCCCATGGTTATGGAAATGACAATTTCAGAGTATTTAAATACACTAAAAGAACTTTTGGTTCAAGTGTGAGGTTGCCGCCGCAGGAGCAACTTTTAGATAACATTCTTCAGTTTCTTTTCCTGTTTGTTGCGTATGCAGCTAGACTTGACCCAGATTCTTTCACAGTGCTTTGATGCTTTCACACGCAGGCCCAGCTTCCTCGCTGGTTTCACCGCAACGCATGCAAGGTCGGCCCAGTGCCGCAAAAGTTCAACGACAAGCGGCTCCTGGAGCTGCTCGCCCCTTCCGGCGTCATCCACGTGAGACGGCAGCTCGTGCACTCGCGACGGCCAGACGGCTCGATCCAAATCGACCCCACGGATCAGGTGGTCCTGCACTTCGGGCCAGAATACCAGGTTCCCAGACAGGTCAAGATGGGCATGAAGCTGTACGACGTGAGTGGCCGCTTTTGCTCGCATGATCCAAGAGATGCGTAAGAACGGGAGCAATACAGTTACCGCGCTAACTCAACTACAGCAACCCTTCTAAGGTAACATCTAAAGCCGAAGCTCTGATGAGGCGTTCACAACTCCAAGGCATGAAAAAAATACCATGGATCGTCACTCCAAGTGACAGCGCATGAATGAGCGGATGACCTAAATCAGCGTCAGGGCTTAGACCCTACCCCTTTCCTGTCGTCAAAAAAGAAAGGCTCAGCACCCCCCCCCCCCACCGGTCTTGGCTCGAGCATACGAGTTATGGCAACCAAACCAAAAAAAGACTGGTTTGAGTGGTCCAAAGCACCAGGCTCAGTACAACTAAGGCAGTCCCGCCTCACAGGTCCCGCCTGCCCTTCATTTGGTTGGTTGATGGCTCGTACCCACTCAAGGGGATTGGCCAGGAAATGGGCCCTAACTGAGAGAAGAGGAAAAACTGGAATTTTGATTAAAAGAAGAAAAGTTTATTCATTCGATTCCCTATTCACCTTGTTTCTTTTCTTCCTTTTCATAATTATCTTCGCAGTGTCGATTGTATCAAACGTGAAGGCGCTTCCAAGTGCATTTTAAATGAAACGCGGAAATTACGATCACTATTTCCTACCAAAGCATCAAGAGCCGTAATTATTTCAGTTCGTACGACTATATAAAACTGTATTTCAACTGTATAAAAAGATGCTACTAAACTGGATGGTCTTTGATTAAAGAATGTTGAAAATCCGGAGCTTACCTCTGTAATAAAAATCCAGAACCGCCAAATGTGAAAACGAAATGCGAAAGACCGGCACATACAGAATGTTCTCGGAAGCAGAAAAATCAGAATGGAGCAAAAAAAATTCAGGTTTAAAATAATCATCATCCTTGTCATAATTATTAGTGATCGTCTTTAGCCCCCCTCCCCCCTCCCCACTTTTTAAGACACTTTAGAAGCGCGAGGTCCAAGGCGACTGCACCAACTAAGCTGACAAGGATTTACCCTTTGGTCTAGAATTTTTGTATCTTACACAAGCGCTAGACGATGGTACGCATTGCCGACTCTGCCACAGCATAGCCTGATCTGTTTCATATCGTTCACGATAGTAAAATATGCTTCGCAAGCCCGGGAACTAATAATGTCTATTTCACGCCCATCACGCGCAGGTGCATTCCTACCTACCACCGCCGGTGCTTTGCTCCAAGTGCCAAGAGTTCGGTCACGTAGCGAAGACATGCCCAAACGGTCAGCGCTGCAAGCACTGCGCAGGGCCGCATCCTTACAAGGTCTGCACGAAGATCATGGAAACTCCTCGTTGCGTCAACTGCGATGGCGACCACACGACCACGTTCGCCGGTTGCAAGGCCAAGATGAGGGAAGTGAAGCGCAAGCGTGACGAAGCCATCGAAGCGAAGCGGAAGCATATCAGGGAGCTTCGCATGCTCGACGAGCAGCGAGAAGCCGAGCAAGCCGAAGCGTTCGAAACCAGCTCGCGGTACAGCCGTTACTTCTTCTTTGATTAAAGAACCTCTCCGATTTGTTCGTGTTACGTCTTATGTGCCACGCTTTGTTCCACTACGACTGTATTGAAGCATGGGCGATTGCTTTCACAAACGATACTTCTTGCCTTTCGACAAGCGTGGTGTCTGCTAACAAACTCTTTACTCTCCCTGTTGACCTTCGTGTCGCAGCCGAGATGCGTTTGCGATTTTGCCTTAGTTGAATATGTGCCAGTTACTTCGGTGTATTGGTTGTTCAGAAATAAAGATCATGGGGCAACATAAATACTACAAGATGCAGGCACTATAAAAAACTGGGGGATAAAACAACACACCTTGCGACGAAACACTAGGGTCCCATTGCGTTTTTTTCATGTCCGTTGTTTATTTTCTAGTAGTTCAATTTAATGTATAACGACTGCGATTACTGTTCATAATCATCCTCAGCTTGCTTTGTCTACTGCGCAACGACGGCCTCTCCTTTAGACCTCCAACCACTCCCGTCATGCGATTACAGCTCCGTAAGACTATATATTAATACACTGCTCGTAACTTAGCCTTGTATTGCGGCTTTAACAAAATCAGTCGTTGCCGATGGTGGCACACCTAAACTGTAATGCTCTTCGCTACAGTCCCGGGCAGGCTATGTTCATATTGACACTGCTGTAGGGGATGATATAGACTTTACACCGATGAAACTGGGTGCTGGCCAGGGAACCACAGATGAGGAGCAGTGAGTACATAGCGGTTACAGTGCAGACCGAACCTCTTCCTTTTTCTTACCAGTAACGGCCGGTCAGTTCTTTAAAGTTGCCTTCTCAGATCGCTTCGTGTGGTCACTTTCCGTCGTAACATTTACCCCGGGGGAAGACGAAGTGACGTTTCAGCTTAGCTACATGCACAACCTCAGTCCTGCACGAGCGGCGGCCGTTACACGTGACTTTGGCGACGGCATAGCTGGCATCGTTTAGGCGGGATAATACCTCGAAATTTCCGGAGTAAGTAGAAATGATAGAAATGACCTGCTGCTGTAATCCTTTGCTGCGGCTGAATCCTTTGCGCGTAGGCATCGTGTAAATGTGACGGCCTCTACACACTACACGCACTTTTCTTGTTCAGACTAAGATTTTCAGTGCATCAAACTAAAGAACCTCAACCAGTTTCTAGTAAATCGATTCATTCCAATAGCATACATTAGTGGCTTCCATGTCAATACTTCGATCGAAATGTTCTCCAATTTCGAGGTGACGCCCTCACCAACCCAAGTTTAACGCAGACTTCTGCGGCCCTAGCTGTGTATCTCACCAGAGGATCAGACAGTCAGACACTATGTCGTTTTCAATGACCTACAAGAGGCCATTGGCTGTAGCGCACGAATTTACTAGGTCCACAGTAGGAACCAAACACTTTGGGTCACTCTTCATCCTCATTTTACGATTTCTGTCACACTGCTGTCATGGTATGCCTCAAGATTCTGTGCTATCGCCGACTGTACTCAATTGGTGATGTCTGGACCTGCCGCGGTATCCATGCAGTACCCTGTACAATTCAAATAAAGCACAGCACACCATCCCCAATGCAACACGGCAGACACAATACTGGCATATCGGTCGACAATTCAACAGTAATACTTCGCATTCGTCACATCAAAAGGAGTGCTTAGGTGTCCTAGACTTTTCTTCTGCTTCTAGTCACTGAGTGCCAATCACTCAGCAGTGTCGCGCCAATGACTACTAAATGACCCTTGATACTTCTACCAACACATTTTCACAGACAAATGGTTTTGACAAACGTAGTGTACAATTTACAGGATAAAAATTAGGTTGTCAAATTCACACAATGGCCACATTATAGGCTTTGCAGGCTTTCCTTTGTAGGCTTTCCATGTAGGCTTTCCACAGTTCTGTAGGCTTTCCATTTAACGAAGCACACTGGTCTTAGAAACATTTTTTTTTGCTTTCCAACCAATACTGATGAAACTTCTTAGGCTTGTTCAGTTTTTTAGCTGATTTCAAAAATCTAATTAGTTTTGGTGAGAGGTAACTAGTTTCTGAGGACTGTAGGAAAAACTATTCCACAAAAGATTACCAGCAAGACATGAATAGATACCAGAAGTTGTAGAGAACGAAACATGTTTTGCAATCACATAAATGTATACATCAATTCTAACTTCTAGGTTTGAACTACTCTTGTTAACCATTTAAAATTAATGCTAATTAAACAACTACTGATACACAAAATGTGAAATCTGCTTCCCAAATCGCATGGTTTACACATTCAGCTTCACAATGCAAAAGAAATGATGTTCCTAGCTGCACTACATGCTGGGATGTACCTCTCGAGAATTTTGTATCACTGCGACACCACTCGAGGCGAGAAAGTGGGCAATTATGGGAAAATAATTATTCTTTGTCGCAAACGGGCCGCTATATCTTTATAAGTACGTGGCACTGTTCCACATACATAATTTTTGGAGGAAAAACGGAAAATAAAGAAAAAAGTCATGCCTGAAAAAATGCTTTTCTGGGCAATTTTGTGTTCCCCAAGACCCATGTACCCCCTTTAAATCAAATATTCTGCATTTAGGGGGTTCGACTGGAGTTTAAGTCGTCCCGTAGGTGATGCGACTAAGCAGCAGGGCCTGTTTGAGCTTGCAAGGTTCACCCTCTTTAACTACTGTGTGTTGGTCTTAGACGTCGAGGGAGACAAGTAAGTTGCGAACATGCTTTAGTGAGTTGGAGGCTAAGGGCAGCACTCGGGCCATCATGATGCAAAGGAACGCCAAGATTACACAGAGCATAAACTTGGGGGACAGGAGTGTCTTGAATCGCCAGAGTAGAATTTGATGGGGTTTCGGCAGGTCTATCTCGCGTGCGTAAGCCAAGCATCATTAGTGCAGACTTCTCGACTTGGCAGCGTAGCCCTTCTGGTATGAGATATGTGTTGATAGTATCTATAACTTGCTGCAGGGTGTCTTGTTTGGCTCCAACTGACCTTGAATTGTCCAAAGTATGATGTTGTCGGCATAGAAAGTGTAATGAATGTCTGAGATTTGTGAAGTCTTATGGGTGAGTGGAGTAATTAACATTGCAAAGGAGAGGTGATATAACGAAACCTCCAGAATTTTTTCTTCTTTTTTGGCTGTAACAGCGCGTGTTGAGTGAACACTCCGGTATAAAAGCGAAACATGGCATAGCGATACTGTCTGCCTGTTCAAGGTGCGTGGTGATTTGCGTATGTACCAAGTGTTCAAATATTTTGCCAACAGAAGAGGTACAGGCGTAGTCCTTAGAGGTTTGTAGATCTTCGGCATGAGGGTGATATCTGCTCGTCCACTGTGCAGGCAATTCAAACAGTGTTTGTGCGGGCTGTTGAGTTAGATAACAAAGGTGCTTATCTTTGTAACGAATTCCTTGCTCTGGCTTGTATTTTTTTACACTTTCATCCTTTCATGCTCTTCCATTACCTTTTTTGGCTCCAATCCTCCCTCGAAATGAAATCCTGGATATACGTAACTGGTGGGCGGATGATACCGCACCAAAAAATGTTTTTGCACCCCCCCGCTCACCTGCATTTCCCTTTGTGCTCCCATACTATTATAAACTTGTGGTCCCTGTTTCGCAAACAATGCTGGGTGTATTTGAAGGATTACAATCTTCAAAGGTCGTCATCAGTGGTACAACGGACAGCTGGACATTTGGGCACATGTGGGCATTAAATTTGGGTTTTGTAGATTCTCTCTTGCTGAGTTTCTTTCTACTGTTCTATTATCCTTCTCTGCCACTGAATTTTTCTGAAATATGCCCAATTAGCAATTAGCTCATGATATTTTGCAGCACTAAATTCACTTCAAGTAAATCCTATAGCTAAATGCACTATCGTGGCAATCTGGGCGTGTTGGTTTAACATGATTAGAAGACAGCGCGGTTTACACACGGACACAGGGAAGAGTACTTGACACACACGAGCGCTCGTGTGTGTCAAGTACTCTTCCCTGTGTCCGTGTGTAAACCGCGCCGTCTTCTCCTAATCCTATAGCTAGTTTAGAAAATATAGAAGTCCGATCGGTCTGGAGGAGGAGAAAATAACTTTATTCGGTCGAAAGGGGAGGCCTATTCAGGCCTGTGGCGTTCTAGACGACAGCCAAGATGCCTTGGCTCCTGGTGATGTCTTCCTTTGGATGGCCCGCTGTTGGATTTCAGGCTTTTCGCTGTGCGGCACGGTTTCCCATTGCTCCTTACTAGTGATAATAATTGTTCCTTTCGAATTTTCGAGCCCATTTCTCTGTATACTGGGGCGTTCCCATAGCATGCGAGCCAAGGTCGCAAGCTTAGGGCAGTGTTTACGTCCAGCGTTGTGTATTTCCAAATGGAAGGGCCAGTAGAGCCTTGGGTTAAGATAAGTGATCATCTGGAGGCGTCTACACGCCACTTCTTGCTTCTTGGTGAGCGAGGGGTCAGCAGCCGGGTGGCTTCGTCTTTCCTCTTTGTAGTGAACAAGAGCGTCTCGGCAAGTACAGACGCGATTTTCGGAGTTGTCTGTGGAATGTGCGCTGGGGCTCTCGGTTCGTGAGATCTCGAGCAGCCTCGTTGGCCCGTTCGTTGTCTTGTAGTGTCACATGTGTGGGGGTCCACCTCAAGGTGGTTTTTGGTGTTTTGGTTCGTCTCGTGGCGGGTAAAGACCCTGCGCCTTGCGCTGGAAATTCTTCCTTTTGCAGATCACTTGGTGGGAATCGCTAATCATTTTCCGCACTTGGGTAGCTGCTATATCAGGCTAGAGCAAAGGCCAGTTCTTCGTCCTCCTTCGGGTGTTTGGTTTGGGTGGAGCAAGGGTTAAGAACTTTGCTCGAGCAGTTGGTGGCGGCTGAAACCATAGCTCCACGGGGTTGTGTCAATACAAACAACGTGCGGATTTCCTCAAGTTCCTGGACTCACAGCTCTCTCCGCAGAGGTGGAGATGGTCTTCTTATATAAAATGCGCAGGCTGTCTAATGGGTGTCTGCCGGCGGCCATCTTCGTGAGGCGCTCTAGGTGCGCAGTGTGTTGAACGGCTTGCGCCTTGATTAGTTCTTCAAAAATGTTGCGCGCACCTAACGCGTCGTATGTTTCATTTATAGCGTACATGGGTATGCCTAGGGCTTGGTCATGCTCATTTCTTTATGAGGCTGCTTGGTTTCAAAATATTTCAAAATATTCATTTCAAAACATTTACATTAAATATTTACATATTTACATTTCATTTCAAGTCATTCCAAATTATTTACACAATTGTGGAGTTGTTAGGGGTTCGTGTAGGGGAGCGGCTGGAAGATGGGTACTTTTTGTTAGTAGGGGGGTGGGGGGGGGATATGGTGATCCACCCGCCCCAGTTGACTGAATGCTTCACTACAGTTCGCAAACTGGAGTCACTTCAAATCTAAGCTGAATGAACTCGCGCAAGCACTGTTGGGTAGTTAAATTGGAGGTTTAAAACTATATTATGACCCTTGATCGAAATTCCTGCGGAGCCTAAATAAATGATAGGAAGCGGAAGCACCCGCAGTGTCCCACGGCTGCAAATAGAATATGACCGGCGGGAGGTCGGTGGAGGAGCGGGGTCGATGCTACGATATGAGCTAGACGATTCTAGCTTCACTGTACTATCAGATCCGTTCGCCCCTAACGAGATCCGCGGCTTGTTAGGTTTTAATAATCAGTATCCTGGAGTAGCTACCTAGCGATGATAAATAAGGGTATCTAAACAAAGGGCATAAACATGCACAAACAAACCGCGGTATGTACGTGCACTGCTTAAAATCAGCTGCCGACAGTTTTCACCTACGATTGTCTTTGTGCAGTCGCACAGACGCCGTCTGGCAGCTTGTTACGTAGCTTTGTGCTTTCCAGAAATATTGACGCCCAGGTGGAAGATACGACGCGGGGCGCTGCGCGTTTCTCGTGCAAGCACGACGATTGCACAGGTCAGGTTAGTTTTTCCAGACGGCTCTCACATTAGTGAAGTCCGTGCAAATCCATATCGCGGCCTCTCAACGCCGAAAGCACACCACAAACGTCTTCAAATCGAGCACGCAATAATAACAAAAAAGTAAAAGCACTGCACGCACGTCATTTGACTCGCCGGCCAATAAGATGGCTCTAGCGGCGCCGGAGTGTGCGGTGTGCCGGAGAGACCGTATAAACCCCTTCCGCCATCCGCCGTGCGTTCCGCCCGGCAGACGGAACGACCTTGCCAGAAACGGTACCTCCGTCAAGGTCACGCATACAAACACGTCGGTCATTCCATAATAGCTGAAAGGGGTGTCAGCTTTTGAAAAAGGATTGTCTTGCGTTCGTTTGGGAAACTGGTCGAGGGGGGCCGTTGGCATTTTAGCGACCGTGATTACCGCCATGAGAAAGCCCGAACCGGACGGGAGCTGGAGGTCAGTCAGCTCCCGTCCGGTTCTGTCTTTCTCATGGCTATAATCGCGATCGTTAACATGTTAACGGTCCCCCACCGCCAGTTTCCCAAACGAACTCAAGGAAATCCTTTTTCAAAAGCTGACATCCCTTTCAGCTATTATGAACCCCGGATACATGGACCCGACGAGAATGGGTGGAGTCGACTGGCGGGTTCAGCTACCTCGACCCCTCCTGCGTTTATATGAACCCCGTCAAAAGAATCGATGTGACGGCCCGGAAAAGGAGCTACCGTATTTTCACGATTCTAACGCGCACCCTATTTTGCTAAATGGCAGCCTTAATATTTGAGTGCGCGTTGCAATCGGCCTCAAAAACCGAAATCGGCTTTAAAGCGGCCAGCAGTAGCCAGCAGCATTGCCATGCGGAACGGACACGGAGCCCCCGCAAAATCCAACTCAATCCAATGAAAAAAATCCCTCAACAGTGAGTGAATTTCGGCGCACTAATTTCTCAATGGCATGTCACATACCTTGGTCAGCTGTTGCACATTCTTTTCTGCTGCTGCAATCAGCCCGTGACGCCTAGAATTATGAAGATCAAGGCACGTGAAATCGCAAACAGCTTCAGTGTTACCCACTATGACTTTTCCTGCAGGAGCTGGATAAGCAATCTTAAGAAGTACAATCATTTTTGGCTTTTACAGCTGCATACGCCAAATAAAATCTCTCTCTTCCAGGTGCGTGGTGTCATGTCTTTTCCATCTGCTCAGTACCGTCAGTGTCAAATTACTTTTTTTCGAATTTTCCACCTACTCGGATATCTAGCGCACTATCGCCACACCCGCCGAGAATACCCTCCCCCACACCCTGCACTCACAAACGAAAAATCCCGCATCTGGCGACGTCTCCAAACAAATACATTCTACAACGGCACCCTCCTCTCTCAAATCTCCCCCAGCCGTTTCACCTATAACTGCTTGACTGCCACACCCCAGACACAACCCCCCACCTCGTATTCTTCTGCCCACACCACCCCTCTGCACTCCCCTCACTTACTCCCGAGCAGTGGGAACGCGCGCTGACCAGCTCGGACCTGCAGGACCAGAAAAACCTGATCCAGCGCGCCACCCGAGCAGCGACAGCACGCGGCTACCTGGACTAAGGCGGCCGCCCATCTGCTCTAAATATGTAAAATAAACGTTTGTTCCTCCCCTTCCTTTCGAATTTTCCTGCGAAAACTTGCCCGCGCACTACGATTAGGGGCGCGTTAGAACCGCGCAAATACGATATTCTGCTTCCCGCGGACCGCCGACTCAGCTCAACGAACGTACCAACCCACCCCCTGTCTCCGAGTCGACTGGACTCGCCGCGACGGCTCTCCGACCCAGCCCGCCTGCTTATAGGTGGTATACATTAAAAAGTTTAGCTGTCAATTTCTTCGTTTGACAACACTGAAATAACCACGGACATGGCGCGGCTTGTACCACTGCGGCCGCACGCTGAAGAAAAATATAACACCGGCGTGCGTCGCCTGCTCCGTTTTAACCCGATTCTCAACGGTGGTGTCAACAGAATTGCTATTAATCGCACTCACATTGGAGTCGAGGCATTACTTTGCGTTCGGCGGGCTAGAGCTTGGAATGTCCAACCCATATCATGCGCTTAGCACCGACAAGTACCGCCATCCCGCGGAGCCCGACGTAACCAGTGGCGGCGCACTCACATGGTTGCCTGCATGCGTGCCTCGCTATAGAATACAGGCTATACAGGGGACGGTTGAGTCCAAAAGACCTGTTTATTTCTACTGAACACGCCCTCGTCGGATCAATGTAAACGGGGCTATGGAGTGACCGACGTGTTTGTATGCGTCGTCTCCGGGCCCGCTCATCGGGTGAACACAAAAGCGCGGCGAATAACAAAGAAGTCTCCGCCGTTTCTCCTTAAGCCCTCACGCCAAAGTCAGCTCGGTCGGCGTGAAAACAAACACCACAAAAGTACACTATACGTAACGAATGATGTCTTGCTGCTGGGCGGTATTAAATAATTAAGTGAGATGCGCTTAACAACGGGTATTTGTTTTTTTTGTTTTTTTGCGGTGCGACTTGTAAAAAATGCAAGTTGTGTGCATTTAGTTGGTCTGTGCATAGACGGCTTGACATGTTCGTGTTAATTCTTTTTAGATGAGTTACTTTCGGAATGGAAATGAATGGAAAACCAGCTAAACCCTGGTGGGAAGTGGGGACTGAGATAACTCCATAGTAGTATGAAGTGTCTTTTAGTAAAAACAATATCAGCCTCTGCCCGCAATTCACACGACCGACATCCTTGCAGTGTGCATGCTACAGCTGTCACTTCGGCCAACTCATAGATCAAGAGATAGTTTTAGCAAGCTTTGTTGATCATGGGGCAATAAAAGCGAAACACAAAGCGGCGTAGCAACAAACATAAATAGCGTTTGACAAGACAAGCCTTTAATACAAGTGGCACGTAAACGAGTGCTCTTACTAATTTCGTAACCAGATTTATTGGCTAGGTATAAAAAATTCTGAAAAAAAAAACGCTCATATTTTGGATTCTGGATCGAATAGAACGTCAAAAACGGGGTATACAGAGTGACGAGAAATACAGATCCATGATATACCACGATATGTGAGGAGTACAAATAAAAGACCAAACGTTTATAAATTCGTTTTCAGATCAATCTCTCGGGCAACACATAGTGCAGCAGCAACACAACTTACAAAGCAGAAATATAGGATTGTGACGCAATAAATCTATTTGCACATCAATCAATACATATTTAAGTTTCATTGGTTGCGAAAACATATGCAAAATGTTTTCCCAAATGTGACCTGGAAGTAATTTGTATCAATACAAGAAAAACTTACAATTGGTTTGTTTGTCAAAAATCCAACCACTTCGCTTCTGAGCGCCTCCCACATTGAATGGCATTTCCCTACTACGAATAACAGTGGCATGTGATTTACTTCCAGGGGCTCTTGAGCTCCACGTTTAGTCGATGCAAGCGCATGTGCACAGACAGGTTACTCTTGTGTGCAAATGCACTCGAACAAACGGTGCAGATAAATGGCTTCTCTCCTGTGACTCCGCATGTGAACCGCCAGTTTACTCTGATGTGCAAAGGTAGCTGCGCAAACAGTGCATATTGAAGGCTTTTCTGCTGCGTGGGTGCGCATGTGGAAAAGCAGGCTCTGCTTGTGCTCAAATCCTCGAAAGCAGGTGCTGCACGGGTAGGTCCTCTCTCCTGGAAACAGTACGAGGGAGGGAATCAATTAAGTAGCAGTCTCTGGGATGATGCAATAAAATTCGGGTATAACCATCTCCCATCAGCACTTCCTGCCACTGACAAAGGTATGACTTGCCAGTATTCTCTTAAGTGAGGAAGCGGCCATCAAATATGGGAAACTTATCAAGTCATTTTAACAGCAGAGCTGTTTAAGCCGGGCATTATCTGTCTTTCGCACCAAAAAACCTCGCGGAGTAATGACACCACCTTGCGTTGCCTAGAATCCCTGGCGTAGCTGTGCACAGCTTCACACTCGCTTCACTAGCATAGGCGTGGGTCCACCGAGCCTCACCGGCGCCCGTCATGCCATGACGTAACTGCATAACACGTACATGGTATAAACGCTCGTGTACAGCGGCGTCATCTAGAGAGGGGCCACCAGCTTTGCTGTTTCTCCAGCCTGCACCAATAGTGCGAGCGGTGCCAGTTTTTTCGAAAACTTCGTTTTTGAGCTGTGTAGCTACCTATTATATACATTCTTTGTAATTAATATTTCTTTCGTCGGGCAATTAACAGATGCCTAGGAGGCAGGGGCAGCTTTAAAATGATACAATAGTGCGAAAATAAAACCCCTAAGTTTAATTCCCGCCAGAATTTCTGTCTCTTACTCCAACTAAGGCTTGTTTTAAATGTGATTTTTTTTCTTTTTCGTCCTTGGGCTTTCAAAATGGCTTTAACAGCACGACCGAAACGTTGCTGCAGTTTTCCTCACTCTTTTCTTTACAATGGGTTGCCTGCTTTGTATGGTGATGCAATCACTCCTTTTGCGGGTGTGACTGTGGTGCAGTAGGAGTGAGTCGCCATTCTCAACCTTAAGAAAGAATGGCAGCTAGGTGTTCACCACCCGGCGCTACTGCATCAGGCCAACACGTAAGGGGTAATGGTGTGCACAGGCTCAGGTCTGCCTAAGGGTGAGGCTCAGGTCACTCATACAAGGTTTTGACTGGGCCAGGCCACATTGAATTTTTTCTGGCATGTCAAGTACTCATGGCCCAGAATTATACCAACAATCCTCACATAGCAAAAGCATTTCGCTGCCAACCGATTAATCTTACCTTTTTCCAGAATTTCCTAAATGAAGGGCCTCCCTCAGACAGCCTTCACTTCGATGACAAATGTGGTGTAGGACGGCATTGCCTCCAGGTGCATCTGAACAATTAGTGGAAAAGCCACTGATGAGCAAGCATTCTATTCAGCCGTTTCCCCCTTCTTTAGTACGTTCTTGACAAAAGGAAAAAATAAAGGCTGCTGCTATAAATTACCTTTTCGTCCAGTTAATGCGCTTTCAGAAGAGTACTGCTGGTATCCCCCACAAGCATCTAGATAATTTGCATCAAAGAGTAAATTATGTTTGCAGACGTACATTTATTTTGTTTCTCTAATAATAAACTGCACGCATTCCTGGAACACGAGTTACTAAAAATATAAAACAGGTTATTTTGGGAAAGAAATGCCTTACGAACTGATAGTGCCTCCTATTTATAGCACTCTCGAAAAGGTGGGCCTTTAGTCCTTCCTTGTTGGGCCTGCCCATTATGCTGAGCTTTGACTTCAACTCTTGCAAGCTCTAGTACTGGTCAGCACTGCCGCCTCTCGTATCCTTGAAGAACTTGTCACGATATCTGCTACATGGTGTGAGCAGAATACAGAAGCAAGGCTTCCACTTTTGTGGACGCATTAGCTTTAGAAAGGCGAGGCATCCGACAGGTTTCCTTATACCGCATACAATCAACGCTACATTCACAAGACCGCCCACTATTCGAGAAGGAGAATGAGGAAACATTCAGGCCGTCCGATTTTTTTTACCCTCGCATGGCAGTGCCATCGCGCAAGCGATGCCAGAGTGGAAATAAACTAATAGTGATCCTTTACGTAACGTGCAAGTGACACAAAGGAAAGCCTATCTGTATTTGTGATGGTTACCCCTGTTTGCTCTATCAGTAGCAGAAAATAAACGAAGGTGTTCGCTCTTTGGTTGCCTACAACACGAGCCTGGTACCAGAACGATGACAGGCTGCATTACAATGAAGCAAAAAACTCCTTCGGCCAGAGCAGCATCGGCCAGCCGAACACAAATTAAAAGGGGCTGATTAGGCCAAGGTGTCCTCTAATCTTCTAGGTTCACAAAACAAAATTAAGACAATCATTTTTAACATTGTTACATTATAGCTCCACACACAACAGAATACTGTTGATTCGTAGGCTTCAGTTCAAACTAATCTACATGGTGTGCTTGCTAGGACTTGTCGGTGTGGAAAACATTAAGCCAAAAGTCGAACTACGTACCTCAGGTCAAACCAACAGCATCTCTAAGCCTCTATGAGTGCAAATAGTACACGTTTCTAAATGATTTCTCACCTGTATGCTCATTGATATGCTCCTGTAGGATCACTTTGCTGTCAGTGGTGAACGGACAGAAATGGCAGTCAAATCCTGTTACCGCAGCCGGAACTGCAGAGCAGTTAGAACGCTCTTTCCTGAGTACCGGAACCCTTAATTGTCCCGACTGCTCAGTGAAGATTCTCTTGCTTTACCACAATTCGTCTTGAACGGCACATGAAATCTGTACAGTTGTGAAGGGCCGCAATCGACGCTTTGTCGAAAGCTGGACTTGGAAGTCGGTCACCTTGAGGCAAAATTAGCGAAAAAACGAACAAAAAATACATTAAAACAACACTTATTTCGAGTATGAAGGTTTTTATAAAAGGTTATGTTCAACTGTGTGTTCCAGAAACACTGCATGTGAGCATTCACTGTGGCGTACACCCGGTGTAGTTGCAGAAATTATAAAACTTTTGTTGCTCAATTTTATTACATGACACTTCGGTGCAATGTTGAAAATGCACAGGCAAATGTTACACAAATGAGCAATGCAAAAGTGTACCACATACAGTGGAGAAGTTTGCCTAGTGAACTTTAGACAAATAGGAATTTCTTATGCTCGTGCATCCACAGTATTCCCATTTTTTTTAATGTTTTTCTGATGAACCATGAATACTCAAATTTTCTTTAAAGGAGTACTGACACGCAATTTTCGAGTTACATTTCTTTCGCTGCCATGGGTGTCTATTAGCCCACTAATCACAGAATGGCACATTAGACGGTCGATCGCAGCGTAAACAATAATTTACGCCGTCGTTTATTCGTGTCAGTTTCGGTTTCGACAAAACAAACGCCGAGCGGCCGCCATTGCCGGAGGTAGCACGTGACGTCACCATTCTTGTCGCACCGCTGCCCTCACGCGCGCCCAGACCGGCCGAGGTCTTAATCCCAGCGCGCATGGGCACCATGACGTCACTCCCAAAATTATGACGTGTACACACGGTGTAGCACCGCGCCCCAGCCTCAGCCAGCGCGTCGGCTACGCCACGGGAGCCCCGACGTCGAGAGTTTGGGGCAAGTAGCAGATGATGTCGTGCTGGCCCGCTCTGGGCTTTCTTGTAAGGGCAGAGATTAAAATGGATTTACAATATCTTATACTGAACGGCTACTGTTGAAACTTTCTGGGAGATGTCTCCTGACAAAAAGGAAGCAGTTTACATAGTTATCTCAGCTTTGAAATTTCATGTCACTACTCCTTTTAAGCAAAGGAAATCAACACCATGTACAAGTTATTACAAAATTACTCCTGCAGGTATTCATAAAAGAGTGCCTGGAAGGGTCACATTTTTGCAAAGACAAATGCATTAATCCAGTTCATTTAGCCCTGGCGATTCCCTTGATATTCAGTCGAATTGGACAAAAAAAAACTAAATTAATAACCAGAGCAGAAATGCTGAAGTTTAGAAGTGGATAAGACCTCTGAATTCGAACGAATAAACTGACAAATTCGAATTACTAAGACTGAATTGATTAGAGTCAACTGCATTATATCTGCGTTGCAATATTAAAAATGGGTATCTAACTGGACAACCTGTATCCGTTACAAACCTTTAGAAAAATAAAGCCAGTTTTAACAAATGGGTGAAATGCATTTACTCCAACATAGCCTACTGTAAAACTTTCATTTGCAATAAATGACAAAAAGAAAGAGAACAACATCTAAATATTGTAATATGCGCAGCCTGTGAGCGTATTGATGTTACGTCATTTCAAAGTGAAATGTTTTCTAAAAAATCTAGCTCACACACTGATCCCCTTTTAGGTTATCGCCTTTTGGAGATATACATAGTCAATTGTTTCTGTGCATTCCCTTTGTATTTCTCGTGGTGGCTATTTTATGGAGAAAAAATTTCATCATTCTTATGGCGTCGGTACTTTTGTGTGAGAGAAGCCTTTCTCCCACCAATTCCCGCTGTCACATTTCGATGGATCAATGAAAATGAAACAGCCTGTAGCAATACTAGAGGGCAAAAACAGTGACAGGATGCACTTGTGTAACAAACAGCCAAGGAATTGCTTATTTAAGGCACTTCATGCCAAGGCCAAGCCTGCATGAAGTGCCTGAAATAAGCAATTGTAGCAAAATGCCAAGGCTTTAGCGGGGCTTCTGCTACCCTGTTTTGTCTTTTCCATACAACTTTGTGTTCTTGTCCACGTGACTGCTGTTTGTTACACAAGTGCCTCCTGTCACCATCTTTCCCTCTAGTATTGCTGCAGGCTATTTCATTTTTATTGGTGCACCGAATGTCAAGGGTGTCTCCAGAGCTTAATGAACTGGATTCAACTCTAATGCATTTGTTTTTGGAAAAAAATGTGCCCTTCCAGCTATGCACTCTTTTATGAATACCTGCAGGAGTAATTTTGTAATAATTATCCTGGGCGTTGATTTCCTTTACTTTAAAGAAAATTTGAGTATTCACGGATAATCATAAAACCAGTTTAAAAATTGGGAATAGTGTGGATGCACGAGCATGAGAAATTCCTATTTGCCTAGAGTTCACTAGGCTACTCTGCAAACTTCTCCATTGTATGTGGTACACGTTTGCGCTGCTCATCTGTGTAACATTTGGCTGTGCATTTCCATCATTGCGCTGAAGTGCCATGTCCCAAAATTGAGCAACAAAAGTTTTATAATTGCTGCAACTACACCGGGTGTACGTCGCAGTGTATGCTCACATGCAGTGTTCCTGGAACACGCAGTTGAACATATATACCTTTCATAAGAACTTCCATGCTCTAAAGAAGTGTTGTTCTCGTGTATTTTTGTTCGTTTGTTCGCTTCAAATTTTGCCTCAAGGTGACCGACTTCCAAGTCCAGCTTTCGACAAAGCGCCGATTACGCCACTTCAGAACTGTACAGACTTCATGTGCCGTTCAAGACGTATTGTGGTAAAGCAAGAGAACAGCAGCATCTTCACTGAGCAGTCTGGACAATTAAGGGTTCCGGTACTCAGGAAAGAGCGTTCTAACTGCTCTGCAGTTCCGGCTGCGGTAACAGGATTCGACTGCCATTTCTGTCCGTTCACCACTGACAGAAAAGTGATCCTAAAGGAGCATATCAATGAGCACACAGGTAATAAATCGCTTCAAAACGTGTACTATTTGCACTCATAGAGGCTTAGAGATGCTGCTGGTTTGGGCTCAAGTACGTAGTTCGACTTTTGGCTTAATGCTTTCCACACCGACAGGTCCTAGCAAGCACACCATATCGATTAGTTTGAACTGAAACCTACGAATCAACAGTGTTTTGTTGTGTGTGGAGCTAATTTAACAATGTTAAAAATGATTGGCTTAATTTTGTTTTGTGAACCTAGATGATTAGTGGACGCCATGGCTTTATGAGCCCCTTTTAATTTATGTTCGGCTGGCCGATGCTTCTCGGCCGAAGGAGTTTTTTGCTTCATTGTAATGCAGCCTTTCAGCGTTCTGGTACCAAGCTCGTTTTGTAGGCAACCAAAGAGCGAACACCACTGTTTATTTTTTGCTAGAGACCAACGTCTTTGGATTAGCTCAGTTAGCAAACTGCAGCTTTGAAGCGGCACCATTTTGTCGCCATTCCAAGAGGTGGCGCTGGCGTTGTGTTGAGATTAGGGCTCCGTGCGGGAACTCTAGTTGAGACGTAGTTTGAGGAGCGAGGCTCGTGCCAGCCATGTGTTTTCGCTATGCTGTTGGTGCTCGCCTGTTTATCACGTCTGTATTAACGTATTAACTCGGTGCTGTCATCGTGCTTGCGTGTTTTAGTGGATTTGAAGCGTCGGTGCGGTTTGTTGACGTGCTGCGCGCAGGGCTGCCGTTCACGGTATGTTTCGGCAGTGGCAAAGTCCATGCCGCGGCATTTCTTCAAGCCGCCGAAGGATCCTGACGTGTTGAAGGCGTGGGAAAGCGCGATTCCGCAGAAAAAATTGTCACAAACATGCGTTTGTGACATTTACTGTGAGCCGACATCGTCAACTGTCACGAACACGTTGTCAACGGTGAAACTGCAAAGATACGTACCGCTAGGCAGGTGGACCCCGAGGGAGAGCGTGGTGCACGTATATTCCCTAAGATGCCTGAGCATCTAGCTGTCCAAATCAGACACCAAAGTCATGCAGAAAACCACCCAAAGGGAAGACAGTGGTCCCCACCCATGTTGCGTCCTGCCGCCAAAATGATCATTTTGGCAGGACGCACAAAGGCACATCGATGGGCCTTTGTGCGACGAAATTGGCGCAAGTGACGGTATAGGCTCCGTGCAGTCAGTCAAGTTTGCCGAGCGGGCGCAGCGCCATCTACCGCGCCTCCGCGCAACACTGGGTAGGCCGAGCCGCACCGTCCTGGCCGGCCGCCTGCTTTAGGCACTGTGCACGCGCCCTTGCAAAAGCTTCTATCAAGTGGTTAGGTGCGCTTAAAGGGGTCCTGAAATGCCTTCCGCCGATGCATGGATGTACATCTACCCAAATAAAGCAATGTATTTGCAATCTCCTCCCGCAAGAATTTTGTTAAAGCGATGAGTATTAGCTGAGAAATCGTAAATCAAAAACCGCGCATTATCGTCGCTTCGCGTTTCCTCCTCCTTTCGACTTACTCTCCGCTGTTGACGGCGCGAGAGCCTTGCCTCCCATGATGCTGCGCTCCGCAGCGGCGACGTACTTCCGCTATTGCGCTGATCAGACTGTCGTCTGCTACGGGGCCCGGGCAAGCTTTGTTGACACCATGAATCCCGCACTCCGCCGCTCAAGGCTGGAAAAGCGAACGAAAAATCTGGCCGCATGTATGCGGCGGCCTCGCCTTGCCCTTTCGCGGTGTACGTTGCTGGCGGCACATGACTTTTCATCGGCGGCGAACTCGCAGCCGCACGGGGAGGGTCGTGCGCTCTTAAGTCCCTCGATCGGCGTTTATCGAGGAACTTTAGTGCGCTCGTTCCCTTGATGCACCGCGCACTGTTTATCCAAAAAGCGCCGTATCAGATGTGGCCCCGCTGGTGCCGGGTCTTATTTTGCGGCGGTGGTAATTCCTGCCGGCGGCATGTGAAAAAGTCGTATTAAACCGATACAGAACCCGTGCACAAAACGCTTCAATCATGTGACCAGTTCAGCTTGGGGCGACGCGTGGTGGAGAGCGGCAACGTTGGCAAAACATTCTCCGCCGCGGCTCTGAGCTTTCTAGCGCTGGAGCGAGCGCCATTTCTTTGACAATCTCAAACATCGGTTGCCTTGGCAACAAGGCACAAACCGCTTAGAAGTCAGTTACGGTTCCGTGATCCCGGTTCAGCTCGGGGCCCCACCTCGCGACATGTGGGCACTGCAGGCGTACCACTCACTCCCACTGGGAAGTGCGAGATGCGTTTGATATTACAGGAGGCGATGGTGTGTGTGTTGTGGACGCCTTTGTTTCGCGATGAAATGCGACGTTGTGCTTCTGCGGGTGGATAGTGCTTCCCATGGTCTGGATTATCTTTCTCGAGCGACGTACGACTCAACCTCGCATGGGGTATGTGCAGTGTGCGGGCTAAAAGCCATCGGCTTGTGCTCCAGAGTTAAGTGACTTGCTGTTCGTCCCCGCAAAGCGCGCGCGAGGTGAGTACCGAATTTACGACGGGCAGGAGCTGGCAACCCATCCTCTGTCAATCGTGGTTCAGACTGTTCGTTAGAAACGCATCTCTGGATTGTTTTGAAGTTGAATAAAATGTATGCGTCAAACGCGGGCATTCGGCTCAGGGCGTTCTCTGCAATTGCACGAAAGAAGTGCCACGGGGCTTCAACGCTTTCTTTATGGAACGTACTCAGGTAACAGAATGTCAATGTCATGTTATGGCCGTGTTGCATTCAATACAAACGGTTAAGCGTTTGTTTTACACTTGTTTCGTTTGTCGTAAAATGCCCAAGCACTCCGGTACTCCGCTGGCAGATAAGCCGGTGAGCCGACGCTGAGCAGACGACTCATCTTTTTGCCGGAAGTGCGGGGAAAAGCCGCCCAATAGCAGGGTGTCTAGCTCATGACGAACATCTGGGAATCGATGATGTAGACATGTGAAGATGGCGGCGTCCAAAAACACGAAGGAAAGGGTGAGAAAAAAACGACAAACTTTGCAACAAAAGTGTGAGCTTTCCGCTGCGCGTAAAAGAGTAATACTTGGCACAGAGGACGTTGACGACCCAATCTAACGGTTGCGCTAGTTCATTTAGTGTGCTCAAAATGCCTTTCAGGGCCCCTTTAAGCGGCTCAAGTTTGCGGAATACGCTGCAACGGCGACAGGATGGAGTGTTATCGACCGAGAGGATTAAAAAGAAACAAAGCGCAGAAGGAAAGCTACCGCCTTCTCTGCCCTGAATCGTCCGAGTTGGGAAGGCTGGTCGCTGGTCATAGCCTCACAGGCGGCACAATTCCGTGAAATTTTTAGAAAATACAATGGCGATTACTACCAATCAGATTACATGCTGCTGTCAAAGTAAAGTATGTCGGTTTGCCAGCTGAAATACTCGTGAGCTTACAATAAATTTCCCCTCCTAGCGAATACCGCGCGCATTGGCAGTATTTGCACGAAGGTTGGTTTTTCTGCTTTGTGCATGTGTCTTCCGCGGCGTTTATAATGAAAATTCATGCGGCACGTGACACTCAGCTGCCGTTTTAACGGGGCTCACAACAGCAACTTCAGAGAACAACAAAAAATAAACGGAGTTTATGATGATTCTAATATTTGGAGGCCCTGCTTACCCCGTAAAAAGGAAGAGGTAGTCTTGCAGCGAAACCCGTGTACATTGGGAATGTATTCACGGAAAAGGAGAAAGAAGGCACAGAGGTTGTAGTCTTTCGCTCCTGAGGCGATAGTTGACTTGGTGCACGGAGTAAGAAAGCTTGCTCGCTCCGTGTTTTCGGGGTGGGACGAACTGGCACCAGCCGGAAGGAACTGTCAGGGGCGAGGAGCAAGGCGCATTCTGGGAATGTTTGGCGATAATTCAAGCCGTGAAATTGAAAATCGTCGTCAAGTTCGTTTCCCGGCCGCAGCGGCGCTTTTCCGATAGAGGCGAAAAGCGACAACGCCCTCGTGTTCGAGATTCTGGCCACGTGAAAGATCCCCAGGTGGTCAAAATTAATCCCGATCCCTCCACTACGGCGCGCCTCATCGCCTGTCTGGCGTCGGCGAGTTGAACCGCACAATCAATCGAAACACTCCCCCAGTTGGTACGCAGTTCTCGATGCTTCCCACCCGCATGATCCACACTGGAGCCCGCGCATTCAAGGTAATTTTACTTGCTTTGAAGTCAATGCTACTAGCACGTAGCGCAGCGTACACACCGCACTACACCCAAACAATCGATCCTGTGAGACGGGCACCGTACTCGCGAAACCACGGCGGTCCGATTTCAAGTATGCGAACAAAACGGCTTCTTTCCAATGCTGTGAGCAGCTAATTAATTTGTGCTTTCTAGTGGAAACACAAATTCACTGAAAAAACTATGTTGAAACGTGAAAACGTGCGCACGAAAGGCTCCACCTGCGTTCTGGCTATGCATGGCAAAGTCAATATCGCTTGCTTTCCTCCTCAGTACGCGTAGTGAACAGTTCCGTCCTTCAGTCTATTCCTACCCCGGTGCTGTAGAATTGCAGTAGTATGTTTTAATTAATATAAAACTTAAAAATTGCATATACTACATTTGATCCGGTGCCGCCAAGCAGGAGCGCAACCGAAACCCGAGCACGCTGGCGAGCGGTGGCCGACCCAGTGTTTTTCTTGTTCCCCGATGGCGGCGCTGGGTGTCGCGGCTCAGTGTCGCCCTCTGTTCACTGCACGGCGCCTATGGGTGGTGTAGAAAGAGCCGAGGTCAGCACGTACGTTATGAATTGTGCTGTGGTTCGCGGTTAAACAGGAATTCAGCAAATGTCCAACATTTCAATGGTAGAATGTGAAGGCTCAGCCCACCCAAGTTATCTTTTATAAGCTCAAAGGTTCTGGTGGCATTGGGCTTATTGGGTGTAATAGTCGGGCAAAACTTGTCGGCTGAAGTTAGTTCAAGAGCTGTGCTTGTGACGCCGTGCAGCTACATCGATAAAAATGGGAATATTCACTTTCATCTAATTAAGCCAGAAGAATGTAGCAACAGTTTTTCGCTACATTGTTGCTTTAAAGATCAGGAGTAAATGTTATTTGCGTCCAGACGTTCCACCCGCAACAGCCGTAAAATGGTAGTGAGTGTTACACAATGACGGTGCTATCATGATGAAAACTTTTACCCTACCTGGGGTAAAAGTTAAAGTGGGGTAAAAACTTTTACCCTACCCTACACGTTGTGCTGCCGAGCCCATTGCAAGGACGCGGGTTCGATTCCGGCCGTGGCGGGAATCGAACCCGCATCGAAGAGGCGGAAAGCGGAATCGAAGAGGCGAAAAGCGAAAACTCCCGTGTGTCCTATCTTTTAGCGCACTCTAAAGATCCCCTACATGTTCAGAATTATTCCGGGGCACTCCACTACTCTAGGCACTATACCACTACGGCGCGCCTCAGCGTCGGCCGCGTTAAACCTCTTAATCAATCAACCTGACTAGTCAAAACTGGGAAGTGTTGCCTATCTGTATATTGCAACAAGAAACGAGCAGGAAAAATTTATGCAGAAAAAGTTAGGAAAACAGCATAAACGATGGCTCAATATTATCAGGCTAAGGCATATCCGGTCTACGGAATTAACATAAATGAAAGTTTTTGTGAACCGTAATAGACAGTCCATCCACAAACCAACAACAAAGAATAGCACGGTAGACATTCTCATCCGAGAAAAAACGCTCATTCCTCTTAAGAAACCATTTATACCTGTTAACGAAATGAAAACGTTTGAAAAACATTGTTTTAGTAATTGGTTTAATTGTCTCTGTTATTAATAAAGGCAAATACTGTTGCAGCACTTAGTTTCCATGCAGTGGCTCACGTCGGTTTGGTTCCTGTGAGAATTTACCCACTGCAGCATGCATAAAAAATTACATATATGGCATCTTTTCTTGATTCCAAGCAGGCGCGCGCGGTTAACTACTGTAAACTTTCCAGTAGTTTCAGCCGCGTAAAGACGTGCTCGGGTATGCTTTAAACAGTATTGAGCTGTAAGGGATATGTACCGTATTAGGGAAAAATAAACTGCCGTTGGAACGGGAAGCAGCTGAAGGAAGCGCACTGTGCAGCGTTTGCCTTGCCTTTACCCATTTTGCCTTTACTATCTTCATAACGTCGACAAAAATGTAGACCTCTTGTCACTAAAGCGTAACATTAGAGCGAAGTTGAATTTTGCATTTCAAAGAAGAAAGTTAACGGTCTGTGGTGGTCGTTCACCGGCGCGCGCCTTTCCAAGCAAGGAGTAGCAGACGACGCGCCTAGGCCGATCTCAACGCTACCGCGTCCCGCGGCGCCGCGCTACTGTAAGGCCGCGCTCTTTGCCAACTGACCTAATCTAAAAATTCCCCGCATTTCCCCGAGGGGAAGAATGTGAAAGTGCGAATGCACGAGTTGAATTTGCGCGGTTCGGTAATGTTCGCGAAAGAGAGATCACACACACACACACAACTACAAAGAAAGAACGATGCATTTATTCACAGACACCTATTTGTGTTGTCGTTGTACTTGATTGCTAGAGCGGATCTCAGCTTTGAAATTTCGTGTCAGTACTCCTTTAAGCAGGTGCATTAGCCCTTCTCACGCCCGATTCTTGGCCAATCCCCCACGTGGGTATGTGCCATGTCAGCGGCCAGGCAGCGCGCGCCCATCTCCCCCCGTTGCCAAGGAAGACGAGGAGATTCCTGGCCAATCCCCCACGTGGGTATGTGCCATGTCAGCGGCCAGGCTGCGCGCGCCCATCTCCACGTGCGCGGACATCGTCGGTGGACGCAGGTTCAGGGTCGCTTAAGAAGTGCATTGCACTTACTCCCCGTTGAGTTCAACAATATCCCCAGGCCTTTTCTCTTCCCTCCTTTGTTAATAAATCACCACCACCACCCCCACTTAAAAACGTTGCTACAGACAGAGCAAACAGGGGTAACCATCACAAATACAGATAGTTTCTCCTTAGTGTCAATTGCACGTTACGTAAAGGATCACCATTAGTTTATTTACCGTCTGGTGTGGCTGCCCCAACAAAATTAAGCTTTGTTTTCCACGCGTTGATGTAAAGTGAAGTAATCGAAATATGCCTAAAGAGAGTAGGCTCTGTAGTTGATAAACTGCCAAATTGCTTTGCGCAGTGCTTGATCTAGGTGCTGGTTCAGCGTCACCGTCTTCTCCCTTTTATCTCCAGTCTCCCTTCTGCGTATAAAATGATTAAAAATTTTACTATATTATAAACACCCGAATTTGAGATGCAAATATCTGAAACCTAAAGCAAACTGAAGCCGAAACCGAAACTGGCCGAATCCAGTTTGACAGTCGGCCGGCTGGATCGAAGCCATTAAGCATCATCAATCAACCGCGACGTACGGGAGTTTAGCAACTCGGTGGCGGTGGTGCAAGGTGGTGTGATTGGCCTGATACACAGCAAGTATTGCCTTAAACAGTGCCGCTTCTATTGTTTCAGTGATATGTTTTCAATGGTAGGTACAGGTGGTTCTAAAACCCCAAGCATTTTAGCACCGCTTACTGCAAACTGCTCCTACGGTGTAGTTGACAAGGCTTCGTCGTTGATGTCGCGGCTAAAATGAACCATTTCTTCCCTGCTTGACTACAAAAACGCTGCGTTTCACCGCTTGCATGCCTACGCACATAAGCCGCCTGTTGTAGTTGGCGGTGTTTGCCACCAGACTTTGGTGCGGTTGCGTTATAGTGTAGAAATCTCAATTCAAGTGGCACTAGGCGATTACATCTGCGGGGTCTCCTCAGCATAGTTAAGGCTCGGAAAAGGATTATGCATGCTGCGTACAAGTTTACGTACGCACTTCATCGACAAAAGCAAGTTTTGTAATTAAGTGGCAGTGCGTACCTTGGTGGCGGTGCGGGGTTTTGCTTAGTGTTGTTTTGAAACCGGACGACTAATCGCGTCCTAGGCGGGTAGATGGCTGTCGTGACCTGTCTTTGCAACATGAGCGTTGTGCACCGTTCACTTCTTTTATTTGTACGCATTCCCTGCAGCGCCGCATCTTCCACGCCTTTAAACGTACTAGTGCTACGAAGCTCTGTCGCCTGGTAGAGCCGGTTGAGGCCTGTTAAGTCGAAGTTGCGCGTAGAAAAGTAACCAAGTAATCGTGCGTAGGAAAGTAACTAAGTAGTCAAGCTTACAAACACTTGCACGATTCCTAATCCAGCCGTAGAAAAAATATTGTATCAGGATGACTTCTGTTTTTTGCAAGGATTCTGGCTGTATTCCAACTACAAGTGCAACGCAGCCCAGAGCCACAGAGGTTCATTCCCAGTGTCAGTGGAGTCTCTACCACTATTGCACGACTCAATTGGTGAGCCAGCCAGCCAGCCTGTTCCTATGACTACAAGCTTGGCTGCGCTTCTCTGAGGGCCTTCTCTCTCTGCCTGTGTTGCCTTTACATATTGTTGAGAGATGCCTGTACTTAACGCTGCTCCTTGTTCACCACATGCAGTGGCTGCAGACTACGGAAGCAATGCTGCCGGGAGCCCTTCCGAGCTGTTTAGCCATGCGTTCTGGCTGCCAGCACCGGAGCACACGCAATGGCGCCAGCCCTTCCCTCGACTTGTGCTGGGCACCTCCCGCCCATCTCTTCTGTGGCTGCTGCATTGATCTTGCCATCTGTTCGACTACTATCTCACCACAACTCTGTAAGGCCCGACGACGATTCTTGCTCGCGTACTCAATAGCATGCGCCTACTAATTCAGTGTAAACAGGACCTTTCTTTCCCCGTATTGAATTTGGGTGAAACTAAGGCTCAAGGTAAGCCTGATAGTCAAAACATACCTTCGTGTTACGGCAAAGTTTTATTTGTACTTGGAATAACCAATATTTGCACTTTAGTATATTCCTACTGCTAATACGAAACCCTTAGGGCTTGGTTAAAGCTTTCCCTGAAGAGCCAGTAGCAGCAGTTTAAAGGTTAGGTTATTTTATGCTGGGCTGGTTTGAGTTAATGAAATAAAACATTGCTTTTGTTGAAGTTGCACCCGCCTTTGGGAAGTGTGACAACGGCTTAGGAGCAAGACCGAAATAATCTGTATGTCTACTGTGTGATACTTACCGCTGATTAATATTACCACTGGTTCATTACCTTCCTGTAACAAAACCTGCTCCAGACGAAAGAGACTGTAGTTTAGGACCTCAACATACCGTATTTTCGTGCGTATACCTGCTCCCGCATATAATCCGCACCCCCACTTTCAGCCCGCCAGAAAAACAAAAAAAAATTCCTCGTGTATTGCCCACACATTTGATACAGGAAAGGCTGCACTAAAGCTACTGCTCAAGCAACACGTGACATACTATGTAGACAGAAAAAGTGTTTCTTTAGCAAGTAGGATACACTGACTCCAAGGTGAAAGTCACTATTCACTCGTCACTGTTCTTGCTAGAGCTATCACTTGAGCCGCAGTCCTCACTGTTGTACACAAGGTCATGTTTTGTGCAATCGCGGCCATGGAAGGCTTAGTCAGTGTTACAACGCGCTTTGCCATGAAACTGCAGTAAAGGAAAAACCCTGCGTGTTTTCCGCATCCCTACTTTGCCACTGAAATTTTCGCATTTTTTTTGCAGGTTATACGCGGGAAAATACGGTATCTGTACCATAGGTTTTCACCTCGTATATACTGGGGACCAATTTCCGCATCACCATAAGCAGGTAACCGGGTTGGAGATGAAACAGCGTGCCAGGTTAAAGGAGTCATACATTCTTTTGACTCCACCTGAGATAAATGTGCTTTGTCAACTTTACAGTGACTGTACAGTACAGTAGCTGTACTGTACAAGCAGGTTTTCTTTTCATCGTGGCTTACATGCTGCAGGACTGCGTTTCACGTGTTGTAAGATGCAAGCAGCATTGTCAGAACATCCATGTGGACTAGTTGGTTGTGTTTGTCCAAGCTTATTGCTTTGTGCACGAGAGAATGGGACAAAAGAACACACAGGACAAGCACTTGTCCTGCGTGTTTTTTTGTCTTGTCTCCCCGTGTGCAAAGCAGTAATGTTTCATCTGTGAGCAGGGACGTGAGTGCTACAGGACGTACAGCGGGAAAGCTGCTGCCTTCCAGCGATGCATTTGTGTGAGGTCTGCCTTTGCTTGGTAAAAGTGGTTGAGTGCAAAAGACAGAAAATGTGCTGTATAATTGAGCAAGCCAGCAAGTTCAGGAGCAAGCAGGCTAAGGTAGGCTAAGTGTGTGCACCATCGTGTCCTTAAAGGGACCCTGCAACACTCTTTGAGCAGTGCACGTAAACCTGCACGACGTTTAGATTACACTGCCAGGAATACCTGAGCCAAATATTACATGTGCACGCGAAGCGGTGAGCGTGCAAGTCGCTGTAAGATGCGGAAAAACCGACCGCGCTCTCTTCAATTTTCTTCATTATGCACCCCTGGCATGGCCTAAACGACGTCATTGCGGCCATGGCTGAACTATTGGCTGTCGCTGGTCAACTTCATGGCTCATTTCTGGCATTTCCTGTGACGATCTGCCGCCGTTGGCACTGTGTATCAACCTCTTATATGCCTGAACCTGTACGCACAGTTTTGGTGTTTCTTTTGTGTTTTGAGTGCGCCCAGAGTTTGAGTGACGAACTCAATATTCCTCTTCCAACGAGACTGCTCGACAACAAACGTTTAATGCTCCACAAACGCCCTACCAGCCTGAGTGTGTGCTTGAGAGCAGGCAGCCATGCCTGCTTAATTTTTGTGGCAGCAGACCGGAAATAGACCCCTCCTTTGTTGCAGAGAAAAAGAGAAAACTCTCCGGCCTGTGATGTATCGAAGGCCACCGAAGAGAATGCCGCGAGCCGCCCCCTCTCCGGGAGAGTGCGTGCAGCTTTCGTCGCGTTGTGCGCGGTAGAGTTGAGAGGCAACAATTATGCACGATTTCTTATTGCGCGTAGTGTCGGTGATAGTGAATTTATTTTCATAATTCTTGCGGGAGGAGATTGATTGCTGGGACAATAGACTTAACCCCTAAAAACATTCTGAGTAGTCGATGGTAAGTGCTGCAGGGTCCCTTTAAGCTTGCGTGTTTTTGACATTTGCTTTTTTCACAATTGATCTGCCATTGTTGCAGTGCCACTAAAAAAACAAATTCAAAAAATGAACCCAAATGTCATAACAGAACAGCTATGAATTCGTGAGGTTTCTTTATTTCAGTTTTCAGATTTCTAAAATAATATCCTCCCTGTCCTGGAACCCCCTTTTTGAAGGTAAATTCTGTGTATACCGCTGCTCTAAGTGCGCATCATAGAGTGCGGTAGTGTAAGAGGTGGGTTAAAAAATTGTGGCTCAGGCTTTATGCAGCAAAGTAGTTAGGGGGGTGGGGTGGATAGATCAAGACTTGCCTCTGTCTGCACTCTGCATAAGCCTTGCCTTGTATGTTTGCTTTCAAGCTCCTATTGCTGGCATTGTCGCTAAATCTTCAACCGCCTCCTAATCTCACATCACTGCATACCAAGAGGCATAGTTAAATTGCAGCCGATTTCTCAGCCTAGTGCTGAATTTAATGTTCCATCTTAATAATGGGCAATTTGTGGATCTTTAACTTGTAAGGGCCGGGCATTTAAATCTCTCTTTCTGCTGAGGATTGTTTCATTCATGCAGCGCACCTAGCTTGGTAATGAAGTATTTCTGTGAAAATTTTTGATGACCTTTTCTACTGAGCAAAAATAATACAACGGGAAATAAAAACACCGACCAAAAAATATATTTCGAGGAATAAGACATTTCGGCTCCCACACGGGAGCCTTGAAATACATTTTTTGGTCGGTGTTTTTATTCCCCGTTGTATCATGACCCACCCCGACTAGCCGGGCGTCTGTCCAACCATAGATTTGAGGAAAAATAATTTTCAAAACTATCTTTAAGTGGTTATTTCACGCCGGGGTCAGTTACTTGCAGGAGAAAAAGAACAAGTTGCAACATCAGCAAGAATTTATATTGGTGGCATGAGTTTGCGTTCTATAGCTTGTGGAATGTGGAATCGGAGGTAAGCTAGATTGGCCCCCATGTTAAAGCCTTTTTCCCTCATATTCAGTCACTGCAGGTGGCGTAGTCCTGGCTGAACCAGATTTGCTGCTGTGGCTGTCCGCTGAATGGTGCTACACCTGGGGCTGCAGTCAATGGTTCCTGCCCTAATGGGTGTACCAAACTTGGCAAGTTTTTAAGGTAATTACCTAAAGCTGTGGTACTGTTAGAGTAATAACATTGCATTTAGTACTCTTACTCTCTCATAGCATTGACTGTGAAGAGACTGCTCGCTACAGGTTCAAGTGGGCCAAGACACTGGGCAGGGTCAGCCCTCACCGCACGTACGCTTATCACTCCAAGGGGAAGGAATAACTCTCATAGCACAGGGATTTATTATGTATATGCAACCATAATACAAAAAAAAATTAAAGCCGTTTGACTCAATGTGAAAGCTGTCGAAAGTGCAGAGCAGGGATTCGCCATAATGGGCTGTAGCGCCATTATCCGCTCACTCTCACCACCTATCGTGCTCTTCACCGCCCTGTCTCGCTCCTCTCTTGATGAATTCGACGGAGGTTTGTCTAACGCATTTCAAATTTCCCGCCTTCGTAGTGCTCGCGTGCCCCTGCCTGAAACTGGGCCAGCGGGAGATCTGTTCTTTTTGTGCTTGCTTTTCCTCCCTCACGTGCTGGTGTTGCGCTGCCGCTCTTTTTCGCTTACTGTCGTAAAAACCAACCCAATGAGCGTTTCCAACTAAATGAATGCAGGTGCTGTCATTTAATTACGTATATGCCCCAAATTTACCTGCAGTTTTCTTTGCGCTAAACAACGGGGAGATGTATGACAAGCGCAAGCGGTTCACAAGATTCGAACACTTATGACTATATAAGCCGCCTGGCTTACGAAGCCTCTGTGGGACGCCACGACGACAGGCACTACGACGACAAGGCGAGCCCCTAAAGTGCTTTGCACTTAAAATGAGCAGTGCCGGACACGTTTCAGTATCACAGTTTATTTGCATAGTTGCTAGTAATCGTCATGATATGCATCAAAGAGGTCGTCGTCCTCTTCGCAGCAAGTGGGGGAGGCAAGGTCATCCTCCGCATTCTAGACTTCCACCAGCTCTTCTTTATCGACTCGAGGCAGCGGTGGCGGGATCTGCAGGCCATCTCGGGAAGTGTAGCACACTCGTAGCCATGTCTCCAATTACGCATAATGGCTTCTAGAGAATGCGGCGGGCGCGGTGACGTCTCCCAAGCGGAGTGTCTTTTCATCTTTATCATTAGCGTTGGATTTTATTTACATGCGCGATAGCGATAGCGCTTAACAACACCACTAGAGTCTTCTTCTTGTGTTTTTTTTTTTTTTTTGCTAAAGCCACTGCGCAAGCCACTGTGCAAGCGGTCACCGCGAGGCACGGGCTCATGAGCACTTGCCATTTTCTCACTCCTCAGGGTTTTTGTCAGTTTTTTTTTTTGATATATAGCTAAAGCCATTGCTTGCATCGAAAATGCTCCGTGGTTGCCACGAGCCACGCACTCACGAGCGCTCAAAATTTTCTTGGTATTTTTTTCTACAACAACAAACTTCCGGCTTGTACAACAGCTGCGCTGTGAAAACAGCACTTCTGTCTACACTTAGCCCTCTGAGGCAGTCAATTGTCAGCATCTCGCCAGTGCGGCATTGGGTGGCAGTTATCCCATGGGCTGAGGTAAAAATGGGGGCTCATGGTGGCCGCTATGCGGTAAGCCGCAAGGCCTGACCAGGTGGCATGGACACTCGTCTGCTGACCTCTAACGACACCAGCCGACAAAGTGCGGACGCGGGTTTTCTGTAACAGCCGTTTTCTGTATCCATACTTCCCTCCATAGACAGCCGTGTATTGACAACAGATGGGAATTCTGTAACGTTTACAAGTTCAACAACTTGTAATGACGAGTAAATAAAACTTGTTGTAATGGTAGAGTTGCCTTAGCGGCACATTTCAGTGCGACTTTTTCAAAGATACCTACCGTATTTATTCGAATGTAGGCCGGCCCCGATTCTAAGCCGACCCCCGAAAGTCCGAAGGCGCGAAAAAAAAAAAAACTTACCTCGAATGTAGGCCGAACAAAAAGGCGAGGTCAGCGTTCACAAAAAGAAAACACGTTTATTGAACATGAAGATGCGGTGCTGGAACTCAATCAGTTTCTCTTGAAAATCATCGGGCAACTTCTGGACGATTGAGGTTCGACGACGGAGGCTAAAGCCGAAGTGCTTCATGAATTTCTGTAGCGAGCGCCGACTGGCTTTGAAGTGTGCCCGCGATAAGCCTCGTTCCCTTAAAAGCTCCCTTGCTTTTGCCTGGAGCACTTCCGTCGTTACTGGAAGGGCAGCTGCTCGCTGCGTCTGAACGAAGTCAGCCAATGCCATCTCCATTTCATGGTGACGGCATTCTCGTGGTTCGGTGATTGCCAACCTCGTTGCGGCGCACGCAAATATCCTCTCCCGTTGCGTCCTCCAACGAAGGACATTTTTTTCATCCACGCCGAAGTCCCGCCCGGCTTGAACATTCGACGACAACTCCGCGGCTGAAACAACTTTTCTTTTAAAAGCGGCACTATAATGGCACCACTTCTTTTTGTGCTGTCAAAACCAAACGCCACACCGCACGCAGGCCACTGTCTGCACAATTCAAAATGGCGGCCTATGGCCCTTAAGTGGCTACTGGCTCGTCTAGTAATGGCTACAATACTTTCTTATGGGTGGCGCTAGCTGCGCGCTATCTCACTTGGAAATTGGCGCGTATTTCAAAATCCTCGAATCCAAGCCGACCCTGGAGTTTGATATATCAGTATTTCAAAAAAACTATCGGCTTAGATTCGAATAAATACGGTACGTTAGATTAAAAGTAGCAAGCATTCATGGAAAATCTGAAGACGAAAATTTCTTCATGTAGACTCGGGGTAGAGATGGACTGACATTGACTACCACTGAAGGCTAGGTGTGTACAGCTTCGCTGCAAAGAACCACGATTCTTGCAACAAGTTAGAAGTACCGTATACTGGTGCGTATTAGCCGACTCCGAAAATAAGTCGACCCCCCTAGTTTTGATGCCCGCCAGCAAAAAAAAAAAAAAGCAAGCGATTTGTGAAGGACCGAAAAAAAAAACTGACTTTATTTCTGCTGTGGATGCTCCAAGCCTAGGCCTAGTGGTCGCTGCCGTCATTGAGCTAACAAAAAAAAAAAAGAGATCAAAAAGAGATTGGGGAAACAACAGAAAACTGATGTTTGTTCCACTGTCGAAGCTCTCAACCTAGACCTGTTCATCGCTGCCGTCGTCACTGTCATCATTGTCATCGCTGCTGCGGTCAGTGCCGTCATCGAAGATGGTTGGATCAATCAGTGTGGAAATTGAGTACTTGACGAAGGCATCACACACCTTGTCGGCAGGTAGGCTGTTGGGCTACTGTGTTCAAGGGCGTTTGACACAGCCAGTGGGTGCTTTTGGCTTGTCTTCCTCTTTCATCCACTCTTTGTAGAGTGCTCCCTCGTGGTCCTTAAAAGTCTTGTTATGGGATACGTTGATCGGCTGCAGCATCAACGTTATCCCGCCGGGGATTGCCGTGAGGTTACATTCGACATTTGTTAAATCCTTCTTAACCAGATCTATCATGCGGCCGCGAAAAGAGTCCAGCACAAGCATGCTCTGGGGCTTCATTAGCGCTCCTGACCGCCTGCACCACACGAGAGGAAACCATTCGAGCACAGTTTCTTCATTAAAGAAACCCTTTTCGTTCACCTGCACTATCACCTTTGGCGGTAACTTCTCCTTCGTCGGCATGATTTTCCTCTTGAAAGCAATGAAGGGTGGCAACTTGTCACCATCTTCCATACAGCATAACATTACCGTAAAACTTTTGTGCTCGTTGGCGGTGGTCAAGGGTGAACCTGACGCCCTTTCTCTTCGGCAGCGGTTCTTCTGCCTGGCATGTCGAACCAGACTGGCGTTTGGTCGGCGTTGCCGGACTGGACAAGTAGGAACCCTCGCTTCCTCCTCAAAAATTCAAATCTGCCACCCCTTAAAAGTTGTTCCTGGAGCTGACTAGTGCCACTAAAAAGCCGTATCTAGCCAGCCACACAGATCACTCGCTATTTTGGTTGTGATTGCAAAGCAGTCTTTCTTTGTATTGCGGGCGGTGCGATTGAGGCATTGGTGACGATTCCGGACCTCGAAAGACGTACTTAACGAGCCTCCACAAGCTCAGCACCAATGCAGTAGGGCATTCGCCAGTGGTCGGTGTTGCTGAACTGGCCGAGCAGAAACCCTCGCTTCCACCTCATGTCCTCGACGTACCGCTAAAACTCGAGCAGCTTCTCGTTGTACGTCTCGGGGAGCTTTTGCAATATGGTTGTGCAACTTCTCAGGCTAAGCCCGTTCCGCTTCATAAATTTTGTGATCCACGTCTTCGAGATATTGAACTCCCTCAGTTGTAGGCTCAGGCCACTAGCGATGGCCTGCGACTGTTTCGATGTCTTCGTACAACACGCTCAGGCTTTGCTGCATGTTGAACCACTCCAGAACCTTCTCCTCGAAGGCAGGGTGCTGTCCCTGTTTGGTCTCGCAAAACGAACGACGCGTTTCAGCGCACGCAAAGGTGTTGTCTTTTTGTTGCCACCACTCCGAGACACCGAATTCTCGTTCTGCAGCGACATTGTTGTCTTCGGCGTACGAAGTCACTTTCCACTTGAATGCTGCACTGTATTGGCACCGAGCTTGTGGAGGCATTGTTAAGTATGTCTTTTGAGGTATGGAACCATCACCAATGCCTAATTGCACCTCCCAGCTTTGCAATCACAACTGAAATAGCGAGCGAGAAACAACTTATGAGCGGCGGCAGATTTGAATTTTTAGCGTACAGCAGAGACACGTGTATAAGTATAGACATAAGTATAAGTATAGGTCAACTCCGTGTATAAGTTGACGTCCCTAATTTTGCTTAGTCATTTATTAAAAAAAAGGGTTGACTTATGCAAGGCAGTACAGGTAGTCAGGCTCGGATGTATTGCACTTTTGACTACTTATGACCTTGTAGCGGCATCATCATCGCCAACGGCCGCGCCCTATCATCATCATTATTAGAGATGATGACGCAGCTCAGAACATCATGGCCTCCGCGCTGCTCGGTCGCACTCTACGAGCGCTCCCTGATTCTCGGGCCCATGTTGTCGCCACAACGCAACCGTAAATAAATGTAGGCCCGGCCGCACCGTCTCATCGGCCGCCTGCAACCTATTACCACAAGCATGCAGCGGCTTCCTCTGCCAGCAGTGACAGGCTTTCCCGCAAGGCACCAGAGACAGGTGGCTGAAGGGCAATAGGGAGATGTTTGTAGAGCGCCTCTGATTTCCTTGGCATTGGGCAAACTTCACCCTCGTGCTTCTCTTTGCAACCTAATTGACTTGGTCGCGCTAAAGCGGTCGCAGTCAACACTCCCTTGATAACAAGGCCTAGCTGGGGACTGCCGAAGTTCACGATCGTCTGATCAAATGGTGGGCAAGGTCGAGGTTGTTCAAAACCTGTAATGTTTCTTTATTTCTGTACAGTACATCAGGAGTAATGAAACACTTGTCATGTTTCGAACTACTAGACACCGAGATAAAGCTTTATATGCCTCGAGATTCACGATGGCTGCGCCACCTGCCGCCGCTTCTCCGCAGCGTTTACGTTGTGAGCGCGGCGTGGCTGATGCGGTGTGTTGGTGCTTTTTCGCTTCTTTTCGCCTTTTTGTGCCCTCAACAACATAAGGTCACGTCTGTAAGCAATTAGTACGTTTAGGGCGCTTCAAAAAACAGCTGTGGGTTGGTAGAGTGCTCGAACGCCAATAAAAGTTATCCGGGGACGCGGTTCTGTGCGCTTCCTGGCTGCTCTTATGGTGTCGATGACGGCAGTAGCATATCACCACTGTCACCTCCCACTACATCAGGCACAAGTGAATCCTATTGTCGCCTTGTTTAGACCTAAAACTGGCACATTGAGCGGTTACTTCCGTTTCGCAATGCGAATGCTGCTTGATTTCGAATATATACATCGTAGAAAAACATGTTTCGGGGATGGGATTACTGAATACCGGACTACCACTTGTGCCTTTTATGGGAATATGGGCCACGCAAAAACGTTGGGTATATTTTAATGCTCTGCCCACTCACGCCTTACACCAAAAACGAAGGAAAGCTAATTTAATGAAGCCACGGAATAATAAATTATCTGCAAGTCTGGAAGAAACAGAATAGCTCATACGGGAATGAAAAAACAGTGCTTTGGAAATGCTAGACATGTTCTTCTCACCACAGGTAGGACTCACCACACCCAACAAAATGCGAAATGCACTATTATTCGCAAGACATGGGGAGCGGGGGGACAGAGGGGAATGCTTAACTATCGTGTCCTAGTACAGAACGAAATCAAGGAAAGAGCATTTTAGTAATCACACACACAAGCTGTACGTTCACTTGCCTTTTGTTTTAGTCTTCAGTGAACAGCTGATCACTCGGCAGACGCATTTTTGTAAGTATACAGGCTAGGAAGTTCCCAAACAATGAAAGTGTTTTTAGTGGGTGCCCCTGACTTTAGTGGGTGCTAATTTCTACAAGCTCTGCGTCATATGGTGATGTGACGAAGAACTGTTCAGTCACGGACGCGGCTTACCCTATAAGCGTGGGCTTATAGGCTTTGTGGGCGTTCATTTCAAGACAAGACGACCCAGCATTACATTTTTTGTCGTGTGCTGATTGCCAAGTATAATTTTGTATTATCCACCGTATTTCTTTCGTAGATTGCTCGTGAAATTTATGCCACATTGGCTTGTCTAGCGTAGCGATCAATATCCGAGGTATGATAGTGGCAAGCGTAACTGGCGTGCTGTCAGGTATGAGCACCCCGCGAGATTATGTAAGCGCACAGAGCTGATTTACATCATAGCGTATAGCCGTAGCATGGCCATCTGAGGGAATGCTGCTTGCGGAAACACTGCTAGTAAATTTCAGGGCAGTGAAATTATTATCAGCTCCATGCATATGCCGGCTTCGCGACGCCGGCCTGTGACACACAGCTGGCGCTTATACTGACTGAATGTACCACACTAAGATTGCGTCGGAAACATTTACAGTAGAATCTTCATGATACGAATGTCGTGGGACCGCTGAAAATATTTGTATCATCTGAAATTCGTATGAACCAACACAGATAAAAAGATTCAGCACTACAAAAAGTTTTTGTTTATTTCTCTTATTACTTTTGTGTGAAGAAATGCGTGATGTTTTTCTGCTTTTTTTAACTTCCATGTCACCAAACAGTCCTTTCTAGAGCGCGTAAAACTTGGCACTCGTCTCCTCACTCGTGGTGCCCAAGCTCGCTGTACGCTGCAACAGTCAGGGGCATGCAGGGTTTTGCTTCCCGCCTCATCCGCATTAAATACGTCCAGTGCTAAGCGCCGGCAAAGTGTTGGCCATCCAGTTGCTCACCACTGCTCATCCACCTCCGTACGGAGTGCTCATCCGTACGGAGTACGAAGCAACTCCGTACGGAGTACGCTCATCCACCTCCTTTTCTTCACCACATGTGGTTTTGTATACAAGAGCATGCCGCTGCTTGAAACGGTGAAGCCACCCGCTGGAGGCCTGAAACTTTTCAATTTTAAGCAAACTGGCGACGCTGTCAGCTTTCTCACGGACCACTTTTGCTTCGATATTCACCCCAGCTGCAGTTACTTCTTTGAACCACGTCAGGAGGACGTTTTCAAACTTGACATGCTGGGCTGTCTTGGCCTGCTTGACGTTCACGCTGAAGTGCTGCACATTTTGCAACAATGGTGCACAATGTCGATGGCAGCAGGCCGAGCTCTTTTTCCAAGTCGCTGCGCTTCCTTTTCGGTTCGCTGCCGACTCTTCAGAATCTCCAGCTCCTCCTTAAAGGAAAGGGCTCTCCTCTTGCGTGAAGTAGCTGACAGCAGCCTGGTTTATTAGGTTGGGAGAAGCCTGTTCACAGTAAAAATGTCGCACCCGCATCTTAGCAACTGAACATCCACTATGAGCAGACGGCGGTAACGGAGAGGAGCGGCACGTTTTGATAGGGTGGTCCCCCACCCAACACTAATGAGACAGTGAGACAATGCGTGCTGGCAGTGATGTCACTCAGCCAGCAACTGAGTGATGTCACTGCCTGGCCAAGGCCGTCAAGGCATTCTTTCAGGCGGCACAGCCGCAGTAGACTCGGCACGCCGCCTGGGCACCAGTCCAGCTGTTTCCGGAGAAAGAGTGACCAAGAGGGGGGAGAGAGCCCAAACGTCACCGTTGCTTGTGCGCTATGCAGTTGGGCGCCTCGCCGGCTCGTTCGTATCATCCGCAAGGCCGCGCAGGTCCGTTCGTAACAGCCAAAATTTTGTCCATTGCAAACAGTGCAATTTCGCCAGGGCTTCTCAGAAATTCGTATCATTGAGATTCCACTGTACGCTCTCTTAAGGAGGCAGACTGGTCTTAGAGCTATATTTTTTATTTACCAACCAATTTTAATGAAACTGCACTGCGTTATAGAGTTTTTTGTGCTGATTTCAAATCTCCTATTAGATTTTTTGTAAGCTGATTATATTTTGAGTTAATTAATGATTAATTGCCATTATTTTGGGACACAGTTACAAAATAACCACTCCATTCAGAATGGCAATTACCACGTGGCTAGGCAGACAAATGACTAAAGAATACAACATAGGAAGAACTTTTTTGATTCAGCTATTTTTGGTCGTTTTACAACACAGGGAACTTCGCTTCTCCCGCGCTCTGCCAGAAATGGCTCGCAGGTGGTGCCAATTGAACACAATAATAATTTTCCAAAGCCTCCATTTAAAAAAATTGTTTCCTATATTGTATTGTCCACACATTTTGGTATCAGAAGCAAAAAGAATTAAAGTTGTACCTGCTCTGGGTGCCAAGATATCTGAGGATGAAATGCTAGCTTTACATTGGAAGAAAAGTGCCTTTTCACCATCGAATTCTGCGCTAACTGAGCTGTAGAGTGCACTTTAAAATGCTATTATAATATAATAACAACAAAATATGATGCCTTTTGATGAGGAAATTTACAGACTGTTAGAAAAATGGCCGTGGAGGCCAAAAATTCCATTTTTGAGAAAACGCTTTTTTTGACCGTTTTTCGGCCCCAAAGACCCAACTGCCCCCTTAACCCTTTCGTTGTCACTGATGTATTGGTGCATTTTTTGCATTTCCACTCCACAGTGTCACTGACGTACCAGGACGTTCTCCATTGTGCGTTCAAAAATTCGCACCATAGCACAATGCTGGCACGCCTAGATTGTTTGCGCTATCTGTTGAATCTTTCTAGTGTCTCATATTTTCACTCACAAGTGCCATACGATGGTATATTGAAGAGTACGGAGCGACCACACCCCCCCTTTATTGCTGGGGGTGTGGTTGCATTGCGTGCTGTACTCGGTTGGTATGAGGGACCATGCATACGTGCGATTACCAGTGCAAAGGTTTTTTGTGCCATCCGCAACGGGGTTCTAGGTTATTTTTTTTATTCTGTTCCTGCATCTGCTACGGCGCGTCAGGGAAACCTAGCGCGACATTGCCTGTCCAATAGACCAAAATATGACTCAATCTCGGTTTTCGCTCGCTTGCCGTGCTCTCACTTGCCGCTGCCAGCACCAAACAAAGTTGTTGTATCAATGGTGTATCCCGTTTTTATCTCTATTTGCCATCATTATTTCACAATGTGTCAGTTTTGTGCGTTGTGCGGGCTGCTGAAAGTGCTCTCTCTATGCGCACGGTTACTTTTGGATGGCTGACCACGCGGCCCCTTCAACTGCGGACAGGAGCGATGGTTCGTCCGATTGCGATCCAAATACGAGCCGAGCTCGAATTCGTATTCTGAGAGTTTCTCATCCGAGGAAGGGGTGCGAGTTCCACAGCGTCAGATTCTGATGTTGAGCGGTGGGGTTGTCATCCCGGAGGCGTGCTTGGCTAACTGAAATTATCTGGAAGAAATGCTGTTTTCCAACCACGCTTTTTCCTTTTGATGCATTACGTTCCAGACGCTATCATAGTCAAATAAATCACTAAACCAAGCTGACACTGGTGGTGCATCACAGCCAGAAACACCCGACAGCGAAAGGGTTAAATACATCACATTTGCGAACAGAGTGACTGCTTCAAATTAATATGTATTTTGAACACGTGCAGACAGTAAATCTCAGTCTTATGTGCCCCAAAAGCAGCGGCGATAGTGGGGAGCGGGCTGGAGCCTCCCGCGGCAGCTTTTAAAACTCCCTTAGAGGCAGCACTTGAGGTGGATAGGCTACAATAGTGCTTGGGGTGTTTTAAGGGAAGAGTGATGAATAGCTTGTTGCTTACCTGCCAGGAATACATGCACTTAACACATGATTTTTTCGTCTAGAGGCTGAACCAGTGAAGAGCAGTTCAGAGTGAAAAGTCGTAACTTGACGTTTGTCAGTTGTGCTCCGTTAAAGGAGTAAACTCCATAATCACTGCTTTTTATTTGAGTGAACAGGCTTTCTGCACACAACTAGTCATAGCAGTGATGCACGCAGGAAACTAAAGCAAAGGGGAGTTGATGGACCCAGCACGGTGCAAAGTGGCGGTTGTCATTTCTGTCAATTCTGTGATGCGGCAGCTGTCATTTTTGGAAAAGACTTTGTATTGGCTTGTTGAGCATTGCATGCTTTTCTTTCATTGGTAGTTCTGTGAACATCCGAACACTTAAGAAAACGGGCACTTGAGGCGGCACAAACACTGTCGTGCTACTTCAAGCCATCTTTCTTTGTCAATAAGACGAGCAGTGCTGCATACTTCCTTGAATCTTCCGTGTGCTCACAGGACTCCTGAACCATTCCTTAACTTAACTCTAGGGATGGGCGAATATAGATTTTGAGGTTCGAAGCGAATTCGAAGCGAATAGTGATTTGGTCGAATAATTTCGAATCGAATAGTTCGAATAGTGCACATTGCAAATCACAAAGACAAATGAGCAACTTGTGACCTGACTAATGTACACAATTTTTTCTAATAATTAGAACTCACGTAGGCACACCATTGTGTAAAACTATTACCAGTTGAACATTTATTGCAAAATCTTACACACAGCTTTCCTTTGCTGTATTCACAAGTTTTCATGAAGAAATGCCTGTTGCGCCACATGCTCTAGGTGCAGCAGTTTCCGCCGGCTGCTCATTCATAGAGTTCCTGTATATAGCTCCCGCAGGGAGCTAAGAGTTGCGCGACCGACCGCCATCTTTGTTATCCGGATTGCTGCGGGAAAGCCGCCCGTCGCGGGTGAAGGAGCCTCGCCGCCACGCTTCCGACGGCGGCCGACGCGCGGTGGGGGCGCTTCGGTCGGCGGCGCCTCACGCTTCTGCTGCTGCTGTTCCTGGGCGGGGCGTGGTGCCGCCCGCGTCGGCGGCTGCGGCGCAGCCGTAGTGGGAGCTTCTCTGCGCGGCATGGATAACCGGAGTGTCGCAATCACGGCGGCGCGTGGAAAAGGGTCGCGCGACTCTTAGCTCCCTGCGGGAGCTATATACAGGAACTCTACTCATTCGCAAGTTTAAGCGCCGCCTAGGAGCTCCGCTAAAAAAAGAAGTATTGTAGCCACTAGTATCCTCGGCCGTAGCCAAGCAAAGCGCAAGTGGCTGGCCGCCATTTTGAATAGGCTCGCTTAGTGCGGCGTACTGCCGCACTGAGCGAGCCTATTCAAAATGGCGGCATGCCTATTCAAAATGGCGGCCTGTACAAGTCTGCTGGCTTGGTGCCGCTATGTTCGGAGCAGTGTTGTTTCAGTGCCGCCTTTTTTTTTAACCTAAAGTGTGTTGGCGGCCGAGAGCTTCTTCGAACCTCTAGGCAAGGCAGCAACTCGGCAGTGCCGGCACTGATAATAGGAATGTCCGCGTTGGTGGGTCTTGAGCCAAGCCTGGGGTAACTCTCGGAAAGCTTGACCGAAAAGCTTGGCTTTTAGCTGCCTATTCGGGAGCATCGAATAATTCGAAAATATCGAATACCTGCATTCGGATCGAAGCGAATAACGAATAGAGAGCTATTCGATCGAATATTCGACAATACCGAATATTCGCCTATCCCTACTTAACTCTCACGCTAATACCGTGTAATTTCGAAATGACAGCCATGGCTTTATGAAACTTGTCCCTAGAGCAAGAATAGCAGCGAGGGAAGAGGCAGCAATACAAGCAACGAGAACAAGTTCGCAAATGCAGGTCAATGACCGAGAGGTGTTCGAGGCAAAGCAAAAAGAAAAGAAAAAAGGAGGGGGAGAGGGGGGACAGTCTAGCTGCTTATCTCCGGGTTATAGCAAAACAAATGCCATGCACCCCAGCAGGCCTATTCGGGTTAGTTACCCAATTCATTCGTGCTGGGGAATGCTTTACCCCGAACCATCATTGCCACGGCAGAACTGACCTTCGGGGTAACTTTCTTGAAGCCCAGATATGTTGCCGTTATAGTATTACTCTAGTGCCTACATTGTAAAAACAAGGGCAAATGCAAATTGTCTTCAATACTTACCAGGTTACTGATAACGTGTACCATATTTTCACGCGTATAACCAGCACTGAAAATGTGAAAATTTTAGTGGTAAAGTAGGGGTGCGGATATTACGCAGGGTTTTTTGCCTTTAGTGCAGCTTTACAGCAACAACAGTGCGCATTGTGCCGTGAAGCTCCTATGCGCTAACACTGACTAAGCCTTCCGTGGCAGCGATTGCGCAAAACGTACGAGTAAAGGAAGAAAAACATGGACGAGTGCACTATAACAACTGAATTTTATTAGTGAATTGTGACTTTTGCCTTGCGGCCAGTGTATTCTATTTGCTAAATATACGCTTTTTCTGTCTACATAGTATGTGATGGGTTGCATGAGCAGTAGCTTTGGTGCAGCCTTTCCTGTATCAAATGTACGGGCAATACGCAAGGATTTTTTTTATTATTCTTTTCTAGCGGGCTGAAAGTGGGGGTTGTAGATTATTGCAGGAACGGGTTATGTGCGCAAAAATACGGTAACTTTATTCGGCAAAGATTTCATTATACTGAACTTCGTTATATTGAGGTACTACTGTGCATGAAGGACCCAAGGCGTAACGGGACACACTTTATGTCCTTCCAGGAAAAACAAAGTTGGGATCAGTTCCTGCGGTTCAGCGGGATGCATCCATGAATTGGGGACGAGTGGGCAACGTGGACAATTGCAACGGCCTGCTGGTGAAAATGATGGCGAGCACTGCCCCTTGACCAGAGCCAGCATTCTCAGCATAGCCATCATCCAGAGCTTCCTGCCAAGTGAGCACATCTTTGTGGTGGGTCACACCTTTGTGCTTTAACAAGGGCTGTTGGAATACAGTGTAGCCCACTTATAGCGAACTCGGCTGTTACGAAATTTCGGCTATAAAGAACAAATCTTCCTTTCCCGCTGCCGTCTGAATATACAGTTAAACCTCAATGTAACGAACTTCAATGTAACGAAACCCTCGATGTAACGAACCACGGAATTTTTTGTAACTTCAAGTGTATGCACACCATGTATTTTCACCCTCTGTGTAACGAAGTCCCGTTTGCCGGAATTTCAATGTAACGAAGTTTCATGGAGAACGAGGCACGATATTTAAGTTGTAGAAGTAGATTTTGGAAGACGCAAGCGCCGAAATGGGGTCCCAATAAAACGCGAACGGCGACACGGGTCGCCCAATGCCGCGGATGCAGCCAGCCACGGAGTCTTTGATTAAGTCCCTTGCCTACAAACGGCGTGGCGTGCATACACGGCTGGCGCACTGTTTCTGTCGGAGCTTAATCGTCTACGGCTTAATCGGCATCAGCGTGAACCGCACGCAGCGTTTTCTCCCTGCAAAACCGCAAAACGCGCCCCGCAAGCCACAGGCGCGCTGACGCAGCCGCGGAGACCACCCGCGCGATGCGGGTAGCTCCTAACGCTTCTAACCTCTCGCTGAAACGCAACTCGAGGGGCATATGAGAGGGGCGTGCGAGAAAAAAAGCGGATAACGTGGGCGAAATTTTCATTGTAAAACGTGACACGCGCCGCTTACGAAAGCGCCCATCAAATATCCTCCGCGGTGGTAAGCCTAATCGCCACTGGCATTGCCGCCGCCGCCGCAAGCCGCCGCTTTGCACTTCGTTCGAGTTCGCTCATGCTTGTTGGGTTTCGTCGTCCCAGCAAGCATTTGTGAATCTTTATGAGCCTTGCACACGCGTTTTTTTTTTTTTTTTTCACACCGGCGTCCGCGATTGCGTGCCGGCGGCGGGAAGTGACTCGCGCTGCGCGCAGCAGTGGGAGGAGCCTGACCAGTTTCGCCAATGGGGAGGCGCGCACCCTATGGCGGGAACTTCGAAGCGCTCGGGGATGCCGGCTGGCTAGACGATAAGGCCGCCGTGAAGGGCGCTCTCGTAAGCGGCGCGTATGACGTTTTACAGTAAAAATTTCGCCCACGTTATCCGCTTTTTTTTTCGCATACCCCTCTCGTTTGCCCCTCGAGTTCCGTTTCAGCGAGCGGTTAGAATCGGTCGCTGGAGCTACCCGCATCGTGCGGGTGGACTCCGCGGCTGCGTCAGCGCGCCTGTGGCTTGCGGGGCGCGTTTTTTCGGGAAGAAAACGCTCCATGCGGATCACGCTGATGCCCGCGTAGACGATTAAGCACCGATAGAAACAGAAACAGTGCGCCGGCCGTGTATGCGCGCCACGTTTTCTTTTTCAGGAAACGCTTCACGGGATGAACACTTCATTATAACCGCGAATTTCAATGTAGCGAAATTTCAATGTAACGAAGTAAATTACGAATTTTACCGACTTCGTTACATCGAGGTTTAACTGTATATTTATCATGTTCAGATTTAGCGAAAAACTGATAAAGAACTGATCTCCATTTCCCGATGTGTTCGTTATAAGCGGAGTGGACTGTATGTAAGATTTCTAGTCAAATAGTATTCTCAAACATTCGAAAGAATTTCACATTGAAGGTCAGGTTCAGTATCAAATGCGGCTCCATTTCTTAGAAAAAGAAAGCAAGAAGAGAGTATCAGCAGAACAGTAGTGACACAGGTTGGCTGTTGTGTTTGTGTAGCTCGCAATTAAAATCAATTAAAGGAATGTGAAGTTCTTGCTTCATAACAAGAAATGAGCAGTCATCCTAAAGGCTAAAACTGTGTTGCAAGTATTGAACTGTGCTCAGTCTTTGCGCTACTTTATTTCGGAACTTCTAGGCAGTGGTAGTTAGTATGGGTTTGTGAATACAGTTAAACGTCGATATAACGAAGTCGTACTTGCGGGCGAAAATTTCGTTAAATCGAGAATTTCGTAAAATTGAGGTTTCAATTTTACAGTTAATTTAACCAGTTATTGAGGTTTCAAAACCTTGCCCATCGCTCAGAAACAACTGCTATGTAGTTACCGCTCCACTTAAACCGAAATTTGTACTAAAACTGGCCGCGAAAATTATGTGAATTAAGAGCTTCAACACTTAGGCAATGGAATTCGGATAGCCGACAGTAGTTGGTATCGTCGTAAAACCGGTGCTTTTTCCGCAACGCCAATTAAATATGATAGCAGGCTAGGTTTCCACTTTTTCTTTTTTTCATTTCGGTCACTATTAAACGCCGCTGTTAGTTAATTGAACCCGCGTCCATGCCCCGTGAACTTCACCCCGGCGAGGTGCTTGTTCGAATTTACGCCTCTTTTCGTCCGTTCAGTGGTAGGCTTAGGCGCGGCGTTGAGGGGTGCGGCGGGCCAACAGCGGAAGGGGGCTATAAAGCTTTCGAGACTTTTTTCATGCACAAAGACTCTGCAGTATGGGCGCGTGATGCAACCACGACACTCGAGATAAAGCCATGATTGAGAGTTGAGCGGAGTACACACGGACCGCTTCACTTTGTGGAGCAGCGCTTACGTGCTCCCGCTGAAGCGGAAAGCTTACATTAAATATCTTCTGGCCAAATTCGATTAAGCAATTACTTTTATGCCCGCTGAGCCCTAAAGAAACCGATTTCTCCGCATCGCAGCTGTCTAATGAACACGTTTTGACCACGTTCGGAGAGCAATTTATTGCCACCAGCACTCGATATTCAAGCCGTAGTGAAATAAGTCCGTAAGCAGTGCTTGGCGTTTCTTGACCAGGGTGGGCTTTACGTGACGCTCGTATGCTGACAGTGCTAACAAGGCTTGCTCTTCAAAATTCGCGTGTGCCTGCGTGCCTCCGCAGAATGTCCATGGCATCCATCACTTCAATGGCCTTCGGTTTCACTGACACTTCCTCAGGCTCTTGTTTGGAACATTTTTCTTTCCCTCGGAGTGGTCATGCTGCTTATAAGACTCATCTAATGATGGACGAACAAAATATTAATGTGGTTATTAGCGAGCACAACCTAGAGCAGCAGCACCGTGAGCAAGGATGCGTCTAAGGATAGAGGGCGCTGGCGTAGGCAACGATGGAGACGTCAAAATGGTGGCCGCACTATTAAACCGTCCATGACCGCTAGCGGTTTTTGAGCAGCTTCTTTCATCGCTTTTAATTGTTGTCAACCGCATAATTCCCCGCTTTCCTTTCATTTTAGCCTTTTAAGAGTTAATGTGAGTGCTGAATGTTTTCAATGTAGCCTCTGAGAGGCAAAATAAAACGTGCCTCTACCGGAATTTCGTTCTTCCTTTCTCGCCATGACTTCGTTAAATCGAAAGCGCCGCACGAAATTACTTCGTAAAATCGAGATAAAAATACATGGATCTAGCGAAATTTTGATAGAAAACTTGAAAAAATTCGTTATATCGCGAATTTCGTTAAATCGAGGTTCGTTATATCGAGGTTCAACTGTATTCAAAGCATTGGGGTATCGAAGTGAATGCCGTGACAGTCGATTTGGTTTTGAAGCAAGTAGCACTATTGGAAAATTTCAAATTAATATTCGAAGTTTTCCAAGTTGTCTAATGCGAAGGGACAGTTGTTTCAATGAACTCGTATACACTTAAAATTGTGCCTTGGTAGAAACGAGAGAGTCCCCACTAAAAATTGCAGGGTGCTTCAATTTTGTCTTGAAAGGGGTCATGCAGACAAAATGCAAGTTTGTTTTATTTGAAGGATTTTGTGTTTTATAGCGGGAGCAAGTGACGCCGTATTCACTGAGAAATTATTCAACTTAGGTTAAAATTTAGATTTTCCCACCAAATCGTGGGTTTTCGTGGCATCAGCAGTGAAGTCATAGGTGCGTGTCTTTAAATGAAATTCCACTGCATCATTCAGCTCTGTAGCTTTGCTTTCGGTCAGTCCTCCCAGATGGCACTACCACACAGTCACGGACCGTTCTCCGCTGTTGCTTTGTTTTTGACCGTGTTTGCACCTGGCTTGTTTTTGTTACGGTAGAAAGTAATCATTTGAAACATGGGGTACGCCTGACAAACAGGGTCTCGTAAGACAACGTTGATTACACCAATCAGCCAGTGTCGTTTGAGGCAACTCCAAAGCGGCGGACTGCTGTGCAGCTAAAACAAGCATAGTCCGCCCAGTACCAACAGCAGTGCGTATTGATACTTCTACGTTTACGTGCATTTTCATAACTTTCATTGTTTACCGCAGCATTCTTACTGCTATAAAAAGACTGTGCCCTGAATGTAAGCGCAAGTGGCTCGTTCAGCAAGCTTATAAGCCCTGCCTAATTTGTGTTTAATTTTGCCGGCCTCAGCCAATTGCACAGCTGGGCATATGACATCGTAGGTTCCGTTGCGGGAAATGAGCTAGGGGGTCGCACGGTCATTCCATTTTTTCCTAATTATGTAGCTTGTTTGAGCGAAGTGTACGTTAGGAGTGGTATCAGTGTGACTCCAACGAGGCAATCTTTCGAATGAACGAAACTTGTGTTTTGTCTGCATGGCCCCTTTAAAGCGACAGACAGCCGATCTTTGCGGAGTGTGTGCTCTCTATCCCAAATGAGAAAGCATAACTTTAAACACTGTAAACCAAAGTGGCTTTCCTGATAGCGCCCTCGATATCTGAAAGCGAATTTTTATATTTACTCGCTTTAAGTGGGCTGCCAATAGGATTGCTGGCAACCATAGCAGTGAGGCATGCAGCAACATTCTTTTAACTGTACGTGAGATGAAAAGAGATACTTAAAAACTTGTCTCCTGCTAAACCATTAATGAAATGCAGTCTTTCCTATTCCTTTATGCGATTTGTGAATCACGCATTGAAACTGATGAAGCCGTTGGTGTTCATACAGTACTGTTATGACGTTTCGACACTACATGGCGCCACCTTTCAGGCTTCAAAAAGTGTGGCTCCAAATGAATGTTATTTCCACCTGTTTATTTGGAAATTCCTTGCGCTTACCCCAGTATATAAAATGCCGTCTTTCATATGAGATTCAGGACATGCACTCGTCAAAAAATCGGTTGCCTGCCCCTTTAAAGCTCGAGATTAAAATGCATGCAAAACATATTCTTTGCAGCGGGTGCATCACACTTTGGGTGCGTGTGATAAACCACTGCAAACACGCACCGGCGTCCACAGCTAGTGGCGGCGGGCTTTCCCACGGTGCTTCGGTGATGTGCGGCAAAACAGCAAGAGGAAGCTGCTTTTGGGGAGCACCTCTTGCCTTCAAAGCATTGGCCAACTCCGCGCTCGTGGTTCTCTTTTCGCATTAAGGGATCGCACTCAAGCTGTGCCAATCAACATTCTGTTGATAAGAGCCCAGCTACACACTGTCATAGTCACAGAATCTTTGGCTTTTTGAGTAAATGATGCACAAAGTTGATGTTTTTGAAAACCTTTATGGGCCATAAAAAAAAATGACGAACTTGCCTAGCTCCATGTTTCTAGACACAATGATAAAACTTTCTTAACAAGAAGAAATTGGCACAGTGGTGGTCTTAGAGCTTATTTGGGGACCATCATGCATACTTGTTATCAGGCACTGCACAAATTTCGGTCTCAACTCTCCTTGTACATTCATACCTTCCTATATCGGACTTCTACAGCTTTTCAAAATGTTTCCTCATATCAGTGATTTTAGATATGAAATATGACTATCTGATGATTATCCATAGCTCCGCACATCACTGAGAGCTTTTCAGGATCTTGACAAGCAGTAGCTTACCGATGTGTTTCTCAAAGCACGAAAAATAAGCAGCACAGTACAACAACCACTTCACTTTATTCAGCACAGAAAAAGATTTTTGGCTTCACTTGTTTCTTTTTCTGTGTAACGGAGTTCATCAAACAATCAATCAAGCTTGTTGATGCCATCCAAATGTGGAAGATCCAGCGCCGTTCATTGCGCCACAACAGTGGCAAGTCACGCTTGAATTTAATAGAACTTGTTGTTGGGCTAGTTGGTTCATGTTTTCAAGTGGAAATTTGAGCGCAAAAATTTGACAAAGACACAGAAAGACGAGACGGGACTAGCGCTCACTTACAACTGTGTTTATTTTGCCGAAAGCATCGAAGTATAAGAGTCGACCGAGCCCCTTATCACGTTTTTAAAAGATCCAAAAACGCTCGCTCTTTGCCACGCAAACATACCGAAGTGTCGCTAACGCAATTGTCACCCATTTTCCTGATATGATAAGCCTCCATTAATTCTCGCGCTGTCTTATCACGGCTTCTGCCTACAATCTTAATCTCCTGAAATAATGGGTGCATTTGCTGTTGCTACACTCACTACAGTGGGTAGGCAAGTGTGCCCCCTTTGCGTTTGTTAGTGAAAGATAATGTTCCCTTGCACGGTCATTTACGTGCAAGGCAGTACGTGCGAGAAGTCAGCGCCAAGCCCATCAGGAGAAGTGCGCTTGCAGGGACACTGGCGGTGCAGTGTTCAAAATGTTGAATGTGCTGGTGGACGGGAGTTTGGTACACGCCTATACTTTTGCATTAGATTTCCAAAGGGATATTTAGACTGTTCAATATATGCAATAGGGAATGTGTCTGGGTTCGACTGTAAAATCAGCGTGTAGTTGTGTTCTGTGCTACAAACATGACTTTTCTTTACCTGCAACCTGCAAACTTTGTCTATTAGTAGCCCTTTGTAGGCACTAAGGACCCGTGAATCACAATTTCAATAAAGGAGGGCATCTGCTCAAACTTATAAAATAAATCTACCATTCCAGGTACTGTGGACCTTCACTTGTGACCTTGGTACGTGTCCTGTGGCAATGAAACTGCAAAAGCTGGACCCTGGACTCAGGCTGGCACGAACGCTGAAGTTACAGTTGAAATCGTGAGCAGGACAAGAAGTTTGTTTGTAATTTGCTCTAACACTTTATTTGTAACACTTCTGTAGCATGAACACAGTGGCTTTAAAAATGGTAATAATTGGCCATTACCTACAAGGTGTACTCGTTAAGAAAAAAATTCCAAGTTGTAGATGAGTCATTCCAACTATAGGAAACATTGTTGGAAATCCTGTGCTTGCACAGGCCATGAAATGTTGCGCTGACGAGATTTCCCTGCTTTTCTATGAGATCTCGGTCAAATCTCGTAAACTTTCCGCACGTATGTGTAAGCTTGCATGAAAGCTTTAAAAACCTCTTTTCTGAGTTTTGTGTGTGATTGATGTTTTAGTGTTTACAACCCTAGATTTACCACATTTTAATTCTTCGTTCTAGTGCCCCCCTTCCCCCTTTCCACCTCCCGCCTGTACGCTCGAATCTCGACCAGATTTCTTTTTCAGCCATATTATTTTCGGTTTCCCCTGAAAATCCTACCGGCGTGGTGGAGTTCACGGTCTCCGAAGCGTCACCGCACTGATTTTTTTTTTTATTTTAACATACTGCTAGCCTCTTAGTGGAGGCTTTTGCAGGAATTGGGTGATACATTCAGAACAATGACATAGCACAGTTCACGTTTAAAACAGAGAAAAAGATTTACATTCACCACTGCACATGGCAGTGCGCAAACTTAACCAAAATATTTTAGCACTGCCCACTTCCTAATGTGTGAACTAGTTTCAATGCCTGCCTTACATTTAGGGACCATGCAACATCAGGGCTGTTTTCTTGGTCTACACCGTGTACAGTGGGTGTAGCATGAGTGTGGCAGGACCACGGAGGGAGGAAGGTTTAGAAGCTGCTATTCTCCAGCGGCTCAGGCGAGAGCCAGTGACTTGGGAAAGGCATTAGGAGAGGGAGAAAATTATGGTGTTCAGCACTGTGCGCGAGGTGACACCACAATCGTATTACCATTTGCGCCGGCTTTTTCGTATAGAACATATGAGAAACGAAGCATCTTGAGCACCAAATGTGAATTGCTTTTCGGTTTTAATAATCCGCACCTTTTTTTTTAGCTTTAAATTCGCTTGTTTTTGTGCGACATATATCAGAATGTAGTAAATATAATCGGAATTTACAGCAACTATTTTTAGTGAAGGTTCACTGCAAGAACGATTTGAACAGATGTGAGAATGGAAGCACGCTCATAATATTCTTGCTTTTTGCACTGAGTCTTTTCCCTAGAGGAGTGCAAATATTCGAAACTTCGAATGCTTCGCGAATAGTGTTTGATATTCTATTTGATATGCAGCACACTTCTTCTATTCAAAGTAATCGAAGTGTTCGGATATTTGAAATCTACAAACAATAGACAAGTAAAAGTTGGCTCTGCCGCACAACTTGCAATCTTTCAATCTTCGTTGCATGGCATGCCCCTTCGGGCTAGCATTATTGCACGACAGCTGAGCAGGGCAAAAAGTAGAACACAAGTAAACCTTGCACAGAACAAGGTTGACTCTAATGTCTATTATCCAAAGTGGAACGGCACTGGGTAAAAATTATAAGCAGAAAGGAAGTTGTTTGTCATTGTAGTTGCGTGAGTGAGGGGTCCGGAATTCTCGGCAATGCTTGTTGTAAGGTCGTACCTGTTGCTAGCATGCTGGGCAAGTGTGAATTACTGGAGCAACGGCACCCAGTCTAATATACTTCCTGCATTCACAACACGTTGAGGAATCTCCTTTTTTTAATGTCAGTGTATGTTAAATTTTTGTCCTGATCCTCTGCCATTTTGTCTTTTTTTGCTTTGTAGCAGGTTTTTATCAAGCACTAGCACATGAACAGTCAGATGCATTATTGAGTCTTGACTTCCCGAGTTATGTTCTTTTTTTAAGTTATGTTTTAGGAGCTGTGTACACACCATAGCAAGTATTTTCATAGTCAGAAATATTTCGTTATATTCCAGTTTTTTTTTTTTTTTACAGTTCATATCCAAAAATAATCTTTTCGATTCGCGATCCCAAATTTGATATTTGCACACCTCTTATCATTCCCCATGCTTGCGTTACCACACCGACTGCACTTATAATTCCCTCATTTTTTAGGGGTGAAGCACTTTAGGGACTCGGGCTGTCGACGTTTCATGACGTTGTCGCCATTCGTTGTCATATTCTCGTATAGTCACAGTAATAAAACACCGGGACACTTGTTTTCCAACGCCTAGCGCTAGAACTTAACGTGCACTTAAAAACCACACCGGGGCACTCGTTGTTTGTTTGCACTTGTTTGCTTGCTTTTATTTCACTCCATACTCGCTTTAAACTTTAAACTTTGCAGTTCTCCATTTCGAATTTCACTTCTCCTCCGTCTTCATATTTGGGACGTCACGTATTAAGTCAAACTCTGTTACAGTGGAACCCCACTGATACGTCTCCCGGACTTAAGACGACACACTTCTTACGACGGATCACCGCGGTCTGAGCAAACTCCCCATAGAAACAAGGCATTAAAAACCCCAATGATATGACACTTGGGTGCGTGCAGTTCACTTCATACGACGGACCCCGGTGCGGATAAACTGCATTTTTCCCATATTTTACACCGCTTCGCCGCCTTGTCTCGGCCTTCTTTATTTTTAACCCCGGTTTGACACTGCTTGATGTGCAAGGTTTGCAGGCGGGCCAGACAACTTTCTGAACAGACGCAGGCAAGCAGGCGGGTACTCGTGAGCGGGAGATGACCTGCGATGGCCCCACGCGGCAACAGTACACCAACGAGTCAACCACGAGAAATCAAGGTTGAGGGGTCAGGCGGACCGGTAATTTGATGCTCCCATCGAGCCGCCGATGAACGCGATAACATGTATGACGCAACCCCGTGGCTCCTTCCTTTTTCTTCCTTTCATGAACCTCTCTCTCCCTCTATCTCTGCTCTCTGCTTATCAGTGTCTTTCAAAGCCGCGTTTGCTCCTTTCTTTGGTAGTGTGCCTCAATTCACGCGCGTTTGCCCCAAGGGTGGAGACACATATACGTTGGCACCGCCATTTTAAGCCAATCCCTGGCCGCCACAGAAAGTCACTGTAGCAAGACCGCGTTATCATTTTCGCCGCAATACGGTTTACTCGCAAAGTTTGAATCATTGTATCTGTTTTGCGTTGCTGGATCCTCTGGGAAACTAAAGCCTCTGTGTTATCAGCACTTTGACCCAGTAGCGACGCACGGGACCGTTAAATAGGGCGTCTCCACCATGAACTGGAATGCTATTTTTTTAATCTCTGCCTTGTACTATTGTTTCTTTCACTTTGCCTTGGAGGTCTCACACTGGCTTTTCCCCCTCTCGATTCGCTCAACCACATCAGCCTTATCTCGCTCACGCATAGCGCGGGGCTGACGGGCTAGCTGGGACGTGTGAAGGAGAGGGGGCACAACATGGGCGTTGCTTTTTCTAATTTGGATTTCAGCTAAAGGCCCGGAAATAACGCGAGAACGCGATAATTATAGTAGCTTAAGTAAGTTGTTAACCCACCTGTAGCATGAGGCCGTCTACCAGGCCAGCTTACCCGCACCCCGCCCCTTGAAAGTTGTATTATCGGGGGTTCCACTGTCTATCGAACTCGCAAAAAAAAAAAAAAAAAAAAAGAAACGTCTATTAGTTCAACATAGGGAATAATTTGATATAAGAAAGCTAGTGGATTTGATGTCATAAAAGCACATAGCATTTATAAAACACTTTATTGATGAAACTGCCTTACTTTTGCACACAATAGTCCTGTATCTTCTCCTTGAACAACCTCACTTCCCCTAAAAAACTCACTTCTTCACACTGTCTAAGGTCGAAGCGTCGTACTAGTGCGAGTGCACCCATCACTTAGGAGGTTGTGGGCAAAGGATCGTCGTTGCTTTCCTCATTGCGCCCGCTTTCGCTTGCGCTCGGCAACATGGTCTCTCAAACTCTCCCGTGGTCGCGACACCATCATCCACACTCGCAAACTTGCAAACTGTCGGTCCAGCAACGGCGTCCAGAAATTCCAGCTGCCCGACCACAGCAAGTCTAGCGACGTGCATCAACTGCAATGCGCTTGGTGCCATGGTACCTTCCTACAAACGGTAATTGCAGTTTAAAGAAGTGCAGATAAAAAGAAAGAAACGTATGTTGGGTCACGAGCTCGAATGTAGTGCGAGACCTGTGCTGAATTGGGAAATTTCGGCAAAAAGCTCATGTTACATTTGTGGAAATATGGTAAGATGTTCACATTTGAAAGCTATCAGAGGCAGTATTGTTGGTATAGCTGTACTGCACCAGTTTATTCTTGCTTCTTGTGCAAGTGACATTCTCAAGATTTTTTGGTATTCGAGACCCTTCTCACCTTGAGACGAAGTTTGGCTGATATGCTGGCAAAAGACCATGAAATAAAAATCTGTTCAGCACTTCTAGCTCTTCTGTAATTTAATCGCGCATCTGGTGAACTCTCTAATTCAATGGTGTTATTTTTTTTTTTTCAGGAACCTCGGTCAGTATTTGCTCCGCCTTCACTGAACCCTTGTTCACGTTTGTGCAGGGTTCAAAATGCTTGAACGGAGATTCATTTGCTTCGGCTCTGAACGAATTACTTTTCTCAGTGGTGTATTCAGTTGCCTTTTGCACCACTGCACTTGTCATGAGCATTTATTTGCACTGAGGCACGCCTTCTCACGTGCTCAATTTCTTTTTCAACAACTCCAACAATGTTTTTTTGAGATTTCAGTGCTTCTCTCTTCCCCACACTCTATTACTAAAGATTGTACTTGTGCCTGAACTGCTTTACCTTCTTGATGCAATGTTAGCTAGTTATGTTCCATTTGGCATGAAGGAACCAAATGAGAAGTGTGTCTTTATTAGTGTGTGCTGTTCATTCATTTAACAGGAATCTATTGAAGTTCAGAATTTTAATGGTAGTTTAGGTCAGTGCAGTTTGTTTCAGGAATTGACTGGGAAATTTCAATCTTTTTTTTTTCTAATTTACTGAGTATGTGCGGCATCGCAGGTTGGTGCTGGTGTTTGTTATCCCAGACTTCTGCTGTATTGTTCGTTCTGAAGTCTCCTTGATGGCATATTTTATATACTGCACTGACAGGGAAGTTCTTCGCTTGTTTGGTAATTTGTGTTCTCATCCAAGACTTTTTTTCTGTTTCAGGAATCAACGCACTGACCTTCAACATCATCGTGCAAGCAAGTTCAGAAATTTGAAAACAAACTCTTGCTAGGATCCTTAAAGTGAATCAGCTAATTCATTGATTTCTACTTCTGTTGCTGGCTATGTTCAGTGGAAAGGCGTAAGATTATTCCCGGGCTGAAAGAATTTCAAATGCAATAATTATAGGTATCACTTGTGTTTAGGATTTGAGTAAAATGACCTGTTGGATCGGCTGATTGTAATAATGGGGAAAACCTTGGGGGATCACATGGTTTCTTTTTTTTTACATTCTGTGCAATAGGAAATAGATGTTATGTTAAAATTGATTGCTCGAATTTTATTCTTGGTTAATATGCAATTTCTGGGTCAATTCCGGAATTAAAGAGCGCAATGTTTTTTGGGTTCTCGGTAGCATTCTTCTGTTCACAATTTGTGGTCGACTGTACTGTGTAGTCCAACTACAACAACCTTGAATTGCTGAGGTGGAGCCATTGTTGTACCTAGTGATTTCCACGAGGCTTCGTTTTCAAATAAGGATGAAGCAAGCACCAAAGTGTTTAATGACCTTGCAAGCAATGAAGCCAACCTTAACGAAGTCATCCTAGACTGTTCGTGCCCTGCATTCATCTTCAGTGTGTTGTGGGGTCGTCAGTCATGTCTTTGTGTGGCTGAAAGTCGGTGTAGTGGTGCACAACGTGCAAGTGCATGGGGTCCAGTGTATGCCTGAAAACATTTCACCGTTTTCCCATCTTAAGTTCTACCCATGATTTTCATGCTCTTGTAATCGAAGACAGGTCGTCAACTCTGTAATAACTGTTTTATCTTACCATTCAACAAATGACAAAATTGTCAATGCTAAGTCGATGCTAAGCATGTGTGTCTTTATATCTGACATTTTGGGGGTACTGTTTGTGATAACTTGTGCATGGTGTTAATTTTCATGAATTCTAGGAAAATTTTAGCGGATGTCCATGCCATCAGTAACTAATTTTAAAAATAGCGATGTTGGGTATGTATGATCAGAAAAGGTGCCTGTTTCTACAGTTCTCACTAGATGCTGCTCGTGCGAAATTCTTCATTCTGTGCAGGGCACTTTTACGTGGCTCTTAGTGGTGTGAAATGTGTAACTTGGGGCTGCTTATTTTAATTTTTCTCTGAAATGTAATTCAAAATAGAGCGACAAAAGTAAAAAATTTCTTACGACTGTCCCGGGTAGATCAACGATGAATCATTCTCATTCGCATGACATACGATTTTATATATATTCTTTTGTACCGGCCATAGTGGTTCAGTGGCTAAGATGGTGTACTGCTGATTCCAATGATGCGGTTACGATTCCCGAATGCGGCAGCCATTCTTTAGATAACGGGTAGAAGCAAGAAACAACCCTTTGTCAAGACTTCGACGCTCATTAACAATACCCGGGTGGTGAAAATTAAGCTGAAGCCCACCGCTACGCCGCACGTGCTAGACATAGTGGAGGCGCTTGCAGGAGCCATGAAGAGAAAATACAACTTTGTTTAATTTGAAAGAACTAGGATTCAGTATCTCACTTAGCTCCATTACAGCCACAAAAGATGTTTTTTTTAACGAAAAGAAAGGAAGAAGTATTTAAAGACTTTCAAATTTTGTGCCACAGTGACGTGTTATGAGCAAGAATGACGTCATACGGGCCAACAATAAAACATCATTTTCAGTGCGTTAACTGCACGTTAGCATTCAAGTGATGCGGTCAAATGGAACTAGAGGCCCTATTACAGACGTCCAGTCATGTGTCGTCGCGACAGGTCAGTTAGGCAGCCGCCAATCGCACGAACAAGGTTACGTGACGTCATAGAGAAGTTGCTTGAAACTGCCTAGGGGGTCGCGACTGCTTCACACGCTTTCTTTAATATCTCCGTTATTTGTTCGAAGATTGCGATGATTTTGGTGTCATTGTTATCGGGACTTAAGCAGTCTTTCTAATAAACCCAACTTGTATTTTGTCTTCATGGCTGCTTTAAGATTTCATAACTAGAATGTATTCATTTGTGAAATTCTTAATAATTATACCACTGTTCATGTTTGAAACAAGTGTTGTCTTCACTTGTTTCGTTTTTTTTTCTTTCCTCCAGTTCAACTTTTACCTCATGGCTACCGACATCAGGGCCGCGCTTTCGACAAGGCCCCGATTACAGCGCTCCAGAACTGGACGGACTCCATGTGCAGTTCGAGAGCGGTCATGGTAAAGCACGAGAACAGCAGCCCCTTGATGGAGCGATCAGGGCAGTTGGACGTTCGCGCTCTCGGGAACGAGCTGTCCAACTGCTCTGCGGTTTCGCCTGCAATAGCAAGACTGTACTGCTACCTCTGCTCGTTTTCCACGGACAGTGAACCGACCCTGATGCAGCATATCAACGAGCATACGGGTGAGAAGCCTTTAAATAAACGTTTGTCTTGTTCGCACTCGTAGGGCTTGGTGTTTCCTGTGCAGTTAACATATTTTTGATTTACCTCGGGTAATTCAACTTTTAAGGGCAGAGCACTTTAGGGGCTCGCCTTGTCATAGTTCACTGTAACGCTCGATGTCAAGCGACTGCCGGAATCGGGCGGCGCAGCAAGATAACGAACCCAAGTAGAGCCCGGCGTACAGTTGTAGGGCGTCCCACAGAGGCTTCGAAAACTGAGTGGTTTAAATAGTCATAACCGTTTGAAACTCGTGAACTGCTGGCGCTTGTCATATATCTCCGCGTTGTTTAGCGCAAAGAAAACTGCAGGTACATTTCAGGCAAAATCTATAACTGGCAGCCCCCACGTTCATTTAGTTAGGAACGCTCGTAGGGTTAGTTTTTACGATAGTAAGCGAAAAAAGCAGCCGTGCAAGAAAAAAATGACCCATTCGAAACGCCAACGCAGAAAGGCTCTAGTCGTGCAAGAAAAAAATTAGGCATTTGAAATGACACAAAACAGCTCTAGCATACGAAATTAAAGCAAGCACAAAAAGAACAGAACTCCCGTTGGTGCAGTTTCAGGCAGGGGGTGCGTGAGCACTGCGAAGATGGGAAATTTGAAATACATTGAGGTGGTAGCAGTGAGCGGATAACGGCGCTGCAGCCCATAATGGCAAATCACTGCTCTGCACTTCCTACAACTTTCACATTAAGTGGAACAGCTTTAATTTTTTATTTATCTCAGGTAATTCAACTTTTTGTTCATTTTAAGATGCACTGAAAATTTCTGGCAAGCATACTGTGCCAATGGGTCAAGCACTGTTTTGTCTGTGCACCCAATGTACAATATATTATTTTTTTTCTTGGGAACATAAAAGATTCAGGACATAGGCTTGGCTTTGTGAAGACCTTGGATTTTAAGTGTAGAAATTTTCAATGCCTAAATTTTAGCTTTGGCCATGGCAGAAGCTTGAAATGCTGCTCGTCCCAACTGCTGTTGGGGAGGAAGGAGCTAAGGATGAATATGTGGCAGCTGTCTGACGAGAATGTTCAACAGCAAATTAACAGAAGGTCTAGCTGCACTTTCACCTCCACACTTTTAGAAAGTTCTCCACTTTCGCGTGATGTTTCTGAAAATGACTTCGCAATTTTTCTTTCTTGAAAAACCATACCCTCAGTTAGCAAGTCAGGCTGGAATCACAGATCACGTGCCAGTGTGGGCACGTTTTCGTGTTTTCCGGAGACTGTTGGTCAAAGTGATGCACTGATCACCCTCTGTGGTAATTAGCGCATCCGCTCGCCGCACCGCATGAATGGGCCGGCGGTGCTGTGACCGACCTCCGCAGCCGGTCAGCGTAGATCACGGCAGATATTGGAGCATCGCTTTGAAAATCACAGCTGATGACACTACCTAGCACAATCTTTCTAACATCTTTCTTTCTTTATTTCTTTCTTTCTTTCGTTCCACACTAACATCCAGTTTCGCGATTGTGGAACTTCTTACCCGCAATCAGTGTGATTTTAGAAAGCGGTTGATGCCGCAACCTGGGTAAGTTTGAGCCGCTTCATGGACCGCGCAGTCAGGGACGATGGGCGCGTGTGCTCTCCGAGCAGTAAATGCTTCCCGGTTTCCTGCTTTATCCATTTCTTTCGAACAACAAGCAAAATCTAGAAATTTAGGTGGGCGATCGTCGTAGCCTACACTGTTGATCGGGGAAACGAGCCGCTGCTTACAGTTACACCGGGTTCGGTTGCATACGTCCACATACACCACAGCGCTCAAGTTGTCTACGGACAGCCTACCACACGGTTATAAGTCCCCATGAGTATAACCAAGTACGGTTATAAAGTCCCCATGAGGTGAAACTGCGCTTGACGCACTAAGAATTAAATTCAGACACTGAAAATTAACATGAAAATACACATAGGAAGTGCATCCTAAATGAAGTGTCACGTGCTGCAAGCCAACTACACAGCAAGATAGGAACGGGGATTGTACAAGTGACATCAAAACGATCGCAGCGTCGTCGTCCTCTAGTGGGGGCCCTCGCGGCCAGTATATATCAATCCTGTTCACCATGTTTTAGAGTTTTGAAGACGCGTCAATCTAGCGGCCTTGATGGCTGTGCCACTCACCAAAGTTGTCACGCGCCGACAGAAAACATAGGTAAACATTACTAGTGGAGCAGAAGACATTTGTTTGGCTCTGCGCCTTTGTTTTTGTAGCGTGAGCTACACTGGCCAAAGTTGAGCAGTTTCGCGTGGCTCCTGGAGAGCCGTGCTGCGCATGCGCAAGGAGTAGTAACGTCACACGGCGCACAGCTGGTGCGCTGGAGCCGCCGCCGCCGCTGCGCGCACCTCACCGGTCTGTGCATTCCAGAGGAGTGATGTCATAGCTGCGGCAGACGCACTGGCACTGGTGCGTGCCCAGCTGTGCGCCTCCGTGGCGCAGTAGCCAAGTCTGAGACTGTGACGAACCACCAAGCCGTCTTTGTGGCAATAGAGAAGCAACCAGACGTTGAGCAAAAATAAATATACATCTGTCCCATAATGCGTAATTCGTGTGTGCGTCATTGAAGCAGCAGTAAGCATGGTAATCAAGCTAATCCGAGACAACCAGAAAAGCTAAGAATAACCAGCTGAACCTTAGCTCACGCTACGTATATCCTGGCATAGCCGAGCTAAGCCTCTGCTAATTTTTTTGCAGCAGATCTTACAATTCCTGCTCCTCTCCATCCTTTTAGGCTAGTGTACAGGATTGAGGGGCGAAATGGGGGCGTCCTTGGGACACCTTGTTGTACTCAAATATCTAAACTAGAAATCTGATGATCCCACATCGTTGCTGGGTTCATAAAAATCAACAGCAGCAGCTGCCGAAGTCCCATCGACGGTAGACAGCCTTTGCGGATCGCAGCGTGAAGTGGATGCCACTTCTGCCGAACACTTAGCTACCTTGGGTTCCAATTTCGCTCGCAACACCGCCTCTACTCGAAATGTAAACCAATGAAACTGAAACTGAAAGAGGAGTTGCCGATACATACGCCACATGACGATAGTTGTCTGCCAGGCGCTGTTTTGACTTTTCGCAGGAGGCTTGAAGTCATCGGAACTCCGTGTCCGATGGCCTATGGCACCATAACGAAAGAGTTAAGATGTCAGTGCATGTTAGAGATCCTCAGGTGGTCACAATTAATCTGGTGTCCTCCGCTATGGTGCACCTCATAGCTCAAGTGTAGCTCTGGCGCGTTAAACCCTACTGTTAATAGAAGTGATGCACTAATTGGTGTCCTCATCCTCTGCTGACAGGTAAGAAGTCCCACGTGTGCAACATCTGCTCTCGGGGGTTCAAGCACAAGCAGAGCCTGGTTGTCCACATGCGGACCCACACTGGAGAAAAGCCATTCAGCTGCACGGTCTGCTCGGCCGCCTTCAACCACCAGAGCAACCTGGTGGTGCACATGCGCAGCCACACGGGTGAGAAACCGTTCAGCTGCTCCGTCTGTTCCAGCGCGTTTGCACACAAGAGTAACCTGTCTGTGCACATGCGCATACACCACCTGGAGCTCAACAGCGCTTCAAAGTGATTCGCATGCTATGGTTGTTCGTAGCAAAGCATTATCTGAAGAGCAAGGTGCTCAGAAACAAACTGCCGGGTTTCTTTTTCTATTTTATTGTCCAGATGTGGACCTCCAGTAAGCCTATGTTAAGCTCTGGAAAGTAAGCAAGAAGTTTTCGAGTTCCATTTGTTGTATTGTACATTATTTTTTGAACCCTTGTCTGGGACAATTTTATTTTGTATAGTTTCTGGCAACCAATGAGACTTAAATATGCCTAGATTGAGGTGAAAACAAATTTAATGCATCTCTATCTTTTATTCCTCCTGTGTACATATCTTGCTGGTGCCGTGTATCGTGACTCAGATTGATATGAAAAGAATTTTAATAGGTAATCTATTGTGTGTTTCTACTCTGTACATGCCATCCTACACTGGGGAACTGTGTTACTTGTCGCTCTGTAACTTTGACATTCCATTTGATCCAATATTTATAAAAACTATTGCTGCAAGTTTTTTTTTTGGTTCGTCAGATAGGTCGGTTTGCAAATTTAATCAGGCATCACTGGTTTATGTGCAACTTGCCACCGACAGGCAACCATTCGTGGCTTATTAAAGCCAGAGTATTTATGCTGACAGATGGCTATTTATTTTTTATTGTTTTGGTTGGATGTATTCTTTTGCCTGGGGTAAACGAGTTCTTAAACATGAACCGCTTTATCTTCCCGAGTTTTAATTGGATGTATTCTTTGGCCTGGAGTAATCTGAAAGACTTGTTAACATGAACTGCTTTTTTTCTGGCCGAGTTCTGGTTGGATGTATTCTTTTGCCTGAAGTAATCTGAAAGACTTGTTAAACATGGACCGCTTTATCTGGCCGAGTTTGTCAATGTAAGCTCAGCTGTGTCATTCACGCTATGAGGATGCCAGTCTCAAGGATTGTTGTGGGCAGAGGTCAATTCTTTTACTTAAGCGAACACCTCATACACTTCTTTCTATGGTTCGGCAGGTGGTTGGCCCTTTCAGTGCCAATTCCAACGCCTCTCCTGTAAAATAGATTATTGTGGACATGTCGGTCCACTTGTGGGGAAGTTGCCTTGACTCATAACGTTAAAAGGGGCAATGCCTACTCAAGGGAGGTGCCAATGTGTCTGACAGCAGGCCATTTTCTGTTTAGATTGTCACACAGTTCAAAGAGACAAAACTTGACACGAGTGTGCCATGTCTGCCTTTGCACAAAGATGCACCTAGGACAGCAAGAGGTATTGCTCTACGTATATGTGTTCAAGCTGCCAAGTGCCACTTTGTGTGGTGTCTTGTTCTGAAGAGTATCGCACCAAAATGGTCCGCTGAACAGCTGGACACCCTGATTATCTGCTAGTTATGGCGATATTTTTTCACTGTAAATTATTTTTAGTTAGCAATACTCTGGTATTTGGTAATGGTAAGCATCCCTCGCAACGACAGCAATGACATACTGCATTGCTAGCGTCAAATATTTGTTAAACATTCCCAAACTACTGAGCAGTGCGTGAGGAGCAGTCGGCGGAAAACCTGGCAGTGGGAGGGTTAAATATTCTGAGCGTGCAATTTTGTTTCATCACAGGGGAAATTTTTTGTTCATTGCGCATTGCGTTTATAATCTACTTCTTGGCATTTGAACCTTTCGTAGATGAAAAGGTTTGGTACCTATAAGAAACGACCAAAGTATTTTAAATCGTGTCCCAGAAAGCTTCTTGAAAGCAAGCTGACATGGCTCGGTCCTTCTAGTTGGGATTCCCACTCCAATTGTAGGTTACCACACTGTCTATTCCAGGAGCTTTGTTACTGTGTCTCACCTCCTTGGCACTACATTACAAGAAGGCAGGCAAAAGTGTGCTCAAATATTGTAAATTCTTGCACGGCCAACAAGTCAAATGGGACCATAGAAGTCATGTGCTCAGGATTGTCACTGTACTCGCGGCATGGCGTGTAGTTCGTGCTGCTGTCATCAGAGGGAACTGTATGGTAAAAAGCATTGTTTTTAAGCTCACTTGTACAATTATTTGTTGTAGGTCAAAAAAGCTTTTGTGCTTTGTTTGAAAAGTATAGCGATAGCAAATATTGCTTTTTCTGTATAGTGTACCCGTGTGTCTGGTTTACGGAGCACATTCAGCAAAGTAATGGAAAGAGAAACTGTAAGAATGAGATGTAGTCTTAATAAACTCGAGGGGTCCCTGGTTGTACAATTTGTATCAGGCATTTGAAGTGTTTCCTGTAAAAAGGTTAATAAACATGTATTTCTCGAAAACTGGAAAATAAAAGAATGTTCGCAACGGCTTTTCGTGCGGCTAACTTATGCTTCAAATGCAATGTGAAAACTGTCTGTTTATAACATGAAGATTGAATTGGGTTGGTACAACAGCATTTTAATGGTATTAACATTTAATTGGCGTGCTACAGCGTGCTACAGACTTTGATGAAATCATGAATAAAGTCCGTTATAGAAAGAGTTCAGAATTTTCAACTGTTAAAAACAAATCAAACAAAAAAGTATGCTGGTCATTTTTCAAGATTCAGTTACAACTGAATCAAGTTGGTGTTTTAAGGTCAACAAACCTTCAGGATGACTTAGGTTTTTTAACGTTTTCATCTTAAAATACTATGAAGCACCTCACAAAATAACAAGCATAAGTCTTTTAATGTTTGCTGGGCTCCTGTTGTGTCTTTTTATTCGCTCACACTGTTACTACTCTTCTTCACTTCTTTAACCTACACTTGCATTCCTATCGTCTCCACATGAATATAAATGAAGTGCAAGTAAAGGTCTCGTTGCTAAGCTTAGAAATTTAGCCATCTATATTGTATGGGGGCATGCATTTCTTTGTTTTAATAATGGTAACTTAAACGTCTGATCTACTGCACTTTAACATGGCTGAATCTAAATTCTATCAATTGACTTCTAGGACATCACACTTACACATACTGCAAGTGGACACCAAAAGTTTCACTTCTACTAATTCACAATTATATTTAACTGTTTCAAATTGCTTTTGTTTGATCACTACTGTAAAGTAGAAACACAAACACTGCAAACGTGTGAAATGAAAGGTCTGCACTGCTAACCTTTTAAACTGGTCGGTTCCATCTGAATGTACGTATGTTGCAACAGAATCTGCAGTAAACAAAGTTTAACGAATGGCACAGGTAGGAAGACCAACTGGGCACGGCAAATCGGTATGTTGTATCCGAGTATCTGTTATGAGCAGATCTGTTGCAACGAGGTTTCACTGTATCTCACGACTGCAACACGGGAGCACCTTCAAATCACTGTGATGCGACGCCACATGGGCACAGCCAAGGATGGTGACAGGCGCCAACAACACGCCAACTTCCTCCACAAACTGGTCATTGAAGCTCTACCTAATCAAGCCATTTTTTGTGTGTATTTTAGCATTGTTTGTCACAATAGCAGCATTGCTGTACTTGACCGAGACAAAAAAGGGCGTATTATCTACCGAGTATGACATGCGTGAGCATCAGATAGAGTCCCTGATGGAGAGTTTCAGGACATTGCCCATACAGTCTAGTATCACGACGATCATTTTCCACAAGTCTCCTGCACGTCTCCGCCACCCGTTACTGTTTTCACTGATTTGCAAGGAGCCTGTCGCCAATTTCCTCTACAACCTATTCAAAGACACTTGCTGTTGATGTACTAAATTGACATGCTGGGATTACTTCGACATTATTTGATCACTGGGGCACGTTGGGATTAGTGGTAATGTGGAAGTGAAAACTCGATTGTGCGACAAGGCTGTCGAGGTGGCGAAAATAAGAGAAGACCTGCCGCGGTGGCTCAGTGGCTAAGGCGTTGCACTGCTGAGCATGAGGAGGCGGGTTCGATTCCCAGCCGCCGCGGCCGCTTTACTGATGGAGGCGAAAAGCGAAAATGCCCGTGTGTACAAGATTTCGGCGCACGTTAAAGATTCCCAGGTGGTCAAAATTAATCCGGAGCCCTCCACTACGGCACGCCTCATCGCCTGTGATGCTTCGGCACGTTAAACCCAACAATTAATCAATCAATCAATCAATGATGAAAGGAAGATTAGAATGCTGGTGGACAAAAGGCAGAGAGGGAGAGTATTGCCCGCAACAGAAAAATCAAGTATCGTGTGCCTGCCTTAGGAGCAGCGCTAGTATTGAAGGAAGAGTATAAAACATAAATATATTAGTTTTTTTTTGTGACACATCATTACCCTGCTACAAAGGGCATACCACTAGCAATCATCATCTACACCTCCGGGTGAGGTACAAGCCAAACACTACCGCCGCGATGCAGGACGCTAATTAATTCAAACAATGTTCTGTGCTGTGCCCCACTCCTAATTATTGACCTATGGACTACCAGACAACTGTTAATTACACAAACAATCTGTAAAATTGGCCTAAGGGTACATTTTACAGTAAAAAAAAACTACGAGTCTTTGATAAATTTAGCATTGCTGGGGCTGTAACCCAGGCTGCTCACTTCCAAACTCACAATTCTCTCCCTAGCACAGAGGCCAAACAGCAGAGCTTTTTAACAGTTAAAAAAAGTACTCGCTTCAGACGAATCAGTAGAGGGTGCTTGGTGCACATAGGAATGATCGGAGGCCGCCCTCACCAGCCCTGTCTTACAAATCCAAGAGTACCTAATTAGCCGGGCAAAGAGGAGAGCAGAAGCCTTGGGCCAAGGGTTCCACCTGATTCGTCATCATTTCATCAATAAAGTTTATTTAGTCAATTCCGCCTCCGGGCATCACAATCTTCTTGGGCGGTGAATCGATCCCTCTCTTTAACTGCACGAAATCTTTCTCCCATACCTCACTTCTAGTAGAGAACAGGTGCAGACAAACAACTTGCTGACACCGTTGATCTCATGTTAATTCCAACTCCTCTACCACGTGCTATCACACTGTGCAGGGATTCAGTGTCATGTTGGAACGTCCGACCAGTAAACCACTTCTCCGACAACGCCCCCTCTCACACCCCTTACAAAGGTGCGCATCCTGCTCTGTCGGGACTGGCTTACAGCTGGCTACCTTGCCAGGTCTGCACAAGCCAGTGGCTCACACCTAGCGCGCACTGGAACGGCCGCCATCGCGAAAACGTCCTGGGCTACATGGGTGCTCAATCCTCCGGCAGAGTTTTTTTTTTTAATAAATCACTTTCTTTCCTTTCTTCCCTTCCCTCTTTCCAGCTCTATGCCCTTCCCGCCATAAGTGACCCATGGGTAAAACATTGATTGCTCTTCACTGGTGAGAACCAGTGCAATCGCCTGTTGTCAGTGACCCACTAACAAACAGACCAACCGGTTACATTTTTGGCTGATTTGGGTGACAGGCAGACCAAAATTGACTTGTTTACCTAGCCTGAAAAGAAAAGACTGTAGTCTTAAAAAAGCTTAGAGGAATATTACGCCTCTACGTTGGCGCCCGACTGAATTAAAGAAAAACACTGCGTGCCCTCCCGTGCGGGACACTTTGAGCAATCATGGTGACACTGAGTGGCGACGCGCGTAACCTGAGCCCCTCCGCACTTGCGATATGGTATCAGTAAGACGTTTTAAAGGAGCACTGAGACCAATTGTCGGCGTTAATATTATTGCACTTTTCGCTTCCTTCACTCAACCGAATACCCTGGGTGAAATATGAGCGGCCTGCGGCGCGAAGAACATAGTTTAATTGGATCTCAGTCATCGCGCCGACGGAGCAGCGCGCGGAGCGGCTCTCAGCAAATGGACATCAGCGTGACATCATCCAGGGAGAGCCAAAAGAAGTGACGCGGCAGCGCTCGTCAAAAGCTCGTGACGTCACTTCATGCGGCCCCACGAGCGGCGAGCGGGCGCAACACCCTCAAGCGGGCGCCGGTGACATCCGCACAAAGCGGTGAGGTCAGGCAGGGAGTCTGTCATATGCGCCGTTCAGGATGAAAGCGCGGTAATTTGAAACAAACGATTTTCAGGTCGTTCAATGTAATTAACTATCGCGCGCTGAAGTATTTGAAGTGCTGTTTCAGGTTCGCCAGACCATTAAGCATCGATAAAAGCAATAAAAGTGTAACAAAATTTTCGTGTCAGAAGAAGCCTCGAATAGTTGCCGTGGGTTCCTTGGTCAAGCTCTCTCTCTGTCTATCAGGCAAGGAGCTTGGGGCATTGCTGCGTATGAGGGTGCGCTAAGTGGAATCGGTACGCCCTGCTTTTACATTATGATGCATGGTAAAACCAAACCCCCTTGCTAAACATGATCGGTCCAGGTAAAGGTTCCGCACCGAAGTATCTTTCAGTCATCCTTTTCCTAGTCCTGAAACTACTTTCGCTTCCTTGTAATAGAATAATTTGAAAAATAATACCCTGTTCCCTCACAACCCCCGTTTCTGATCTTTAAGGCAACGCCAGTCAGTCGTATAAAGCTTATAAAACTGACAACGGGAGGTCTGGAAGTCGAAGTCTTTAGTACGTTTGGTGGTAGGAAGTACGAGGATACAGGGGAACTTTCACAACTCCGCTGCCGTCACCCTTGGCATTCGTTGGAAGCTCCTAGGCCATATGATAACGACGTGAATGTCGCTCACTGTCTACCCCAGTCATCAGAAAAAGTATAAAAAAGAAACTTCCGTCAGATCTGTCAAACGGCAGTCCGTTTTTTTGTTCACATTTCCTGTTGCATGTTTACATGGTCTTGGTAAGTTTGCCTTTTGCCAGCCTAAACACAAACGCGCCGTTATGCCTCGTTTTCGGTGCGGGCTCATTGCCTTATAGGAATGATTCTCACTATAGAAGCTAACAAGCCTGGATTTGAAATTCCAGGGGGCAAAAAAATGTCGAAAAAACTTCCCTTCACAATTGTGCTTGGAGCGCATGCGTCATGACACTGGTGACGTGCACACAGTGAGGCACACTCAACAATGAGTAGCACAGTCAAAACTCGCTCTAACGAAACCCGATCTTACGAATTTTCCTATCAAACGAACCGATTCGCATTACGGCTTAGTGCTTTTATGAACTCGAACTAACGAAATAGACTCGGCAGCGTTCCCGATTTAACGAAGTATTCCAGAAACAGATTTTAAAAAAGAGCAATTTTGAATGTGTTTCATCAGTGTGCCGCGAAAATTATTGCACCACGTCATTGAAAAATGCAAGGCACCTAGTGTCGTTTTGACCAAGCTCTACGATCGAGATCCACGTAGCAGTCCCGTTGCCGCAGACCACAATATCCCGGCTGGAACAATTTCCACAATCTTGAAGGGAAAGGACGCCATCATCCATGTCACTTCGTCTGGAATGGCGGCAAAGAAAAATAGCTTCAAGACCAGCCCGCACAAGAATTTAGAAGAAGCCTTGCTTACGTGGTTCAAAGACATGGCCTCCAAGGACGTTCCGCTCAAGGGGAACTGCTACAACAAAAAGTGCTCTGTTTCGCGCGTCTGCTCAGGTGCGACGACTTCAAGGCAAGTCCTGGCTGGCTCAATCTTGTCACACAGGACTTTGAGCGCATTGCTAAATTATTGGCAGGCGAGCGTCGTGGCCGCCCAATTACGATGTTATGATAGCTGCTAGGATGTGTCTCCCTTCAGTCATCGAATTTCTGGAATTATCTGCTTGTAAAACGACTCCTAATTGTACGAAGTTCTCGATTTGACAAAATATTTCGAGATATCCGGTAACTTCCTTATATCGCGTTTAAACTGTGCTTGCATAGAAGCAGGGTTCTTCAGCATATTGGGTTTAGAATATCCCCGTGAGGCTCTGTCTTTAAAAAATTGCCTCCAATTCCACGCTGTGAAGGTGGTTGGAAAGCAAAGCTTTAACCAACACCTTCAACGATTGCCCATGCTACGTCATGCTCTTCACACATGTGCTCTTCACACACGTGGCTCTACAAAGAGTGAAACCAGACATTCTGCCAGCCGTTACCTGGAATTTGCTGGGGCGGCGTTCCGAACGCAGCAGCAGCGTCGACCACGGCCGCGCGCTGTAGCCTGGCCATGAGTCGGGAGGAAGAAAACGGAGAGGAGCGTCTTTCGAAGGGGAAGACAGCGGAACCTAGCCATCCTAATGCGCTAGCTTGGGGCTACACCACCACGCGACACAAACGCAGAAACCGAAACAATGCGGCATGTGAGCTTAGCTAATAATTCTCATTTATACTGATTTAAAGTAGTTAGTTTGGTAAGTTTGAGAATTGCGAGGAAGCTGATGGAACATTTTGTAATCGCTATTTATGAGAATCAGCTGCTCCTTTCGATTCACCAATGTAGAAAACGGAGTACCATTCATGGCAAGCAGTGCGTTTCTCTAGCGTTTATCCAGCGGCCAGATGTCTGTATGTGGTCTTTATATTTTGCTTTTCCGCCCTGGAAACCAATCTTAAGGTATCCTTGCCGTACGACCATATAATTCCGTCGGGTCCGGGTTACTGAGGAGGTGCTGTGGAACAAGTTAATGAAGCCGTGCAAAGGAAGTGCGCAATGGACGTGAATCTGCGCCAAAACACGCCCAAAACAACCGTCGCTAAAGCAAACGACAAAGCTGACGGAATGGTCCCGCCGACGTGACCGCCGAAGTGAGCAGCTTCGGCGCGCGGGGAACACTGGGTAAATTTCGCCGCGCCATCTATATAGTGTTATCCGTGAGTGAAACCCTCCGCCCCCCACCCTACCCCCGCCGCCTCCGCTACGTCGGTAAAACCGTGACTCTTCAGTGAAAGTTCGCCCACTACATCATCAAGAAAGACGTGAGAAACACTGTGTGTGTATATATACAAATCAACCCCACGCAGCGAAGTTTCTCGGCGAACTTGGCGCGGCGGACGCCGTGGTTTGACGCGCCGCTCAGTTTTCGTCCACCCCAACCTCCATGCAACGTGACCCGGCGAACGCCGCCGATGGAAGACACGACAGGAAGTACAACGAAGTACGAGGCTGTGATTGGCTGCGGCCTCAAAATGCAGTTTGCCGCTTCCGGTCGCGTTCGCCGCCGCGCGTTCGACATCTAGCTCGCGTAGATCGCCGACGAACAGCCGTATTTTCGACGCCGGCGGCGGAGCGGCCGCCGCCGGGCGACGTTCGCCGCCTTTTCGCCTACATTTCGCTGCATGGAGGTCGGCCTTTATCCATCGGGCGACTCCGAGCGCGCGCCAACAGCGAACGGATTTTATTACAACGCTCCCCGCCATCTAGTAAACAATCCAAGAACTAAACTAGAGGTGGCTACATACATACGTCGAGGATGGACAGACCCACGCCTTAAGGAGCTTCGCCCCTAAAATAAACAGTGAACAGTGATCCCTAGAGAAGACAGGCGTGGCAGGGGACGGCAGAAAGTTAAGTGGGCAGGTGAGACCAAGAAGTTTCCGGGGATAAATTTGTCGCAGTTAGCACAGGACTGGGATAATTGGAGATGTGTGGAAGAGGCCTTTGCCATGCAGTGGGTGTAGACAGGCTGATGATGATGATGAAACAGTGAACAAGCGCCTCGCATTTAAGGCGCCATCGCGTGATAGAAAACTCAGTCGGTTCTCTTAAAATGAGATTTTAGACTGTGCGTGTCAAAGAAGTTTATTTTTTCAAGCGGAGGTTGTCCACGGTGTCCTGAGACCGACTTTGGAAGGACAAGGGAAGGTACTTTGTTCCATGCAGGCAATCAGGTGAGGGCTACAGACTTGAAGCTCGGCGGTGGCTCTTCAATCTCGTCCTTGCTCTGAACGAGCCGAAGCTCGAGCTCGTGGCTTCCGTACTTCAGGTCGTGCTCCAGGTGCGTGTTCTTAGCGTGCCTGTAGGTCTTCTTCAGCACCGCCTGCAGGGTGGAGACTGTCTTCTCGACGGAGACGCGCAGGTTGTTGTTCGACTTGGTCATCCAGCCCACAAGGATGGCCGAGAACAAGTCACCAGTGCCGCAGAAGTGAGCGTCCATTCGCGGGACGTCCACCCGCAGCGAAGTCATCCGGTCGCCCGTGCGCTTGCTGGCGAACACGACCAGCAGGGACGCGTTGCCGTCGACCGTGGTCGACGTGATGACGACGGACGTGGCTCCCATGACGTGCAGTTGCTCCATGGCGTCCAGCGCCGCCGGTTCGTCGCGGATCGTGAGTCCAGTCAGCAGCTCGCACTCGAACTGGTTCGGCGTCACGATGTCGGCCATCGGCAGGAGGTCTCTCTTGTAAATGGGCACCAACTCCGCGGGGACGTACAGAAAACCGTGGTCTCCCATCACCGGGTCGCATACGTAGACGACTTCGGGGTTGGCCTTTTTCATTTCGGCCACGAGGTCCCGGATGCGCTCGAGCAGAGCCACCGAGGAAACGTATCCCGTCATGACGTGCGTGTACACGGACGTGTCCAGCTTGCCGAGTAGCGCGTCAAAGTCGTCGGTGTCGGTGACTTGGCCCTTCCAGACCGGGTAGCCCGTGTGGTTGGAGAACTGGACGGTGTCCACGGTGTCCACGTCGAATCCCAGGATCTGCAGTGGGAAGGCGATGCACTTGTTGCCCACATAGCCGGACACGACGTGGCTCTGTATGGAGAGGATGCGGCAGTCCTGGATCGAAATCATGGCTACGTCGGCCTGGATGGCAAAGTGACGATCCCGGACCGGGGCGTTTTGGCCTGGATTCGCTCGTGGCGCGTGGTTCAGAGCACGTGTACTATCATCAGCACTGAGTAATTCAACGCCATGGTACCCGTTGAGTTAGTACACGAGAAATCGCTAGCAAACTATGGCTGAGCCGTTTCCAAATTTTTTTTTCTGAACAGCGATAACACAACAAAAAAAGACTTGAGAAAGTACGACATGAAAATAAACGTGTGCTTGCGCACCTGGAAAAGAAGGCACGGAATGAATGCTATTTGCGACGCAGAATAATATAGTGTCACGGGACAAATGGACAATGCCCCATGGTGCAATAGCCATTCGTCGAAGACGACGAGGAAAAGGCGTGCGTGTAGACTGAGCGGACTCGGCCATTGCCACTTTTAAACACAGTTGAACCTCAATTGAATGAATTCACCTGGACAAGTGAATTATTTCGTTACATCGGGAACTTCGTAAAATCGAGAGAACGACAAATTCATTGCCAACTGACAAGCCTCGTAATTTTCGCCTGAGCGCGCGTTGTAAGCAGCGTGATCACACACTTCTCGTTGCTGGACAGTGAATTCAAAGCGTCCGCGGCACCCTCGTGTGCCCCAACAAACCGTATCAGAAGGTCGACGGCGCCCACCACCTCGTTTGGTGGGGGCACGGGAGCTGCTACAGTATTTGAATCGTTTGCATCTTCAGACTCCTCTTGTGCGTTGGAAACATGCTGCACTATCTCCTCGTGGTCGAGAACCTCTGTTGTGTCAAAGTCTGTCTGCGTCGGAGTTCGCGAAGTCGCCGAAGTTGTGATCTGCGGCCACCTCATCACGCCGTGGAATCTCTTCCGAACAACTGGGCGATGTTTATTTCTGCTCGTGTGGCTGTCTTGTGGAGCCCGATGCAACCTCGGAAATAGAAGTGTGGAAGCTAGCATGCCAGAAGCAGTTCAGAACGATCAAGGGCCGCGTTGGTCTCCACGATTTTGCGGGAATGTTTCCTTAAATCGAGTTTGGCGGCGGAGTTTGCTTCGTTACTTCGAGTTCTCAAAAGCATTAGGCTATGGGCGACTGCGGGGGAAATCCGAGTTTGTTCGTTAAATCGGAAAATTCCCAAAATCTGGTTTCGTAAAATCGAGTTTCAACTGTTGTGTAAATAGGTCCTTCGTAATCGTTCATGGTTCGTGTCCTGCCGCCGCGTAACATGTTTGGTGGTGGTGTGTCGTCGTCATCGCTGTCATCGCCCCAGCTTCGTAGCGTCACAGCTGCGACGCAATCGTCGTGGGTATATGCTTGCCGCGTGTGCAAGCCCCAGCCCCGCCGCTACCAGCTCTAGACCAAGTTCCCCCACCCCGTGTCCCCAGCCCGTCACTGACGACGATGTCAAGTCGAGATCAGCCGATTATGCGCAGCTGAGATCTGCCGACCATGCCGCTCCCCCAGCCCCTTCGTTCGGCGCCGTTCCCAGTGCCCTCATCGGTCCGTCTTGACACCGGGAAAATGTACAAAAATGAGTAAATTTTAAAGCGTAGCCAGCCAGTGAAACCTGCACTTCATTTCCTTTGTGTTATAGTACTTCCCCTTGACCCGCCGCACGACAGCATAACGCTCGCACTAAGAAATGAATCCTTTTCATCCCTGAGCTGTATCAACGCCGGGGCAGACTGGGCGCGCGAGAAAAGCGTTTCTCTTCTTCAAGCCGAGTATAACTGGAGAAAAGCGTGAACCAAGAAGCCCGGTGAATCCCCTTTGTGGGTACGTGCCTAAGGCATGCGCATCATCGTAATCATCATCATCATAATCGTCGTCATCGTCGTCACCCGAGCCGCGACGGTGCTGTTCGTCTAGAACACTGTAAGAATAATCTGCGTTTTTCATTTTCATTAAGTTTCTCGTTTATGCTTCCTCGTTTTTCCTACGCTTTTCTAAAAGTCAGTTTAAAGGAGCCATGAAGAGAAAACAAAAGTTTGTTTTATTCGAAAGATTAGGTGTTTCATAGTACCCCAAGCGCTTTCCCGGAAGCAAATGATGCTTTATTCACTGAGAAATAAGGCAATTTAAGCCAAAATTTTAAATCTCCCGCTAAAATTGAACATTCCGTGACGTGTACAATGGCGTCATAGAGCCGGTCCATGAAACAGATACTTAGTATGTCGACTCCACATAGCACCCACACGCGGGAGTCGATCGAGACGGCGGCCATTTTAAAAATACTAGTAAAACCTAGTGCACCCGCAGCCCTAGTCATGGAATCGCCTGATCCGGAGAACAAAACTCTCGCCGAGGAGCTCGGGCTTGCATTTAACAACCTCACACCACAAAAACGCTCAATGCTTCTAAGTGCACGAGCGGCAAGAGTTGTGGGATACGCAGTGGACGGGAAAGCGACCATTCCGCGATAGCCACAACAGACGAACGCCCAGCCGTCGGCACCGCTGCCTCATCAGCCCCGTCGCGACGGACGAATATACGCCTCGAGCTTCGCGATCGCTGCGCCGCCTGCCGCCGCTTCTCCGAGGCGTTGACGGGATGTGCGCTGCGTGGCTGATAGGGGCGCGTGCGGTGTTTTGGTTCTGTTTCACCTTCCCGCGCCCTAAAAAAACTTGTTATGGTGACGTCTATAAGCAAAGAGTACGTTTAGGTCACTTAAAAAGCAGCTGCGTCTTCGTAGAGCACGTGAGCGCCTGCAAGAGCTACCCGGGGACGCGGTTCTGCGCGCATCGTCACCGCTCTTCCGGGCGTCGGCGACGGTAGCAGCATATCACCCCTGTCACGACCAAATACGTCAGATACAAATGAATTCTACTGTCGCCTCGTTTAGACCTGATACTGGCACAGTGAGAGGTTGGCTTCATTTTGCAGCGTGGACAACGAATGCGGCTTTGTTTCGAATATATACGTCCCAGAAAAATATGTTTCGGGGATGTGATTAGCCAATCCCGGACAATAACTTATGCATTTTATAAGAATATAAGCCGTGCCAAAATGTTAAGTATATTTCAAGCCTGTACGTCGTTAAATATATGCCCACACATGCCTTATAGCAAGAACCAAGGCAATCTAATATGAAACCACCGAAAAATACGTGCTGTGCAAGTGCGGAAGAAAAATAATAGCTCTAACAGAAATGAAAAAAAAAAAAAAAATACAGTGCAGCTTCTGACATGCTAAAGACGTTCGCCAAAACTTAAGCCAGGTAGGGCTCACCAGGCCAACTAACGCGAAATTCACCGCTATTTCGCGAGACATATATGTTGGGGGTAGGGGAGGAGGACGCTGTGTACAAATGCGGAGCGGAATCAAGCAAATAACGTTTTGGTAATCACACACGCAAATCTCGCGTTCACTGTCGTTTTGTTTTTCGTCTTCAACGAACACCTGATCGTTCGGCGGACACATTTTTGGAAGTATACAGGGTAGGCAGTTCGCAAGCGATGAAAGAGTGGGGTATGTGATACGGCCCTCTGATTTCAGTTTCTACTTTATTCTGCAGGTTCCCTGTGCCATGTGACGATATTTCGAAGAAGCGTTTAGTCGCGGACGCCGATTATATTCTATGTCAGTCTGAGCGCTGGTCGCAGAGAATATATGTAGCAGACGAATGTTTGCGGGCGCTCACCTCACGACAAGACGACTCTTAGTCGTGTGCTGATCCCCGAGTATAATTCTGCATTATCCGTCGTACTTACGTTGAATATTCCCGAAATTAACACACACTGGCTTGTAAATGGTGGTGACCAATATTTGAGGTATATTATTGTCAAAAGTAACTGGCGTGCTGTCAGGTATGAGTGTTCCGCTGAATATGTAAGCGCACAAAACTGATTTACATCGTAGTCGTATACCCGTAGCATGAACATCAGAGGAACCGGTGGTTATGGAGACACTGCTAGTAAATTCAGGGCAGTGTAACTACGATCAGTTCCATGCATACGCCAGTTCCACGACGCTGGCCTGTGACACACACCTGGCGCTTTTACAGACCAAATATACCACACTAAGATCGCGTCAGAAACATTTACACTCTCGTAAACACATCCCATTTGCGAACAGAGTGACTGCTCCACATAAACATGGATTTCCAACGCCCGCAAACGCTAAATCTCAGTCGTGAACATGCCACAAAAGCAGCGGCGACAGTGGGGAGCGGGACGGAGACTCCCGCGCCTGCTTTCGAAACGGGCCGCTAGGGGGATTTCAGTGGCGCCCCTACAGGCCGCGCTCGAGGCGTATAGACTGGTACGTATGTGCCGTATTTTGATTACGGTTAATAATAGTTCAATTTCAGTAGCAGTATCACTTATGTCAGTTGGCCGGTGTCGTGTATGGAAAGCCGTTCGCGCGAGCTCTCTGCTTCGACCAGAAAGATACGAGCGTCAATGCGCGGTGTTTACGGCATTTTTTTCCCCAAGGTCAGAGCGATTTTACGAAGTCGGCGACGAGCGCCAGCATGTCCCAGGAGTGAGCTAACGTAAGGGTCCCTGCCGTAACTGAACAAACTGAAGTTTTCAGTGTTTGTAAACTGGAAACGAGCTCGTAACGACAGCAGCAAGCCAACACCATTCGAAACTTACGCGACGACTGGCACTATCTCGTCGCTTCTTGCTGTTCCTTACTCTCCTCGTTTCTATTTTTACCTTTGCTGGTTGGCGATATGACGGCCAACCTCCTGTGAAGGGATTACGATACGAAGCAAGGTCGCGGCTGTGCGTGCTTGAACGGTTCGTTGGCCCCGAAGAGCCTCGAACCCGAAAATTCGTCTGCGCGACGGCGAGATGTCGAGCTCGGCCGGCGCTAGTTACGTCAGTTTCGTACGCATTGGCGCACACGCTTGCGAGTTCGTTCGGACCTTCAACCGTTTACTCCACCGTTCTTTGTCATAGAAAGAATGTGCAGTATGTTTCACGGGCATTTAGCTCGCTATGCAAGCTGTAAGCCCTGCCTAACATGCGTTTGCTTTTGCCGGCCTCCGCCAATCGCAGAGCATTCTCGAGTGACATCATAGGTTCTGTTGCGGGAAATGAGCTGGTGGGTCGCATGGTCATTTACTTTTTTCCTAATTATGTAGCTTATTTGAATGAAGTTTGCGTTATAAGTGGTGTCGTTATGGTTCTAACGAGGCAATCTTTCGAATGAACCAAACTTGTGTTTTCTCTTCATGGCTCCTTTAACCTCGTGGACTCGTCGTATACATTCGTACAGCTCTGGACTAATCGTACATTCAAGCCTGCCTCCCAATACATCAAACGATAAAGTCCCTTGGTGTCCCGCTTCCTATTTTGCTGGTCACATAATTCAACAATAATGCACACCTCTGTTATAACGACGGATATGGCTTAACGCGAAGCTTTCCCGTAATGAATAGTTTGGTTGGCCAATCCCCCACTGTGAGTCTGAGCTACTCTGGAGGTAACCACCGCTTTTCTAGAAACGTTCGGGTGTGCACTCCGTAGGCCTGACGTTTGGGTTTAGGGTATACGGTGCGAATCGCTATACCTGCTGCTTGGCGTTCGCTTCGACCGTGTCGAAACGGAGCAGTCGAATACACACCGGCTTCAGAACGCGAGGCAGCCGGGTTAGGTCCGGCTGCCGGAAGCGCTTTTTAGATGCGAAGCTTCTCATGGTCGGGGCCATGTCCTTCCCTTGTCGTTGTTGCGCCGTCCACACCCCCACTGCGCATGCTCGGCTTGCTGAACGCCCGGTGGTGTCTTACCCTCTAATGGCTCCTGGAGCGACAGTGTTGCCGGTGTCTTCCTGGGCCGGCACGAGACGAGCACGCCTCACGCGTCTTCGACGTTTCATCGTCATCGGCAGCGGCGTACGTCGCGAGTCTCGGCGGGCCGTGATTACAAGCAGCCCTCAACCATCCAGGGAACGTGCATCGACCTCATCTTCCGCAACTTTAGGGTTCATCCACTACAACAGCCCTTGACTTTACATTTCAAAGACCATAAGGCGGTCATAATCAAAGCCGAACACCAACCACAGCTCGACGTCACCTACGTTGAACATGATGAGCATAATGCTTCAATAAAGACAAACTCATACCACGTACAACGTCTCTCTCTCTCTCTCTCTTTAATGCCTCTCCACTCTAACACCCCCCACCCCCTCCAATAAAATTACACCATCTTCCCCTAGGGGAACCCTGAGTAGTATGGGAAACAGCCATGGGGTCAACGCAATTTCCCATTTCGTTGTTTCGGTACGTCAAAAGTGTGGTAGTTACAATGGAAAACAAACGGTAAATATAACGGTAGCTACGTACCTCAACCTAACGGAAACGACGAACTGTACACTAATGGGCACTTGAATCGACCCCATGGCTGCTTCGCATACTACTCAGTGTTCCCCTACGGGAAGATGATGCAATTTTTTAAATGCAGAGCATTTCTTAGCCTCGCCTCTTCCTGCGTCGGACGGCGTCCACAGCTCCGCGTCCGCAGCAGGTGCGCGCATGCGTCGTAGTCAGCCCGTTCGCTCGTCACCCCCGGAACGCTCCGTCGCGGTCTCGGCCATGGCCGGGCTGGAGGAGCGGCGGGCGCGCACTTTCATATGAAAGTGCGTGCTCGCCGCTCCTCCAGTCCGGCCGTGTCTCGGCGTAACACGTGCGTGATATCAGCGCGGTGGGGCGTAGAAGAGCGCGCGCTGCTTGCGCATGCGCGCTCTCCCCCCCGTACCGCTCTACCTCTACTGCGCGCGCTGCAAATATAAAGCCGCTAGCGGTCGCTCGTGCTTCAGTCACTGCGTTGCTCCTTCCTTCCTTGGTTGACGCTCGCTCCCACGTTTACTCGTGTCTGCTACTCCAGCATCACGGAAGAAGCGATGGAAGCAACACTGCCTTCAACCAGTACTGAGGCCCCAATGCTCTGCATTTACTCGTGTTCCCCTCGCGGGAAGGCGCGGGAATTTTTCTTTCACTTCACCCACGGTAATTCATCATCATCGTCAGGGAAAGTTGGCCTTCCTGCAGGGCGCGTTGGCATAAAACGCCATCAGTGAGGACACCAAAGCTGCGCTTTAATATTAAGCGCAGCTTTCTTTCCCAATGTGATAGCGACCATCCACTCCAAAACGCACTGCAGGGTAGCCAACTTTCAGACGCACTCCTATAGTTTCAAGAGTATCAACATTTGAATTCCGGGTGTAATGTTCATTTTTGTGGTTCTCGGCAATGCGAAGTGACCTTCACCGAGCTGAGCTGCAGGATTCCAGGACTAAATTTCTATCTGTTCAGAACAGGGCTTTCGCCTACGGAGCTATGTGTGCGGTGCCAGATCTCGGAAACAATCGAACATTTTTTTCTCGCCTGTCGCCGCTTCTCGGCAGCTAGAGAGCTACTTTTGAAGGACCCCATTGAGCATTTGGAGTTGACTTTATCGGTTCCACTTATATTATCTATTGACGGAATAAATTTCGGGTATGCAAAAAGGGATACATATATAATTGTATTCAAGCTTTTCTTTCAGCTTCAGGTTGGTTGAATTGCTGAAGGGTAAGAATTAATAGGTAGTTCGGGTTTTAATCATAACGAGGTTTCATTTTACGGCCTCGCTCTTTCCGGTAATAAATGAGTATTTTGAGGTCCTCGTGAATTTCAGCAATTGATTTAGCCCTGGCCAATCCCCCCTTGTGGGTACGTCCCAAAAGCTTTGTGGGTATCATCATCATCATCGTATGTGCGGGAGCGAGACGAAGAAGAAGAAGTCTGCTGTCAGGGTGCTCACAAAACGCCTTCTACCGCGAGACCACTAACAGCACCGCCTTCCACAACCTCCACCACGGCGTTGCACATTTGCAAATTCAGCGTGTTGATATAGCTCCATAGCTCGCGTGGGGGATATACTGAAGATGAAGCTCCGAATACTTCCAGGTGAGATTTGCTCGAAAGTGTGCGGGGTCAAGTATAACTCGCTCGTTCAAACAGTGAACCCTGTGGCATGAATTCACTTGGGCCATGCACACAAGCAAAACAAAAGGAAGTGACTGTGCTTGTACTGACATGGATGGACGTTTCGAAGGCTGTACAGGGCTTTCTGTGAGGCATTTTTGTGCTGTCCGACGGCGCTCTAGCTTAGCACTCAAGGCATTGCGTATTGTCTCCTTGGCGACGGCCCCGAAGGGGTGAAGCACAGAGACGTGGGTTTACGTTGAAGGGGCAGAACGGACGAGGCTTTATTCAAAATGGCGTCCTATTTCCATGTGGCAGACAACCGAAACTCCAAGATGCAAAAACACCGATACTACACATGACTAGAATGCCGTCCGACGACATTAGAATATTTAGGACTAGATTATCACCGCCCCATGGCTCTGTCGTTATGGTGTAGGGCTTCCGTCAGAGCGTCTTGATGCCAAAGAAGGTGGTAGAGACCGGCTCTTGCCTCGATTTTCTTTTTTTAGGGCGCAGCTCTTTGGCGGCCGTCTGTGGGCTAAGCCGCGCTGTCGGCGTAACCGAGTGAGCGATGGCAAGACCGGCGAGTAAAAGAGAAAGCGAACTATGAAAGAAAGAAAAAGAGGAGAGTGTCGAGAAATTGGGAGGGGAGGGTGGTTCGCCGTTGCGGCGTGAGCCAGCGCTCTCCGAAAGTATGCGGTGGGGGAGGGGAAGGGGGAGTATGCAGTGCCCGCACGAGGCGCTCGACGGCGCGATGCTTGGCGAGAACGGGAGGAAGTCGTTCGTGTTGTGTCGTGGGCGACGGCGAGCGGCCTCGGCGGCGACGGGAGCGAAGGCTCAGCGCGCCGGGCCCACGCACAAGCCCAAGAAGAAAGAGTGCGGCCTGCTCGCACCAAGACCAGAGCCCAAAGAGAACGTTTATTGTTCGACAGGACGACACCTAGACGCATACGCACGTGACCCGTCACGTGCGACCACAGCAACGACATCTAGTTACAATTAACACAACCAAGCGCCCACAGTGAGCGGGCGCTCCACTAGAGGGCGCCACTACACCACATCATCTTCCCGTGCAAAAGAAGTTCGCACACTCTGCGAAATACGCCACTACACCACATCATCTTCCCGTGCAAAAGAAGTTCGCACACTCTGCGAAATACATACAGCATCTTAAATGCACACTGCACATCATTCTCCCGCGCTTTGAAGAATGTCTGCATCTTCCTTTCACTTGACTCACACAACAGGCTATCAGTCGCTCACGACAGTTCTATAAGTCCCAAAAAAAAAACCCGTCCAAAAAACATTTTCGCTCACGACAGTTCTCTAAAGTCCCAAAAAAAAAACCCGTCCAAAACACTTTCAATGATGATATACGATTCAACACAGACATGACACGTTCAACATGAAGCAAAGCATGAACCGTACGTATACCCCTTACTGCACATATTCGCGAAGCCACTGAGGCTGCTTAGTCTTACGGCGCGGACGCGTAGACGTTGAACTTGCATTATTTGACGATCCAGAAACCCCCTCATTTTCCCTTGTGTTGTCTACATGGCTATTTGGATCTGTTTGTTCACTATTTTCTTCCTGACATTCTAATGGTTCCCGAGGGACAATGGATTCAGACCTTGCACTGGTAGAAACCTCCGACAGATCAGGGTCTGTCTGAACACTGGGGCTTGTCCCTTCTGACAACTGTAGACTAGGGGACTGACTGTCACAAATGTCCAAGTTAGACAAAGAGTACAAAAACTCTTTATGCCTCGACGAGAGTTCAACATTGTCAAAGGAATACGGTGCTGAGCCAACCTCGATTCCCTTCGGAACGACTGTGAGTTTTGAAGCGTTCCAGATCTTTCCATCACTGAGCTTAAAGGTGAAAGGTGCAACCTGAGCTTGCACTGTCAACGGCTTACTATACTTCAGAAATCCTTGCTTACGGAATTTTATTTTCACGACATCTCCCACCTTTATGCGGGTCTGCTGCGCACCTTTCCTTCTGTCAAAGTACTGTTTAGCTTTATGCTGCTTCGTGAAGACCTGATTCCGAACATGAGGCAGGAAATTGTCCGATTCTGCTGCCTTTTTACGTATCCTGAAGTTGCTAATATCCACTTTGGAACGAGGCTGACGTCCATGCAGCAAAAAAGCTGGAGAAAGACCTGTCACTGAATGTGGTGTGACCCGATACGACCCAAGAAATTGTGTAATGCTCTTCGAAGCATCCTTGCCTTCAAGTCTGGCTACCTGTAAATGTTCTTTGAGAACTCTGTTAAACCGTTCAATCTGGCCGTTAGCCTGAGGGTAATAATTCGACGAGAACACGTGGCGGATACCTTTCTCCTTTAGATACTCTTGCATTTGTTTGGAGACAAACTGGGGTCCATTATCCGTCACTAAAACCTCAGGGAGCCCTTCCCGACTGAAAGACCAGTCCAACAACTTAATGACATCTTCAGTTGAAATGGAATTTGTGCCCAGAACCTCAGGCCACTTAGAGTAGTAATCGACTAGTGTAACAAGAAATCGGGGGTACGACACATCTAACGGACCGACGATGTCCATTCCCAACTTTTGCCAAGGCCCTTCAGGCCATTCCACTGGCTGCAACGGAGCTACATGAGGCTTAGCAGACTTGTCTGCCAGCTGACAAACGTGACAATGCTTTACATGTTCTTCAACATTGCGATCCATTTGAGGCCACCAGTAACGTTCCCGGAGAAGTTGCTTCGTTCGTACTATTCCTTGATGATTTTCATGTGCCAACTCGAGAAACGTAGGTACCAGTACACAAGGAATGACTACACGGTCATCACGCATGAGTAATCCGTCCACAACAGAAAGTTCATCCCTTACATGAAAGTAAGCTGTTAAGTCACTGTGTACCTTTTTCTTATCAGGCCAACCCTTTGACACATACTCTGCTACCTTCTGCAACGTCACATCGGCCTTCGTTGCCAGCTGCACGGTTTCTTTATCGACTACTGATGTTACCAGCGACACTATCTCTTCTTCCTGAAGTTCCTGACCGGTCTGAATGGGTAATCTTGACAGAGCATCAGCCACCAGATTTTCTGACCCTTTGCAATACTCGATGTCAAAATTGTAGTACAGCAGACGCGCTGACCACCGTGAAATTCTTAAAGGTCTCCGACCTGAGTCTCCTGCGGCTAACAAAGCAACTACAGCCTGATGGTCAGTTCTAAGTGTGAACCGTCTGCCCCAAAGAAAAATGTGCCACTTTTCGCACGCGAACAAACAAGCCAGCGCTTCGCGCTCTCCCACAGAGTATTTTCTCTCAGTCTCCGACAAAGTTCTAGATGCAAAGGCTATGGTTTCAAGCCGAGAACCATACCGCTGCTGTAGTACCGCGCCAATTCCCACATCAGATGCGTCGGTAATTACTACTACAGGCAAGTCAGGATTAAAGACCTTCACAACCGGAGAACATGTGAGGCACGCTTTCAACTGATCGAAACTGCGCTGAGCATCATCAGACCAACAAAACGTCTGACCCTTCCTGAGCATGAGGCGAAGTGGTTCAACTATCTCTGCATAGTTCTTTATGAACTTAGCATAGTATCCTGCAAGACCTAAAAATGATTGCAGTGACTTTAGGTCCGTAGGAGCGGGAGCATGAACTATAGCTTTTACTTTGCTCTCCAAAGGTGAGATGCCCTCAGCCGAAATCTTGTGACCCAAAAAATCAAGTTCCCTGACCGAAAAAAGACATTTGTCGTTCAACTTCATGCCACTGTTTGCTATACATGTGAAGACTTCAACCAGGCTCGCGTCATGCTCAGCTTGAGTCTTTCCCCACACAAGAATATCATCAAGATAGCAAACAACATTTTTGCAATTTTTTAAGATCTGAGACATCATTTTTTGAAAAACCGCAGGCGCCGACGCCAGACCAAAACACACCCTCTTAAACCTGAATAAACCTTCATGAGTCACGAAAGTAGTTAAGTCCCTACTGCCCTCTTCCAGCAACAACTGATGATAAGCCGACGCCAAGTCAAGCTTAGAAAAACAAACAGCACCATGAAACATCTGCAACAGCTCTTCAACATGCGGTAAAGGATACCCATCAATGATAATTGCCTTATTCGGTTCCCGGAGGTCCACACACAGCCGAATGTCCCCGTTCTTTTTCCGGACGACGACGAGTGGCGAAACCCACTCCGAGGCGTCGACACGCTCAATGACATCATTGTCCTCGAGGCGTCGCAGCTCGCTGGACACTGGATCACGGAGAGCAAGAGGCAATCTTCGTAGCTTAGATGCAACTGGAGTCACACCTGGCCGCCGTTGGATCTTATGCGAGACGTCCTTGACAAGACCCAAGTCGCCGTTGAAGAGATGTTCGAAACCCGGGGGCACGTTCACGGGACACTGCACTGCACACACCGATGCTAGTCGACACGTAAGAGACGCACCGTCGATCTGAATGCCCAGTTGCTGGATGGCGTCGAGCCCCAAAAGAGATGTCCCTTTGTCGGTGACGTAGAATGTGACGGAGCAAGACCGTTGCAAGACTTGAACAGGAGCTTGAAATGAGCCGCGGATGCCGATACGTTGTTTGGAAAAATTCCACAAGTTGACGGAAGCCTTGGACAGCGCATGCTGTTTACTGAAGTGATGCTTGAAATCTTCGACAGTCATCAACGACACGGATGCTCCGGTATCGACTAAGAGTTGCATGGTCACTCCGCTGACTTCGGCTTGAACGACTAAGTCCTTTCTTGGAGGATTGTTGACGCTGACTTCCGCTTGGACGACTAAGTCCTTTCTAGAAGAAGTGCTGACTGTTAAGACGGAAGATCTTGCGGGTGCGTTGATCTCCGCGGATGCTGGATGCTCTACAGGTTCCGGTGTCGAAGCGGATCCCGTAGCTTCCTTCGAAGAAACTCGATGCACTGGTGCCGGCTTACGGCACATCGATGCGAAATGTCCCCACTTATTACAAGAGTTGCAGCGCCGATTTCGGGCTGGACAATTTTGAAATGCTGAATTATGCCATTTATTTCCGCATCGTTCGCACAACTGAAGCTTGCTTGCAAACTTCTTCTGCTGAACTGTACCGCGGAACTCTACAGCTGACTGCGGATGGAAACGTCCATCTTGGAGGCCACCATCTTGCCTTCCCGAACCCGGTGGAATGACGTCACGGCCTCCCCGGCTGGCCAGGCCATCTTGAATTCCTGTGCCGCCATCTTGAGCGCGCCGGCCTCCCCGGCGGCCCATGCCATCTTGATTCTCCACGCCGCCATCTTGAGCGCGGCGGCTTCCCCGACTGTCATCTTCCGCGACGCCACCTTCTCCTCGTCGACCTACTGCTTGTACTTGATGCGAACCGAAGGCTTGGTTCGCCAACGACAAAGATTCAAAACTCCGACCAATCTCTTCAGCTTTCTCCAAAGACAACCTTTCGCCATGTGCGAGCAGCTTTTCTCTAACCTGGGGGTTAGACGTTCCATGTATGATTTGATCTCGGACGCGCTCCGCGTACGTCAGCCCGAACTTGCAACGTACGGCTTTCTCCTTTAGAGCGGTCACGTATTCTAAAAAACTTTCCCCCCGAAATTGACGACGGCTTGTGAACTCATGTCGTTCAACAAGCGTATTTGTGGACGCAGCGAAGAGCCGGTCCAGCTGCTCCAAAAGTTGGTCGAATTTCGAAATCGGGAACCATTAGAATGTCAGGAAGAAAATAGTGAACAAACAGATCCAAATAGCCATGTAGACAACACAAGGGAAAATGAGGGGGTTTCTGGATCGTCAAATAATGCAAGTTCAACGTCTACGCGTCCGCGCCGTAAGACTAAGCAGCCTCAGTGGCTTCGCGAATATGTGCAGTAAGGGGTATACGTACGGTTCATGCTGCCAAGCAGGAAGGAGAGAGATGCAGGAGCAGAAGCAGAAGAACGAAGTAGGGCGAGGCCTAAGCGATGGTTCGACGAGCGTCAGCACAAAAGAACGCTAGGCCTCGCGACGCCAGACGCGCCGGACAGTCACACTCGAGCGAGGTCAAACGCACTCACGTTTTCATTCTGCCGGACCCGTCGACGACGTCGTCGCAGCAGAAGAAAATGATCCCATCCTCGTCGCCAAAAAGATGTTGTGTCGTGGGCGACGGCGAGCGGCCTCGGCAGCGACGGGAGCGAAGGCTCAGCGCGCCGGGCCCACGCACAAGCCCAAGAAGAAGGAGTGCGGCCTGCTCGTACCAAGATCAGAGCCCAAAGAGAACGTTTATTGTTCGACAGGACGACACCTAGACGCATACGCACGTGACCCGTCACGTGCGACCACAGCAACGACATCTAGTTACAATTAACACAACCAAGCGCCCACAGTGAGCGGGCGCTCCACTAGAGGGCGCCACTACACCACAGTTCGCTTGACTGATGTGCGCTCGCTTAAGACTCAGTTCGCGGTCCCTTCCTGAGACTCACTTCGCGCCGCCGACGCAGAGGCTCATCATCGCTGCCGTCGGAAGAACATGAGTGAATGCTGCCTCAGCGCACTGCGGCTGCGCTAAAATATCGCATTAGGGAGTATCGTAATCGCCAGCCAATTTTCATCATTTAAATTGAAGTATGTCATAACCTAGACTAATTTTTGGTGTTTTAAAATATTGCTTTGCGTTCATTAGGTCATCTTATGTTAGCTTAGGTTAGGTTACCTAACCTTAGGCTAAGAACAGCGATGTAGTGCCAGCTACTTCTGGACGCGGCACTTTTTTGCGCGACACCGGTGCACGTAGATGTAGTGGAGTGCTTATAGTACTGGCGAACGGCAATCTAGACACAGCCTTTTATGTTTGTTTACCCGTGTATGTTAGAGCTGGATTATGAGCGTAACGGAATGCTAGTGTTCCTTGTAAGAATCTTCAGTTTTCGGATGCGATGACGCTAACGAAAAGTCCCAAGGCTGTAGCTTAAAACGTTTATCAGTTCGTAGCCGTAAATGTTCACAATTCCGAGGTTTGGGTTGAAATTGAACAACTAAGCGTGCCTTGCGAAATACTTGAAATACTGCGAAAGGCGCACCTCAAGACAAAACACAGACGTTGGTCAGCGCAGTCAGTGCTGTAGGAGCGGACGCCCAGTGAACTTAGATGCAGCCGGCGCCCCCTTGTATCATTTGCTGATGGCGCGCGCCTTTCGTTTTTCCCTTTTATCCCACTCTGCGCACCACCCCTCTAGGAACCAACTAGCGATTAGACAGCCCCACTGCACAACCGCACGAGGCGCCGAGTTGACATTGGCTGGGCGTGAAGGTCGTATGTACGCCACGGGAATGAGCTGTTTTATGGGTTTGACCTTCAGGGATGCAGGTCGTGTTCGCGTGGCCTGTATTATGATCATTACAGCAATTTGAGTGTTTTTCTCGCACCGCCATTGAAATGCCCGTCTCTCTAACGCCCCTGCAGGGCTGTGGTTGGCACGTTCTGGCCGCGCGCAGTTGATCCTGTGCGGCACCTCTGTGATGTTCTTCCTGCTCGCCAGCGGCTGCTTAAGCGGAATCCACCCGCCACCTGACAAAGCCACGTTCCCTACATTTTCTCCACGTAATAGTACGTACCGACACTACCGTGTTGTCAGCGAATCTTGGATAACAATTTTTTATGTTACGTCGAAAGCTGTTCCTAGCGTTTCTGACGTTCGAAAATAGTGGGCGGTTTTTTCCCCCTCGTTTTAAATAAACCATGAAAACAACATACACATGATTTGTTCAATGGTTACTTTGAAATGCTGGATGCTCGAGTGGCGCACGGTGTTAGCAGGCAGACCATACCGGTACACCCTTTTTGGAGAAAAAATTCAGGTTTATTAGTGGCAATGTGCATACGGGTGGTGTAAGATGTATAAAAATTTTTTGAAATTGCTTAATTGACAAGTCGGTGAGCTAAAAATGTAGCGTGTTTTTTTTTTCTTTTTTTGCAAAGAAGGATGTGATCGATAGGCGAAGTGTATACTTCCGCGACGCGAAACCCGGCTGGCAAGGTCAGCTTGAGACTCCAGTTCCCTGAGGCTTGTATGGCAGCAGTAGACGTAATAAATAAATCTGGCCGCACGATTTGATATGGCTTCCAGTGTCTTAGTAAGAGTTTGTTGGTGGGGAACCCTTAATTCAAGCGAAAATCAGTTGTTCGGAAAAACACATCTATGTTCCAGCTTCGGGCGGGCTAGAGTTAAATAAGTTATAACGTAAACCTTTGATGCCCAAAACTTTATTATTTTGCTCAAGCGTGTGAGGAGTTTTTTATGATCTAAAAGTACTTCCGACATCGCAAATATGAAGTCCGAAAAGTTTGGTTGATTAGGACGGACACTAGAACGCACTGGGCACTGGGAAACACTGGACACTGGCTGCCCGTATATCACTTGAACAAGAAAGCTACCTTGATCACCATGATTTATGGTTCAATTGAAGACTTTGTATTGCTATAATTTGTAATAACGACAAAATTGCACAATTTCGGTTACTTGTCACTAGCTCATTAAGCCACTGGGGCTCGACGCGAGTTGACACGCGTAAACAGCATTTTTTTAGCACATGGAAGTACATGCGGCCCTCTCTGCTTTAATTTTTGAAGGTCCGGTATCCTTTGCCTGTCGATAGATGGTGTTAAATGTCGAAAAAACCCACAAGGTGCGAGAGAAAAAAATTCTGTTTGAGTTCCTGCTCCTGAGCAACACTGGACATCAAAGGGTTAACAGAAGGCGGGGCTGGGCGCTAGTTTCAATGGAGACAGCAAAGAACACGCTTAGGTGAGTTCGACTTCTGCGAATTTGTGAGGAATAATGTATTCAATCAGCAATTCTTTGATAAACAAGTTGTCATCACCACCCATAAGACACGGTTTGATTCTAGCTGCGAGCGCAGGTCTTGGGCTACTGGTTTCAGCAACTCCACAGCCAGAGGAATTGCGGCGCATCGCGGAGAGACTGAACACGGAGCAGGTAACGACCCCTCGTGGTGTGCGAGTTCTAGTGTGTATATGCGTGTCTGCTGAGATAAACACACTATCTGTCGTCCACCTGATGCGCACTTTCCGGTGTTCACAAGCAATTCTGGCTCTCCTGGACTTGCTAGCTGGCAGGGTGTGCAGGTGCCCCAAAAAGTAAACGAAGTATGGCTTCGGGAAATTATAATAATTTCGATTTTATGTGGCTGCCAGCATGAATAGAATATGTGCAGCCGGATTTTATTCTAGAACGACTTTCTTGAAGAGTCACGTATAGGTTACCGGCTAGGCACATGGCGGAGAAATTCCCTCTAAAAACTCCAACCTCGTGCTGCGTTTAATTTTTGGGGCACCTTTACAGGACTCTAAAGAGGCCAGCTGCAATGATCTGCTTGCATCGTTGGTACGCTGATTCGCCAGCTGTACATACTATGCTTAGGATCATACCGGAACATAAAGAGGCCGTGAAGACAAAATGCAAGTTTGTTTTCTTCGGAAGATTTCGTGTTTTATGGTGCCCCCAGCACTTGTCCGGAAGCAGACGATGCTTTATTCACTGCTAATTTAATCAATTTACCTCAAAAGTTTGATTCTGGTGCCAAAACGTGTGTTTAAACGACGTTTGCAATGACATCATCATAAGAACAGGTCTCTCAGCTAAACTTGGTGTGCAGCGGAGACTTTCTTACTATTAGTCAACCTAGATGGCGCCACCACACCGGGGCAAGCTGTCTTCTGTCATTGGTTTGTGACCGTATTTAAACCTGCCTTGTTTTTGTTCATGGAGAAAATAATCGTTTCGTGAAACATGTATGCTCGCTCGACAAATATGGTCACGTAAGACACCGCCGCTTACGTTAATCGACCAGAGTCGTCTGAGACAACCCCAAAGCCCCGCAGTGCTGTGCATTCAAACGAAGCATAGTACGCGCAGTACTAACAGCAGTACGCATCGATACTTTTATGTTTACTTGTACTTTCGTAACTTTCTCTGTTTGTCCCACCATTCTTACTGATATAAAAAGAATTCGCCCTAAATTTAAGCGCAACTAGGTCGTTCGGCAAGCTTATCAGTTCTGCCTAATTTGCGTTTGCTTTTACCGGCCTTCGCCAATCGCAGAGCTGTCTGGTATGACATCATAGGTTCTGTTGCGGGAAGTGAGCTAGTGGGTCGCATGGCCATTTCATTTTTTCGTAACTGTACAGCTTATTTGAGCGAAGTTTGCGTTAAAAGTGGTGTCAGAATGACTCTAACGAGGAAATCTTTTGAATGAAACAAACTTGCATTTTGTCTTCATGGCCTCTTTAAGTAGCGCCTCTAAATTTGAAGCCGCGACAGAATACCGGAACGCATACACGGACGGGTACTGGTCCATTAAATTGATCTACTGCGCGGCCAGAAATTGGTATTGACTGCTATTAACAATAAGTCTCTAGCGTTCTTTGATATCACGGCTAACGAAGGAGGGCGACGGATCGCCAAGAGGAAGGCGAAGGGGATGGCGAGGAACATTTTTTAATCAAGAAAAACATGCGCGGCTTCCTGTGTGATAGCTCAGCATTGAGTGAAATATGGGAACTCCTCCCTTTTTAGGCATCGATGGCCAACCACAACGCAGCGGGAGGAGTTAGAAGCGGTGAAAATGGCGGAGAAAGGGCGAGGCAGGATTTGCAACCACCGCTGTAGCCTACAACAATTTAAAGAGCCTAAAAGACGAAGGCGTGCGAGGGTGAGAAGATTAGCGATTTTTTTTTGCACCGGAGGGTGTGATAGTTCTTAGAAGAGTAATCTCTATGCCTTCGTCGTTATACGGAATCAGGGAAAAGAAACTGAAAAACTAAAATATTCACCGACACGGGCAAAAAAAAATATATTGCGAGTGGTTACGATTAAGAAAAAGATCTCACGCTTCATTAAAACGAAGATGTTAACGGTGGATTTAGGGGAACTAAAATGGGTTAAGGACGTTAAAATACGTTGTGCTGTGTCGACGGTTGGGCGTGCATATAAAATATACCCATCACAAGCCTGCCTTCCGCCTTTCAAAGCATGTAAGCAGACCTAAGCGCCCCGGGAAATATTTCATTCGGAACTCTCTCAGTAGGTGCACCACGAGTGCAAGTAAACAGCGTGGCGGCTGTGTAGACGGGTGGACTTCCGTAAGAAATCTTCCCGTAACTACAGTAGGCCAGGCGTTCTCCTTCGAAACATGTAGGTAGACTTACGTTCCTCGAGAAATGTTTCACCCGAAACTCTCTTACGAGGTGCGCCACCTGTCCAAGTAAATAGCTTGGCGTTTGTGTCGACGGGCGGACGTACTAGCGTATAAAATGTACCTGTCACAATAGTGCGCCAAACTTTTGCCTTCAAAGCATGTATAGGTACCTCAAGTGCCTCGATAAAGGTTTCACCTGAAGTTCTCTGAGGAAGCGCACTAAGTCCAAGTAAATAGCGTGCAGCTGTTTCGATGGGTGGACGTGCGTTTAAAATGTACCCATCAATAACAAGGGGCGTTCGCCTTCAAATCACGTACCTAAGCACACTTGAGTGCCCCGAAAAATGTTTCACCCGAAACTCTCTTAAATGGTGCGACACTACTCCAAGTAGATAGCGTGGTGGCTGTGTGGACGGTTGTACGTGCGTATAAAATGTACCCGTCACAATAGTACGCCCGGCTTTCGCCTTCAATTGTTCCCCTCAAACTCCCACAGTCGGTGCACCACGCGTCCAAGTTTGGCGCGTTGGCACCCTCGGACCCGGTGATCGTTGTGCAAGTGCACGACCGGTGGCACTACCTGAAGCACCTTCTGCACAGTCTGTCCCGAGTGAGGGGCATCGAGCGCGCCTTGCTCGTGCTCAGCCACGACCACTACGATGAACAAGTGCTGGGCGTCTCCAAGTCCGCCAACTTCTGCAAGGTGCGTCCGTCGGCGATTGTCAATCCTTTGCGAGGAAAGTCGACGGGAAAAATTTTAGACACCTGTAGATGCATCGTCGTAAATAAAAACAGAGCACAAAAAAGGCGGGGACAAAGTGGGCCCGAGAGACAGGACGAGCGCTGGTCGTCCTGTCTACGTGTCTATTTGGACCCCGTTGTTTTATGGGCGAAGGGCGTCTCATGTCGTCGTCTCATGTCATCGTTGATGTAGTGACGGCACTAAACCACCGGGACAATCGTTCGCGCCTCGCGTAAAACGTAACGCGTACCAAAGGAGCACACCAGGACACTCGATTTCCAACTCCTCGCGCTAGAACGCTTCGTGATTCAAAGACACGGGACTTTTACAGCAAAGCTGTATACCTCTACCCCCAACGGTTACATATACGTTGGCAAAAACGCCAATGTGCCGAGAATACACTTATTCACTGCATGCTTTGCCCTTCCCTAGGTTTCACGTACGTTAGTGGAGATGTCCAGGGATTTTTTTTGTTCCCTTTTGTAAGATCTTAACAAACTAGTCCAGCAAAGCATTCGTTCTATTAGATGCATTGCGCTGGGCCTCTTTAAAAGAAGCGAGCGCTATTTGGGTCAGTGCGGCTGTTCAAGAAATATAATAGCCCGTAGCCTAAAAATGGTAAATGTTAGACATCGTTTGTGGCTGTGACGAGTAGGAGTCGGGATTTACGCGTACGCTTGGAAGGTTGATTGACTGACTGCAGGGTTTAACGCGCCGACGGAATGCAGGCGATGAGGCGCGCCGTAGTGGAGGGCTCCGGATTAATTTTGACCAGGGGATCTTTAACGTGCGCCGAAATCTCGTACACACGGGCATTTTAGATGCGACGCATCTCTTTAACTCGCCTTGTCCCTCCGGCGTCTTCCGTAGTCCGTAGTCCGCATCCCTCCCCCTTCTCCTCGCCGCGCCAGCTGAGCTAACGCCGCTCTCACCGCAGCGCCATCTGCGTGTTAGCGCTCGCTCCCGTCGCCGTGCCAGCTGTGCGTCAGCGCGCGTTAGCGCTCTGTTAAACATCTAACACATGCGCATGCGCTGCTCTCTCTCATTCCCATCACCATTAATGCGCGGTACACATAAACGCGGTAACTGCGCCGCTCCGCTCAGTCGTTGCGCCACCCGCCGCGGTGGCTCAGTGGCTAAGGCGTTGCGCTACTGAGCACGAGGTCGCGGGTTCGATTCCCGGCCGCGGCGGCCGCTTTTCTGATGGAGGCGAAAAGCAAAAACGCCCGTGTGTACGAGATTTCGGCGCACGTTAAAGATCCCCAGGTGGTCAAAATTAATCCGGAGCCCTCCACTACCGCGCGCCTCATCGCCTGCGTTGCGTCGGCGCGTTAAACCCTACAATCAATCAATCAATCAGTCGTTGCGCCGCTCCGATGATATCCGATGACCACCGATGATTTGAATGGAGATAACAGGCCTGCTATCGCGATAGTCGGCGCAACCGTACGTAATATAATGGAAACAACAACAAATTGACACGCTAAATGGAAACAACATTATGGAAACGCAACGGAAACCACACGATGTGTCGCATCTACCCATGGTTCCCCTCGCGGGAAGATGGTGTAAATTTTTGCTTTTCGCCTCCATCAGAAAAGCGACCGCCGCTCGAGGCCGGGAGTCGAACCCGTGACCTCGTGCTCAGCAGCGCAACGCCTTAGCCACTGAGCCACCGCGGCGGGTAGGGTTGGAAGGTTGCAGAATGTCCGACCTGCATGGCGCTGAATTTTAGGTATCCTATTTTGCAGTTACGTAACTGCGTCATTAAGACAAGCGGCGTTCCGTTTTCAGATGCATGCTTGGGGCTTCCTGTATGGTATTCACTGAAAACTTTAGCTGTGAATTTGTTCGCTGGGCGACACTGGAAACGGCCACGGACATGGCCGAATTAAGCCCCGCGAACTTGGAGTGGCTTGTGCCACTGCGCTCGCACGCCGCAGAAAATGAAAAACACAACCGTTCGTCGTCTGCTTCGCTTCAACCCGATTCTCAACGGTGGTGTCAACAGAGATGTTATTAATAGTACTCACATTGGGGTCGAGGCATTACTTTACGTTCGGTGGGGTAGAGCTCGGACAAGTACCGCCATCCCGCCCATTGACGGCGCACTCATGTGGTTGCTGCATGCGTGCCTCGCCATTGATCACAAGCTATACGGCTATCGGAGGAACCACACACACTCTCCTTCCCACAGTCCTTCGGAAACAAAATCCTCCGTACGCCACTTACGGGTAATGTCCGTTACAGGAGCTAGCCGAAAGTACGAATGGGGGAACCTTTTCCTGGTTTTAAAATGGGCTATTAACTGTGTCTAGAAAGGAAACTCCGCGTAGCCAGCAACAATGACACTGGAGAGGGTTTTTATTTACTCCGCATGTTCATATTCCGCCTGCATCAGAGTGCATGCGAAATTTAAAATCGAAAAAAATCTGCGGAAATCGAGAGCATTGTCTACTAATGCGTAGCATTCTTATGCCGCTTCTCTATAGGGTGAGTTCCTTACACCCAAATATGGCTATGACTAGCGAACGATGTTCTATTATGTTAAGTTTTCTTTTGTTTATTTTCGCCAATGAAGTTTTTCCCCCCGAAGATACAAGGCGTCCTGCAGAGTTGGTCCGTTTACGCTATTTGTTTATTCGTATTTCCAGCGTTATTTTCGGGCTTCTTTCGCTTTGTCGTCGGGTTTTTGGAGGATATGTATAAGATGCACATTTTATATTTTGTCAGATCTCTTTTGTTGCAACTGTATTTTTTGTAATTTTCTTATTTTCCAAAATCGTCTTCGACCAACCATCTCAATTTACGCTAGTATAACGATGAAGGTGTTACTTCCGCCAAATCGGCATTTCTGTGGAAATGCAGTGTTAGATGGTTCGCCATTCTCGGTAATTATTTCTACTTTTCTTATTTCTTGGTTTTTCAAAATTCTGTTCGACCACTTATCTCCACTTACGCTATTATAACGATTAAAGGTGCTACTTTCACCAAATCTGCATTTTTGTGGAAATGCAGAGTGTTAGACGGTTCGCCATTCTCGCTACTATATTTCTATTTTTCTTATTTCTCGGTTTTTCATCATTCTGTCCGACCACTCATCTCCATTTACGCTATTATTACTATTAAAGGTATTACTCCCGCCAAAGTTGCATGTTTGCGGAAATGCAGAGTGTTAGACGGTTCGCCATTCTCGCTACTTCATTTTTACTTTTCGTATTTCTCGGTTTTATAAAATTCTGTCCGACCACTCATCTCCAGTTACGTTACTAAAACGATTAAAGGTGTTATTTCCGCCAAATCTGCATTTTAACACGAAAGTGTTTTATGCCCGGGAACACCAAGATTTCACTGACGTCATATCCCTCACGGAAGTGACGTCGCCACAAAACAGTGCCATTGACGCGGCGGCGCCCAGATTCGAGCCCACGATCTGTCTCGCCTCTCGCCACAACGGGAGGTGCGTGGCGCTCTGCCCAGTGCGCTATGAACTGAGACGTGAGCAGCTCTACGAACGCGCCTTACGTCCTCCCCTATGACTCATTCAGATGGTGCTGCCGTCTAGGAGAGGCGAAGCGAAGTATCGCATCATGACGCTAATGGGCGCCCGCAGTTGGCGCCTCAATGCCAGCGCCTTCGTGTACGGGGGGCACACTCCGATTTCGCGTTGTTCCCATGACCGTTATGTGTTTCAAGCTGATGTTTCTGTGCGCGTCATTTTTGGTTTTGTTGTCCCGGAATAAACCGGTTTTTTTTTTGTTTCTTGAGTGTCGGCGTCACTTCGTCTGCCGGGGTCAGGCTCACGAACTCTTCGCACATGAAGGAGGTTCCTTTGACAACTGCTCCTGTGAAGGCCCCGATCGCTTTCATGTTTTACCGATCCCCATGAAAGAGGGACCAACCACCAGTTTTGTGGAAACGCAGGGCGTTAGACGGTTCGCCATTGTCGCTACTTTATTTCTACTTGTCTTATTTTTTGGTTGTTCGAAATTCTGTCCGACCACTCATCTCCATTTACGCTATTATAACGATTAAAGGTGTTACTTCTGCCAAACATGCATTTTTGAGGAAATGCAGTGCGTTAGACGTTTCGCAATTCTAGCTGCTACTTTATTTCTACTTTTCTTATTACTTGGTTTTTCCAAATTCGGTTCCACCACTTATCCCCACTTACGCTATTATAATGATTAAAGGTGTTAATTCCGCTAAATCTGCGTTTTTGTGGAAATGTAGGGCGTTAGATTGTTCGCCATTCTCGCTACTTTATTTGTACTTTTCTTATTTTGACGTTTTTCAAAATTCTGCCTCACTCATTACCGCTATTTACGTTATTATAAAGATGGAACTTCCGCCTGGATTTTTGTGGCAAATCTGAATTTTTGTAGGAATGCAGGGCGTTTCAAGGTTGCGGCTGTGGGGGTATACTCGCCAAAGAATGCTACGCATAAAAAGGTGCGCTTCACGCTTAAATGCTGCCCTGTCCTCCTATATGTCGCAGGTGATGCAGATATTCTTCCCAAACTCGACGCAGCTCTACCCGTACCAATTTCCCGGAAATGATCCGAACGACTGCCCGAGGAACACGCCCACTGAAACGTAAGTAGCTTTTCGAAACAGGAAGGGGATAACTTAAACTGTGCAGAGCGTCCGATAAAGGATTCCGAACCAGTTTCCAGAGAGGCTGGAAGAAACGTGTTGCGGGGAGCAAGCTTATATCGTGTACTGCACAACACACCACGACGGCATTTTAAAGAGACCCTGCAACACTGCCCCAAATCTTAAATGCTTGCTGAGCGTAACAAACAAATTCAGAACTTAGGATGGGGGGGGTCGCACGTTGCATCAGCAGAAATTGCTGCTCCATGCCCATCAGATTCCTGTAAAACTTGTTCAAAATATTTTGCTCTCTTTCCCGGTCTTGCCGTTCTTCGAGCACTCCAATTACGTCATTACAGAGGTGTAGCGGCTATTGGCCGGCTTCGTTTCAGTTGCAGCAATAAATGGGTTGGCGGCTGCCTTAAAAATGTCGCCACAAAAGGAAAGCAAGGACAGAAGACGGATCTTCTGCGACGAGCAAATCACGTAGGGCCGCAACCTGCTGGCGATAACTATAGCTTCCAGAATGCTTCCAGACGCGGAGAAAAGGAGGAAAGTGTTTATCGAACGTGTTATACAGTCCCTTTAAAATGTGTAGAAAGCCCTTTTCATCCTTCCGGCGTCACAGAGTGAAGACTAACTTGAACAAAATCGCATTGGTGGAACGAATTTGTTTTTCTTTAGCTGACCGAAAGACGCAATAGGTAAATTGTAGTCGGTATTCACTTACTCGAACTGCAAAGAAGCGACGGGCTGTAATTCTAGGAGCATTCCTTGAGGCGTACCTCACTCAATCCGCGGATTGAGTGAGGTACGCCCCAAGGAATGCTCCTTGGTACGCCCCAAGGTACGCCCCAAGGTACGCCCCAAGGTACGCCCCAAGAAGCATACCCCGCGGGGTATGCTTTCTTGGCTAAAAGTTCAAGGGGGAATTTGCGCTCCTGGTTTTTGATTTTTGCTGCTTAAGATGTCATTATAAGCACTAAGCCTGGTGGGGAATACACTCTCCAGGATGTCGATTGGTATGTGTACTATATTAGTACCTCGTCCTTATGAACTTGTGTTTTTATTCCACTAAATAGGCAAGAATTTTTTTCTTCTGACACCATATAGCTAGCAGTCAAAATTCTTGAGCGCTAAACGCATACAGTGTGATCTATTGCACGAATACCCGTCTGATTATATACCTATCAGACCATTTTAATTAACCACACGTAGGCTCGTAAAGTTTTTCTTGAACTCGCTGATATATTTCCCGGTCGCATAAGAACACTTAAGTGCAGTTTTATCTGATGACAATCTCTCTATATATCGTGTTCTCCCCCCCCCCCCCCCCCCTTAAGTGCAGTGGGGACAGCATCAAAATGCTCGTTAATGACCCGCCGCGGTGGCTCAGTGGAAAAGGCGCGTTGTGCTGCTGAGCACTAGGACGCGGGTTCGATTGCCGGCCGCTGTGGCCGCTTTTATGATGGAGGCAAAAAGCAAAAACGCCCGTGTGTACGCGATTTCGGCGCATGTTGAAGATCTCCAGGTGGTCAAAATTATTCCGGAGCCCTCCACTACGGCACGCCTCACCGCCTGCGTCAATTGCGTCGGCGCGTTAGACCTTACAATCAATCAAAATGCTCGTTAACACAGCGCTGATTAGCGCTCCAAAAATGAATATTCTTGTTCAGAAACCATCATTTCTGTATTTGATGTATATGTTAAGCTAAATACACTGGAATAATTAATTTCTGAAGTTTGTTATTCTACTTACGCGCATGTACGTTTTGCCGTTATTCAGTTAGCATCAGGGCACCATTGCTTTTTAGCTAATTCTTCGTGGCTTATTCATATAGCGGGTCTGTGAGCCTCCCTTTGTTTCATTCAACACGCATGTCAAACGGGGCAGTTACTGGAACTAACCTTTATCAAATGCGAATTTTTTGGAGTCCTTTGCGGCTATGTTTGCAAGAAGTAGCTGTCTCACTGAACAAGATTTCGACGCGCAATTTTGGTTCTTTCATATTTGCAGCGCTCGTAAGATCAAGTGCAACAACGCAAATTTCCCGGATCACTACGGCCATTACAGGGAGAGCAAATTCACTACGATGAAGCACCACTGGTGGTGGAAGGTGGGTACGCTGTGCAGGTGCACTATCGACAGATTAACGTAAGCATCAAGAATGAAAATTTCATTCATAACTTAGGTTTCTTTGCGCGATCTAAGAGCTAACTTTATTGAAATATTATTAGCCTTTTTGTCGGTGTTCCCGGGCGAAGGTTTCTCCCACGACCGTCCTACCATTCCTTCCTTTCCATGCCGGAGCCCATTCTTTGATGAGGAATTTTTTTATTTAATCATCCCGCCACGGAGTCGAGTGTCTTTCTGTTGCTTCAGCGGGTTGTTTCATTAATTGAGTTACGATAATTTTTCTCACACCCCTTCCTCACTTTGTTCCCTTGTCCGGGGTGCTCGTCTCGTATCTATAAACGTCACTCTTGTCATTTTTGTTACCCCTTCTAGTTCCGCAAACCTCATGTTTCCTTCGAGCTGTCGCGTAAATTGCCAAGTTCTGTGACCCTTATTTCTTTGCCGTCGGTGTGCTAATTGGTGGTATACCATTTTTTTCAGACACCGAAGTTACCTGGTGCTTGTTGTTTGACAGTGCTTGCAGAATATCTCCCAGCCTTTAGTAATCCTACTCCTGATTTTGTTTTTGTGTATAGGGTCAGCACTGTCGTCTTGCCAAAGTGTGTTCTAGTAATCCACCTCTATAAGTATTCCATTATATGTACTAAAGATGAGGCTTTCTACGCGTGTGTTTAACATTACTCTCGATTTGCTGATAATTATATTTAACCCTATTATTGAAATTTGCAGTTTTAGTATTGCAGTTTCTGAAGCATTGCAGCTTCTGAAGCATTGCAGTTATTGCAGTTTATGAAGCATTTTTACAGGCGTTCATTTGATTCTGAGTAGAAGACAATGCCGACCGGAAATCTCAAGTTATCCAATTATAATTTTAATTATTTTATCTCTTTTGACGCAAAATGACGCAAGGAGACGTTGGCTGCATCCAAGTTCACAGCGTGTTCGCGCCTGCAGCATTGACTGCGAAGTGCGTTTCGCCACTTCGCCCCAGCTGCGCCCTCTCGGCGGGAAAACCGAGAATTCGCTCAAAAAACGTATGCTGCGTTCCAATTCACGGACAGCTTAATTGCTAGACAGCTTACGAATAAGTATAATTAGACGCCTGAAGGAATATGAATTGGAACGACGTAGGGGTCACGAACGCAACACCAACGCAGACGACCACCGCTTAGCAGACATGTTGAACAACGCAAGCCGCAGGTTTCGTAAATAATATTAACGTTACTATTACAAACATTACGTGATTTTAATATTAAACAAAATCCCATATACCACTAGTACACTATACTAAATATTCAAATAAAAAAAGTTGGGTTTGTAACAACATTAATACACAAAAAGCTGGTGCTCACGTTACGTATCAGGTTATGCAGGAGCACGAGGTCGCGGGTTCGATTCCCGGCCGCGGCGGCCGCTTTTCTGATGGAGGCGAAAAGCAAAAACGCCCGTGTGTACGAGATTTCGGTGCACGTTAAAGATCCCCAGGTGGTCTAAATTAATCCGGAGCCCTCCACTACGGCGCGCCTCATCGCCTGCGTTGCGTCGGCGCTTTAAACCCTACAATCAATCAATCAGTTTATGCAGGAAGGTAGCCTGCATAGTTGCTGACTTCGATGCCGTCTCCTCGAAGCCCTCTTCGTTGATTTCCTCGTTCGAATTGGAACGGGGCTTAACATGGCGAACTGTCACCGAAGACGGCAACGAAGACGTCTAAAGGGGAAATTGGAACGCACCCATAGTTTAATAAAGCTTGATGTCGGGCTAGCTGGTGTAACATGCTTTTGAAAATAAGTTGCGCTTGTTGTGAACATAGAGACGGACACGGGGAAAAAAACCTACACTTTCACGAGAAAGTGTAGGTTTTAACTTGAAAGTGTAGGTTTCAAAAAGGGTTCAACTCAAATTCTGGACAACTCAGCGAGCTAGTGTAGGTCTCGTGAAAGTGTAGGTTTTTTCCCCGTGTCGGTCTCTGTGTTCACAACAAGCGCAACTTACCTTCAGAAGCACCTTAGTCTAACCGCGTTCAAAAAGGACAAAAAAGTGGCCACATCTCCACTCCGTGGATGATGGCGAGGGTGCGGAGTACGGGGACTCGAAACGACATCCAAGTTGCGCCCCGAGTGTCATCCGATTTGCGCCCCGACCGTCATTCGATTTTAGCCGTGAGTTGCACCTTGATTATTCCCTAATTGAAACGGCAACTCACAGCTCAAATCAAATTTCGCTTGATTTTCGCTTGGTAGGGGTGTGCGCACGGATGGACGCGGACGGCAACTGGGAGGTCGTAAGGTACTCCGCACCGTTACAGGCGATGGAGTAAGCCGTTTGACTCTCGGGTACTAACTCACGGTCGTAGCCCAGTGGGTAAGAAGACTAACAACAACTCTGTCTGGTCTACCAGACACAGGCTCGGATACTGCCTGTGCCAGTGTGATGTTTTGCGATTGTAAATGCTATGCGCGCGTACGAGGACGGGCATTGTGCGGTACTAAGGTACTCCGCACCTAATATTTTCGCATTCCGACTCCTTCCCGTGTAGCTGCTGAAACACTTAACTTACCCTGACGTGTGTGTTTGACTGTGTGCGCAGCTCAACTTCGTATTGGAGGGCATGAACGCCACCCGGAACCACAGTGGTCCTTTTCTGTTGCTCGAGGAAGACTACTACGTGTCTCCCGACTACCTCTCAGCCGTTGCGTTGATGCTGAAGAGCAAGCCAAAGTAAGAGTCTACGTCTATCAAATCATGTCAAATCAAATCAAGTTTTATTTAAACATTGGTACAGCGTCGACAATGTTGACGGTCGCTCTGACGAGAAGCTGTAGAGACAGCTTGACGGGGCCAGAGCGCCAGTGCAGCTGCGACAAATTTGGCCATAAACAACACATTGCACACTTTAGTTTGTTGAAAACAAAAGTTATACAATACAGAGTACAAATACACTGAACAATATTTCGCCATTATTAATCAATCACGTGGAAATCCAACTTTACAAGGGGTCGAACACATACCACACAAAATGCCATTCCTTAGAAGAACGTCAAAACATTGTTGATACAGACATCACTGTATATATTTGTCGTTGATAATTATAGAATGCAATTTCTTGCGACTGATACGGGCACAATCAGCAATATGTGGACGTAATCGGTTAAGCATCACAGGTATGCTGTGACTAAGCGATTGTAGAAAGTAGTCAGTGCGACGCGGCGGAACAAAATATTTGTCTCGTTCACGAGTTCGACCTGTTTCGGTTCGTAATGATAGACCAGACATTTCCACTAAAAATACGTCATTTCGATCTATTTCGCTTTGCTTTAGAATAGTCAAAGAAAGGTGTATTGATGCTTTAAAGCGAAGCTTTCTATGCTTCACTGATGGCGACCGTCCCGTCACCAAAAGGCACTGCAGGAAAGCCAACTTTAAACAGTGGCTATCACAAAACGATGATGAGGATAAGGGAAGGCACGTCAAGCGCCTCAAGAGAAGAAAAAAAATTAGCAGTGGCTTAGCTCGGCTATGCCGGATATACGTAGTGTGAGCTAAGGTTCAGCTGGTTATTCTTAGGTTTCCTGGTTGTCTAGGATTAGCTGATTATCATGCTTACTGCTGCTAAAACAATTTCCAGTCGTCCAGTCCAGTCCAGTCACTGCTCCTCGCGCATGCGCAGCACGGCTCTCCAGGAGCCAAGCGAAAGGGCTATGCAGCAGCTCCGGCACACCGTCAGACTTGGCTACTGCGCAACGGAGGCGTACAGCTGGGCATGCGCCGGCGCCAGTGCGTCTTCCGCGGCTATGACGTCACTCCTCTAAAATGCGCAGACCGGCCAATGTGCAGACCTAATTGTCAACACACCCGTACTCCAATTGGATTGGATTTCCAATCCAATCCAATCCAATTTTATTTAATCAAATCCGATCCAATACAATACAAGCCAAGCCAAGCCAAGCCAAGCCAATTCAATTCAATTCAATTCAAATCAATCTAATCGAATCCAATCTGATCCAATCTAATCCAATGGTCGTCTCGCTTGCGCAGCACGGAGCCTCAAAATCCACGCGAAACTGCTCAACCTCGGCCAGTGTAGCTTACGCTACAAAAACGGATCTCGTGGTTAGAAGAACCTGGATCCCTCCCGTTAGGAAGCCGACATCTATTCGCTTGCGCCATTCCGACACGGTCGAAACATTTTGGATTTTGGACGTCGACTTTGAGTCAGGTTGCATGGGAGAAAGCTTGGCGTTTTAAACATCTTTCTCTGAAGAAAAGGGCTTTGGTTTTAATTTATTTCTCCTGAGAGCAGCCGTAGTATTAGTGGGCTAACCTAGCGCCCTTACCATTGGCGCAGTCGACAGGATTACTACCTACCTGCGCATTTCTGGTACAAGTCTAGAGCATGTCCTGATCTTATCAAAGATTAAGGGATAAAAAGTTGTATACTGCTGTGGTGTTGAACTAACCGGTGCGATTACTTGCAGCATGTTCCTTAGGGATTTAGCTTAGTAATGTTTATGTAAATTCACTTTGATGTAGCATTGGCTATCTCGATATAACGTATAAACGAAATGCGTCACCTGAGTTAGCGGTAAATTTATTTGTCTTTGTGCCTACCTGCGTTCCCAGTTAAGCCTACTGGTTCGCTTCACTGAGAGTAACGCGTGAGTGTGCATCTGATTAAGCCGCATGAAACATTACAAAACGTTAACCCTGGATGTTCTACTACTGGCCGCTATTAAAAGAATGTTTAAATTTTAATTCAAGACACCTAAAATTTTTGAGGAACTATGTCATTGAGATAAATCCTGTACATTAAGAAGAGACCTTTACTGACACCTCGCTTCCACTTTCCACGCTGCTTGGACGCTAGTTAACGTTGATTATAGGTCAGGTGACAACATGACATAAGGAGAGTTGTCTTGCTGCGAAAAGAAAAAGTGCTTGCTGCGAAAAGAAAAAGAAAAAAATTGATTGATTGTGGGGTTTAACGCGCCGACGCAACGCAGGCGATGAGGCGCGCCGTAGTGGAGGGCTCCGGATTAATTTTGACCACCTGGGGATCTTCATCGTGCGCCGAAATCTCGTACACACGGGCGTTTTTGCTTTTCGCCTCCATCAGAAAAGCGGCCGCCGCGGCCGGGAATCGAACCCGCGACCTCGTGCTCAGCAGCGCAACGCCTTAGCCACTGAGCCACCGCGGCGGGTCGAATAGAGTAATCGCTACAGAAGGCGTTTGTGGCCCCATAATAATAGCAATGTCTGTTACGGTTTTTTCCGCGTTAAGCGGTTGATTGTCATGCTTGGATGCTGCTTGAAAGAGACAAGAAGACGCGAAAAACAACAAAAACATAATGTACATGGATGCGGTTTGTAGTTTGAATTTAGTAGGAGATAATGTACGTAACTAGGAGTTTCGGGTTACTTTTTAGGGGCGAAGCCCCTTATGGGCTGGGGCTGTTGGCGTCTCCTGTCGTCGTCGTCGTCGTCGTAAACGTCGTCTCATGTAGTCATGGTACTAAAACACCGGGAAACTCGCTTACGCCTCGCCCTAGAACGTAACGCGTTATAAAAAAACACCGGGAGACTTGTTTACGCCTCGAGCTAGAGGGGTTCATGTTTCAAAGATAAGAGACTTTTACAGCAAATTTGTATACCTCTATCCCCAACTGTTTCATCTTCGTTGGCAAAAACGCCAAGGCTCCAAGAATACACTCGCACACTGCATGCTTCGCTCTTCCTCAGGTTTCACATTAGTGGATATGACTCGGGATTTTTCATCTCCGCCCTATAGAAAACGCTGAAGTGGACCTATGTTACAAGAACAAGCAGAAGCGGACCTATGTTCAGCTTTAAATAGAATTACACAGACGTGAAATTCGGCGTTCATATTTGGCGCACAAATGCGAGCACTTCGGATATTCGATGGTTGCGTATCTAGTAAGCAGCGCGTTTCACAGGTAGCGCCACCGTTCCATGCTTGATCCCGGCATCCGCTGAATGACCTGAGCGCTGTGATGTCAGTGCGTCCGCCCGAAAAGTTCGAAACTGAATCGTGGGCGCGTACACAACGCTCAGCACAATCCATGGGAAGCTAATCCTCTATGGGGTTTGGCGTTATTCAGAACATACTGTTCAATATATTAGAGACATTAAAACCCTAATTCTTGGAGGGGGAGGTTACTGCGACCGTATACCTTTGTGCTTCATATTGACGGGGGCTGGCCTTTACTTCAATCGAAATATTACCTTATCGGAATTACACACGTATGTTCATTTTTACGCGAGCGTTGAACGAAATTATTGGGCGAACTGATGCGGATTGGTTTTTACTCCGCAAACAAGCCTCATTTGGTTCATTTGCGTCGTTAAGTGGAGTCAGTGTTCTTATTGGCCAATTTTGGCAGCTCTCCCATGCATGTCACGGGGAACTTTAGCTATGAACTCACCTCAATTGAGCAATTGAAAGCTTTCCTCGTTTGAATAAAAGTCCCGCCTGCTTGACGGCGAATTTCAATCACATTTAATCGAAATAGCTATATGTGCCTGCCGCTGCAGCTTATATCAGTTGAAATAAGGATGAGCTTTCTTGTGCCGACGAGGCGACTAGTGAATGTCTACAGTGTAACAACGTCAGAGAAATCAATATGGATCGGAGGCCATAGTCATGAGCGGCACACCATCTGTGACGATCTGCGCCTTCTATTGAGTGGCTCTCGCAACAGTTTTAAAATGGTGTGGGATAACAGAACCAAGAGCAGCAGCTCCGGGAACAGCAGCAGCGCAATCAAAATGAAGCGCTCTTGTCCGACGACCGTGCACCGCCCCGCTTGGGCCACGCCCCCCAAAACTTCGCTCCAGCGGTCCCTGCCACCTCGGGCGCCTCCATTGCTGCGGCCGCCACCGACACGGACGTCTGTCGCGTCGCCGTCAAACTTCCATCGTTTTTGGCAGAGGCGCCTGACGTGTGGTTCGCTCAAGTCGAGGCGCAGTTTTCCACGGCACGCATCACCCAGGACCGGACGCGCTACGACTACGTCGTCGCCCATCTAGACTCTCGCTACGCGACTGAGGTTCGCGATATCCTTGCAAGTCCCCCGGCTGATGACCGATACCTACACCTGAAGAGGGAACTGTGCACGTTCGTCGGAACGGGGTCGGCTTGGTGTGGCGTGCCGCTGGTGACGGGCGCAGCGCGCCAAAATCACCCGGCACGTCACCTCGCCACTCGGAGAATTCCCCCTCCCGCCGGAACGGTTTCAGCACGTCCACATCGACATCATTGGACCCCTCCCACCGGCCGGCCCTTACCGTTATTGCCTCACCGCCATTGATCGTTACACTCGTTGGCCCGAGGTGTGGCCGCTCGAAAGGATCACCGCAGAAGACGTCGCATCAGCCTTCTTCTCTGGCTGGCACTCCTCGTCGAGTCACAACCAGAGGTCGGCAAACTCACTCATGAGTCCACTCACTCAGACTCATTTGGACTCAAACTCACGCGTGAGTTTGAGTTTGAGTGAGCGCGAGGCTAGTGTGGCATGGTGAGTTTGAGCTTGAGTGAGTTTGAGCCGAGTGTTCCCGACTGAGTTTGAGTCCGATTGTGTTTGAGTACGCCTCAGGCCTAGTAAATTCTGAGTCCATTTTGAGTTCTGAGTACATTTTGAGTTTGAGTCCATTTTGAGTTCTGAGTACATTTTGAGTTTGAGTCCATTTTAAGTTCTGAGTACATTTTGAGTTTGAGTCCATTTTGAGTTCTGAGTACACTTTGAGTTTGAGTCCATTTTGAGTACACTTTGAGTTTGAGTCCATTTTGAGTTCTGAGTACATTTTGAGTTTGAGTCCATTTTGAGTTTGAGTCCATTTTGAGTTCTGAGTACAATTTGAGTTTGAGTCCATTTTGAGTTCTGAGTACATTTTGACTTTGAGTCCATTTTGAGTTCTGAGTACATTTTGAGTTTGATTACATATTGAGTTTTGAGTACATTTTGAGTTCGGAGTACATCGGAGTTTTGAGTCCATTTTGAGTTTGAGTACATATGAGTAGCCTAGCAGGCAGCTATGGTCGGCTGTTAAGTTTCATGCGTCACTGTGGGCTCGGAATTCAGGTTACCTGCGGGTACGACACCAATCGCGATCTGCATGATCGGTTGGGAGGGAGGGGGTGTCTGATTTTTTTTACTTTCTTGTTGAATTTTCATGGCCATAAGCACTTCCTGTATACCTAATTTTCACGGCTGGGCGCGTGAATGACAATTGACTGGTGAGGTCACAAAAAAGGGTTGTCTTAACTTTTCCTCCTGACGGATCCACTAAGAGCGTGGGAAAGGGTGGTGGGAAAGCACACGGCGGCGCTGGCGTGCTGGTTGTTCGCCTGCTACTGTTAACGGCTTGATATACTAGGGGTCACAAAGGAAGAGGTGAGAGCCGGGGGGAAATGGGGGCGGGGACTGTCCTTTCTGCTGTTTCAAATGAATTAGCTGAATTGACTGGGCAGCGCCCCTTAAGACAGAATAATGACCACATTAGATTGGGTGAAAAGTGAAACTGATGAGGCTAAGGCGTGTAAGGTAGCAAATTAAAGGTCTGGATTAACGGAATCACGCGGGGTAAATAAAAAAATGCTTCCTGATTGTAGTCATCAGGCAGTCATAATGAGTCATAGATTGGGTTAAAATTCAAAATGACGCTGCGAGGGCATGTGGGGAATCAAATTCAAGGTCTCGATGTGGGGAATCGATCGGGACGAAAATGACTTATGGATATATCATGACGTAGTCATTGTAAGTCATAGATTCGGTTAAAATTCAAGTTCATGCCGCTAGGGCGTGTGGCGTATCAAATTAAAGGTATCGATTAGGGTAATCACGTGCTTCCTGATTATTATCATGACATAGTCAAAATGGGTCATAAATTAGGTTAAAATTCACAATGATGCCACTGGGTGTCTGGGGCATCAAATTGAAGGTTCCGATAAGGGAAATCACGTGGGACAAAAATGTAGGGCTATATCATGAGATAGTCATGGTTAGTCATTGATTGGTTTAACATTCAAATTGATTCCGCTAGGATGTGATGGGTATCAAATTAATGGTCTTGATGAGCGGAATCACCTGGGAGAAATACAAAAATGCTTCCTGGTTATAACCATAGACGTGAACAGGGTAGTGGGCAGCATCGGACATAGGCAAGCTTTTCAGTGGGACGGGATTCACTTCAGCCCCAGGCTAGGAAACGAGGTTGGGTGGCGCTTAGGTGGGAGAGCGGTAGCTTTTTTAGGGGGCCCCGCGCAGCTAAGGAAGGCAAACTAGGAGACAAAGGGGAAGCAAGAGACACATGCACACTCAACGCGGGGAGGCAGCCAGGCCTAGAGCTAAACGGAGAACCTACGGACGTAACTGAGAGCGTTGACAGAAGCCATTTAAGTGGAAACAATGGAGCAAACAACTCTGTAAACGACAAAAACAGACCCCGTAAGCGGAGAGGGAAAAACAAATGCAATAAATATTTAATCAGCTACATAAATATGCAGGGAGGCAGAAAGCCAGATAAGTGGGTGGAAATTCAAAAGCAACTTGAACTGAAAGGAATAGACGTGTACGCTTTAGCCGAGACTCACCTCCGGGACCTAGAAGCCCCACCTATCATAGACAATTATGTCTGGGAAGGTTGCAACAGGACCACAGGAATGAAGAAAGGGGGAGGTGTTGGCATGCTCATTAAACAAGGGACCGACTGGCAGAGAGTGCATGAAAGTTGTAAAGAGCATCTATGGGTTAGAGGCACCATAGAGGGGAAAAATACATGGTTAGGAGTGGTGTATCTGTGGACCGGAAGTAGTGCTAAGGAAGAAAATGAGGAAATGGTAAACTGTTTGAGAAGAGATATAAACGAGTTCAAAGATTCGGGCGAAATAATCATAGTTGGAGATATGAATGCCCATATAGAAGGTTTGGATGGATACACAGACCACAACGGTTCTCTAGTGATAGATCTATGTCAGGAAAACCGGCTTGTAATAGTAAACACGGAAAGCAAGTGTGACGGACAAATAACGTGGGAAAGCGGTAACAGGCAGTCCAGCATAGACTACGGTTTAGTATCCGAGACAGTATACGGAAGGCTGCGGGAAATGAGGATAGATGAAAATGGAACAGACAGCTTAGGAAGCGACCACAAGCGGTTTAGCTTGCACTTTGGAGGCGCAACCCGGACAAATGCAGAAATAGGTACAATAGGAGGAAATAATTTGAATAATGAGCAGTTAAAGATCATCGCTGATAGATTGGAAGATGAAATCAATAAATACCCAGGCAAAAATTGGGATTACGATGAAATAATTGCGTTCATAAAGGGTAAGATTAATGAAGAAAAGGAACGCAACCGATGGAAAGGGAAGAGAAAGCCGAGAAGCTGGTGGAATAAGGAAATAAAAGAGGCTATCGACCAGCGAAGAAAGGCGTCGAGAGAACATAGAGAAGCAAAAAGAACTAGTATGGAACCGGAGGTAGTGAAGCAAAAGTGGGATGTCTACCGTGGGAAAAAACTAGAAGTGCAGAAAATGGTGCAAGCGAAGATCAAGCAGAAAAGCGAACAATGGATGGCAGAAATACGGAAGAAGGACAAAAGCGCATCCAAGAAGTTTTGGAACCATGTAAAATCACTAAGCTCAAAAAACGATAACCATCAAAAATTCCTGATTGATGAGGAGGGGGAACATTTAGAAGGAGAGCACGCGTTGGCGCATATTCATCGAGTGATTAGTGAGAAGTTTAGGATAATAGTGGTAGGGAAACCTGCACCGATAACATCAGCGCCACAAAAGACTGCGGAAAGGGAAATAAGTTTGAGCAACCTTGATTGGAAAAAAGCGGAGCAAAAGGTTTCCCCTCAGACAGCGGTGGGCCCGGACGGAATACCAATGCAACTGATAAACCTACTTGGACCTAAAAGTAAGGAATCGTTTATGAGGGCAATAGATAAGGTAATAGAAACCAAACAAGTACCAGAGGACTGGTTAGAAAGTAGGATGAATTTAATATATAAAGGCAGAGGAGACAAAGCCAGTATTGAGTCATACAGACCACTCACAGTAACGTCAGTGGGGTATAGATTCGTAATGCAGGCGATAAAATCAGAAATTCAAGCATGGATGGAAGAAAATGAAATACTTGAGGAACTGCAGAATGGATTTATACAAGACAGGCGACTGGATGACAATCTGTTCGTGATAACGCAATGCATTGAAATTGCGAAAGCACAGAATAGACCACTATGGATTACGTTCTTGGACATTAAAGGGGCATATGACAACGCAAACAGAGAACGGCTGTGGAGAATGTTGAAACTCCAGGGATTAGATGACGAGTTAGTACAGTTCCTTATAGCAATCTATAAAGACAATAGAGTGCACCTTACTTGGGAAGGACAGAAATGCGCCCGGCAGGTCAACATCCATCGGGGACTGAAACAGGGATGCCCTTTGAGCCCAATACTGTTCATGCTTTACATGGCAGGGTTAGAAAAGAAACTGGAAGAAAGTCAAGTAGGGTTTAGCCTAACCCATATGCTGCAAGGCGAAGTGGTACAACAGCATATTCCGGGAATGTTATACGCAGACGACATTGTTCTTTTAGCTGATAACCAAACCGATATGCAGCGGCTAATAAATATTTGCGGCCAGGAAGCCACTGACCGCGGGTTAAATTTCGGTGCAGAAAAATCAGGAATAATGGTTTTCAATGACGCTACCACCGACGTAGTGTCTATCCAGCAAGGCGAATTACCTAGAGTCAAGGAATATAAATATTTGGGAGTGTGGATAAACGAAGGGGATAGCTACTTAAGTACTCACGAGGAGCAACTTAAGGTTAAGGGAAAGCGAAACGCAGCTATAATGAAGCATAGAGCTCTGTGGGGGTATAACAAATATGAAGTAGTAAGAGGAATGTGGAAAGGAGTAATGGTTCCGGGTCTCACGTTTGCGAATGCTGTACTCTGCTTAAAATCAGACGTTCTATCACGCCTTGAAGTAAACCAGAGAACGGTAGGACGTCTGGCCTTAGGCGCGCATGGAAAAACAACTAACGAAGCAGTTCAGGGAGATATGGGCTGGGCGTCGTTTGAAGTTAGAGAAGCTCAGAGTAAAATATGCTTTGAGAAGAGGTTGAGGGCAATGGATCAACGAAGGTGGGCAGCTAAGCTTTTTAGGTACCTATACTTGAAAAGCGTGGACACGCAGTGGTTAAGAAAGACTAGAAGGCTAACGATGAAATACGGAAAGAACAGTGGGGAATCCAAAACAGCCAAGGTAACCAAAAAAGAGGCAAGGCAGATTGAAACGAATAAATGGAGGGAAAAATGGAAGCCAAAACGTCGTTAGAGATGTACAGGGCTGAGAAGATGAACATCAGAAAGGAAAATTTCTACGATAATTCCCAGGGCAGTGCTTTGCTTTTTGAGGCTAGAGCAGGTTGCTTGCGAACTAAGAGTTTTGTGGGGAAGTATTCACAAAATGATGGGGTATGCGTGGTCTGCTGAAAAGAAACAAACTATGCGGCACATCGTGCTAGAATGTGAGGGTATCCATCCAAATCTACATGAAGGGAATATTGGGCTGTCAGAAGCCCTAGGATTTAAAGGTATCACAGAGGAAGTTAACTTCAAGGCTGTCGAGGGGCCGAAAAGAAGATTAGAATGCTGGTGGACGAAAAGCAGAGAGGGGAATATTGCCTAGGACAGTTACCACTTGTAACAGAAAAAAAAAAGTATTTTGTGCCTAATAAGCTTTTTGTGCCTGCCCTAAGCAGCGCTAGTATTGAACCAAAAGTGTAAAACATAGGTATATTAGTCTTTTTTGGTAAGATGACATGTCATCACCCCGATACAAAGGGGAAACCAATAGAAATCATCAATCATCATAATCATCATCACCATGAGATTGTCATGGCGAGTCTTATATTGGGGTAAAATTCGAAGTGACCCCGCTAGGGCGTGTAGGGTATCAAATTTACGGTCTTGACGAGGGGAATCACGTGGTACAAATAAAAAAAGGCTTCGTAGTTCGAATCATGAGATAGTCATTATGAGTCATAGATTGGGTTAAATTCAAGCTGTGGCCGCTGAAGCATTTGGGGCGTCAAATTAAAGGTTCCAGTGAGGAGAATCATGTCGGACATTTAAATAATGCGTCCTGGTTAGTCATGAGAGTCATGGTTAATTTGGCTGGTTTGAATTCCATATGACCCTGCTAGGGTGTGTGGGGTATCAAATTAAAGGTCTCGTCGAGGGGGATCACGTGGGACAAATATAAAAATGCTTTCTGGTTATAATTATGAGGATATAGCAAAAGGTACACACTCACACTCACACTCACACGCTCACTCACACTCACTCACACTCACACTCACACTCACACTCTCACTCACACTCACACTCACACTCACCTCAAACTCCCACTCCCACTCCCATTCCCACTCACACTCTCACTCTCACTCTCACTCTAACTCACACTCACACTCACACTCTCACTCACACTCTCACTCTCACTCACACTCACACTGTCACTCTCACTCTCACTCTCACTCACACTCTCACTCTCACTCACACTCTCACTCTCACCCTCACTCACACTCTCACTCTCACTCTCACTCACACTCTCACTCTCACTCACACTCACACTCACACTCTCACTCACTCTCACTCACACGCACACTCACACGCACACTCACACGCACACTCTCACACTCTCACACTCTCACACACTCACACTCTCACTCACACTCTCACTCACACTCACTCTCACTCTCACTCACACCCACACTCTCACTCTCTCTCACTGTCACTCTCACTCACACTATCACTCTCACTCTCACTTTCACTCTCACTCTCACTCTCACTCTCACACTCACACTCTCACTCTCACACTCTCACACTCTCGCACTCACACTCACTCTCACTCTCACTCTCACACTCTCACTCTCACTCTCTCACTGCCTCAATCTCTGTGAGGCCATTTGTGTCCTGAATTCATTTTGAGTTTGAGTACATTTTGAGTTTGAGTCCGAGTGAGTTCTGAGTTTTGCGCTCAATGTGAGTTTGAGTTTGAGTGAGCGCAGATGTGCTGCTCAGCATTGAGTATGAGTTTGAGTGAGTGGTGATTCGAAAAAAAAAATGTGAGTGAGTTTGAGTGAGCCGCGCCAACTTTGCCGAGGTATGGTCACAACCGATCAAGGAAGGCAGTTCGAATCACAACTCTTCAGGCTCCTCGGGCTCTCCACCGGCAATACTTAAGAACAAATCCACCCGTCGTTTTTTCACCAGATACTGAGAGTTCACGTGAGCTAGAGTTGGGGGACAGTGGAACGCCCTGACATCTTTTACCGAGTTCGATAAGAGATTCCAACGCTCCTTTTTCTGACTGTTTCTGACAGCTCTTTGTAGGAGAATTTTAAGTGAAGAGCACTCTAGGGGCTCGCCTTGCCGTTGTAGCTCGCTCGCTGGACCCAAGTAGAGCCACACGGCGTTCTGTCGTCACGGCGTCCCGCAGACCTAGCGGTTTATATAGCCATAACCGTTCGAAACTCATGAATCGCTGGTGCTTGTCATACATATCCCAGTTGTTTGGCGCAAAGAAAACTGCAGGTACATTTGAGGCCAAATATACGTAATTAATCAGCAGCGTCCGCGTTCATTCAGTTAGGAACGCTCGTTGGGTTGGTTTTTACAATAGTAAGCGGAAAAAAGTTGCGGTGCAACTCGTGCGACACCGGCACGTGCGGGAGGAAAAGCAAGCACCAAAAAGAACTCACGCTGGCGCTGTTTCAGGCAGGGCGCGCGCGAGCACTGCGGAGGAGGGAAGTCTGAATTGCATTGGGTGGCAGCAGTGAGCGGATAACGGCGCTAGAGCCCATTATGGCAAATCACTGCTCTGCACTTCCGGCAGCGTTCACGTTGAGGGGAACGGCTTTAATTTTGTAGCCTAAGCTACACTGGCCAAGGTTGAGCAGTTTCGCGTGGGCCGTGAAAGGCCGTTCTGCGCAAGCGCGAAGGGCATTGGATTAGATTGGCTTGGCTTGGCTTGGCTTGGCTTAGCTTGAATTGCATTGGATTTGGATTTGGATTTTGATTTGGATTGGATTAAAGTGGATTGTGTTGGATTGTGTTGCGTAATAGCCGCGGCAGACGCACTGGCGCCGGCGCGTGCCGAGGTGTGCGCAGTAGAGGTGTGCGCAGTAACCTTTTCGTAGTTTTGCGCACCTAAATCAAATCAAAATCAAATCAAATGAAGTTTATTATTTCAACCTGACCCGAAAGTTCGCCCATGTCGTATTTTCACTTGATATCACTGTACTTTGGGTGGGCGTTCTTTCGGAACTTTATGGTACAGCAAATGCACTGCGCTCGGCGCTTCATACAAGTAATATTAGTTGATGTTGTTTCTTACGTTCTTGCTCAATGATGATCAGGAGTACGATAAATGACAATTTTTTCAGAAGAGCAAGCAAAATCTCCGCCCCTACCCTAGCCTCCCACGCTTCCAATGGTTCAGATGCGTTTATAAACTAGCAAAGCTCTTTTACGCTTTTAAAATCGTGTTGGGCAAGGTAATATAGGTAACTGCGGAATTATTACGATATATCTTACTCATTTTATGTCGAAATATTTAGCGTAGGCGTGAATTCAGGTTAATGCATTACTTGGTGCTAATTGTTCCCACAATATGGCAGCGTCGACGTCATGTTTTCTTTTTTTAAGCTCTAAGTAGAAGTATATGAGTCTTTTGAAAGGAAATTATATCTATTATAAGAGTTTTAGCTAAAACGTCCAAGCTTCAAGCTATTTAACAGTTCTGGGCAACAAACTTTTGTGTCATTTACTTTGATACGAATTCGCCAGATGTCTCTACTTGGCAGCCGGTAAGCAGTAATGTAGAAACCGCAGAGTGCAGTTCTTTTGTTTTCAGCGGTAAACGGCTACCCTTGCTTCCGCTAACACGGTAATCGGTAAAGCGCGCTAAGGACACTAGGCAGCAAAGTTCATTCAGAAGGCCGGGCACACCAAACCTGACTTTCCTGCGATCATGACTTAATGGCAAGCAATGAAATGACTCTTTGGCAGGAGCTGTCGTTACGCGTTGCGCATGCTCTTCACCTTGTCACGACCGGCGCAGAGACAATCAGCCGCGACAGCGTTAGGCTGGAACTGATTTATTCAGCAAGCGTGAGCGCACGTGAGCGTGCGCCTCGTGATAACGAGCAGTGAGTGCCCAGCGTCGTCCAAGCACTGCGTGAGGAGCTCCCGCCTTCATCGTCGGCGCGGCGCTCTCTTGGCGCGCCGCTCGTTACAACCTCATAACTTTATTAAACGGGCTCATGAACTGAAACCCTTCCCGTTCCACCGAGGTATAACGGGTAAATTAAATACATTGAATATGGATGTTTGGATTTAAAATAAAAAAATGTAAAAAGGTAATTAATATGATAATTACGCAGAAAATGACTCACTACAGAACAATGATAAATACAAAAGATCTAAAAACTATTATCGCGTTATTTGCCGCTGAATTTGTTTCTGCGTGTGAGTGAAATTGTGACAAAATATTTGAGGGGTTAATATTGTTCAAGAGAGTGAAATGCTGGGCTTGTTGGTTCATACTGTTGCAAAAAAGAAACCAGCGGCAAGCACACGCAGGACAAGAGAAGGAGGGACACAAACACAACGCTGGACTACCAACTGATTTAATCGGGAAACTACGATACACTTATATGCAAAAACCACGCGCACGCGCACACCTTGACAGCATGAAGAGACAACTTTATACATCTAGGAAGTGAAATTCTTTATCTGTTAGAACCACCGAAGGAACGCTGACACATGTCTTCTTGTTTTTTCTTATAAAAAACGCCTCAAGTAACTCACGCTCACGTCTTGATTTGCCCCTGCCCACAGTTACGGCATGGTGAAATTTTGTTGAATGTTAGCGTTAATTAGTATTGTCATTTCTTCTAAAGTTTTTAATGTTTCTGTATGTTTTATTAGCTCTGGTTTCCTTCTTACGAGATGATTTCTATGGATAACAAGAAGTTGTTCTCTGTGTTTGTTTGTTATTGGGCAGTCCTGTAAATAGTGGTCAAAACTGTCTGCTGGTAGGTTACATTTGCATATGTTATTATTAATAATGGCGAAGCTATGAAAATAAAACGGGAATCTACCGTGTCCGGTGATAAACTGTGACGTGTAGTAGTTGGTGGGAAAGTGGTCCGGAATTTTGTGAATATTCTTTATCCATTGGAATGTGTAGCTTTCATTTCCTTCTTGTTGCCACTCAACATTCCTCATAACTGAAACAACGTCGAGGCTACGCTCGAAACACAGATGAGGGTGCAAAGAATCCTTTCGGGTACAGCAGCCAAGTACAGAAACGGAGCGCTGAGCCGTTGGTTGCTCCAGCGCTCACTGTATCCTTCCACCAAGAACAGGTGAGCGTCGAGCCGAGTGTGTAATCGCTTTACACTTCGGTATAACGCAAATATCTGCACTGCATAAACGGAAACGGACACGAAAGATGTTCTTTGTAGCTTTATGATGTTTTTATTGCTAGTAAAAAATACTTAAATCAACGGCGAACTAGGACGTCACAGATTAGTTCAAGAAATAGCCGTTGCACTCCGATACCATCGACCCCCAGAAAACCTCATCTCAGGGGCCCTTTAAGGACCACTTACAAGCGGGGCACCAGGCTTTTCCTAAGTTGACCTGTACAGGGAAATTGTGCGTAGCGATTGGTTGGCCACCTTTTGAAAGTAAGTTTGTCGATTAGTAAGTTAGTACACCAAGTAAGGGTGGCGTTCCTTGCTTCCTTCTCTGCTCGCAGCTTATGTGGCCGAAACCTGTGCCTTTGCATGGTGGGAAACATGAGAGGAGCCACCGCTAGCCACATGGTTGACAAGGTGAGCTAAGTGGATTTTAGGAGCGATTATATTTTTACTCGGAAGCTGTGAAATAAATTTTCAAACCGTTTCCGCAGCTCGGAGGAGTGGTGATCATTTGTCGAGTTGCAAACAAAAATGGGCCTAGAACCCGCCGCGGTGGCTCAGTGGCTAAGGCGTTGTGCTGCTGAGCACGAGGACGCGGGCTCGATTCCCGGCAGCGGCGGCTGCTTTTCTGATGGAGGCGAAAAGCGAAAACGCCCGTGTGTACGAGATTTCGGCGCACGTTAGAGATCCCCAGGTGATCAAAATTAATGCCGAGCCCTCCACTACGGCGCGCCTCATCGCTTACAATCAAATGAAAATGGGCATAGACATAGCACGATGCTTAAACAAGGGTACAATGACCGGGGGAGGGAACATTGAACGATCCGCGTCCTGTGCCTTTATGCTTACTTGTTGGCTTGTCACTTCAGAAGAGGCTTTGCTCGCAGCCGGCTCGATAGGATCTGGGAGGCCGGTATAGGCAGGCATACCCGCCGCTCAAGCATTTAAAAGCATAGGTGGCAAATAATAGAAGTCCAAGCCAGCCTCTTCTACGGGGAAATGTTGTCGAGGTCGGCCATGACTTGGAGACGTAAAAGCCGCCGTTGTCGGCGTGAGAGTGCCACAGCGCCAACCATTCACTCTTTGGGCCGCACCGGCATGCGTCGCTCCAATTTTGTGACGCAATGTCTACTACGTCACAAAAAAATATTACAGAAAAACGAGGGAAAGAAATGCCAGCTTTATTTACTTATTTCTCAGGAAATAAAGCATCGTGACTCGTTAAAAAAAAACACCGAGAGAACTAAGAAATGTATGATCTTTCATTTAAAACAACGTTTTATTCAGCCTTTAGTGTCTTTTTTAACAGCACTCCGGTCAGTCGGGCTAGAAAAAGGCATGTTGGCAAAACTTACGCAACACCGCTACCCAACATCTTCTCGCCGAATTGCCCTATGGCATTTTTCTCATAATGCGCCAAGAGCAAGATTAACGGTGTTACGAATGGGCTCATGATATTTTCCCGTATCCTGGCAAAATAGCCGGCGAGATGCTTGCAGGCGAGAGTTTTCTTTGTTCGGACGAAGAGGAGTCATAGGCCAAATTTAAAACCGGTTTTTGTAGCGTAAGCTACACTGGCCGAAGTTGAGTAGTTTCGCGTGGATCTTGAAGGGCCGTGCTGCGCTAGCGCGAGGAGCATTGGATTGAATTGGATTGGATTCAATTGGATTAGATTGGATTGGAAATCCAATTCAATTGGAGTACATGTGTGTAGAGGATTGGGTCTGCACATTCGCCGGTCTGCGCAATTCCAGAGGAGTGACGTCATAGCAGCTGCAGGCGCACTGGCGCCGGCGCGTGCCCAGCTGTGCGCCTCCGTTGCGCAGTAGCCAAGTCTGATGCTGGGCCGAAGTCGCTTGATAACATGTGTCACATAATGCGTATACCGTGTATGTGTCATTGAAGCAGCAGTAGGCATAATAATCAAGCTAATCCTACACAACCAAGAAAGATAAGAATAACCACCTGAACCTTACGCTCACGCTACGTATATCCTGGCATAGCCGAGCTAAGCCACTGGTAATTTCTTCTCTTCGCGAGATGAAGAGTATACGACGTCATAGCACACAACGTTCCGGCAAACGTTCGAACATGACAATTTTTTTGTGACAGTCAGAAAAATCGCCATATTGTATTTCATGCTAACCATTCAGCTTGGGAAAATGCCGGTTTTCGGGCTTATTTTGCCATTTTAACGCATAAGTTGCAGCCCATGTAGACTTTATGTAGCACTGAAGACAACACCCAACTTTGCTTTCTTCGAAAGGCTGTGCAATTCATAGGTTTCTTTAATGTTGTTTGGTTGGAAACAATGCAATAATTAGAGATTTAGTTGCATTTAGATGATCGGAATTAAAGTTCTTGAATTGTTACTTTCCGAACGTACACTTTTGCTATGAGGGCGTGTCGCTGGGAAGGGTCACGATCAATTTGGACCACTATATAAGGCATCTTTAACGTGCGGAGAAATTTCGATGCGGAAATGTTTTGGCTTTTTTCCTCAGTCAGAATAACGGTGACCAGCGCAGCGGGGATGGAAAGGAACAGCTATTAAATTACCCGCTCGCTACATGAACCTGTTTAAATCCAATATTTTTGGGGAGGCAGCTTAATCCAGACAAAAAAAAAAGTGATTGCCAGTATGCTGACTCCGTGTTAACACTAACGCAGTCCGACAAAAACTGAAAATTGGCTTCCGTGTTAAACCTTGTGAAACGTATATTGTCGTTACTTTCACACTTGTTTCAGACAGTAATCGCAAGCTTAGGTTTTCACTGGCTAGAATTGCCTGGGATTGGCTCTCATTGTTCCAGATAGAGGAGGTGATCCGATGTTTCCTGCATTCCCTTCATTTTCCAGCGCATAGTTAAATATGAGAATAAGCAACGTTTTTTGGTTTTCTTTGCTACCAGAGAAAAATAAATGACGCTGTGTCCTTGTGAATGTAGTGCTTTTTGGATAGCATCAGCCAACTCGAGACAATCCGTACGGGCCGGCGTCTTGCACCGTCCGGTAACAGCGTACAATGAACCTAGGAAGAGCCTTTAGACAATGAATCCCTATCGGCGTTTCTTACAATATAATAGTATAATTACGCGCAGTTTTCATTTTTGTTATTCCCCATAGCAACCTTTGACTCGAGCAAACTTGTATTGATGGTCCATTTCTGGAACTATATTTTTTGACTTTGCAATATCGCGTTGAGGACTAACTTGATAGCTTCCATCAAAGAGGAAAGTACATTTGTAGCGGTATCATCATCACCACTGGAACGCCCATCGCCATCATTGGCTGCCCTGCACCATCATCATTATGCATCGCGCTCCTCTCGGAAGAGGCCGAATCACGCGCACACAACACATCAGGCACCGGTTGCGGCAAGACGTCTGGTGCCTTCTATCGCTTTTCTGGCATGCCCTGTACAGACATTACTGAAAGCAGCTCTACAATTGATGTGCAGGTGGACCTCCGCTTGTGGAAGAACAACACCAACAACCTAGGCATCATCATAACCCGCGACACCTGGCAGGCCATACGGAACTGTTCCAACGTGAGTATGCACTGAAACTGCATTTACCTGATGATGATGATGATGACTATGCTTGTTGGCTTCTCCTTTGTAACGGGGTGGCGTTACACAGCGACCTTAGTCGTAACGCCAGTGCACAATCTCCTCGCCATTGAAAAAAAAAAAAAAACCTTTTTGAAATTTTCATGTTAGTCTGACTTCTTTATTCGTATGTCTTCTCGGATTCTTCTCTGCTCTTTTCCCACCAACACTTTAACTTTATTTTACTAACCGCTACTGCTGTCCAAATTACTTTCCCTTTACCCTTAAAGCCAGGGGCTTCGGGAAGCTGGATGTCTTCCTCACCGAGGACTGGACCTTTGCACTCCGTTACGATATGTCGCATGGTTTCTGGCTCCCTGCCGGCAACCTGCGCACCGTTCTTCCAGTGCCGGCTCGCGGATAAGCGTTTTTGTTCGCACGTAGCCCGTCCGGACTTCAAAAAGAAATCCACTCCCTTTGGTATTATCAAAGAACTTTTCTCTCGTGATCCCCCACTTCTTAAAACTTCAATGGGGCGCCACCTCCCGGGCTAGCAATAACATCACAGTTTATGTGTTGAAACTCTTGGCGAATCTTGCTTTTGGGCGTGGGGACCGGTGCATAACCTTCAGAGGTGTGATCAGGCCAACGTATTTGTTAATGCACGAAGAATTTCGCAGCATTTTCCTGCATTTGCTGTGTCCCTGTCTTTTAAAGCGAAGCTTTAAATGGCCATGTCAAAGAAAAATGCGGTAGCTTCGTGTACGCAGAAAACTGCTCCTGCGCAACCACATGCGCATGCGTAAAAAAGCAGGTTGGGGAGGATTTAGAAGTGAGGAGAGATGGATTGGCTAGGTTTATAAACGACGTAGATGCACGCTCGCATCTGGGGCGGTATTCTCGAGTTTTGTCCCTTTTGCGTCCCTTTCAAAAGTGTCCATTTTGGCGAGCCCTGATTGGCTAAAAGCCAACAACCGGAAGTGACGTAACGCAAGTGCGGCAAACCTACTGCCAACCTTCCTCCACGCTGCTAACGTCCACCTCTTAACCGGAAGTTACGTCACGATGAAAGGGATGCAAAAGGGACGTTTTCAAAAGGGACAGTTACGAGAATACCGCCACTGGTGACACTGGAAGTGGAACCGGCGCATTGTAGAGAGCGAAACACACTGGTAAACAGCGGCAGCACGTTACATCTTCGCTGGTTAAAGGGGCAAGTGAAGACAAAATAGAAGTTTGGTTCACTACAAAACTGCTTTGTCCCAAAAACAATGATACCAATTTCATCGCAAATTTCGAACAAATACTGGATATTAAAGAAAATGTGCGAAGCAGTGGCGACTCCTTAGCCACTTTCCGTGACGTCATAGCACGGATGTCAGAGCACTGTGACGTCATAGCAATTTTGGTATGATGTCACAGAATCTTGTCTGTGCTATTGGCGATCTAACCCATCGCGTATAAGACACATGACCGGAAGATTGAAGTGTGGCCTCGTTTCATCGCATCACTTGAATGTCAACGTGCAGTTAGCATACTTCAAATTATGTTTACAGTGGTGGCCCATATGATGTCACTCCTGCCCATAACACGTCACTGTACCACGAAATTTAAAAGTTTTTTTAACACTTCTTGCATTTTTTCGGTAAAAAAAACCACGGCCATCTCCACTAAAGAGAAACCTGTGGAGGGGCGAAGCATGTCGTGTACAAGTGTATTCTTGGCGCCTTGGCGTTTTTGCCAACGGAGATGAAACCGTTGGGGGTTAGAGGTATACAGCTTTGCTGTAACAGTCACTTGTCTTTGAAGCACGAAGCTTTCTAGCGCGAGGCGTAAACGAGTGTTCCGGTGTTTAAGTACGCGTCACGAAGCGATCCAACCCACCGCGGTGGCTCAGTGGCTAAGGCGTTGCACTGCTGAGCACGAGGTCGCGGGTTCGATTCCCGGCCGCGGCGGCCGCTTTTCTGATAGAGGCGAAAAGCAAAAACGCCGGCGTGTACGAGGTTTCGGCGCACGTTAAAGATCCCCAGGTAGTCCAAATTAATCCGGAGCCCTCCACTACGGCGCGCCTCATCGCCTGCGTTGCGCCGGCGCGTTAAACCCTACAAACAATCAACGAAGCGCTCCAGCGGCAGGCGTAAACGAGCGTTCCGGTGTTTTGTAGTAGGCGTTACGTTCTAGCGCGAGGCGTACACGAGTTTCAAGGTGTGTTAGTGCCGTGACTACGTGATACGACGATTATATATACGACGACGGCAGGAGACGCCAACAGCCCCAGCCCAGAAGGGGCAAACGTCTTTCGTGGGTGAAATAGAGTTGAGTGAGGTCGTGAAGCTTACGTATATCAAACTAAAGAAAGTTGCCTTTAGTTTACGTGGCTCCTTTAACCATCCGTATGGAGTGCATGGTCGTATTTTTTAGCGCTGTTCTGCAATTCTTTTTTATATTTCGACCGCTGTTCCAAGGAGTTTCATTGCCCGGCTTCCAATGGTCGCAGGCATTCTGCACGTACGACGACTACAACTGGGATCTCACGCTGACTGGCATAGCGGGCACGTGCTTTCCACCTGGAAGCCTCGCCGTGAGCCTGAGTGTGAGCAGGGTCTACCACATCGGAGACAGGCGAGAAAATATGCCACTTTTTCCCGCGTGTTCCCAAATACATGGTATGACGAAGTGATGCACCGTAGGAACAGGGAAATCTTGCTCTCTTTTCTAAGCAGACTGCCGCCGGCGCAGTCACTGATGTCGACTCTATTCGCGCGTGCTGTTTGTTTGTGTCATGGCAGGAAGCAGCACCACCGCGAAAGCAGCGATGTAATATGATCCATTTGATTTTTTCTTCTTCCCGACATAGATACAAATCTTGACACAAACTTGCAGACTGACGCCATTTTTCTTGACTACGCAAAAGAATTTGATACAGTAAACTAATACAGAAGTTATCCGGGCTAAATCTCGACGCTAACGTGCTACAATGAATTAAATCATTTTGGCTAATCGTTCTCAATTCGTGCACGTACATAACTAGTCCTCTGAACCTCTCGAAGTAACGTCAGGAGTACCGCAAGGGTGTGTCCTCGGTCCCCTTATTTTCTCGTCTACATAAATGAACTACCGCTAACTGTGTCTTGCAAAATCCTCATGTTCGTCGACGATTGCGTGATTTACCATACAATAGCTAATGCTTCCGATCAAGTAACCCTAAAAAACGATCTGAATAGCATTCAAGAGTGGTGTAAAAATTGGCTTCTCAAACTTAACCCGCCCCTTAGGTAGCAAATGTTCTTTATATCCTGTGTATCAACCGCTTATGTGGCAAACGTTCTTTTATACTCGTTATATCCACCCCTTATGTAATACCCCCTTGCGGGGTCCTTGAGAAAATAAAATGTGATGATGATATGATTTCGTGTCAGTACCGAATGAAGTCAACAAGGCGTGCTACGAGAAGGAAGTTGGGTTGTGCAGACATGATCTCTTCCTGCCGCGCGAAGCTGCTGCACTGCCTGCGGGCAACTATTGCGACATGTTGCGGCTATACCCCGAATGAAAGAAGTAGCCGGAAAGGCTGTGAAAAGTTCTGGCGTTTTACTGAAAATATTTGGCGCGAAGGTTTCGCCATTTGCCTCTTTCTGGTTGTCAATCGTTTAACCCACATACACTAGACTCTGGGTAAACGGAACTTCAAGAGACCGAAATAATTGGTTCCATTTAACAGGAGTTTTGCTTACTGCGAGGGATTTGCAAAAGTGTAAATTTATGTGCATACACACTGTTATAATACCATTTCATGGGACACTAAGCACTAGAAGGTGAATGGAGCAGGTGAAGTTCAGAAAGCAAAAAAAAAAAAAAAAAAAAAAACTACAAGAGATTTAGGCACAGCATTCACGAAGTTTATTTGACAACAATTAGTCACTGCGCGGTAAAAGGCATCCATTTGTTTTATTTGAGACCTTGAAACTGCAACTTGAAGATCACAATCTTCAGCAGCTGACGCTCACAGCAATCGGCCTGATAAGAAGTTCCAGTTTCGGTGCCGTTTACGCGATGACGCGGAAATTTTAGTTCCGATTACCGAAAGTTTTTTTTTACGTTATCTGAATACAAAACCAAACATTTTACAGGCTGCTGTTTCGTTTAAGCGGCAGTTCCGTTTAAGCTGTTTCCGTTCATCGAGATTCTATTGTATTTCTGTTATAATGTTAACCGTGGAATGCTTCGCCAGCTTGCACGAAACACTCTGTACACAGTCTTCGCTTTTGCTCGGGATAGCGATTAAACACGACAGTCTTTCTTGGGCTACTTAAACGCAGAAATTGTGGTCTGCTTGCCTGTCTGCCTGTCTGTCTGTGACTTGATTCAGTCACCCGGCCAAATTGAAACAGAAGCTGCACAATAGTCTTATATATCCACAGCCAAATCTAAACGTCTAAGTCCGGTGTGAATGTTCATACTTGTCAACATTGTTGAGCAAGAACAAGACATTACGCAAATATGAGGCAGCAAATCAATACATAAGCGATATCTGCATTGTTTCGTTATTAAAAAATTCACGGATGCTTGGTTTTTGCGAGAGCAAATAAAATGCTACATCAACTACACAAAACCGTCGCCTGCGGCTGTCCGCCCCGCTATAGCTCCTGGCGACATTTCAGAAATCAAACGGCAACAGCAATGAAAGGTTCCACTAGATAGGTTCCACGTTCCGCTTGGAACGCTCGTGGAGTAGCGCCTCGTGGTTCCATAAACTTCGTAGTAGGGTGCCTCGATTCACGCGCGCCTCCGCCGTACGGCAGCGCTGGCATCGAGGCACCCGACTTGGCGCAGTGAAAACGCGGTAAATTTAAATTGACTTGAGCAAACCTCTAGCGTGTTCATCTTGGGAGGAACGAGACGGGAGAGGAACGGCATGAGAGGTAAGCGTGAAAGAAAAGGGAGGTATTTACCTGGCAGGGGCACCAGTCGACTATCGTCTTTTTGTAGCGTAAGCTACACTGGCCGAGGTTGAGTACTTTCGCGTGGACCTTGAAGGGCCGTGCTGCGCAAGCGCCAGAAGCATTGGATTAGATTAGATTGAATCGTTGGATTGGATCGGATCGGAGTGTATTGGAATGGATTAAATTTGATTGCATTGGAATAGATTAGATTTGATTGTATTGGAGTACGGGTGTGTAGAATTGGATCTGCACATTCACCAGTCTGCGCATTTCGGAGGAGTGACGTCATAGCCGTGACAGACGCACTGGCGCCAGCGCATGTCCAGCTGATCGCCTCCGTTGCGCAGTAGCCAAGTCTGACGGTGCGCCGGAGCCGCTTGATAGCCGCTTCGCGTGGCACCTGGGGAGCCGTGCTGCGTACGCGCGAGGAGCAGTGACTGGACTGTACTTGACTGGATTGGATTGGATTGCTAAACCTTAGCTCACGCTACGTATACCCTGGCATAGCCGAGCTAAGCCACTGCTAATTTTTTTTAGAAGCGTTAAATCTGAGCCACTTTTTTTGGAGTGATTGCTGAAACGCGCCCCCTCCACTCTTTGGTTCCAGTGGGATGCACCCCCAACCCAAAAGGAAGCCCGGTACACTGCTGCAGAGGGCCCTCAATTCCATCCCTCAGGGCGGCTTCGGATCGGAGGGCATCAAGGCGCTGCAAGCCGCCCCACCCAAGTTTTACAGGATTCCGAAACTCAGCGGTGGCTGGGCCGACGTCCGCGACCATCAACTCTGTTCCGAGTTGACTCTATGAGGGATCATCGGCCCACGGACTCGTTCACACTGCGTACTGTGCGCGGACTACACTGCGTTATGGACTTGTACTTTGTTCTGCACCGCTTTGGCTTTGTCGGTGTCTGTTTGGTTTTGTCTGTCAGTTGGAATATTTTTGACTTTTTGCGTTGGTTTTAAAAATGGCGCTATCGGACCTGAAATAGGATGTGGGTGTTCGCTAAATTCGTCTATTAATTGATGTTTTTACAGCGACACTATGAAAATAATTCACGCTTTCGAGAATAAATGAATGGCCGGTAATACAATGCGACCGCGGTACTAGGCCTAAATACGCAATGCTCCTTGCGTGAGTTTGTGCGCTGGTTTAAAAAATGGCGCCCACGCGCGTGAAATGCCAGGAGTCTGTTTTCGCTAACACGTTTATTTAGGATGTTTGTTCGGAAATACGGTAATACAATTCACGGAGTGAGAGTAAGTGAATAAATAAGTAGGCTTTAAAAACAATAAAAAACAATTAATAGATAAACAAATAAGCGGAGTGAGAAGAAATAAAAACTGGCTAAATATGTAGCGTGCTATGCGTGATTTTGAACGTTAGTTTTTAAAAAATGGCGCGCTAACAGCTGAGATATCAGGACTGTATTAGAGTTTTCGCTAAATTTCTCCATTTATTGGTAGACGTACAGAGATAAATGAAATAATTCGCGGCGCCGTAACAAAAGATTTGGTGGTGATACCTTACGACCACGGGCGTATACACCTCAATGTGTAACGTGTCAGGCATTACCGATCTGCTTCCCCGTATAGCCGACTGAAAGCGACGGGAACGCTGGTTATCTGGAGGCCCTTCATCTGGCATTGCGTTCCCTTGCGAACAAAATCATATCTTTAGGAATTATCTGGTCTCTCGCTGTCCTTGCACTTTTTGTCCCGCGGTTACACGTAATTCTTGCGTCTCCTAGGCGCAGTGTTGCGCAGCATGATAGCTCCTGGTGTTCTTAACCCAGGTTTGTTGCAACTATCATCTGGATTTGAGTATGGAGTCAAGCGACGTTACAAATGAACAAACCCACGATCATTACCCGCACAGTAACATACAACCACGGCGTCGCCGCTTCGATTCCCGACGGCGGAAGTTTTAAGAGCAAATAATTTTTAACACTAGAGTTGTTTTAAGCTTGTAGTTCCGCCTTATAGAAGAGCCGTATGGAAGAAGAGCCGTATGAAACAGGAAAGTATCATGCAAGACTCTTCTCGGACCACTGTCGGCGTGACGCCATCAGCGTTCTTTTGGAATCGGGACTGATTTCCGTTGGTTGCCCCCTCCTGTTTTCCCATTTCCTACCCTCTCCGTAGCCCTAATCAATACTCCTCCCTACCTCCATTCCACTTCATTTGAAGGACCCATCATCTCCCTTACTCCCTTTTCGTCTCCCACTCGCTTTTCCGTCTTCCATCACTGCAGTCCCCCCTTTACTCTCCCCCCATTTACTCCCCCATTTACTCCCTCCTTACCCCATCTGATCGCCATTACTCTCCCCACTTTACCCACCATTTGCTCTCTGAACTAACTTTGAATCGAAGGTCAAGTTGGCACCCAACGGCTGGAAACTGAACAAAAAATCCGACAGACCGCAAAACACGATAACGTTGCCGCTGTGCCTCATCACCGCATCCGGATGTTACACCGCGCGGCGCAAGTAGTGCGTTACTGTGAGTATTTTGAACATGGCACGAGCCGTTTCCCGCATTTTATGGATTGATGTGCTTATAAACTACTGCAGTGAGGACAAATAAACTAGGCGAGAAAAAAGCAGGCGATATCACGAATTCATAGCAATATCCTTTCAAAACGCGCGCGCCCGTTGACATCCGGGTCCGTCGCTTTGGCGGAGTAATACCATACATGTGCTATTGCCGTTTTTAACTTGTTCCCGAGCATAGTACCTTTAAAAGAAAGTGAGTGAAGCGAGAAATCCACGTAACAGGAAAATCGGCCTTCTGGTGAAATGGCTTTATTTGACGATAAAATAGGGCCATTTATCGCGGCAAACTTTTTAAATAATGGGGAAACGCACACCTCTTGTAATAGCGCAAGGCGTGGCCGGGCAACCATGACCAGAGACCGACCTTCCAGGAAATTTTCGGAATGTTTGAACTGGAAGGAACATTGAGTGACGCACGTTATAGGTTCTTTTTTTTAAAAAAAGTGAGCTACGCCCATAAAAAAAAACAATATCAAACTCCTCTGCTTCCCCGTGCAGTAGCGCAGACAACGTTGCTGACACCAGCGCATTACCGTGACCACTTTTGTCCACCTCAAATCTGTCCTATGCTGGTGTGTTGCAGCCGATGATGCGGAGAGGGACAAGCATTTTTTCCCCTGGCGAAACGCTGATGGGCTCTCCAAGGAGCGAATCGCTTGTAATGGTCGATAAATTCTGCCATGGTCCGAAAGGCGACTACAGCTGACCGCGAAGAAATACGTAAAGACTACGTCCATTTCTGCATTCTGCTTTCCCTGTCGAAAGACTATCTTCATTTTGTCACCTGAAGCAAGCGAAGAAGATTTTTACGCTTCAGTGCGCGCTTGCAAGCGTGATCGATATCTGTTTTAGTTTTCCTTCAACAAACACATACACCCTGGGTTCAAACTTGAATCTCGTTTCCTGTATTGCGATAGGACTTTGCTGTTGGCTATTTTGCTACTTTGGTACTTTCTTGCTACTTTCTCGTGCTTTCACTGGCACGACGCGAAAAACGTTTTGCCTTCAGAATATTACGCCGACATGACGATCCCTGCTGGAAGGACATTGGCTGTCTCCATTGCCTAAAGTTTCGAAAGACAAAACTTCTGGCAATGCAGACAGCTAATATCCTTGGCTGGGGTATATGAGATAAAGCTGTACTTTCGTGTTCCTTCTTCAGGATCGATGAGTGTGTGTGTTAAGTTTGGGGGTTGCATCGCCTAATTTCTAAGACAGTCCTGGAAAGTTTTTGTCGACCGATCAATCCTCTTTCAACTGTATGTCTTATCTCTAACCATTCCTTTATTGAGATTTCAAAGTAACCAGTTTGAAACACTGCAAGCTCGGTTTCACGCACGCGCCGTGTGTCCACACGTCTCATCTGAGCTTTTCGGTCTACCAAACGGTCTATGGGGAAGTGCATTCGTTTTTTTTACAAGACGCCATAGGTCCCACTAAGAAAGCCTTTGCGTTAATATCTCCTTGCAAGTGGTCGGCTCAGGCTTTAGCTTGCGTCCTTACACCACGCACCGTCAACGCGAGTATCGTGAATTAAGACCTTCGGTCAAATAGCAGAAGTTTTGACCCTGTTAAGATCTGTACTATGGTTGGTAATACAACAAGGAAACCCTAGTTTATGTTTATCGTGGCCTTGTTTAGATAATCTCAATTATTCTTTATTTTTGCGAGCTGAAACTAAGTGTCGCCATCATGCGAGTATTTATTTAAATAAGGTCTATTATATGCGTAGCGTCGTTTGCAAGGCAAGGCACTCTCAAAAATTTTCTTACGTGTTCTTACGTTCCTCGTCCGCCTACGTCGTTGATATAGCTTTCTTCCTGCGTGACTATTTACAGGCTACACTTATGGTGGCACCCTCAGGAATTTGCTTGTTATCCCCAATTTTTCCCTCTAATTAATAAAACCGCATAAGCCATCGCGGAAGCCTTCAAAAGGATTTAGGCCCCGTGGAATTAGTTCGAGATAATAAATAAATAAGTAACACCAAAAGACCCGCGTGAAGGCCTTCAGGAAGGGTCAAGCCTCGTACACTCTTAAAATCGCCGCAAGTGGGCTTTACACAACACCCCAGAAAGACCAACCAGCGTGATAAAATTTGTGGAGTTGGCGAATGACGCGGTCTAGCGTGCTTATAAAGCAAAAAACCTTTTCCATTCCTTCCTAAAAAAAGTTGAATGAAACACCAATGTTTTGATGTGAGAAATCAAAACTATCAAAAATGGGCCTAAAGAATCTTCAAAAGGGCGCACAATCGTTCATCAAACCTTTAATGACCCAAAAGAACGCATGCGATGGTTTCTCGCGCAATAAGCAAACGCATCGACGTACGGTCTAAACGCATACCGATACATGGTTTATTAGATAAAAGCGTACTATTGTACTCCTTCTTCATTATTGAGGCGTGTATTGTCTTATGGAGAACCTTTTTTTTCGCGGTTTTCAAGTATTGGTTTTGACACAAAGGAAGCCAGGTTTCACACAAGCGCCGCATGTCAAGAGATCTTGTCAGAGCTTTTCGGTTGACCAACCGGTCGATAGGGAAATGCCTTAGTTTTATGAACGGACGCCATCGTTCCCACTTAAAAGCTTTCACTTTAAAAAACTGGCTTTGCGAGGGACAGCCAAGCAATCGCTGTCGCCATCATGCACCAACGAGGTCGTAATTAAACATATCTTTTATCCTTCTCCTGTCTCCCTGATGGGCACAACTTCGGAGAGTGTAGACTGAAATAAACTTGTTAGGCGCAATGGCGGCGGCAACAGTAATGCAACAACAGGAAGTGTTACTCCACCAAACATCAACGCTAACAAATAGAGCAAGAACTATTGCAATTACCACCACCAAAATTAACAAAATGGCGCGTGTCAGCGTAGGCATGCCCATTTGTGTTCATGTTTGTTTAGGCCTGCCAGCAAACAATCAAACAAACAAACAAACAAACAAACAAGCAAACAAACAAACAAACAAACAAACAAACAAACAAATAAACAAACAAACAAACAAACAAACAAACAAACAAACAAACAAACAAACAAACAGACAAACAAACAAACAAACAAACAAACAAACAAACAAACAAACAAACAAACAAAACAAAACAAGTTAACAAAGGCACGTTGGAAATGTGTATAAAGACATCGCAAATGGGACAACTATGGAGTACGCCTTGCTTCTTCGAAAAAATCAATACTTAGCTACATAAAGGCATTTGTCGCTGTTATGGTATATATTTACTTTGTTGGTGAAAAGAAACAAAAAAAAACTTATAAAAATAAAATATTCCGACGTCTCTTGGCAGTTATAGCCACATTTTTCTGTAAAGAACTCGCACTCTAGACAAGTGTCTTGTGAATGCTACGTAGTAGTACAAAATACGCCGAGTTTCTGCACACTTTTTTGGTTTAGTTTTATGAGCTGAGTTTCATGGTTACAGTGTCTGAGTTTTGTGGTTTACCAGTGTGACCTATCTCTGAACGATTTTATATATTTCTTAAGGAAAACAATAATTTACTGGTTGCTTTCTTTTTGAAGTATACTATCTGCAGGCGTGTTACAAGTAAGTTTCTGTATTCGGCTGCACGAGCTGTGCCTTGACTTTTGTCTTATACATGACTTCAACTTGTGCAACACTTTTTTGTAAACTCGCATTATGAAAATTTTTTGTGTGCATATTATTTAAATTGGAACATGTAGCAGATTTTTCTGTGTAGTTACACTTGCTCTGTATTTATACATACCTTTCCACGAACACAGCGTTTTGGCTACCAATAACTTTCTAGTGCTTACAGCCACTAATAAGACCAAGCGATTCTCAATGCACCGACAAACGTAGGTAGCATCGGCCACGTCTAAGCGTATACTAAAATAATAAATAAAGAAAAAGAGCCGTAAGCTATTCCGATGTGTGGAGGTGGATGACCAGCAAATCGTTTCCGCCCATGACGTGGGGGTGACACAAAATTAAGTGAGAGGAATGAGCAAGGTTTATTTCTTGTGAGCGTTCACAGTGGCCACCTATAAAAACACTTGCGAACAAGCCAATACTTCTATTTTGAGTCTAGTCATCATGAAATTACTGCTTCTTCATAACTAATCTTCTCAGAATACTTTTTGAAAATGGTGCCTATTACTAAGTACTCTAGTAAAAATGCATATCCAAGTGGTTGAACGTTCATTCATTCATTCGTTGTTCATTAATTAATTAATTAAATAATTAATTAATTAATTAATTAATTCATTCATTCATTCATTTCATTCATTCAATCTTGTTTTTTCACAAACGTGTAATCTCGATTTTGAAATGACGTCTCAAACTGCGTTGGGCACTGGTGGTAATGTTTTGCTAAAACACACACCGGGACGTTCGGTTTTCAACGGCTTGCCCTATCGAACCATCGCCCATCAAGGACAAGTAAATCTTCCAGAGCTTTTGTTCTCTGACATAAAAGATACGTTAAACCCTAGCCACGTAAGTTTCACCTAAAAGATGTCGGAAACGAAAGTTGCCTCAGCGCAGTTCCTGAACGCCCATCAACAAACACTTTCACGACGCTTTACGTCGCGCAGAATAAATGAATTGACAGCGTTTGAAGGGCGGACTTCATAACCAAATATACGAGAGGGAAGGGGGCGTGCTCAAGGGCAAATGAAGAAAGTGTTCTCGTCGAAAATAGATGAGAGAGAGGATATGATAAAGAGTGGAGTAATCGACAAATTTGTCCACCGTAGCTAAAAATGTCGTCGAATAGAAGCATTTAAACTACCCACCATGCGACGCTCTTGCATATTACTCTTGCTCTGATTGACCCGGTTATCAGCTTGAGCAATCACACCCCACCTTCTCGTTTCAACCAACTTTAACCTCACTTCGGTAACGCTACAAGCTTCTAGCTAAATGCAGGTGTGTCGGCAGTGACATTAGAAAAGGCGTAAATTGAGATGTCCGACAGCTGTCGAGATGCGTTTGGATTAGCGTTCTCGGCATGAAACACACCATCGCCTCGCGTGATAAAAAAAAGGTTGTTTATTACCGCTGATCTGATTACGACGGATCTGATCTGATCTGAGCTGATCTGATCTGATTCGCATCTATAGCTTTCGCATCTATATTCACCCTTTACTTTCCGTCTATAGCTTTCCGTCTGTAGCTATAACTATAGCTTTCGCAGTGCTGCCGCACTGCGAAAGCTATAGTTAGCGCAAGCACTGAGCGGCACTGCTTGATTTACACGTCGTAGCAAATACGCCATGCGTTTCGGCTTTGCTTTCGTGAATTGTTTTTTCCCAGCGAAGCTGTTTGCCCCTAGTTGTTGTCGTGAAAATTTAACGTCGTAAACAAACCAACAGCACCAAAAAAACCCCGGCAGGACCGAGCTGTTCTTGCGTAAGACGTCGAGCGCATGCGTCCGGCTAATCAGACTAACAGCACACAGCTCATTATTCGTTAAAAACACCAGAGAAGAAGCATAGAAACCGCTTTACGGATGATAAGGCGCATGAGAACAATGAGACCTCCCTGCATCCCCCTCTCACCACTACGTGTCCCGGTAAATATTATGTTTGCAGATCACATTTGAAGGCTAGGCAGGACGAGTGACACTAAATAGCGCAGTTCTTGCCCAACACGTTGAGCGCATGCATCAGGCAAGACAGGAGCCAGCATTTGCCACCAAAGATGCCGAACGCAAGCGACAAGACCGCCAGTCGACGAGAAACAGTTCGTACCCTCCCCCGTTAGCATTCGTACTGGTTACAACAATTTCGCTGGACATCCATTTTCGCACGGCGGGATGGCGAACATTTCCTTAAACTGGCTTTTGAATGCGTTCATTGCTGCAACGAAAGGAAAGCTGACCAGCAGCCGCTACACCGCTCTAATGACATCATTCCAGCGGTCGAAGAACGCCAAGACCGGGAAAGAGAGAAAAATATTTCGAGAAATTTCTTAGTTACTTACTTACTAAGCATAGAGCAGTAATTTTTGGCCGAGGTACTTTTCGACCCCCTCATCTGTGTAGTGAACGTGTTGGTAGTCTACGTTTTGAAAGCATTTAAGATATCGAAAAAAGTTGCACAAGGAGTTGCAGGATGCCTTGAAAGTTACGAGATCTAGGCGCTAATTTTATACCTATGTTGTTTTTGGTTATCCACAATCCACAAGTCACCGCCCCATCATTTTGAATTGATACGGGTAGTTTTTTGCAAAAATTGTCGATGGCAAAGGCAGCAAACAGCAGTGGGCAAGCATGCCTGTACCCCCGTGGACTGTGGATGAGTGTATTTGTGTAACTTTGGGCATTTAGTTGGCGTGTTGGTAAAAAAAAACAGGTGAAAGGAAAAAAAAATGCTGCTGCTGAACATTTTTTTCCACTTGAAAGTTTTTGAGCATTTCGGTCACGCTGTTTACGCAAAGTTACTACTTGTTGCGGTAACGCACAACAGGCCCATATAAGTGTAAGTAAGAGTTAGAGTTACTGAACGCTAGTTCGCTGCAATTATGTTACTTTATTTCCACTTCATTTCTGGTATTCCGCAGAGGCCGGCACTCCCCTTCTTCCGCAACTACGATTCAGTTCAGCGTGTAAAGCTGCCCGCTTTTACTATATTTCTCTGCCAGGAAACGGTTTAGTCCATCCCATCTGTGTGAGCGTTATACAGCAAAGAGAGGCGGTTTCCTGGGGCCGTTTTCAATGTGTCATATTGGATCGACTGCTTTTTTCTCTTTCCGTCCGGAGACGTAATCGCTTGATCCGGTGCCCTGAGAAACTTTGCCTTGTTTTTCCTTGCAGCCCCAGTTTCACGCCGTCATTTTAGCGATCTCCTGCCATTATGTTGTCATTTCTCCTTTCTTCTTCTAGTGTTGGTCTTAGTCCGTCTAGTCCTATAACCCTTTCCTCTTTTTCTGGTGTCCCGACCCCGTATGCCTTTTACGAACTTTTTGTGGCTGCGTGTCTGGGAAGCCCTAAAATATCCTGCTCCGTTCGTTTCAGAGTGTCTCTTCTTTCGACCTATTCAAGATGAAAGATCGGTTGTATATTGATACAATTGCCCAAACTCGGTTCCCTTCAATTGCGGGGGTTTTCTGGTCACTGCTTTCAAAACAAAGCAAGGAAACAGTCAAACAACTCCAAAATAAAAAGTCAAGTGGCCAGACCGCCTGCTCGCGGGACGCTACGGCGTGGCCAGCGGGGGATGCGGCCAAAGAAGACGAATGATGATGGCGATCGTGCGCTAAGGACGACGAAAGATCGTCACAGCTTGCGGCAAGGCTGGGCCGAGAAGTCAGTGAGCGCTGCAGTCGAGGGAGACAAATCTAGAATCGGCCCGTTGAAGATACCCCTAGGCCCCTTTCTTTCTCCTCTGGGCATTAGCTCCTTCGAAGGTTTTCTCTTTTGTGATGTTGCTGCAGAATTTTCTTTCTAGCTTCCGTTCGGCATACTTTTGTAGGCGATTCTCGTAACCGAGGGATCTTTCTTAGTCTCGGGGCTAAGCTACGGTCCGTATTACGAGCGCAGTACCTGCGTTTCTTTCGCCTGCTTACCTAAACTTCTGCGTTCTTGGTGAAAGAGTTTAAATTCAGCGTGTTGAGGCGAAAGTGGTCCCGCATTCCAGGTGACAAGAACATCAATTACGGTATTTGTGGGTGCGTTCACTGCATATTTACGGATGCAGTCATCAGCGAATGAACTATGCGACGTTACTGCGGCGGCATGTCTTAGCAGTGAACCGTTGTGGGGCACTTCTCGTGAGGCGTTCCGCTTTCCTTCTGCGGCTTTTTATACTCTGCTCCCTTGTTTTCCTCGTATGATAGCCCTGTACCTCCATCTGCTTTACTCTTCACGCGGCTCACCGGTCTTTCTCCCCTATGATCGGTTCACTTGGTTACGCCAATCGTTGCAGCAACACGGGCACAGAACAAACTCACAAACGCGCTGTTACCAGCTGGGCTCTAGAATAACAAGTAAGAACGTTGCTGTTTTGTTTTGGTAATATTTAATATCAAAGATTGAGCAGAGCCCTGCGACGCACGCCCTATCACTTTTTTTTTGCTCATGTCTGTGTGCGGGTTTCGCCACATCAACTCTCTTAATGCGGTGGAGTACCCTTTACAGGAGTGAGACTTCGGTAAAGCTCGCTTGTCACTGCACATGACCTGGCACAACGTTTGTTGGGAGGGTGTTGCGCCAGTTGGAGGAGCTCGTTCCTACATAAATTGGACGCCATCCTTTCCTGCGGAAGGTGATGTACAACGCAGCCGTCGTAAACCACTACGCATGCTGATGGGGGAAGCTATGAAATGCTTCTCGTTGTATCGGCGTGTTTGTCGCTTGCACTCGGCTTCTGTGGTGAAATATGGTGGGTCCTGACGCATGCGCTAAACCTCGACTTACGTAAGTCCCGTTCACGTTTTGAGAGCAGCTGAAAAACTAATATTCGCCATAAGACTTAAGGGGGGGGGGGGTGATCCCATTGTTCACGGGTGCCTTACACACATACTGAGCTCTATGCTGCTTGCCTGATTAGCTTGACACATGCGTTCAGCGTCTTGGGCGACAACGTACGATCCGGAGTGGCTTTTTGTAGCGTAAGCTACACTGGCCGAGGTTGAGGAGTTTCGCGTGTGCCGTGAAGGGCCGTTCTGCGCAAGCGCGAGGGACATTGGATTGGATTGGATTGGCTTGGCTTGGCTTGGCTTGGCTTGGCTTGGCTTGGATTGGATCGGATTGGATTGAATAGGATAGGATTGGATTGGATTGAATTGGATTGGATTGGATTGGATTGGATTTGGATTGAATTGGAATAAAGTGGGTTGTGTTGGATTGTGTTGCGCCATAGCCGTGGCAGACGCACTGGCGCTGGTGCGTGCTCAGGTGTGCGCCTCAATTGCGCAGTAGCCACGTCTGACACTCCACCGGAGCCGCCTGAAGCCGTTTCTAGTGGATCGTGAAGAGCCGTGCTGAGCATGCGCGAGGAGCAGTGACTGGACAGGACTGGACTGGACTGGACTGGATTAGACTGAATTGGACTGGACTGGACTGGATTGGACTGGATTGCTTCACCCTAGCTCACGCTACGTATATCCTGGCATAGCAGAGCTAAGCCACTACTATAATTTTTATTTACGACACAAAATTTCCCGATCAACGACAGGGTAACAGCTTCGCAGTAGAACACAATTACTTTGGAGAAGCCGGAACAAGAAGTCCCCTTGTGGATTCTACAAAGAAGGGGCTGGGGCAGAAGCGACAGAGAAAGTATAAGACAAGCGCGGTGTGGGTACTCCTGTGCCATTCCTTGTCTTATTTCTTTCACTGTTCGTCTCTTTTGCGCTGTGCAGAACAAAAATACAATAACGAACTGGCCCCGCTTTCTATCTTAAAAGAAGTTTTTCTTTTATTTTGAAGGATAACAAGCAGTGATGGCGCCGGTTTAACACTAGCTTTGGTAACATCCTGCTCAAAGTTATTCAAGGAGGTTCAAATGTTTTCTACTTCCCCGATGAAAAGATATATAGCACCAAACTGAACAAGTAGCCTCCTGCTTGTATCGCGGTTCGCAAAGCATATTTTATTCTTTGCGGCTCAGTGGAAAATCTGTGAGTCAGCGCTCTGAGTATATCTGCAGGAGTAATCTTTCGGCCCGTGGGGTGGTTCTCGGGCAATCTACCCTAACTAAGTGCACAATGTTTATCATTCCGTGTGGTGTATCAGTACTGTCTTGTTCACCTGTTCCCTAATTTTTCGTGGGAGCGTCACATAATAATGAAAATAGCTCCACCAGCCGGAAAAGGTTTTCATGGTATTTCTTCTTAGAGTACGCCCCTGAACACCATTCCGGCAATCCTAACAATTAAGCAATGACACTTGGCAAAGGGATCGATCACCACGTCGCGTACCGCAAAACTTTTATTTTTGTGTTTTTACGCCATAAGCTACGCCTGGGCTATGGGCGGCGCCATAGGTGTAGCCAAAGTACATGAGTACTTGTACCAGAGTACGTCACGGCTTTGCTTTGAAGCGAGCCTTTTGAATGTGGGTTTTGCTGCAATGCATTTTTTGCCGCAGTGTAATGTATTTGCCGCAATGCAAAGCGATTCCACGAGGCCCGCTTACAAATGAACAGATGCCAGGTACAATGGCGTTATAGGCAGGTTTATGTTGTACGATCGTCCGGTGAGCAAACAAAAGTCTGACATCCACCTAAATGCGGCCAAACGGCAACAAAGAAAAGCTCTACAGCTTTCGCAGAAACTGGACCAAGACAGTTTTTGGACCAGGTTGATTCCTGGACCAGGACGAATTTTTTTTCAACTGCGAAGTCTCTCAGAAAGTTGTAAAGCTTTCCTTTGTAGCCGTTGGCTGCATTTAGGTGGATGTCAAACTTTCCTTGGCAGAACTTACTCTACCTTGGGGACTCCCCTTAAATCTGGTCGATTAACAATCGTCTGGTCTGTCTGCATCGAAGTTACTGACTGCGTTGAAGTTCTATAAGGTTGTTTTTACTTTTGTATTTGCATTCACATTGTATTGGGTTGATAAGAAGGGGGATATTGCAAAGAAAAGCTAATATATCTCTACTGTACTACTTTTTTATAGTTTGCTCTGGTTTTAGCGGCAGGCTCAAGTTGAATCATATTTGTTACAGCTGGTTGCGGCCTTACGCTAAAGTTTTCTTTCTGCTTCAGCTACGAAGCTGGATTTGCGGTAATACGCTTCATTGACTGCGCCTATTACATAGCCTAATTTAGTCATATCGTGCGCAGGCACTTGTCGCTTACAGACGCACGAACAATACCATGCTCGTTATATAATTGTCACGGGAGGACTCCTAGCTTTTCATTGAAGTTGCTTTCACAATAAAGTAAGGTTTGGCGCAATAATTTTTCGCTCACGTTTTGCGGGAAAGACTGAAATCATGTGCCGCTGCCGTTGTAAAAAGTGGACGCTCGGCGATATGAACACCCTCACTTGAATACGATGAATACCATGAATACGATATGAATCGTATGAACACCCTCACTTGTCATTGTTACGGTACTATATTGCACAATGGGCGAGCCGCGCAAGTTTCCAACTAAGCCTTTTGGAGGTACTAATATGTTGAGAAGAGAAAACCTACAATCAATTTACTGGTCTCTTTCTATGGCCAAGGCTTTGTCTGTCCGCGTCTCCCTGTCATTACGGGTGCGGGCAACGCAATAGTCCACTCGCATTCGGTCAATGGAGATACCAGAGTGAAAGACGGCTTCTAATTAAGTCGTTTTATTTTCTACAAAAAAAAAACGACAAGCGGCCTTTATTTTTCTCGATGCAAATAAGTGTTTCTCGATACATATCAGCGCCTGGACTAAAAGCGCTTTGAGGGTGAGGTCACGGTATAAAAATTGTTTGAGTGTTTGAACAAATAGCACCCGAAGTAGAGGCGTGTGTGAGTTGAAAATAAGCGAGCAGGAACAGTGTGCTCAGAGGTTTGTTCTTGTTAAGCAAGCATACACTGCTCAGAAAGACATGTTTAACAAAAGGCAAGACGAGACGCACAAGAAAAACGTGTAAAAAAGGACTTAGCCTTGCCAGTCATCATTTTGGCTCTGCTTTGTCTTTTCTCAGATAAGAAATTCCCGACTAATAATCTCAAAACCATTTATTTAAAGACTGAATAGAAGTAAATTTAAACTTTAGTGTCGTCGCTTTTAAGGGAAGCTTTCAAGCTTTGCTAGCACAAAGGCCGCTCATGCCGGGCGGACAAGTCGAAGTAGGTTGACGGATGCCCTACTACGTCAGTCAAAAAAGGTAGAAAAAGCTGTGTTAAAAATTTGAGAGCCTCAAACAAGGAGCCCACCCGCAAAGAAAAGAAGGAAATCTTCGCTTCTGTTCAGTATAGGCCTCGTTTCTCGCCTGAATAAGTGAATAGCTCTCCGAGCAGTTCTGGTGGTAGTTCATTGCACGGGCTCGGGAGCTTTCATTCACAGCGTATAAATCATGGCACTGGAGTGCGAACCATTCTCAGCCATTCGCTATACGCTTATAATATTTTTTCCACCCACCACTTTACTATCTGGGTGTAAGGCAAAATGTTCGGGGCATTTCGCTCTCCTCGAAGAATCTTGTACGCAGCCGCCGCGATACCCGCCATTAGCTGCAGCCAGTGCGTCGAATTCTAATCCGCCTCAGCCGAGTCCTACACTCCTCTTCACTTTCCTCTTTCAAGACCGTCTATTGTGCCTCGCAGGGGTCCTCGGAGACCGAATGTCTTATTTTCCCTCTGTTCTTAAGCCTCGATCTTTTCGATTTGTTTTCGAGAGCCATGAAGCCCGTATTTCTGTCTTGTTTTTGTACGTGTTGGCAGAAGGCTAGCTCCTGGGCTCTTTAGTCGCCTTTCCTTCCCGTTTTTTCGATTCGTTCTTTTTTCTGTTTTGCTCCAAGTACTACATTACTTGTTCGGCTTCACAGACCAAAAAAGAAAAGCACTCAATGGCACCATTTCCGACTGTTCTTCTTGCTGTGAGTTTTGTACTCCGCACGTGTCGCTCGTATTCAGTTAGTTGCTTTTGTTCTGTTTGGACGCCAATACAGATAGTCGCTAGCCACTGTAGCAAGTTTGTTAGCTCTGTTTGGGCGGGCGATCAGCTGACGGTTTCTGGTGGTTTCAGGGGTTAGAGAGTAGGTTTTTGGGAAGCAGTTTGTCTTCTGGTATTTGACAGTATTGGCCTTCACGCGATCAGTTGTCGTCGCCACTAGGATGACAGTCCGACGTTGAGTGTTACTTTGTGGGTAAAGCACGAGGTTACTCTCACCTGCTTCCACACAGAGTAGCTCCTGTGGTAAAGCACGAGCAGCTTGCTGCAGTAACACACTGAATATAGAAAAAACAGCGCTCAAACGGGACAAAGAACGTGACAAGACAGCGCCCAGTCTTGTCACGTTCTTTGTTCCGTTTTAGCGCTGTTTTTCCGTATTCAGTTATGTACCAACAAGCCCGCACCAACACACTTTTTCAGTAACACACAATTTATCTCTTGTAAGTGTCTGTCAAGGGGCTGAGAAGTGCACATGTTTGATTTATTTTTTTATTTATTTATTTATTCATTTATTACAAGTACCTACATCGCCCATTGGGCATTGTTGTAGGGGGTTACAGTATAGAAGATAGAATACAAACAACAAAATTATAACCGAACTAAAATCATGCTTAACATTATACAGGAGAAATCTAAACACTTGCAGTACAGCATTGTAACAAAAGTACAAAACACAGGATTACACAACGAAAGCAGTAATTATACATATCAACAATCAACAACCAAGAGAAGTACAAAGCCAACGTGAAATATATGAGTTATTTCAGCAAATCAAAATGCTGCTTCAATGGCAGTTAGGAAATTAGAATCAGAGAATATTGCTATTCTTAGCGCATTCCAGTCGCTAATAGAGTTTGGAAAGAAAGAGTATTTAAGGACAGTCAATCGACAGGTACTTACATTCTCTAATTTTATATTAGGGATCTTTCCGTTTGACATATAACTAGGCGTCGGTAAACACCGCTTTTAGTTTATTCCAGTCTTACTATGACATATATTATAAACAAATTTAAGTCAGCAGAAGTACACTGCAAGCCAAACTTTTCCAAGGGCAGCCATGCGCCTGAAATTTTGTACACGATATGCCTACAGTGCCGTCCGCGACTAGAGTGCCGTCCTACGCTATTGAAATATTTAGGACTGGCCGCTGTTGTGTAGAGGTTCCGTCTCAGCTTCCAGTTACTACGGATGGTATTTCGAGTCTGGCTCTTACGTCCTTTGTTTTTCTTCGATCTTTAGTCTCAATGACAATTTTCATGGCTGAGGGCAATTTTTGATGTTTTAAATGATTTACTTTCTGTTCGTTAGTTTATGTCTGGTTAGTTTACGTTACGTTAAGCTAACTCTGGGTAAAGCGGTGCGAGACGCGGCATTTTCCCCTCGAAACGCCGTTAGACGTCGCTTTAGTGGAGCATGCGGCATATTTCAACGGTGTGCGAAAGTATCCGTCCAGTCCTCAGTGAGTTAATGGAAAAGTGAATCGGACAGCAGTAGAGGTTAGTAAAAGAAGGTTAGAATGCTGGTGGGAAAATAGCAGAGAACAAACTGGGAAGACATGCGAACATAGAAGTCAGACTAGCACAAAAATTTCATGAAGGTATTTTGTTATTTTATGTTATATTTTTTATGTATTATTTTTGAATTTTTTTTGCGAGGTGATTGTGGAGTGGCGTAACGACTAGGGGCACTGTGCAACGCCACCCCGTTACAAAGGGGAAGCCGCTAAGCATCATCATCAGCCCCATCATCATACAGTACCGCCGGACGGCACTCTAGACACAGCCTTCAGTAAAACGGCAGTGCCACCATCATTATCATTATCATAAGCCTGTCTGTGTCCACTGCAAGATGAGAACCTTAAGCAAGGTAATGCAGTGTAGAACATAATAAATCAACTAAAATCTGACATTCTTCTACATCACAATATGGGAATCCAGCTCTACGACATACATCTACCAGAGCCAATGATTCGACATGTCACATATTTTTCATTGCTGTAAGCAAGCGCGCAACGCAGAAGTATGTCTGAGGTGCTTCCGCGCAATACTGTGAAGCGGACTTACATGGACGCTTGGTACCCAATAGGTACTGGAGCTTATGCTCAGTACTCGTCTTGTATGGTGTGCCGGGTGAAAATTATGAATTTATGCCTCGTCCGTATCTAATTAAGGAGAAATGTAGTAATTGGAAACCATGCACCAAGTAGCTCAGCAGCGTGTTCTACTGAAACAGATTTTCCCATGGCCTCAATGTGTACTGCTGTTAATGTCATAGCATAAAAGAAAGTGAGAATTCTAGCCACGTCGATGTCCTTAAATACAGGCAAAATTGAGAATCGAACCAGGGTGCGGAGATTACTACCCGAAGGTGTTACCAACGCACCCCCTCAGAACATTGCAAGTGGCGGTGCAAAGATTACCCTGTGCGTGCCACATGGCGAACGACAGGCGAGCGTGACGGCAAGTGAGTACAACAGATGTAAGCCAGGCACTGAAAACTGATTCTTGGGGAGCTGTGGCGTGAGGTGTCGTTAGTCTGAAGTAATTCACGCCAAAGGACGAAGAAACAAAAGTCGAGAAAGAGATGCAAATAGGATGTAGCAGAAAAGAAGTAATTGGTAATTGGTAAGAAGTAATTGGTGTAGTGAGACAGAGAGAGCTAGTTTATTGAGCTAAGCAGTCCAGATGTCCTGGGGGAGAGACATAAAAGGTAGGGGGTAGAAAGGTAGGGGAAAGAGCAGTTCAGCAGATGTTCACTGTTCTCACAAAATTCTCTACGTGTTCATGCAAAGGCTCGCTTCTCATACAGGGTTTACAGTTCACTCATTGTATTTTCACATTTCACACAAAGTTAAATCGCGAAGATGGAGCGTGTGTGGCGCTATGTAGGGAAGTCGGACAAATGGCTACACTAGTTTGAAGAGACCACTCTTTGGAGTGCGTTCGATAATCAATTCGAAGGTTGCTGCATCTTCCCGCAGACGTCGTATGTGTTAGGATTCAGATGTAGGTATTGGCCCTATTGCTAAAAGCTGCGCACGGCCTCTACCGAAGGTTGGACAGAGCCACGTTAGATGAAAAAATTTGGTGTGGCATCCCAACCACAGTGTGGGCAGCGGCCGAGTTTGGACCTCGCAGGGCTGTGTATTTTTATATAGCGTGAGGGGTGTAGGCCCCGTTAGCGTAGACGTTTTTCGCAAATATGTCCCCCGAGCGTGAAATAGGCTTGAGAAGGTCGAGGACGCCGTCCGGGGTAGCATCTTTCATACTTTGTCTGCTTAGTTTTTTCAGATGCCGAACCCGAAGTTGCCAATCCGAAAGGAAAGTCGGTGCATTGGGAACCGCGGGAGGTGCTTGAAGATGCTCCCTAGCAGCACCGAGTGTCAGAAGGTTGCCATGTGCACCCCTGGTGTGTCCGGTGTCCAGGCGATGCCAATAGTGAAGCCTTCTGCTTGTAGATCGCGTACCGAGGTCAGAATGCGGGTCGCCGTGCTATAAAGTGAGAATACACGGTTGAACTATCGAATCGCTACGTGGGAGTCAGTGATTATTCCTTCCTGGAATCTTCCGTATATACGGAATTATGGAATACGGAATTCAATTAAGTATGACGCCCCCTTGCGTAACTACAGTAGATATTAGTTCTACAAACACTGAAATCAAATGAGTTCGCACAATATGAACGCTCGGCACTGTTTCCTTGTTTTTATCTTTTATAGTAAGTGAAATCATTTTCCGTATGGTTTCCGTATACTCCGTATATACGGACTTCATACGGACAATGATTTCGCGGTTCCAGTGGTCTCAAAAGATATAGAACCAGTGTTAAAAGTTTTGGGAGGTATTCACTATTTTAATTTCATGTGCTTTTCAAAAATCTTCCTAGTTGTATGACGGCTTTGTGTCATGCTAGGAACGTTCTCTGCATTCCCATAACTCTGTATATACGGAACGTTTCAGGAGGGTTCTGAACTTCTTGATGAAGAGGGTATAGGAATGATTGCCAATGTGTCAGATTGGTCCCAAAATTCTCACGTGGTCCACTTCTTTCACAAGCCCCGTATACACGCACTGAGTCTTGAGTGCCCCATGACCTTTTTTGCTAACACGTGATGACAAAAAAGAATCTTTTGGAGTAAAGTGCTGCTGCTGCCGCTGATGATGATGTTCGTAGGAGAATGGTATGTCCTCTTACTTTATGCTGAAATGTTGCCTTGCTTATGCGGTTGTTGCCTCTACATAACTGTACCAAACTTGTCCCCTATACATAACCCTTATTTAAGAAATATTGTGATATCCTGTATTAATGTCACCCAATGGTACCCGTATATTGATAAAAGGGTTGCTTTAACAACATATACGTTGTGCTGCCTGCGCAGCTTTCCTAAGATATTTTGTCTTCGCCCACGCCTTGTTCAATTAGTGCAATCCTGTTCTATCCTAATTAAACACCGTAAATTTCATGATCAAAGAAAAGGTGAGTGCTAGAAAGTGCTGACGAATACAAAATAATACTTTTTTGGGTCCCACTTTCACTTTGTGTGCGCTGCTAATTTTCATTTCTCTTGCCAAGCTTACTAACAAAAGCAAAAATAAGTTTTCCGGTACCGGAAGCTTTTTCCTACAGCCCGAAGCCTTAAACTCGGGAATTAGGCCCAAAACAAACACCGCCGGATTAACTCCCACGGGAATTACGACTTTGGAATCCGTAGAAACCCTGCGAATGTAAACCAGGCGGAAACGATGGCCTTTCGAGCTTCCGGGTGAAATTGTACGCCTAATCCGAGAAAGGAAGATTAAAGCTTTCGTACTACTTCGATCTTTGTTACTTTTGTTGGCAGTCGTTACCAAAGTCTAGGTAGCACTCACATTTGTTTCGAACACGGAGAACTGTACGTCTTCCTCCTTTAATCGTATTACAAATGCTCGCTTGGACGGCGCTGTCTCCTTATATTTAAAATTTAACTGTATCTATTTGTAAGGAGTTTCACATAACTGAGCTGAATTTACTTTTGCGAGTGCTTTGCATTCCAATGAATATACGTGTCTGATTTAGGGGACGACAGTGAATTGATAATGACGGAGGGTGGCAAAGAAGCCAAAAGGATTTTCCCGAATGTTCGTTGTGCAATGGCTCATTAAATCAGCGTAAAAGGAAGCTTTACAGTGCCCTGACGCCACCGTATCCCGCTGTAACCTTTCAAAAGTGGCCATAAAGGTAATCTTGATACTAATCCGAAAAGATATCTTTACTGCGAAATACTGAGTTTTCCATTCAGCCTAAATGTAATTTGATAGAACGCACAGGCTAGTGAGACTTGCTTTAACGCCATAAAAGGGTAAAATATTTTGAGCTCCAACGTTTTTCGTTATACCGTCTGTGTTCAAATATCCTTTCCTCACATTTTGCGGTTACTACTTTCCTTGCTATATATCTATGGTATGAGTTCTTGCATGACCTGAAATTAGTGCTATAGTTCCAAGGAAAAGAAGCAATCGTTTTACTGAATACGTGGTCATAATCACACGAACACGTTCCTCCTCTAATATCTGACAATACTTGCCAGGGGCAAACATGAGCGAACTTTGAAATTAGGTTCGTACGATAACCTAAATTTTGATAGATAGAAGAAACGAAATGCACAGTCGTCAACATTTTTTCTTCGCGACTTTAGTAAACGCGTCACTTTGGTATTTATTTCTTGGTTTCGTATATTAAAAATAAGGATTTACAGATTTCTTAATATTACGTACATGTCAATATTCGTATTTCCGATCAAGATTTCCGAATTCTCGCAGCACATTTTTATCACTAAATTAAGGAAAAATAAGAAAGTGTTTCAGTTTATGGAACGGATTAGTCAGAATTCGTTGGCTAGTTTACATTTACCCGTCGTTTCAGCGGAAATAGATCCGATAAGAAAGTGTTTATGTCAAGGGGAATGCCAGGCATCGTAACCCTTCGTTCATGTTAGTGACATTTTGCAAACTTTTAGTGCCTTCATCGACCCCTAGTGTGCTTGGTTGGTGTTACGTTCTTTGTCAAACCAAGCAAGGTGAGAAGACGGTTACCGAAAATTACGAGGTCACCAAGCAGTCTTCATGATATAGTGAACGCGAACGCATTACTCTCCGGTTGTCTAGGTATTTCGCCCTATTCTTGCCATCCTTATCCTTTTTCCTCGGCGTTCTTTTTTCTTTCTCCGCATATAGAAACTCTTTTCTTCAACTCGCCGTCTTTCCTTATGAAGCCTTGGTACACTTTTCTTCGAATGATGTTTGAAGGCGAAAGGGTAAAGTGACCCAATCTGCGAAAAACTGTCGCTGTTGTAGTTGTCCGGACAAGGAAAGGACCGCTGCTGTAAAGAGCAAACAAATAAAAAAAAAACGCGGAGGTTATCTGGCCTGACTTGAGCCTGAGTCTCCAGAGTAGCAGCCCGATTCACTCCCGCAGTGTTATCTTTTTTTTATTTTATTGCATGGTAAATTCAGGGAAACTCACGATCACACATAACGACTAAAAGACAATACAAATGCTAGCAGGCGTCGGTGAAGAGGCACAAAGTCACACATCGTTTTGCGTCCTTGAAAAATCAGGCAAGCAGATCCACGCATCCCGAAGATTCAACCAGATCGGTTGATCGTCCTGAGCCACATTAACACTCCTCACCAACGCAGCCAGCGCACAAAATTGATTGATTGATTGATTGATTGATTGTAGGGTTTAATGCGCCGACGCAACGCGGGCGATGAGGCGCGCCTAGTGGAGGGCTCCGGATTAATTTTGACCACCTTGGGATCTTTAACGTGCGCCGAAATATCGTACACACGGGCGCTTTTGCTTTTCGCCTCCATCAGAAAAGCGGCCGCCGCGGCCGGGAATCGAACCCGCGACCTCGTGCTCAGCAGCGCTACGCCTTAGCCACTGAGCTACTGCGGCGGGTCCAGCTCACGAAAAATGGACTTAGTTGGCCTAGGGGCTTCCGCATGCCGGTCAGTCATACGGCACTGTCACAAGCGGTACAAACCCAGCAATAGAAATACGCCATAAGGTAACCGATTAACATCATAGAAATGCAGGAACCGAAAGGTGTAAGGAGTAATTTCATTGTCCTTCTTGAGAGTCCGCTGCACGTAGTATATCCGTGCACTTTGGAAGCGTTCGAACAATGCTGTTGTTGTTTCTTTATTTGTTTCCCATGCCTACTTGGAGGATTGACCAGGAATTGGGTGCTCTGGGGGGCTAATGTGCCTGCTCCGCGAAATTTATGCAACTGGGAATCGGAAACATAAAAGCTGTAAAATAGTGAGTGCTGCGTGACACCTGAACGCGATGGCTCGTGAGTAAAACAGGTGTACACCATCCGCGCAGAATGCTCATTCTTGGGACGCCGCGCCGTGTGAGAGACTACTTGCTGGCGCAATTATTTCGTGCTGTAAGACGAACTAACGAAGGCTAACAAAGAGACTCAAACACAGTGTAGCAAAAAAAAAATGTCGGTTGGAGTAACTCGCGACAAAAGACAAACAAACGAAAGCGCTGAGAGAGATGCAAATACCATGTAGCAGTACACCGTTTGTTATTATGCGGTAATTTAAAAGCCTCCGGTACGTTTTGCTTGTATAATGCCCTGTGCTAACGTTTCTCTCGTACGCGACAATTATTGAACAGCACGAGAATTTCAATGCTTTATTCAATATGTGAGGTCAGCCCGGCAATGAAGTTAACTTTATACTCCACTTGGCGGTTATACAGCTGTGAAACACGTGAACGTGCGGACATGCACACAAGCACTTACTTACACGAACCACGCACATGTGACTTGGGTGCGCGGAAGTTACACAAAATGTAGAGCGAACCACTGTCACGAAGAAACGACAGTTGAGCTGCTCCGGCCGCATCAATTGTAAGCTGCTACGTTCCTAGAATACATAGTTGGGAGATTGTACTGTGCGTTGTAACCATACCTCGGCAAAGTTGGCGCGGCTCACTCAAACTCACTCACAATTTTTTTTTCGAATCACCACTCACTCAAACTCAGACTCAATGCTGAGCAGCACATCTGCGCTCATTCAAACTCAAACTCACATTGAGCTCAAAACTCAGAACTCACTCGGACTCAAAACTCAAAATATACTCAGGACTCAAAATGTACTCAGAACTCAAAATGTACTCAAACTCAAAATG